>NC_141717.1:8631376-10066376 GCF_971803275.1 Cyanistes caeruleus
TGGGAGTGGGGGACAGCACTGCACACTCTGCTTTACAGCCAGCCTGTGCTTCCCTGTCTCCTCTGTCTAATTGACAAGGGGAGAGTTAAAAGTGACTGGTGGTGTCAGGTTTGCCATGTGTGAATGAAACCATTCCTTGCTGTGTTCATCTTTAGCTCCCACTAAAGCAATAAAAGGCCCTCCTGTGCCTTATTATCCACACAGCCTCTGTCTGCCTCCAAATGCTCTCTTGCTAAATGAACCATGGCTGCCTCACTGCAGAGGAGAGGGAATGGATGGAATCCCTGAAGGAGCTATGGGAGAGCCATGCATGGATGATGGCAATCTAAAAAAGATACTCCAGAACATCGGAGCAGATCATTGTCACTAGTTTACACACAGGCCACAGTGGTTTAAGTTCCTTTTATCCATTGTATTTGCCAATGATAAAACTTAAAATAAATATTTGGAGGGCAGAGACCTTTTCCTGATGTATCTGACTTATAAAGCACTTGGAGATCCCAGGGAGAAGAAGAATGCTGCATAACTGGGCTTAGGAAGTGTTTGAACAGTCCTTTTCAATGGTTCTGAGTGGAACAGTGATACCTGCACTGACTCTTACAGCCTGAGTGCCTCAGGGGAGAGCCCTCATTCAATACTCCTAATCCTGGGATCCCCTCCCCTTTGATCTGCCCCTTCCCTGACACTTACACTGTGTAAAACCACCAGTTCCTCTAATACCACTGGCTTTGAATAACATTTTTCTTTTGTTCTTTACTGATATGTGCTCAGACATTTACACCTTCCTATAAAGCATCTCTGCTTCCTCTGCTGTGACACATCACCCAGGCACACCCAGCCACCACCTGCCTGCAGGCTTCCTCACATCTCCAGTCCTGCCTCCTCTTTGCTGGGTAAATTTTGCTGATTACACCCTTCAACTTCCCTTGTTCCCTCTGTTTCACAGCACTGAGGTTATCCTTGAGGAGCTCCCCAGCTTTCTCTACCACTTCTGTTCACTCCCACCTCTGTGTTAACACTTCTTCTTAACACTACACCAGCTCCAATGCTACAACAACAGAGCCATGCTAAAGTTATCTGAATTTTGTCATCCTTGCTCCAAACCTGTGAGAAATTGCTCACTGACAGAAATCAGGAAAATTCCCAGCCTCTGCAGCTGCTAAACCCAAAAGCAAAATGAATGACTATTAAATCTCTTTCATTGCCTATCTTATTCTTCTTGGAGCCAGACTGGAATGCCACTGTGGAATTCACAACATTTTCCCTCAAGAAAGTCACCAGAAAAACTTAGGGGATAATTTCTGTTCTCTAATTCTGACTCTGTAGGGTCTTTGAGCTGGGCTTTGTGCTGTATATGCCTGAGAGGAGCAATGTGTGTGAACACTGCTCTCCAGATAACAAACAAAACAACTAATGATAACAAGGATAATCACCATATTAACAGCAGAGTTAGAATGGAATTAATAATTGTTAATATCAATGCTACATCTCATCATAAAGCTATATAAATCATAAATCTATATATTTCACTTAGTTTAATGGGAGTCTCAGAGCTGTGATCTCAGTAGCTGCACATGTCCAAAATTCCCACTTACCAAGAGCTGTGGGCAGCACTGGACATGGCAAGGTACCTCTGGCACTACAGCTCCAGTGACCCAGCAGAGAGGAAGACTTCCTTGTCATTATTAGCTTAATGAGAATATCTTATTGAATTTTATTTCCTCCAGGGTGGTTTATAGAGGTGTGTTTGCAATGGTCAAACCCCTGTGAAATGGCTTGTTAGACCCAGATGTGGTAAAGTAGCTCTCTAATGACTGCATGTTGCTAAAGAAATTGCCTTGTGTAAAATGGAGAACTCCTGGGGAAAGAAACAAGGGAATAGGGATTGAAAATGGCAGGACATTTAGCAGGATGTGTAAAATGTGAAACTGCAAAGTACTTGTGTCCATCTCTGCATGGTAATCTACATCTAAATATTTCTTTTCTTCTGTGCAGAAACGGCATTACAAATTTAGTGAAAGTAGTGAATTTTGGGGACAGTTACTGTCACTGAGCCAACATTTCTCATACATTGGTAACAGATTAAGGACAGAAATAGAGGAGGCTTCCCATCCCATCCATTCTCATTACCAACTCTGCCCTCCCTCCTGCAATCAACATACACATACCTGCTTGCAGAAAAGCTTAGAGCCCATTACAATTTCCAGACCAGTTCCCTGGACTGCTAGAGAAACTAGTGTGGATTAAGTCTCTGGAGAGAGATCCCCCAAATAGCTTTAGAAGCTTTAAAAGCTTCATATTTTGTGTTATACTTGTTATTACTTGAACAAAGTTATAAGAATGAGATGGTTTGCTCCAATTGTTACTCTTTGTCAAGCCAGAAGTCATTTTCCCAGGCTAAAAATGCCAGCTATTGATCAGTGTCACACAAGCCCAGGTGCAGTAACAAACTCCCAGCCTCGAGTCCTGATCCTGTGGTGTGACCAGCATGGCCAGACCTCCACACACCCCCGTGAGCCCTGTAAGGCTCCTGAAGCCATGTGGGCTTTGTCATGCAGAGCAGATCAAAAGCTCAGAGCCCAGTAATATCCTCACTTAAATCAGCCATAATATGCTCTGTTATCTACTATGCAGAGAGCAGCAGACATAGTGGTTTATAGTCTCCACTTTACATACAAATTCAGCTGTACATCTGTCCAATGGTCTCTTAAAGTACTTCCCAAGAGCTCCAGTAAAACATGTTATTCTAATTGTTAATCATCCAAACATCATATCTGAAATGAGAAGAGCGTTGAGAAGTGCCTGAAAATACTCATTACAGTGGGAAATGTCTATTTCTGACATGCTTTTGTTTCCAGGAAATCCCTCATCCTCTCATTGGCCAAACACCACACTCAGCATCACTTCCACAATCATGGAGATGATCCCTGAGCACAGTTCCAGTGACATGTCATCCAAAGCCCCTGCTTACTGCCAGCTTATAAATACATGTAGGTTTATACAGAAAGGAAGGTCTGACCTGATCAGCGCCTGTCACATGAAATAGCCAGCAGCAGGCTTCCCTGGATACACTCCCTCAGGACACAGGTATTGGGAATCACCTTGCCTGTGTGATTAGCAGTATCAGCACACTCCCTGCAACCCAAACCACGAGCACAAAGGGGTTAGAAAGCACTTAAGCCTTTAAGCCCCTCCATCTCCCTCTGAAGGTGTCCTGCTCTTCGTTTCTAATTCATTAGAGAATAAGTCTGTGATAAGCAAAGTAAATTAGATTCAGTGACATTCTGCTAATTGAGTCATCTTCCTCTGCCTGGCTTGGCTGGGTTTTTAATTACCAGCTAATCTCATCAATATGGTGGATGACTGGCAGTGTGCAGATCACGGGCACACAGCCCCAGCCAAACAGAAATAGAAGTTCACGGCTCATTGCTTGACCCAGGTCTCTCTTGTCATACACAGGAATAAATTGGGCAGATCTGTCGGTCATCTACTGACCTCAAAGTATGGGGAACAAGGAGGATAATGGGAGGTAAATAAACAAACAAACCCAGCAGAGCTGCTGGGAAGATCTGCAGCAGTTTCAGGGATGATGGAGCGGGACGGAAAAGGGCTCTGTGAACCTGTCCTGCATTCTGATGAAGTCCTGCTGCAGTGAGGGACTGGAAGTGGCAGGAATTGTGAAAGAGGTATTTTTATAATTGCAGTTGTGTCAATTTTGCCCTGTTCTAGAGAGTAACACTGCAGATTCTCCCAGAATGTTGCAGCAAGCTCTGCTCTTTGCAACGTGGAAACCTCCCAGGATTTACAAAGGGTCGGTCAGCCAGTGTCTGGCACACACTGAGCTGATCTGGACAGAGTAACAGTGAACCAAGACAAAATTCTCCCCTACAAATCTCCTGTATAGTTACACTCACAGCTTAACTGCAAAGATTATTGTCAAACTCAAAGTAAGGCACCTGCCTCGACAGAGCCGTGAGCTGCCATCCTGGGCACTACGGCTCCTGTTAAACTCACTCACAGGAGATTTGCAGCACCACTGGAACATGATCTAGACAAGTTTTTGTTGGGTTTGACAGCAAAACTGATTCTGCTGAGGGGTTTGCACGGGTGGATCCCAGTGTGCAGGGGCCACTGGCTGGCCCAGGGATCCCAATCTGGTTGCTGAGGTCTTGCAGCAGGATCAAACTTACATTTGTCTACATCTGTTCTGCCTTTACATTTATTTTTAGACTTAGCTCTGTGACATAAGATAACTTATTGCCTCAAATAAGAGATTTAAACCAGGGATTTATAAAGTGCATTTATGAATTTAAATCAAACACTTGATTCATAAAGCAAAGAACAAGAATATTTCTCTCACTGTAACTCTTCCCAAGCCTCACACCTGTGCTGCTGACATCAGTGAAGTTTTACATCAACGTTAGAAGATGCAAGACCTTATATTTAATTTTTCTAAGGTATTTTTCATTTTTCCAAGATATCTTTGAAGCAGACAAAGCCTGAAGCTCAAACTTTTTATCTATTTTTATCTAGCAACAGTAGATTCATTAGGCTAAGAGCCCAAAGCAGCCCTTCTTGAGCACAAGTTCAGTCCTTTTTGTCTCTCTAATGTAACTGTTAGTGGCTCAGCCTCTGGAAATAACCAAACAAATTGTTGTCCTGCATAAATACGTTCTGACTGTATAAGTATTTATAAATCATCCATGTCATCTAGGAGCCTGCTCTCTTACAACGTGCTGTTTCAGTGAACAGCACTGACAGTAAGTGCTAAACAAGTCACAAAAAATGAACATGGAAGGGTTGTGAACATCACCACAGTAAAACCATTAAATGTTGAAATTAATGTCTCTATTTTAATCCCATAAAATTAAAAAAAAAAAAAAGAGAGGTTTTCCTTTCTAGTATTCACTTTTATATGATTTAAAATGCAGCTCTTAGAGAGCGTGTTTAGGCACATCCATGCTTTCAGAGGAGCAGAGAAAGTAATATCACTGTAAGAAACAGAATTATTCCCTTTTCATCTCACCACAAACAGCATCAGAGCTGGTACAGCCCTGCAAGGAGGGGAAATGGAGGAGGAAAACTGCAGGAGCAGGGGTCCTGTGTGCAAATGCCAGTTCCTGTTTCGCAGAGCAGAGAATGAAGCCAGAATGAAGATTTCATTGCAAAGCAGCTGGGGAAGGTGTGAGGATTAACCCTGCAGCAGCATGGGCTGCCCAGGCCCTGGCTCAGGGTGCCCTGGCAGGGGCAGAGGCTCTCAAGGTGGGGCTGGGGGCTGATCCATGTGCAACAGCTCCTGGGAGGAGAAGGAAAAGGCAGAGAGGCTTCATCCTCCTGCACAGCAGAGACAACTTTGTGCCCAGCTGTGCTGGATCTCTGCAAGGCAAAGCTTTGTGCTCAGGGAGGGCTCAGCCCCTGGCTGCTCATCCAGCAAAAAGGGGCTTTGTCTTCTGCCCAAAACATCTCCCATGGCATTCCCAGCAGCCAGCCAGCCCTTCCCACTGCAAACCTAAAACCCTCCTGAACCCCTGCACAGCTGAATTCACCCCACTTTCTTTAGGGCAGAGCTTTAAAGTAACTATTTATACTGCTGTGCATGCTTTTCTTAAAGCACCTGGGCAGGGTCTGCAGGCAGAGATGGATTCCCAGCAGCCAGAGAATTGCTGGCCTGAGATGGACTGATGGTTGTCATCCTTGGATAGCAAACCTGAGAGACACAGAGACTCCTCACAAGCTGAAAACAATGCAGGGGGAGCCAAAAATAAACGAAATCAACAGCTCAGGCTTATTCTACCTGCCCACCAAAAACAACCAAGCAAGCAAAGAAACCTCAAACCCTTGTGAATGCTGGCTGGGCAGCCAGGTCCCAGAGCCGAGAGCCAGAGTGGGAGGGCTAGAGTTGGTTCTCATGACGTGAATGGCTGCTGGCTTCAGCAGAAAGTGACTGCTCTAAGAATCTTCAAAATGAGAAATCCCATTTGGCCATTCCTAGGCACTTGAACAACTCATCTGAAGGGTATTCAGATACCACCCCAATGTGTTTTACTTCCTGCTGAGGGAGGAAGGAGCTGCTACAGCCACCTCCAGGCATGTGTGTGCCACTTTCTTCTGCTGTTCTCCTGTGAAAGCAAGTTAACCTCAGCTGCTTGCTGCAATAAATCTTCTCCCATTTTCTCCTTCTCATATTCTTCCCCGTTTAAAGTTGTTTGCACGTTAGACTTAAATACATTATACTCATTTCTCTAGGAGCCCTGACACGTTGTTAAATGACCATGAATCTATTTTAGTTGCACCTTAATTTATTAACTCTGCTGCCTGCCTCCAGTGTTGGTGCCTCTATTGTAGGATCATAGGAGGTTTGGGTTGATTATCCTCCTAACTCTATTTCATATGCAGAGCCATTCTTTCACTCTGCTCCTTGTTATTACAATAAAGCAAAAAGCTTTCTCATTTTTTCATTTTCAGTTCACATTGGGATACTACCTACTTTATTCGTTTCTTCTAAGTTATTATATTCTTTTTGTTGTGTAATGCAGTCAGAGAGCACGGATATATTCTGCCTCTAAAAGCTGCTTTGCTGAACTTAGGGATGGAGATAATCCTATTTTTATCAAGTGAAGTACTGAATCTTCACTCCTGAGAGCTCTTTTCCCCATCCCTGCCAGAAAATGGCCACACCCTCAGAGGCACATAATTGCCAGTCTGCACACTGAGATATTTCTTTCCACCCCTGGGATATTGATATCAGTTTCAGCTGCCCCTTGAGCTCCAGTGCCATAGGGCCTTTTGATTTCTCTTGGTCAAAAAGCCAGTGAGACCTGAACACTGCTGGTCACCCCCAGCCCATCGACCACCACATGCCCCTGCGGTCCTGCAGACAGTCTTACACCATCACCCAAGGGCTTTGCTCTCAATAAAAGGGCAGCTGCACTTTCTCCAGAGGGAACACTCAGCTTTGGAGAGCTCCATTTGCACGTTGCTTTTCTCTGCCTCCACCACACGGGTTCATTCAAGCTGCTTTAAAGCCTTTGACTCACGCTGCTGTTTGCAGCCCCAGTGCAGCTCTGCAGAGTTCAATGAATGGTCCAAAGTGGCCACAAAAGGCTGAGCAGTGCTTGGTGGCCCTTCAGCAGCCTGGAGCCCCCTCAGCCACAGGGTCACAGGGCAGTGCCCCTCCAGCACTCCCAGGGCTGGCTGCAAACACAGCCTGCTACAGCTGGCATTGATTTTTCCAGCTGTTCCTGGGGGAAGTCACAAGAAGAAAATTATTTTCTTTTAAGTTCAAGTGCAGGAGTCTGCCTTGCTAAAGGGTTTATCTTTGCCTATAAGTTTTACCAATACAGTCTGAGTTGTATAATTAAAGTCGCACAACCCCCCATAGTGTGGAAAATCCTATAAAAATGCTTTATATGGAGATAACTGTATGAATTTAAAACAGTCTCCTAACAGTATAAATGCACCCCCATGAGAGCCTCTACAAATGTAGATACTGTCCAAGAGCATACATCAAGGGATTTTATAACTCTTTAGTGATTTATGTCACTCTGTAGCACTGAATAGTGTCTACTTTGAGCCTTCCAAACACAGGGAACAGATGAATCTTTAAAATCTCATGAGGTTAAAAAAAAAAAAAATCTATATTTTATATCATATATTTATATTTTATGGTGAGTGCTAATTTAAGTGTCACACAGTTATTTCTCCTTGGATTTCTAGCTCCAGTTCAAACAGGCTTTAGTATTTTCATTACAATTCAGTGTGTTTATTTAGCATTAGAGCTGGCTGAACTATTCATTACTAATTTAGCCTACTTATTTATTTTTATTTATTTATGGTAAGTGAATCTTCACCGAATAAATCCTAGTTCTCCTCCCACAATGTTCAGACTCTAACAGCATTCCCTGGAGAGAATTTGGGAGAACGATTCAGACCTACAGTCTGTTCACAGCTATCAATTCCCCATTTATTCTTTGTGGGGTGTGCCTGAATGCCTGAGTGTTTGCAATGCCTCCTAAGAGTTCCTGTGAACATATTTCTGGAAATAAATGTATTTCCCATTCACTTGTGCTAAAAAAATTAAATAATTGAAACCCAAAAAGAAAAGAGAAAGAAAATGTTCTCCTCCCTCTCACACCCTGTCCAAGCACTCAGATGAGCAGTGTGAGAGGAAATCATGTATTTTCTGTGAGAGACCATGAGTAGCTCCTGTCCACAGCAAGCCTGGCTAATTCACCTGTCACTAAATTCAATCCTCATTTGCATTTGTGAGCTCACTGTGTCCCTGCTTCCTTCAAAGATGGAAAGAGCAGAACATTTCACTGGGATTTTAAATCTCTGAGAGCCCCTCTGCCCTTATGATGACTGCCTTCCAATAGGAACCAGCAAGGACATAAATAGCTGAACTCTGGTCCCCATTCCTGCAGGGAAACAAAGACCAAGAACATCATGTGCTGTCTCTGGGGCTGCTGTTCCCTCTTGCAGAGCTCTCTGATCCAATCTCTCTGCTCTGTGTAACGTGCTGCGGCTCTTGCTTGTGTCCCTTCAAAGCACACACGGCTCTGTGAGACAGGAAAGGGCACCCAGGCACATTCTGCCATCCATTCCTCTCACAAATGCTCACCCAGGCACATTCTGCCATCCATTCCTCTCACAAACGCTCACCCAGGCACATTCTGCCATCCATTCCTCTCACAAATGCTCACCCAGGCACATTCTGCCATCCATTCCTCTCACAAACGCTCACCCAGGCACATTCTGCCATCCATTCCTCTCACAAATGCTCACCCTGCACGTGATGCTCGTTCTGCAGCAGCCTGGACTCTCCTTGTTTTAAAAGCACTGCTCACATCCAGGCCTCGAGGCCTTTACAGAGCAAGAGCAGCCAGTTCTGCTGACCTGACCTCAGAGCTCCCTGCAAGCCCTTGCAGATCCCATCTTGTGAAGTGTGTACCCCAGAGAACGTGGGTACAGACCAAGCTCCCACCTCTGGGAGGACAGCCTCATGTGAGACAGTGATCATGCTTTGCTGCAGGGATGGCAGTGCTGAGCACACAGGTTGGTGAGAGGGAGATAAAGCAGCACTGCCCACAGCAGCCCTTTCTGCTTTGCTTCCTCTCAAGCCAGCAGTTCAGCTTATTTGGCAGCAGCAGAGAGTTTTCACTTTTAATTTACCTCTTTCAGCACTAGCTAAATATTCCATTTTTCTGCCCTGCTATTACCAATAAAAGGCAAAGTGAACACACTTATTTTCAGTATCTGACACCAACAGTAGAAATTCAGCTCATCTTTTCATTCGTGCCACAGCAGAAGGGAAGGGTTGTTGAGACATGGTTTCAGGCAGCAGGGCTTTCTCAGCTCTAGGCGTGTTCTGTTGAGACTTTCTCATTCCCTGGAGACATCCTTAAATTCCCTCTCACCGACTCAGTCGCTGACCTTTCAGTGAACTAACTCCCAGATTTAAAAACACCAAGGACTTGAATATACTCAAACACAATAACTACCACTTTTCCCACAGGTTATCATGGCAAAATCTTTCTCAGTTCTTTACCTTTGCCTCCTTTGGCTCACATTCCTTCAGCTGATCCCCAAAAACCACGGAGTTTTACCTGCTCACCTTCCACCCCATATGACTCCCTTTTCAGTACTGGAGTTTTTGTCACTGATAACACATGGGATTGAGTATCAATTTTCAATTTAAACTCAGAACATGTCCCTTTCATTTTCAGGTTCCCAGGCCATTCATCTTCTGCTGCAGTGATAATATTAATCTGATGGATAATCCTGTGCAGCCCAGGCTGTCACCACCCATGCAACACCACGATGGTGCTTGAAATGCTTCTGTTGCAGGCAGCAGGGTCTGCAGGCTGTGACTGTGAGCACTGCAGGATCCTCCACACCCCCTCTGTGCCCAGGGCCCCGAGCTTTGCTGACATCCACCCATCAGTGTGCACCTGCCCCGTGGGAGAGGTCAGGCCAGCAGCTTGTGCCCCACGGGAAGCTGAGTGTCACTCCACAGCTTAATTCAAGATTTTCCAACAGATAATCTCAGGCTGGTTTGTTCCACATGCCAGTCCTAATCCAGTCTTTCATTACAAACTCCATTAGTCCTGCCAGAGTTTCCAGATGGATACTTCAACCTCAGCCACTCATCAGTTCTGCTGCAGCTCCACACATCTTCCACATCCTTCAGTTCAAAATCGTCCTCTCTGAGATGCGCCATGTTAGGATGGCATTCCCAAAACCTCTGCCCCAGAGCAGGTTCTGTTTTATCTGAGCATGTGAGGTGCATCAAGGATTTCACTCCAAGAAAGGTTCCCTCTGGCCATCTTCCTCTGTGGCAGAGCTCAGCACGTACAAACAGAGGAAAATGCTGCTTAATCTTTTTCAGACTTCCAGATGTGTGAGCCCTTAGAAACGCTGCTCTCCCATTCTGACCACTATCTTTTTTCTTTACAGCACTGTGCACTCACTCAGAATTTTCTCATGGCCCAATGTATTTGAAGGGTCATATTTACTCCATCTAAGTAAGGTTTCTAATGCCCTTATATCTGACAAGCCAGACACAGTGGTACCCTTGCTGATACCACAGGAGGGCTCACAGCAGCTGAGAGCAACCCCTGTGCCCATAACACCTCCCCTGACCTGCTGGTGACCAGCAGCCACCAACAGCAGCCCACCTGAGGCACACACAAGTCATGGAAGGTCCTGCAGAGCACAGCAAGCTGCAGAGACACATCTCCACCATCTCTAGGCATCACTGCATTCGTGTTCTGATGGAGGGTTAACAGCTCCTTAAAAATAAAATATTGTGTACCACCACAATTTGAAATTGTAAAATCACATTAGATTTGCTTCCATCCAAAATTTTCTTTTTCCTTTTCTCCAAAATAATGGGAGCAGTGTTTGTCATGCTGCCAGACTGCACAACTCAAGAAGAGACTGGCAGTTTTCACCCGCAGTAAAAGCCTGATGCTCCGTGGCCAATACCTTCACTGTCTCTCTCTTGCTTGGTTTTGCTCACAGGCTGCAGAGCAAAGGGAGAGCTGTGACTCATCTCCAGAAGACTTTCAAGAAACAGTTGATCATCTTGAACTGAGAGTCACTGCTGTGAGGCCAGCACTCGCCTTCTCCTGACCAGAGTGTGGCTGGGAGGCTGTGACTCACCGTGAAGTCAAGAGGGTTCTGTGCACAACTTTCCTTTCTGTAGCAAATGATTCAATGCAAGATTCCTGTTCCTTTTTGTGTGCTTTTTACAGCATCTCTTTTAACACTACTCCACAGTGTTGTTTCTGATCCTCTTCACCCCACAGAAGGTTTCAGATCACACATATTCAGGGCTAAGGACCGAGCAAAGCAATCCCAGACACCAAAGGACAGAGTGACAGCGAGCTTTGCCAGGGAGCAGCAATGTTCAGAAACATGTTCAGCAAGGGCCTTGTGCCTTTCAAGAGCTGCTCAGCATTTCCCTGCTTCAGTCTCCCTTTCTGCCCATGGTGTCTAGGGATGGACACTTGGGATTTAGAGGAGGGAAATGCTAAGACTCTTCATTTCCTTCAGGTATCTTTCCCTTCAGTGGACATTTCATGTGACCTTTACATCTGAGACAGAACTAAAGAAGCCCCCATCATTAAAACCAACATCTTTATGCTGTCTGCCTAACCTACATGAGCACCCAAGGCTTTTTGTCCTGAGGACACTGTCAAGAACAGCAATGTTCCAGTCTGGTAACTGGCTCAGGTGCAATTCTCACTGTGCTCTGCACCATCCATGGGACATAGGGCCTCCCCTCTTCAAAAGCACAAGAAATCTGAGAGAAATTTTTGCTTTTCTTAATCACCTGCTAGAAAATAATCTTGAAAGCCCTTCTGGGACAATAAATGGAGATTCATGTCTGTATAAACCACTCAGTCTGCATAATGGAACAGACACTTGGTTCTTCTAACACTAACACAGGACCCCAAAATGACTTATCTAGGAAAATCATGATGCTTCTTGCAGGCAACTTTTTCCTGAGCAAAAAGAAGAAAAAGAAATAAAAAAACCACTGCCTTGGTCTTACTTCATATTGCATTTTCCAGATGCAACTTTGATATAAATTTGGATCCAGGTTCATCTAAAACACAAAGCTATTGAGACTCCTACAGACATCTGCAACCCCATAAGGCAGAGGTAAAAGTCTGGGGTAAATCTGCACTGTCCCCAGTGTCAGGACTCGTCAGTGCCAAGGTCTCTTGGTGCTTTTTGGGTTTGCTGTGTGGGCTGGGAAGGACGGAAGCTGCCCTGGCCATCCGGCAGCCAGGGCACAGACGGGCCTTTGTGCGCAGCGGGGAGGCCGGAGGGACTCTGCAAAAGGCCTCAAGTCTTGAATAATGCAGAGGGTGAGAAATGCTTTAAACAAAAATAGTTTCTGACTAAGACTTCTCATGGAGCCTGGAGCACAAACCTGCCAGCCCCAATCTGTGTCTGAGTCCCCTCGCAGCAGTTCCAGAGTCCTGGCCGCTTCCTGCGGGCCTGATCCGGAGAAGCGCCCGGCAGAAAACAGCAGCCTTTGATCTCTCTCTCCCTACCTCAATATCCCCAACCCCAGCACACAAAGAAGCTTTTATTTGCTAATGAAAGGCAGGAAGCAGACTTAAATTAATCAAGTGAAGTCTCTCTCCCTTTCACATAAAGAAACTAATTCTAGTTAAACAGAGGTTTTTGCCATTTTTCTCGTTTTGAGATCCAACCACTGTACAATTAAAGTGCATACCAATGAGTGTCATTGTGCCTTCATTCCCCAGGACAGCTGTAATCCCAATCCTATGAGCCTCACAACGGGCACACTCCCAGAGGAGAGCAGTGCAATGGCACTAGGTAGCTACAATTAATGAACTGGCAGTAGGGCCAGCAGGGTTTGGGTCTTGCTAAATCAAAATCCTGTTAGATTTGTTTTGATGTGGAGACAATTCTCAAGTATTTCCTCCACCTCAGATCGAGCTCCAAAGGATTTATTACACTTTTGGATGCCATATCCTTTCTTTCCTCTCTCTAAATGATTCGTTTCCAAACTGTTTGCAATCCCAGCCTGGGAACTTTGAAGGACAACTGCAGTGAACGGCTTACAGACTGGTTACAAACATGCACTGAGGCATGTTAGGGATCTGGGTGCTTTTGTTTGCATGTTTTAAAGGCTGAAGAGTTTTTTTTCTCTGTTTATTACATATATATCTGTCTCCCCTTAAATGAACCCAAAACCTTAGAGTAACTTTCTTTGTGTAATCCCAATATCTCTAACATCAAAAATTGCTTGCTCACATCTATTTTCCCTTCAGACCTCTTCTAGCTCCTCAGTGCATGCTGAATACAATTCCAGTCTTAGACTTCAATGAAAGTGGAAACTCTGGACATACTCCTTAGCTGGTCATTGAAAGAGACAGAAGTTTGCAATTAAATGAAACATTCATATTTTTATGATATCTGGCTCCAGCCCCAGCTGTCTGGCTCCTGAACAGACTGATACTTTCAAAGTCCTTGTTCAAGGTGCATTCTTCTTGCACAAGCAGTAGATACTGGCAATGTCAATACAGTGCCTGTAGCAAGAAACTTCTTAGATAGCAAAGTACATCAATTCAAACTCTTCTAAACTGAGGGCTTAGGAGCTTTGTACAGTTTTAAACTGCTTCTGCTCTCCTTAGCATCTTTTATTTGTGAGGGAGACTGGCCTCTCTATTGTTTCAGGGGTCACTGGGAAATTTAATTTTGACATTTCCAAGATGGAAAGGCCAAGGAAGCTATGGCAAAGGAGGTCAAGGCACCCCAACTACTGGGTAGATCTGATAAGCAAGGACAATTCTGATTAGCATCATGACCAAAATACTTCCCACTGCCCTTTCCTTTGTATCTACTACCTGTGCCATCACCTTCAAGCTCCACTGAGAGGGCTGTGCTTGGCTGTACAGCCCCTGCCTGCACTACTCAGAGACTTCTAACTCCTTGCAGGGTAGAAAACACATTCCTGTTTTGGTTGGCACATTTTCACTCTCAGTGTCTGTGTCTCACCCTCCCTACTGTTGTGCCACTGTTAAAATACATTTGCTCACACCCAGCAGTCCCTTCTGGGAGCTGCTGTGACCCTGGGGAGGCCCAGCTGGTGCCTCACTCATTGCCCAGCTCAGGGAAGCAGAGTCCCAGGACACTGAATTAGTTGAGGACAGTGGTGCCACTTCCAGAGCCATGCAAGCCTGGCTTCTGCAGACTTGTGGAGAGTGGGTGACCTGGGGAACCCCACCACGATTACAACAGCCAGGATGGAAATACTTCACCAGAGCTCTTCCTCACTTAATCTAACACAGGGCAGGGCTGTCAAAACCTCCCAAAGAGAGACATTTTTCAAAATTTCAAGTAATATCTAGAGTCCAGCACATGAGTTTGTAGCTGTCTCAGACCATGATGTGCAGCCATGAGGCTCTAGAAGTGTGTGAGACACACAGCACTTTCAGGTATTGGAGGTTAATATTTTGCAGAGAGTGGAGGCAGTGTTTGATAAACACCATCTCTGACAGACAATCCCATCTCAACTGGGGCTTAGAGGTTTGTTTTGAAATGAGACTCAGAGCCACAACATAAAGAAAATACAAGCTCTGAGCAATAACACTTTGCAAGATGATAGGAGGAAAAATAGCTTTATTAGCAAATAAAGAAATAGCACACTCAGCCAGATGTTATTTAGGAGACCTGACCTGACAACTGATATACTGATACCTAGTTATTGCCAAAGGAGGAGAATTCAGTGAGATATCTCTCTTTTGCATGCAAAATAAATCAGCTGGTTCCTGCAGAGACATCAGGCACGGTGGTTTGCACAGGCAGCAAAGGCAGAGGGCTCGGGAAAGGAGTGAGCAGAGCAGCAGATCACACTGCCCAGCAGGAGCAAACATCCCAGCAGCACACATGGGAGCTGATGATAATGGAGAATATGCAGGCAGACAAGTGGGCCCTTTTGGTGCTACAGAGGGTCACTGAGGCAGGGAGGACCAGGGAATAATGTGATAATATAAAAAGGAAATGCATGTCCTGAGGCTGATGATATGCTTATGTGTGTGGGATGACCCCAGTGAATACTGCTAATGAGCCAGCACCACTGCAATGTTAATTAATTTGGGATCTAACAGTAAAGTAAAACAATTAGATCATAAATCTGACAGATTAGAGCAGTCAGATGGTGAAAATAACAAATCAGATCTACACAAGAAAACTTCAGCATTCTGTAATAGTGTATTGCCACAAAAAAGATCAGATTAAACGTGGTTTTAGCTGAGAGGCAGAAATGTACTCTTGTAGGAGATTACCACGTGTTCCCTTGGCTGGAGAGACCTAGAGGGTGTGAGCACAGCTCCTACCCTGCATTCTTCTGCATTCCACTGTTCTATCAATCTCCTTACAGCAGCAATAGCATTAGTGCCAGGGTACAACAGCAGCTCAAAAGTGAAGCCAGAGTTAAGAGCTGCTTAGAAGTACCTTCTGCTGATCCTACTGCTCAAATCACCACCTCAAAAGCCAAGCCAGCTCCCCTCATCCAGCAGCTCAGCTGTAGGAAAGTGCATTAGGCAAAGCAAGGACTTGCTGGGATGCTTTAGGCTCAGCCAATGCACATTATCCTGGCCCCAGCAGCCGTGGTCAGGCTCTGCCTCTCTGCTGAGATAACAAGCTGCACCCTGCTTATCTGCCATTAGACATATGGCAACAAGAGACCTGAGGAGAGCTCATCCAGACTGCACAGCACAGCACAAACATCTTCTATAATGAGAACAAAATGGGGTGTCAAGGATATGAGGGTGATGACAACCAGCACAGCAGCGTTAGCACAAAACCAGAAGCCAAAGCACCACGGAACAGTGGAGAGGCCATTGGAAGCAAACACTTTCTCCCAGTCATTATGAGGCTCATAAAAGCAAAGGATGGCCTGGGAAAGAGCTATCACAAATTGAATGCTCAACTCTAGGCTAAATCCTTTTCAGCCCCTGTGTTGCACTGCCCAGTGATTTGGCTGTATTGTGTATTTATGGAATATTACCATGGATGGATGTCCATGCTCATTTGACAAAGCTGCAGCCACTAGAAAACATCATTACAAGAGCTTCATACACAGATTTTCTGACACCCTGCCTGCCAGAATGTCTCCACATTACAGATGTCCTATTTTCAATTTACAGAGAAATGAGTTCAACAGAATACAGAGCAGAGAGAAAGGAGCAAGACTCACCCAGAGTCCTTTCATGATAAGGGGGAGCCAGTGGGGAAAACTTCAACAGGCTCTCATCCAACTATGATTTACACCTCAGTTTTCTATTAAAGAACAGATGTATTCACAGCCCTTCAAACTTTTCTCCCCTCTCAGAATTCCAGAAGCAATTTATAAATACTCTTTACCCTTTTTATTCAAGTAACTGGACATGAAGTTGGAAGGGAATTTTTCCCCTTGCAGCATCCATCACTGCAGCCACAGAAAAACCTACAGCTGAATAATTGTCTGAAGCAAGAACTCCTCCAGGTTCCAGGCTGGTGTCTTAGTAATATTCATGGCATGGTCTCTTGTGTCTTTCTGGCTGAAGACATCTAAAGCATATTGGTTTTGTACAACTCTCCCACTACAGAAGTGCAGTTTCCTCCAGCACAGAAGGTTGCAAACAACCAGATCAAAGACGTCCACAACACATTGCACATCATACAGGAGCATGTACATGCTGGCTGGGAAAATTCCCTGTGGGAAAATCCCTCATCTAAGCAATGAGAACTAAATAATCCCTTACAGGGCAATGCACAGGGCATATTTCAGTAGCTCCATGGAACACTAATGCCAGGAAAGATCTTTCCTTGGTGAAAAGCACTGCTACCAGATCTTTGGATTTTAGGTAAAATACTCAGCTGAAAATATGCAGAAACAAAAGGTGCAAGAAACCCTCTCCAGAATTGCACCTCACCTCTGTTCTCCAGCCCAGGAAATACTCATTTTCATGGAGAGCAGAGTACTTGGCAAGACCAGAATTGCTTGGGGAAGGATTGAGTGTCTTCATCTCCCCTGGTGTCATAGGCTGAGCTGCTGCCTTTTATGAGCAATAGAGGAACACCAGCTCTGCCTGAGCCAGGCTGATGGACATTCATCTGGTGGGGACCTCCATACACCTCAGGGAGGTGCAGCTCCACCAACTTATTGATGCTGTGAGCTGTCCCAGCCCCCCAGCCCATAAACACATAGCCAGGGGCTGCCTGGCGTTGAGTTTTGGTAATTTGCATCAAATATCTGGCCAAGATCAGTATCTCCTACACACTACCTCAACTGCAAAATCAAATTCAAAGGTGTCAAGACACAAAACTTAACTGAAGGTCCAGATTCATTGCTATGTACTGAGAGGTGCCTCCAGAGGCAGCAAGAAAACACCCGTTAAATACACACCAAAGGGTCTGGGACTGATGGGCTGTGGCAGAGATGGAGGGTGAAGTGATCCTGAGACTCAGCACAGGAAAGAAAGAGCCAGAGGGATGGAACTGCCTCCCAGGGCTGGGCTGGAGCACTGCCAGCAGCCTTGCACCGGAGGGAAAGGCTGCGCTGCAGAACCTGTGCTCACTGTGTTTGGCAGGCACACTGGGGAGCTGCAGAAACTGCTTAAGGCTATGCCTATAAACCACTGGCTTTGTGAATGCATCAGAGAAGAACTAAAAAGGGAAATTTCTAATAAAAGCAAAATTTGTCAGAGCTCTTGGCAAAGCTTGGAATTAACTTGTGAATCATAAAATATCAAGAGAACAAACAAAACCTGTCCTTAGACATTCCCTTATCAGAGCTAAAGAAAGATATATGTTTGGCTTCTCTTGCACATACCATGTGCACTTTATTTAGAAAAACTGTATTTAGGGTCTCCTTGATTTTGCCATCACTCAGGGACACCATCAGCCATCAGCAGACTCTTCACAGCTACAAAGCTGGAGCAGCTTCCCCACAGCACCTCCCACCTCCCTACAAGTGGCAGTCACACCCCATCAGCCTCTTCATCCCTGATGGGACTGTGCAAATCCGGCTACATGTAACTGCAAATACAATTAGCACCATTATGCACTAGGGAATGGGCTGACACCTTGAAATACTCCGTCAGATCTTAAAATTATATATTGTTGTAGTGAGAAATAGCCCCTTCTCCACCCTCCCCGAGAGCTCCTTCTGCTTTTCCAGGACCCTGCCAGTCCTATGGAGTCAGCAAAGTCTCCTGTAACCCTTCAGCTACAGAAGAAAAGCATTCAGATTTATCAAAAACAAAATATCTGCTGGAAATGTTGGTACTGGAGCTGGCAAGTGTTCCTGCTCCGAGAGGCCATGTGAACTTGGATAACATGGACAACATTTCCCAATATATCCTCTGTAGTCTTCTGTTTCTGTCGCCAAAGAGATAAGGATTTAATTTTAGTCGTTGAAATTTTATTACCTCTCCCAAAATACCATTTAATAATTCCCTGCTTATTCCAGCAGAAATCCTAGAGAAACTGGAGATAGTTTCCTTCTACCATCTTCCTTTGTGCATTTGCCCCTTTTTTTCCCTTGTAAGTAAAGAGTTTTATTAAATATTTTTATTTTACCTCATAAGTCAGGCAGTGCATGCAGAGACAGGTAAGGACCAAGTGGGGATTGTGCCTATCTGCATCCTTTCCTCAGTCACACAGGCAGCCCCTGGAGGAGCAGACCAGCACCCCTCAGAGTCAAGCACTTGTGCTCCTGCTTTTGGCCACTGATGCAGTGATACCTGGCTTCAGCCCAGCTGTCAGCACAGACTTTCTGGGACATATCACCTGGATTGGTCTCTCTACAAAAATCATCATGCACACAGTGATGCAGAATATAAATAGTGGCCATTCATGATTGTCTTTGAATTTATTGTGTGTGTTGAGCAGCAGAGCCTCTAACCTGGCACAGGTGCATTTTCCTCGTTAAGCAGCACCTTGATCCCTGGCAGTGCCCCTCTGCCAGAGACACATTCTCTGTCCCTCTGCCAGGCCAGACTGAAGTCTCAGTGAGCTGAGCACACCCAGCAGCCAGCAGGGTTTGTAGATGGAGAGGACAGGTCCCTCCAGACAGCTCTGACATTCTGTCTGCTCATCTGAGGAGCCAGAACAAGCCCCGTGTGCCCCACAGGCTGCCTGGCTGCCCTGAGAATGGGAGGAAGGACAGAGACCACGCCTGAAGTCACAGACAAGACCTGTGTCCCTTGGGTTTCCCCACTCAAGTTTTGCCATGACCAGGAGCAAGCTGCAGCTGCAGAGGTGCAGTGAGCAGGCTGCAGTGCTCTCCCCACAGCAGCCACAGCACACAGGGTACAAACATCCAGCAGCCAGCCTTGTGCTGCTCCCAGCTCACCTCCACCTCAGCCTCCCTGCCTGCTCCTCCTGCCTGACCTCAGCAGCAATGAGAACCAAATGCCACCGAGTATGTTTAAAAGTCCTCACATAAAAGACACATTAAATGATATTCTGTTTAATAAGATATAGGCAAAGGAGCAATGCTGATTCATTCCTCGGGTGAGGGAATTTCCCTTTAGGAGTTCTCTATTTAGTTGATTTAGACCATAAAAGGAATATTTTTTAATGCAGCAATGGATAGGTAAAAGAAAAACTAAGATCTGCATCTGCTCCAAATAATATTTTTCACATTATTTCCTCTGGAATTTGTTTAGCTCCATCACATTTTAGGGCTTTCCATTATTGAAAGCCATTGCATTGAGTTATAGCATTGGGGGATAACAAAGTGCTCACTTGCAAGCAGCTCTGTAGACGATTATGACAAAAGGCAGAAGAATATGCTCAGGACACTTGATGAATAAAAATGGTTAGGAAATTTTCACCACAGTTTCATCTCAATAATGGTATTAATAGCTGTCTATTAGAATAGTAAAAAGAATCAAAGTAGGTAGCTTGAATGGGTTAGTTCCAAGGGAAAAACGATATTTTGACTAAAAATTGCTTTATTAAGTGGCTATCAGGTCATCTCTTTTTACTCCTCTTTCAGAAATTATTAGATACTGTTACAAGTTGCACAAGTGCTGCTCTGCTCTTCTGTACAACAACCAAAGCTGATTGTGAGGAGTCAGCCACCCTCAGTCACTCCAGAGTTAACACTGCTGTTGTTAGAGAAACCAGATTTATCTCTATGCCCAATTAGTTTGTACTTATTCATGAATCTTATTTTCCTTTTCTGACAACAAAATCAACACAAATTTCCTAAAATATTATGACAATCTGGTGGGAAAAAACAACCCTAATAATGTGATGTATTTCAGAGCAGACATATTTTCCTACAAAGGCTCCAAGAAATACACTGCCAGGGGAACACAAATGCAGGGTGGGAGGGCATCAGCTCAATCTGCTGCTTACCAACACACATGTCCAAAGCCAATTTTAATTTGGAATTCCCTGTCTTCTTAGGCTGAGGATTATAAACCATTTCTGTGCGTTTTGCAAAGCATTTTTAATTTGCTTCAGTGAAATATGCGATTAATGCCACCAGAATGGCATTCCTGACATTCCTTCATATTGGAAGACTGCAGCTAAGGTGTTGCCTGGGAGCATGTTTGGGGAGAACCAGCCCAGCAGGGAGGGCCATAATCCACAACAGCAAAAGCAAAACACACACAGGGATGCCTATAAAAGCAACTAGAGACAACACCTTTTGGATAAGATACAGCAGCTGGCTGCTTTTGCCCATCTCACATTTTCTGTTTAGATCAATTTATTCCTCTGGAATAAATCTGGGAGGAAGTTTTGTCCAGCCTTTCATATAGAAATTATCCAGAGGTTCTGATATGTATCCCTGAGGTTGGGGGTTTTTATCATCAAATACATATTTTAGAAAGTCATCAGGATCTTTTTTCACAACAACTATTTGCAGTGTCTGAGCATTAAGAATATAATGTATTCATATGCTGAACACATACAGACAACACTTAATATGAAGTTTCTTTGCATAATACAAAGCAGTTCTGCTGTCTTTAATGAATATTTTAGCACTGATTGAGGTAAACAAAACCAGCTTCTGAAGGACAGCGGATTTCACCTGTGTTAAAAATCTCTTTAATGCAAAACTGCACCCAAACTATGGTGGGATTTTTATTATTAGTTTTCTTTTAAGGGCAAAGTTGTTCAAAATTTTTCTGAGTCTGAAGTGGCGGAGCCCAGCATGTGTGGTGTGGCTCAGGGCACTGTGCTCACAGCTAGAGGGTCACAGCCAGGTTTTGGGCCACAGCACAGGTTTTTAAAAGCAACTGCAACACAGCTGAAGCATGAAATTATTTACATAAGCCACTAAACCCTCTGGCAACCCCCATGGAGTCCTCCTGCCGTGGCAATTAAACTGAGACAAAAGCTTCAGGCACGCCTGCCTGGCGATAGCATCCCGCTCTTCTCCTGCTCCACAGCCATGCTGCAGAACCTGCAACCAGGTACTGACCACCTGAGCTCCTCAGCACCTGCCAAACTCTGCTTTTGGAGGGTGTTTTACAGTGAGCTGTGGAAAACAGCTTGGAGAGCTTTAACTAATGGCCAGGATGACAGTCTGGAGGCTACCTGCTGGTGACACGTATGAAAAAACAATTCAGCCTTGATGATATGTCATTCATAGGGACTGCAAAATGAAGTTTATGGGACTTGCTTCGTCCTTCAGTTTAGTCAAGGAAGACTCACTGGCCTCGGCGTGAATCATTTCATACACATATTCCTCTCCTACCCACAAGCCTTAAGCACACACTCTGGTTTAAGTGCATAATCTTCATCCCTCTGCTCTTTGGGGAGGAGAAGAAAGGCAAATGCATTAACAACCAAAAAAGCAAAGTGACAGGATATGTTACTGCATGGTTCTCAGCAAAAGAATTTGTACATGGCACGAAACCAAATCTGCTATTAGTAATGAGGGTACATGCAGCTGCATTGTAAATCACAGCACTGGGGAGGAAGCGAGGAGCACAGGGCAAAGACTGGATTTCAAGAAAGAAACTCTAAATCCACCTCCAGGAGGAATTAGATGAAATAATAAAGGGAACTGTTACAAAACATTGAAAACAGGCTGGTGCTGGGGCTGTTCTTATACCTTGATATAATTATTCAATACCAGTACCTTGTTCAGTATCATTACACTGGTATAAAGTGTTTGGAGCCCCAGAGCTTGCTGGGCTGGGGAAGCAGCGCCCAGCACAGCCCAGCTCTGCTCTCAGCAGGGAGAGGCACCCTCTGCAGAAGGACAAGCCCCTGGGACTGCACAGCTTCTGTGTCCCTGCTGCCAGAGAGCCTCCCTGCCTTTGCTTGTTGTTTTCAGCCCTACAGACCTCCCTGCACCGTGGGGATTTGTGTCCTGCTGATCTCCCCAGGCCCCCTGAGCTCCCTGTCCCTTCCCCAGCTCCAGCCCCAGCATCAGCTGCCCGGCTCCAAAGCCCCCATCAAAGCCCCAGGAAGGTGAGGTGCCTCACCTTCCCCACCTCCACCCCTTTTCCAAGTACTCTGAGTTTCTAAAAATTCAGCTTTTCCACCACTTATTTCTATTGCCTTACTTGACCGTACCAAAATGTGGTTTTGGATATTGCTGAGCCTGTCTCTTCTCAAAACACACCTCTGACTACTCCACACAGAGGCAGCTGCTCTGATGAGCAACCACATCCATAGCTGTCCTTGCAGCTTCCCCATGGATGGAGATCAGCCAGGAGCAGGCCTTTCCAAAGCTGAATGAGATCAGCATCATGAAATTATGAAATTATGACAGTCCTGTTAGGACAAGGCTCCCCCACAACTTTTAGCTTGGATGTTTTAGGATGGACATGATCAGTGCTTCCCACACCAGGGAGATGCTGAAAATGGAAAAAGATATTTTCATTCAGAAATAACCAAAACATTTTCTGAATGTTTGGGATAATATCAGACCCTGTGAACCATTCATTTCACAGTTTTGAGATTCAGCATCTGTGTTTTGCAATATGTCAGTGCTAAATTCATCACTGAATATTTATATTATTTTCCCATCTCCTGATAAGCTAATAGCACAGATATGGGACATGAGGCAGGCTGCTGTTAGCAAGTCATAGCATGAAGTCATCTTTGATGAAATGCAGCTGTTCAGAGTCAAGCTGTCTGATCACAGTGAAGACACATTTCCATTGCAATCTTTCACAAAATATGATTTAACTCAGGAGGATCTCCCTATAAATCATTCTTAAAACTGAGATAGGAATTACCAACTTGGTGCACTGGCATGCATTTCAAGAAAAACAAAAATGAAAAAAACGGAGTGAAACATACACTATTTTCATTTATTTAGCTGACAGAAGAAGAGGCTAGACAGTATTAGGTATGAATTTCTGAGCTGGAACTACCTATGCTAAGTTCATTCTTGAACATAACACCTGCCAAAGGGCTGGAAGCAGCAATGCATTTATGGTTTCTGCAGGTAATGCAGAGTTAGCTTTCCACTTAAAATTATAAACAAGACTTATTTTATTATCAAGTTCAAGCTATGAAATGTTTGGCCACTTTTATGTTGAGTCCAATACCTAAAAGCTTGCTGCTAAAGACCATGACAGCAGCAGGAATTCAGTGTGAGAAGGGTTCAGCCCATACTCTGGATTTTAGGTCCCACTTTCTGCAGAAAGGATAAGAGTGCAGGACTCCTCACCACATCAGGGCTCAGACCTGCTCTCCATGGCACTGTAACTCACAGATGGGCAAAGCAGATTTGGTTCATTTCACAAAGTGGGGTCAAATCTCTGAAGGGCTCCTGCTACATCACATCAGCTGATGGATGAGCAAGGAGCCAAGAGAAGGAAAAAATTAAAGGTCCATGGTGTGAGGCAGCATTTAGACAGGCCTTTCTGAAGCATGTCTTTCTCGTATAAGATGGAAAGGGTTTTTTTTGTATGAGTTTTTCTCCTAGTCCTATTATTCTAGTCAGCAGTAGTCAGTTTTCTGTTCTGTGGTTCCTTTATAGTGAAATTGATGAAGCATTTCCACAGCACTTCCCTGCTCTCACAAGCTTTCATTGGCATTAGTGCACCCCACTCTGTCTGAGCACTCCTGTGAGCGCTGAAGGGTGGCTGGCCCACCCCTGGCATCCCCACACAGTCTCACTCTCTTCCTGGGTTTTACTGGCTCTGTGCACTTGCCATCAGAAGTGACACCTTGTGCCATGTGGAAATGCACCTTGCAGCTGAAACATGGGCTGTGTGTTTGGTTTGGATGAGCTGCCACTACAGCAACTGGGAATAAAAAGATATTTTATATATATATGAGCTTGTTTTAATGAGCTTGTTTGTAAGTAGTAACTGTTTTATTGGCTCTAATATGTATTGCTAACCCTTTAATTGATGTTTTTGGATTGCTGTAGACTGCTACTAAAGGTAAAACATAGTTTTAAGAATTTTAATATTGTAATCATGAAAAAGATTGCCATGTTATCATATGAGAAAATCTGCATAATGCAGGTGATGATTCTGCTGTGGTTTGCTTTCAGCAGCAAACATTCAGTGTCTGTTCATCCAGAACCAAAATTAGCATTTTCTATGGACTCAGCTATAGATACTTTTGGTGTTTACAGTAAACTCTTAACATAAAACTGCCACAAAAAGGGAAGAGGTCTGCAGACAAATTTCTGAAAAGCAAGACTTGCTCCATAACTTTTTCTTTCAGTCATACAAATCTGTGACTTAAAGGTAATAAACAGAAATAAGCGTTGTGCCCATGTACCCTTGGGCATTCAGCTCTCCCCTGGTTTGGCTGCATGTGTCCCAGACTTGCAGCTCACTAAGCTGTAATTCACTTGTTCCCTTCCATGCAAGATTTGGGATGTTTTGAAGATCTCCCAATCCAGGAGTTTCACAGCTGCCTGGGAAGTTCAGATGAGCACTTCTGATTGAAGCTGACATTAATACACAATCTGCTGTGGGATTTCCTCAGGGTCAGGTGCTCTCCTTCCCTTTGCATCCCCTCTACTCCTCAGATGCCAGCCATGGCTATTTCCCAAAAAAGGAAAACATTCATCTTACATTGCAGTAATAGAACAGTTTTCAATCTCAGTTAACCTTTACAGCAGTAACACTAATTTGCAGTCTATTCATACTGAATGCTAAAGTCTCTCTGTTTCCTGCTCTGAATTTCATTGTGTGTCAATTAGTGCTACGAAGTCAGTCTAATAATGATGTATGGTTAGCATGGGGCTTGTGTCTGAGTGCTGAGAGGAATGCACAGAGGACAGATAATTGAGATGGCGCCATCCGTGAGCTGTTCAGTGCTTTGTTGGAGTTAAAGGGTCTAGAAACATGCTATAAAAATGTTTCAACACGGATACTGATAATATTTAGATGTTTCCAGCAACTTCACTGAAAATAAATAAAAAGATCTAGCAGCTTTAAATTTATGTATGAAGGTGAAAGGACATAGACCCATTCAAGCCATTGCCATATTTGCTTTACTGAAGAATGAAGTGCAAAAAAATCTCAACCAATAATTTCCAAGACTGCTACTATGCTTATTTACACTAACATGCTGAAAGCAGCTCACAAAAGAGCACAAAGTGATCCTTGCCATGTCCTCTGGCTTTTTGCATATTGCATTCATAAGCTCCTGCTGGGGACTGACAAGAAACTGTAATGAGTAAACCTGTCAGACGTGAGATCAGTGGCCACGTGAGGAGCTCCAAAGGCAGGGGGAGGCAGGGCAGTGAGTTACCTCTCCTAGCACAAGGGATGCCTGGAGACTTTGGACAGGATTCAGCTCAGCTGACTTGAGCCATCAGCAGAGCAAAGCACATCTGGAGGAGGAGCAGTTGTTCCACATCAGTGAGGACAAGAACATACACGGCTTGTTGTGGGTGAGTGATGTGCTCTTGGGCACAACCAGCCCAAGTGAGAAGACTCATGGGAACCACCTCTGTGCCATGCTGGAACCACCTAGGGTCAGTCACTGCAGCCAGCCCCAGACTGACCATCAGAGACTGGCTCTGTGGGTCCTGCTGGCCCTGGGTCACAGCCACTGGCAGGTGACAGCAGGAGCAGGTCTAGAGGATGATCTTCACTTGTACCATGGGAGCTACGCAAGAGATGCATAGGAAAGAGCAAAGGACCAGCCCTTTACTTTTCCAGCCCTTTGCCTTTCAGAGCAGCCCTGGATCTGTTCTCAGATGGCTCTTGCAATAGCAGGACCCCCAGTGTCCCCAGGAGGTGGGTGCTGATGTGCAGGGTTTGCCCACACTGAGCCCTGTGGTTCCCATGGCTCACACCCACCTGGAGCAGCTGGCACAGAGCTCAGTGCTGTCCCTGCTCCAGGCTCTTACTGACTGACAGCACCCACTGCCACATTCCTGGGCTTATGGCACATCAGTCTTGATGGTTTTTGGCAATGGCACATTGCATCTTCCAAAAAAGAAAAAAAAAAAAAAATTGCCTTTATTCTTCTCCATTTCTTCTTGCATTTTGGGCTGTAAAAAAAGAGGTGGAAGTCAGCAATGACCCCATGAGCCTCCAAACTGCAGCTTTAGGCTTTTCACCTCAGGAAAACTGCAAATGCCTGTTTGTAGATGCACACAGAGCTTAAGGAAATAATGGGGAGAAATTAGAAATTAATTAGTTTTAGAAAAAAAAGAGAGGAATGCAGCTGAATAGTTACAATGCTGCATCACTGAGATACATTAAAAACCCAAATGAATCTCAATGTCAGCCAATGCACTGCCATAACAAATGAACATGGTGGCAAAGGGTAGGCTTTGTTGCTAAGCTGACAAAAATAAATTAGTCACCTGTCAGTACTTGCTTAGAATTTACAAACACATCAGTTTTTGAGGGAAGAGCAGAAAATAGTCAGCATATTTTTCCATTAGAGCACTGTGCAGAGAAAACTAAGCACTTTGTTTTCATTTATGCTGTAACTTATCCCCTGCTGCTCAGTAGCAGCCTCCTCCCGGGAGTCAGGCACGTCTCACCTGGAGGGCACAGAGCCGCCCTGGAGGCAGCAGAGGAAGCTGAGGGGACACAGGTGCTGGGAGTGCCCCAGCCCTGGGTGTGACCCTGCAGGACACATCAGCACCAGAGCCCCAGTGCCTTGTCAGCGTGTAGCAACCAGCTGCAAAACTCATCTGCTCCGAGCCTGCCCACACCCAGGCAAAACTGAGGAGTAACTGCTCTTTGTGAGCAAATTTTAACATAGAATAAAGACAGAAGAGTTTACCTTGGGCCACAGGTCTCCCCTGCCACATCAATATGTGAGTGTCAGTTCTTCTCCCCCAGGTTTTGGATGTAGGGTGTCTCTCCAAGTGTTTTATGGGGTGATGGGGACACTAGGAACTAGAACCAAGAGAATACTGGAAAAAAAAAGTGTATAATGAAATAGCCAGGGTTAAACCAAACATTTTTTGTAATTAGTTTCTTTCTAATTTTTGTGTTCAACTTCCACATGCAACAAAGCAAGTCTTAAGTAAAGCTGAAAGATTGAATAAAAATATTCAGAATATCTAAGAAAATTTGGAATTTCCATTAAGTATTGATTTGGTTAGACTGATTCAATCAAGAAACCAAAGCATTGTCTACAAATTACAGGTCTGGCTGGAGCAGCCTGAACCACAAATGCCAAGTCAGGGAGCCAGGGGTGAGAAACCCCAGCCCAAGAATTAGTCACAGGAGTTAGCTGGGAAATCATTATGAGAAACAAGAACAAGGATCTGCCACAGACGATTGGTAACCCAGAAAAGGAGGTGATGTTCAGTCAGTCAAGTGATTTGCTACAAATGATTTGCCCAGGGCCAATCTTGCTGCTAAAGCGATCAGTGAAGATGCACTTCCCGGAGCGGTGCAGGAACGCAGTTAAGTCTAACAAGCTGCTGTACACAGCACTTTAATTAGGCCAAATGAGGAAAAGATAATAAACCAGCAGGTCAAATGAAGAAAAAAATCTGTAACAGAACAGAATCAAATTATTGCTTTTTATGGTGACAAGATAAAAGCTCTAAAGTGAGACTTCTGAATGGCAGTGATGGCCAAACTCCCACCAAAGGAGGGCACAGGAGACAAGGAGCAGCCCATTCACCATCAGCACGGCAGCCAGGCTCGCCTCTGACCCCACCAAACATGGGAATTTGTCCAGGTTTTATTTCAGCAACAGCAAATGGCTGGCTGGGCAGAGCTGTTGCAAACTGCAAGTAGGAGGCAAGGACAGGTGTGTAATTTCTTGAAATGTCCTTTTAGGGCTTGTGGCACAGAGACTCCTTTCAGACACAAGCCATAAGGCTGAGAAATATCTATCATGCTTAGCTGTGGAAACAGGGATTTTATGAAAGTGCGATCACGAGGTGATAATAAGAATGTGATTGGAAGTTGATGTGTTATTGCTTAATTTAGACAGAGTAAGGCTCTTTTTTTGTCCATACCATCTGCCAGCCTAGAAACCCAAGGAATAAAGGCACAAGCTGCAGATGGCTTTTATAATGGCTGCACTCAAGCAGCAGAGGAGCAAGAAGGAGAGAGGCCATATAAATCAGGCAGCAATATCACCATGGCTGAGCAATAACTGAGCTGAGAGCAGCATCCAGCAGGAGCAGAGCAAGCAGGAGATACTTTCCCAATTGGCTGCATTAGGATTCAGGTGCAGGACAGGATGCAGAGCTGGACCCTCACAAGGCTGTTGGAAGCACTGCCACGGGAGGCTGGTGGGAGCAGGGAAAGCAGCAGGCTGCACACACTGACTGCAAGGTTTTCCTCCAAGGAAAACAGATGAACTCTGCTTTAAAACTGCATTCACATATGCAACAGTTCCCAAGCTAGCTCTTATTCTTTCTTTCCTCTCCTTTTTTTATTTTTGTGAGGGAAGAGAGAAAGAGAGTAGAAGCTAATTTACTTGAAGTCAGTAGAGAGAAAAGAAGCTTGGAGGCAAGACACAGGGCTCAGCAGGATGAGCAGAAACTTCTGCTGGCGAAGCAGTCCCCTGAGATGGCTGTCTGAGCTCTGCTGGGGAGCTTGAAAGGGCTGCTCTGCTTATCTTGCTGCAGCAGAGCCCAGGTGTGCTGGACACACAGCAGTGTGGGGCAGCACAGGGACTGCTTCAATGCTTTCCCCTGAAACCAGCTCAAACAAGCTCACACAAGTATAAACAGACAGCACTATTAGTGGCACTGGGTCTCCAAGTGGGACTGGTGGCACAGATTGACAGGGGAAACAGCAGAAAGCAGAAGAGAAAGAAGGGTTGAATTCTATTTGTTAAAAATACACACATGTTCATTTCTTTGCATTTTTATCAATACAGTGAATACCAGCTCCTTTGCTGCTTCACTGCAAAGCAATCTACAGGTGACCAGCTCTGCCCTGGGTGCAAAGCCTGCAGGCACAGAGAGGAATGGCAGCTATGCCTTCAGCAGGAAGGACAGGCAGGAATCAGAGCTGCTCAGCTTGGGAGACAGAGGGAAATCTGCTGCTGAGCTGGTGCATGCCAGACACTCCTGAGAAGCTGGGATAAGGTCCCAAGAACACATCCAACAGGTACCAGGTTTGAAGTCAATGCCATTCTTTCAGCACTGGGACATCCACAAAACCCCACAGCCCCATGAGCTGAACCAGTGCCTGTGGATCCCAGATCTGTTTGTACCCCACATGCAGACAAAGAGGGCCATTTCAGACAATGGGATAATTATGTTCCTGTGCCAATGATACCTGTTGCATCCATCACTGGAAGATGGCCCAAGGTACAGCTGCTCAAAACCAGTCCCCAAAGCAGCTCAGAGATTCAGGGCTCACTTGACTCAGTATAAACTCCCCTAAAGCCCAGCAAGTCTCACCTGTTCCCTCCACAGAAGCCAGCCCTGCCACAACCTCACACAACAGCTGAAGTACACATTAAAAGAAGACACAGCTCATGTCCCATGCTGTGTCCCTGGCATCATCCTTTTATCCCTATGCAAAGCAAAGGTAAAAATATTACTGTGCCCAAACAGCAGGACTCAACAATTATGGTGGGTATTATCTAAATCCATCATTTACAAATATGCACAAATAGTTCCAGCAGACTCTTTGAGCAGAACCAGCTGTTGAGCAGACAGGGAAAACTCCAGAGAATGATCAGTGATGGATCTGTTGAAAAAATACTAAAATGGAACCATTTTCTTGCTAAATACTTGGCAAGATACCAGAGATTTTGCCAGAACATCAAAGAGAAGGAGGTGGAGGGAGAAGTGGAAGGAATGAGGAAAAAAAAAATATTATTGTAAAAAATTCTCCTTTTGTTTTTTTTGTTTTGTTTTTAATGCTACTTTTCACTTGGAATCCTTTTTAGTTTGGCATGAGAAAATGCCTTATGATAACAGATCAGAATTAAAATCACTGTTTTGACTGATCCCACACAAGTATTCTTCTTCTCACCCACCCCAGATCTTTCTCCCAGGGAAATTGTGCGAGTCAGAGGGTTCCTTGCCAAAGTTTCAGGCAGTTCACATCAGGCAGTCTTGGAGAGCTAGGCATGCTAGAAGAGAGGGTGAGAGAGCTTGGTGCAGTGTTGCACTTTAGCCATATACAGGTGCCCTTAGGATGGAACTGGTGTCAGGACACCCCAGAAACACACACCCAGTCTAAGACAGGAGCCCCACAGACACAATTTCTAGCAATGTTCAATGATCTTCTGCAGTTACACAGGGCAGATTTACTTTAGAATAGCTTCAGAGCACTTGCAATCTATAGTTATTCTCTTTTACAGGCAATCAGATGTTTCTGGGCTATTTTGATACACAACATTACTCTAGGAAATAACACACTCTCCAAGAGCACCGATAAACAGGCTGTTATTTAGGACTACACAAGCAAGTCCAGCAGCATCCCTTCCCCCTCCTGCTGCAGCAGGACTTCTCTTCCACCAAGGAGCTGTACCCAGATCAGTGTGGTGGTGCTGGCAGACACTGCCACGAGCAGCAGCCACGTGATGGAGACACATCCTTGGTGAAATGCTGGGGGAAAACCAAGGGCAGGGCTGGCCTGAGCTGTGTGAGGGAATGAGGATTGCTGCCATGGCCAGCTGCCTCAGGCGAGCCAGCTGCCTGCAGGGACACTGCTCTCCTGCCTTCCCACGTGGAAACATCAATCAAGCAAGTTCAAACAACAGAACATCAACTGAGTTGCTGGGCCAATAACCTTAACTATTAATTCAGGACCCCTGGAGTGGGCTGAGATCAGAAACAAGGACTTTCATGCAGTAATGTCCTTAACTGAGGGAAGAGAACAGGAAAAAGCAAATCAGTGATGCAAGAGATGCCTCAGACTGAATCTATCTGTTGTGACAGTCCAAGTTGCGAGAAAGCCCTGGGGTTGTCTGTGGCATACACACATGCAGACTCCAGAACAGTGCTCAGGGGAAGCTTTTCCTTCGTTCCAAGAGCCATCAAGCTCTCTTGGAGGGGCAGGCAGCTGTGGTTTACCTTGACCTGTCCATCTGTCTCCGTGTTCTGCCCCATGCCAGCAGCACACGGGTGCTGTGGCACCAAGCTCTCCTGCAGCGCTCAGCTGGGAGCACCGAGTGCACCCTGCACGACTGGAAAGGAAATGAAAACATGTCTAATTGCTGATGGGAGATTACTGTTGCCCTGCCTCTCAAACCCCTAGCCACCTCAGGGCTGCACACTGACTCCTCTGCTGCAGCTGCTGTAGCACAGTAGCACCTCTAAGAGAGGAACTGTGAGCACTTTTCTTTGGCCTCGTGCTGCTCCACCGCTCCTCAGCTGATCTGCCCTTGGCATGGTCCTTCAGAGGAGCTCCAGCATCCCCTGGCTCTAGGACAGTCTCCCATGGCCCAGTGCATCCCCAGCCCCAGCAGGAGCCATGGATGGCTCAGCCTGGCTCTGTGAGAGGCTCCTCTGTGCAGCTTCCAGGGGATCTGTGGCTGCAGGGATGCACAGACTCCATCGAGGCAGAGGCTCAAACATTCCCTGGGGAATTTAGGGTTCTGCAAATCCCAGAGGATTCAAGCCACTGCTTTAAAGCAGCCCTGGCTGGTTTAGGTAATACTCTGGACAACTTTTGCTCTTTTTACCCCCAGGATTTGGAGGGCAGCCACTCCCTTGGTGGCACCAGTTGAATAGCTGGTTCACACAGGCACGGCACTCCAGCAGCCGAGCCTCCTGGTTTGGCAGCTCAGCTGGGGCTCACTTATTTTTCTCTAGTGATGTTTCTTAGATGGCAAGGGCCTTTCACAGAGTAATTCAAACAATTATTAACCATGTACTACTTTGGTAAGAAGGGTTTCAAAGGGTCAGGTTTTTTCCTTCCTGAGTCTGTCCTTCACTATCACTGCAGGGCTTCAGCTCAGAGACCACTTGCAGAGCTGTTAAACGTTCATCCCCATCAAAATTCAACCTTGAGTGCAGAGGATCTGGCAAAGTATCTCTAGGCCAAATCCTCCCTGGGACTGTCTTCTGATCAGCCTCTCTTTTAGGAATTTAATGAGTAAAAATATATCTGGAAATAGAACAGAGTGTGGCCTGGAGAGGGAGGAGAGCAGCACGGCTGGGCCACAGATCAGAGCAGCACAGTGCAGGTCTGACTGGTGCAGCTGAGGCTGCTGGGCACAGGCCCACCACAGACAGCTCAAAAGGTGTGACACAGCACAGACAGCTCCCTAAAACACTTGTGAGGAGCCTTGAAAAATGGCCAAGCTGGCCAAATCAAGAAATAAGCACAAGGAGTTTCTGGCTTCATATGGCACTACTGAGATCAGGTTAGAAAAAAGCAGATTTAACTCAAGAGCCAGAGCAAATTCAAATATTAGGGTAAGAGCCTTTGAGGATGGTGAAGAAAAAGGATACGAAAAGGGAACAAAAATAAATGCAGCATGGAGTTGAGAGGACAAAAAAATTTACAAGGGAAGAAAACTTATCTGAGGAGAAAGCAAACATGGATGGAGCCCTTGATGTCTCATCTGTACAAGTCTGCAGGTCTGTGCTCACCCACATTACTGCACAAATGCTCAAAGTGGATTCATACAAACACCTACCACTGCATGAGGGCAGAGACATGTGCATCAGCAAAGCTATTCACCATTCATTAATGTTAATTCTCTCTTTCAAAACAGATAACCCACAAAATAACCCCAAAAAAGTGCAAATAAAGTAAATGCTTTATGCAATCAATTGCATAGGATAAATAGTAAATAACCAGAGAAAAGTCTTGGCAGATTCATCTCAGATTGAAGAAGTTCAGGCAAATCATGCCCAAGAAGAATCTTACAAAGTGATCCATTAGTGGGTTGGCTTACAGAGAATTGGAGAGGGCACAGTTAATTGGATGATCTGTTTGCAATGAACTCTGCCACCTGTAATACTGAAGTACCTCACAGACTCTTTGTCTGAGTGTGTTTACTGAGAAACATCACAGCAAGAACCTTTTGTACCAGTTTGGATTGGCAGCTTTTTCCTATTCCCTTCATGTGTGACACAAGTTTCCTTTCAACTGAAAGTAAAAGGACTTTTGGAAAAGGAATATCCCAGCAAAGGGAACAACAAAAAAAATCTTCAAATTGTAGGGGAAAATTGGGGAAGATGAAAATAGTTTTCAAAACAAACAGAAGTGTTCATAAATACAGGACAACTTGCTCTCTCTTTTGCTATTGTAAGAAGAAGAAGAGACTGAAGAAGGAGTGTGGTATAGGTCCCCAGGCCTCAAAACACACTGATTTCTATATTATACACATAAATAAACAGAGAGCATAGGGCAGCTTGCTCCACACAGGGTTCACAGAGGGGACACATTACTATTTACTACACAGCACATTAAAATGACAGTGACACACACCACTCAGAGGTGATCATTATTACTGGCTGCTTAAGGGATGATTTGAGAAATGATCTGTAAATTTAATTTTTAATTAAGCCAGAAGCCCTAAGGGCCTTCTGAGTTCAAGCATTAAGGGGGGAAGAGGGGGAAATCAATTCTTGGTGATGGAGAGGTCTAGTAGAATCTAATAGGCCTGGGTAATATATCAAGAAGCTTTTAAGATCAGTCACAGAGCTCAACAGAGGAAAGTCTAAAACCCAATTTCAGATAAAAAACTACGCTGTAAAGTGGAATGGATGGTCACCATTGTTCAAACCTCTGAAAAGCTACTGTCTTGAGCTCTGACACACATATTACTCACAAAATAGATAAATGATTAACACTGGCATGCAGAACTTCACAGGGAAGCCCTCATGCTTCTCCCCAGCCACCTTGGAAAAGCAGCCATGGCCAAATGACCTTGAAATCACTCTAAAGCTCCAGCATGGCCAGCTATTGATAACCAGTCATCAGAACACCCTGTAAGGAGGTAGGTTTGTGCTGAGAGGCAAGTCTGGCTCCCTTGGATGCACAGCACAGCTCTGCCAGGCTGGTGGCAGCAGCAGTGGCTGGAAGGGACACGGCTCTGAGTGCGCTGACCTCCACAGCACAGTTCCACCCACCTCACAAAGTCACCATGTGAACATTTCCCAGCCCATCTCTTGACTCCAGGCTCACCAGAGGAGGTGCACCCAAGGGTGCTGTGAGAAAGGACCAATGTTATAAGAAGTCCACTCCTGTGTCATCTTTGGGATATTGTCATGACTGGGGATGTCCCCAGTAACTGGAGAAAAACAAACATTGCACCCATTTGCAAAAGAGACCAAAAAGATGGCCTGGGGAGAGTCAGCTTTGCCTTGGTTGGTGAGAAAGTTGCAGGCTCCTCTTGGAATTCTGAAAAGCTTGGATCAATCAGAATGGACTAAACAATGGTAAATTGCACCTCATCAAACCTGAGTGCCTGCTATGGGAGAGGATCTGCAGCTGCAGATAAGGAGGGAGCTGTGGATGCCCCAGTCATCATTCACCCTGACTTCCTCAACACTTCCAACACCACCTCCTACAATTTTTATACATTTTAATGTGTATCAGTCTGCAAAGGTGGAGGAGACAACTGATGGGGAAAGAAATGGATGGCTGGGATGTAGAGGGTAGGAGTTAATGGAACCTGAGCTCTGCAGGCGTCTGCACCAAGACCTGTCCTCCTTGGGACCAGAGACCTGCAGGAGCTGGGAGCCCTCCTGCCCGCTTTGAAATGGCTCCATACTGGGGTGAAGAGCTGATCCAGGGCAGGGCTGCCACTCACAGGGAGCCCTGGGCTGTGGGAAACACCAAAATCTTCCCTTCAGCTCACATCCAAGTCCATATGCATATTTTCAAGAAGGAAGTTGGGCAGAGGAAATGAGCGAGAAATGAGATGAATGGTCTTGTTTTCACAAACCTTCTCTTCTGAGAAACAAGTCATTTATCAAAGTGCTGTAATCCTACCAACTGTCATAACACTTGGTCTAATTACATCTGGAGAACAATGAGCTTATGTTCAGGAAGAAACTGTCTGCAACAAGGTTGGTAGAAAAACTCTGCTATGCATGATCTTAGATCACAGGTCCAAATGCAAGAACAAACGCCTCCAAGAAGGGGTTGCTGATGTTTGTATAAAGCAAACTCCTAGTATTTGGTAATCAAAAAAACTGCTTGGTTAATTTCCTGTATTTTCATAAAATGCCATTCCTAGTGCATAAATCTACATCAGGGAAGCTCTGAAATGGGTTTTAGAGATTACATGTTTGGGGGGAAGTTGCAAAATCCATTCTTTGGAAGACTCCACAGCGCATTCAAGAGCTGCTAAAAATGCTGAAAGTTAAAGTTGCTGGAAGTGCTTGGGCTGAGAGTCCACACTGCAGCTCCCTGCAGAGGTGCTGATGTCGTGGTGGCTCTCAGCAATGCAAGCACTGCTGAACTCATGCCCTGGGGAAAGCTCCCTTCAAGCCTCACACCACAGAACCCTCTGGAGATGAACCCCGCTCCTGTGGTGGCCCCAGCAGTGTCTGGGAGCAGGAAGGAACAGCAGCAAGTCCCCAGCAGGTGGATTTGTCATGGGAGGAGCTCACACAGCTCCTGATTTGACAGCAGAGGCTGGGTTTCAGCAGCACCAAGGGTGCACAGTTTCATTAACACTCAGAGCAAAAGAGCAAGGGAGGAGAGGGAGATCATCCCAGCAGCAGCACAACCAGGCTCTTAGGAAAACAGCCATCATTTGGATTCTTGATACAGTCTGGGGACCATCTGCAAAGCAAGATAACACTTGCAGCCTGGATAAAGGTGCCAGAGTAAGGAGTAGACAAAACCAAAATACGCAATAACACAAAGCAATGCACACACAAAATATGAGCACTGGGAGCAAAGAAGATTGATTTTCGTAGACAGAATCTAAAAGGTGACTGAATATAGAGTTCTCCCCATGGTTGGGAGAATTACTTGATAACCATTGAGAGAAATCTAATTTTCCATCAGTGTCCTGAATATAGAAATATTGCATAGCATCTTTGTGCTGCAGGCAGAGCAGCAAGGAAGGGATCAAATGAGAATAAGCATAAAGAGGAGTTTATTAATCACCCATCAGAAAGTATTTCCACACCATCAGTGCATCCCTTGCCTTCTGAGTTTTACCCACTTGTGCCTAGGGCTCTAGAAATCATGGCTGTTATGGGTCTTTCATAAGATGTTGAGGCCACAGGCGCGCTCTGAGGGACAGATCTTCCCCGGATGAAATGGCCACACCATCGTGACATCAAGGCACCCAAGGTGACATCAGCTGCACACGCTGCAGGTGTGCAGCCATGAGATGGCCCCTGGCAAGACAAGGGAGCACAAACACACAGAGCACTTCACAGGCTGCCACTCTGAGCCTCGCCCTGGAACAGCCCCAGAATCATCTGGAAGTTGTTAGAAGGAGAAAGGTGTTTCCAAGGAACAAAAAGCACTTGTAGGTAAGTTGTATTCCTTTCAATTTATTTCTGTAAACTTTGCACTTCCTAACCTAAAAAAAAATACCAAATTTTCAAGATATATTGTAATAAATTAAAAGGATTTCTAGTTTATCACTTTTTTACAAAAAAAAAAAAAAGAAAAGAAATAAAATTATCTGATGAAGAAACTGAAAACTAGACATCAGATGATGGTATTGTTTCAGACTGTCAAACCTGATTTAACTCAGTGAAATTCTGGTGCCAAAACTCTGCCTCCTGTGGCTTTATTTGTCTGGGCAGGCACTTGACAGCAGCTCAGCTCCCCCAGGCTCACACTCCAGGGTCCAAATGGATCCTGAGCCTCCTCAGGAGAGACAGATGGTGAGTTTTTCACAAGTACTTGTTACAGTGAGTCACAGGTTAAAGCTGGGTCTGTGCCAGGGTGCCATACAAACCCGACCCCTCAGGAGCCTGGAGCAGAGGTGAGGATTGCCCAGCTGATGCCCCTGGATCTCTCATGCATGCAGGGGTGATGTGACAGCTGGAGCAATGCCCTGCACGTGGCACATGGCTTGGGGAGCACCTGCAGAGGCTCAGCTCCTGCCCTGCACACTTCCAGGGCAAGCCGGAGCTGCTGGCAGGAAAGTTCAGGCTCCTCCTGAGGTCATGTTTTATGTTCACTTAAAAATTAATAGGGGGGAATATAATTAGAGCTATGAAATGGGTATGCAGAGATGTGCCCTTTGCTGCAAATGGAATAATGAAATTAGATGTGTGTTTGAAGGAAAAAGCCCTGGAGAAGGAACACACACTAATCCCCGAGACCCCACTGAGGGGTTTGGCTAAACCCCAAATGTCACAGCACCAGGCCCTGCCCTGGGGCAGCTGCAGCAGCTCAGGGCTGAGGATGCAGGAATTCTAATCCCACCTGCCAGGCACAGAGGCTGAACCATCAAAAACCCTCAACCAGCCAAACTGTGCAGCCTGTCATGAAAAAACCCTCAAAAGCAGACATTTGAGCAATGCTGGTGGCCCTGCAGAGCCAGGACAGCCCCAAAGAGCAGGATGATGCTCCAGGGAATCTGCCAGTCCCTGCCCCCAGCACGGGCATCGCTCCCCCTGCGGTCACAGCACAGCCAGAGCCACCCAAGGGCTCAGCCAGGAAAACATTCACTGCCCAGATGGGTTGGACTTCCTTTTCCTTGAGGGTAAACAAGGATAAAGGAGCTTGTTTTGCAATAATAGCGATTTCTGTGTCTCAAACAGGAACAAACAAGCAGAAACAAAATAATAATAATCATCATCATCATCATCATCCAAATATAAAATCCTCAGAAACATTATTTTGCAAAGAGAGTAACCACGAGACATCTTCTCAGTGCTTCACTTGAGCATGATGCCAGAGCTGGCTGAACTTGGGGGTGAAGGAGGCAGAGGGGGGAAAATAAGTATTTTCCAGGTTAGAAACCTGTAACTCACCATTATTCAAGACAAAATTCTGAATTATTATTTTCTGGGAAACAGAAGTTTTCATTTTGATTACTTTTTAAAATTACTTTCATTTTTTATTATTTTTCAGCTAAGGTAAAGGAGAAAAACTGATAGAAAATCTGATAAGTGAAACCTTGTTTGACCTTTTCTTTCTCCATGATTTTATTAGACAGAAGCTGAGAATGCCTCTTCCATAAACCCTCACTTTATACAGCTATTCCAGTCTTCCTGTGAAAAGATGAGGAGTGGAAGTGAGAAAACACAAGTCCTAGATTTGAGGCAAAAATAAGATTTCAACAAAATAAGATTTCAACATAAATATATTACATAAAAATCCTACAAGTCATTTATTTCTAAAATAACCCCCCTTTAATTGACAGGGGTTTTTGATTATTATTTATAGGTGCTTGACTACCAGACTGGTATTCATTGATGTTATTCAAATATAAATTCATTCAACAGTCTGTAATTCTTGAAATTATGCATTTAGGGCTTTATTTTGGATGCACTTTATTCACCATTTGCTGTTGTCCTGCTACAGAGGGTGTCCAGCATCCAACCAGGCAGAAAAGCACCAGAGACCCCAAGTGCTCCAGCTCTGGCAAACCTTGAGCACCTGGCTCTAGAGAGAAGCAGCATCACTCACATCCTCCCTGCCAATTGCTCAGCAACTTCAGGTGTGTCAGAAAAAAGTCAAATTCATGACCAATTTGAGGATAACTTATTATTACTATTATTTGTCCAAGAAATGGGCAAACCTGCCCTGCAGGTGCAGTCCTTGGGGCACCCACAGGCAGCCCCTCCTCTGCCTCAGCTCTGGCTTCAGGTTTTCCTCCTCCACCCATTAATTCCCATCCCATCTACCTGATGAGAGCCATGCCCATGGGTCATCTAAGAGCACATTGTCCTACATGAATGCAGCTCTGTGATATTTTTTCTATTTTTTTTTTTTTTAAAGCACCATATTCTGTTTCAGCTGGAAACAGGACACTGACTATGAAAACTGGATGATGTGCCAGCAGGAACCATGGAGTCTGAGTAACACAGATTGAATTAACCTCCTGAGGTGTCCCTGTGGGAAAAAACCATAACCATTGCTTCTGCTTAAAGTCTGTGCTTTCCCAAGTACAGCTTTAAATTCAGAGACATTAGAAATGCTCGGGCACTGCAGGCTGCAGTGCTGTACACACAGGGTACAGCTGCTGGCTGGGGCTCTTTGCACAGCTCCCCAGCTTTCACTCTCCAACATAAATGTGAAGTCAGCAGGGACCATCCAGGAGTGCCACATCCTCAGGTAGGGTGCCAGGTCTGCCCGGACAATGCAAATTTTCTGCCTACTCCAGCTTAACAGCAAAACAGCTCTAATGTAGGAACAATTTGGTCCCAGAGAAGAAGCCCCCAGACCCAGCCTTATTTTCCTTCCAAAAAATGCATGAATATTTCCCTGTAGCAATGATAGAGAAACCATTATTTAGGTTGATACACAAAGATGGGAGAATCCTCTGGTTACACAGTGTTAGTGTTGCAGAGCCTGAAATTAAACTTCCATTCCTTTACAACTCAAGACAAGTTCCAGACAGTGGGCTGAAAATACATTTCAAACAGATCTTCAACATACAGAACCATCTGTTTCCTTTTTGCGTGAAGTATTTTTATTTGCTTCAAGTAATGATCTTAAACAGATTTTAGGAGATTTGTTATTAATAAAGGAATGTGAAAAATTTGCAGGAAGTCAAAAACCACATTCTGCACCTGGGTCTGCTCGGGAGCCTGGGCGTTGCTTTGAAGACTCTGTGTTCTGTTATAGCCTTAAATCCAGATTTAGCTTCTGAATAAAACAGGTTTCATCTCCAGCACTAAACCACCCTTTGTGTAACGTTGTTTAGGAGAGGGAGCGAAGAGCAATTTCCACACCTGAATCTTCCCCGGGAACATCCAGCCTCACGGGCAGAGCACAATTAGGCAGGCTGGAATTTGGCCAGGACATTAAGGTTAATGGCCCTACTGCTGCCAAGTGCCAGGATGTTTAATGAGTGCGAGCAGCAGAGGAGCCCACAGCAGGAATGATCCCGAGCCTGGCATCCCCACCTGCCTCCTGTCCTGCCCCAGCTCCCGTGGGGACAAGGGGCTGCACCCAGGGCCACAGCACTGCTACCCCCAAACCCATCCCCTGCACACACCCAGGAGCCAGATGACAGCACCAAGGAAGACACACAGGGATTTAAGTGGGATAAATTTCCTAAAAGCATAGACTGTAAGGTCTTATTCAAGTTCTGCCAAGAGGCTGTATCATCTCTGGACATTCAGCAGTAGATTAATACAGCCAACGCAACCTTCAGTCAGTGGTTCCTCCACACATCTATTATTAAAGCTCTATTTTGGCCAAGACAGTTGTATGAAACACACTACACCAACTGGAACAAAATGCATTATCTGCTTCATAAAAAAAAAAAAAAAAAAGAGTAGAGCTCCCCTCTTTTGTCTCAGTGCAGCTTTGCTGCTGTGGCCCCTGTGAGCAGCCATCACCCAGGGGAGGACACAGAAAAGAACCTGGAGGTACTGGGAGCACTGTTTTAAGCAGCCCTGCATGGTGGAAGGGACATATACCCCATAACTCAAGCAGGAGATTTCCCATACATCCTGTATTTCCTTACAGATGTGCACAGCCCCTCACAGCCCCAGGACAAGGGCACTGCTCCATCTCTGCCCTGCTGCTGTCACCCACAATGGGTCATTAGCTTTGCGCGGGTGCTGCTTCTAATACCAGTGTCTGAACCAAAATTAGCACATTGCTACCACAGCCATGAAGTGTCAAAGCTGAGCCATGTCAGCCATTTACTGACTGTACTCAGTCCCTAAATCTGTTTTGCAGCTGCTGTCTGCATAAATAATGAATAAAGCAATAAATCTGGCAGGGTTACCAAACTCTTTCATTCAGCTTCTCTTGAACCAGTTAAATTCTGCTGTGATTCATCTGCCTGCCCGAGCCCCAGGGAGACACTTGCAGGGGAAGGGAGGAGAGGGCGCCTTATTTCTGTGCACTGCTGTGGAGCATCCAAACCCAATTCCCTTTCAATCCTGCTTTCTCTCATTTTTACTGAGGCAGGGAGCAAGACTGAGACTCTTTTGAACTACACTATCTTACCCTCTTCCAGGCACAGGTCACTGATTTCAAGACAGAAATGTTAGATGCTCAGGTTTTCTTTTTAATGAAAATCTGCGTTGCCAATTTTTTGTGCAAGGCGATGCCACCAGAAGTCACTTGCTCTTGTCCTTTCAGAGAGAACCACTTGTGCCTCCTGTGCTGCAGGAGGGTCACACTGACCTGGTGGTGTGGGGAGAGGCAGCACCGAGTGCCAGGCAGGGCCAATTGCCACAGGAGGCTGTTGGGTGACCACAGCCTTGGAGGAGCCTTGGCAGCAGTGACAGGGGGAACCCGATGGGAAAAAGCAATGAAGGATAGGACTTGGTAGATCTAACATGCAAAAAACCTCCAGATAAATAACAGAAAAAAAAAAAAAAAAAAGCTGCCTAAATATAAAGCCAGGTTTCTACCTGGAAAAATACCTCTTCCAGTTTCAATTAATTGCTATTTCTTGATGGCATGAACCGCCAAATCTTTGTTTTTCTATAACAGCTTTTTCCAGCAGAATGACCTCTTTCTGTGGCATGGATTTTACCATTTTCTACAGTCCTTATGCCTTTTCTGGATCTCATCATGCTCTTGGCATATTACATGAATTTCTGCTTGCCCCAACTGACTCACTTGTTAATAGATCCTCTATCTTTGGCATATTTCTTGCCATTTCTCCACTGTTGAAAGCAATTATCCTATATAGCACTAAAATTACAGTTACACTAATGATCAGCTCTGTAGTGTGATTTTTCTTGTTTTAATCATCAGGAAGAAAAATTAGCATGTTCAACATGCTATTCAGTTACCTTTCCAGTCATGTTTTCCTATTTCAAAATAATTTCTATTCTTCTAACACAGGCTCTCCCAGTTTGCACCTTACACATCATCCTGTCATCTTCATCATGGCTTTGGGTTTTTTTTTTTGTTTTCACCCTAAATTTTGAGCTGGCAGTCTGGGGGTCATGTTCATAGAATATGTGAGACATCAGGACTTGCCTTTTACTCTGAAGTGCCAGGATTTATTTTTTTGCCATCCAACTTCTTTATGCAGGAGCACTTGATATGCAACAGAGCACAGGCTGCCAAGGAGACTCTGACCCAGGACAAATCTCCAATCTGTATTTTGGTTTTGGAGCCATAAACACAACATGCTGGGAGCTCAGTCCTGCTCTGTCCTCCAAACAAGGCTCCGTGCTCTCCATGGCAGATGCAATCTGATCCAGCCCGCTGCACTCGTTATTAATACAGAGCTAAGGTGTGCCATTGTTCTCTTTAGGAAAATCCAAAACGATTTTAACCACTACCCAAGGAAATTTGCAGTTCATTTATTCACAAAGAATAAAAGCTCCTTTTTCCTTGTTCTTAGAAGGCTTTTTAAACTGCCAAAATCTACTTGGGAGTAGAGTAGAAAAGATTTACACAAAAATCTCAATAAAATTCATTTGGACCTATTTACAAGACAGAATCTAGTTGTCAGATATTTTTTAAGAACCTGCTTAGGAAAGCAGTAAATACATAACCCAAGTTTTTAAAAAATAAAATAGAATGGTACTGTTCCCCACATGTCAGCCTACTTAAGAGTGCTTTAAATTTTGTTGTGAAATTCTCTAAATCAGCCTGAGTAAAACTGCACAGTCTCTGAATTAATGCCCAGAGTATGGGCTGGAAGAGAGCCAGCACAGTGCCACTGAAAACTGTTGACAATTGCTCCTGCAGGCCTGAGATGAAATGTGCTGCAGCTCGAGGTGAGGTGCCTGCTTTTCCACAGCCCTAAGCAGGTTTGCTTCCCTCTGTTTGCTCTGTGCCTGCTTCTCCCACAGCTCTGCACTGAGCTTGGGCCAGTTCTGCGTTCAGATGTCTGCAAATCTCAGGTGCCCTCAGAGCAGGCAAGGGTCCATCTTGTCCTCCTGAAATGTGGGTGAGGTAGGGTAGACAAGGACCATCTAAAATCTCCTTTCCAGTCCACTTTTAAGACCAAGTCCCAGTGGGGTTTTCTCTCAGGCCACCAGGGCTGGCTTCAAAAGAAGGCAAACAGGACAGGTGGCCCAAGTGGCCTTGAGGCAGCTCAGCTGAGAAAGCAGGTGTGTAGGGAAGGCAGGAGGCTGCACCTCCCCTGCAGCCCCCTGTGCCTGCACACCCAGGAGCTGGCTCACCCTGCTCCTGGCAGGCCCAGGACAGCTCTGAGCTGCTCCCCTCACTCTCTCCAGTCTTCTGCTTTAATCAAGCAGACAGCAACAAATTGCAAGCAATCACCAGGAAAAGCCCTCAGTCAGTTTTGGGCAATGCTTTCCATTGTCTCACGCTGTCCTACTCCATAAATTATGTTAAACTGCTTCTTCCAGCTGGTACAAAGACGGGTGGATACTGTGAGCCCTGCAACTGTGGATACTTCAGAGGCATATCCATGGGAGCCATTAATATCTTTTAAAATAAATACTTTTTTTATTATTGACATTTTCTTTAATGTTTTTAATCTCTAGAACTAACTAACCTCCTTCCTTCCTCCTTCAGCACATATTAGCCTTTCCCTGCCAGATCTTCAGCTGGAATAAATTTGGCCTCCCAACCCTGATTCATTAAATGATGTGAACATGTGCGTTCAGTTAAACAGGCCATGCACATGCTTAATGCTTAGAGATGAATATTGGCTTGTTTGGCTTGAAAGGTTTAGCTTGTGTGGGCCTCCAAGAAGGACATGCCCAAGGCCAGCCTGTTCACCCACATACCTGTGCAGCAACACATTCCCCAAAGAAGCTTTTCCCAAGCAGGAAATACCCAATTTCCCAGGCGCTTGTTCAATTACTGCCTGATATTGTGGAACACAAACATCACTGAATAACATCATTCCTTCAAACACAGAACAGTGATGTTTGAGTAACTGGAGCATAAATATAATTCACCTCAGGCAAGAGATAAATTACATTAATAAAGTGTGGTAGTGTTCTTTAATTAGTTTGATTAAGCATGACAGAAGATGGTATTGTTCAGAAAAGCTTCATTTCCTGAAGTAAGGAATTGTCACTGTAGATCCCAATCTCTGGGGTTTAGGTGTTTTTTGTGGTTGTTTTGTTTTTTTTTTCATAGAGCAGACATTAGCAGAGGTTGATGCTGCTAATGATGCTTTGGTATCCATGACCCATTTCCCTCTCATACCTGGATTCAGTTGTGCCCCTCCCCAAATCCTACAGATCTTCATGCTCTGAGGGGGTTCCCACAGCTGCACTCCTCATCCCATCAACCTCTTCCAGACTCAGGGGGACAGACAGACTCTAACTGGCAGCCTCTCTTTTACAAGCCCTTTTACAATATACAAAGAACATTTCAAAAAAATAGTTTCCTTATTCATCAAGGTAACCAAAAACCTTCCAAAGAACCTGCCAAGTCACCATGCCAGTTCTTGGTAAGACACAGAGTTCAGACATGGCTCCCATCATCTCTGCTCTATGTTATTTGTTTATTTACTAAATTTGCTGGGCCATTAAGTTCCCTAAGACCTGCTGTGATGCTCATGCTTTGCAAATGTTGGAAACTGTCAAGTGTCAAGTCTGGGAGACCTATTCAACAGGGGCTTTGTGGAGCCAGACCTGGCTGCAGAGGATTTGCTTAGGCTCTGATCCCCTTTCTGTTGGAGTCAGACCCCTGTACCAGGCTCTCCACTGTAGCCCTGAACTCCAAAAAGCTATGTGCAGGTTCCTAATCCACTCATGTACATGAATAAACTTCAAACCACATCTTTATGTACCCATATATTGCTGTACAGTCTGACCAATCAGGTCTGACACTTGTTTTCAGAAATCAGTGCAAATTCTTCCTTTGATTTTGCTGTAAGAAAAATCATACTCTTTCTAAACTCAGCAGCTGATTTTCTATTGACATACAAGAAGGCAAGATTGTGGTTAAAATTTAGAAATGATCAGTGTGTGGTTCCAGAACACCCTGTGTGCCCAGACAGGAGAGAGTCTGTCCTGCCAGAATATGGGCCCCTTGCTGTCACCAAAGCTTTAGTGCTGTACACCAGCACTGCTAAGGTGGATAAAGTGGTGTTTCTTGCCCATTGATCACACAAATCCAATTTGTAGCCTTGTTTTCTCTACATGACAGTTACAGGAGACAGACCTGATTAAATATTTCTGTTCTGATCAAGGAGCTCTCACAGGCAATCCTGTGAGTGCACAGCAAATCCCTCCCCAGAGCTCAGCTGCACGCTCTGCCTGCCGGGCTGTGCTCAGCTGTGCTTCCTGCAGACCTGCTCTGAAAGCAGGGCACAGTGTGTTTGGAGCTTTAGGAGCAGAGATGTATTCACACCCCTACTCCTGTCCTTGAGATCCAGCAAAGATTGCCTGCAATCCAGGGGCACTCAAGGTTTTCACCTCTTTCCTGCAGTACTCACAGACAGGTGTTCACCCACTCCTGAGGCTCTCTGCTCAATCCCACCCAAATGCTGACCCAGTGCTTTATGAGTGCCCAACCAGGCAGGAGCCAAGGCTCCATGTGCTGTGTGTTTATCAAGCAGCACCAAAGACTGTACTAATAAGCCTGATGAAATTGAACTTGATTTACATTTCAAGTGCAACCTGTTCCCTACAGGAATGTTTCATTACAGGTCTTTTCATGGCAGGAGAACAACAACTGATGGAACATGTTTCTTTAAGCCATGCCAATGGCTATTTGTTTGTTGTGTTTGTGGCTGCTCTGCAGTGGAGATTTCAGCCTTGATGTTGCTCTCAGTTGAACAATTGAGGATTAATTTCTGTGACACCAGTGCAGTTCACCCAACATTACATTTGAAATCAGAACAGGCACTAGCAGAGCTCAGTAATTACAGACAAGTAAAGGATGGCAAAACTCCTCGGTTCTGCTGATTTCTCCCAGAGGCTCCTCCTTTTGGAGGAGAACAGCTCAAAATATTGTTCCCACTGATGCCAGCTGACAGCAGTGCCCTTCCTCTGCTCCAGAGCCTGGCAGCTCGAAGCTGAGCAGAGCACAGTGGGCTTCCCAGGGTGATCACAGACACTGGAGTATCTTCTTGTTTCTGCCCCTCTCCATCGTGCTCAGCCCACTGCTGGGCTGCCCCCACAAACCTGGCAGTCTGCAGCTCACATCGCTCTTCTCATCCTTCAGCTCCTCGTGCAATACCCTGACCTCTTCTCATCTCACTGTGGAACATCTGAAGTGCTCCCTGACATGGGTTGTTAGATGGATTTGAAAGAAAATTCCCCTGAGGAAATTCACCTTTGAAAAAGTTCTTATTGGAAAATTTTGGAGTTCCCAATGGAAACAGGGACAGCAGGAGAAAAGCAGATTTCGTTTTGTTAGAAGTGTTAAGTAAGCTAAAGTTATACATTTTCATAAACAGGAACAAAATCTAAATTATTCCTTTTTATGCTAAAAAGATTATTGTTTTCCTGCCAAAATACCTCATTTTAATTGGTTTTTCTAAGATGACACTTTTAGGCACAGACAAAACTAACAGCCCTCCAAACTCTATTTTCAAAAAAAAAAATTTAATTGGATTTCTTTTAGGTTATCAATAGTTATTACTTGTATTGAAAGCATAAGCAATAAAGGCACTTTGTGTCTCTCCTTTGCTACCCTTCAGTACAATCTGTCCACCAATCCAATTGTTCCATCTTGAAGTGTTTCCATCTCCAAAATAAAATTGCATTTTACCACTAGGATATTCTCTACCCAAATCCCACACAGCTTGTAGCTAAGTATTAATCCATAAAAACCTGAAAACAATGTCTTATTAATTCACAAAAATCAATATTCCAGTACACTTTTTGGTGCCAGTTCATTACATTTAAGCCTAGATTTATACACTGCTCAATGGAAAACTGTCCAAAATGTATCTGTTTACCTATAATGAGATGAACTTATTGCTAAACTTCATTCCACCAAAACCAAGTTTTGTCACAGAACTCTGGTTTGGAAAAAAGAAAAAGTGATCTTAGAGTGTATGTAATCCAGATGCAGTAGCTCTCCTTTAACAGAGAATAACATAGGTATCCTTTGGTTTTCTTGCTCTTCTTCCCTTGTGGCCAGGATACTTTTTTATAAAAGACCCAGCTCTGCACTTGTCCCAGGGACAATTAATCATGAAATCTGTCTGTCAGTTCAAAAACCCTTGAAAAAGGTGTGGCATCAGAACAGGCTTAATTCCAACAGTCTGGGTGTCCCACCACATTCCTCTGAATCCTATAAAGGTTGCTTTTCCTAAACAAGTCTAATTTCTTCAGAAATACATGGGGAAAAAAGAACAACCAACCAAAAAATAAATTTCTAAAGCCCATAGCTGTTTAGACCAGCAGTCCAAATGCAACAGCCATTGATACTGGTAAGGGTTTTTCCACTGGTTTCAGTATATATGTGAGCTCAGGTCCTAAAAGCAAATGAAACTTGAAATTCCCAGAAATAGAACTCCACTATTACCAAAAATAAATGTGTGTACATAGATATGTATGTATGCATATATATGTGTATATGTATGATAAATGACTACATTTCTTTTCCCAATAATGGAAAAAACCCTATATATTTTTATTTATGTATATAAGTTTTTTCATTACTGACTACTAAAGTCTGATCATTTTTCACACAGTGACATAAGGCTCTAAGATGTTCCTTTCCTTTCTCTTTAGTTCCCAGAATGAAAGTGGCTCATGAATCATGAAGGTTAAATACAAATAACTTGCATTACCACTCACAGCAGACATGTGGTTAATTGCTGTCTGCCTTTATTGTTAATTGCTGAACACCAGTGCACGGGCACACCTACCACAGGCTTCTGAAGATAAACAAATTCAGCATATGCCCTAATTGTTTGTGTTCTCTTTTCAACACTTTTTCTTCCAAAACAATGTGGGTAAAACAGCTCCTGTCCCTTAATTTCCTCTCCTTTTTGTTAAACACATGGATTGGTCTGGCTGGTAACTCTGGGTTACACCAAGGCAGAGAAGAGCCAGGCAACAAAAAGGCTTCAGATAGTTCCAGTAAATTAATCCATCAGCCCTCCAAGACCAAGATTTCCTCCTCAACCCTTCCCCATACACAAGCTCTTGGATAAGCTGGGTTAATTCTGGTTCTTCTTCCACTGAAAATGCTGAGCTGATATTCCTTCCACCCCCTCAGCATGACATGATCATACCAGACATCTCCAGCTCTGGAAAAGCCCCACGGGACGGAGTCAAAAAAAGACTTAACACTCACCATAGAGTGGTTTGGGGAGATGGAGGAGTTCCACCACTTGAGCAAACATTTCTTTCCAGTGTAAGTCCCTTGGAAAGAGGAAACTTTCTGGTGAGGAAAGGGGTCCTCCTCCTCAGCTATGCCGGTCTGCAGGCCTTGCAGGACCTGGGCCCTTCTCAGCCCTTCCCTGGGTTACCTGAGACATTTGTCATTGCTGCCAAGGAAGTAAAAGGAGGGATAATCCAGGCTCCTGGGACAAGGACCCCCAGAGGAGCTGGAGCTCTGTGGGACTGGCCCACAGGAGGGGAGATGTCCCATGTGGAAGCAGTGATCCTGCAGGGAGCTGTCCTCTGGCATGCAGCAGCCAGGCCTCCTGCACACACCGCTGCAGCCCCAGCTCTGACAAACAAAATGCAATTTGAACCACGAGATGAAATGCATTGTCAAAGCAGCTCTGAAAAAGAGAGCTGCACAGATTAGAGACAGCACATTCCTCAGATCAGATCAGTGCATTCAGACAGGAAAGCAGTATTTGCTGGGATGATGTACCATCTGCCTGGTGTTTCTCTTCAGTTCCCATACTGGGTTCTCATTAACTTCCTCACTGTTAACCCTCACAGGCACGTTTTTTCCTCCCTTTCTCATGAAATTAACTGAGTTCTGCTAGAGAGCAAGTGCTTCTTTGCATTGAATTTAATTTCCTCTCTGTAGAAACAGACTAGCAAGAGCCATATTTTCCAGTCTATTCTTGGCCATAACATGTTCCTGACAATCAGGCTGAAAAACCTAGAAGGCAACAACCTTGCCAAAAAATTCAGGTTGGGATGCAATGGAGATAAAATCAGTAACAGAAGTGATTAAGGAGTTGTAGGTGCTACTTTACCAGGAAAGACTGAAAAAACTAATCTGTATAACCAGCCTGAAAGATAATTAAATTAAATAATTTTAAATGAATTAAATAATTTTAAATGAAACCTTTACAGAATATTGCAGCATTAAAGTCAAATCTCCAAAGACACGAAATCAAGAGGATTTGGGTCCCTAAATGGTTCTGAAAAGTCAGGTGAGCGTGCCAGATTTATTTTTTTTTTTCTCCTCGGGCTTTTAAGGAGAATTTTATTTCAAATTCATGTCATTAAAATCATCAGAGTCACTGGAACCTTAAATAGCTCCCTACTTGTCATGGAAAAAGCAACAAAATTACAGCTGAAGAAATTAGAGGACATTTAGAGTGATCGATGGAAATGTTACCAAAAAATGGGGTAAAAATGAAAGGAAAAAGTCAAAGTATAAGGGAAAAATCTTGTCTTTGCAGACTAGTGACACACTGAAAATTGGAGTGGCCAAACAGAGTGAGGAGAGTGTTGTCCCAGCAAGTGAAGAAATCTTTATACTCAATTGAAATTTTGTATTTATTAACTGCTCTATCACTCAGTAGCCATTTCTTGAGAGATAGGAAAGGAGAAAGGAAGGAGAGGGAAGGATGTAAGGAACCCCAAAAAGTCAATAGTCAAGAGTACATTTAGCAGGTATGGAAAGCCTGGAGCCTTCCTCCCTCATGGAAGAGATTTGGAGACCTCACCCCCTCATTTTCCAGTAGGAAGAAATGGAATAGTGGTGGAGGATGCACTGACTGATCAAGGGCACCCATCAGTCCAGCAGCAGAAACAGCGAGGGGTCCCAAATCTCCAGGGTCCTGCCATGAGCCTCCTGCCTCTCCTTCCTGGCTGTTTCCATTCCTGGTATCCATCACTCATTACAGATGTCATTAAAATCCAAATAAAACACAGCAAATACTGATTATTAATTTCCAGAAGAATACAGGCCTATTTTCCCCATTGATTCCTGGCAGATTCTTTCCTGAAATTTGCCAGATTTGTACAAAAACAAATACATATAAATTAGCAATATACGACATGACATGAATGAGAACATTCACTCTCTCTAATCATTCCCACAAGCGTTTTGTCATTTTTTCTGTCAGTTCTGTTGATAGGAAAGGAAACTGCTTTGCAATTTTAATCTCTTTTCCCTGAGCACATTTTGTTCTTAAAGTTCACTGATATAAAGCAAACGTATTGGAAATGGGGGAGGCTGGTGAGAAATATGGAAGAGGTTTTTTTTTGTTTCTCCCTGTTCCAGAGTGAACAAACATCCACTGGCACTTTTTCAGGCATCTCACTCCTGCCCCCATCTCCTCACCTCCTTAAAATATGCAGACACATTCTCTTTGAACCTCTCTGAGAAGGAAAAGGACAGGTACTTGCTCTTGATTAATCCAAAAATTTGAACAAAGCCACCAGCTGACCTTGATGTCAGGCTCAGAACTGCACAACTGTATTTTCACATTTTCAAAACTAGACTACATCAAAGGCATCTCTGCATTCCCTGCCTCTTCATTTTCTGGCAGCAGTCAAGCGGGGAGGAGAGGCAGAGAAGGAACAAATGGAGCTGGTGATGAGCACCATGGCCACACCATCACCCTGCCCAGCCCTGGGGAAGTTTGTTGCCACATTCGTGTTCCAGTTTCTGGTGTATTTTCTTGCACACTACAAAGCAAGCCTGGAGCTCTGCACAGCGTATCTAGAGATTAAAAAGAACATGATGATGACACAACTGATGTAATAGGATATGCTGCAACAATATGACTTACACTGCACAGAAAGGGACCAGAATGGCTGGGAAAACTTGAAATTATAAATGATGCCACTGTTGTTTGACATGAACTGAGTAAGATATCATAAGAAAGGAAGGGATGAGGAACTGCACCTCGTGCCCCAGAAGTCAGAACAGCTCAAAGCAGCTGCAACAGAACGGGGCAGCAAAGAACAGTGAAATATTGACGGATTTTGGGTAACTGGGCCAAAAAACTGATTTGGTTTTGACAGATATTGGTTAATTGGGTCTGGAGTGGTCTTTCAGAGGGAAGTTTAAGTCCATGGGACCATGAGCCTGGGTCTGTGAGATAAGGAGTTACCCCTTCAGAAAGGGATACTCCCATGTAACATGTCCAAAACACATTTTATAAACCAGAAAGACAAGTAGCTCTTGTGAAAGTAGGTGTTCAGCCTTCCCCAGATCACAGGCATCTAATAAAAATCTGCTCTCCTATCACTTTAGATCACATTTCTTGGCTAGGACCCATTTTCTATGAATATAAATTATGCTTTTGTGCCTATTGCTTTATCTTTTTCATGCCTCTCAGACCTAGCTATTATCCATCTTGCCAATAGTTATTTATTACTTTGTGATTATGGGCAAAGTAGGTAATGACCTATTAAATCACAAACCCACACTTATTATCACCAAACCCAAACTCCAATTGCTAGAAAAAAATCGCTTAATTTCATATGTGGTTAAGAGTTTACTTTCTTTGCAGCCAAGATAATAGATGGTCATTGCAAACCTTTTTCCCAGGAAACTGGCAGTTGGAGCAAGTACTCTATAGTTCATGTTTAAACTGCAAACAGAGGGATTGCTCTGGGTACATATTCCAGGAGCAGACCTATACCCAGGGCAGCAGAAAACAATAGCAAATATATTTCAGGTTTTATATTACAACATGCTCTGGAAAAGTGCTGGCACTTGTCAACACTTTCTCCCTTGGAACAGCTACAGGTGGATTATGCAGACAGGCACAAAGCAGGTGACACACACACCCTTCCTCCAACCATTTCAAATTCTTCCCCAAAACCAGGCATGGACCCCTGAATGAGGACCAGATCCAGCAATTGGGCACATTCCTCCCCCAAAACAGAAGAAATAGGGAGGCAAAAAAGAGCACCAGCTTCAGCATCACCTTTCCAAGGAGATGCTCCTTTTACCAAAGAGAACCAAGTGTCAGCCTGCATCATCACTTGTGCATTGATGTTTTTGTGATCCTTGATGAAGTATTGGTACTGGCTCTGGAAAGGACACAAAATCATGTGACAGATATTTAGATCAAGTGTAAACCAACTGTATGGGTTCTACATGAGAAACTATATTTAGCTAGTAATCAAATAATTAGCCAGGTGACTTAGCTAGCCAGAGGTTAAAAAAATCTGATTTGGAGAGAATTCAAAATCAAGGCAAAAAAAAAAATAAAAAATAAAAAACCCCTGTAGTTAAATTTGACATTCTTACATGAAAACTTTTGTGATAAGTAACTGCAAGTCTCCTGCCAAGGCCTGACTGACTGCCAAAAGGTTGTGTTTATAAAGGTTACAAGCAAACCATTGGCTCAGATCTCTACCCAGAAACCTGTGAAGTTGTAAAAAACTCTTTGTAATGTTCAAAGTCTTACTTTCCCCACTCCCAAACTACAATCCATGTTGAAAAATAGTATGTATTAAGCAGAATAGGAAAACCCTAGTGCAGTAGGTAAACCCTTCCTATAATATCTGTACATAATGTCTGATTCCTGAGATATAACTGCTTCAGAGTTTCTCCTCCAGCAAAGCAGTTCTTACCCCAGCTGGTTGTTATCTTCCTTCTGCACCACCCCTGTACTCCCAGGCCAGGTCTCAGTGAGCAGCAAAGCCCAATTCCAGTCACCCCTGGAGGGGCAGGAGCTGCCCCTCTGCTGCCAGGCAATTCTCCCCTCTCTCCAGCCCTGCCCCACCTCCCCATGCCAGCCTTCTCAGCAAAAACACAGCATCCCCTTCTGAGTCACTTTCTGCTTGCCAGGTTCCAAAATCCATCTCAAATTTCTCTGTTTCATGCTCAAGCCTTTGCATCCTAATAGTAGAAGCCATTGCCTGGCTGCGCTTAGGGAGATACAAAGCACACTTGGGCATAATAAATCACACGCTGGTACACTGGAGAACCTTTCATTATTTTATGGGCTCTTTCTAACAGAAATCTCTCTCACAGAAAAAAAAAAGACCCTTTGGGCCCATACATTTATCTTTCCTTCCCTCCACCAGAGAGTGTTTTGTCTGTTCTGGGATTCTCTCACCTCTGAAAATCCAGCTCTAGGGAGAGAGTTGGTGGGGGGTTTCTTTTGCCTGAGACTCCAGTCCCCAGACCTGTGCAGCCTAAGACAAAAAGCAACAGAGCATTGTTCCTGACCACTTTTGATCCCCTTCTGCAGCTGCAGCAGCGTGAGATTTAAAGTAATTTCTTATGCTCACTATAAAGGCTGAATCCTCAGCTGATGTGAGCAGGCACAGCTCTGCTTTGACTCCTGCACAGGATGTCAGATGAAAATGTGTCTCAACTGCCCTGGAACCCAAGGTCAGGTGTCCCTGTGTGACCCCACACACAGCCCTGCAGACACAGGAGTGTACAAGTACAGTACTTATTTCTCTTCCAAGAACAGCCCTTATAGACTGTCAATATAATGGCTTTTCCAGAAGTAGTCAGTTGTACAATGGAACACAGAGATCCAGAAAATCTCCAAGGTGTCAGCAGAAAACAATGATGAGACTCCTCAGCCCAGGAAAGCACATAAAACATATTAGTTGCAGCATGTGGAAAGTCCTGCTGACTTCTTTCTGAAGAGCCCAAAGGGTCTTAGATTCCAGGAAACTACTTGCTGTTATGGGTTTGTTAATACTGATGTGAAATTGGGGTGCTTTGGGCTTTGTGAGAGATCTAATGGAAAGATTAGCTGTCCTTTTTTTATTAGAGCCAAATGCTTGTTTTTCTTCTCGCTTTTTTAGGCACTTTCAAAAGTGAAGACCAAGAAGAAATGTGTTATGGGGCTTCCCAAAATCCTGCAGCTGAGAGAATAGTGCAAGGGAATTATTACTGTTTCTATTTATTTATTTGTCTTGAAATGCTGCCCAGAATGTCATATGAGCTGATAGGATGCAGGATCTCTGCAGTGAATAATTCACAGTCTAAATAAAAGACCAACCAAACGCCTCACTGGGTGCTCACACTTTGCCAGGCACTTCTCAGATGTTATCAACCCAGATGCCACAGCCAAGGCAAGAAACTGATCTTTTCCTTTGCTTTGTGCCTGTGCAGGGGAAGAGACACAGCAGAGACTGGAAAGTCAGACTGTGACACTTGGAAACACAGGCTTTCCAGCCACAGAGCAGAGGCACTCCTTGAGCATTCCTGCAGGAATGCACACTCCTTGTGCATTTGCAGGATTATCCTGGCAGTTCTTTTCTGTCTTCCTTGCCAAGGAGCTGGAGGACCCTTCTTCTCAGCCAAGGTTGTGTGGAACCCGTGCTTGCCATACAGCAAAGAAATAGAAAAAGTATGATTTCCATCTAAAATAGGCTATGTAACATTATCTTCACAAAAATAAATAGTTTTAGCAGAAAGGAAAAGACCTTTACAATTTACAGAGACACTATGGACAGCATGCCTTGGTAGATTTCCTCTTCCCACCAAGAGAAGCTCAACAAAAGAACTGGAGAAAGTTAATCTCCACCCTGAAAAGCAATCTCCTGTTTGCTCATTGTTGGCTGTAAGTGCTGTCAGGTGATTCACTGGGAAATTTTTTGATACAAGTATTTGTCAGGACACTTTAAAATGTGTTATATTTTAAACAGTACCCACAGAACCCACCCAGCTGAGAAACAATACACAGAAACAGTTGTTCTGCTGAGTCCAAATTCAAAGGCTGTGATATTTATAATCTTACAGCATTACAGATATACTTTAAGTCTCATAATTTCTTAAGGAAAATTGTAGTTTAAAAGAGTGATGCTGGGAAAAATATCTGTGTGAAGCCACAGGAGCTCAGGTCCTTTGAATTCCAGCACATGTTTACACGTGAGTGACTAAAATGTATCCATTAGCTGCAAATACACCTCCTACATTTCTTCAACAGAAAACACAGGCTCAGAAGCTAGTGCATCATGTTAGTGTCTAGTTCTACCCATTTCAGAGGGAGTTTCTGTAATTTTGCCCTCTGCAGCCTGGGGATCCATACACTGCTGCTTAGCCATGCTCTGTCATGCCCCCATGTTCCAGAGAGACCCAACCCCAAGAACCCTCATCACACCTTATAAACAAACAAACAAAAACAACAAAAACAAATCCAACACAGACACCAAAACATCCAACCATTTCTGTCCTATCTGGTGCAGGTATGGCTGCACCTGTCTGTATGTCTGGGAGGCAGTGCCTCGCTGCACACCCACTTCTTCCCCTCAGCACCCTCAGCACTCTTTTGCCTAAAGCTACCCAGTACCTGCAGAATCCAACTTTCAGATCCAAGGGCACCAAATTCCCTTAAAAAAACCACCTTCTTTTTCATTTTCAAAGCCTTTTTTAAAGCTGAGGACATTATTACTTGTCATAAATAAGAGCTGCCAGCTGTGAAAAACATTCCATTCACTGTTCTAAAAATGCTTTATAATTGTTTCTCTCTACAGCAAAGAATTTTCTAACTACTCTGTGGTGCATTCAGCCAGTCAGGGGATGCAGTGGGAGGATTACTGATAAGGCTATCCATCAGTGTCACTCAAAAGGATTGGACCCCCAGAGTGCACTCACTAAGGAGAGGGTGTTTGCAGCACACTGGTAAATCTCTCAGGATTCCACTGCAGATGAGGATGCTCAAGAACTATCACCACATTGAATGAAAAATGGCATCCATCATGTTAAAATCATGCCTTTACCAGAGCTAGGGTGTGGTTCTTTTCTTTTAGGCTCTCATTCCAGAAAGAGCATGTATGGATAATGTGAAGAAACAAACAAGTGGTTTTGGCAGTTAATGCCTAGGACAGAGCTGAGAAGGAAGAGCGAGGCTGAAGAAGACATCAGGCTTGCAGACAGCATTGCCTGCAGATGGAGGCTCCAAGAAAGAAGCCATTTGACTAAGAAAATAACTCTTGCCTTAAGTAACTTTCTTGCAGTGTCTGAAAGAGAGCTGGAGCATGGGAAGATGAGCTGCTCAAACTTTGCTTGTCAAAAAATTCATATGAATTCAGACAGATTTTAGTTCGCAAGAGTTTCACATTTCCAGATTTTCCCTTTTATATTTATAGGTTCAACAATCCTAAAATGAAAAGAAAAAGAAGTCTTAGTTTAAATGAATGGGGCCCAGGAACCAAGAGTAGTGATGTTTCATTCACCTTTCATCATCCTCTGAGATTTAAACTTTTTGGGAAAGCACAAAATGGGGATAGATTTGGAAAACTCAGCACTAATGAGTGGCTTCACCTTGTTTGATCTACAAAAAAGAAAGCCAATGGAGCAGCTTGATAGTCTTGCTATACATTAAACATCATTATTAAAGAATAATGAATTCTAGGTTATATTCTGCCCTAGTGGCTGAGGAAGCAGGAAGAAATGGTAAGAAATAAAAAGGGCTTTACTAGCAGAAAAGGTTGTTTTTGGACAGTAAGAAAAATATTTTCTTAAGGTAGTAGGGATTGAGATACGCTGCCTTTGGATGTGCAAAAATCCCCTCAGTGCAGCTGTGGAGAGCAGTTAAACTGTGATATGTCATGGGAGCTGTGTGGGCTGACTTGATCCTTCCTCAGAGCAGCACCTTGAGCAAGAAAGTCTCTGGAGACTCCTTCCAGCCTTTCCCTCTCAGCTTCCTATGTGATACCCTGATACAACATCCAAAGGAAACATTAATTCTGCCTTCCTGTGGCCAGAGTTACAGTGGTAAATATCTGACCAGGGAATTGAGAGGAAAACGTCTTCATGCCAAATGAGACTGTGATGACAAAGACGGCCTTCAGGCCAGGGCTTGGAAATGAGGGAACAATCACACAATGCTCACAGCAAATCCAGCTCTATCAGGCTGCCCACAGTCTGAGCAGAGGCAATACAGCTCCAAGGGACAGGATTTCAAGGAGAATTAGTACTGCCATGGAGAAAGGCACAGCGTCTGCTTTGTGGAATGAAATAATCTCAAATGAGGCCATGGTTTCCACAGCAAGGTTTTGGTGGTTACACAGATGCTTACTTCCACTACTAGGAAAACTCTGGCTGAGAGGTAGACTGAGTGTTTCTGATGCTAGGTCTCCCTGTGCTGTCAATAAAATCAAAGTACTTCCAAGGGAGGAGAGCTGGCCCAGTGCAGCAGAGCAGTTCTGCAGCAAACAGGTGGGGTTTTCTCTCCTGAGGCAGCAGCAGCTTCAGGCACTGGCTGCCCTGTCGCTGCAGCAGAACCTCCAGTGTGTCACCACCTGCAAGTCCTGTGTCTCTCACAGCACCCTGGTTGCTGCCACTCTGTCCTGCTTCTCCCTCTGAAAGGAGAGTGGATGTCACTGCTGCTCTGCTTGATTGCCAAAAAGTGGTTGGCTGTCACTGTTCCTTCTCTTCACTGAGCTCTTCTTCTCCTGCCCAAGCCTGTTCTGGCTCTGGCAGAGCACAAGCAATCCCTCCCTCATACCAGGCAGCGCAGTCACGGTCCTCCTAAACTAATTGTATCTTCTTTCAAAACTTTGGCATGAAGGAAATACTAATTAGTTATTTTAGCATGACTACAGGGATGCAGGATGAGAGCCTGTGTTCTCCAGCATGACTTGTGTGATTAGACATTCCCAGGTTTGGGAAATACTAACAGCTCCATTTCCAGAAAGCCACGGCACCACATACTTTGGGGATAAATACTTTATCTGTGTGTCTGAACATCAGAGGCCATCTCAAAACTGAGCACTCAAATGCAGAGTCATGCTTAAGTCTAAGCAATCCGAGCAAGAAGTTGGAAGTTGTGGAATTCCATGTGGAAGAGCCACACCCTGTGAGGGAGCAGCTGGCATCAGCCCTGCAGCAGCTCTGCTGACAGAGCACAGCATGATCCATGTGCAAAGGTACTAATCACAGCAGAGATTCAGCTCTGAAACACTCACCAGACTGTTTAACACCTCAATGGAGCAGCAGAGTGCAATTCATCCTGAAGGTGCTCTACTCCCATTCAAAATAATGCCTGGGCCATATTTACAGTGAAATGGCATTTGTCCTTAGAGCACATGCTTTCAGGATGCTGAGAAAATGTGAATTCTGTGTCAGATGCCAAGTCTCAGGATGGGTGAATTGGCCCCAAGCCAGCATGGGGCACAGGATCCATCAGAGGCCACAGGAGAGCTCACACGTGAGCATTGCTGCTCATTCTCCCTCACTGCATTTCTGCTCCAGCCACTCCCCAGCCCCTTACACTGAACCTCATTTGGCTGCCAGTGTCACACACACAACAAGCAGTGATCCAGCAGTGATCCATGCCCAGTGCTCCCAGCTCTGGAGATCACACAAAGATATGACAATATAGTGTCAGCTAAGTGGATGTCCAGGAGTACTTCAGCAAGGATTACACAAACCATAGCAAAAGAGAAACATATTCCCTTGCCAGAAGACCATGGAACATCAATAAAATCAGTTAGTTACAGCCAATGCAGGGAAAAAAGGTCTCATTTTGGCCCCATGGGCAGCTACCTGCTGATTTGACCATGTCACTCTTCATTCTTTCAAATCCCCATGTACAAATACGTCATCTCAACACCTTCAGTGCTCTGTTTACCTCTGACTTTCCATGCCATTCCTCTCTTGCCAGGTTTCAGGCTGATCACACATCACTCTAGGGACAGTCCTGCTGTGCAGCCTCATGTTCACTCCTGTGCCCACACTGATGGGGCCACTCTGGAGAATCACTCTGGGCACAAAGAGAAAGGAATTGAATGCAAATTGTTCCTTGTAATTCCTTTTCTTCTAATCCCTGCCTGACTGCTCTGGCCTCCTTCAACCCCTTCCCAGGGCCCTGAGTCTGTTCTGACTTTACTCTGGTTCCCACCTCCTGCTGCCACCTCCACAATTTCTTCTCCCACCTCACCTTTCCTCCTTTGCAGAACAAGTGACACACAGCCCACCCAAGGGGTTTGCTGGTTTGGGAGAGAATGACATCCCAAAAAACCCACCCAACCAGAACTGCAGGGGCAAGGTGGGCATACACAGCAAGGAAAAGTGCAAAAAACTGACAGGAATGTTCAAATAATTCTTTGATGCAAAATGTGTGTGGAAAGAAAACATTGAAATTGAGCATTTGAGTGTTGAGGAGGTCATTGCTGTGTTTGAGGGTGGGTTACTTGCTCCAGAGGCCTCTCTGTAAGAGCTCCCACAGCTAAACCACATAAATTCTCACAGCCTGATTTCCAGCAGTGCTCATCACCTGCCACTGATTTAACAGCTCCAGGAAGAGCTCAGTGCTCATACCCAGTAAACACCTGACTTTCAGAGAGGCTTTCCATCAGTTGTTTTGCAGATTGTGATTTGGATCCACAGCCTTTTGAAGGCTCAGAGAGCTAAAATTTGCACTGTCAGACAGGTGCAATTAGCCCCATCTGTTCCTGCAACTCATTTACTGGTTTGTGTAATTTCTAGTGCAAAATGGAGCTTGAGGGGGAAGAAGAAAAAATTATTTCAGAAAATCATTGTTAGGAAATGGAATTTGCTGTTACCATAGTCTTGAGTGATGGGACAGGGAACTCAAACCTCACTGTGCAGTCAAACCTTACCCAGCAAGCAGCTTGGGCAGTCCTCACAGGCACTGCCAGACCTTTGCTAAACATAAACCTGCACAAAAACACATGGCTGATCCTAAAACCTGATGCACACGATGCTGTTCCTGCCCAGGAAGGACCTCTGCAGTGGCCAGGCTCACTCTGCATTCTGTCCCCACAGCCCAGGGCCAGCCTCAGACTCTTCCTGACCTCCTTGTCTGCTGGTAGCAAGCACTGAACTACTACTAATTCAGTGCTGTAAGCTGGGCTAAAGAAAACTGAATTAATAACAAACATGCTTTGTAAATTTGGATGGAATTCAGCAAGCACTTAATCAAAGAAGGAGAAGCCTGCTGAAAGCCTGCTGGCCTTACTTTATATTTTCAAGATTCATTACTGTTATTGCATTCCACAGAAATTTTGTTCTTTTCTCTTTTGCAGCAAAGAGTAAAAGGCTTAGATCATTTGAAAATAAAATTACTTATTCATTTCAAGCTGAATAAAACATCTAGGTTGGAATGATGTTGGGCTTCCTTTTACCTGCACTTCCCCCAGAATTGATTTTTTTTAATGCTGTCCTCATAAGAGGCAGTAGCATGGTTATAGCACCCACTGTCCTTCAAGGAACCTCAGGCTGGTGTGTTCAGGGTTTGAAGCCAGGAACCAAAATCTTGTTTTACATTTACAAATGGATGCACAAAAGCCAGTTTGTATATGACAGAAAATGGCAGCTACTTCTGCCCTGCTACTGTGAGGAGTGAAAGGGAAGATGCAGATCCATGTACAGCTTAGATCTACAAATATCTCAATTTGTTTTGGGAATCAAGTCATTTCAGCAGATCCTTTCATCAGCCTGCAAAGGATGGATCCTACCACATCATCTTACTGGCATTAAAAACAATGGGCTAGATTTCCCTTATGACAAAAAACATTCCCAGCAAGTATTACAGCTGTTTTAGGAAAGTTTTTATTCTCCTGCATCAAAGCACTCAGAGTATTATTTGAATTGTTATGATTTAGCCTGTCTTGGATACAGGTGCCCACACCTTTCTGAGACGGTGGAGTGATTGCAATGTTACAGAGATGAACGGGAAGATATTAGTCAACTCTGTGATACACAATAATTTTGGAGGAATAGTGCATAAAAAGGACAAGTAATCCCTTCTTTGTAGGTGTATGAAGACACAAAGGAGTGGAGCTGGAGCAGTACTGCAGCACAGGATGGGTGTGAGTGTGGGGAGTGAAAAGCACAGAGATCTCACACCATCACTGTAACACCACACAGGTCTGGTGTTACAGTGATTTCTGGGTAGCCCAGGGGTGGGAGAGGCTCACACACATTCCTAGCACTGATTCATATCCATTTTAGTATTAAAAGGGATTAGAATAGTCACTAATTTCTCCACCTTGCATGTGGCAGGACTTCCCCCAGCAAATCCTTCACCAGACACCATCTCAGCAATGACAATCTTATTTTCAGAAAAGGCACCCAGTTTTAGGGACTTGACAATGAATCCAGCACAATCCAATGCAAATTGTTTAAATAACTAATTCTCCTGGCAACAAAAGTGTACACACATTTTTAGGCCTGTTACATCTGCTCTTCTTCACTGGTTTTCCAGCAATCAGGAGAGCTGCTTCCACACTCTGCTCCAGTTCTGTGGCCTGGCCAGGAGCAGAGTCCAACACAAACGATGGGAGGGGTACTCAGAGGGCTGGAAAACCTCAGCCTTACCCCCTTTCAGGGCATAAAACCCCAGCCTGTGGTTATGTGCTGACATAAATGTAGTCAAGGAATCTGTGCCTCTCCTTGCCAGGATCAAGCAAGCAGAGCTCAGAGAAGCCTTGCACTGCTGAGCATGAAAGCTCAAAACTTTTCCAACTTGACAACAGCAGTGATTTACAACAGCACAAAAGCTCTGTAGAGCAACTTAGAGCAAGGCTCCATTAGTTAGCAGACAGAAGATAGGAGTAATCAATTTTGCTCAGTCTGGACTGAAGTTCTGGAACTTTCCTCAGGTTCAAAAGAAACACAAAGGTTTTTGAGCATCATTTTTTAACCTATTAAAGAGAAGATTATCAAAAAAACGTAATAGGAAAAAAAAGCCCACAGCCTACCCTTCTGCTTGGCTCTCCAGCATATATAAACACAATTTAAATAAATATTTGTTGAGATAAATGAGGATTGAGTTAAGAGTTTTGTGTTTCTCCTGGGGCTACTGCTTGCCATGCTTCCTGCCATTAAGTAGGACCTTGCTCCTGAAACAGCTCATGGTGAGCAGCAAGATTATTCAGAGAGAAAACTCTTTATACAAGAGGCTATATCAGACTATAAGAAAAGTCAGGATTTGAATAGGAGGGTGCTTTAGGCGACTGGACTTCAGCTGTGCTGAACTATATCCTTGGTTTTGCACTGCTCAGTGTGTCAGGTGCATATTGCCTCATTTTATCTTCAGTAGGGGAGCCAGAAACCATGGGAAGAAGCAGAAAAAAGAAAACAACGAGAAGGAGACTAAAGAAAACAATGAGTGATGATGAGGGCTTTGGACAGGAAGAGGTTTGTTGTGTTTTTTTTAATAAAATACTTTCACAGAAAGGTTTAACAAAATTTACCTATGTTGTAATACCCTGCTAGATTAAAGGCTTAAGCACATTTGCAAAATGAAAATGAATCCTGTGTTTAATCATTCTATTATAAAATTCATTAATATTGCAACAGCTTTGAATTACACAATTATACAAATATTTTGCATTCTATGATTTGATTCAGTAATCTCATTTATTTTAGATTTTATTAGCTATTTGCTTCAATTTGTTCAGTGAGATGCTCATTTGGTTTTCTTCAGAAAGGGAAGGATGATTTCTTCACCCTAATGGGAAGATCAGAACCAGCCTCATATCTCAGGGCTGCTCTGGAGACTAAGTTTCTTCTCCCTGGAGCATTGCTCCTCTCAGACAGGGAGGTAAGTTAATCTCCTATCTTTTCCTAATTTTCTTAAAGTAGAGAAAATGTACTGAATAAACAACTGGTATTTTTTTGCTTGTGGAACTCTTCCCAGCTCCTCAAGGGTGCTGCTGCTCCTCTCCCTCATTGCTGTCACACAGGTGACAGTCCCTCCCCCCTGCCCTGGGCATCTCCCCCACTTTGATGATTTCTCCTTTCCTGCCCAGCACAGGAGAGGGAAGGGGAGCTGCTGCAGGGATCTGCTGCTGGGAGCACAAAGAGCACAGAGCTGATCTGGGACTGTTCTGCTGCTTGTGTGCAGGGTGGAGGAGGAGGATGCCCCAAAGTTAGGGACTTCTTCAAAGCCTCAGAGGGGTTTTGATTAACTGTGTAAAACTTAAAGAATGTTTCCTCCCCATCCTCCCCTGATACATAGGGATTAAACAATTTAGCTGATGATTTTAGGTTAACAGACCAAGTGAACAAAAAATACCAAAATGAAAGTCCCCATGGGCAGACCTCCACAAACACAAGTACTCTTCCTGAGTATCTGATCTGGAAAGCAATTGATTTTAACTATGAATTATGCAGAAAATATACCATTTTATGTGTATTTGCAAAAGCAATGGCTCAATTCCCTTGTTAACTGCGAGGCATCTCCAGTTTAGAGATGACTTGAACATTTGGAGCCAGAGATCACTAGGTATAATCCTTCTCTGGCCTTATTGAATCTGTAAACAGATAAGGCAAAGCCTGAAGAAATGATCCCTCCAGCAGGTCAGCCTACACAGACATGCACACACACACTCTCTTCCTCTGTTCTAAAGGTTCAGAGTATTTTGTTAGCTGGAGGTAAGATTAAAGAAGAATTTAAGTCCTCCAAAGCCTTTCTCTAAATGTGAACATATGATAAGAGTTTGAGTTGAATCATCAAAAGCAGTGAAAGTTGGGACTGAGAACAATGACAAAATCAGTACTGCAGATTCACATGAGCAAAGATTCATATGATTAGCCCTTTCTAGGGGTTAAAAAAATTGATATAGCAGGATTATTGCAGCCAGCCTCGGGCTTTGAAGGCCCACACAGACACATTTCCAAGGTAGAGTGGCTTCATTCCAACTTGAAAGGCAGAGGGAGGAAAATAAGAAAATAACAGGTGTGGTGTTCTAGTGCATTGAGAACTGAAAATCTGCTTTCCATATTCATTACAGAAGAATAAACCTGGAGTCACAACGTGATATACCCACACAAAATTAATAAGATCTGCAATTTATACAACAGTTTAAACTAAATTTTCAAGCCCCTGTAGAGATTTCTAATTCATAGTACTGATGTAGTTCCTTAAAATAGTTGGGATGTTTACCTCATCCTCACACACTCACACAGGCAGATGGCACAGGTGTTACCCAGAGTGTAAAGCTCCCTGTAATGCGCCCTGTCCTGTGTGACTGGTGAGGGCTGACCCTGTTCTGGGTGCTGCCAGCTCCATCCACCCCCTGTGCCGAGCTGCAAACCACCTGCAGGGCTCCCTCAGCTCAGCTCTGTGCCCTGCTGGGAGCACCTGCATCCCTGCCTGCCAAAACCCCTTTTGGGAACTGCCTGGGCTCCAGCACTCAGCCATGGCAGGCACTGCACCTTGCAGAGAAACCACCAGCAAATGGACCCAGATTAATTCCCCACCCAAGGGAAATTAAAATCTCAGGGAAGGCTTGGGAAGACAGCAGCGCCTGTCAGTGATGTCTCAATTGTTATTAGTGGAAAGCTGTGCAACTTTTCACCTCCATTTCCCCTTGTTAAGGTGGTATCCTAACCTGCTCCCAGCAGAGGCTTTTGGTGCTACAAAGATGTAGCTCAGTTCAGAGACCAGCAAAGGGCTCAACAATTTCCTCACCACTGAGAAAGCTTAAGCTACCTTTGGGGGCAGTTTTGTTTTTCCCCAAGAAGATGGATTACTTGACCAGCTTGGCACTCCACAAGAGCCTCTCCTAGGTGCAGAGTGAGGAATTGATGGGAAGAAAAAATTACCAGTTCTAGATTTTCCTTGCTGTTGCCAGTCTATGCTGATGGCCTCCAAACTGAGCCCAGTACAGGATATGAGCACCTCTGTTACTTAAAATCCCCACTGACCTTGGGAGGTAGTTCACTTCTCCCTGGTTCTCAGAACTTCAGGATGGATCAGGTGTGCTGCTTCAAGTGTCATCCCCTGTCCCTTCAAATGACAATAATTTATAAATATGTAAGTGTGCAGTATTTATCTGGAACACTGGCAAACAAACAATTGCTACAAGGTCACTCAGAGAAGAATTCATGATACTTTACATCACCTCACTGGGTATCAGTAAAGAATGGCTATTACTGCCTTTGCAGACCAATTTTAAATGGTTCCATTCTATAGTGTTTGTACATAGAGCACTGCATTTTGTCTCATAAATTACACTGAGATCAGTAAACCTCTATTTCTTGAAGTCAGAGTTTCATTTTTTCACTTTCAAACACAAAATCTCTTCAAGGCAGGGAACATCTTCATATTGTGTATATGGGAGCCCCAGTCCCTGCTTCAAGGGAGGGATAAAGACCCAAATTCATCCATGGCTGAAAAGCAGCATCTCTGCCAGTGATGCAGGGCCTTAAGATGGGTCTTTTTATACTCAAGAAGTGGTGGCTGTGGCTGAATGAGAATCAGGCCTTTGTTTGTTATGTTTTTTTGTCACTGAAACACAGCTGGAAAGTTGATGGTGAATTTAAGCCTGAAATTTGGTAACACTGCCTTCCCAGCACACATCTACTGGGGATTTCCTCTGTCCAAACTCCTCTCCTGATCCTGCTGCCATAGAGCCTGAGCACCTCCCAAAGCAGTGACCCTCAGTGAGTGAGGAGCTCTATTACCTGCACTTTACACCAGGGAAATGGGGTGCAGGGAGACTAAACAGCTTGTCCAAAGTCATGCAGGACAGGTTTGAGTTCCAGATTGCTAACATCAGCCTGGCCAGTCCCTCCTTCACCTGAGCTGGTCTTTATGGAGCATCATCCAGCCATTCTCAGCTAAACGAGTCATAAAGACACAGAGCCAGGCATGCATCACAAGGAAATGACTCTGCAATAGAGGCAGGGAGCTGACACTAACAGACATCTGAACTACAAAACCAAAACTAAATTAAAATTAAAGCCTCCTTATTAAATTCCTAATTGTTGTGTGATGCTGTGCAATGATTTTTAAATCACTGCACCTTTGCATTTATGCGGCAAAAGTAGAGGAAAATATGGGCTGAACCCAAACCTTTGCTTGGCTTTATTATGTGCAATTCCTTTTTTAGCATTCTGAGCATTTAACCTTGAAAAATAGTGTTGTTTTGCTGCTGTGTTTTCTGATTGTTAGTCTCAAGGCATCTCAGTGGCATCTTTATAAATCTGCTGTAGCTGGTAAATATTTCTTGCGGTCCAGAGCTGACGACTGAAAAACCCAGATCACTTTTAGCTGTCAGGCAATTAATGTAATCCAAAGGAAATGAAAGGTATGTGCAACTGGGACTGCTTTTAAAAACACAGGGTTCCTGACTCATGCTTCTAAGGGGAACAAGGAAAAGCATCAATAAAATAAAGCATAGACAGGGTGCTGGAAAAGATCTTGAGACTCTGAATGCCATTTCATTGCAGATTATGTGACAAATATCATTGTGAGAGAAAACAGTATAAATGTATTTATTGATATCCTGTTTCAAACAACAGCCACATTATAGTTACACAGGGCTGCATCATCTCACATCATCAGTTTCTAACTTTTCCTCTTTTGGGTCATTCCTTTTTTTTAAAGCCAAGCAGAGGAACGAGGAATTGTGTTTAGAGATGCAATGCCAGCACTGATGGCTGCTCTTAGCCAAAAGACAAAGGGACAGAGGGAGCTAAGCTGGTGAGATACAAAGGTAGTCTGGCACAGGATCAATACACTTATGAGCCAAGGTCTGAAACAAGTTTCAGACTCCTTGTGGGCACAGAGAGGCTGCTGCAATCTGGAGTGCAGGAGCAGGGATTTCAGCCTTCACCCAAATGTGTTGCTATCAACAACCTCCCAGCAGGTACCAAGGGAGGAGGCCAAGGGAGAAGTCAAGTGCTTGGCATTTCAAAACTCAAACCAAAGCTTAGGGACTTGGCAATCTAACAGCAATTCAGGGATTTGGCAATCTAACTAGTAGCCTTTTTATTTGGTCAATAAACACTGCCAGTGCCACAGAAGATGTGCAAAAGGAGCAAGCTCAAATGCCAGATTGGGGCAGGGTTGGAGGTGAGTAAAGCAAGGGACAGGCTTTGTGAGCTTCACCAAGGTCCCCTGGCCCAGCTGAGGATGTTACTGCTTTAGCAAAACCAGGGCAAAACCAGATGGGACACAAGAGAGAATCTTCTAACCTCAACAGTGCTCCTGAACAGACTTGGGAGAGCATCAGTGCCTGTGGCTGACAGGACCCAGCACCTCCTCTGTGCATCTGCCATGCACCTCCCAGCCCTCAGCCTGCACCATGCTGCTCTGCCCAGCTCTGCCCTAACCTGCACAGACAGACCCCAGGGACATCTCTGCAAGCCCAGAGCCACAGCTCTGAGCACAGATCCCATTTGCATCTCCTGAGCAGTTCAGCTTGCATCTAACCCTTCTTTCTTCCTCTGGAGTTAGAAAGAGTACTGCCTGTATTAAGATAGCAGGATCAGGCCCTTTTATGGTACTGCCAATATAGAACAATTAAAGAAAACTAAATGAATAATTCCAGCAGATGAAAATTAACTCAGCCACATAGGCAGATAAAAGCATCTCCTGTTATTTGAAGTGTCTGTGGAGCTGCACCTTTAAACACCATGGCAACCAATACCATTACTGAGTTCTTTTTTAGATCTCATTTAAAATGCAGGAAAATTGATGCTTTATTCACTCTGGGGTGGGGTTTTTTTTTTTGGTTTTTTTGTGGGGTTTTTTTAATATGAAAAAAATTTTGATTCTGGAACAGTCCTGCTTTTAAGAGCTAAATCCCTTTTTCTTGTAACAGCTGTCCTCATCCTCCTGCATACGGCTTTTCCTTCTCTAGCTCCCTGCAGGTTGACCATTTAACCAGCACCAAATATTCCTCCTCAAGAGCCCCTTATCGATCTGTTTTCTACTCTTTACCATATCCCTTCCCAGTTCCAAAGGCTGCACCTCCACTCAGGGCTAAAAGCACGTTAGTACCTTACCTTCTCATCTTGGCACCTGATTCTCTCAACAGTCCACAAATGCTACGTGCTTTTAATCAACAAAACAATCATTCATTAGCCCTGTTTGCTAACTTGGAGCAGGAATTCCCATGGCTATGAGGTAGCAGTGCTGTTCTCCCCTGCACACACTGCAGATTGAGGAGGAGCCTTCCTCAGCACAGTCTCACACAGCTCATTTGTGGGTTTGCTCTGCCTCGTTTGTATGTGTGAGTTATGGTCAGCCATTTCCTTTGAAACACCACTGCAGGCATCAGCAAATAGACAGAAATCTAAATTTTTCTCCCAGAAGCTCTAGCTTTAAGTGCAGAAAGGCTGAAACTGCACAGGAGTTTCTGTATGGGACTCACCAGCCAAGTCAAGCATTTGCTGAGCAGCCCCAGACACCTGAGGAAAAGCTAATTATTAACAACCTGTCCTGAGAACAGGCCAGCTGCCTCTCCATCACACTCTGCTGTTGGTGTCTGCACCATGGCTCTCCTGGAAGTGCTACAAGGAGTAAAAGGTGCATGAGAACTGCCAAAGCAGGTCAAGCCTCTGGATTGCACAGATCAGCCACAGGACACCAGGCAGCTTCAGATCCATCCAGGCCAGGCTGCAGCAGGACCCAGGAGCACATGAGGTCCCTTCCATCAGCCTTCAGGATGTTTTTGCTACTGCAATTACAAGTTTAATCCCCTTTTTATCCTTTTTGTATCCTGGCTGCAGCGGTGCAGCTCCAGAACTCAACCCCACTGTTTCCACTCTTGCTTGCTGTCATTATCTGACTGTTCACATCCTTGCAGCACTCAAATATACAGGATGCAGTTTATACCAGAGTAAAATATAAAAACTCCTTAGGTCCAGCCACAAGCTACAACAGAGGCATCACACTTTTGAGACAAACTGTTCATTAAATAAATTACTTATTCAATAAATTTAGCCCTTCTTCAGCTCATAAGCTGTCCCTCAAAAAAACATATTAATTTTTACATGTTTGTTCATTACTCACAGCTGTTTAATATATACAAGAATGGAGACAGCTCCAAGGTGGATATAAAGAGAACCTAAACTGTTGGGCTCTGCTTGCTGCTCTGAGTTTACCTCTGTGTGTCAGTGGCTACAGGGTGTCAATTCTCCCAGCTGAACTGAACATTTCTGATTCATCCTAAAATAATTTTTCGTTGCTCTTTTACATATTCTGTTTCATCAGACCCACAGAAAGAGTTTATCTTGTATTAAAAATTACCTAAATTAAACTTTGGCAATAGAGGTGTCCATGAACACTAAAATGGAGGATGAACAAGCCCCCAGTATGGGACCAACCTTGCTGCCTCTGATTTCCTGGGTACCATGAGGTGTATCATTTCAGTGTTCTGCTTCAAGATTAGAAAGTATAAAAGAACTGAAGTGATGCATAAATCTGTCAGGATGATGATTTGACCCTGTAAAACACTAAGTAAACAGAGGATACAATTAATGGTGTTGAACATATTAAATCCTTAATTCTACCCACCAACAAGTTTTATTCTGGGCCACCTTTCCATGGAACTGTTTATAGTGAACATGTCAGCACACAAACTTTGGACAGTTAAATCCCTTAGAGAAGTTTAAAATAATTAAATTTAAATAATTTATGTGAGCTCTTTTTTGATGAAATTAGACCTCACTGGTGAATAAGTTGCAGCAGAACTTATACAGATCTATTTAGTCCTCAAGAGAGTTAAAAAACTGCTGCATATTCTGTTATTTACACTTTTCTACTCACTTAACATAAAAGTAATGACATTTTCTACTCAATTCTTCACACTCTGAGTTAAAGCAGCAATGGCCAGCTCTGAGCTTTCAGCTCAAGAGAATAAAGCCACTCTTTGCCACCCCAGAGAGAGTGACAGAAATGTTCAGGGATGCAGTTTGCACTTGCTGGGATGCCTGTCCTGCAGCCTGCTGCTAGAGAATTCACCATTCTTACCAAGTGGGAGTGTTGACACAGGTGCTGCTGCTAAGTTCAGGTATCAATAGAATATTTTCCCACCACTGCAAATATTTTCCAGGAAATAGCACACTGGTGGAGTGAATACTTGATCAGCCAGGATCAGAATATTGGGAAGAAAATTAAATCAACACCACTTAAGAATTTCTCTCGCCTTCAGCTTCCAGGAAATCTGGTTCTACTGCAGGGCTGGAACAAGAGCCCACCACTTAACACAGCTCCATTCTAAGACCAAGAGAGATGCTGGGTGAGAGCTAAGGATTTGCTTTGAATGGTTGAGTTTCTGAGATTTATTACCAGTTATCAACAGGCTATTGGGCTGGTGTGGGCTATGCTAAACACAGGGACAGGAAAAACAGCTTTATCTTTGCTGTTGGAACAGACATGGCCAGTCAGACAGGGATTACCTCAAAGCCATCTGCCTGCTGATGGCACTGGTGACATGGAGCTGAACTAACATTTGCAGTTGCCATAACTGTCATCCACAGTACCAGTAACATTTTTGCAGTAACAGCTTGTTTACCAGATGAGCTATTGCACCCATCTACCAGCAACATTTCAGATTTGTTGTTAGCAATTTTTTTTTTTTTAATGTCACTTGACTGAGTGACCTAAAACATGTTTGAGACCACAAAATGTACACATGGATGCAATATTAGAAAAGATTCTAAAGAATTGAGGAAAATGAAATATTGTACTATAAGCCAAAATGCAATCTTCACAGACCTTCTTATTAAAATCTGAGAAGCAGCCTTTTTAGTACTCTTCCTTCTACTGACATATGAAGAAGAGCCCAGGGTAGAAAATTAACTCCCAGAGTCATCCCCTGGTTGCTTTTATGGCAGGAGCAGCACTGCTTCTCCCCCAGCCAAACAATATACATTTTACAATGTATATTGTTTAAATGCACAGATGCATTTACATCTGTGATCTTGTGTGCACTTACAAACACTTGGCCAAATTTAGCCCTGAAATAAATATGTCATTACAATTGAAAATCATCAAGCCTGCCTGTCTGGACAGGAATTTGTCCTTTCATCCTTAAGGATACATTTTGTTAGAAAGTCACATGCCTTCATGGATCTGTCTTTGACCCATTCATAGGAGAAATAGGAAAAAAACCACAACTCTTGCTGACCTCTGTATACAGCTGGCCAAAAACTAAGATGTCTGATAAATCAATACCTTGTAATATTGAAACAAACCATGATATCCCCTGGATTTTTCTTCCTGAAGAGAAAATAATTTTGATTAAAATAATTTTTTTCTTCCAAATTTATCTTTATTTTGTGGAAGCAGGAGCAAGGAGTTGCTTGGGGATTTAGTTTGAGGGTTTTGCATTTGCAATTTACAGGAAAGTTCTGCCAAATGAATTCCCATTACAAAGGCAGCAAATGAACAAACAAAAGCCACAAAATACAGTGAGACAGCCCTCACTTAGCTGATCCAATGTAACTTACTATAAAAACCCACACACTATCTTGCATAGGTGAAAAAGATCAGTTTAAGTAAAGTCAGCTTCATTACAACTTGCTGACAGCTCTATTATGGTGTACATATGTTCTGTGGCACAGAAACTCAAACATTGCTGAAGTGTCCACACTTTTCATGCATCACATTAACATGCAAGTCAATCATCCAGAATCACTTTTGCCATCACAAACAAATCAGATGAAGTTTCATTACAAAGATATTTCTATAATAAATAATTGACACCCAAAGAACATAAAATATTCCATCCTTTGTGTACAGACTGGAGCTCTGCAGGTGCCCTTGATGAACTTCACAACTGCACTTGAACTGAGTAGAAAAGTTTTTGTAACCAATTAAGATTTGTATACCCACAAAATACATATTAAGTGAGGTAAGAAAATGCTGAGATTTTACAGGGGCACAGTGGGATACATAAAAGGTTCTCTGCTTTCCCCCAGTCCCTGCTAATATTTACTTCCACAGTAACTCCTTACTCTCTTTCAATGTTTCACAAAATAAACATGGTTTAAGGAATTTCCAAGATATAAATTGCAAGAGGAAGTCTTGGACTTGCCATTAAGGTAGAATTTGGCCCTGCTGGCTCCATTATTCCCCCAGAAGGAAGCATATTTATCAATAAAAGACCTTATTATTGCCATGATGCCTTTCCCAGGAGGAGCTTTCTGGGATGCTGGTGATACAGTGACACAGAATGTGACTTGATGGCACCAGCAACAGAAAAAAGATATTTACTAATTTCCCTTTGGGCTCCAAATCAAACAGGTTGGGCTGTCAGAAATGCTGCACTAGAGAGCTCCCAGCCCTCATGCTCACACCCCCAAAGGATGTTAGAAGGCAGAGGGAGGTTTGTAGGTATATCTGGGAAACAAGTGAGCAGCATCCCCCAGGCTGGGCAGGGGAGGAAGGGGCTGGTGTGGGGCAGGGGAACCCCAGGAGATAAATCAGCTCCTGTGAAGAGCAGGGTGAGGGGCTGAGACATCCCACTCACCTCCTGCGAGGGAAAACCTGCCTCTGACTCTGCCCAGCTCTGCAGCTGTTTGCACCAAGGTGCTCCAGTGCCTTGGTGCCAGCAGCATGTCATTACCTGCCTATTTCACCATCTTCTGCTCTTTTATTTTTCCCCCTTTTAAATCATTCTCTCAGATTTCTCTCCTCACAAACAGCCCTGAGGAAAGGATCTCTTTGCAATGGGATTTTCTGCCCTGACAGCTCACTATAAAGTTCCTCATCAGCCTGGCTCCATCGTGCTTGTGCCACTTCACATCACAGCTTAAACAATAGGAATAAATCAAGTAAATGAAAATATGCATCCTGAAGGCCTAATGCAAGCGATTTCATCCATTTTAAGAGTCACCAGCTGTGATTTACCTTAGACCCTTGCTTCTGCCTTAAGGGTGCCTCTGAAGTACCCTGTGACTAATGCCCCTATTTTTAGTTTTGTAGCAAAAGCCAAGGAGAAATTAAAGAAATAAAATGGAAAAAATAATGAGAGCTCATTTCAGCTTATAATGGTATTTTCTCAGGTGACTAAACATTCATTTGACTTTTGTAGTGTTGAATTTGTTCTCCATTAGGGCAAATATGATTTGGAGGCTAGCTTGACCTCTGAAGTGTAGAACTTTCCTTTATCTTTATTGCCAGCTCCAGTTATTTATCAGGTCAGTGTGTGTGCCCGGATTCCAGGAAAACAGAGCAAAGAAATGAAATTAGCACAGAAGACAAACACAGTCAGAGAAGCTGGCTGTTGACTCAGATGAGCAATTTCTTTCAGACTGTCACTAGCCTCAATACAAGATGAGATGCCTGTCAGAGTCCAGTATCTGTTATCTAAAGATTCATTTCACTGAATGATGGCAATAAGAAAAAGCGCTTTTTTCTTTCTTTTCCTTTTAAAGAAAAGAGTCTAATCTGGAAGAATTTACAATAAGTTTTCACATATACTTGCTCCTTTTTGCATCATCCTTCAGCAGTCAACTTCCATAGAAGACTTTAGAAAAATCTAACAAACCCTAGGATACATATTTTTAGGAACTAAGATTGCTGTGAAAAACTCATTAATAAATTTAATGTAGAAGAAACTACTGTTCTTCTTGAAATGCAAAGTCAGCTCATACTCTGAAGGTGGACAGCTTATTCTGTCCATCTGTAAAAGAGAAAAAGAGGGACCTGTTTCAGAATGTCTATGAGAAAATGACAGATTTTTCTGATTCAGATCAAAATATTTCTTTATCTCCCCTGCAGGTCTGAGGCCACACGTTGGGTGTTGGCTGCATTAAGATTTAAAAGTGCCACAGCTTTTCTCTCAGCACTGCTCACATTACCTTTGTCCCAGCCCTGCTGCAGTCTAAGTCTGAACCCATCCACAGGGGATAAGAGATTTTGCTAACTAGAGCATTGCTAACTTATTTAGCAAAAAGTCATCCAGGACAAAGACCTTGCTGGAGTCTGTTTTGCTGAGAGTTTGTGTTATGAAGGGAGAGACTAAAGTGGGTTGGAAAGCTATTAGTAATCCTGCCTCTGTCCCTTGAGAAACACTAAGCCAGATTCAACAGGGCTAAGAAGCTCTGTGATACAAAAAATGGTAAAAATTGTTTCCAGTTGCAAGGAAAAGAAAAAAAAAAGCAGAGCCCAGTGCTGGCTGTGTCAGTGGGAAGGGCTCCATTTAGCAAATTCAATTCTTAGAAATGCAAAATGCAAACTACAATGCTCCCTGTTGAATAAACAGCACAACCAGCTACATTTAGCCAGCCTGTATGAAAAGTGACATTTTTTCCCAGGAATACCTCTTATAAAATTAAGGACTTTTTGGTGGTTATTTTTTCACAGATCACAACGGGAATTTCTGCACTAGTGAAAAGTGCCAAAAGCAGCTGCAGATAGTCAAATCCAATTTATTCCTCAGCATGAACAGAGTAGCAGCAATGCAAGCCTCTGCAAACATGCTTTGAAAACGTCCTTGAGAGAACCATTTCCAGAGGTGACCAGGGAGTTGCAAGTCCCAGCTCCATAAACATCTGTCTCTAACAGTCTTTTGCCCACAAGAGTGTCAAACACAGCCTTTGCAGGGCACAGATGTGCTCACTGGGGAATGGGGTGAGGTTACAGCAGATTTCACCTAAAGGGGAACAAAGAAAAGGTGTTTTCCAGGCTCTATCCAAATCTGCATCAGAAGGGCTCATGAGAGTCAGGCACTGCTGGTGGACCAAGGATCAGAGCTGGCACCTGGGCAGGGTGACAAGTTGTTCCTCACTCACCTCACAGGGAGAGGGAAAAAGAGAGGGCTTTGAGTGTGAAAGGTAAAAAACCAATCATCTTCATTAATTGAAAATAAACTGTGGAAGGAATGATTTCTGGGTAGCTGTGGTTCTCTCAGTACACATTACTTACCTGCTGGCCCTGCTGTTCATGCTCAGTGCTTCATTTAGATGCAATGTTTTTCTCAATTGTTTTTCTGAGAAGACACTTTCCTATCAGATTTCTAACCCTGCTCCATGCTCTGTGAATCCCAGACCTGTCTTTTGTTCCAGCACCAGGAGTAGTAAAGTAAGGATGACATTGACACTGCAGTGTGTCCCTGAGCATCAAACACACCCAGCTGTGCTGCTGATGAACAGCTAACACACAGCCTGCTTGGGCAAAGTGCTGCTCACAGGACAGAGCTGTTTGGTAATTAATGCTGAAACGATAAAGGGGATCAACCTGACTGCTGCACCAAGTTCCAGTGCATGAGAGATCCCTGTTTGAGTTCCCAGTTAGATAGAAGAGAAATTAATCTTCTCAAAAAGCTCCTCTTTGGGATGACAGGAATGACCATAATGGCTATTTCAGCCTCTTGTTCCAATGCAGCACAGCAGTCCACAGAGCAGTAACTGAGAAGCAGAGGGTAAGATACCCTGCTCCAAGGGCAGACTCTGAAAGATCAGGACCTCAGCAAATCCTGCAACTGCAGTATTCACTTTTTTAATCCCTTTCACAGAACTGAGGATTCCTCCCATCAGGAATTCCTTTCTATGAAAACACTAATTTCTTGTCTTTTAAAAAAAAATTAGTCTGTGAAGGTTGCTATCCTGCTTTGGGTAGGATTTCAGCTTTTGATAGCTGTTCCTTCCACTTATTTAACAATGTAGATTATAGTCACAGTGCCATGTCTTCATTCCACCAGTCAAAGGATTTTGCCTCCCACAATGAATTAGAAAATGCACATTAGGAAAAAGCTGGCAGACAGATTATTGTGATTATCTTAACAGCAGGTATTTAAAGCTCATTGTCACTAAAGCTTCTTGCCAATGCCCAAATTCTTTGCCACAGTGGTAAGGTCTGTGCTGCTGGGATGTTGCCTTGACAGACATCATCTCCACTGGTGATGCTTCTTGTTTGGACTCGGTGAGCGCAGCTCAGCGTGCGCTGAAGCAGTGCCACGGTGACATGGGCTGCTCACGGAAGGAGACGTGACCTGCCATCTGCTCATCCTGTATTTTATGGTCTTTAAATTGCACTGTAATAATTTCCTGGCTGTCATCCTGGAAGGAGACACAGGCAGCGTGAGTTCAGTCAGCCAGCAAGGCGGAGCTGAGCAGAGCTTTCAGGCATTAAAGAGGAGAATTATTCAAGCATCAGGTGCTGGAAAGATTCTTTCATCTTATACGTGGCTAAAATGAGAGGAAAGGAATCATTTTCTGGCCTCCAGCTTTCTCCTCAACGTTTATTCACTTTGTACCATATGAATGTTTCTGAAGAGGACACTTGGTGGACAGGGACTGGTCTGGATCCAGATGAGGAAAAGCACAACGACAGAATGAAATTACTTGAAAAGGGTTGAAAAACTTCCCATCACTCAGATATCTGGAGCTTTAGAACTCTGAAGTTATAAAGCATATAACGAAGTACAAGGTAGCTAAGGGCCAGTTTTGATCACAGGAATATCCTCTTGCACCTGAGGTTTTGAATAAGAAAGCTGCACCCCAGGCACATCTGCAGGGAATAGGTGACACAGTGGCCTCTTGGGTTGTGGAGGTTGAGCTGGACAGTGACTGTGGCTACTGAATACAAATACCAGGTGAAAAGGGCAGAGGGAAGGGCAGGACAAGAAGGATTAATGCAAAGCAAGAGGCAGCGTGTTTGCCACTACACAAGGCTGCAGTGGATGCAGGCAGGAGGAGCCATGTACTCCCAGCAATCCTCCAAGCAGGGGTTAGCATTCCCAAGGGTGGGGGAAACGTGTCTTAAAGAGAAAATAGTAGTCAGACTGAACACAGACAGATCTGATTATGATTTTTGCCTTTTCTCTTATTTTTCTTATTGAACAGATCAATAGCAATTATGAAAGCTCAAATGCTAAAGGTCACTTTTTTTAAAAGGCAAGAATAAAGAATTAGCCAACTTCCAGGGAAACACACTGTTATTAACAGTACAGACCAAGCAAACACTGGAGCAAAGCCTAAGGAAAGATAGGATGCTGGCATAAGAGTAAAATAATTTGGGTTTCCTTTATTTTTTTAATTTTCTCTCTGTGAAGGCAAACTGTCATAATTAAGAATGAGATAGTGTTTTTTGTTTGCTTATCAGAGAGAACAAAGGCTTCACCAAGCATCTGTCCAGCAGTGGTTAAGCACAGCTCCCTGCGTGGTCCATCAGCTGCTCACACGTGTGTCTGTCCCTCAGGAGCCCTGGCACTGGTGCAGTCCAGCCCAGCAGGGAGTGTGGTCTGCCTCTCCAGCAGCAGGGCAGGCTCAGCCTGCTGCTCCCTCACACCAGCTCTGTGCCAGGTGACAGCAAAGTCAGGTTTTAAGGGGGAGGAAAGGAAGGTGAGAGCTATGAGGTTACTGGTGTGCAGTTGTGGATCTGGGACTGGATCTCCACAGGTCTCCCACAGCATCCCCCTCCTGCAGGTCCCCCAGCCAAGCAGGCAGCATGGCAAACACTGGCACTTGATTCACTCCTGCTGAGTGAGACTTTCAGTCAAATTAAGAGAAATGCACAGGGAGAGCTCACAGGTTATTGCAGCTGGGATAACTCTTTACCTTTCCTTGCCAGAAATGTCAACACAAACAGGGTGAGCTATGAACTCAGGAGAGTCGCTGGTATTTGCCAGCTGGCTCCATCAAACTTCGTACGAGATGTGATAACAGACATGCCACACTGCCTCCCATCAGCCAGCTCCTGTCAGCCTCATCACAAGTAAAAATTATAGCCGTTTTCAAAAATTTATGTGTTTACCTATTTGTTTCTTCCTTTTTGGGAATCTGTCCAAAGAAACTGAGAGCAATTCTCCCTTTTCCCAAGCTCCAGATTAAAAGAGATCAGAAGCACTTAAGAATCCAATATGAAGGGATTCAGACACTACAACACAGGAATCACTTGTCTTGTGCCTGAAACACATTAAAATAGTGAGGTGAAGGGAGGGTATCCTGGGAGAGATGCCAGTTAGTCTTTTCTATAAGATGCAGAAGTGTTTGACAGAGAGTGGTCTACAGCACAGAAACCAGGGCAGCCCCTTCTCCAGTCTGCTGAGGACCAGCCACCTCTGGCAGGCTGAAGGGCATCAGGCCATACCCTCAGGGACGTGTTGCTCCGTTCTATGTCACCATCGTCTGAAGTCTTTGTCAGGACAGTCAAGTGTGCTCCCATATTAATGACCAAGTAGCTTGTGATAGAAGCCATTGTTTGAAATAATCCATTATTCCTGCATTCATTAATTTAGACACTTGAGCAGTAAAGGAAATGTACAGTGGGATGTTGCACGATGTGTTTGTGCACAGGCTTACAGAACATGCTATGGTGCATTTTTGTCTACCCAATAAATCACACAAACTGCTGCTGTGTCTCATGTACTCCAATATATTAAATGCAATAGTCTCTTTTATATTCTTCAGCACAGAGGAGGATCTCACACTGGCTATGGAGATTGCTCCTAATGTCATTGAAAGTCAGCAGCCAAAAATCCCTGAAGTACTGAATGTCACTGGCAATATTACGGTACATGGACAGATGAACATGATGTCAAGCTCTGTGTCTGCTCCAGAAGAAAAGCTCTGCATGGAGAACAGAAGCCTGTGCAGGATGGTGGCTGCTGCAGAGGGATTCCTGGAGCTGCTCCCATGATAACTATTAAACCACAAATCCTCATTTCACAGCAATGCTAGACAGTTTTCTAGGAATCATCCCTTAGGAAACGAGGCTATCTCGTCAGCAGTGCAGAGCTGGCTGCTGTGTAAATGCATATTGCAGTTCTGAAGTTCTGGGGAGCTGCTGTCCCTCAGAACACGCCGGGCTGGCGGTGAGGGCCCAGCACAGCACTCGGCGCTGGCTCCCGCTCCCTGCCCTTCCGGAGCGCCCCGGGGGCCTTCACAGAAATCAGAACCGGCTCAGCTCCCCCTCCCAAAGCCCGTCGGGGCACTCCCAGCACGTCTGGGGACACTTCTCCATGGCCGTGGAGCCAGCAGCAGGCCCTACTCAGTGCCCGAGCAGGGGCGCAGGGCCTCGGGGCCGGGACCCTTCCCGCGGGATCCGCTGTCAAACAGGAGGGACGCAGCCCCCCAGCCTGGCCACCGGGCTCTGGCAGCACAGATCGAGGGGACAAAAGGTCCAGCTGCCGTTTACAGGAGCTTTCCCGGGAGAGCAGCAGAGCTGTGGTGCACGGCAGGTGTGACAGTGCCATCTACCGAGCCCGAGCTCCGCCGGGGGACACACGGCCTGCCCCGAGCCTGGGACAGCCCAGAAACGGCAAATCTTCTGCCTTGCACTAATTGCTGCTCCTCTTTCGCTCCAGGTTTAGCAAGCATTGCACAGAGCAGTCAGCAAGGCTCGGCTCTGGGACAGACTGACAGACACAAGTACATCCCCGTGCTTTTGGGAGCCACCACAATGTGCAATACCCTTCGCTTATTTTAGTTAACACAGGCAGAATGAACTAATTGTGGCGCTCAGTCTGGGAGCTGCACTAATTTAGAAGGACAGCGAAAGCTTTGACAAAGTGACACATGTCGTTCTGATTGGGAACGGCGATAAAGAACGACACTGACCCTCAAGGGAGTCACAACAGGAGAATCTCTCTAGTTTATTCTCTAGGCTTGTCTTATAGACAGATACGTGGAAAGTACAGAAAAGAAACTCTTATTGGTTAGCAAAGTGCTACATCACCATCACTGGTCAGGGGGGCACAACACCCCCCTGACTCCCTCCTGCAAGGAAAACAAGAGGACAGACAAACAGCACCTGGCAGTTGTTTTCTGTCTCTGAGGATTGTTTTGAAATCCTCCTATGAATTTCTCAGGCTAGCTTCTCAGGCAGGACTGAGAGGCCATGGGCCTGCAGCCTGCTCCAAAGCTGGCATCCATAGACACATGCTACCGAGCTGGTTTTGGGGGACAGAGGCTGCGAGAGCAGAGAGGAGGAAAGCGGCAGCAGGGTTAATGCCAGCACCTCCACCTTCATTAGCCCGTCCCGAGGCTGCAGTGGGACCACATACAGCTCTTGGTAAGAGTAGTGCTCTTTGTTTGAAAACAAAATTTAGAGTATGGCAGAGAAAATAGTGGTGCCAGCCTTTATTACCAAGTTAGGTACCAAAACCTCCACAGGTAGAAAGCAACGCAGTGCAATAAAGCAAAAAGTGGTGTCTCTTTTTTAATGTCCTGTGGTGTTTCCAAATCCCAGGAGTGAAGGAATGCAGATGGATTCATCTGACAGCTGCCTGCAAGGAGCACAGAGGAGCTGTGGCTGCAGAGGAGGCAGGAAGGGCTGCCAGCATCACAGCGCTGAGTCCAGCCCTTTTCAGCTGCTGGCACAGCTGGTGACATTTGCTGTTATGTTCCCATTCGTTTTTCAGCTCCTCTAATATTTCCTAGCTGGACAGGCTGGGTGTGACTTGGCACTCTGGTGCTGTGCCACACAAGCCCGACCAGCACCACCACAAGCTACGTGGCCAGTGTGTCCTGGCTCCCCTCCCGGGGCTGCCTCGTACCTCGGCTACACAGCACTTCTCATTTGCTCTTTTCCCCTCCTCCGCCAAAGAATATCTCCAAATTATTTTCTTTCCCCTTGTAATATTTGGGAGTTTTAAAATTATCTGTTGCCAGAGACTAATCCCACCCTCCTAAAATCCCAGCACATGAGCCCTCTTCGCAGGCAGCCACCTGCCCTCTGCAAATATCCCCCCAAAGGCAGGTTTTAAACACCACACCCCTCTATTCTTTGGGCTCAGTCCCACAAATTAATGAAAACTCAGGTCACAACCCAACATCTCAGTATTAAAGCACAGATTAAAAGCAAGTTTGAGTCCTATTTTCTGCTACGTGCAGTTCACATTGACTGGGGGTCCACATATTAGCCACTCGAGAAACTTAAGAAATTATGAATTCCACTTGCACATCATGAACTGTTTGTTCTGGTCAGACTAGGAATTATTTAGGGAAGAAACTCAAGATTTATTGAAGTTAGTTTTTTGAGAATTTAGCAATTTCCTCACAGGCCATTTTCAGACAGAACAAAGGAGGAATTCATCCAAGAACTTAATTAATCGCAAATTAATTTCTCATGTGTAACAGAAGGACTTTCCACTCAGATGTACCTCCTATGTGAAGGTTTCAGAACACTTTGCACACAGCAATGCAACAGCACAACTGTGCTGTCAGAAAGGAAAAACTTGCTGTTATAGAAACTGAAAACAATGAACCAAAGCTAGGCACTGAAAAATAACTAAAATATCCAAGGTAAAGAGTAACTGGAAATTGTGACTTTCAGATAATGAGAACTCAAAAGATTTGTGGGGGAAAAAAAAAGAAAAAAAAAAGACAAAAAGTAAATTTCCCCTTTTCTAGTTTATCCCAAGAAGTCAGGTCAAGACCAACATTTTCACAAACAAACAAACAACACCAACAAGTTTTGAGGAGTGTCATTAATGATCCTGAATGCTCTATTGCAGAATCAAGCAGATTTGCCAAACATATTTGAAAAAGAAAACTTTGAATCCTGTTTCTGCAGTTTCAGACAGTCCCCAGCAAAATCCACTTTGGGAGACTTGGAGGAACAAGTACTTCCCTGTGACCTCCCTTTCTGAAAAACACTGAGTTCCTACTCTAATTGCAGAGAATTAGAACACAATCAGAACCACCCAGCTGATGAAACTGAGCCAGGATGCGCGGGGCGAGCACGGCCGCAGCTCTGACACTCTCAGGACAGCTGTGGGGAGCAGCACACACATCTGGTGACACAGCACAGCTGGTGACACAGCACAGCTGGTGACAGCAGCACTGTGAGCCCTGCAGAGCAGGAGAATCCCAGCTGTGCTCAGCCCAGCCCTCCTGGGCACCACCCTGCAGAGGATGCCGAGACACGGGCAGGTTGCAGCTCACCTGCTCAGCTCACCATGGCCAGGACAGCCCTGCACAGGCAGCATCCAGCCCAAAACATTCCAGCAGAGCACTTAACCCCAGGAGAGGCTTTGCTTTTTGCCGTGGAGTGAGGTTAAACTGAGTAGATGTGTCTGTGTCTGTGGGCTGGCTGGAGCTGATGGCTGTGCTTTGCTGTGACCCACAGAGTGCTGTGCAAGAGTGCAGGTGACAGCAGCTGTCGGTGATAGCCACCAAAAACAGCCTTTACAACGCCAGTGAAGCCTCACACAAACTGAGGCCTTAAAAATAGAGCTACAGCTGAATCCCCTTTCCAAGAGAGGCCTGTATGACACAGGTACAATAACAGCTGTGCTCTCTGTTACTGAAAATGGATTTCTCAGCTACACGCTGAGCACTCTGTCACTGGTAGTGAGGCAAACCTGACTCGATACATTTTGGTTTCTAGTTTTGAGCTTGGACACGTCTATTTTGCTTGTTTTCCTCTGCATCACCAAGGTCTCCTCACCTTCTGAAGTGAGAATGCCAGGGTGATGCTGAGTAGCTTCACATGGAGAGGTGACAACACAGCTGACAAGGAACACAGCCAGAGGGGGCTTCACCCCTTTGAAGTAACCCTACCAGACAGTTCAGCTTCATTTAGATAACTGTGAGCAATACGGCCCAAAATTTGTATCAGTATCCTCTGCTTACACCAATCAAAATTTTTGACCTGTAGTGTCAGGCATAAGATAGAATTTGCATGGTAATGTACTTATCTAAAATGCCTGCTTATATTTAACTTAACTTTCAAAAACACTCAACTAGAATATCCTGTCAAAGGATAAAGTAAAGTTAGAATTTCAGAAGAGGCTGTTCAGTTGTTTTAATCATCTACTCCAGTTCTAAGTTCCTATTGTATAAATAACACATATTTTAATCATGTCACATAAATTAACTCCACATACAAAAGTGAAATCAAATACTTCAATTAAGTTTTGTGTGGTAGAAATATCCTCATCTAAATGAGCTCAAAGGAAAACACTCTCAAGACTTGAAAATAATTTTCATTCTTTATCTCAGCACAGAGAGATTTGAGCTGAGGGAGGTTGGAGATGTGCTGCTCCAGCAGTTCAGGGTGTCCCCAGTGCTTTGCAGAAGCTCTGAGCCTTCTGGCCCTGGTTCCCCTCGGCTCATCTGCACCCAGACTGCTCCTGTCCTCCTCCTGCTCCTCGGCCAAGGCCAGCCTTTCCCCTTGCCTGTGCTGCTGAAACCACTGCATCAGCCTGGCCCTCCCAGCACTGATGATGCCCAAAACCCTGCAGAAGAAACCTCAGAAGGAGCTTTAATTTCCTTAATCTCCTTGGTGGGGTCAGGCGTGCCCGGGGCCCTGCTGGCTGAGGATTGGGCTGTCTCCCCTGGGACACCCTGCACGTTTCCCCACAGGTGCTGCAGCTGCATTCATCCACACCCAGCCCTCCTCCCCACCCTGCCACACGTGTCAGAACATATCACAGAGACCACTTATCACTTGGTGATTAATAACACATCATTTAGTCCTAGTCCCAGCAAAAATCCCACACCATCTTCAGCCCTGAAGATATATTGCAAAAGCTTTGTCATCATCACCTCAATATTTCAGTGAGAAACCCAGTGTTCTTCCAAAAAGCTAGAGCAGGATTTTCTTGGAAGGAAAGTGTAGGTGACATCAGTAGCCCAAGAACTTCCACAAATTTTAAAAAAAACCCCTCAGATTTCAGAGCAGCTCTGGCTCTCAAAGCATCTGCCTTAAAAAGCTGATTTTGGTGGCTACTTAAAAGCAGAGCAAACTTCAATTGTCACACAATCAGCACAGCCAATTGAATTAGAGAAGCATATTTATGCACCTAACAAGTTTGAATCTGCAGGAAAACCTGCTGGGGGCAATTTGAAAAGACTAATGAGACTTTTCCCATCACCAGACGGGTATATTCCCCTTTAAAGGTTTATGAGCATGTCATTTAGTTTCACTACAGCTTTTGCAAAATCATTAATGAACTTGTGAAAACAATTAGAGAGATAAAAGGCCAAGAAATTTATGTGTTAGTCTTAAACCTGTGATAATTCAGAGTAGGCAAGGCAGAGGAGAATGCACTGCTTTGAAGGCATCAGACAGAAGATCCTGGTGGTTTATGCCTTTTAAAATTATCATCCCTAGTTTTGCTCCTGATAATCTTCAAGTGGAAAAATATCTTTTTAGAACTTGATCTTGGAGACTCTGTTGCTTATTAAAAGAAGAAGGACAGCAGAACAATCTTGTTAGGGTGAACAGAAAGACATGAATGTCAGGCCATATAAAACACACCTCATTAATATCTGCATGAAGTGAATGGCAGAGGCATGAATGCTATAAAGACTGCATCTGCCTTTGATCTTTTGAAGCTACCTTTGAATAAGTCCCAACCAACTACAGATTGCAGAAGAAAAGCAAATGTTCAAAGGGAGAAAGGACCTAGAATCACAGACTCAGTGCCACAGCAGTCTTTTCTTACTCTGGGCATGCATGGATTACTTTGGCAAATGAGCCCACCAAACACTGTGACCAGTGAATACATTGAGTACTTTCCCCTGCAAAGGCATTTTCTCTTCTGTGCCAGGCTTACAGGAACAGGAATAGTCATGGAGAAAGCCCTGTTCTGTTTTAGAACACCACATTCTCCCTGCAAGCAACTCCAGCTCCCCAGCAGCACAAATATCCTTCAGGGGTGTCTGTGCATATCAGAGCTCTGGGCACCAGCACATCTGGGGCTCCCACACCCAGGCCAGGGCTGGGGCTGGACATCCCAAGGGTCTGTCCCCAAGGGTCTGTCCCCAGCACAGCACAGGACTGAGCTGCAGAAAGGTGTCCAACCTCCCTCCTGCTGTCAAACTGCTCCCCTGCTTCCCCAGTGACTCCCAGCTTTTTGGCCCTCAGCCCACCTCCTGCAGCAGAGACAGGACCTGCTCTTCATCTCAGTGCCCGTGCTCCACCTGATACATAAACCTCTTGTCTGTCTCCATTACTAAGGAATAACCAATTAGTTTTAGAGAGACTGCTCTGGGAACAAAAAGTAATGACCAGGTTCCTAAAGTGACAAGCAAGGTATAATTTTTCTCTCCTATATATAAAGACTGTTGTATTCTCAGCCCCGTGCAATTGAGCCTGTGCCTTGGCATTCACCATCATTCCTGCAAGTGGTTTCTCTACTTCACTAGCTCCTCTCAGACATACAAGTGCTAATTCAGAAAATGGAGACTGCAAGCTTCACTTCTTCCCCTTTCCCTTGGAAACACCACAAGTTTGGCCAGCTATGTGTCAAAAAATACACCTAAATACAGGTCAAAAAACATCAATTCTGCACGATTTACAGGTTAAGTTTGAAAATAAAGTCCGGTAGAAACTTGCTGTCTCTGGGAAAGTCTGAAAATTGAATCCCTTCTCCTCTGCACATTAATGACCTGGAACCAGCAAATGGGATCACAGTAGTCTGTCCCATCACAGCCTCATGGCTTAGGTAATGTCTGAAAAGCATTTGGACCACAGGAAGGGGAGCGTTTCCAGTGCAGTTTAATTTCTTAGGTGACTATGTCACTTGCAGAAATAGAGCTTGGCTGCCTCCCTTATGCCATCATTTATAAGTGGTTTAACCTACGTGCTGGGCTCTCTTTTCCAGTAGCTATGGACAATTCTAGTTTGGGTTCAGAGTCCCAAGCTCGAGACAAGTACACTGAACTCCTGGCTGGGAGTCAAGTCATCTTGGAGCAAAAGAACGAGTACAAATGGCTCAGAGTCAACATACAGTGATAGAAAAAAAGTAGGACATTTTACCATCCCCTACACTCACACAAACTGGACTGCACTAAGCAGGATTGGTCCAGAGCCCAGAAAAAGTACTGGAGATCTTGGCAATGACTCCAGTGATTTTAAATCATTTCTGTGGTGAGTGAGAAATGCTAGCTAGAATCTTCAGCCTCTAGGATCCACCTCTAGGAAGAGCTGCATTATATCCTCTGCTACAACAATCAGCATCTTGCACAAACCCTTGTGCACACCAGCTGACACTGCAGCCCCTGCTGCCACTCCATAAATCTGCATGTTTCCATGCTTGCTCCACTGTATCAGAATCTGGCCCTGCCTCTGTGTCTGGCAGGGAAATTTGCATTGAAAGGTTCTCCACACTAGTCATTTTTCCCTTCCTCAGTCTTCTCTCTGCTCCAGTCTTCTAATTGCCTTGTTTGGATTCTCCTCTCATCCCTCAAATCTTCCTGATGGGAATAAAATACACAGTAGATGACAACTTTCAAGTCATTTTCATGTCACGTCTGATAGCTGCAGTAGGAAGGTTATTGATACTATTATTAATTCTTTCATTTCAATTTTCCCTATACATTTCTGCCCCCAGCAAACCCTCAGTATAAAATTATTTCCTGAACTGTTTCCAGCCTGTTCCTGATGTTGCTCTCAGAATGATCTGAAGACAGATAATACAGCTGTCATTTTTCAAGGCTCCACTGCCATGCTTTGATAAAACCCAAATCGTGGTTTTGATGGTGCCAGACTTTACAAGCCTATTAAGCTGTCTCTGCCAAGAGATGGTTTTCCCCTTACAAGTTCTGGGCTGACACAGGGTTTCCATGCTCTCCACAACATTTAACATCCCATCTCCACCCAATTGTCTGCCTTTTTTTTTTTAATCTGACTGCCATTATAGTAGCAGACTCAAATGAGAAAATCAGCACAACCACAAGGAACAATCACTTTATTTGTCCTCAAGCAGGGTGTCAAGGACAAGTATTTGCATTTAAACAGGAAAATATAAGCTATGTAAAAAAACCCGATACCTTGCCTTCTGGTTTGGATTTCTGTACCTTTTTTTCCTGCTGAAAGATTCACATTCCCTCCTAAATCCCACAGCTCCCTCTTAAATCTGAGAAATTAGAAGCTATGCATATGGCCAAGAACTGCATTGAAATCCCAGCAGCTTTAGTGAGACTCAGACACTGAAGACAGTAGAGATGTAGAACGAGATGGGAAGAACAAGACCTACATTTCATTCCGGCTCTGTTTGATTATTTCAGACATTTACTATTCTGATCTGCAACCCAGGTCTTACAGGAGATACCTGGCCTTCTCCTGTCCCCCTAGATTTTGCTCATGTGGACTACACTGCACAGAGGGCAGTCACATTAATTTAACCTTTGCTTAAACATTAACTGGGCATGCTACCTATCTTCTGAGAGTTTTCAAGAGTTTCACCAGTTCTTGCTGTAAGTTGCCAAATAAAAGAGAGTTTATAACAAAGAGAAACGATTCATCAAAGCAAAGTGATGTCCCCTGCCAGCAGCACACAGCCTGTGAGCAGAGCCCACCTGCACTTGCACCAGCTCTGCAGTCAAAGCAAAAGCCTGGTACTCTGCACTGGCACAAGGGGAGGACAGACAGATACAGCCATCTGTGCCATCTGCTGCTAGATCACTAGAGATCACTTAGATCATCCCCAAAATGTGCACTGTGCCTGCATCATGGAACTGGCTCATGTTCCCAGACACTGTGGCAGTGTCTGTCACTGGGAATGTGCTGCCCAAGTGGACTGCTAGGGCACCGAGCACAAGTTTGTACTCTGAATAGCAGGACCACAGCTGCCTTCCATGCAAGGGTCAGGCAACACAGTTCACTTCAAATTCTTCCCTTCCAAGCTTTCTAGACTCCTGGAAGAGCCAGGAAAAAAGGGGACAATATTGTTTGTTCAATTGTTTTTCCATTCATCACACATACTTACAACCAAGAGACTTCTGCAACTAGATAAGCAGCTGACCCACATTTACACTTGCTCCTAAATCACTGACTTCCCAGTAACTGCTTCAGGATGGCAAGAACATCAAGTTAAGAAGCAGTAATTTTCCAGTATGAAGAGATGAGGTCATATCTGTCTATTCTGCTTTAGATTTTCCAGTGCAAGAGTGAGCCCTGTCTTTTTATGCATTGCAGGCGCCTTTCAAGCATACTGTAAGTTGTTTTCTAACGAGCTGGAACATCTTGCTTGATGACATCTCTGTTCAGATTGTTATTTTCCTCCAGCTGGGTCAGGGCTTTCTGACTCTGACACAATGAGAAAAGCACACACATTTTCCATGATTTATATGTTGCAAAGACTCGAGTGTCCACGCTGGCAGATGCAGCGCTCTGGCATCCATCCTTCTTCCAACCAGTTGCTTCCCCTTCCTACCCAACTCTGTCCACAAGGGGACATTCCCCTTCCTGCCTTCAGCTTCAGGAGAGCAGAGCCAGTCACGGTCCTTGCACATGACAACGTGTCATTTTCTGGACAAGACACTGTGAGAGAAGCAGCTCATGTCTGGCACGGAGGAGCAGCAGCACCAGGTACCCTGCACAAATGTGTCCTGACGAGCAGCCACCAGCATGTGACACAGCCACAGCTGCTGCCAGGTGAGCTCTCCTCTCACCCCTCACAGATCCTCATCCAGCATTTGGCCAATTTGCAGTTATTTGCTTTTACAGTGTCTCTTGCTTAACAAACCTACCCATGCTGCAGCGTTTCACAAACAGCCATGCAGGGCTTTTCCCTTCAGAGGAAATTCCCAGCGATGCCACTGTTTCCACTCCGTTACTCTTCCTCCACTGACACCAGGTGTCCACCCTCCCCAGCAGGCACAGAGCAGCAGATGTGTGGCAGACCACGTTGCACAATTTGTTAAATCAAGGTTAGAAAAAACAATAATAAGCCTGTCTGTCATGGTTTAATTACAGTTATGCTCTGACAGGAAGAATTTGCCATTCAAGCCTTTCATGGCACTCTCCCAAAAATAGATGAGGACCCCAAGAACATCAACAAACTTACCCTCACATCATCCCTGCTGGGTGAAGCAAAATCCATTTTACAGAGAGGAACACGAAATGGGGTGTATGCGTAGGGAAATCCGTGGCACACAGAATCCACCAGCCCCTCTGATGTCACAGCAACAGAGTCCTGTGTTGGAAACTGAGGCCTCCCATCACAGCAGGGTAACTCATTTAACCCATGTGAAACATTCTACCTAAAATGTCACAGTGCTTTATCGAGTTTTGTGCTGTTGTGCTTGATTTTTCAGCAGAAAAACAGAACAGAGGTGATTCTTGCCTTCTTTCCCTCCCAGCCTGCCTTCAGATTATTCAGTAACTTGACAGCAGAGTGCAAAAGCCATCCTGTCCTTCTCAGCCATTCTCCTTAGAGAGGCTGGCTCTTGCTTTACACTGCTTACACCAAAGATGGCAAAAAATATCAACTGCATGGTAAAGATGTCTCTATCAAGTTGCACCAAGGGAGTTTTAGGTTGGACATTAGGAAAAATCTCTTCACTGAAAGAATTGTCAAGTATTGGAACAGGATGCCCACAGAAATGATGGAGTCACCGTTGCTGGAGTTATTTAAAGATGTGTGGGAGACACATCTTTAGTGGTGGACTTGGCAGTGCTGGGTTAATGGTCAGGCTCAATTATCTTAAAGATTCTGTTCAGCCTAAAAGATTATATTACTCTAAAATTCTGTCCCAGAAAACTGCAGGAAAATTTCTCTGCCCATTCAGATGCAGAGACATGTGAGAAAGAAGTGGAGTCACCATCACCCAAGTGATGTAGCTTTCATCTGCTCTACAATTTCCACTGTCCATCCCAGGCAGCCCAGGCAAAGGAGAGCAAAATGTCAGCCAGAAATGGAATATCTTGGAAAAAGGATAGCAGCACAACTACATTAAACACCCAAAATAATCCTGCAGGGAATGTGCAGCCTGAACAGGAGCAAGCCCTCCAGGAGCAGCAAGGCTCTGAAGGGTGCACACAGAGGAGCAAGGCACAGGTCATCAAGAATTTGGTCTCCTCTCACCCTGACTTTGATGAGGTCCTCAAAAATATGGGGATGGAGAAACTGGAGTTAGGGTCTACTTGAAAGTCAAAGGACAACTATAAGGTAGAGCAGTGCTCCTGCTTCTGGCCAGAGATTGTGTGGTGGCCACTGCCACCTCGTGGCACTGTCACCTGCACAGGGCCCCAAAGACCAAGTAAGGACTCTTCACCCTGTCACTCAGCCATGAACAACCCAGCTTAAAACAAAGGAGCTCTCTGGAGTGCACAGTGGCATAGAAGCAAGAGGAGACCAGACTGTAGATTTCCCCAGCTGGAACACTCTTGCAAAACATCCTCTGCCTAATTCCAGGCCAGTTTATTCAGGCCAGGACTTCAGTGCTTGTCCCTGTCAAGACATTTTTGCCAGTACAACAGAACAAAGCAGGTTCTGCTGCATTCAAAGCACACTTGTAACTAAGATTTTTTACATGTGGTACAGTTGCCCTTTAAAAAAGGGAAATCTAACATTTACAAGAAGAATAAGGCCTGGAGCAATGTGAAGTTTTCTGTTCTGATGCAGGGCTGAGAAAACAAAACACCTGTACCTCCAGAGAATTTGTTCAGGGTGTATTGGGCTGTATCTCCTGTCGATAAGGTGGTGCTGGTATCATCCCAGCTGTCACTGCTGTGTCAGAAGCTGTTCCAACAAGATCACTCGACACATATTCGGTAGGAGCTGATGTAGAGCACTGTTTTCATGGTCTACACACAGGCCTTCGGGCAAGAGTCACCACGGGTTAATCCAGGCAGCACAACAGCAGGAAACATTTCCTCTAGGGGCAAATCAAACCTTTTCCAATCTTCCCCTCCACAACTCAATAATACAGCAAAGATTTTGTAAAAATGTGAGCGAAACATGCAAGTTATATCCTTGAAGATGTAACAGCCACTTTCAGGTGTTCAGCAGAAGACAGTTTGACCATGTCTTATTTTTCCCTGCCAGGCTATGTGGGAGAGTACACACATGGAGCAGGCACCCTTGTAATTTTAACTTTCATCTATCTAACCCCAGCTCCTGGGGAAATGTGAGCAGAAACCCTCCCTCTTGCTGCTGTGTGACCCTGCCTGTGGGCTCCAGTGACATTTACTGTTGTGGTCTCCCTCACACTGTAGGCTGTCTCCCAGAGTCTTTTCATTTTGGAACGTGTGAAGTAAATGAAAACACTGACAGGGAGAGTAATTTAGGCATCCTGAATCCAAGCTACCATTAAAACACTGGCACACACAGGAACACACACTGGTACCCTAAGGAACGATAGCCAATCTGAAAAACAATAGGCAATTTTCCTCTGTCTCCTGCTCTTTTTATGGCTCATACTACCTGTCATAAGTAGCTATTAAAGAGCCCATACTGCAGCATGGCAGAGAGGAGGGGGAAACCCAAAGTATACTACAAAACATTCTCCCTCAAATTCTGCCCATCAAAGGGAATTAAATCTCCAGCTGTCTAACATTTAAGAAATATCAAGTAAAATGGTGAGAATAGACTGCAAAATGCTGGGTTTTGCCATTATGCTCACTACTGAGGGAAACATTTTTGATGGGGTGACCTTTGCATCGAGCTGTGTTCATACTGAAATGCATTCTGCAGACCATGAAAAAAAGCTGCTCCTTTTGACAGCTGAACTCAATACATAAGAACTATTTAAGAGAAGCTTCTTTACAAACAGTGGGTGGCAGATGACAATTAGGTTTTTTTCTTCTATTGTGGTACTGGGTGGGGGGGTATTGGAAATTATAACCATTAGTCACAGTGTGCTTGATACAGCAACAAAGGAGGCCCAGGCTCTCTCTGTCTCCTTTCCCATGTTTTATTTTCCCTGCGTATCTGCACACATCACCTCTGTTCCTCCGTATATGCGCACACACTCTCATTCTTCAGTCTGTTCCAAATTTTGTCTCCCTTTGCTTTAATTCAACCCTAAATATGTTAAATATTTAAATATGCTAAATGCAAATCTGACCTGCTTCCTGAGCTGTTGACAGCATTTTGCATTGGACCTTGAAGATCAGAACGAAAAAGTTGAATCTAAGCAAGATGGGGATTAAAAGAGGAGGAGGAGAAAAAGAGCAGTGCAGGGAAGAGAGGAGGCACAGCACAGATCCTCCAGCAGCACTCAGTTACAGGGACAGCAGGGGCTGGGACAGCAGGAATGGGGAGCTGGGACAGAGGGAATGGGGGAGCTGGGACAGAGGGAATGGGGGAGCTCCAGCTGGGCAGGGCTCCTGCCTGCAGCCCCTTAAACCTTGGGTGGGCCAGGAGTTGTGCTGGGCCAGCAGTCCAACCTCCTCAGGAGCAGTGAGGTCCTCCAGTCATGCCTGGCCCATCTGAGCCCACAGGCTGGACACAGCACCAGGAGAGCAGCCTGGAAAGTGCAAAGAACCCAAAATCCCTGGGAGAGGGGCCCAGTGTCCCCTCAGCCATGGATAGAGGTGGCCTTGGAGGGAACAGCAAACCCAGGTGCTTTTTGGCCACAGAAAGGCCATTTTCAAAGTTTTAGAAGTACCATCCCATGTGAGGATCCCCAAAGCATCACCTGCCTCTGTGGAGAGCTCCTCATGGCTCTCCTCTGCCCCACCAGCTGAGCCTGGAAGCACCAGTGAAGCCCAATGGGTTTCTGGAGCACCAATAAAGCTCAGCTGGGTTCAGGAGCCCCAGTAAAGCCCAGCTGAGTCTTTCCACCACCTCCCCTTCATTCCCAATGACCCCACAAGGACCCTGCTCTGAGCTGCAGTCCTCAGCAGGAAAAGCTGTAGCGCTCTCTTGTTGTGTTCCCTGTTTCTATCAGTACTTGGTGACTTCATTGTGTGCTGGACTGAATTTGAGGACCCTTCCTGAGCACCAGACAATGTCCTGGGCTGAGTATGTGGCACCTTTTTGCTAAGAAAAGGACTAATTTCACCAGACTATTTTTTTATTTTATTTTATAGTATTTTTTATTTTATTTTAAAGTGATTTTTTTCCTCAGGTTGGCACACACCACATCAGACTGACGGGGCAGAAGCCACAAGGGCTCAGACCCATGTTCAGCATGGGCTCGAAGGTGCCATGGGAGACAGACACAAAGACATTTATTGAGCACATTCCCATCAGGCAAGAGAGTACACAAAAGGGCAAGAAAAACTAATAAAAAAATCCTATCAAGAAGTTATTTGGCCATAAATGAACATCAGGGTGTCAGCATCAGATATGATGGTTCTCAAATACTTTCCCCTGAAGGTCAGGCAGCCCTTTAATAAAATTTGAGAATCACAGCTGTAAAGTCTACCCCTGCCTCTGTTCTTTGCCTGCAGAGAGAATATATATGCATGAATCTCTATTTCAGATAGCTGGGGCTAAGGATAACTCAAAAGATCTTCAGAAAAGGATAAAAACATCCTTTGTCAAACTGCAGCTCCCAAACCATGATTTTGGTTGAAAATAGGCACAGTCATACGAAAAGCTACACAGAGCGTACAAAAGGCAACAAACAAAAGTATGTGAATTCAGGACGGCTGAATCATTTTAATATCAGCTGAAGCTTTGAAAATGTGATTAGCATATAGTTAGGAGACACTTCTCCTTTGCATCTAAAAATACCGTTCCAGCTCTGGAAGAGAGCAGCCACCAGCAGAGCAGGAGTTGCATAAGCCTCCCTCAGCCATTGTCTACAGGGAGCAAAAGGGCCCCAGGTGCTTCCTTGGTGTTGTGGAAATAGCAGCTAGTTAATTTAGCAGTTTGATTTTTATGACACTTAGCATAACAAACACATCAAGGTCAGCCTGAAATAGTCAAAAGACATACATATTCACACCAGACACTGACATCCTTTGATAAAAGGCTGTGCATCTCCTGTAGCACTTAAAAAGTGATACCTATTTTTAAATGAAGCAGGAAGCAGCATAAAGAGCCCGGGTTTGTGGCTGTGATTTGCATAAGTCCCCACACAGCGGGGACAATGACGATGGCCATGGGCTGCTCTTGAACCGGCCCAGCTGGCAGCGCTGCCTCTCTGGGCCAGCAGAGCCTGCTGGGGCTGGGCCTGTGCCAGCCAAAACCTTCCCTGCCATTGTTGGAGCTCTGGATGGGGCCTGGCTTGCACGGCCCTTCAGCGTGGGGAGGTTTGCTGAGGAAGGCCAGATCCCCACAGGCTGCCCAGCAAAGGGCAGCAGCTCGGGGCTGAGGACCCAGGCCGGATCCAGGATCAGCCCTCATCCTTCAGACAGGCCATAAATTGCTTTATCCTTCAGACTGGGTGCTAAAGGCAAGGACCTGAATGTCTCCTGGACTGCAAGGGAAACCTGAAATCTCCATCTGCCTCAAGCCTGGGCACGGGCCCTTTGCTTTCCCCCGTGCCCTCCCCAGCTGAGCCCCAGCCCAGCCCGCTCCCCGCAGCCCATGTGCTTCCCAGATAATCCCGGGCCTTGCTCTGGGCAGCCGGCTGCTTTTACTTAAGGCAATTCTATGCTTTTCATTGTGTTTTTAATTTTCATTTCGCTGAGATTCACTCCCACGACCATGTTTCCTGGCTTCTTCCAGTTTCTGTCCTTTATTTTTACTGCTGGAGTCAGAGATTATTATCTCCAAGAAAGAGATTTCAGCTGCCTTATATTGATGGTAACTGCTGGTTTTCCTGCTTTGTCTGATTTTCCATGCAAGATGCTTTTCGTGTAGTTTTAACTGTTGCAAATTGTTCGCTAAGTCTCCAAGTTTCTCTTTCCCTGCTGTGGAAAGTGCCAGCATTCCTAAAAGGAGGGGATTGCCGTCCCTGGCAGGCCCGAAGGAGCAATCTGTTCAGCCTTGGAGAGGACCACAGAAACCCCCCAAGAACACAGGCTGCTCTATGGCACCATGGCCTCCCCAGGTGGTTTCCTGGTGTCCTCAAGCACCTCTGTTTGTGTGTCCCAGGCTGGCACAGCTCCTGACAGACAGCGAGGGGATCACAGGCTCCCAGCAGCCAGCGTGTTCCAGCGCTGATATACAAGCTGTGGCGCCTCCATCCTTGACAGCATGTTCTCCAGCATTAAATGGAGATCCTCCACCCCACTGGAAAAATGCCCAGGCAGCAGGGAAGCACTGCTGAAGCCCAGGACTAAAGGCACTGATGCCACCCAAAGTTAGAATGAGCTTGACCGGGCCAAAACTATCCTTCTAGAGCATCATTGGGTCTGCCCTAGGAGGTTTATTGAGGTGCCACATGAATCTCCAACTCGAACTAAGCATCTTCCTCCTCCTTTCAGACAGAGATGCCCTCCCCACCTCTCCAGCAGCACTCTGTGTTAGCCTTGCCCACACCTCTTTCCTAGAACCACTGTTGGGTGCTCAGCTGCTCCCTCAGCCACCTTTCCCAGGTCCCAGCAGCCTCACTGCTCTGACACATGTTGCACAGACCTGGCAGTGCCACGAGCTCCCTCACATCTCCCACTGCACGGGCACCAAAAGCTGGGCGAGCAGACAGCCCTGTAAGAGAAGGCACGGGCAGGAGAGCAATGTCCCCACACTGCCACAGGTCACCTGCAGCCACAAAAGATCCAGCACGTTCCAGCTGGTCATGCTGCTGCGCTCTGCAGGAGACACTTGTCTGACTTCAGCCAAGCCAGCACTGTAACCTCAGCATGGCAGTTTTCCCTCCTTGCCAATTTGTCAGCTCCCTCTGCTGACATTAACTGCCTGCTCATCTCTCAGCTCTGCAATGCCTCCCACACACCAAAAAGCCAGCAGGACTGTGCCCATATCAGACCCTCACATCATCCCCCAGGCTTGAGAAATAATCTGTGTCAGGGCAATGCAACAGAGCAAGAACTACTGAAAGTTGCTGCTGCCTCAGCATTTTTATTTTCAATCAAAGCAGCATTTTTTATTTTTTTGTAATAGTTTTTCCCCCTTTGGCATTTTCATTAAAAGACCAACAGGAAAAAAAATTCTCAACAATCCCAGAGTGGAAGTTATAAGCAGCCTGACACCTGGTAGTGAGATATTTCAAGCTCTGGTCTGGCACTTTTATGGTATTTCTGGACCAAGCACTCAATCAAGTAGGTTTAGAACAGAAAGTTTGTTACTCCCAGGTTTTTCATCTTATATTTCAGCAGTGGAAGAATACAGTTCAATAAGACAGGCAAATACCTAGCAAGTAAACACTTTTACCACAGTATAATTATTCCCCTCGATGAAAAGGCTTGTGAGATGGCTCCTGGGACAGTGCTCAGCATTCACAGCCAACCTGATTACACCTTGGCTTCTTATTTGAAATGCCTCATGACTTTTCTTAAGGAAAGAGGGCTCTAGCAGTCTCTTTGTCTGCCCACCCTGTTGTCTTCCCTTCCCCAAGCAGCAGTTCAATCCACCAGACACCTTCGCTCAAAGCTGAAGCAGGACAGTAGAGGTGCAAGATTGTCCATATCCACACATTATTCTTACATTAAAATGTATGCAGAAGAGATGAGAAACTGCTGTTTCAAAGCAACAACGCGAAGACGATGCCCGCTGAACCACTCACGTGCCGGATTTGTCTGGAAGCTCTTGCAGGGAGACCCTACTCCCTGTGCTGGCTGGCAGTGCCTGCCCAACACAGACTCAGCAAAGCTTTCCCTCCCTCCTTGCTCCAGGGTCTTGGGGAGGATATGGCAACAGCAGCGTGTGGTGCCCTCACTGAACTGCTCAATGCTTTGAAAGTTACTGCAGGCCCTCACTCCCTGAGGATGAGAAGTGCCAAACCCATGGCAGGAGAAGGGGCAGGGCTGCCAGACCCCGGCACAGGCAGCACCACCCAGTACCAAGGCTCAGAAGGGCAGGTTCCCATCAGCAAGAGGGAAGGTAACCTGCACATTCCAGCAGCCAACCTTATCCCCACCTGGCTCCTCAGGAGACAAAAAAGCTTTCACACAGTCACCCTCACACCTGGGGCTGAATTCCTGTGAGATAATCAGAATGTTTCCACTCCCACCCCAGCCACAACTCCAGTTAAGGCTGTTGGCTGTGGTCACCCTGCCGGGAGTCCTGGGGAGGCTGGCAAGGGATGTTTTGCCCTTGTAGGAGCTCTGCAGCACCCAAAAGCAGAGCAGAGCCACCACGGGCAGGCCACTGGCGAGCAGTGAGACAGAGAAGAGCCAGTGGCCGCTCGTGCTGCTCTCATTTTTGTCCCGTTTGACGTGAGGAAGGGAAGGTTTGCCCAAAGCACAGCCATGCCTGGGCCCCTCACTCACTGCCACAGCAGCTGACACCACCCAAACACCAGTGCTAATTGCAGAGACAGCAGAATCATCTGCATTCTGCCGACAACAACCCATTGTTATTTTTATGCACACACACACAGATACAAGTAAAGAACCCTTCTCATTTCAAGCTGTGCTATTATGCTAACTACAGAGAAATAAATATGCCACACTGTAGCTAATAAGTGTCATTCACATCAGTATTTATTCCAAACATGTTTCCCCCATCACGTCTGTTCTGCCTGGAACTGCTCATCACTAAAGAGGAGACCTTTATTTCTAGTGATTTAAGCAGACAGGAGAGAGTTAGCAATTAAAGCACACTTTTGTACAGTTTAATTCTTTTTATTGCAGCTATCAGGGAGCATTATGTGCTATCTCTATTTCTGGAGCCACCACCCACCAGCACTGGGTTTGTAATTTAGCAATTTGCAAGGTGGGTTCTCTGGCCTGGGGCTGACTCCTGATGTGCCATGGGCTTGTGGCTCTCAACCCCACATCCTGTTCCAAAGGACAATGTCTCTCTCAGGAAAATGGTCTCAGAATCATTTTTGTTTATGCTCAGATACCTTCCTGCACTCCAGCACTTCACTCTCAGCCCGTGCCTGCATTAGATGCTGACTGCTGGTGGCTGCTGTCCCAGGAACTGTCCCAGGAGCTGTCCCAGGAGCTGTCCCAGGAGCTGTCCTAGGAAATGTCCCAGGAGCTGTCCCAGGAACTGTCCCAGAAGCTGTCCCAGGAACTGTCCCAGGAGCTGTCCTAGGAGCTGTCCCAGGAGCTGTCCCAGGAACTGCCCCAGGAGCTGTCCCAGGAACTGCCCCAGGAACTGTCCCAGGAACTGCCCCAGGAGCTGTCCCAGGAACTGCCCCAGGAACTGTCCCAGGAACTGCCCCAGGAACTGTCCCAGGAGCTGTCCCAGGAACTGCCCCAGGAACTGTCCCAGGAACTGTCCCAGGAACTGTCCCAGGAACTGCCCCAGGAGCTGTCCCAGGAACTGTCCCAGGAACTGTCCCAGGAGCTGTCCCAGGAGCTGTCCCAGCCCTCAGACAGCCACATCAGGAGCTGCCAGCAGCCCAGCACAGATCCAGGCACCTCCGGCTCTTCCCCTCTGGGATTATTTCTCTGCTCATCAAAGGCTGGCAAGGACTGAATGTCATTCAAGGAAAGTATTTCAGAGCTAAAAATAGTCTCCTGATTTTTGCTTCCCTCACAGAGCAAACACCTGCCTGCAGATGAATCCAGTGACACACATCTCCTCTTTCACCTGATGTAACACTACACAAAGCTTCACATAAAACCCCAACTCCTGCTACCTGGGCTGGACTAGAATGGTAAACTGGAAATAGAACCGAGTCAGAAATCACCACCAGTATGGAAAACAAGCAAGGCTTTGGCTTCTGCCCAAGAGGGACAGATCCATCAGCCCATCCTGAACAGAGCAAACTCAGGTCCCAGCACGAACACCACGAGGTGTGCAGTTGGCTCCAGCACCCTCAGCCTGCCCCAGTGAGGTAAAAATGGTTTCAGACGTGAGCAGTGCAGATGCTTAACAGAGGGGCTAATGTTGCTGCCCTAAGGAAGGAATCCCAGGGACTGAAGGAGGTCCAGTGCTAATTACCAGCCCACACAGACATGTGGCTCATGTGCGAGGTCCTGCTATGCAGGAACAGGGCTGGGCATGTTACTGCAAGTGAGGAGACAAGCATCCATGTGAATTGCAGAGGTGGAGGGAGAAAAGGAAAAAATAACCTTTCATTTCTCCCCCTTTTTTTTTTTTTTTTTTTAATTCTCATGGTTAAAGGCCCGATTTGTGAAGATACTGAAAAACTAAAGTTGTCATTTATGTTTCTGGACTTTGCCTTTTAAACTGGCACAAACAGAACTGTGGACCAAACACCAATTGAGCTCCATCCATGGAGCTAGTGAGAGAGACTAAGTGCCCAGAGGTGGGCTCCAGGAGCAACTTTTCTTTTAACATCACCCATCAACTACTTTTCCCCTACTCCCAGATAGAACCCTTGCCTCCTCCTGCTTACAGCCTGCTCCAGCTGAAAGCAGACTTAACTTGCATCAGTGGAAAACAATGAGAATGGTTATGCCATGTTTCTTCCCCACAAACAAAGGGGTCAATCCCCAATGTAAGGGGCCAGTCTAATCTACCTGTGAATGTGAGGATGGAGGAGTGTTGCACATAAACATTTCTACCCAAGATCATACCAAGTGTTTCAGTACTTTTGCCTTTTTCATATTTTCTTATATTAAGGCAAGAGAGACATCTAGAGATGACAGGCAGGGGATTGCAAGCTCCTAGAAAAAGACTTTTCTGGATAATGTGTAACATGGTTTGCTCACAGAGTGGGAACAATAAATCAAGTGAATTAAATATGAAAAAAATCAACCAGTAGTCATAAATTATAAAGGTCCAAGAAGAAATAGCAATGGATTACAGAGTAGCAGGAATGCTCTCCATTTCCATAGCCCTCACACAGAATTTTCCCCAGTCTGTTAAAAAAGCAGTCTGAGAGCTGGGAGGTGTCACATACTCTACTAGAGCACCTTGTCCAAAAGCACACCATGTCATAGAAATGCATACACAATGATGCAGCATCAGCGGATAAAAGTCTCAATAAAATGTAACTAAACTAGACTAAGAATTTGAATCCTGCCCCAGCACAAACATACCAACAGCATCACTGATCCCAACTCCACCACATGCTTGATTAGATAGGCTGTCCTGAGGACCAGGAAAATTACAGCACATTATTGCTTTAATACAGAGCAGCACCTGAGCAGAGAAAACATCAGAGGCATGAACAAAAACGGAGGCCACCAGCCTCTGAAACCCCTTAACTAGAATAGTTCTCCTATCTCTAGACTGTGGTTAAATCCATCCAGATATTTACTGAGAGATGGATACTTACATTATTTAGCAGTAAGACATAGCCTTGTCTTAAATCTAAATTAGCTAAGTAGTATTAGACAAAAGGTTGAAGAAAAAGTGCATTTCCAGTGAAGCCACTGTCACACACCAGGTTTCTTAGCCTGCTGCAGTATCTTGAGGATCCACACTTATTCTCATCTCCAGTATTACCTTAAACTAGACTCAAAGCATCAAAGACAGAAGAAACTCTCATTGTGGAGCAGGGCACAGAAATCAGGATACTCCTCCACCCATCTCCTTCAATGCCCAGTGATTGCAGGTCGGATGCTGCCCTCTGTTGACACCTTCTCATGCACCAGTAAATAGGTGTTTTTCTGGATCCACAGCAGGCAGGTAGTTTGAACATCCTTCATCCTCTTCTTAAGCCATGGCATACAGAGCAACAGCACCCCGAAATACTGATCTGACCGCAGAGGTGAGACTGGGCTGTACCTTGCAGGGGCATCACCAACCATCTCTCAACTACTTACAGTTTACTCATTTTCACACCTAAATTAAGTTCTGACCCCATTCTACCCCCTGGGACTGGACTATTGATGCTGACACTGCCTGTGGCCAGCTGAGCAGCAGGAAGGGGCTGCAGGCAGGCCAGCTCCAGAGCTCTGTGTGAGTGGCTGCTCCACGGCAGCAGGTACGGAGCAAGGGCTCAGGATTGGTGTGCAGGGCAGAGGTGACACCATCGCTTCCAGCTCTGTCTTGGACCACAGGGGACCCAGAACAGCACCAGGACAAAGCTTGGTAACTCAGGGGCTTCCTCAGGGGACGCCCACCCTGCCAGTTTTCCCCCATGAAAGTCAGCTGCCTCTGTCCTACAGGGGATAACTGAATCCCTGATGTTCCCTCTGCCCCACAGGGACCAAACCCCTTCTCTGAACTAACACTTGCCCCTCACTACCTGTTGTAATCCCCCCTACACTTCTGGCTTTGTGCCATTTCCCCTCTCACCTCTATCAATCCTTTCCTTACCCAAAATGCTTTTACCTGCAAACTGGCATATACATGCCTTCAGCCCACTAAACATCGCCAAGCTTAAAAAAAATATACCACTTTCAGATTTTAAACATGTCTGGGAGTAAGAATTCCTGCAAACCCAGTTAAAGCTGTTGTGCTGTCATGATCTCTCCCAACAGTTCCCAAGCCCACCTTCCAAAGTTTATGGCTCTCAGCCAGCAGCTGAGGAGTAAAGCTCTCACCAGTGAAGTGCAAGCTCAGAGATCATCTCAGGAACTCAAACCAGCCACAGCAGCTTCCACATGTGGTAAGCCTGGATGCAGTTACTTTTGTAGATATACTGTGGAAAAGGTGGTTCTGCTGCTGCTTCCTTTCCTCCAAGACATTCTTGTTACATCAGAGCTCTAATTTCCATTTAATAATTCTATAAAAGTTGCTGGGCTGGCTTGTGGAATAAATTTACAGTTCATTCCCAACTGATCTGTCAACTGAGAACATCAGAAATTGTTACCTCAGGAGTTTCTGTGGGAGTAAAGGACACACACAGCTAAGCTGGGTCAGAAAAACTACCACATCCTGTGTAAAACTGATTTAAAACAGCTGTCAAACTAGCAGAAAACTTGCCATAGTAAATTCATCTAAAGGAAGTCTTAAAACTGTCATTGGCCTTAAAACTCTCATTGGCCTTCTTCCACTAGGTATATGTTCTATTCTAGACTTGATAAAAATCAACATTTTATAAAAAATAGTGCAATCTTGATACAATCTTCAGAGTTACTCTGAGCAAGAAGTACAGAATCTCAGGTGTCAGTGCCTGGTACTGCAGAATGAAATCCATTATGGACAGAAAAAACCCCACCTGTCACTAAATAACTCCATTTGACAACAAACTAAGGGTTGAAACAGACTCTTGACTTTTTAACTACTCTAACTCAGTGAAGGTATCTTCATCAAAGCAGATTTTTTTCCAGTCCAACTGAGAACCAGTGATCCCATTTGAATGTTTCAATGCTGTCTCCAATCCACACTTTGTGACCTTAACCATCACATCTGTGACCCAGCAGGTAAACCAGGGGCAAAGCCCCTGCTCTTCTCAGCCAGGCTCGTTAGGACACTGGTGCCACCACATTTCCTGCAAGCACTTTCAAAACTCTGCTGGCTCCCATGTTCCTCCGGAAGCACCACATCAAACACACTGCAGTCTGTCCAGAGCAAAGACCTTTTGCTTTACAGTATCACCTTTTCTCCATAAAGAGTAACAGACTGAACCAACAGAGGTTACAGAGTTATTGAGTTCAGACTTGGTGCCTGAAGAGTAGTCGCTTCCATGCCAAGGTTTGTGATGAAGTATCACCTTCAAGGCATGACACTTCCAGCTCAAGCAACTGTACAGAGCCAACACGGGATGCATCACCAAGAAGGAAAGCTCAGTTTCCAACTGTTTGTATCAGAACCACAAATTCACCAGCTGGTTGAGTTGAAACAGGCTTGCTACATCTCCTTGTGCTCCTTCCTGGTGAGACTCCAAACAAGTGAAATAAGGCAGGGCACTTCCAGCTGTTTTTGGAGGACAATGCCATCAGCCCAGCTTGCTTCCCATCCTCTACCAACTCGAGTTGTACTGCTCCATGTACTGCCTTGAAATACATCTGATTTCTCTGCATCAAGGACATTGTGCTGTCACATGCTTGAAGCAAACACCAACTCATTCAATACTAAATATTCCCTACCTGTAGGTTCAGACAATCTTATTTCCTCACTCTGAAAACTTAGAAGAAATCTCAAACAGCTTTCCCTCTATGTGCCAACATACAAAGCAGCTGCACAGCAACTACTCTACCCAAAATTCTGGTGTTTTGAAACACTTTCTAAGTAGAGATTTGAAGGAAAACAATTATTCAACCTCCCAACCTCAGTTACTCCTTTCATTCTATGACGTGGAACAAGTTTGTGATCTGAAATCAAACTTTGACCATCTTAATTATTCCAGAATCCCACACCCCACAACTTTTTTTAACCATTAACAGGAAATACCTTCTGGCAAGACATCTATTATTGAGCCAAAAAGTGAAACTCTAGAATGGCACACAGATGTGGAGACAAGTACAGAACACCTGTGAGGTGAGGCCATGCAGGACAGCTGGGATTAGCATTAGTTCAGCACTAGAGCTCTCCTGCTGAGTACAGCAACCCCAAACTGCCATTCCAGTGGTAACTTCTAGAAGTACATTATATCCTTAACAGAAATAGAATTGTAACCAGGGATGGTGTGGAACCCAAACATCACTTGAAGTGAAGCTGGAACCTGAGCACTATTGAAGATCTGTAACAAGAACTATCACAGGCAGTGTTTGAAGTCATTAAAATACCGACTGGAAACATCAGAGTCCATTTGAACAATTTATTAGTATCCTCTTTTTTTACAAGTTTTAGAAAAAGAATCCCAGGATTTTGCCTCCTGTGTGTTTTCGTCTCGCCTCCTCATGGTCCATGATGCCAGCTGAGGTTGTCAGTACAATATACCTGCCAAGAGAGAGCAAATGGTCAGTTCATCTCCCTGTTCCAGGCTGCTGCAGAGCTGGCAGCACCAACTCCATCTCTGTTACAACAGCAAGGCCTGTTCCTGTAAGAAAGGGCCCAATGCAGTGAGATCTCATTATCAACAGTACAAAAGCAGCTCCTCTCTCAAGCACAGCTCTGCAGCACACACAGCACAGTGGCAACTTCTGTGCTCCAACTATTTGCCTCTTTCCTTGCTTATTCCCACTGGGCTGTCCCTGCCCAGTGCTGGACAGGTTTCTAGACCAAGTCCACTTCTGTCTTCCACAGATGCTGCTACCCAGTGCAGGCGGAGGTGCCAGAGTGCCAGACAGCTCCTCAGCTGGGATCTCTGCCTCAGTGCTGAGCACTGCCTGCTGCAGGATCTGCACCTGCAGTCACTGCTAATGCCAACATCTGCATTACCAACACACCTCACCCACACAGCTCCATGTCTGAGAACCTCTGTCTTAAAATCCCAGTGAGAACACGGAGTAGCTACACTGGGCCAGCTGAAGCAGGAGTTGCTGCTGGAGCTTTAAGAACAGAAACAGCACACAACTGTTAATCCCTCCTTTGATAGGACAGACTGGCTGAGGCCCTGGAGACTTCCAGCTCTTGATTCTGCACACTTTGTGAAGAAAAGATACACTGCATAATAGTAAGATTTCCTGTGTTTTGGAGACTGATTCAACAGAGGCTCTAAGTCCCTCATCACTTCATATCTGATTAATTTGCACACAATCTGGACATATGAATTCAAGTAGTACAATCTACTTCCACTGACCAGGTAACCTACATAACTCCTTCCCCATTCAAAAATGGCCATTCATGAAACCAAAACAAGTATGAGAAGTCCTATTTTCCATTAAACTGTGAAATGGTGAAACAAGGATTTTAACAAAGCCAAGCAGAAACAGATCCTTACTTAGCAGTGACCCTTTGAAACTGGTTTAAAAGGGCATTTATATGGAGGATGTATTTTTAGACTGGAATTTAACTCCAGGCTGATCAGAGGAAAGGTGTCATGTGAATCTAACTCAGACAGTTTGTGAGTGTAACAGTTTTACACATAACACACCCTTCCTCATACTCACCCAAACTGACGGGAAGGCAGCAGGTTGTTCTGCCACTTTTCCAAATCCTTCAGCTGCACATCAAATCTGGGACTGATTACACCACACTGTAAAAGAGGATTCCATTACAAACTGAAGAACTTTATGGATTTGCACATCTCTGATCCCAGCTCCCTGCCTGAAGAACTTTACCAAGTGCTGTCTCACACACTCCCTTCCTTAGCACAGGATGAGTGGTGCTTCCTCCCACCTGGGACCTTCCCACCCAGCAACTCCACACCTGTTAACTTCCTCAGCCTCTCTCCCTCCTCCTCCTCACCTGAACAGCCTTAAACTGCTGCTCAAGCTAAACCACCCAAGTAATGCCCACACCTAAGAGAGCACAAAAGTACACTGTAACATCAGCAAAATTCCTGAGATTGCTCAGGGATATTCTACCTCTAACCATCATACAAAATAAACCCCATTTAACTTTAACCAGAAAGAAAATAACATGCATAGAAATTAGTGGAATTTTCAAGACAGTTGTATTACTGACCAAGACCACCAGGCACCACCACCAGTAACCTCTCTGGCTCCAATGATCTTAACGACTATCCAACACCAAACCAGAAGCACACCTTCCTGCACTATGCACATTTTTATGTGCTAAACAACTGTTCCCTTGTTGCAATGATCGAGAGAAACACTATATCCATTAGCCTGGAAGATCCATTATAAAATCATCCTGGAAGAGTTCAAGGAACACTACTCTCAAACCTGACCTACATCACTTATTACAGACACATAACACTGTAGTTGCTGCAGTAATTTGGGGGTGTCAGGATTACCTGCCTTACACACTCATGCAATTTTCAGATGGCATATTTATTCCTTTCATATCATATCCCAATGTATTCTGACCAAGTAATTTTTTTATTTCTTTACTGAAGAGCCAACTCTCACTTCAAGAGCTTAACTGTAAACAATGATGCACAGCAAGTCACCACAGAACTACACAGCTCAGTAGTTTGAGACATAAGCATTTAAAAATTTCCAAAACATACACAAATGCCTCATATGCCCCAGGAACTTCACAAGCACCAATTAATGTAACATTTGACTTTCCCTCACTGCAGGCAAAGCCCACCTGGCAGCAGGAGAAAGGTTTGTCTTCCCCCCATCTGCAGGTATCAAACATCAACTGGAAACCAACTCAGCTCCTATCTCTTAAGACAAGTCTTCCAGATAGCTTAAATATCAAAGAAACTGAGAAAGCACAAGGCAGACAGAAAGCCTTTGAAGAGAGAGAAATACACAGCACTTGCAAGGAGGCTTCCCTGAAAGCGTACCTTACGTATTCAGTTTAAAAGAAATGTAATTAGCAACCCATATCACTTTGAACCCAGACAAATTAACCACCCTTTTAACTGGTAACATCCATGATACTCTTATTTACACAGATTCAACAAACACCACCTTATTTACAAGCAGCTCTTTTAGAAATAGAGCAGACAAACATAAAGACTCATTTAAACACTGCATTAGAGAACTGAATTTGAGAAAACAAATCCTACCTTGTTGAGTCTGCCTGTGAGGTTGACAACAATCTTCCCAGCTCTGTGATCATCAATTATCTCAAATTCACCAATGTAACCTGCAGGAGACCAGCAGTCAAAGACACATATAACACCTAGCTACAAAAACACAACTAATGAACCCTGTTGCACCAAGCTACTTCAAACACTTTGATTTACTTCTTTTACCCCAGCAGCACCCCCATACACCCGGGGGAGCAGGGCTGGGACTTACCGTGCTTCATCATCACGGTCAGGAAGCGGACGATCACTTTGGAGCACGGCCGGATGAGCACCTGGCGTTTCCCACGCTTCTCTGCGTTGTTGATGCTTTTGAGAGCATCGGCCAGAACGTTCATCCGCACCATGGTGCCTGCAGGGAGAGCAGCACGTATTGCACCGGCTCTTCAGCACACAAATACTGAGCAGCGCTTCTTCCCAAGTTAATTTTAGATCTAAGAGATCCGACACTGACAGAAAGTTGCATTAAAACTTAAAAAGCACTCTCAAGCTAAATAAGCGAACCAAGTCACACACTCAGCTGTGATCAAGAAGAGTTACCACTACCATAAAAAGTCAGGAAATCTGACACAGTTAAACTTGACTCTATCAAAGCACATACACGATTCCAAAACCACCATCCAGACACCGTGTCAGCAATGTGACATCTCCCCAGATCAATCAGTTTGACCTTCAAACCAAATTAAAACCCAGCTGCAAATACCGCTCCTATGCAATAACGAGATCCTACATAGTATTAAATCAACAGATGCTGCTCTGCTCACTAATCTGCAATACACCTGTAAGATGCACAAACACAACGCTGCGGAAAGGAAACCCGGCAGCAGCTCTCAGATGCTCGCGAAAAGGAGCCTCGGAGCACTCCCAGCACGGCAGGGATGACTTGGCACTGCTACCCCTCTCTGACAGACCCCGGGCACTGCGAGCACCGTCCCCAGGGGTGTCCCTGTCCCGGGCACTGGGGCAGATCGTGCGGCACGCGAGGACTTTCACCACTGAGACACCGACACCGCGCGAGCCAACTCCCGCCCCCGGCCGAGAGCCGCCAGCCCCCCGCGCCGGGGCCGCCTCCTCCCCGGGCCCCGACCGCGCCCGCTCCCCCGCGCTCCGCTACCTCCTCCCCGGCCCCGCCGCACGATCCGCACGCCCTACGGTGCAGCAGCCCCGCGGTGCCCCGCGCCCTGCCCGGCCCAGCTCCCCACAGCTCCGGCCCGGGCACCGCTGCGGAGCGCGGGGCCACGGCCGGGAGGCGCCGACCCCCCTCCCCGCATTCCGGGGGCTCCGGACGGCGCTAGGACAGGTGCCGGCGGCTCAAACCGGGCCAGGCGGGTGGGGCGGCGCCCGCTGCCCCCGGCGGCACGGGCGGGGCGGGCGCGGGGCTCGGATGGCGCCGGGACAGGGCGGATGCGGCGCGACCGCGGCTCCGGCCCCACTCACCGAGAGCGCGATGGCGGAAAAGGAAGAGCCCGGGCCGCGCGGGGTGATGGGAGGGCCATCGGCGGGGGGAGATATCGCGAGACTTCGCGCTTCAAGCCTGGCCCTCCCCATTGGCCGAGGCCCCGCGCCGCACTTCCGGAGCGACGCCGCCACCCGGCTTCCATAGAAACGGGGACGCTTCGCGCGCGTACGGAGGGGCAGCAGGGACAAAAAGCTGCGCTCCGCCGGGCAGAGCGGGCGGCCCGGGACAGCAGAGCTGTGACACCGGGACACGGCGACACCGCGACACGGCGCTGCGGTGAGTAAAGAGCCGGCTGATGGATGGGTTGCGGTCTGTACTCCAAAGGGGCACACGTGCAGCACCGAGGCCGGTGTCAGTGTATTCTCCAGCTCCGGGACACTGCGCTCTCCCCACCGACAGGCTGTGCCCGCTCAGCACCGCACTCCCTCAGCCCTTCCCACACCTCCTGCTTAACTGAAAAATGCACTGACACCCTTTTCTGTACATTGACAAGGAGCAAGTCTTCAAGTAGTTTCTCTTTAGTCTGTATTTACCTATTCAACAGTTACAATAGACACTGAAGAGAATTCATTTTAAAACAGTAAACTTTTAAAACATTAACACAGGTTTTAGCTTTTTAAAGAAAAAAAGTTCAGTTTTAAAAAAGGAGGGAGAGATCATAGAAAAGCACAAACAATTCAGGCTTATTTACAGAGTCAAACTCAGCATATTCAGAGTGATTTTGTGTACAGACAAACATTCATTAAACCAAACGTGCTACAAGGCTCCATGACAACAGCAGTTTCCGGAACAATCAGCTGTTAAAAGTTACACACACCTTCACTCATTTTCTACAGTCTCAGTGCAATGAGTTTACACTACAGCTAAATAACTGAACAACAAACTGATATATTCCAGACCCCTACTCAACACACTCCCAGGTACACGCAGCCAAAGGCAGATTTAGTGAGACACTTTCTGCCCCCCTTTCAGATGGGCACCCTCAGCCACGGCCATTCTCACTCAGCTAATTGTCCTCCTGCCACAAGGATCAGTAGTAACAAGCCTCCAAGAAGCATCAGCATTCAGAACTGCCTCTCACACTTGCTGCAGCCACAATTAATGATCAGCAGAACTAATAGAGTAACAGAAATCCTATCAGGCATTACAGCTCTCTGTTGGGGTGGTTATGCACAGGGTCTCTTAGTTTGATGAAGACACATAACAAGCTCCATACATCAAAGGAAAGGATCTCTCAGACAGGATCAGCTCCAGGCTGCAGAACCCTACACAGCACAGCAAGAGACAAACCCAGAGCAGCTGCTGGAGTGACTTTTTCACTTCATCAGGGAGCCAATTAAAAAAAAAAAGTCAGTGAGCAATACAACTTCTATTGTCTTAATTATACATTAATTCTCAAAACTGTTCCCAAGAAACCTTTTGCTAGAATCAACAGCAGTTAAGTCTTCATTCATTTTTCTTTTCCTTGTGCTTGAGAAGTTTGTTGATCTCTCTTTTTGCCATTCCAATGTACTTTGTGATGATCCCATGTTGGTTTAGTCCAGGAAACAGTAACAAGAAGCTTACTACAGAGGAGAAGGAGAAAAGAAAAATTAACACTCCCTTTAAAAGCTTCTGTCACTCTACAATTCTTTAAGCCCCATTAATTGCTTGAAAAAACATAATCCTGCAACAAAAACAACCCACCACACTTAATCAAAAATTACTTCTACCAGTCTCAATCCATTTCAGGCAGCTAACAAAAGAGTTCCTTGTGTTTTGCATGCCCACACTTACCAATTAGATAGGTCAGAAAGAGATTGTGAACTTGTTGTCCAATCCAGGCAATCACAGCAAGAGCAAAGAGCATGGTCATGAAGTACTAGAAGTGAAAAGGAAAGAGTTACCACAGACCTGCTGAGGATTCTCCCTTCCCTTTAGTATTTGGCAATAGCTCAACATCTAAAACTAACATGAAGCTTTCTGGCTCTTCCACACATGTGCACAGGTGTGTTAAACTTGAGATTACAGGATCTGTAATTGGATATTCTCACTTATTTTCACACCATCAGCCAGACAGGGTGCATATTTTTTTTGCCCAGATATCCCTCAGTGCCAGACTGTGCCATCCCCAATGCTGCACCCAAAGCTCTTTCTGGGATTCAGGAGCACATGTACCAGCTGACACACTACTAAAGATCCAGTTCTTTGGACAGTTTGTGCACACTGGAAACAGCTTGTTTCCAAAAACTAACCAATCCAGACAAATTCAGTGTCTTTATTATCAAGGGTATGCTCCTAAATTGCACTGAACTGCAAATTTTTAAGTCTTGTATCTTGCCACTCCAGGTCTGAATAAATCTGTGACCAGTATCAAGTCACAGCCAGAACTGCCCATTATTGGTTTGGAATTCTAGTTCATTCAGGCACGTGCCTTGCTAAAATACTTCAGACAAAGCTAAATCAGACAAAATATTAAGCCAATAGAGATTAATTGTTAGAACTCAGTACCATTTTAGGCTTCTCTTCCTTCAGAGTGAAGAGGCGCTTCCACCAGCCAACAATCCGGCGGCGAGACTTCACCAAATTGCTGCAAATCTCATGAAATCTTTGCTGCTGTTCTGTGGTCCTTTTATTAAAGGGAGGGGGAAAAGCCAGAAATAAGAATTCAAGATTCAATTTAAAATCTTTGAAAATCTCCCATGGCATTTTTCCAGCAGTAAAAACGTACCCAGCGCTCCCCCTGGCATTTGCTTTGCTTAGTTTGATACCTTTCTGAGCACTGCAACAGAAGTGCCCATGTCATTTTCCTGTATGCTGACTCTGCTAAACTGACTCCCAAAGAACAACCACATCCAAACCAAGGACTGACCTCATCTGATACCAGTGTGATACACACAAATAATGCATATCTACATAAGAACATTTATCCATTAGTCATCTGAAAGCAGATACACTAAAATTCACCTTTAGCTCAAAATTTTATTCAAATTATGTTCTTCTTCAAGTTACTGCTTTTATACAAGCCTTGCCTTTGTTCAAATCTGTTTCAATCACGATCACATTAATATTCTCTGCATTTCTCTTTTTTCATCACATTTACTATTGCCACTTTCCAAATATACAATCAATACTTTTCCACATACTTTTACTTCTTAGTATCTATTATCCATGAATTACTAAAAACTAGTCCAGCAGAACTGACTAGCATGCTTAACAGAGAGTAAAGAATGTGCCTACTTCTTAAAAAAAAAAAAAACAACTTGTTTTTCCAGAAGGAACAATAAAGATACGTTGTAGTAGCTATCTTCCAGAAAAAGAATAAAAAGCATGTTGCTACTGTCCTCACTTCATGTATTATAGAGATTACTGATTTCTCACTGCAATGACTCTACAAAGTAACCATTTGATATCTGCAAATCAGATATCCATTTTGATAAAGATCATAATTACACTCAAGAAACCATTTCAATTGAAGCTTTCCTCACCACTTATTAGAGCCAAAGATTCGAGGAGCAAGAGCAGGAACCAGGTAATCAGCCAAACAGAGGAACATAACGAAACAGGAGACGCCTGAGAGAACTGATGGGTCCAAATAGTAGATCATCCTGCAGAAAGAGAAATTATTTCTGACTGCTCAAGCTGTTAAATACTAGACATGCTTGGTCACTTCTTCAGACTAGCTTACAGCTTCCATCAGTAGATCTACTCTCTTGCCTAACCTCAAACAAAATTACAAGAAATGCCTTTTTTTTCTAATACACCAGATAAGAATATGCTACAAGCAAATCAGGTAAAAAGTTCAGTAGAAGTAAAAATTCATCATTATTATTCTCTCAGAAATTGACATCACACAGTGAACTTAACACTGATTGAGGGATGAGGATGACTGAGTAAACATCTGAAATAACCAGGTAGAGTAAAAGCTCTAATTTTGTTGCTCAAGTCACAGAACTCAGACCCACTAGAGGTTGTCATTTGCTCTGTCTCTCCTGGGAGAGCCAGCCAAACCTGTTCTGGACAAGAGGCCATCAGTCTCCACTTAAAGCAGTGCTGCATTTTCCATACTCAGTCTGCCAGCACTCAAACACAGCAGAAGGGCAACTGGAAAAGAACCAGCTGATCTCCTAAGTGCCTGATAACACCAGCTGGGGCCTCTGCTATTCAACTGTACTTCACAGAACTTCCTGAACACTGAAACAGTAAAAGCAAAGAAATGACCCAGTCCACAGCGGGGCTGTTCTGTACATCTGCAGAGTGCTACTGTGCTGGATGTTTGAGGTCATTTGATGAGTTCAGAACCTGAAGTAGTTTATTTCCACAAAGTACTATTCAACAGAAGATCTTTCCTGCTATAATCACAGAATTTATAACAGAATACCCTCAACTTAACACAGTTACTTCTTTTAAAAGTTACTTTTCAGCTTCCATTTGATTTCCATCTTCCTCATCTCCCCTGAAGACAAAGAAATTTATATTAGCCAAAATACCAGTTATCCTTGCCTCACCTGGTTCAACATCTTTTTTTGTAATTTCTCTCCTTACTGCAGGAGCAGATACAACTGGCAAACTGCACAGCTGGCAGGAACAGCTGTCTGTGCAAGGCAGTCAGGTCATCTTTACCACCATGTTGCATAAAGGCACGTCCAAGTGCCTCCAGCACCTCCAGACAGGCAACATCCTTCCTCTCCACTGACTGGAAGTTACCTGCATTCTTCCCTTTTCCCCTTTCTCAAAAGAAATGACAGAGAACATAAAAAAAGCCCTACCTGTGCAAAAAAAAATGAACTTATCCTAAACACCACAGCAAAGAAGCAGAAGAGGATATTCTGCCCAATGGAAACGAGCTTTCTGTCAGGATGCTGCTGTTGGTGTGGGGCGGGGAAAGCCAAAGGAGATCATGAGATCTGACTAAGAAGCAGGGTACAAAGAATGAGGGCAGCACATGAATGCACCACTGAAGAACATTCAGCTGAGCACAGTAAAAACCCCAGCAGCTGCTGCTGGCAAACAGCTTTTGCAGAAATCATTCTGAGCAGGATGTAACTCACGTTACTTCCTGTTTTCAATTCTTCTGTTTTTCATTTCCAACAAAGTTCACACATTTTAAGAAAGATCCTGGAGTAAAAGCCTTCCTATCAGACTTCTCCAGATGTCCTACTAATTTTCTTAATAGGCTTGGTACCAGCCATGAAGATACAATGATGTTGCAGGCTCCCTCCAGAAGGTACTTACAGGAAAGAAAAGGAAACAACACTCATCAGTGCCAGAGGAAACCAGGCTCGCTCCCAGCGAAGAACTTTATCTGTAATCAAAATCACTTCTCCCCATCCTTGCAACTGCTCCTCCAAGCTTGCAGTTTCAGAAGCCTACACAAAAAGAGAACTCTTTTACTACCCAGAGCATCAAAATAATTCCCACGCTGAAGTAGCTAAAAAAAACCCAGTGCGATAATTAAAGATCCTAGCCATAAATCTTTCTAAGTAATTAAATTAGTAATAATATGAGTTTTGTACTAAGTTATGACTTTCTAGAAGTGATGCCTTTAAATAGTTAAGATCCTACTAGCATGTATAGGTCAAACAATACCTTCTCCCAGATTTTGACAAGGTGTTTTCCCCTTTTCTCCCATTTACAACATCCCATCCCCCCAGAATAGTAGAAAGTCAGGTTTTAAAACCTAACTAAAGCTTCTCAAGTTTTCAGTGTCAATGACTGGAAAACTGTAATACGAGAACTATTTAAAAATAAATGTATTTTCCAAGACAACTCTACCACATTAAACTGAAGCTTTCTAGGTGTTGTTGTATGCCAGTTTATTATGAGGAAGATGGATAAAGACTCAGAATCCACAGTAGGGTTATCCAACTGCTCACATTTAGACATTAAGTTATCCCAGAAACTGTCCGCCCAAGACAGCCTTTAAACTCCACTTCCTATATGGTTCCTACATTGCTCCCTACACCTCTCCTGCAAGGAAGCCCCACCTGTGCTGCCATCAGCTTGTTAAGCAGCTCATCTGAGGTGTTCCACATTTAACACAGCTTAACAGTCTCCCCTCAGTGGGAGATGGCATCTCAGAGACCACAAAACTCGGGTAATCCGTGAACAGAACCGACTGCTGCCCGAGCAGTAAGAGCTGAAAAGTCATGAAGAGATGCACGTCTGCTGTGCAGAGCTAACAGAACAGGTTTCACTCTCAGCTACGTGCTGCACTTAATTCCGATGAGAACTCCGACGCCACTAGAATAACAAGGACAATACAGTTCCGTGGACTTCCTACAAACTCTGGAGCTTCCCTCCAAGCTCTGAGCTCTTGGAGCTGCTGCCTGTGCCCAGCCTGGGTGTGCGCTTCCAGCCCCTCCACAGCCTCCTACAGCGCTTTTCCCACTTCCCACGGCAGCCGCTTACCAAATGAGGCATAACTCCCTGGGTATCCTTGCGTTTCCTTAACTAGCCAAGCCTTTCTCGGCACGTTTAGTTAAGCTCATCACCCAGAGCCTGCCGCTCTCCCGTATCGCTGCGGCGTTCGACACCGACAGAGACACACGACCGACACTCAGACACAGACTGACAGACGCGGACAGACACAGGCGGGGTAAGCCCACAGGTCAGGTAACGCAAGCGCTGCTGGAGCTCGGCCCGCGAGCAGCAGCGCAGCCGCCGCGCCCGCCCCACGCGCGGCCGATCCCGCACCGAACCCCTCGGAGCCAAACCGCGTCACACAAAACCAGCCACCGCTGCGGGTAGGACAGAGCAGAGCAGAGCAGAGCAGGGCAGGGCAGGGCGGGCCCGGCTCCGCCGCCGCCCCCAGCAGGCCCGAGCGGCCGCCCGCCCTCACCAGCTGATAAAAGCTGTTGTTGTCCCCCTCCGCCATCTTGCGCCGCTCCCGCACCGCCGGCCACGCCCTCCTCCGCCGCGCCGCGCCGCCGCCTTTTATAGCCTCCGTGGGCCGCCTGAGCGCTGTGATTGGTCAGTGCCGAGGCCCCGCCGGCCGCCGGTTGGCTGCTGCGATTCGAACCGCGCGGGCCGTGCGCGCGCCCCTTCCCGCGCCGCAGTGCGGCTGAGGCGGCGGCGGGGAGCGGAGTGCGGCTCCGGGGAGCGGCGCTAACCCCGCAAAAACCTCTCAGCGTCAGCTGGGTTGGAAAACACCTCTGAGTGCAGCTAATGACCGAACACCACTTTGTCAACTGCGCCATGGCGACACACGTCGTATCTTTTCTTAAAACGCCTCCAGGGACGGTGACTACCACCTCCATGTGCCGTTCCAGTATCTAATCAGTCCGTGAAGAAATTCTTCCTAATGTCTAACCCACCCACTCCCCGCTAGGCTCAGTAAGACCGTGTCCCCTTGTCCTGTCGCTTGTTTTCCGGGAGCAGAGCCCGGCCGGCTCCTTTTGACCAGTTTCCTAAGGCCAGCCGAGGCTCCCCCCTGTGCTGCAGCCGCTCCCTGCCCGCTCCCAGCCGAGAGGGACCCTCTGTTTTATTGCCTTCAGAACTTGTGGCAGCATGGGAATAAATACAGGAGAAAGGCACTGGGATATAAATATTGTTTCTGACTCAGCTTTCTAAATGATTCAGGCACGTGTGTTAATGAGCGTAATCACCATGCAATGCAAGGCTATAATGAGAGCAAAGAAAACATCTCAGGCACCAAAACTACTCTAGCACCAGCTTGATGGAGACAAAAAAAAGAGAAGGACTAAGGAGGACACTAAAAGCAAACATATGTCTGTCCTGAATGGTTTGGTCTTTCACAGGGTGCCCACAGGGTCACTCACCCTAGAGTGTGTGTAAAGAACAGATTCTATACTGAGTAACATTCATTCACATGCCGCTGAAAGCTAACAGTATTTTTGTGTAACGTTTTACACTTATAAATGGTGGAGTTCACCCTCAAAATTTGTAATTTTACCACAGCAAAGCTCACACAAAAGATGATTTCATAACTGCTGATGCCAGCAATAATTTTATTAGTCTTTTAGAAGAGTATGGAGCCATACAGAAGCATGACCTCACAGCAACCTTCCAGTGTCTTCATCAGGAACTGTAATGACAGGACAAGAAAGAATGGGTACAAACTGGAAGAGGGGAAATTTGGGTTAGATATTAGGAGGAAATTCATTACTGAGGGTGTTGAGAACAGCTTTGCCCAGGGAGATTCAGTCCTGGGAGATATCCCTGCCCATGGTAGGGGGCTTGGGACTAGATGGTGTTTATGGTCCATTCCAACCCCTCAGCATCAGTGTGATCAGTGTGATTCTGTGATGCATTAGTTTCTGTGGATATCTGCAGTGCCCTGCAGCAACACTGCTCTGGCTACGAGACACCATCAGCCAGCTCCTGGTTTCATCTGTTGACATGATTCGCACCACAAAACCCCCAAGCACTTACCAATGGAAATAGCAGGCTTTCCCATCATCTCCAGCCCATCACGTTCACCATCTTCCAGCCAGTCTTTCAAACGCCAGCTCCCCAGCCAGGTGCCCTGCAGCTTTTCTCCATCCCAGAGGGCCTGCAGAGGTGCCTCTCCCTCCTGGCAAGTGGTGCTCCATAACTCAGAGGGGCAGAGGGACAGGTGACTGCTGCTGGGTGCCCTCAAGCCCAGAAATGCCAGAGAGGAGAGGGGCCACTGCACTGTGGAACATGGAACAGGGCAGAGCCCTGCCACCTGCCCAGCCCACCCTCACTGAGCAGCCAGGCCTTGTGAGGCATCACACCAAATTAAAAAATGCGTGCCTACATACACATGTATTTATAAATTCCATTGTTCAAATCTCAGCCATAGTGCAGGAGGCAGGGGATCAGCAGCAGCTCAGTACCTCCTGTACCTTACCTGAGCTACACCCAAATGTTTTGCATTGCAATGCATGGCCATGCTGCAATGGGATCAATCCTTCCTGCACCAAGATTCTCTCTTAGCAGATGCACAGAAAATTAAATCCCCAAACTGGCTTCAAAACACCATTAAAAGGGGCAGTGCAATTGCTCTGTGCACTTAGGCACACAAAGTTTACATGTCAAGCCTTCACCCTTTCAGCATACCAATAAATGTTTATTATGTTTATTAATAAAAAATTAGCCTGATGAATGGCAGAATTGCTCTGATCAGCTATGCATTTATGTACACAGCATTAGCTGTAGTTAATGTCTGTAATTTCTGTGAAATTCTTTAGCTAAAGATGTTAACAGTGTACTCACAACTTCACTAAAGAAATAAATGCATTTTATAATTTGGGACCACATTAACAAACACACAGATGGCAAGTGCCATCTCAAACTTTTTTCCTAGTCAAATTCATTAATGTATAAAGTGTGTCTGCTAATTTTAGGAAAAACTAGGGGAAAAAAAAAAAAAAAAAGGAAAAAGAAAGCAAAGAAGCCTTTGAAGTACTTGAGCGTACTAAAACAGAATGGCTAATGTACCAGGCACAGAACATATTGATGAATAATTGAAGTAAATTAACCTTAAAGACTACAGCACTTAGAAAAACAGAGCTTCAACTTGGGGGACTTAAGTCTTTTACAGACATTTAAAAAATCAGACAAAATGTTACTATTTAAATAGAATAATCCTTGAGGGCAAAACTAATTGTTGCAAAACAAAAACCAGATCATGAAGTCCCTACAAAGTACAAAATTAATTTCTGTTAACTGTATAGATCTGCTGCATTTTCAATTTGTTGTATTGACAGTGCCATTATCCTACCAACATAATCTAGGACACCAATAATGATTCCAGTGCAACACATCCCAGCAACTCATTTTGCAAAGCCATGTTCACATCCTGGCTTTACAAAAGGGGAGAAGGAAGAGAGGCAAACAAGCAGCTCATTTTCAACGGGCATCTCAACCATGAGCCTATGGAATTGTGAGGGGGTAACAAAAATGCTGAACAAATGTGGAATTCAGCTTTGAGAAATTACTTTATAGCATGGTCCCTTGGTAAACATTTACTGCAGGTAAGCAGCAGGCAAAAAACTGCCATCAGTCAAACTGTCTGACTTCTATAGCTTCAGCTGGTTTGTGTGTATTTAGAGAGGTGATTCTAGACTTGCATTATTCTAGGTGTGCTTCACTGCAGAGAAAATAAACACCAGTTTTACTGAAAATAAAGGAAGTACCCTTATGTCTTTGTAAGAAGCATCTTTTAAGAGAATGTAACTAACACAGTCTTATTTACTATGCAGGATGTGTGAGCAGAATCTGAATTTTGGGTTTCATCTAGACTGTACCAGCTTCCCATACTGTCAACATTTCCAAGAAAAATGCACCAGCACACAAGTCGACAGTGACACTCCCACCAGCTCCTGCACATCTGAGCTGTCTCCTTTGCATTAGTTATGCAAATTTAAATCTCTGGAGGATCTTGCTCTAATCTGGGGTTTGGTTTGTATGTGTTTGTATCAAGCACTTTATTCTTCCCTGTAATATGCACAATCACACAATATTTGCAAAGAAGGAAATTAAAACCACATATTTTTTATTTTTTAAAACTTTATTAAATTACGCAGTAAGAACCCATCTCCACACAAGTGTTTCATTTCTGGATGGCAGAGGTATAATACATGAGCCACAGGTGAGTGCATTACCCCCTCCCTTCCCCCCAGCTTCCAAGAAACAAAACAGCAGGTACAACACACTCCTGTCACTACACTTCTCCAACAGATTGTTCGTAAGGTTATTTTTAACTGGAGAAAAATGAAAAGGACCAACAGTGTCAAGTGTCTTGTTCTGCGTATGAATGTTCTTCACTGCAACATTCCGACAGCTTTTCCTGCGACGTGCGCGGCAGAGGGTCAGGAAGCAGCGGCAGTGGAATGCGTCTGCACGGGCACTGTTAGATGCAAAGCCTGTGACTTCCCTAGAGGTAATCAGGCAATCAGAGTGCAAGGAAGGCCATACGACTGTTGAAAACTCTTACACTTCAAAGTGCATGTCCACAAAAAATTGGCAACAGAGGAGAAAGTGAATTCTAAGACCTACTGCGGAGGCAGAGCAGTCAGCATAGTGCAAATACTGAAAGGAACAGAAGTTTGCCGGCATTATCCAAAAATCACCAGCCAAGCTTCCAACTCAGATGAACTGCTGCAAAAACCCTTTCAATTAAATTAATTTTATGCCAGTAGTGGGCTTGGCTCAAATCTTTTAATACTTGGATTTTGACAGAGAAAATGCAGTATTGAAAGTGTGGTTTTACTCTGAAAAGTGACTAAAATGGCATTAAGGATCTTCCCACATTTTTCAGCAACTGTGCATAATGAAATCACCAAGTTTACAAAAGAGAAACTTTGTATACAGAGCTACAATGAATTTATCTGGGTTCAGAATGCCAGGGTGCATTTCTGCTTTAGCTATCGGCACCTTTACAATTCTGCAGTTGTAACTGAACTCTGTGAAGTCTGTTTGCTCCAAGAAAAGGAAGTTGCCTTTTCCTAAAGGTGTCCTACTTAAAAAATGAAGCAAGAAGTCTTTTAGACAACCAGCAGATAAGCAGGACCTTGACCTAAGGAAGATGATGCCATTTTTAGAGAGACTTTTCTGACCATAATCACACTTTGAGAACTGATTTTAAAAAACCTTGGTAGAAGACTCCCTATGGATGCATTACTGAACAACCATCTATAGAAGAAATATGGCAAAGGAAAACTACTTTGCAGAAATCTTTACAGATCTAGTTGAACAAAAATTTGAGAGTCCTTCATTTCTTGGATTATACGTCTACCCCTATGAAGTGAAGCACTAGAATTTACAAGTGTGAACTAAAAAGATTAGGAAAATGAAGTAAAAAGCATATCACTCTACCTCCACCAGAACATCACTTTATTGTTTATCTGTCATCAACAATGTAAAACTCTACTAGATACTCTAGCCTGGTTTTTAAAAAGGTAAAGATTACATTGGATTAGCTACGTTGTACGAAAGAAACTACAGCAATCACAGTAGAATGAGATTGGAGGGACAATTTGAATTACAAAAAAGTGTACACTGCAAGCAGAGGGAAGTGCACATTAAATCAAATGCCTGTAGGAATCATTACTTTTAAATGCACAGTGACAATTTTGAGAAACTGTACATAATAGAATCACAAAAATGACTTTAAAATAACCAAAATTACATTTTGCATCTGACCATCCAACTCATAAGTAATCATTGATGTTCTATATTTTCAGTGCTTTTGGAAAAATTGCTTACCAAACAGAATTTAAGCTGTTAATTTGACTGAACTGTGAAGTAGAAGGCTTGAAATAAAAAGTATATTGGAAGTACGCCTAACCTACAAGAATAAGCCAAGAGGGGTGTATGCAAGGAGAGGCTGGGAGGAAGGAGAGAAAGGAAAGAGGAAAGGGAGAAGAGAACAAAGGCTTTTTCTTCTATCTCAGAAGTTCTTCCAATGCAGCGTGTATCTGATGTACAGCTCTTTGCTTTCAGTCCATTTCTGAAGTTTACATTTTGTAGCCTTTTCCCGTACTAACTGGTCAACTCAACCAGCACTGCTGCCACGTAACAAGAGGAACAAGAATCTGAATGCATCAAATCTGCCCTTGCTGTGATTTCTTCATGGCCCCATTTTTCTGTTTTTCTTTGAACAGGGTTCGGTGTTTCCTGAATTGTTCACAGGGTCAGGTGGAATTGAGTTCCAAATCACTCTGCGGTTTGTAGCATCCTGATTTCTTTCTGCAGCTGACCCCCAGACACGTTTGCAGTTCTTCCGTAGCAGAAAGACAAACCGTGTTGCTCAAGCGGTGAGCTTTCACCCTTGACCGTGGGGGTTGCAGACCATTGTGTTTAGCGTATCCCTGAGTGCAGCTATCCTGCAGGATTCACTTCCCAGTGCACCGAGATTTCCTAGGTTTCCTCAGATTAAGCCCCAGTATGCATCACCACCGACTGTGGTGCGGCTACGGATGCCTGAGGCCGAGTTGATTCTGGTGGATGTCTGACCTCGCTGAACCAGACCGAGCTGCTGTCTCCCTACTCATACCCAGGCAGTCCAACCTTCATACAGCTGAGCCAAGTTATCTAGATTAGTTGCTTCCTTAATCACAAAGTCAACCTATTAAAAAGGTCAAACAAGGAATTAAAAGTAAGCTAGAATTTTGAAAGTATTTAAGTGATCTTAGAATTTACTGTTGAATGCCACCTGCAAATATTTCACTGAGAAAAATCTAAAGTAAGTGTAGGCATAACTTCGTGCAGTCCACAGAAGAAACAGGAAGCTGTACTGCAAAAAGAGATCACATATCATCTCCTTCACAGCCCCTGTCTTGAAAGTATCCACACTGTTCTCAAACAGACGTGGACAACTGTGTCCCCGACTCCGTTGCCCAGAGACAGGAGTGGCTGTGTTATGTTAGTGAACACAGACAAGTTCTGTCCCTTGGGCAGCTGTACAGACCTCGTGTTCTCCCTGGCTATCAGCAGCTGTGGAATGAATGTTAGCTTACTGACAGACAAAAGGCAGTTTTATCTCGTTCATGGTTTTACATAAACCTCCTGTATGAAAAACAAAAGCATATGACAGCAAAAAACCAAAAAAATAAATAAACATGCAGCAATACAAGGCAGTCACAACCTTGATTTGCACTGCAATAGCTCCCACCCCCAAAGGAACCCCCAGGATTTCAGCCTCAACAACAGGATTTCAGCCCTGAAGACACACTTCAGCATACACACCTGCTAATTAGCACGTATTTAAAGCAAGGACCAGGACTGGAACTTTATTTTCAACTCACCTGTTCAGCCACAGACATTCTCCTGTTGGGATCCACATCTCGGCCCTCTAACTTGGCTTTGACCCGCTTCCACACGCTAACTGCGTAGGAATTCCTCTCCTGCACAGCTACAGGTACAAAATAAAGTTAATGCAACTTGACATTTCTGCACAGAAACCCACTGAGGTATTTTTTTGTTGTTGCTGCTGTCAGTGGTAGGGTTGTTGGGGTTTTTAAGGTTTGTATTTACCTTTTCCTGTTTTAGGGTCCCTGGCTGTCTTTTTGGGACTACAAGCAACACTTTTGCCAGTTCCTGGGACTGTGTTTGGAGGAGTATCTGCTGATGTTGCAAGATTTTTCTGAATCAGCTTTCTTGCGTTCTGTGACATCACCTCTGGCTGAGTTTTCTGCCCTGTATTGCTCCGTACAGCTGTAAAGAAAGTTTAAAAGTGCTTAAAGTCTTCAAAATAATAGCATATTATAGAGGCAAGAAATATTCACAATTAAATGCATCTCAAATAGACCTATCCGTTTTTCAGAACAAATGTATTTTAAATTCTGCACCAGTTTTTAATCTTTCCATTTTCTAATTTCACTTCATAAACAGGAAGTTTTATTCCACTGCTAAGAATTTATTTATATTATGCAAACTGTCTGCATTTTGAAGTTCAGTAAGAGCTATGATCCCCCCTCTAATATCAATTCCTGTTTCATGGTTTCATGTCTGTACTTTTGCAAGTGTTACCTGCAGCAAAGGTTGGCTGATATGTAGCAGCTGAAGTTGGGCTGGAGCATTCATTTGCTGTATCCGTGACTAAGGGTGATGCAAACCCCACCAGATTATTGTAGACACTGGGAAACATAATGGAGTTGATAAATACTCATGCAACTACTTGACTTATTGAAAACCCAAAAATTAGATTAATTCAAATTTTGCAAGAAGATTTCTAAGAAAATCATCAAGTATGTGCCCCATGTGTTCCTGCTACACAAAAATAGATATGCAAAATGCTTTTTCTCACCTGAGACAGGAATAGCTCTCTTACCTTTGGCTCTGTGTTTTAAGTTCTTTCAAGGTGGGAGTTATTTCCTGCAGCATTTCAACATGTTCCTGACTGCGGACTTGACCCATAACCTGAACTAATGTAAACAGAACTGTCTGAATATTATCTTGCCACGATTTATATTCACCCAGGAACTGCCTAACACTGTTCTCATAGGGAACATCTTCACCATCTGCCAAAGCTGCTTCTTCATCCTGTAACCAAGATGTGCAAAAAGGTCAACTGCTGTATTTTGGCTACAAGAATAAAGTGGAGCATTTCTTAGCCCTTCAGTTTGTCATTTGATTGCAAATAATTATAATTTTCAGTAATTATGTATGAAGAAATAAATTTTAAAATTAAAAACAAATTACAGATTAAGAACCAAAAGGATTTATAAACTCAATGTTTTAGCTGCCAAGATAGAGAAAAAGTTCAGTTCAACCAAAGCCTGCTAAGGCTAATGGTAGAAAGTTTTATGAATTCTTAAACATGAACTTTATGTCTTGATCTCCATATGCACAAACATTTTACTGCTTCTACATACTTTACAAAGCACAAAGCTACAACTGTTATTTTTCTTAAGCTATACTGACATGGGTTTGAGGAATAAATTTAAGGATATTTCAGGCATACCTTTGCCATAGCTTTCAGTAAATGTTTGACATCTCCAAGCTGTCTGTTATGACCTGTGAGCACAGTTTTAATACTATCCACCAGATTCTGAATTGTTTCACAAACTGTTTCTATTTGCTGTTCTCTTTCTGTTTGTACTGTTCTCTGTGTAGATATCTCCTGGGTCAACTGCTTGTGAGCTGAGTGAAGCCATTCAGAGCTGCCAATAGGATGTTCGAGACCAGTGCCCTAAAAATAACAGAAACATTTCTTTATCTGCAGCCAGAGTTCAAATTCACTTGCTGTGCAGACAGCACTGCCAAATGTTTAACTGACAGCATAAACTCTGCAGCCACACTCCATCTGAAGGTACACATAACACTGAGAATGGAAGACAAAACTGGCAACTCCCTGCAGTGATTCTGAAACGTTTCGTGTTTTGCTTTGCCCTGTGCTTACCACTCTCTGCAGCAGGCGAAGCTCCAGGTCAGACACTGAGCTGTTGAACTGGGATGCAAAGGAACACATTTGTTGACAGCGTTTGAGGAGTTCAAACAATGCAGCATCAAGATTTAGGGCTTCTGCTGTTCTCGTTCGTAAACTTTCAAAATGAATGATATTACTGCAAAGGAAAGTGACCTGAAAAATCAAAGCAATAGTGAGAAAAATGATTCCATTTCAACTGCCTATTAGACAAACAGTGGTTTTTTCATGTGCTTTTAAATGAGGATTTTAAACACACAGATACTGCTCTGTTACAGTAGCAGTATCATCCCAGGGTCATCCAACCCTGCAGCAATTCTCACAAAGATTATTTCTGTTGCTTTCAAGTGAGATTCCCAGAAGTATTTGGTTATCTACACTTGCTCTTTGGATGCAGAGCAGAAAATTATCTTCTACATAAACCTCGAGTAGGAAATGCAGAGTGAACACACTTATGGAGTCAAGAGTACTGTACTTATCTGTAGTACCTGACTTGCTCTTTGACTTTCTTTCAGTACAAGATTTCTTCTTTCAGCAATAGTGGCATCAAAATCTTGCAAGACTGGGGCCAGTGCAGGATTAGCACCTCCTGCCCATTTTAAACGCTGCTCAATACTTGCTTCAAGTGCTGCTAGTTTCTCCTGCATTGGGGGGGAAAAAAAAAACCATATAGATAATTCATACTGATACACAGCATTCTAAGCCTAACTTTACATAGATTATGCCTATATAACACATGCAGACACTTTTTTACACCCATATATGTAAAATACTGTAGCATTTATGATTGACAAACGTTAGTTTATGCTGTTTAAAAGTTTATTTCCAGTACACATCACAACTGGATTTGATTGCTAAAGTCAACCTGTCTAGATTTTAACTTGTCAAAAAAAGCGCAAAAGTAATCATATTTCTAGACTAAGAATTATGTAACATCATAGGAGTCCCTCCATTATTTTGCAAATAATTAAAGAAATTATTATAAACAGTACCTTCACAACTGAAAAAGGAAATTAAAATTCAGGAAGCTAAGCAGTATTTAATAAACAATTAAACATTCTATGTTACTGGCACCAAAGAAAACTAAAATACTGAGCAAAGGCACAGCACACAGACCTTAGCACACAGAATTAATTTTCCCACTTCTACAAAGGGAACTTCTAACATTTAGCTAGCAAAACAATAGTAAGGACGATGTAAGGCAGACAAACTTCAAGGAGTATTACCAGCCTTCAGAAAGAAAGGTTCTTTTACAGATTTGCATTTTTATTCAAAGAGATTTATTGCTATTCCAAAGAGAAGGTTTTGGATGAGACAGCAAAATCAAACAATGTAACAGTATCCATCAGACAGACTGAAAGAGATCAGTGACAATACTCCCATATATTTGTGTAAGACAGCAAGCCAAATAACATCATTTGAAGGTGGCAGATGGGTTTGTGGTGGTCACACTCTGATGTGCTGCTGAACAACCCTCCCCAAAACAGTCATACCTGGACCGTTGCAATGGAAGCTTCAATCTGGCTGAGTGTGTGAAGTTTCTTTTTCATGCTGGCTAAAATTGCTGACCGAGGTGGAGGAGTGACAGAAATAGCCTGGGGGCGACTGATGAGGAGATCTTCGTGCTGCCACTTTAAGGAAGTAACAGCAACACTTGATTATTGATGTTGCTCAGCACAAAATACTTTGCATCACAAACAGCAATTCCAGTGCTCTGAGACCCTTTATAACTAAGGGCACTTAAAAAGGCTGCATGTCAGACAGTACCAGCAAAGTTCAAAGTTCTAAATCATTGGAGAGCATTAAATTATACAAGTAGTTGCAAATTATGTTTTGGTGGCTTAGGTGTTTATACCATTAATCAGCCCACTAACTTACTAAAAGTGAGTTATACAAATCTTTTTGATCTAAAGGAAAAACCATCAATATGCAGAAACAATTTACTTGTGATACATTAAAACTGAGACAATTTTACTTACCAGTCTATGAAATGATTTCTTAACTGACCTGGAGAAAGCCTGGTCCCTTAACCTACAAATCACTATACAATAAAGATCACTGATAGTACAACACAACTGGATACCCATGTAAAAGTTCACAGTGGAATTTATCAAAAGCCTCTTTTTCAGGACTGATACTGCAGCTATTTGTATTTTTCATGAAGCAAAGAGTGGAGCAAGGAGAGAGTCAATGCATTAAAACTTTGAAGGAAAGGGAGAAAATTACATTCAGCAACTCATACCCTCTGTTCTAAGCCATCTCCTCCCTTAAAGTCAAAATCTGCTTGAGAAAAAGGGGGAGAACAAGACATCATTGCTGGTAAGAAAGACAGTGAATGACCTATTTTGTAAAAAAACAACTTAATGGCTATTGAAAAAAATTACATGTACTGATTCAAAAAAATTTATACATTGCAAAATTTGCTTCTTGTAAAGCAGCTAGTCTTCAAAAAAAGCTAGCAATAACACTGTTCCTTATATATTTACAGAATAATTAAAACAAAACACCTTATGAAGTCCATTAAAATACCTCAGAACTTATTCAACAAAATACCACATTTGTTGTGCTCAGACACTAACTCAGGCTTCATTTTTCCCAGACCAATCTGGAAATGCCCAGCCTGTGCTGGGCTCTCACCTGGAACATGGCAATGTGCAGCTGCACTCTCTGCAGGCTGGTCTTGCAGGAGGAGATGCTGGTTTCCAGTCTGCGCACCAGGTCGTGCTTCTTCCAGGCCGTGTCGTAGGAACTGGCCAGGACTGTGGCCCTGTTCATCACCAGCTGTGAGAACTTGCCAATCTGGATATTGTGCTCCACAGCCTTCTTGCACAGGTCATCCACAGAAACTTTGCTTTCTGCTCCAAAGTCTTTAGCTTCTACCTGAGCAATGATATCGACACCCAGAGCACTGATGAAACTGCACAAGGTCAGCCCCAAAGCTTGATTTGGAAGGCCAATTAAAAGCTGCCTCACAAAGTCTGCTGTAAAAGCCTTAATTGGCTTGGCCATTTGATCTTCACTAAAACAAGAGTTCCTGTAAAGGGCTTTTACATTGACAATTTGAACAGGTCCATTTACTGCATTCTGGTCTTCCAGTGAACTGATTCCTTTGAAAGGGAAAGAAAATTATTTTTGTTATAAATGAAAAATTTGATGCAACCAGAAGAATAATACCCTACTTACAAACACAGCAGAAGCATGAGAATTCATTTTTAGTTTCTGCTTCCTTAGTAAGGAAGTAAGGGTAAGTTACAGCAAAAGTGACCATTTTACATTATTCTGTACGGGATGAGAAGTGGATAAAGGCATAATAAATATTTGGTAACATTTACTTACCTGACAGTGTCTTAGAAAAGGTACCACAGAGCCTGAAAAATTCTTTAATTGTTTGCAGTCTCTTCAAAAAGAAAATTTCCTCCAGAACTTGCCGATTATTGTCATCATCAAAGAAGTTAACTTGGGTGCTGCGGGCTTCCCTAATTATGTCAATCTTGCGCCAAGCAAGAGGTATCTCCATCTTGTTTAGCTGAGCAATGTAAAGGAAATTAATTAGTTTGTTTTTTTTAAAGGCTTCCTAATTCTGACTCAAACAGCACTCCAAAAAGAACAAATCCATACCTTTTCAATCAATAAACCAAATGCAGTTTCCACTTGAGCAAACATTCCATCAAAAGCTACCAAAAGCATCTGACCAGCTGACATTTTTGGAGTTTCATCAACTGAACCATTTCTTGGCTGAATCAGCTCACCATACTGAGCATGAAGTACTCTTAAAAGGAAAAAAGAAAAAAATTTTACATGGTTTTGCTTAGTCCCCAATAAACAGAATTTTCTTAAACTGACTGATTCCACAGATTCACTGTACCACTGATGGAGCCACCACAACTGGCTCAAGATTCTGGTTTATTGTGTACCAAGCACCTATCCAGAAATGTACTGTCCCACATTACAAGATGCACAAGTCTTTCTGTTTGCTCACTGTTTTGTCTCATTTTGTTTTAATCAAGTCACTGACTCATTAAGCAAAAGCAGCTCATCAAACCTCCTGATGAGGAGTGCCGCAGTTACAAGCGCTCCTTTTCACAGGTTCCTCCCACAAAATGATGAACTAGTTCCTATTTTTAGCATCCTTTAACTTCAAATACAAAACCACAACTATGTATTTTGGAAGAAACTGACTACCACAAGTCAGCTTTAAGCAGCTGTAAGTGTAAATTGCCACAGCTCCATATTTCTATGTATGCATGTGGATAAACACACAAATACAGAGAGAGGAAACAAGTGCACACTTTAGACCCTGCACTCTGCTTAAGGTATTCTTGGTCAAGAAAAGCCTGTATACCAAACAAAAAATAATTTCAGACAAACTAATGTTCTTCAGGCTTCACTCTTTCACACCTAAACTGAAAAAAGGTGATTTACCTTGCAACATCAATATAATGAGTGTGTGTCTCCTCCTCTATACCCATAGCAGCATTTCGCAAGTAGGCTTGCAGTGATTCAACCAGCGTTTGCAAAGGGACTCCATCTGTTGTTTGTTCTATAAGATTATCCAATTCATGGAGCATACTTTCTAAAGTATACTCTCCTTTCATTAAGCACCTAAGTGCTTCAGGGAAAATGATCTGTCGGAAGTTTGAGTTCAATTCCTGTTGGGAAGTAAGTATGAAAAGTAAGAAATTTTCCCTCTCAAAAAGTATCACATGCAACATCTTTTGTCATTTTAGAACTACACTACCATGCAGCAGACATTATCTGAAATGTAACATGATGGTGGTCAGCCAAGCATTAGAAGACTACTCTTTGACAAACTTTGAAGAAATCAGGAGTACATTAAACCCTATACAAAGCCAAAGGCTTGACATCTGTAGCAACACAGCAACAACCATCTCCACAACATCAGCAGCAATACCTGGCAGCCATCCTCAGCAGAGGCTGAGGGGGGGGCAGAGGAACCAACATGCTCTGTCTCCAAAAGGAGATGGAACATACCAAAAAGACTGGTTATCTTGACTGCCCATTAAACAGTGAGTACATCTTATCTAAGAGCTCACAGGGAGGACAACAATGTGTGGGTGAAAGATCCCCACTGCAATGCAGAAAAACTGCTCCCATGCACATTTCTGAAACAGGTAGGAAATGCAACAACTTCAAAGAGGGGAAAAAATAAAGCAATGAAAATCCAAATGCACTTACACAGCTTGGAAGTATTTCTCAAATACGGTAATACAATGGAGACAAAAGCCTCAAAAATCTATTTAACCAGTCACAGTTTATAAAGCACATCAATCTTCAGCAGATATTTCACTCAGACTGTCCTTCATGGGGTTTTTGTTTGTTTTATTAATGTGGAAACATTTCTGAACCACAAAATTATAAATGCATTTTTCTCCATCCCAATACTGGAGACAGGGGCCTGTTCAACAGGTTTTCTGAGTCTATTTGAAACTATTTGATTCAGGTAAAAGTAAGTAGAGTTTCAGAGGAGCAAAAAACAGAAAGAACACAGTTTGAACAGTTTGGAAGCTGTTCTGGACTGCCAGCAGTACAGAAAAATGAAAAGGAGATAGGAAGCTGGCATGTCAATAAAGCTGATACCAACCTCCTTCTCATGGTTACTTGACAGCAGTTTTTACAATTTGTCATATATAGATCAAAATGGTTTCTTTCAACCAGTAAAAACATAAATGACAGAAGCAAAAGCCTGCTCAGCTCAATTAAACACAGCAATCAGGAGCAAGATGTAGGAAAAAATCTTAGCAAGATCACAAACATTTAGCCCATTAAAGAAGAATCTATTAAGAATGACTTTGCTGAAGCCTTAAAGGATGGAGGGAAAAGTAACATAAAAGAATCACCTGAAGTGAGATATATACTCCATTGGCTAAGTGAACAGCTTCTGATGCTTCCATGGGGTTTGGAATATCTAAGTCCTGGGGTACAAGATGACACTGCTTCAGCAGCTGCACAAGGCACGTGACATTCCCACTCATGCTGCAGAGCTCCTCCAGGAACCAGGCTCCATCTCTGGAAGTCAAATCAACCAGCTGCTCTCCAGCACTGGACGCTGCACCTTCCATCATCAGGTTCCGCCTAGATGAATTGAGACACTTTGACAATGCGCCTGCTGTTGCACTCTTCACAGAATTACACTGTTGAATATTCCTGTTGTTTCCAACAGGACATTTCCCGGGAGGGAACTCACCTGGTCAGCGCACAGAGAGCAGAGATGATGACGCTGGCCAAGCTCAGCGAGCCCTCCTCACCGTTCTCGTGCAGGAAAACTTTGATGCAGCGCTCGATCTCCTTGAGCTGCTCCTCGCACACGGGCACGGTGACCGCCTCCTGCTTCAGCCGCTCCACCTGCCTGATGAGCCTGCTGTTGATATCGGCTGCGTAGCGCTGCAGCGTCATCTCTGTGGCCGTTATGAACTGGCACATGCTCGGCGGGGGCTGAGGCGCGTACTGCATTTCATACCTGTAAAGCACAGGCACAGCGACTCCATCTCCCCTCTGAACTGCCCAAGAAACTGCATTCTGCTCCACAGCTGGGAAAAACACTCCATGCTTGAACTGCTCCTATAACACCTACTCCTTAACTCTAAATACCACAAGAGGTTGATGACTACCCTAACAATGATTTTATAAGGTCCTAAAATGTACCATAGTCCACACCTATCTGCATGGACATAAGACAACTGCCCTTGAAGCAAAGAATAAATAGAATATAAAAAAAAAGGAAAGACTTCAGAGGAAATGCTCAAATATAATCTAGATCTTTTAAGCCATGCCATAATGTTGAAACACCCTGACTTTAGAAGAAAAAAAGAACCAGAAACTGCTTGAAAAATCTACTAGATTTAAAAAAAAAAAATCCCTCCTTATTGATTTTTAAATACTAGAAGCTTCTAAAACCCAAAATATCACTACCCTGAAGCCACAATGGTTAATTCTTCATTTGTTCATTACAGGACAACAATACTTGATTTTCATGTTGAAGTACACAGACTAAACTCTGGAACAGTATTTTTAAAAGCAGTTTTTCTCATATTTACTCCAAATTTCTAGAATTACTACTTAATGTTGGCTTGCTTTATAATTAGATAGGTCCTTGTAAAAGTATTTATTTTAATGATAAAATTAAGAGTAATAGCTTGAAAATTACATTCTTTGAACAAATTGTTACTCTGCCAACTTACTTCCTAAAGATATCCTGGCAACGCTCTATTGTCATGTTACAAATGAGTTCTTCCATCCAGGTTTTCCACTGCTCTATTCGGTGCTTCTGAAACACAGCTTTTGGATACTGCAGAGCTACTGTTGCATAGTTGTGCAATTGTTCCAGACAACCCCGTAACACAGATCTTCTCTGCTGCAGAAGAGCACCAACCTCTCCTTCCAGCTGTTCACACTGACTGATTAGATGTGCCTGGCCTGCGTTCTGCAGAAATGCTGTTGCTGGGACATAACTTGGAGGACCTTTTAAGAAAGAAGGTTAAAAATGAAGACATGTCTGAAGACACTTTTTATACCATAGAAATACTGAGCATGAACACCTTTTCAATTTTTTTTAATTTTTTTTACTTGTGATAAAGAAACAGATAATTAATATTGAGAATTTTGAGCACAAGGTAAGAGAATCTCATGCCCAGGTAGGATAAGATGGACAAGTGCCTTCAGGCAGCTTGGCACTGAAACTTTGAAGTGCTCTAAATCACCCTATGAAGAAGCCTCTTTCTTTTAATTCATTACATACAGATCATTGCCTTTAAGTTAGAGGGTACTCATAATGCCTCCTGATATTAAACTCCAGTTATTTTCAAACCATTAAACCACCCCCAGAAATACTCTTTTGTACCTAGGTCCATTTGTGTGCTAATTTCTTGGAGCAGACTTGCAAGTTGTGTTGCCTCTAAATTACTGAAGGCAGTTTGATAATGGGTTATCCACTGCTCAAACTCATTCAGCTTCACCTGGATGGCTTCCTGGACAGCTCTTTGTTGAGACTGCAACTGTGTGTGCTCAGAATACCTGCATTATTGAAGCCACAGAATCAAGTAAGTGCTACAAGAAAGAAAATACTTAACACTATAGAATATAGAACGATACTGAACATATAACTGTTAACCAGGAAATGAACATGTTCTCACCAATTACATAAAACTAAAAATGTTGTATTATTTATTAATGCCTGTGCCTATTCATGCCAATTCTGAAATACTTGATTAATTTCAAATAACCTTCAAAAATAACTTTAAGAACTAGAAACTTAGAAGAAAAGATTTTAGCGTTATTTATCAATAGCTCCCTTATATTGATTATTATGATGGGACACCACATTCAGAACATTTCCTCTCTTGCCTTAAGAGTCAAGTGTGGAACTTGGACTAGCACAGGTTATACTGATGTAGGCTCAGGACATAAGTAAGATTATTCAGTAGGAAAAGATTTCAGTAGTAAGGAGTGACCTGCTTACTGCAAAGAATAGCTTTTACCCAGCTATTCACTCATATACAGATTTCTAACATTCAACCCATAAGTACATTGCTAAAACACCATCTGTATTGAACTGTGAGACTTCTGACAGAATTCCTGGCTCCTCTGTACCTGTGCTGAAGTGTGTGGGAGGGATGATCCACTCCTTCTGCACCTTCCAGAAATTCTATCTCTTCCAGTAGTTTTCCTTGCAACTTTTCTACATCTGTTAACTGCTCCTGCAGGTTCAGGTACTCTTCTAAACTACTGTCCAGTTTTGGCAGCACAGCAAGCATTTCATCTCTGTTCTTAAACCAGTTAACCTGCAATCAAGACATTGATGTTACTGAACTGCAATACGGCAAACGGGTGAGAAAAAGCAAAATATGGCAGAACTTAACCCTTCAACACTATTCATCTAGCACTGCTTCCAGTGCTACAAGTGTCAAATCTTAGCAGACATTATTTAAACCGCTCTCTAAATTTCTATTTTTATTCTCCTAGCTCAGATTCAGACAAAGCACTAAAACATGCTTTAGAATTAAGCATGCAGAAACTGAGAGTTAAATACTTGCAAGTTCAATACAAACACTTCCCTTCAAACAAACTCAATTTATCACAATAAAATTCATTAACCATTCCTGACATATGCCCGTATCTTCCCCCATTCCCAAAATGCAAATAAATAAAATGAAAGCACAAAGCCTGCTTTGGTTTAAAAATAGAAATTACTGTAGTAAACTCACCTTTATCTCTGCCACCCTCGAGGAAAAGAGACTCCGTGTAATATCCCTTTCCATTTCCCTTTTGCTCTGTTTGTTTTCAGCCTGCTGGCCACCACCACCATAGACAGCCCCAGCAAATCCTGCCTCGCCTCCAGCTGTCCAGTCCACCAGTGGATCATAAACAAAAGCTTCCAGCAGTGTAAGCAAAGTTTCTCTCCCACGCCGCATAATATGAAGCACCTGCATGGTATTTTGAACAGACTCATTCTGATTCTGTGTCATCCTTGCAGAAGTGGAAACTTAGATGCAAAATACTGTACTTGAGTAGGTGCAGAAATCCATAATGTATCCCTAACTACTACAGGGAGAGGAAGACCACCACACTGGGTACAAATACAGCTGGAGCAAGATCCAGCCTTCCATACAAACTATGCACAAGCCACAGACACTTCAGGAGGAAAAATCTCCCTTCTTCAGAGCTTTTTTTTTTTTAAAAAACGTATCTGTCATGTTTATACAGGATGAGTCCCAAAGGAAGAGAGCAAGCAAAACATCCCAACTAAAAAAAAAAAAAAAAATCAGGAAAATCATAACATTTTAATCTACAACTAAAAGTCGCCCTTCCACCCTATATTTTAGTTGTGCCACTATTTGCATGTGCACTTATCAGACAATCTCATGTTTCTTAAATACCTACTACAGGATATAACTAAAGTCCAATTAAAATCACAGCAGAAAGAAGACTCTATAAACCTGCAGCAGAATGTAGAATAGAAAAGTTCCAAGACAGTATTTGGCCAGTGATGGCCCTCAGTTTTCAAATCTCCTACCATACCTGTTCACAAGAAAGCCTGAACACCCCTTCCACTCCTGTCACTCCCAGTGCTGTTTCAATGTTGTGCGTCATCCGGAATGGAACCTTCTCTGGGACCCTAAGGCTTTTCCCTTTAAGATAAAAAATTAAGTTGTTTCTTTTAATTACCAAGAAAGAAAACCTTTTATTTGAATAACATATAGCATTTTTTAAATTACCTTTTTCAAAGCAAACATTATAATCTATGTGGACAACTTCTCCTGTAGTCATATCTATAAGAACATTATCCAGATGTCTGTCTCCAAGACCAATGATGTAGCCAACCATGGACATAACTGCAGTGGATCTTGCATACGACTTAAAAGAGAGTTTCAGGAAAAAATTATTTGTGGGAATCCTCTGCCAACACATTGGATTGACTACCATCTTAAAACATTATTTCAAGTGTAAGTGTAAAACAAATCAAGCCCAACTTATTCCAAGCAGTTTTCTATTTGTTGTTTGATGGTATCTTAAAAGAGTTTTCATTTTTTAGGCTGATAATTCTAGTATAATAACGTAGACTTATCTGGTCTACACCCACGTTTTAATTCCAGAAGGCACAGTTACCAACATTTCATCAAACTCAGAGCAGCACTAGCACTCCAAACTCACAGGTACCTCAGGTAATCTCAGGCATTTGTTGGCCCTCATCCCATTAAAACCACAGCCTCTCATATGTGAAATACAGTAGGTATGACTCACCTGTGTAACTCTCCACCACTCATCTGGTGTGGTACACGATGACCAGAGCTCCTTAGCAAGGAGATTTGGAGGAGTTGCTTCCATCAGCTCTTCCAGAACAGCCCTCATGACATTCAAGGGCCAGTCACGACGTGACACATCAAGACTAAGCCCGACTGCCTTCAAAGCAGGTCCAATTTTACTGTAGTAAAGTTCACTGGGTCTAGGAACTATTCCAGGGTTCTGAGGGGTCTGGTAAGAGTCCTGAGCCTAGAAGAGATAAAAATGGTAGTTGAGGTATTAGCACAAAAACATATCCCAAATTCAGTTTTGGTGAAAATAAAACATGAAATCAATGCCTTGACTGAGGCATGACTTCTACAGCTCAGAGACCGCTTTCAAAATTCAGTAGTTAAGGTCTAAATAAACTGAAAACATTGTTTTGGCCTAATTCTACTCTCAAAGTAGATCTCAAATGTAACTGCAAAAACTGCATTCAGAATGAAATGAGACTGAGTAAACAAGATACAGAATTAAAATACTTTCAACCAAGATTAATTCTATTTGTAAAAAATAGTTCTCTTGAATTATCATGCCAGACTAGCATTTTTATGCTACATACTGTAATTACATATAAATAATAGAGAGCAATTTCATTGACTTCTGGTGAAGTCCCAAGTTACAGGAATACACAGAACCTTCCTGTATTATTATGAGCAAACCACAATCCTTGTAAGACTACGTGACTTAGAATTAAAAAGCAAGTCCAAATAAGCATTTCTCTTCTGCCTTGTCTACTTAGCACACAACAGAGCCGTTACCTTTTGTGCCTGCAAAGCAGCTTCCCGCTGTTGCCAGCGCTTGTAAAGCCCAAACAAAGGCGTGGCTCCATCCACCCACTGGATGAGGCCTGACCTCGTCCCCAGAGGTGTCACCGAGTAGTGCCTTGCATGGAACCGTGGTGTCTCTTGCCGGTTGATTGTGGCAAACATGGTGTTCACAATGGATAAGAACTGCATGATTCTCTCATCTAGATGCAAGTCTTCCAAACCTGCAATAAATTTGTTTAAAATTAAGCTTCTAGATGAAAAAAATTCTCCTAAAGCTCAAAATTTTGCATTTTTTTAAACCTACTAGATTTCAGACAATGAATATCTTTATAATACATAGATTAACGATAAGCTGTTTAGCCTAAACCATAGTTTTTAGTGGCATTTACCTACCAGTTTATGCCAGCTTGCTGTGTGAGCAGTACACAAAATAGTTACAACATAAATAGGCGTTTCCCTTGCAGGGAAAACAAGAAGTCTCTAAAGTTTTCTTTTAGGGGGTACATTAAACTTCTGGAAAATTGCACCCAGCTAATCCTATCAAGATGCAAGCAGAGCATTGCTTCTGATGAAAGCCTTGTAAAGAAGGGATTTGACTTAAAGTTTCACAAGGCAAAACTCCTTGAAAAATAACTGGTGAAGTGGGAAGTAGGGAAGAGAGATGGCAAATGCTTCAAACTCCTTTTTCTCTGTATCATTCAGGCAAATAAAACTAGAATTGCACCATGCAATCTTCCTAACTTTCATACAGTCTAATTTATAACAAGAGACAGTATGAGGTATGAGAGAGGTATGAGAAAAATTCTATTACTTACCTTTGAACAGGTAGGGATAGTTCTTCCCATCTGAACCCAGGAAAAGCAGCTTTTTAGGTTTGGTTTTGGTCGGCAGGATGGTGATGGTGCTGCCCACACTGTGGATGGTGACTGTGTCCCTGGTGGACACCTCTCCAGGAAGTGCTATTTCAGTGTTCATCATGGCAGCCAACCAAGGACTGATTTCTTCAAGTCGTAAGAGGTAACTGGCCCGTTTCTGTGCTCTCTGCTGCAAACTCAGCATTACCTATTCCAAAGAATTTTCTTTTAGGCTGACGCTCACCTTAACAGTTAGCAGTAAGAACAAAAACACCATCAAACTGCACTTAACAGAGGTCATCTTCCAGGAAACAAAGATTTTTTTCTAAACTTCCTTGCATCCTTGCCATGCTGCTAATCCAGATACAGGTTCAGGATGAAGATTACAAAATCTAAACAACCTTCTATGCAGAAAATATACCCTGTGCAGTGGGTAAGAACCAAAGTCACAACAAATCATGCTCCTCAAGAGGTTTGCTCCCATATTTATAAATATCTGAGCTGTGGTTAAAGCAGCAGCACTTGGCAGCCGCCTGTTTATGTATCTGAATGCTTGTTTGTTCTGCAAAGCAGAAGAGGAAGTAAAAGGAAAAGAAGTCTATCTGCATGTAAAACCTCAGTTCTGCCTAGCAAGGTTTTAAAAACACCAAGCTGGCTCTGGATAGACAAGTGAATATTTTCTCATCAGACCCACAAACTAAGAAGATTACACAATTGACAAAGGACCTCTGGAAAGGGCTGATCATTTGAAGGCTGCTGCACTGCCCAAGGACTATGTTTAGATAAACAGAATTTGTTCAAATTTAAATCAACCAAACTCAAATAGCAGAGTTTCAGAAAGATAGCATTTAAAAGAAATAAAGCCCCCTGCTCCCAAAGGTGACAGCATCCCAGACAGCAGAAGATACAAGATTTGAAAAATGTAATTTCAATGGAAATGAAACAACAGACAATCAATAGCACTATCTACAGGGAAAAATTGTGGTGTTTTAGTGCCCAGTTTGCCTGTGCTGGCTGCTGAGGAGACAAAGTTTCAAGGTGCAATTTTGCTATGGTAAAAGAACAGCAAGAGAAGGAGAGGATCAAGCACATGGCGCAGCAAGAACAGCAAGTGTCTCTACACTGTACTCTTCCTCTTGCATGTAATACCTCTTTAAATGGGAGCCAGCTGCTTCCAGGTTTCGCAGGATTCAAAGGATTCTTAAGTTTCTCCAGTGCATTTTCAATTGCATCTCCATAGTTATCCTGAAACCATTTCTCATGAGGAGTTTCTGCAGGAGCTGCAGTGATGCTCCTCACGTGTTCCAAAGCAAACACAATGGGCTTCATCAGAGCTGTGTGCTTTTCACGCATGATTGCTATTTTCTCCTCTCTGTTATAAAAAAACACACAAAAACTTGCTCTTAATGCCATAAAACCAAGTTCTCATAATGATATCATTAAACAACAAATGAGACATTGAAGAAGTCAGAAAAATTTTTAGTTCTTTAAAATGAGGTCTTCAGTTATGAGCATATTAAAATGAAGAGTATTTCATTCCACACTGTATAAATGTTCCTCTAAACCACTTTTTTTAAAAAAAAAACATTTGAAACGCATTGTTCACCATCAGAAACCCTGATTAGAGGCTCTGAGCAGAAATCACTTTAAGCAACTCATTTCCTTTAATAAAGGACCTCTTTACTATTACTTGTTGAGGATGTACCACACTATAAGTAAGTAGAAGAGACATTTGGATCATTCTGTTCTCCCATTCCATGTCAGTCCTGATTACAGAATACAAGAGGCATTCTTAAGTTTAGCCAGGTGCCCAGTGAACGGACCTGCTCTTTCACTACTCTGTTCACAGGAGAACCCAAGTGAGGGAAAAGGACAGACTTGCTCAACACTGAAAACTAAAAGCAGATTAAGGCATTCTGTTTGCTCCAAATATCTGCATTTACAGTGATCTCAACAGATTACACCCTTCAACATGCTTATACTCATTTCATCTGACTTGGAAATTGAGAACTATAGGATCTCATCATCCACAATACAATATACATTGGGTTCTAACATGTTATTACTAAAGAAATCACAACATGGATTCACAGGTAGACTGTTTCTCTCATTTGACTGGAGAAGTAGCTGTAGCATAAAATGTTCATGAAATAAGGTCCCAGGCTTACAAATCAGCAGCTGGGATAGTGGGACTCAGGAACACCAGTGTTGATTCATTTGACTGTACACTTCCCCAAGAACCAACATTTGTTATGATTATCCCTTGAACACATAACACATACTTCCGTAATGTGTTGTTGTTTTGGACCCTCTTGACTTCATCTTCCAGTTGTTGAATCCGTCTGAGGACGTACATGTGCTGCTGCAGGAGAACTCCCAACCAAAGTTCATCCCAGAGAACCGTAACTCTGCGCAGCTCAGCCACAAGCATCTGAACCTGAATCAAGCAAGATGCACTTTTTAAAAGAACTAAAATTCAGATTTGTTTCAGTAGATGAACAAGTTGAAAAAAGACAAGAGACACAGCAAACTTTCAGTAGGCCAACACCCAAGTCATACAAAATTACACATATACAGTTCAAGTACCCAAGTAACATACATTTGGATTATTTACCTGCAATACCATTGTTGGATTTGCAGCAGACAGTTTCTCCACAATTTTGCTGTAGCAATCTTGCATCATTGCTTGATCTTCATTTAATCCAGCTTTTGTATCATCTTTACTACTTTCTTGGGAAGCTGGAGTACTCCCTCCATCACATTCACCACCCAACAGCTCTTCTCCTTGAATATTACCTAGCAAAGTAGGGATCGCAGAAGGTAGCTTGTTTCCTAAATTAGAAACAGATGATAAAATATTAGCTACAGTAAGATACATCACTCCACAATTTATTTAGCATCAGATCCCCATTAAGTACTGGTGAAGTATAAGAAAAATATGCAAAATCTGGTAAATCAGATTAAGGGTATCAGTGAGATCCCATCATAAAAATATTAAGAACATAACAGAGAAAACAAAAAAACACCTCAGTATCATCCTATCCAGTATATAAAAATATAGTAGCTTAGGTTTATTTGAACACTTTCCTCTTCTCCATACCTGAAGTTTGGGATTCACTGCTAAGTGAAATGGTTCCCACTATTGCAGGATAGAGGATGAGATGAGGAGAATCCTGAGCAACTCGACACAGTAAGTTGCAAATGCTCTGACGAACGTACACTTCTGGGTGATTCAGGCGGGAGAAAAGCTGGGGAATAATACCTGCACAAAGAGGAAAAGGAAACATGCTGATTCACTTCATTCCTCTTCAAATGAGATAAAATTTTAGTTCTACACAAGGATGTTGGGGTTTTTGCATAGGGAGAATAAAAAAACCCCAAATTTCTACGAAGAAGTACAAATTTACTAATTTACAAAAAAATCCAAAAGAAAATGCAATTTTACAACAGATAGCCTCCTCCTCTTTGCCTCCCACACTAACTCCATAACCTTTGAGGGAAAGTCCCTGAACAACCAGAACCTGCAGTGTAGTGACAAACAACCACTTCTGAAACATGTGGCTTTAGTCACAAATTTTTCTCAACTACAGCTAGGAAAAAATCCACCTTGCTTGTTTTTTAGAGTGGTCATATGATGTAATACTTCAGAAACCACATCTTCTTTCTCCTTCCTGTGTCTTCAAGTGGGGGAAGGAGGAGATCAAAATCTGTGCTACTTAGCTACTTTACAATCAGAGTGCATGGCAGGCTTTAACATCTTCAGTGACATCAATTAATACAAGACAATCTCTTTCCCTCACTTAAAGAAAAATTTCATCAAAGTGCAATGAACCACTCCCTGCATTTAGGGAAAACACCTCAAAATCAATTTTAACACCTAGATAACATATACTTACCTCTCCAAGGAGCAGTAGGTGTAGTTTCTAGCCCATGCTCTAGATACTGTCTAAGTTCTCCAGCATGTTTCACAAGCAATCGTAACAGTCTCAGGGTTGCCATCACAATCACATCATCAGTGCTTTGCTCAGAGGTGTTTCTTAAGTGCAGTCTGGGATCTTCTTCATCAAGTGGAACCTTGAAACAAAGAAATACTCCTCTAAGTTAAGTATATCGTTCATATCATTATTTAGAAAAATTTCTAATTTGGTTTCCACATTAACATGAACACTAACCTGACCAGCATTGAGTTTGAGGAAAGTAAAGTATGCACTGCAGGACAGTTTATAGAGACTGAAGATTCTGTCTACAACTTTCCTCCAGACTTTAATTAATCCTTCTGTTGCATTTTCATCAAGATCTGAAAGCCAGGGACAACTTGTTAATAACTGACGCCATATCACATCCACCATATCATCTTCTTCATTGTCCTCATTTTCAGTGATTTGTAGAGTCATATCTTCATCCTAAATGCAAATAAAGGGAAAGCAGATTTGCTTAAGTCCTCCAACAATTTCTACAAGCAATCTTAGTTCCTAAGTCAGCTTTTGTCCAGCACCTCATGCAACTGCATTACTTGATCACATTACCATAGCTCATCCAACAGGTGTGTGACCACTTAGCTAACAGATGGTTTCTTGTACTGTCTGAATTTTAACTTTAAGACACTTACAAGAGTTAACATGAACTGCAAGAGGAAAATAAGGTTCATGCAGAAGCTGAACAATTATTTTAAGCAAATAAATCTACACTTACTTGAATCCCAGCTGGCCGACACACTGCCTGCCCGAGAATCCCGTAGATTTTCTCTTTATCCTCCTCTGCAATGTTGTCTGGAAGCAAGTTCTGAACCTCAGATTTCTCCCGGGGAAGCAGCCGAACACCTTCTCCCTGACTGTAACATTTAATGAATTATTGATCCCCATTACATGAGTATTTGTAGAGCTATTGCAACTCTATATATAAAACTTCTTGAAGGAAGAAATCATCTTTATCCCAGAATTAGGTTAGTTTTGTTTTACAAAGGGCAAGTAACCAAGAGAATATTCATTTCTCCGCTCACATGAAACCTCAGACCATATACAACAGTAATCATAAATACACAGATAAGGCTTATCTTAAGAAAACCAATTGTGCTGTATAAATTCAAGCATCAGGCTGTATTTACCTGGCATTATCAACTACTTTGCGGCCCCATCTATAAGCCCAGCTAGCCAGGGCTGCCCAAGACTTGGCTACTTCAGGTGCCTGTACTGAAGACAAGTGATACAGCTGGCCCAAGATGAAGTCTGGTTCTCCAACTCCAATGTTTACTGTGATGGGAGAAATAGAGTAGTATGTGTTACAGTGTAAAACTTTCTTCTGCCTTCCTTACCACAGAAAACAACACCAAAAAATAATGGGTATACAGTATCTTTTTAGTAAAATTAATACCCAACAGTGCAAAATTTTCCCAAATGCAATTATTTTTCATTTCTGACACTGCTTCAAAATAAAGCCCAGTTTCCATTTGCCAAACAACCACTGCTGTTATTCTACAATTCCTTCCTCTTCCACAGAGAGGTGGAACTGAGGCAAGGAACTCATGACCTCCAAAGGAGCACAATGCTCCAGAGAGCAGACTTCTGTGAAGTACCCACGGCACTGTGGTTGTATTTATTTATGTGTTTTCTTTTGCCATCAAGTCAGAAAGCACCTACTCTTTAACATTCACCAACAGCTCTACAAAAATTCTGACTCTGTATGAGAGGAACTAAGTTATTTTAAAAATCTAGGTTTAAAGAAACACAGAATTTATCTTAACATCTTAAGAAAAGTCTGCTAGAAATTAGGAATAAGGACACATTCTGCTGCAACAGCAGAAGTGCTCAGATTAAGTACAGACTAAAGATCATGAAAAAACCTGAAGTATTTTCACACATATGGGGGTCTTCATAACATAAATCCTGCCCATGCTTAAACCTGAAAGATCTACCTCAAACTTTAGCAAATATACAAGCTGAAAGCAAACTCACATAGGATAATAACTGATAGCCTCAATACAAAATAAACATATCCCAGTTTCTTCCTCAAGCCACCATTACTTGAATGAAGAAAATGTGACAGAAATATGAAAGATTTGTATTAAGGTGTTTGGGTTTTTTCACTGTGGATAGTTACCTATTGCACAAAATACACACCCTTGACACGTGTATTAGGAAAACAAATACATGAGTGATGGAGCACTTAGTCTTTATCAGTATAACTGGTGCTATCCCTCAGTATAATTAGCAGTAACTAATTGTAAAAAAGAACAATGAGAACAAATGTACCTGTAGATTCACTTTCAATCCTAGGATATTCATCTTCTAGTGTATTAACAGCTGGCAGATCAATCAAATTATATATGTTTTTAGACAAGGTAGACAGGCCAGTGTGATTCTGCTGCTGTCGAGCTCTATATACTTGTTTCAACTGTCCTGAGATCTCTTTCCATTCTGCTTGGATCCATTTAGCCAGTGTGAGAATAGATTTAGCAACTGCGTATTCGGCTTTGGCAGATTTACAGAAAGATATGGCACAAGAACTCAGCATTTCCATGGCATGTGTTGATTGACCTGCATATCATGAAAAGCAGACCTTCAGTACAATGCTATTATTTAAAATAACTCCGAAATTCAGCACATTCAGATATAGCTTGGAACAATATATTTGTACACAGAAAATTGTCTTTTGTAGAATAACACGCATGAAAAAACTTGTGAAAACACTCAGACAACAGCTAATGGGATGAAACCAGTTTCTAATTGTACTGCCCTATTGTGACTTCTTCAAGGTGAGGGGAATTAGCCTGGTTATAAGGAAAAAAAAGCTCAAGTCACTACAATATAACACTCACCTGCTGTGTACAACAACTTTGTTTTCTCAATATCAAGTTCAGGACCCCATTTTTCATCTATCTGACCTGGTGCAGACAATTTTTTAAAGTGCTGGACTAAGTCCTGTGCAGTGGTGGTTTTCCCCAGCTGAACTTCGCTGCACTGGGCGAGCAGTCGTGTAGCCAGGGCGATGTTTCCTCGCTTCCGTGCAAATTTTGCTGCTGTTAAGCCCAGTTCCATTAGATGGCTTTTAATTGGGACTGTTGGTTCTAAAGGAGAGCAAAATACTGTAAACAGAAGTATTAAATCACTGTTTGACACACACAATTTCTGCCCCATGTGTTGTGTACATGGCCACCAGTAAAAATTGCTTCAGAAATTTAGATGACTTCACTTCAGCCTAGGATATTTATATACCCTATCTCAAACAAAAATTATATCCATAGATTATCAGCTGGGCAAAAGATTTTTCCCCACTATAACCATTCTTCTTAGTTAACAAACCTGCTTGTCCCCTGACAGAACTTTTCTCCCCCATTACTTCTTGACATACTTCACATTTAAATGGCTTACGTGACTGTTTGTGAAGACCCATTACTCAAAATGCTGATGTGCTCAAAAGTGAAAGCAGCTGAAGTATGAAGTGATGAGCAAGTAAAGGGTTATCAGGAGAGAAGTATACAACTATTAAATACTTCAGAATGTTGTTTTTCTTTTTGACACTGTCTAGATCCCAGCACTAATCAAGACAATGAGTAGTAAACCAAGACACCTGAAGGAAAAACCATGGTTTTTAAAAAGTACTCCATCAAAATAATAGAAAAAGACACAGCTGCTGCTTTCAGCAGAAAACTGAAGTTCAAATTCTGTATTTGCTTTTTGTAACACTATAACAAGAGCTTGCACACCTTTAAGCTTTTCCATCAGTTGATTCTGGTACACTGTGTACCTCAGGGCATGCATCCATGGCCTTACATCATGCTGTTTGCATGACCTCAATGCTTCATTGAAGAGAGGTATAAGACAGTCCTGGAAGAGGCAAGAAGTTGCACAGTTGTCATGAGAGACTTCACTAAAATGCATTTTCATTAATTAAAACCAAAGATCATTTTTAGAGCAAACATTCTTATTTATATTAGTAGCCAAACTTCATCATTAACTAAATGAAATATGTTTTATGCTTGATTTTGAGAGGACAACATGAAGAACTGCTCAAAATCAAGCAGAATTGTCTTCTGAACAATGTGATTAGAAATGACATCTGGAACAGCCACAGTGGTTCAAGTCTGACATTTAGTTTTTAATTGCTGAAGTGATTTTATTAGAATTTTTTAAAGTTGATTTGAAAGTAAATTAAGTGTGTGTTACAACGTATTCAGAGAAGAAATACCAACACTCTAAAAACCAACTATCAATAACACTCCAAAAATACTGTAAGTGAAATTGAAAGAGAGGTATATTTACAGCTATGGAGAAGTCCAATTGAGATGTAGACTTATAAAAACTTAGGTCAAGGCACATTAGAAAACTCAATGAGGTCTTTTTACAGTATGATTAACAGTTAAAACAATTAATGTATGTTTTATATTCAATACTCCACAATGTCATGGCAAAAGACATGATCCCAATTTAGGCTTTAAACACACAGAATTACCTCTGATGTCAGCCTGTTGCATACAGTGTTTTCCAAAGCAGAAGAACAGTACAACTGAAGAGTGCTCAACACTGGTAAAGACTGAGACACGGTGAGTGTGGAAAGTCTCAAAGGCCCAATAGCGATGCGGGATGTTTGCTTTAAGTACTTAATAAGATTTCTGAAATTAAAGGATCAGGACAGTCATTTTTCTTAGCTAGACTTTAAGAGTAAACAATGACATCAAAATTGCTGAAGAAAAAACAAATTCAGTATCTTTAAAAGGATGATGAGAAAGTGTTGCAGTATCATACAAGGTGTGTTACAATATTATTAAGCTGACACACAAAAGTACTTAATCAACGCCAAGTACTTTATAAAGTATATGAATTCCAAGTTAAACATCAGCTTATTTTTCCTCAGTAAGCTTATAAAACAGCTAGAAACTGTCATAAATGCTGCAGCTTTACACAAAGTTGTTTAACAGACTAGAACAGGTTTTCACAGTGTATTACATTAATTCATAGCACATTTCAACTTACTCAGATATTGACTGCCACTTTTGCTCCTGATCTATGTGGTTTGCAGCTGTTGCCAGACATACTGAACTTCTCAAAAGCTGTACTTCAACTGCTTTTTGAAGTTCTCTTGGATCAGGACTCAGCATATTAGGAAGGAGCTTCTTCATGTCTACATGGAGATTAAACAATTGAAATCAACTAGAACTGCCAAATTCTATCATGTTTCACCATCTGAGAATGTATTTTTGACAGTAAGGAAGTTAGGGAAAAAAATACCTCTTTTAAAAATACATATAGTTTATATGTGTACGCATTCAGAATAGAAATTAATCACAGATTACTTATAAACAGACACATTAATTCCAGAAAACACACTTGCATCAACATTTTTGATGACCACTGCCAATCATTTTGAAGCTTGATTCATAAAGGTTATGGCCATTCCACTGAACACAGCAAAGTACATGCAAAAGTTTCAGTCTGTCACTTATAGAGACAGACACATGAAGAAATATTTACATTTGCATTTGAAGTAATATTTAATTTATGCATTTATACCTATTTTTTCTTTGGATCCCCCTGCAAGCAGGTTGATATTTTCTCCTGGTAGTAATTCTAGTTGTTCAGTGCACTCAGTAAGTTGTCCAGACTCAAAGCTGCTCAAAGATCTGCAATTCAACATTTATAGTTTTATTTTTGTATTTCTTACTTCACTCCACCTGCTAAGTATATTACATAGCAAAAAGACTCAAGACAAACTCCAAATCCTACAGAGCACTAATGATTAATTCTAAGCAAAAATCTCAATTATCACACACATCAACAAAAAGCACTAGTTCTGCACCAAATGAATTAATCCAGTACCAAAGAGAAATAAGAGCCCCTTTCTCTGAAAAAAAGCCTTTTCTGACCTGCAAGATTTTATTCCACTGCTTCCTTTGATGCTTTTATTTTCAGGTCAAGATATTTCAGCCAGAAGGATTTTACTATTTTTACCACAATCATGCAGAAATAGAAAGCAATCAAGTTGTCCAAAATAAACTATCCTTAAAATTTGAATGTCTATTCAATGATACAAGTATTTTTTCATGAATCAGGAAAATATCAAAGGTCAAGAAATAAATCCACAAGCTACAATTCTAAATTTCATTTTAAGAAGAAACAAAACTAAAAAATTCAGCAGCCAAGACCACTTCTTTCCTATACTTTTTCCATTAAATTAGTAAATTAAGATATTGTTAAGAACCACTGAAATACATTTTTATTTAAGTTGTACAAAAGGATTCATCTTCTGCTGAGTAAAGCAGAATAAATTTGATATCTTTTTTCTTCAATGGTAGACTTTTTTTCTTGAATACTAAGCAGCCTCAGCAGCCAGAAAGCTACAGCAGCTATTTAGAATTATGTTACCTCTTCACTCATCTGTAAATGCCAGGCCAGGTTTTCACCCTCCCAAGAACACACCTTTCTTCTTTGCATGCCTCTACTTAGAAACTGACACCCAATTTTTTAAATCCATTAAAACTTTAATATTTCAGTTGTAAATCAATGAACTCTAAGATACTGTTGAATAAATTAATTATACCCTTACTTTATGTAGTTAAAATCTGCTTTCAGATTGATTGAGGTATTACTATTGCTCTTCTTCAGTTCATGGACCATGTTTTGCCACTCCTGAACAGCTGACCAGTCAGCAATGGAAATGTAACATTCACATGCCTTGTTACCCAGGTAGTTTATCACTTCAGGTGAAGAGTCACTTGGCTTAGTCAGAACTGTTTTCCTAGCTTCTCCTGTGAAATGAAGAAATGCTATATAAACACACAAATATGTATTTTCAAACAGCAGTTCTATTACTCAAACATTATTTCTATGTCTTTTGTCAAAAAAAACTCATACTTAAAAAAATCATCAAATAGTTACACAACTTTTACAGTATTCTTCCACTGACACTTGTTCTGAGAAAAAAAATAACCCTTTCAAATGAGGTTTTGAAAAAATTTAGTTCATATCTAAAGAAGCATCAAAACAGAAAAACAGAACAACTAAATTAGCAACAAAGGAGGTTCATTTTCAAAGATGAAACAGAATGCTGCAGTCAAGTCTTAGTAGTTAAAAACCTCTGAGTAACTAGTGCACTTATGATACAATTATGTCATAAACCCTAAGGTTTAAGTTATGATGATCTAAAATAAACTAGATTTAAACTAGGAACTTACAGAGTATTTTACCTATTACCTTTAGTTTCATTCAGCTAGACCTCAGTACTGCAAACCCTCCTATCTACACATAATATTGGTTTCAAGGGCATTAAGTGGTTCAGTTTAACTGCAGACAGAAACAGGTTTTCAGATTTCAGAGTCAGACATTACCATGGCTGCATCATTCAATGTTCTCATTTTATGCACACACATTTACACAGTTGTATGTCTCTTAAAAAGAAAACACTGACCATTCAAGGAATGCTTTGGGCTGGCATTGTTCACACTGTTTGAATTGGCCAACTTCAGAACAGTCTTGTCAAAGCCTGTGATACAGCAATCCACTCCAGTCATGGAGCAGAGATGCTCCTGATATTCCGCAGTTGCTTTTTCAAACCTACAACAGTTCAGTAATTCAGTCAGCATCTTAAAGAACCAGGTTGGGGTTTTTTTGTAAATAGACTAGATTTCGAGCATTATTTTACCCCAATACTCTAAAAGCTTGTATCACCTTGAGCAAAAGAAAGGGATTAAGATAGGATACAAGTTTACTGGCTGAATTTCCAGGTCATAGCATTTGATAAAATCTTGTCCATAAAAGTTTTAATGTCAACTTCAAATCAAGTAGAGACAGAAATAAATTTTATATTTGACTGTCACAATTTTAATCTGAACAAGTAGAGCTGAATACTGATTAAATACATATTACATCTCTGAAAAGCTTCACTGACTATAACTGACAAGGAAATTCATCAGCAGCCCTGACTTGTGCCACCATTTAGAAGAGTAAGAAACAGAACTTCCCATAGAAGGAAAGAACATCCAAGTTTGTAGCATCCAGTTATTTGTGAAAACTTACCGCCCTTCTGCTTGCTGAGCTACGGAATTGATCCAGGAGAGACTCTTCCCAACTACAGCAGAAGACCAGACAGCAATACCCTGAATAGCTTCAGGACAGTGAAGCTCACATAATGCTTCTACCAGCATCATAATTGTCACTTCCAATTCATTTCCCTAAATCCAAACCAAAAACATTATTTAACAAAACTCAACTAATGCAAGAGCCACATATCTCAGAAATGGTGAAACAGTGTTTCATTAGATACATCTACAAGTGCTCCTTGTATCCATCCACTGCACTGCTTTTGGAAAAGCAGGGGAGTCAAGGAGTTTGTGCTGTGAAGCCACAGCCTGAACATCAACAGTTAGCAATCACTGTGTGTAGTTTTGTACCTCTGGGAGAATTAATAAGGCAGCACAAAGTAACAAATATCTATCTAACCACCCCTGGTAAAATATTTAAGCAGATCAAGTCATGTACTGAAGAAACTATCCAACCTTTTCAAGAAGGCTTTAACTACTTTATCCACCCACGCCATCCCTGAACTTAGCTGGTAGCTAGAGGAAGGATACCCCCATGACACAACCCTACTTCTCCACGTAAGCAAAGAGCTCACAGTACTGTAAGCCTGGGATGGCCTCACACTAATGCAGCACCAGCTTCACAAGATTTCCACTAAATTAGAAATTGCTCAACTGAAACTGTGAATGAACTATAGCATTCATTCCTGTGTAGTATTTGACCAAATCTTCAGTACATCCTAACCTCCAATCCACAGTATCATAACCACAATAAAAAGATACAAATTAAAAGTGTGGCTTTAAATAACTCAGTCTTTTACATAGCACTTGGTTTAGTAACTACTGATTGCCTTAGCTTAGTTCTTTTAGAATATCATGGTGAATATTTCTGCAATAGTCTACAGAAAAGGGAGTACCTGAGAGATACTATTATTAGTTTTCATTTCTGTGAGTAAATCAAATCCATGCCTGACTGTCACAGCAGGCTGGCCAGCCAGCAATCCAACTCTCATGATGGAAAGTCTGATCCGTGTCAGCCAATCCTGGCATGTCTGGCGATTGGTATAAAAGAACGTCCTGATAACCTTCAGAGACAGGAAAGAAGTTTCACAACAACATTCTTCTGCACAAACCAAAATACTTAAGTACTTAAGATTGATATAAAAGGCAGAAAGGTTTCTTTTCTCCAGTTTTCAATTAATCTTTAGTTTTATTAATGTAAATGGACTGAAATCACATGCAGCATGCAACTGGCCCAGCACATCAGAAGTCTTAATATGAACTATAAACTATGTATTACTGTCACACCAAAGTCTGGTAATTAAATAGCTTATTTCAACAGTGAAAAAATGTTTTGCACTTAGAATTACACAACAGGGTAATGCTGCTTATAAATAATTACTACATTTCCCAAAAAGCAATTAAAGCTTTAAGTAACTGTTACTTTATAATAGGGCTGCTGACAATATACAAATAAGGGACTGCTACAAACCAGAGGTACTACAGGCTTGCTGGATTTGTACCCCTATACAAGCTGGTACTCCAGAAACAAAGTCGGGTTTAACATGTTCTGTAGGAATACACCAAAGTCAAAGCCAGAGTTTTTTAAGAGTCTCTAACTTTGTGAAGTTTTTCTGAAATTACATGGCTAAGAACTGAACAATCCTGAAAACTCTGTTCATTCAATAGACTGTTCCAAGCCACATCAGCACTGCAAGAGAGACAAACCTTGGGTGGAGAGGTAAGGGCATTGGCACATCCTTCATATGCATTGTACATCAATTTTTCCAAGTTCTCCAAATACTGCAGAAGGAGAACAAGCCTGAGCTGGTTGCTACTGTGTCCTTCATCATTGTCTGCAGTAGTCCACTGGCTGACATCTTGATCAGGGTTTAACGTGTGGGCTGCAAGGCTCCTAATAATACCTACACATTTTCCCAAAACACGGGGAAAAAAGAGTTACCAGATGTTATGGTATTTAAATGTGCAAAGAGATAGCAATGCTACCTCCCAAAATCTATCACAACTTAACAATAATTATGCAGCATCTTTAAAATCTGTAAGCACTGAAAAATAAAGCCATTGTGCCTCTTGCCTTAGACATGAACACCTTAGCTTCACAACCTTACCAAAACATCACATTAAGATAAAGTGTATTTTTTACCTCACCTTCAATTGTTTGAAATGTATCTTGGGCTCTCCCCAGAGGAGTTCGTAGCTTTGAAAGAACAGTGAACTGAGCTGCTTCCCAGACAGCCCATTGCCACAGCACAGCATCAGTCTTCAACAGGTTCCGAGGGATGGTTGGCTGATCTCTCTTATCCAGTCTTTGACAGCTATAGAATAACCTTTCTAACCAATTATCCTTCCTGAAAGAAAACATCAGTGCATGAACAAGTTCACGTGGTAACAAGTTTATACTGCACCCACTTCATCTCCTTATTGTTCACAAACAAATCTCTCACAAAATTAACTTACAAGCAGCAATGTATATAGGAAAATATGCCAAAAGGTGTGTAAGACATTTATAAATACTTAAAAGTATAAAAATGTTTGCAAGTAAAGCAATGTAGTTTGTAATGATAATTACAAATTTTAAACTAAATATAACATGGGCTTGTTTACAAAAATTCAACATTCATAGATTTCAGTTCTATAAGCTCTTACCCAGTTCGGTGGAGGTTTCCATACAAAATAAAACTAATGACATCAGAGAAATCCTGTGGGTGGAATGTGTTACTTGGAGCTTTGCTCATGTGACTTCTTATAGCCAAAGATATTTCTTGTATTTCTGTGTGGGTACGGTTACTACAGGAAGAGAGGGAAAATAACCCAGGCTATAATGTACTTGAATAAACCAAAAAAGCTGTGTAAGAGAATTACACACACACACACACACTATATATACAGGTAATGACTAGCACCCATTATGTGCTTGGGTATTAATACCAACTGCTTTCAGACCTCACGTCTGCAAGACAAATTATAGGACATAAAATTACTGAAGCTCTGGATAACATGGAGCTTACAGGTATTCAGTGTTTGCTTCAAGAAGTGATGCACAACTTATGAATTTTATTGATTACTTTGAGTACTATATACTGTTCTCAGACCTGTAAAAGCATAGGCTAGCAAGAGATCTAGAATCACAGAGGGTTGGATGAGACCTTTAAGATCATCAAGCCCAACCATCAGCCCAGAACTACCACTGTAAGCTCATGCTTTTTGATTTTGAACTAAGACAGTATGATGACAGTCCACCAGCATTATTTTTTCAGGTTAAGTGTGTCTGAAGAAACTAAACCACGATTTACACTTAAAGTTGGTCTGAGCAACTTACCTCAACACAACATCTAAAGGAATTGACTTCAGAAGTTTTCCAAAAGCTTGTCTCACACGAGCACCACTATGGACTAGTTGAACACGACACACATCAACACACCTGAAACACCAAAACAGAAAGAGGTGTTAATATCTCCATTTTCAGCATAATTCAAGTAACATACAGAACTCTGTGCAAGTACCTCTGTAAAAGGTCATCTGGAAGGGAGGAAGACAAGGCATGGAGGCTACTACATGCTTGAAGACAAATGTTCACATCTTCCAGAAGTGCTGAATTAAGGAGTTGAAAGGAGAAAAAAGTCACTCTTGCTGGAATTAGGTAACTTCTGCACTACTCTGCATTCATAGCCATATTATTTACAGATTTTGGAAGTGAATACATCACAGAACTGTTCCAGTGCTTTTGATAAATAATTATTTGTGACTGGGAAATTCATCTACCAAAAACATCAGTGATGTGTCAAATCTCTTAAGACTGTAATTTATTTTAAGAAAATTAATTGTTTAAGTAACAGGCAGGGATCCACTTTAAAAAAAAAATCATAGAACAGCATTAAGTTCTTGCACAACACAATCTTGAAGCATCCTTAAAGTAAATGAAACAAGCACAGTTGCTACTATCAGTGGAACAAGGCTATTTATGTATTTAGTTTTGAAATGTAAAAGACAGTTAAGTAAAAATATGCAGTATCTTACTGTTTGCTAAAAGTCCTTTGCAAAACTTATGAAAAGATGGGAGAGAAAATAACGGAGTATATGTTTCTGATTTCTTCATCAGAAGAGCCACTTCCAAAGCCCATGTTGTAAGTAGTTTCCTTCAAAAACCAAGAATTTAGTCACTCTACACAGTTACAGAAAGGTACTTCCTGATAGAACTTAAACTACTTCACATTGCATATCATTATCACACCACAGCTCACACTTTTTAAATAAGTTATTTCTTAACTTTAAAGATGTCCCCAGCCCTCACAGCATTTTGGTAATACAGGATGGCAGCTATTGCAAAAGAATACTTTCAGTGAGCAAACCCTTTCAGTCAAGTTTGACAGCTCTGCTTCTACTGCACAGATCTTAGGATGGCTTAAACTTTTCTAGTTTTCATGTACAAAAACGAGCAGCTCCTTTTTTCCACAAGTTCACAAATAATGTTGAAAACATTCCAAATATTTGACTGGTAAAATTTACCCCAAATTTTACAAATTCAAATTATCCTCATTTCTGAATTAATGTACTCTACTAGACAAAAAAAGGAAAAAATTGCCAATTTCTAAGAAAATTTTCTTTACCTGGTATCTTGAGTAAGGTTATCCTTCTTAAGCAGTAGCCCCAAAAGGTTCAGTATGATTGAGAAATGTTTTTTTGTTGCTGTAGTTACAGTACTTATAACTGCTCCATCAAACAGAGAAGGAGAGGAAGAACTGAGGCTACTGGATATGAAATGGTCATGCCTGAAAAGGCAAGGAAAAACAAACTGTAACTCTACCCCAAGACTAGAGGCACTTCCCTAAACTTTACAGGAGAGAAAACATCAACAATCAGCAGTAAAAGTTAAATGAACACAAACCACTCTATGTCAAAATCCAAATATTTTGATCTCTAGCCTAAAAGAACAAAGCTATCACTTGCCATAAGCCCATGCAGGCCAGTAACCTTTTCTCAACTGTGTCTGGTATCCAATGCTTAGTGAAAAATCACTACAGCTAAGAATGTAAAGAGTAACAGTTAAACTGGTATATTCCCTTACTTTAACGACAGTTTGTATTAATAAGGTCTAGAATGTATTTACATCTGTTGTTTACATCTCATTACCTCTCCTAGATCTCTCAGTAAGTAAAATAGTAAATAATCTTTCTTCGTTTACTTTCAGTAGAGTTCTCCCTCGGTTCTCTCTATTCAAACACAAGATTTCTAATCTGCCTTTGAATAAAAGGCCAACTTTAAGCCAGGATATGCTTTCCTGGCTGAGATACAGCTTCCCTGCAATTAATGAATGTAAAAACTAATTAAAGAAGCTTGGGAAAAAGCTAGATTGTAACAACAAACAACTATTTAATTTCATCCCTCCAACAATATATTCCATTCAGATCAGTCCATCTTAGTGCTCTACAAATACTGCTGAATGATGAAAGCACATACCTGGAGCAGTGTGAGTACAATGTGTAGAGCACTGCATACTGGACAGCAGGGAAGTGAACTGCTATGTCACCATGAACAATCATCAGGTTTTTACTCAGCAGTGCAAACACAGTCGGTGAAAGGGCCCACATCTATAACACAATTGCAACACAAGCACAGAAACATAAAAAGTAGGATCTTTAATTAACTGTAATTTTCACACCATATTAATTAATGTCTTTTCCTTTTTCCCCACAGGAAGTAATTTAACTCTTTTATATACTGACTGTTTTCTTTCCCGTTTTTTAGAAGTCTGTTAAAAGTAGTTTATGTTTCTATAGGGAAAGATTTGGGAAGTGTTTTCATATGGCTGATATGCTACTAAAGGGCACACTACAGCTTTTATCTGTCTTGAGTTTCAAAAGCAATTACTATTATCATCTTAGCATTAAATCCTTAATAAACCTGATAAGATGCTCTTCCCTTGCAACTGCTCTTCATTATGCACCAACCAGAGATACAATCCACTCACTGTTTCCCCTAAGTTTTAATACTAAAAGTTTTTCTAAAACTTAGGAAGTTTGGAGACAAATATGATCATTTTAGTTATACATAAGTGTCCTACTAATGTAATACATTAATTAAGTATTTTTTACACTTACTGCATGAACTACCTGTTGAGTTTTTACTCACCCCAATTAATGAGTTTTTAGCATTTCCGATAGTACTTAGAGCACTGAGGTCAAATATAACAACAAACTTGGCATTATCCACATTGGATATAAGCTTCTTGAAAGAGTCATGCTGGATTTCGGAACAGGCCTCAGGAAGATGTAAACTATGGAGAAGACTATTTAAAGCACAGGTCATTTCTCCTAGAATCAACCTGTAAGCAGTCTCCAGAACAGGAATGTTCTTCAGGCTCAATACAGCTTGGTATACAGCAAGGGCTGCTGCAACAACCTTGAGAACATAATTACAGCAATAACTGATTAGAACAAATCATAAAATATACTAATCAGCAACACAGAATTTAAAATCACTCTTCTTTATCTATGAACAGCTTGGTCTGATACACATACCTATTTTCAATTTCCTGTACATCTTACTTACAGAATCTATTAATCATTTTCTTGATCATCCACCTAATAGACTGAGTATCAAAGACAGATGAACTAAGAACTTCTCTAACTGGAATACTGGCAAACTTACCTATTTCTTATCAAATTTAAATGCTAAAACCAAGAAGTAGCTATATCTGCCTTTTCAGAAGTTTCAGATATTCAGTTAGACTAAAACACATTTAAGATGAGCTGTGTTTACAGCTTAATATATTCTAGGAAGTGCATGAAAGCTGTTGGAATACACCTGTGAAAGTTACTCTTACCTCTTTCTCCTTATGATAACGAAGAACAAGTAGTTTAGACTCTGGTATAAATAATTTCTCTACAAATGACGATGGTAGCTTTGTATTTATTTGTTCAACAATCTGGGGATAAAAACAAAAGTAACTTTACCTGAATTTTTAACTAATTATTAAAGATTAATCAAAATACTGTTTTTCTAGTCCCCCACAACAACAAAAACATGTACAAACCAGTGTCAACAGATTCAGGACTGAAATGACGTAGTCAGTGCCACAGGTCTGACAATTTTCCATTTGATCTAATCCATAGGTGATGACCATGTCACAGTGTATGGTCATACTGGGATCCAGGCTGCCAAGCAAAACCCCAACACACTCATTGGCAGCTGTAAGCACAGCTTCGGAGAAGAAAACTTGGTTTGCTGCAGTCACACATCTCATTACTCTGTACAGAACCTGCAAAATTAAAAACACAGCAGAGTTAAACTCCATTAAAAAGAAATGGTATTTAATTGTACTCCACTCATTTCACATCCTGTCCCATCACCTACTCTGCAGCTTGGTCAATTCTATTCTGAATAATGTCATCCCGGAATTACACTTCAGGAGTGTAAGAAAAAACAAGCTTTCAACTGCTTGGTTTCCAATTCAGTTAGAGAATTTAGTTAGAGACCTACAAAACTTACATTCATTATTGATAGTTCTGTTCAATTCCAACTAACATCAACAAAACTCCCCTTGCAAAAGACAGAGGAGTTTTCTTGAGCTTTCAACACAAAAATCCTCTGCAGATTAAGGCAGAAGTCACATAACTGTCTTGTCTTCAACTGGGAAATCCATACACTTATTTACCCAAGAAGCTGTGTCCCTCACAAAATTCTGCAAGGGCATAAATTCCAGCTGTGCTGGTCATCCAGTAACCACAAGACTTTAACTGCAGGAATTTTTATCTTATCTCCTCACCCATTACAGAACTATAGCAACTACTTAACATATTATATAATATTTATTCTGAGTTTACACCATCCTATACTATAGAGCTAGAGAAGTTTGCTATCAGATATAATAGATACAATTTCAACAGGAATAAAAACCATCACATTTTATAAAATCAAACTCCTAACTACAGTTCAAGTTTCTACAGTGACATAATTATCTGAATAAACAGTAGCATGGTTTCAAAGATAACCAGCAAACCCAGCCACATGAAATGCCTAAAAAGGTCAGTTTCTGATATGACTCCCATATGCCACTATCATGATCCATACTTTAATAAAATTATTGTAGCATATTTCTTGGAAAAAACATACTTCCTCAAAACTGAGAATATACATATTCATGTAACGATCGTAAAACCTAAATAAACTCACTCAATGGCATTGCTATATGGTGACAAAACAGGTGAGCAACAAAGGAAACCAAAGCAAAATTGAGTCCTTACATCAGTTACATAAGCTTCTGTAATTGGTGGTCCTCTGATGGGGCTGAAGCGCTCCCCAATGCTCCTCACCACAGTGCTGAACACCCGCAGAAGTGCAGCCAGTTTGGGCAGCGACACCGAGGGAGGAGGAATGTCCTCATCTACCGATTCCCCAGAAGCCACGTGGCTGAGATCCTGCAGCACACAAGGTTTATGTATCAGCACACATCATTAACTTACACATGGGTAACATATCAAAATAGGAGATTGCAAATACTTACCTCTTTTCCAGACATTAAACTATGCAATCCAATTACAGATGTATTTATCCAATACCTCTTAACTACACACACATACGAAGGTGGGATATAGGCACACAAAGACAATGAGAAGTTAGAGTAGCAATGAGTTTAGCCACTAAAACAAGTACTCAGACTGTATCTTGTAAATTAAACTTGAGGCTTATGAAGTTCCTGGTCTCTGGAACATGATCATCTGTATTGCTGCACTGTTACAACAGTTGTCTGCACACTTTTACCACTCTTCCAAAAAATTCTCATCCCCAAACTAGAGTTGTTTGACTGGCCATTCCCACCACACACACAAACTATGTTGATCTGGAGACCAAGAGTTCACTAAGAGACTACTCCATGCCAGCTGGCACCAGTGCCTGGGAACATTCCCAGAAGTGCTGATCTCATTAGTAGAGCTGCAGCCTTGGTCTACCCCACTGTGAGATAAACACACTGGCTGGAAGCACCTCCTCCATGTTAGCACACGTTATCTTAAAACTCTTCCGTGACTAAGAATACACACATTGACCAGAGCAGCAGCCAGCTTGATAAGCAGTGATTTACTGCTCTGCCCTGGGAATCCTAAAGCTGCCCCAGCAAAGGCCCTGGTAACAGAGAAGGACACTGACCAAATTATTGATTCTGCTCTGAGTGAAACTAATTATCCTCCAGGTACAATTTTACCTACAGGACCTGCATATTCACATATACAATATAGTATAAACTACCTATAAGTATGTATTCATATGAGCACATACACCTTAAAAGACAGCACTCCCCCTGCCAATGCCAAAGCTTTTCCTTTAATGACAGCATCAGATAAACTTCATGCCCTGTTAACTAAGCAAAGGGTACAAAGTCAAAATTAAGTACATTAAATTAATGTAATCTAGTTTTCCATCAGTTTCTGCTGCATGATTTCCTGCACCATATAATCTGCTGCTTTATTTTAAAAAGACAGATTTGTCATTAATCTTTTGAAGCATTAAGATTTCCTCTCTTCCCAACAATTACTAGTTCTGAAACACTCTGAGGTTGGACAATTAAAGAAAACACCAAGGAAAGACCATGAGTTGTCTTCACATCAGCTCTTCAAAAATAAAAGCATTCCTGTTTGGTCAATTGTTTGTAGTTTTATTACAACACAATATTCTCGATCGACAATGGCTAAAGGCCTGGTTGTGATACTAATTAAATAGTTTATGAGTATTTGTGCAGCTGGTCATTGTACATGACTGAAGTATAGTCCATAATTTGGTCCTATTTTCACCAGGAAACCCATGTAATTTAATTTTCTACAGAAGTAATAATATAAAAATCTGAGATAAAAATCATAGCTGTGGATTTATTAAGAATACCATAACAGTTAACTCTGGTATACACCATAAAGTCTTGTTTACCTCAGCATAAGCTTCCATATCTTCCAAAAACTGACCCAAAAGTGTGGTAGAAAAAGTTAGATCAGCCACCCAAAAGGGCTCCAAGCTCTGCAGCCATCCTGTATAAAAATACCAAACCAATTAATATAGGGTGACATATAATCATTAAATTTTAGTTGCATATTGCTGAGGGAAAAGTTGCTGAGCTAAGAGGTCATCTACATGAAAATACCAACACTGGATGTTTTTAAACTAAATTGTATCTCCCTCTTCTGTCCTTTTGCAAAAATCATTTTAAGGTTCAGTTCTGCCCCACAGCAGTTAAACAGCAAGGACAGAATCTAGGACTATGACACAAGAAACATAATAAATTTGCTGTGAATAACTCCCAAGTAAACTGATAAAGCTATTGGAAAAACTTCCCCATTTTTCAAATGCCAGTACAGTATCTGTACCACAAAGATTTTCTAAAAGTACTTAGGAAAAAATGTATCCTTTCACACAGGATATCCTAAGATCCATACATTTATTAAAGATTGTTATAATATTGCATAAAACAATTGGTGTTTAAATGTACCCTGAATAAAGCACCCCATTTTTCCAGACTTAGCATAAAATGGCAAATGGAAACTTGCTAAAAAAGTTAGGAACAAAGAATCTTGCTATGTAGCCAGAAATTCAATTTGGTTTTATGTCAGCTTCCACGTCAGTAGAACCAGACTGGTGTAAGTAAACCCCTGACATCTGCAAGGCAGAGCAGGCTCTGAGACTCTCCATCAGCTCCTCTGAACAAACTTACCAGAGACCTGTTGTGTCAAAGAAGGCTTCTGAGTGTGATCTATGTGCCACCCAACCAGTATGTCCACTGTGTCCTGGAAAGCAATTGTGAAAACAGACTCATTACTCAGTTTGCTGCACCAACATTTCTACTGTAGAAAGAAAATACAAAACATAAAGAAAGCTTACCCTAAAATTGGTGCTGAAAATGTGTGGGTAGCATCGAGACACCAAAAGGATGCACTTGACACACTTGCACAGTAATTCTGGTGTATCAACATTTTCTAGGATGGACTGCAGGCTGGTCATTACAAGCTGAAAAGTAAAGCAAAGCCACCAGACATTTCACTTCATTAAAACGTGAGAGAGAACACATTGTAACAAACTACTTTGATTCAATCAACAGAACTCTACTTCTTCTGCAGGAACAAAATGTAAAAAGCATCACATACACTGTATGAAAATTATCACTTCAAGGGGGCATTTGCTTGATATTGGCAGAGCCAGGGAACACTTTACTTTAGCTCTTCAGTCACAGAATAGCTGTGAGTTGTTTTAAGTCCCATTTCTCCTACGAAGCTTTTTGGCTCTGTAAAATAACTATTAAATTGGAGCACAGACCTAGCCATAGCTGTTCTACACCCAAAATAATAAACCCTAGAAACTGAACATGGGGACTTCATCTTCTCTGCACACATCCTACTCCTTTCTCAGATTTATCCACAATTCCAGTGAGAAACTGTAAATAGGAGGTAGCACAAAACAATTAAAATGCTGGGTTCTGTGTACCATTCCACTTCAGCCCTCTTTTTGGTCTCATCAAGATTTTTCTTCTTGGATCTGCCATAAATACTAGTAAGTAGCATCAAAATATGTATCATCCTCCAAAGGCTTGTCATTCTTTCATAATGTAACCAGAATCAAAGAATCACGTTCAGTTAGAAAGTTTCCTCCCAGTCATAATGATATTTACTTATTATGTCAATAATAAGCATTACTTACTGTTCATTCCAGTTTAAAAAGTTCATTCAAGCATTGCACTGAGAAAATCATTAATAATCACATTTTAACTTGTAATCTTACCTGCATTAAAGATGAAAATGCTTTCTTTTCTCCTACAGTCTCTAGTGCTTTGTAGGTTGCACACAAATAAAGAAGTTTAACTTCATCTTTTGTGGATGAACTGAATTTGCTAAAAATCCATTTAAAGATCTTCTCAGCCTCGTAGCTCAGAGAAGCACAAAGAAGGCCAAGACAGCAAGCTCCTTCCTGTCTCAATTCCTGAAGCAATTTGCTACTGTATTTTTGGAGAGAAAAAAAAGAAACTTGGGATCTCCAGCCATGACAGCAGAACAGAAGCATGAATAAAATAAAGCATTTTCTAGAGCAAAATAAAATATAAGCAGAAATGAAGCTGCTTCTCTCCTACTTATTGCCAGCAGTGGCAAGGCTAAAGTAAAATTCTAAGAAATATTATTTATATGGAGTAAGTCAACTTGAATAAAAGTATGCAAACATGCTGTTCTACTTGCAATACATTAGCCAATGGAAATAGTTCTTAATATGCAGCTGACTCTGGGAAACAACACTGACCAAAGCACCTAAAAGCCCACACAAACCTCACAGCATCCTCTTCATACACTCCTAATTGGATGCAAATGAGACAGCTTGTGTAATAATTTATTTCCTTTTGGAAGCTACACCCCCAGTGCAGCGCACAGCTCCACCAGCTGACTGAACACACCTGAGACACCACACTAGCTACAGCATCAAAGCCACACTTGTGCCTTCACATTCTGTCCAAGGGAGGTGTACTCCTTGGTGTACTCTAGATAGCCCAACAGTATTGTTGATATGCCTAAGGGTCTTTACTCTCCCCTAATTTCATTCTGTTCCTGCAATGGGACACCCATGCAAAACTGACAAATTAATTTCTCTCAACCTTTCCCCTCTGTATTTCAAACATAACACTGTCATTATTTTCCCCTTCAGAGTATTTTTCCGGCTTACCTTTCATTGAGCACATCATGAATGGCAGTCAGGATATTATCCAGTTGTTTAACAAGTACCTGCAATAGAAGATACATAAAAGGCATAAGCAAGTAATTGCCCAATACTGCCTTCACTACAGGTCCTGTTTACACTCTCATTAAAGACAACACTGCCAGTTCTCCTTGCCAAGAGAATGCCATTGTGCTTGCCATGGCCACTGCAGACTAGCATGAACTATATTAAGCAACACTGCAATGTTATCCTAGATGTTATATTTGATATTTATTTACAGTAGCCATGAAAATACTGGCAGCCTGCTATCAAGGTCTGTTCCAAGTTTAGTTCTTGCTGATAACATTACATCACCATGGAAGACTCATCACACAGCTCGTGTGCAACATCTACTGAAGACCAAATCTCTAATACTAACAAATCAATTGTATCATTGGAAATTTTAATGGAAAACATAATATAATCTGAAGTACTGAAGTTTCTACTTAGGCAATCCTTAATTTCAGTGAAATGGAATACAATTTTGGGGATGAAGCATTATTGGTGAACCAGTGCTCCTCAGTAAACATAACCAGAAAGACTTGCTATCCTAATATGCACATTGGAAAAACCACACATTAGCTGCAACTGCATAACATAACAGGAAGTTTTCTTGACAAATTAATAAAAAGGTTTATTCTCTTTTCTTCAGAAAGACATTCCTCTTTAACACAGTGGATGGTACCCAATTTTTGTTTAAAGTTTTGAGCAACATTATGCTTTTGAGAGTGGAGGGACAGAGATCCACATGCTTGATCCCTCAGAACTCACAAGGGCATTTTGAAAGTGTTTCTGGCACCTGCAAGACAGGCTAAAAAGGAAAAGGCATCTATATGATTTAGAAGCTAAAGCAGGACCCCATTAAATAAGTGACTGACTTCTACTACTTTACTTTGAACTAATATTTCAACCCTGAAGATAAAAGGAACTCAGTTAAACTACACTAAGTAGTGTAAAGACCTGCAGGAACTACTGCTAGGTTAAACTCTGTCCATTATGAAGCTTTGGCCTTGATATCACTTGACACTTATTCTCATTAGTGAGCTCAGAGAAGCTTAACCAAAAATTTCTCAGTGACAGCCTTTTAATATCCTGGCCGCTAACAAAGTTTGTCATCACTGAGTTAGACATTAGAATGGCAATTTCAGTATATTCTGAGATACCAATAAACCCAAATAAAATGCAGTAACAATGGGGAAAACCTTAAGGAGAATAATGGAAGTAACTAAAAAAATAACCACAGAATAATTGTGCAAAGCATTTCTTCCTAAACCCTTGTAATAACAAGAGGAAAGATGAAGTGTTATCAAGACTTGCATAGAGGCTGCTTACACCTAGGTGCACAGACTAGAACACTGGCCATATTCAAGTCTCATGTCCTTTGGAAAAGAGCACAGTTATCACTGGTCAATTAGCATACAATGAGAAAATAAACCAATTTCTTATAAATAAGGACAGACATAGATCCCGCAGCTAAAGTATCAGAGTGTGGCTTGCAAATGAGTGGCAGGATATTAAACCATCACTTCCTGCTTTTTCAGTACTTGGAGAACTCCTAAGCTTTCCAAAACAGCAGGGGAGATGTGTCAGACAATATGCTCTTTAATGTTTCATTTTGAAATACATAATATTAAAAATTTATACCCACAGTGGGATACTTCCGTTCCCTCATATCCCTAAAAAACACTTGACATTAGAGACTTCAGCAACCCACCAAAAACCCTAAAGATGTAATGAAAACAAAGATTTACTTAGCTCTCTTTCCATGGAATGGAAATCCACAAACAGAGCTGTTTCATTAGAAAGCTGAGTGGCTCTAAGATGAGCTGTTCACAAGACTAAACACCCATGTATTTTTAATTAAAAATACAGAAACAGTTTTTGAACAAGAGAACACTTCTCTTTCCCTCTGCTTCTTTTCTGAGGCATCCAGAAGCTATTACTAAGAGCAATCAAAGAAAGCCACAAGCATGCCATGTTAATTCCTGCAGTTCAAGCATTCAGTTCAGCTTAGGGCAATGCATCCTAGTAAAACATTTCCTGAATTATGGAAACAAGACAGGAATACACTCTTCTTTCTTGTGGAAAGAAATGCTTTGTACACAAGATAATCCTTGCAGACATACCCCAATACTCAGATTTGAAAAAAACAGTTTTATAAGAGAAAAAATAGCCAATGCTATACTGACCAGTTTGTTTTCTGGTTGCTGAATGAATTCTTTCAGTTGCTTTACAGTAGCCAGTCTTCGGTCTCTGTCGTCTTCCCGAGTAATCCTCCGAAGAAGATTTGACAGTCGAGACTCGTCAGAATAAGACAACGGTCGCTCTGAAAAAAGCAATTATTTCTTTTTTCCTACAGCATTAATCAACAGTACTGTATTGTCCAATATGTGTATGAGTGGAATCAGTAACTCATAATAGTAATTTGAGAAAACAATTAAAAATAAATCCTGATAGGTTTTAAACTTTCATAAAAAGGAAGTTAAATGTAAAATCTAGTTTAGCTACCAAAATATTTAATTTCTTCATGTGGACAGTACAATATCTGTGTTGAACTCATTCAGAACTAAGCAGAACCATCCTACTTTACACAAAAACCTGGACTTAGTTCCCTTCTACAAAGAGAACTAAAAAAGCATGAGGTAAAATTAAATCAGACTTCTGACTGAATAAACAAAAATAATTAAAAAAATTATATTTCAAGAAAACCTCGTGGAAAAAACAAGCTGCTTCCTGAAGCAGTGAAGCAGACTCAAGTTCAATCAACTACAAAGAAACAGTATTTTCTCTCTGATAGGTAGCAGGGTTCTGCTTTGAAAATGAAAATAGATCTGCTCTTTTTATTGAGGAACAAAAAGCCCCCAGTGTGAAGAGGGACCTGGCTGTTCACTTAGCAGATCATAATGGGGGAGAATGAACACCTTCCTAAGAAAACACCTCATTAAACCTGGCCAATAGCACTCAATACCAGACAAAGTCACAATGCAGTTTACCTGCTTTAGGGACCAATTACCTTTGAATTCATATAAATAATTAATTTCCCTTGTTTGCAAAAACTAAGCAAAATTTCTTTCAATAAATTTAATTTTAAATGTTTCATGGTGGTTCAAATCAAGAGGATTCATGGAACATGGTGACGCTTTCTTAGTCAACGTTACTTCAGTGAGAAAATCCAAGACTGGTACAGACAGCTTTTTGCTCTACTCTGCTAGACATCAGTCATCTGATGTGACTAAAGCAGCTTTGTCTTTATTCAGTTAATAGCTAATCTACATTGGCATTACTCCCCAAGTGTCAGCTAATTGTCAAGTCACAATTATAACTTTAAGCAAAAAACAGAACCAAAAAACACTAACCAGCAACATGACTGAAGCTACACTAATCAAAGCACTAGTTAACAAATACCTGCGACATCCACTTAGTGAAAATTCACCAAGGTCTCAGCCACATGCTAACTCACAGAAGACTATTTTTAAAACTGTTTAATGAATATACTAACAAGAACACATCAAAGAACTTAAAACCCAAAATCTTGTTGTAACATTATCCCAGTGTATTTTAAAGAAGATACATGAAAAACCAAAATGACTTGCTAAAACCTACAACAATGAAGACAGCCAAGTTCAAAAGAAAACTCTCTTGAAATTTGACATCTCAAGGAGAGAAAACATACAAGTCATAGGGAGCAACTTCAATCATCCAAAATTATATATCCTAACCTTTTAAGGATTAGAAAGATGGTCACATAACCAGGAGAACAGTCTGAATTAACTATTATTTAGTACTGGCAGAAAGTTTTTTTACTGGAAAAGTTTTCTATTTCCTCTACATAGAAAGACACAAAAAGGGCTACATAATTTTATATTAAGACACCAGAATGTGATTATAAAGTCTTGAGCTTAACCCACTCCTAAAATCCCATTTTCGAAACAGTCATGTCACCACTTACACCTCAGTTCTTCCACCTGCAAAGCACACTGAACATTCTTTTTACTCCCCTGAAATATTAATCCTTGAGAAGAAACAGTCTGTCCTCATGTTTGTAATGTGCCTGGCATAAAGCAGGCAGTTTTCACCAGTGGCTCAACTACTACTTATACTAAGTGATGCAATAAGTGACAGTGCTTAGTCATAACGTTTCTATTTTCATTCAAAAATGCTTGGAATAACTTCTTTTCTTTTTTTTAAACTGTGACTCAAACCTCAAATAGTGAGAAGAGTGAAGCCTTCTTCCTCAAAAACACAAGCCCAGCATTCCTGCACCCTCTTGAAACTCCAAATTTGTTCTTGCTGCATCTCCCAAGACCTTGCCCACATTCTTAGGATGCTTCCAGCTCCTCCCTGGCCTCTATTCCCCAGCTGAGCAAGAGGGAGCACAAGCAGTGGCAGGCTCGGGAGGACACACAGGGTGACTGAGCTGGCAGGAGGTGATCACTGCTTGTCCTGCAGCCCAGGGAGAACAGGGAACAGCTGAGCTGCTCCCAACCACTGCTGCTCTTCCCACACTGGGGCTCATTGGTTACCAACTTTTTATTCAGGCATCAATTTGCAACAAAACCAAAACAAGTTCTCCTTCTTAGAGATGTCTTTGCCAAATCTGGCTAACCTAAGTAAGGGTTCAAAAGCCATCTAAAGGAAATAGAAAGATTGACAGCCTAAGCCAGGTAGCTGAGACATCTGCCAAACCTATGGAGGAAGTATCAGCACAAGGAACAGTAAAACAAGATGATAAAACAAGTTTTCATCAACACCATCTAATCACATATCACAAAAAAAAAAAATCCATACAGACTGCCTAACCATAGTGAACTTCTCTTCATATTCTGAACACAAGAAATGTTGCCAGAAGAGATATCCTCTTCCCAAAAATCAGCGATGTCCTTACCCTGTGATTTCCTCATGTCTTTTGTGGCTAAAGCACGATTCCCATGCGGAACACTGGTAAAATCAGGATTGGTCACATTGTTAACTCTCAGCTCTTGCCCCAACGACTTCCGACCATAAGTATTTTCCCCAGATCCTCCATTGACACTGTAGCCACCTGTGGACAGACCAACGTGACATTAAAAGAGGCTCTCAGGCCACATATTCAGCAAGGTGGTGAGTTGTGAATTACTCAATTCATAAGTAAATTAGCTTCCTTTTTTCACTTCCACATGCATCAATGTTTTGTTATATCCTGTAAGTTTCCAGGTCACAGATTTAGAACCTCATCTGTCCTTTTTTGAAGTACATGAAAAAAAACACTATTGACATGAAGTTTAATATCAATTTTGTTGCATTTAATGTTTTCTTATTATTACTTTGACATGAAGGGCTTCGTAAAATACAAGGTCAAACTGCTAGTACACATGACTACTTTTACTTACCTGCTCCTTTATACAAATGAAATATCCATTCTGGTTTTGCTATGAATCCAACACACAGGCTAAGTAAAATGGCCAAGAAAATAAAGTTTTTGAAATCACAAATATTATCTGTTTGCACAGATTGAACAACTCTCCTTAAACATAAAAAGGTCAACATTTTCACTAATACTGGTATCATCCTTAATTAATCTCAATCCTACATTCTCCCACTTAAGATACATCTTTAGTAACCGTGAAAATAAAAGCATCATTTTGAGTAATTCAATTGATCTTACTCCTAGATCCATAAGAATAAACATACTCAAATGTTGAGACTGGAACTTTTCCAGCCTGCCACACCATTTTGAGAGGCAGGTTCTTCCCCTCAATACTGTAGAAAAGTGAAAATTCTCCCCTGAGCCTGTTCAATCTGTCATTCAATGTATTAGAGCTCACTTCCAAGGAGGATCTCTCAAGTGCCTTCCCTGTCCAAGACAGGGAAGAATCAATTAATAAAACTGAGCCCAGAACAAAAAATATGCAAGATTTCTTTCAGGAAAGGTATTTCCACAAGTCTACCTGCCTCAATGTATAAAAGACTGTCTGGGGAAAAGGAGAGGTGGATCCCCATATGAGGCTGCCTATTGAGACTAAAGGATTGATAAAAGTAAGCTCAAACATTGAGGTGAACCTGGACCTTAGGAGATGTAAAGAACGCTTCTTTAAGGCAAAGCTTTCGATAAAAAGCAGATACTAATCACCAGCATACATTTCTGTGCATTCCTATACAGATGGGGCTACCTTACCATTACAGAAAATCCTGTGCAAAGTCTCACTTGTAATTGGTTAACCACAATTACAGTAAAGATAGTTTGTGTCTATTTAGATTTACAACATTATTTTTTACAGCTCAGTTTTTAAACATAAACTAGCAAGCGTGTCACCTTCATGTTATTTTGTCAGAACAAACCTACACTGTCCTATGAAGGAAGTAACTTCTAAGAGGAATTAATGCATTTGAGTCTGAACATAAGAGTCACATTCTTGGAGGTTTTCAAACCTGAAAAACTTCCAGAAGTTATCAATTTGTACCTATTTTTTATTATCAACACCAGAAATGGGGGGAGATGGGTAGGGGGTATGTGGAAGCCAGAACAGAAATTCTCAAATGAAAATGCCATGCTGGCAGACTCCAACAGACTAATTGAAAAATCTTAGTAAACAAAGAAACTATTCTGCATCTGTAAGCCTACAAATTTCTTCAGTAACAAAAATGAACTAGAGATACCTGGAACTTGGTTTTATAGTTAGAATATCCTAATCACCTTTTTTCAAGTCACACCTGAACAAAACAGCACGAAGTGCTGAGCTAGCAGAGACATGCCCTGCAAGATACAATACTGAAGGGAGAGCCAGGTACATTTTTCTTCTCAAATAACACTTTCCCAGCAACTTCACAAATTACCTTTCTGAATTTGTCCAAAACTTACTATTTCACTGCACTGGCAGTACATTCTTTAAATACTAGCACCCTTCAAATTATAAGAACAGCCTCCTATGCCAGTCTGTGTTAAACACAGTACAACATTCTACATTAGCAGACAGACAAAAACACTCACTTCACATGCAGTTTCTCTACTGAAGTAAAAAAAAACTTAAGGTTCTCAAACTATGCAGATAAACATGCTTCATGCTTCTGCCACCTACTAACACTACCCTCTAACTACAAAAAAATTAATTTGCTTCCAGCTGTAACTTCCCCAAAGATATAGCAATTATTTACAGTCAGTCACAGGCCAGACAAGTGGGGGGAGTTCAAATACTTTTTAGGTTCCTGAACAAAAACTCCCACATGACTATTTCTGTGCAATTTTTTCTTTTCAATCTGACCTGCCTGAGGATTTACACAGTCAAAAAGTGACTCCACAAGTAAGAAATCGTCCAATTTGATATCTGTATTTAGCAAATACAGAAAGAAAAAATGAGAATATAGATTTTTTCAGAAGAACAGAAAATACATGATTCTGACTGTTTAGCTATTTTCAGTAGATAGTATTTCCACCCTAAAAGTAAAAACAACAAAAACAAAACCAGTAAAAATGTATGAATCACACATCACATGATTTATATGAAGTCAGACTGAGGTACATGAAAGTATAAAATGCCACTAATGATAAAAATATAGATCTAATTACTAAAGAAAGATTCCAGTTTGGCGCAGTAAAGCTACAACAGGCAACAGATCAATCTACTAGCCCACTTAATCCAATACCAGAAGTACTGGAGACTATTCAGGAAGAAATTGCAGCCTGAAGACCAGACACGACCAGAATATTATTCTTCAGAAAAAAGTACTTCATGTGTTCACACATCAAGTCTTCTCTTGCATTCTTCTCCTAACACAACTGCATATTTTTCTCAGTATTCACATCAACCACAACATTTCTTTGATCCCTGACAAATCTCCCAAAGCAGAGATACTGTGGCAATGAGACAGATCAGCTCATGCCTTTTTCGAGGGGAGAAAAAAAAAACAAAACAAAAACTTCTCCACCATTTCAGTTTACTGCCTTTCCCTGGATGTCCCCTCACAATCATACATGAAACAGCAATCTGTGTACCTTTTTCTTCATTCTGTATGTCAGTGTGGACTCTGATATCATCGTGTCTTTGCCGAGACACCACAGCTGAATTTGAGGGTTGTAATCCATAGGAGGCAGAACTGCCCCGATCTCTGGATGAAGAATATTTTAAATTGTCTTGGTCAGCTGATGCACTGTCAGTTCTACAAAGAGAAAAATAATTTTTTTTTATGTAGGGATATAACAGGAGTGGGATCCACATTCACTTACAAATACAACATATTTAAATTACAATCCCAAATGTATTCCCCTGCGTCAAAAAAGTTGTCTAACCTGCTGCTTAAAAAGTGGCCTTAAATTCACATGGGGATGGGGAATTGACTCATTATCACAGCATTATCACAGCAACATGCAAAGGAAATATATCCTAGTGTGCCAGTGGCTTTTCTTATGACCTTCTCAAGTCTCTTCAGTTGGATGTCTCTACAAGGAAAAAATTACTTCCCAGAGGTAACAAAATACAACTAGGTCCAGGTATGTACCACAGCTGGATGATACAGTGCCTACCATTTGTGAAAGTCATCACTAACCCACAGATGAACATTTACATAATATGCCATGAGCCTTACTGAGCAACATGAACCCTCTTATTAGAATGTAACTGATCATCAGCACAAAAATCACAAAGTAAGTTTTTACAAAATAAAAACTGCAAAGCAAGGAAGCAGGCTTTACTGTGAAAATACTGAAAGGTAAATTAAGAGCTGTGATCCTTATGAGTAAATGTCTGCAGATAAAAGGCGAGTTTAAAAAAAATCTGCATTAGGTTTAAATTGCTCCCATATCAGAAAACTGATATAGTCCAGACTAAACTTTTAAGGAAAAAGATTAAAATTATTAAATCAACTCTTCTCCCTGGACACTTAGTAAAGTGGTTTTATTTTTAAAAATACAGGACTTTAATAAACTTACATGCATGAGACTTCAGAACACAAACTCAACCAATCATTTTAAATGCACTCTTACAAGCAATGATGGGGGGTTGACATTAAAACAAATAAAGCAATACCCATGCAAAGGGAGAGTCAGCAGAATCACACTCAACTCCAGTGTATCTGGAATCAGACTATTCAGATTATTTACAGCAAGCTTTCCCTATGCAAACTCTAAAGATCTACTACTTTTACTTAAAGCTTTGGGTAGTTCATTCGATTATTTAACTAAAAAGCAGGACAGATCATTCCTGTAAATTAACTACAGCTTGTGTAAGGATAGCCATTACACATCCCTAAAGAAAAGATCTTTCATTTTTACTTTTCAAGAGAACACTGTGGTTAGAACTGGTAGACAAATTCAGGGAAAAGGGAGTCAAATACATCTCAAGGCCAAAAGGGAGAAACACAGGTAAACTTTCTGATAAGCAGTTGTTACTTAAGCAGTACTAAAGGCTTGCTACTGTCCAATACAGCTTGGCCTCAGTACAACTGGAAGAGGAATACCACGAGCACCGACACTTGCAAAATCAACTGGAATTAAAGACACACATTTTATTCCCCTGAGAATGTTAAAAGACATTATATTATCAATTTGGAACAATAAGAAAATTATGCTTTTCCCCTGTTCTCACAGGGCAAGTTGATATTAGATTTGCCTGGCAGGTATTATTCCCTTTAGCATGGTAAGCAAGTTCATTTTTAGATATACACAGCAAGACACTTTTCCTCATTCAGTATTCACTGTGCCATCACATCTACTGCTTTGTTGGGCACCTGCTTGGATTATTTTAAAAATGGGCTATGTTACTCTAGAGGCAAAACCTTAGTATTAAGTCTTTATTCATTAATTTAACTAGGATTGTAAAAATCTTTATTTGATTGTGCCATCATCATTCACCTAAGCTATGCGGAACAGGAAAGTTCTGCACTGTACCTTCACATGGTGTGAACTTTAAATGTGCCCAAATCATATGCAAATTTGCAGACATACACAGAGACCCCAGATCTTCTCCTTGTCCTAAAACCTCCTAGTTCACTTTGAGCAATTATGTTAGCCTTTCAATGAAACAGGCTGACAAATTTTCAGCTGGCCAATTTAAGTACTGATGGCATCTTATATTTACCTTCCCAAAGGGCATAATTTTTTTTAAGGCAATGTGCTGTAAACTGAATCATCTGCAATTGTCAACCATTAAGGCTGATATTCCTATGTCTGAAGAAACACTGATTAAATGTATAATTTTTAACACTGCTTTGTGCATCCCTATGAACTGAATGACTACACATGTTCTCAGCTAACCCCACTTCCCACAGGACAGCCTTTGAATGCTTAGTAAAATTTTCCATTGTGGTAGAATACATGAGCCTATTGTTTCCCTGGGAAAACCCACACACTCACTTCACTCTGGCTTCTGGAACAGCTACCTGCAAGCTAACCTGCTCACACTTTATCACCAACTAAAAGGTGAGTCCAATTTTAGTAAAAAATATGTAATTGTTCTCCTATATATCAATTTAAGAGATAATAATGCCCACTGACAACACTGTTCCCACTACAATAAATGTGTAGTTTAGACAGGACAGAAACTCCTGGCTATCTCTATGAGGCAGAGACAAAAAACATCCTAGAAAGATGCTGATGTTGTGTGATCCAACTGACTGCTATGATCCATACTGCTTGGAAAGAGGATTTCCAACAGGAAGGAGCTTGCATGGAGATGCACAGCAGAAGCAGAACTGAGGACCTGATGGACCTGTGCATTTCCAGCTGCCCACTGACACATGCCACTTCTCAGGTGGGCAGGGAATTCCAGCTCAGCACTATCATATGTAACAAATCTTAAGTTACATCCACTGACATTGCCACAAACCTAACAAACATCATATATTAATAGAGTCTCTATGTATGACATTAGCAGAAGTTCAAATACAAATGCTATATTAGACAAAGTCAAAATGGGAAATTGCAGAGATGAACATGACTAGGATTACCTTATACTGTAGCTTCCAAAGCTTATTTGATACTTTATGAGAAACTACACTGTATTACTTCTACCTGAAAAACTCACCAATGGAGACTAAGCTAAGTACTTCAAAAGCTCACATGAAAGTTTTCACCTGTGTCTGGTTCTGATGGAAGATCACCCATCACCACCAACTAGCTGCAGACACTGTTTTAGCAGTATCATTTAAACAGAAGAGACTGCATTCAGTTTTCTGCAGGGTGATTTTAAACCTGCCTTTGTCCATCAGAAAAAGAAAGTAGTTTGCCCACCTAAATAAGCAGATATGGCCACTAGTGTGTTCTTCCTCTCCAAGAAGGCTGCTTATTTTTTTCCACTGGCATACAGAAGGAAAGATTTTCCAAAAGTAAGTCTATTATCTCATTCTATCAAAAGTATCAGCATGATTTGACTTGCCAATTTGTCTGACTGAAGAGAGCATGGCCGAGACCTACTAGTTTAAAAAAGAAAATCTTTATCTAAAAGAAAGGAAAAATAGATCAATCAAAAATATATTGTTACTTTAGTTATATGGAAGCCTTAAGAATTTTTGTCCAAGAAACTTGCTACAATCTGGTGTATACTGTTCATTATGTGTAGCTTTTTCAGAACAACCCTGCCATATGGACATTATTTTGAGACAAAAATCACTTAATTATTCTATTTGATTCTACTTCCAAGTACAGGACCTACATGAAAGATCTACTCCAAGACAACTCTACTGTGTGAGCTCCATTATTGTTCAAGTCAGTTGATTATACTTGCTTATTTGCTCTATTTGCCAAGTTTATTTGCTGTAATGCAGATAAATTCTTCATTACTGAATTCTTTATCAGTAAAATATTTAAAACTTAAAAGAGTCACTGTATTCACCCAAATTAACAGCTTCCCACCAAGTTTCTGACTATTCTGCCAGTGGCATGCAGAGCTTCCTTTTGCCATGATCTTCCCATCACTTGGTCCACCCTTCCAAGCCAGAGCCTGTCTGAAACCACCTCAAAGCCCACTTCTGCTTCTTCTCCTGTACTGAGAAAATACAAGTGGCTGTGTTTTCTATTAATGAAATAACTAATTAACTATCTACTACAATTCTGCAACCTCCATTGCTGGACATCTGCCTGCCATCACAGTAGGATTTTAAATCATCTCTTGATTCTGTGTCACTCCCTTCTTAGACAGTAGATCAACAATTTCATTCTGTCCCACAGTGCAATTATTACAATGGAATGTCAGGGAAAGGTATTGCATATATACATCCTATTCTTTTTCCATAGGTATATTCCAACAGACATTTTGGGCTGCAGGATGTTAAGCTAGCTAAATCCTTGGTCTGATTTACTATGGCTGTTCTTACATGAAAAACAATCTGCACTCCAAGCTTCTTCTGCTTCCCCCTGACACTTTTATCTTCTTTAATCTTTCTCACATCTCATTCTCCTGTCCTCACATTAAAAACAAAGATTTTTACATTACAAATTTCAGCTTCTCCATTTTACCAAAAACCAGAAAAACTCTTTGATCTCACACCTTCCCAAGCTTATCAGCATATTTAACACAAATGTCAAAGGATATCAAGAATTATGGCTGCAACTCCAGAACTGAACTCATTCCTGTTCAGCATCTCCCACATGGAGCCCATTGAAACTCTTCTCAGGGTTTCCATTGATATTTTCACAATGGCACCTTACAACTGATTCTGCATCTCATTCTTTAAGCTGCCATCACTTAACATCACTGACTACTTTTCTCTCTTCCTCTCTATCTCAGTCTTTGCTCTCCTCTCTCTCAGCTACCCCTGAAAAGACAGGGAAGTCTTATCCACTTTCACTCCACATGACTCTACACCCATTCTTAGGTAATCACAGCAACATCCTCAAACTCCTCTATCTTGCCAACTTTCAGGTCTCTCACCTGTGCAACCTAAGGTTTCAGCCTATTTCTAACAAGCATTTTCCAGGTACCTTGCTGTACATGCAAGCACAGCAGAAGCAGAGTGTCTGTTTCATCTCTCCTTCTACACAGCACCTGCTACTATTACCTGTTTGTCATTCACTGTCTGGATGCAGCATTATGATCAGACAATTTCCACAGTGAGTGCTTGCTTTTTGCAGAAGACATGCCTCTGCCCTTCACAGCCATGTGAAAAGCACTGCTCTGAACAGCACTTTCCTGGCCACTTGGTCTAATGGGTTTCTCTGCTCCCTGCCAATATCTCCCAACCTGTCTGTAATTAAAGACAGGGTACTTACTTGACCTCAGTTACAAACTTCCAGCCAATATGCTCTCCTGCTTAGGCCACAAGCTACCTGGAAGGAGACCATATTCTGCTGTCTTGTCTCACCAAGTCTAGACCCATGAGGATCAGGCAGTAACTTGGTTTGGCAAGCACCATGCTAACAGAAATTAGTAACTCATAACACTGACTTAAATTGTAGGAGAAGAATACACACCATTTTCATTATTTCAGTACTAAAACCTAATATGACATTTCTGGAAATTTGTGAAAGATGTTGTTTGACACTTTTTCACATCCTCCCCTGCTAACCTACATTTATGATAGGAGGGACAGAGAGGTCCTGTTAATTAAAATTTTATCATCCTTTTCACACTTTCACCTAAGAATGCTATGGTGCACCCTGCACTTGCTAACCTGCACTCACACTCCTGCATTTCCTCCCAAAGGGCAGTACTGCTTGTTTCAGTACATAATTAGCTCTCAGCACTAACAAATTAACTCTGTTCACACACAAGGCCTGCACACTGAAATGATTTTATTTTTTGCCCCAAGAGTTGTAACAGGGAAAATGCAGTGAAATCTGTTAAACAACAAGAAAATAAAGAAGCAAAAGTCTAGAGAGCTGAAAAGATTAGGAGAAGGGGGAGCAAGATCTTACCAAGCCTTCTCAAAAAAACGTTCACTGTTCTCTGTCACATCCATCCAACATCTATCTACACAGTTTTTGTGCTGCTATTAATTGAGTCTGGTACAAAGCAGCGCACAAAATAATTTGTCCCTATACAACAGGACAACTTCTTTCTCTAACACACAGACAGCTCTAACTGTACCCACACTGCTGGGAAACCAGTCCACGTGCATCTGATGTATGACTTCATCCACATGCAAAAAAAATCTAATTTTAATTAGAAACTACTTTTACTTTCAAAAAGCTCTGTGCTCCAACTTTCAGTTTCACAGTTTTCACCACAAGCCCCAGTGCTGATCAGCATTACTTAAAACAGAGAGGAATCTGAACCTACTAATGAAAATCAATCTAGTCACTTGAACACACACAAAAAAGTGCATTTGAAAATAAGCCATCTGACGATACACCCATGTATCAGCAGTTCCTTTTCTTGCCTTTAGGAACTTGAAACAGCTACAATTACTACAGCTTTCACTACTTGGGCTACTTCCTTCACCTCTTCCACGCCCTGCAAGAGAGCATTTACCAGCAGTATCACCTGAAGTAAATGAAACAAAGAGCCAGCAGAAGGGAGAAGGAAATAACATGTGGGTATATTTGTGTTGTGAGGTTTGCCCAAGAACATATTTCAAATTATGAAAGAAACACAGACTGTCAGTTTTATATAACATTAAACTTTCAACTGAGCATGTGAATCACTTTTAAAAATTAGTTAACACCAAATCAACAAAGTCTGATTTAACCTCTGCACTGTCCTTAAATTCACAGTGTAGACTCAGGTTTCCCATCACCAATGTTTCTGAGATGTGAAAAAATGGAGCACTGCATGTAAATGAAAATGTGCTGTGTTTGGGACTGTGTGAACATTTCTGATACCTGGTATTCCCCACCATAATAAAATAAATTTTTGAAAGTAATATTTAAAGGAAAGGATAAAGTTAAATTCTGAGAAGTGTCAGGACCAGTGCAGAGGTGTTAGCTATTTCTTAGCAGAAGCTCTTGATCACACAGTGTGATGGAAGCAGAATGAGGCCCTATCCATGCTGAGCCTCCCTCAGGCTGCCACACTTTCCCTGGTGCTCTCAGAGCTTTGGTTCTGCTGTGGCTTTGTGGACAATTACTTCAGCTGCCCAGGTCACACAGCTGTACTTGAGAGCTAAGGAGGCACCAGACTACAAGGGAACACACCAGAACCACACACAGAGGAAGCTTCTTAAAACAGCCGTATCACCAGGAAAAGCATTTCTGCAGTTACACTCTTACTTTCACCCCTAACACTACTGAGCCCACTGTAGGCAATACTACAGTGGATGAAATCAGCTTCCTTAACCCTCATAGGATGTATTTTTTAGACAAAAAGATAGAACTCATGACAAATTCATATACCCAACCAAAATGCACTTAAAGAAGTCATCCACTGCAAAGACATGTCCAATTTCTTCCAGGTGGAAAGGTCCCATGTTAGGGCCCAGAATTGCAGACTGCAGCCCAGAAAACTGAAGCAAAGAAGTAGGTAAGGAGTAAGAGACCAGTCTTTTTAATTATCTCCCAAAAAAATCTAGATGCTCTAAGAAAATGTCACCAGTGAGATTCATAAGTTCTTAAGTGAGGGAAAAAATTAAGTTATGTGACCAAGTATTTCAATCACAGAAGAAATCAGAATATAAATAACCATGCTCCACACACCATTAAGAACTGAACAGCCTCTAGCACTGGCCCTAGAGGCTGTGCTGCTAGCTGTTCAAGCAAAAGGAAAGCTTCTTTCACAATAAATGCTGAAGTGACCTTCACATCCACCCAATTTCTCTAGTCCAAACTGCATGAGCCTGGGATCATCACCTGTCAATATATTCCCAAGCACGTGCCACTCTTTTTTCTACTGGAAAGTTTGTAAGTATAGTCCCATGTTATGTTAAACTTTCAAAAACACTAATAAAAGCCTCAAATCCACATATTTTTTAAAAAAATCAATAAACATCAAATTTATTTAGGATTTCTACATGACAATTATGATGCTGAAAACAGCAACACTGAGCAGTAAAGCAAATACCCTGGCATGAGACACATCAGAAATAATTAAAACCTGAAATACACTCTCTACATCTAACTAAGGAAGTGAGCAAACTTTGAATTTTACTAAAAAGTGCCAGGTATAAACACACCTAAAGCCTTACAACATATTTTTGGCTGGGGTGAAAGCTTACATAGATCAACTACTCTTCCCAGGTTAAAAAAGAAAAAAATACAACAAAATAAACCTATGTAGTATTTTGTTAACCCTCAAAAAACTACGAGTACTCCTGCAGCCTCAGTTCTTTCCTGGCTGTGTTCCAGCTGGAAAACAGGCTGAAAATACGAGACCCGAGCCCACCCCCGCCCGCCCCGCGGCCGCAGGGAGGGACGCGCTGCCCGCAGCCACACACCGGCCACCGGCCGCACACGTTACAGGCCGCGGCAGCGGGGGCTCCGGGGGGAGCACGGCGCGCTCCCACCCCGCCGAGCGCTGACAGACCCGGCCCCGTCCCGCCTCCGGCAGACGCGGCCCCGTCCCGCCGCCTGGGCCCGCCCGCCCTCCCGCGCTAGGCCCGGCCGCCAGGAAGTGGCTCCGCCGCCGCCCCGCTCCCCCAGGCCCGGCGGTGGGGCCCGGCCGAGCCGCCCGCCCCGTTCTCACAGCCGCGACCCGCGCCCCCGGCCCCAGCCTTGCCCACCTGGGTTGCCAGTCATTCCAGCCCCGCGGGTGGTAGTGCTGCCTGCTGCCGGTGCCGCTCAGCCGAGACCCCGGGGCTCTGCGGCTCATTACCTTGCCCGAGACGGCATGGCCGGCCGGGCAGCGGCGCGGGACAGGGCGGAGGAGCAGCAGGAGCAGGAGGACGCGGGGGGAGAGGCGCGGGCGGCGGCTCCTCACTCGCGCTCCGCAGGCGGTGCTGCTGTCTCACAGCGTAGGGAGGGGACGCGGCCGCCGCGGCTGCTCCGGCTGCTGCCCGGGCGCGCAGCACGCCGGGATGGCGGACATGAGCCGCCCGCCCCTCCGCGGGGCACGCCGGGAGGGCGGGCACGGGGCGCGGGGGCGGCGGCTCCGCCTCCGGCAGCCGCGGGACGGGATCCCCGCCCGGGGGGTCCCCGCTGCCCTCCGCCCGCGCCTCCCCCGGCTGCGGCCGGCCGGCGGCGGCACCGCCCCGGGCGGTGAGGGGGGTGTCAGCTCCCGGCCCTGTGGGGAGCCGGTGACAGCACCTCAGCTGCCAGGGGAGCTCGTGTGGGAGGGCGGCCAGGGCATCCCAACGCCACCAGCGTGAAGGGATCGCGGAATCCCTGGGGTTGGAAAAGACCTCTGAGATCATCGAGTCCAGCCTCTCTGCGAACATCACATCAACTGCTACACATCAACTGTACCATGACACCGAGTGCCACGTCCAGTCTTTCCTTAAACAGCTCCGGGGACGGTGATTCCACCACCTCCCTGGGCAGCCCATTTCAGTGTCTAATCCTCCTTGTGAGCTTCTTCCTAATATCCAACCTAAGCCTTCCCTGGGCACAGCTGAAGACGATGTCCTCCCATCCTGAGGATACGGGTATCCCGGGTCTCGAGGGCACCCTGGCGCCCTGAGCCCCGTGGTGCCCGGGACATGGAGACAGGCGACAGCTGCCAGTCCCCAGCTGTGAGGGGAACCAAGGGATCCCAGAGCCCGAGTCCTGAGGGGAGCCAGGGGATCCCAGAGCCCGAGTCCTGAGGGGAGCCAGGGGATCCCAGAGCCCGAGTCCTGAGGGGAGCCAGGGGATCCCAGAGCCCGAGTCCTGAGGGGAGCCAGGGGATCCCAGAGCCCGAGTCCTGAGGGGAGCCAGGGGATCCCAGAGCCCGAGTCCTGAGGGGAGCCAGGGGATCCTTCAGCGGGGCCGAAGTTTCCAAGGCGTGAAGGGAGCCTGGGGCCCGGGAGCAGCCGGGGCTGACAGGACCTGAGCGGGGCTGGAGGGCAGACTCTGCCCTGCTGCCATCTCCCCCTCCCCTCTGCACGGGTCTGTCTGTGCTGCCCCATGCCTCCCCGTGCTGGGGTCCCTCCCAATGGAGCAGATCTCCATCCCCACGCTTCTCCCCATTAGGACACATCGCCCATGCAGGAGTGACAGGGAGTCTGAAGTTCAGCAGCCATCAGCAGAAAGATGACCAGACCCACATTAAACACTAACTGAACCCCTATTTCAGGGTTTCCCCATCTTCCTCACAGGAAGATTCTAAAATGCATTTCAAAAGCAAAATAGTGTCTTTCTAAGCCCAGATACGTTTCTGTGTATCTCCATGGTTATCCATGCTATTCTCCAAAGCTATCTTCACACTTGCTGGAAGGGCTGGCAAAGCCTGTCTGTTACCAGGAAGGCAGACAATTCTGAGGGGAGAAAAAAGGTCGTCTCCATTTGGTAGATATTCTAAGGACATTTCCCCAAAAAGAAGTGCGTACATGGTCTTTGGCATATTTTTATTTCTCCTGCAAGGCCTGGAAACTTACATTAGCTGGTTTGTTAAGTCCAATTCCTGATAGCAGAATATTCCTTAGTTATGAAAAATCATAATAGTTTGGTCAAATATACAGCAAAGAGACATGAGTAGATCAAAATCTTTTTATAATTGCAATATCCTAGGCTTGAGACCACTGCAAGACCTGAGGAGCCTTCTGAAATTCTCCTGTGCCTATTTCCATATTAGAAATCGTCCTGATATGCCACAGTTCTGTTGGAGTCTTTACTCAGACAGATGGCATCCTGCCGCCTCCTTGGACTCTGCTGGGCAGCCCTCATCCTGCTGACACAGTCCGTGCCTTGCAGTCAGTTAGCAATGCCTGCAAGACATAGAGATTTCAAAATCAATTTCAGGACAAAAAGAAAAAAAATTGTATCACAAGGTTTCATCACAATAAAATGCCACTTTCATGGAACAATCCCTGCCCATCAGGGTTTCAGCTGATGTGCATTTGTGTATCTTAAGTGAATTAGTTTTGAAAAACCAATCAATTCAGTGAGCCATGACAGATTTTTTTCTCGTCCTTTGTAATTGAGATGGACATCCAGAATTACACAATATGCCACAAAATTATTTTCTGTAAGTATAGAAAAAATACCTGCTGCAAATTTGCTGACCCTTCCCAATTAATTCGAGCAGATCCTCTGCCCCTGTGATGCAGCAGGTGATTGTTGTCGTTTCATTACTGAGTAGCATCCCAATGGTAACACCTTGAATTACTTGAGGGACAAGGTAATAGTAGCAATGTATTTTTAACTACACTTCAAATTAATTTAGCAAGGGGATGCAAGAAAGCAACCTGGATACTATGATCAACAATTGCCTTCATCCACCAAGAGTTTAAGAACCACTGACTTAGTGTTCAGTAGAGTAAATTTTGTATCAGAAATCCTGTATTCTAGTGGTGAATTTGCTGCAGTCTGTGTGGTCTAATGCAGATCCCTCTTCAGAGTGCAGTTGTCTCCATTTGTAAAACGGATCAGTGATGTTCATCTTTCTATACTGCTTTTGTGCACAGCCTTAACACTGTAAAATATTATATAGCTGCCAAAATAAAAGGGATTCTAGATTTGTTTCTACAAAGATGATTATATTGTGAAATTTGAATGGTATTAAAGATATTAGTTAAAAAGCTCATCAAGATTTGTGAGATAGAGTAATAATTATTCCTATAGCATTTTCTCAGTAACAGATTTCAATCAGTCAAACATGGATAAGGCCATTCAGATATCACACGAGGAATTAAGAAACCCAAGGAAGCTTAGGCCAGGATTTTCAAAACTGCCTTCTAAATTTCAGTCCTCAGGTACTGAACTTGGGTATTGAGTAGCCAGCACAGACGTCAGTTGGAGCTGTACATTCTGAAGTCTTGCTAAAAAATAAAGTGTTTAAATTTGGACCCTCCCAAAATAGAAATATATGTACTTAAAAGACCTGCCTTAAATTTCAGAAAGAGTTAATGACACTTGTGGAGATATGTGCCCTGTCTCACTCCTGGGTGTGTGTGCTTAGTCCACTGCACCAAACTGCCCACATCCATCCTAATGCACAACTCTGGAGTGACAGACACTGTGAACCACACTTTTCCTGCTTTATAATTTATGCTAATGATTTCTCGATTTAATATATCAAAGAAAGCTGCATTAATCTGAGTGTTATTTTTAGTTGGAATGAAGTGCAGATTGTATATATTTAATGTGCTGAAATAGGGTGGTAAGCACCATATTGCATCTTTTACCCCTCGCTAATTTATTTCCTTACTAAGCAGTATGTCTGGAGAAACCAGCATGTGCTGAGGATTGCAAGTCACTCCTGACCCTTGGCTCCCTCTGATCCATAATAAAGCTACAGATTGAGAGAAAAATAATCACCAACAATGAGAGGGAAAGAGATGATATTTCCTCTTGTGGAAATAGGACAGAAGCCAAGGAGCAAAACAGTATTTAAGTACAGCAGAGAAGTACCAGTCACCAAGATCCTGGAGTCTGTGTATTTCAGATGGATGCCTCTTAAAAATTAGAAAGTATTCTTAGAGGAGTTACTCCCTATAGCTGCCAATTCTACTGTTGTGATGGCAGACTCCAATTTCTACCAATAACCAACCGAATTTTCAGTTGGATTGCCCCACAGACTAATTTCTGGGCATAGCAGCACATGTGATGTGTGGCCAATCTGTGCAGGCACTGAGAGCACAGTCCAGAACACATTGTTCCCGTGGCTCAGGCACAGCCCCCATGCGCGCACAGGAGCTCCCCCAGGACTCCCACAGTGTTCTTCATTAAAAATGTGGGCAGCATCTACCGAGGTCTCTGCCCAGCAGGGACACTGTCCATCAGCAGCAAATGCTGCAGCCTCCATTGAGGCCTACCTTGTCTCATCCCAAACAGGAATCTTTCCTTATCCCATGAGGTGTATTGATACAGAAATCCAACGTACAAATAATTCTAATAGCAATAATAATATTGAACCATTAGTTCACTACCAGTTTTGTGTTGAAAATCATTTTAGTGTAAAAAAGTTAATCTTTTGTTTTGGAATTCCAATTTGAATATCAACAAAAATAATTTTTTACCTTCTTTTATTTGTAGAAAAGACTAAGGAAACATTGTTTTATTTTTCTGAGTATTTATAAAGCCACTTTGAATTTAAGTGGGATAGCACATGCAACCATCTGCTCCATTTCCTCAAGGTCTTTTAGAGGATATCTTTTCCTGAACAGTATTCCTCTACAACAGAGCAACAAATATAAGACATTGAATTTCTTAGAACTTGCTCTCCTGAATTTCCTTATGATTATTACACCTTTAAGGCATTTTACATCTCCTAAGTGAGATGCACATCTCCTAGCATTATGTACAGTATGTGAGTAAATATCCGAGTTCCTGTCACAGACATCATCCCGTCATAGATTTATTACATCGTGGGCTATATTAGTCCTTGTTTGTGTGTATAAGCTGTTTCTTCATATTCTGTTTATTTACAGTATGCTTTTCTGTTTGTTAAGTGTATATTTCCTTAAATGTCTTAGATATTATTTACATATTACCAGCAACAGTCATACATAACGTAAAAACTGAGCACTTCCATTTCAGTGAGAGGTTTCTAAACAAGTACTTGTTGCAGGAATTTCTACCTGACAAATACATAACCTAAACCAGTTTCAGGTCTTTAATTATTTAGGTCCTGAAAGTCCAAGGAAAAATGGTAGAATTGCAATTTTTTTCTTCTTCTTTTTTTGTTGATACAAGCAGTCAGATTATATCTGTTAAATTTCAGCCAGTCTAAAAATGGTGAGAAAACCCAAAGCAGTAGTGTCCATACTGGTTTCAGGATAGTGGGAGCTGCAGCAATCCTCTTCTGAATTTTGGAATCCACACAGAGCTCCTTAGAGAAAAGTCATAGTCTGCCTGCGGTGTGTTACATAGTTAAATTGACAGCATTATAACAACTCAGTTACAAGAATTTTTCAAAGTCTCTGGAAATCAAACTTCGTGGAACAGCTGAATGTCTGATGTGTAGACAGTGCTGGCTGAGAATCAAGTGTGCTTTTACTCACACTGACTGCAAGGTGCTCTGCAGGCAGCAGCTCCCTCTTCTCTGCTCGGTGAGACAGTGCCGTCCTGCCCGAGATGTTCTGTTACCTGCAGCCCCAGCCTGGCTGCAGATCACCTCATGCTGCTGCAAGAGCTGGCTGTTCAGGCAGCTCTGGGGAGATTTGTGCTGCTTGCATTATCCCTGAGAGCAGGGCAGAAGCCTGAGAAGCATTGCATCCTGCAAGAGGGAAAAGCTGAATCGGGGCTCACCAGCAATTGCACATTATGAAATGCTGCACAGTGGTGGAGCAGAGCTGGCGTGCGCCGTACTGCACTGCAGAGAAAGGCAGAGTTGCAGCAAGGAGCAGTTATCTCTCACTGTGGATGCCAATAGTACAAGACTATTATACTGTGAAGCTCTTTTGAAAAATTAATGGTGTACTTAGTGCTTCACCTTTCTGGTGAATCTGAGAATTTCCACCTGTTAAAATAACTGCTTTTGCACATAAATTTTCATGCTCTGCAGACCCAAGTCTATGTCATGTTTGTTGAAAGGGTAATTTGAGAGAGGCTGCCAGAAAAGTATCAAGCCTTTAGGCATAATAAACCCAGGGAAATTTGTTTGAATGGTGTAATGAATCCAACTTGTTAATTTAGCTCAGTTTGGTTCTTATGCTGATAGTGGAGTGCTATGAAAATGAAAAGAAAAATTGGTCTAAAAGGTGCAGTACAAATAGAAGTGAAACATGCGGTAAACTCCCCCAAGGTATTTATCCTTTAATCTTCTCTACTTTTAATTGCTTTTTCTAGGCTTATTTTGCTACCTGTTTTTTAATGTGTTCCAGATCTCAACATTACCAAGTCCTTATCTCTCCATCTTTCCTTGAAGCCTCTGGAAAAGACTTTGATGAGATCAGTAGAGATGTCACTTGAGTCATACTTCGTGAGACAGCTCGATAGCCAGCCTTTATGAGAAAAAACACAGTATCAGAGCATGAAAAAGAGGAGCCATGAGTCCAGAAAGAGAGATTTAAGCAGCAGGTCCTTATCTCTCAGACTTCAGTGCTCTGACCCAGACAATGTTCTGTAGGACTAATTTTACATGTGATATACAACCAGATTATCTGTCAGTTTTGCACACATTTCTCAAGCACCACTCAGGTTTTCTCACAGCCCTTCTCAAGGGCATTTTTGTGAAAACTCACGAGTTGAGGTGTCCACCCACAAAGCTGGCAATGGGACCAAAAGCAATTCCTAGAGGTCCCATGACTCATCTGCTGGCCAAGGGACCATGCAAGCTCTGCTTTCATAGGAAACCAGCTAAAAAGACAAAATCTTTCACATCTCTGGATGTTTGCATGATATCATGCTAGCAGGGTGGGAAAACACTCATCAGCAGAAAACAAATCAAGTTAGACTTGTGGCATGTGGATAAAATCGGGGTAAACACAGGGAGCAACAGCAGTTTCTCTGCTTCTTCTGCAAGCAGGGTGCTGCAGAGGATGGGCATCCCTGTGACAGCGGTCACTGGCACTATCTAGAGCAAACCCCAGAGGGTCCAAAGTCTCCACAAGGGGAATTGAGGCCCCAGGCACTGCTTGGTTGAAATCTCACCTGCATAGTTGTTATTGCATGTTATTTTTGTGAGAAAGGCTGGGTTGGTGTCTGAATAATGACACAATTCAGTCTGAATCAAAGAAGGATAAATTGCCTTTTACTGCCAGATACATGCAGTGCAAGGACTCCTTTGAGCCTATGAAAAGCTTAGTGTGGGAGAGCTGTCTAGCATTATGTAAAAGAGAATCTGATTTCTCAAATAACATACACGCATTGTAACCACCAAATCATCTTCCCGTAGTGCCCTGTATAAATCACTACAATTTGCAGCCTCTCTAACAACAGCCTTACAAACCACAGCTTCCTTCAAAAGCAGCTTTGACTCATCTCCAGGCCAGGATGAAAAAATAGCATATGGCTTTGTGCATAAAAAGCACATGTTATTCCCAGTCAACCTGATTTCTGACTTTTTCTCCAAGTTTTGCTATTTGCAGCTTTCATAAAGTTATTTTAATTAAATTTTTGTATGTTTACAGAGAAAACTCCAAGGATTTACTCAGAAATAAGCAAAAGAAAGACAGCAGATCTCATCAAGCCCTATTGGCATGTTCTTTGAAATTTTTATTTTGTCATAGTCCTTAGTCCTCAGTACTTGTGATTTTTCACATAAAAACATGTTATTCTATAAACTGCTGTATATACTGTATAAAGTTTTCAAGTCAGAAATTTCATTTTTTCTTAAGTTTAGAACAGTCAGACCTTGATCGGGTTGGCATCTTGAAGCATAACATAATATTGTCTAATAATTCTGCTATAGAAGAAAGCTTCATTATCTGAAGCAGAACGAGGCCTTAAACAGAGCACATCTCTCTCCTTCTATTTCTCATTGTTTTCTTAGACCACATTTATGCTACACCTTTTCCCAGTTCCCTGTAGCACCACCATCCTCCTTACCCACAGCTCGTGCAGCCAATGCACACAGAGAATTACAGCCCTGTTAACAAACATGATCAGCCTTTCATTCAGCTAGAAAAGTCACATAAACTTACTGTTTTCTTTCACATAAGTTCCTTTAAATTCTTATTTGAGATATTAATTAGGTTGTTTTCAACATATGGTTTGCAATTATTTGGCTCTTTCAGTTCCTTGAACTCGTTGTTCCACCTTGCAATAATCACTAATGCACAAAGTGCTTCATCGTGGTGCTTTTTTTTGTTATTTCTGTTCACTGAATATAAAAACAGTTGATGTTTTGTTCTCTCAGCTCATTCATTCAAATGTTTTTGTAAAACACTGACAGTAGAAGCTGCCCTGCATTTATTCCATGTCTGATGTACCATTAGTTAAACACCTACTCTCCAGATAAATGGAATTTAGCTCCAAGCATGCAGACCCAGTCCACAAACCCTATAATGACATGTTTGCAAATCCATAAATCCTGGCTGTAAGCTTTCACCAACACACAGCTGAGGAACAAGCCAAGCCTTTAAACACCCAGAAGAAAACTCATGATAAGACAAAAAAGTTCCTCTGAGAAATGTAGCCATATGAACCAGAGCTGCACATGGAAATGCTGTTTGGGCATAGCTACTCTTATGAAATGCAATCCCATGTGTGGTGTGTACATACATACATTTCTGCATGTACTAACTGCATCCACATAATCAACTTCCAATCTTGGATCTAAGTTGAAAACAACAAATCTGAGTGAAATATAGCCTTTACCTTTTGAACCTCACAAGATTAAAAATTGTACTGAAGCTAATTACAGAGCAGCCCATCACTGCTGACACACACTGAAAGAACTGCTCAGGGTAGATTTGTAGTGCATTTCCCTCCTCTTTTCCTTCTCCACTACCTGTGAGTGTGTTGGCTGAAGTGTGCTGGCTCTGTCATGCAGAGGGGGATTTCAGGGTGCACATCCTACACCAGCTCAGCTCTGGGTTGTGCTGAGCCAGCCACAGTGTGGCACATGGAAACAGCCCAAAACACATCAGGGAGATGCACATCAGCATTTTAAAGCAATTTCATGTGCAGCCAGCTGATGTTATAAATCAGTGAACAGAGAGTGATTTGCATAAGTGACAGGATATGTGTGAGTCCTTTGGGTTTCCCAAACCCTGCTTCATTTGAAATCATGTGCCTTAGTAAAATATGTAAATTTGTACATTTTTGTTAAATGACTGAATTGATTAATTACTTCATTTTTTTTATTTATTTATATGTTCAGCTGTTCCTAATACCTGTTGAATATTTATGGCCCTGTGTAGCACTAAGGTGGAGATTTGGAGGTTGTCTGGCTACTTACAGATTTCTGGGTACAGATGGACTCTGACTTAGGGAAGGTAACAGAGTCACTGTCCCCATCTCAGAGCCCTGCTATGGCCTTCTGCCCCAATAGCCAAATGTCAGTCTATGTGCTCCTGAGCTACTGCAGGGCATAGACTGACATATTAATGCAAACTAGAATTGAGGATTATGCTAATATGTCAGATTGTGCACTGGAGTGGGGAGACAGGGCAGGGAGCTGGGAACCGCAGCCTCAGCTGCCATCTCAGCATGAGCCATGGAGCTATAATTCCCACCTTGAGCATGGGATTTGCTTATTTTATAGGCTGCCCTATTTATTTTTGCTTACTTACTTTGGAAGGGATCTTTCCATGGTATTAAGTCCCTATTGGACCATTTTGAAAGGATCTTTGTCCCTTGTGTCTCAGAAGGAAGATACTCTGGTATGATCAAACCCACTGCTGCAGGCCCTTCAGCCAGCAGTGACTGCATTCCTGTGCAGCAGCTTTTGTAAATCCCAATTGATAACTTCTCTTATGTCTTGGTTTTCTCAGTAAAGGCTACACTTCTGCACTGGCCAAAGTGGTTTGAGTGCACTCAGGCTCTTCCAGCCTGCTGGTGCCACTTTTACTGCTGGGCTGCTGCTGTCTGCAGTGCAGCTGTCCTACATCTCCCTGGGAGCCCAAGTGCCACTGCTTGACTGACACCAACTCAGGTGCTGCCCTGGGGATGTGCAGCCCATCTGCAGCATCAGGAGGCTGACAGCCCTTGGAGCTGATCAAACCCAGCCACAGATCCTCTCACTGCTTCCCTGCACCCTGCTAGCCCTGCTGCACTGCTCCCTCTCTCCTGCCCTGCAACAGAGCCCAGCAGAGTGGTTCTGTTCCCTCTCCTTTGCACTGTTAGAGTTAGGCATTTTTCTTGTTTTCACCTGTGTTCAGCACTCAGCAGAATGCCAGCTGGAGACCTGGAGAGTGAGAGGGGCTTGGACTTGAAGAGCTATGCCAAGTAGCTAGGACAAGCATTTGGCTACCTCTCACATGCCAAGCTTGTCTCAGCATCCAAAGTGTCCCCACTGAAGACACCTTTGTGAAGCCCTGCCCTCAGAGCCCTGCTGTGTCAGCTCATGAGTCAGTCCCTGGCATAGCCAGGCTGGACATGCAGGTGAACAGCCAAAAATTAAACAGCACTCCTTGTTCTGAGGAATGAGTTATGAAATACACATTCCTCGTGGGGCACTGGGGAGTTGCTAAATGAGTTTGTGATAGTCTCCATAGCAATGGAAAAGCATACTAAGAGGAGAAACTACAGAGAAGATGTATGCCAGAGATATGTCTCCTTGACAACAACCCAGGCATGGGACTGAGAGAGCTGCCTGGAGGAGCTAAAGCTGGATCCTCATGTCCTTCTCTCTGAAGTGACTCAGGACATCAGAAGGAACTGCTCTTAATAAAAGCAACAAGCACCAAGATAAGAATAAATTAAACCACTAACACTGATTTATGTGAGTTAGAAATATAAGTCTGGGTATAGCAGTTCCTTTACATACCTATATGAATCATGTATGAATTTTATGTATTCATATGCTGTGAAGTCAAGTATTAAAAAATTATCAGTCCTACCCTAGGCCATGCAGCTATCTCCAGTTCTCCTGTTTCTTTGCCTTTCAAGATATTCTTTAATAACATGATCAAGGAGATTTTTCTTGTAGGACCCATGCCTTGTTCAGCACAGCGGGCAGATGATGCTCACTGAATTGTTGAGTCAATATTTTGTCTTTCCCTTGTTCTTCAATAGCTTGCCTCAGGCCTTCTTTATTTCATGCAGTGCAAACATACTCACAAAGAATAAATTCCCTCATGAAAATTTCTGCAGCAGTTATTATAGCAACAAAGTTAAATGCCACCAAACTGGAATAATGCTAAAAATACCAGCAAAAAACCCCAAACCCAAAAAACCTGCAACTACAAAGGCAAAAAAAACAAGAGACAGCAAGCCAAAGCTTCTCCAGATGTGTCACTCACCAGCTTGCCTGAAGTCAACAAATCCAGGTGTTACTTTTACTCTCATGTCTCTTTTTATTTGCCCAGATTTTGATACATTACTCCTGCCAGGGACTACTGGAAGACTCCCCTCACATCTTGCTCAGCCCCTCCAGGGAGAGCCTGAGACGGCTGTGTGCTCTGTAGAGGAACTACAATACTTGGGGGGATCTAAAAAATATTCTTAATAAGTAATACCCAGACAAGCAGGTCATCATTCAGTTTAGTGCTGGGTTCTCCCCATGAACTTCGGCACTTATAACAGATATTGCTGCACAGACTTGGGAATGTAGTTTTAAAACAAAGTGTAGATTGTTTTCTTTTTCAATAAGGTGCTGAATATTAAGAAAAGTCCATACCATGGTTAATTAACTGAACGATGAAGGTAAAGCATGATATTGTCAGGTAGATTATTGCAATGCAGGAAGTTCTGTCACTTTAAATTTAATTAAAATCATAGCTGAGTTGGTAGAGGTATTGTTGAAATTAAATGTTATTGTTTCCCTCATCATGCTTATAATTAAATGAAGTAATTGCTCTTTGATTGTTTAGGTGATTTAAAATTAATTCCATTGTTATCCTACTGCATTTATTAGCTGACAGATGCAAATCTCCCAGGAACATTGAATAGCTCTGGCCATGTTCCTCCTCCCTCCCTCCTTGCTGACTCTTCCCTGCCTTGGGGTTTGCAATATTCCCTGGAAACCAGGAAAAGCCCATGAATTCTCCTGCAGCAATGTCAGCAGAGAGGACTTTGCAGTTTGCTGCCAGCAGTCAGCTTTTAAAGAAGTAAAGAAAGGAAAAGAAGGAAAAGGGAAACTCCAGTGAGTACCTGGAGCTCGGCAGGCTCTAGTCCTGAAGTGACAGGTTCCCCAGACAGGAGGCTTGCTGAGGAGCCCTGCCTTCCTTTAGGTCAGCTGCTGCTCAATCCTGGCACGTCCTGGACCACAGTTTGCCCCTGTGAGAGGGAAAGGGGGCCACCAAGGCACAAGGATGAATTTGAGAGCTGGGTTCATCCTACACATGTAATTGCTGGGACAGAATAAAGTACACATTGACTATGGACTCACCCAGCACATCTTCTGCTAGCAGTGTTATTACTCCCTGTGATCTTTCTGAGCATATTTTTAATTTTCTACATAAAATAGCAGATTTTAATTGTACTTAGCCCAAAGCTGCATACACTGCCCTACTCTCTGGGGTGGTTTTTCTTCCAGAGACCATGATGTCATCAGTGATTTGGACCTGGCTACTCTGGATACTGTGTGCCAAATGAAAAAGAACAATGGCAAAATATGTCCAAGGCTGCCAACAAGACAGACCGTGGCACGAGGTGCCTGCCTGGGAAGCCAATTAAATTCACAGAGCTTGAAGAGAGCTCAGAACCCTTGGTGTTCTCACACTTGGTGTGAGGGCACAGCCCCGCACATGGGTCAGGCCCAGAAAACACAACACATCTGAAAAAACAGAAGAGATTTCCTTAATGCCTTTTATCTTTGAGGGCAAAACTGACAGTCTTGAGATGTTCAGACGTAGATCTTGCTCACATTGTGTGAGCAATACCACAAAGATACACCACTTGTGTCTTGTGGCAAGAAATGGCTCTGTGTCAGCTTTGGTCCAGCCTTGCAGCTCACCATCCTGGGGTATCTGTTGTTGTTGCTGCAACACAGCCGGTTCTGGAGCAGGGAATAACAGCTCAAATACAGCTCAGCAATTTCTCAAGGCAAGCACACAGACTGTACCTCTACCATCCCAGGCTCTGGGAGTGGCTCAGGCCCCTTAGAGGTCAGATATTCTCCTTGAAGTTAGGGGATTCCATACATAAAGGTGAATATGGCCCAGGCTGACACAGTGGCAGAGGCTCTACGTCTCAGCTGACTTCAGCTGAGCTACAGGTAAGCAGAAAGAGGGTAAACAGTAATGTGAAACTGCCTTTTGTCCTGCCTTTGCTTCTCAGAGATCTGGGTGTTTTTCTTTAATAGAAACAGATTTGAAAGAGATTTGTTAATATTTTATGTTAATATATATAACGTTAATATATTAACACCAAACTCAGCATAAAATAAAGTGTTCATGAATATCCCAGTCTCCAGCTTTGTAAGGGATCAATATTCATTCTGTACCAGATGTGGCAAGCGTAACTGCAGTATTAAGTGCTACTCAGGATATTATTAAACTATCAAATAAGAAAGGAAATTGGAATACAATTGCTACTGTAGGATTACAATATCAGCAGTGCGTGGAAAGACTTTCACTTACATTAAGGACTGTGGTAAGAGTGAGCACAAAGCTTTGCACTTAACAGGGTGAAGGAATTGCACAGGATTTTTGGTCAAAGGAAGGTGCTCCCCTATAGGGCCCCATAACAAGGAATTTGTCCCCATACCTCTAAAACCACAAAAACCTTGCTCTTCTATAGGACATCTCCACCAATTCCTGAAGGTTTATTTTGCACTCTAAACTGAAACAAAAACATAGTGCTACAACAAAACAGCGACCACACTGTACTCAAGCTCTGCAAGTCTGGGCTGTATTTGTTTGGAACAGCAGCTGGATCCAGATTTTGCAAATTGTTTAGGTCTTTATAAAAAGCCAAGCTGTAAGCCTTGTGGCAGACTTGTCCAAAATGTATCCAAAACTGCCAAATGTGAGGATGTGCCCTGTCACAGAGAGAGCACAAACTTGAATGGTTTCTGGTGAGACACTGAGAAATGTGAAATAGAAAACTGAGTTGGAAAACAAACGAGCAGAAGTGAATCAATACATTGCCTGTCACATATAGAAGTGATTTTCAACATGATGACAGCTGAAAGTAAAAAAAGGCATGTTTTTTACATATGCATTCAGAGTCCCTGCCTGACACAAAATCCATTGCAGCAGTAGAATGACCCCAGAGCTGAGCCAGGGGCTGGGGGGTTCAGGTGATAGCTTTCAACAGATGGGAATTTCCTCTTCTCCCCCAAGAAGGCCAGAGCAGCAGCAAGCACATCCTGAGGACTGCTCTGCATGCTGGAGGCTCTAGCACTGGCCAGCCAGGGAACCCCACTGCTATTGAGCTCCATCAGTTCAGCATTATCTGCAATGCATTTGTCACCTCTTACCCAATTCTAGCTCTAACTGTGGGACATATCCTCCCAGCTCACAACCCAGACTGGAGACTCAGGGTTCTTACAAGTGGATACAGTTCAACAATTCAGCTGCTTCTGTTGAGGATGGGCTTGCAGGGCAGAACTCTGGCTGTGCTGAGAAAATTCAGGTTTAATTGAGCAGAAAGAGATATAACAAACACCTTTAGAAAAGATCAAAAGAAAATGGCTGTGCTTTTTTTTGGTCTCTCTTCTACAAACCTTCCCTGACTCACTATGTTTGTGTGGGTTTAGAAGTCACATCCTCTATTTTCACCACCTAAAACACCAGCTCAGTACCTGCTGTGATGTGCCAGGGATGAGCTTCTGAGAGCTCCCTCTGATGGGAGGAGGATCAGACACTCAGATACTGTCAGAGTTCACCTGAGTACCTTTGGGCACGCTGCAAAATCACATGCCCTTACGGAACTGTTTTTGTACAGCACAATACCAACTTTCCCATCTTCTTTTACTTTAGACCTTTCCCACACTGTGGGTTTTTCATCTCCTTTCTCCTCAGACCTCTCCGTTTACTCTCTTGCCCAGGTATTGCACCCTGGTTTTGTTTCCACGTGTGGTCCCTGACTCTGTAGGTCAAAGACATCAGGCAAATGGATTCCTACAAACACCTCCAGCCTCTGAAAGACACAAACTTTCCCAGCAGCCTGGAAGAGCTTGCCATGGGCCAGCAGAGTCAGCTGCTGCTTGCCACCCACAGGCACTATTACAGACCAAGATGGTGAGCTCCAATCTGGATTTAGGTTTCTTTACATGCCCAGATGAGGCTTGCGAGCCCCCTCCCACCATGTGGAGCAGATCCCAGCACCTCTCAGGGTGTTGGGGTCCCCTGGGCCCCCCCTCCTGGCTACAGCTTCTGCAGGAGCCAGTGTGAAGGGGCTCCCTCCTGCCATGCCTGTGCAATTCTTGCTGTCAGCAGCAGATGGCCAAATATTACCACACATACATAACATTTACATCCAAAAGGGCACATAACGGGGTAGAAATCGCCTTTCCTTGCCAGCATTTATTTATAAAATGGCATATGTATACTTGGCATTTACCTTTCTATATGCAACATTACTAAATGTGTGACAAATGGTGACACTCATTTCCTTTCCCACTCCTGACGTGCTTGCCAAAGTAAAGAGCCTTAAGCAAACAAGTAGTAGGATAAAACCTTGTCCTAAACCGTGTAAACCTTATTTATAATTTCAAATTTATTTTACAGTATAGAAAAAGCCCCCAAGGCCCGGAGCCAGCCGCAGCAAAGCCCGGGTCAGCAGCAGCTGGCTGCAGTGGCAGAGCGAAGGGCATCTGGAATTTGAATGCAGAAAGTGTTTCATTAAACACGTCAAAAGGCCCAGCGAGGGTTGGCAAATGCACAGGCTCATGGTTTTAGCTGTTCTGGAGGAGGTCACACAAAGCTGCTCTCTCAGTGCCTCACAAGAGTGGAGGGAGGGGCTTTACCTGCACTTTGCAGGTAATTGGCATTGCACAATCTTTGAAAATAATCGATGGGTCACGAGAGCTAATGTGACAAACAGGAGCAAAAAGGCAAGGAATTACCTTTCCAGCAGCACCTCAGGGCATGCCTGTGCAGACTCGGGCACAACACACTGTGGGTTCAGCCAGGACATGTGCCAGAACACTGAAAACAAGGCTGGAATTGCAGAGTTCTGGGAGCACAGACACCTCAGCACTGGATTCTCCATCACCTCTTGGGGACAATGGCAAAAACACACCTGTGTTTCACTGCTTTGGACAGCACTCTCCACTCCCCGGTGCTGCTGTCTGCCAGACCCATCTTTCCCAGGGCTGTTTGGAAAACCAGCTTAGTAACTGGCTCCACATCCTTCACTGTACATCAGTTAAAGAGGATGAAGCGAGAGGGAAAAGCTCCATCACTTAAGCATGCTTTAAGGGAACAATTTTCCTGAGATGCTGTTTCCAGTAGCTCAGAAATTGCCATTTAATCTTAAAGTGATTAAAGATTACTCCCGGGTGCCAACCACAACCAAAGCAAAACAGCTCTTTGTGTACTACTTGTGTAGCACTGGATTTTACTTTCCCTCACACTGTTTGAACTCTGTGCTAGCTTGCCAGCAATCTGGGTAGTAGCACAAGCTACTGGAAAGGTCTTTGGTGTCACCATCAACTGCAGGAAATGCATGACTGCCCCATTCTCACACCCTACTTAATTTTTGGCTGATATTTACCAACAGTGGCAGCCTATAACTCTCACTTACAGAAAGAATGTAGGATGGCTTTCTAAAGATGCGTGATCTGGGGACCAAGCTGGCAAATAAGGCTGAATTGATATTTGATTTCTGCCTTTTATGCTAAATTAATAAGACTACAGGTATGCATAGAGGGCTTTCAAGCTGAGTGATAGTGCTCACACCTCTTATCCCTACCCACAGCCTAGGAGGGGTGTGAAGATGCTCCAGATGGGTTCCTGGGTGTAAAACACAGCAGCATAACCTACTCCAGACTAAACAGGGTGTGATATTCAGTGATCATTTACCTTAAGCAGAAATCCAGTGTCTGGTTTGGATGCTGTTGGACTCCTCCTGGCAGCTTCTGACACACAGCAGAAACCCTCTCCTGCCATCAGTGTTCCAGCCCCGGTGCCTGACAGAGACCTTCTGTCTCACAAGCATCATCCTCCTGAAATAGCATCTGTCCTTGCAATAACACATCCCTCCCTGATAACCAGGCAGTGGGTTATCAAGGAGCTCCTTGACTTCCAGTCCCCCCCTCAGCTGCCCAGATCAAACAGTTCCCCACTCCAACAGCCCTCCCTGCACACCCTTGCTGCCTCCTTTGCCTGTGCCCAAAGCCCTGTGGCTCTGCATCACCACTCTCCAGCTTGGACACGCTCCCTCACGTGTCTGGTCACACATGATGAGGGGATGCAAGTGCAGCAACAGGAGCTGCAGCATGTCCTGGAGGGTCTTGTGCAGACAGGAATGGGATGTGCCCCAAAATGCATAGACAGCCTCAGCCTGATTTTTCAGGTTTATCAGATTATGGAACATGCTTACAATTGTGCATCAGCTTGGGCTTCTGCCATGTTGGAAACCAGTCCCTAAAAGTCCCGTGTATTGTATTTGTTCCTGCAGTAACTCATTTCAGGATTTTCTTGCTTTAAAATGAGCCTGTCAGGGCATTGAGACTTAAAAGAAATCTTTCTTCAGCTTAATGTATTTACAGACTTATCTGTAGCTCAGCAATCTGATTTGATCAATTTCAGTAGATATAGTTTAAGTACCAGAGTTTTGAATTTGTGAAAATTTTGTCTTCCAAGAGCCCTAATTCTAACTGAGAGCATCACTGACTTTACAACAATCGTAATTCCCTTCTCAGACACCAGCAATCCTGGTAGGCAGCTTTAGACACATGCAATTCTACATCATGTCAGAGAAAACAGATCATGTGAAAGTAAAATGGCTCACCAAAGAGTAAACAAAGCATCCTGCCAAGGTTTTTTGCACCGCATTTCCTTGGCTGTGCTTTCAGGACTTCCACAGGGGCGCGTTTTGAGCCCAAGCCCCTTTTTGGATGTGCGTTCCCAAAGCCAGCAAAGGCAGCGGGAAGGGTCTGCTTGCCAGAGGGGTGAGGGCAGGGCAGGGGATACCCCGGGGAGCTGTCCCTGCTGCTGGCAGGGGACACCAGTGCCCGGGGCAGAAGGCTGCCCGCAGTGTGGGAGCTGCTGGGAGCCCCAAGGAAATCTCGGCACGTGTGCATCAGCCTTCCCTTCCATCCATCCTCATCCAGCGCCGCGCTGCTAAGCAACTAAAGCCGGCGAGGAGGCGCTTTGGAGATCAGGCTAAAAATAGCCCCAGCAGGCGAGGCAGCCGAGCAGCCGGAGCCGGTGAGGCCGAGCTGCCACTGCTGCCCTCGGAGCCGCTGCCCACCGCGGCCTTTGGCTGCCCGCGGGCCCTGGCACACCGCTGCCCCTCAGCCAGCCTGGGCACAGGGCCCCGCTCTTCCCTGCCCGCACCGCAGCCCCACCCAGGAGGAAGGGATGGAAAGAAGCCCCTGGGCAAATGTAGTGTTAACAGGAGCAATTAGATTAAACTGACAGAATCACGAACGCCATTAGAAATGACAGATGACAGCTACAAACACGGTACAAACACGAGGCAGAGCACACACCTCCCTCTGTCTCTTCAGTCTGTTGTTGCCAGCAGCTGAAATCATTTTTGTACCTCATCTGTACCAAACCCAGTTTGTCTGGTTTTGGTACAACCCTCTCCTCGTGCAGGGATGGCAGAGAACATAAACCAAAACACAGGAATAAGTGTCTGTATACTTTATGCAGCAGTGTTTGAAATTCTAGGTCTGGAAGAAGGAGAAATAGCAGGAAGGAGCCCTGCATTTTACCTGTTTGGTAAAAGCACACCCATCACAAGGGGAGAGCCTTCTCTCCACTAGCTCAGTCCTGCCCAAAGTGGGCCACTACACCTTTTTTGGGGAGGCACAGTGCAAAACCACTCCAGTGAACTGACCCAGCAAGAATCATCCCATTCTGTCCACTTGTCCTCTCTTTTGGCAGCAAGGCATTTCTTGAGCACACCTTTCCTCCACGATGGCAGCCCCTCTCCAGCTCCCTTAACCACAGCAGGGAAATTACCAGGGTGAAAAGAACCCCCCAGCTCCCTTCCCCCAGGGGTATTTTGGCCCAGGTCTGCTCACTCAGAGCACCATGCTGGGCACCCCAAGTTCCAGAAGGGCTGAAGTGGGATGAAGGGAGTGTGCTCCTATCAAGAGCTGTGGGCAAGAAGGGTTGGTTAGTCACAGGCATTGAGCAACAGCTTCTTTACCTCCTTGCAACACCAACTGCAGGAACAGGAAAATCCAGGCAGGTGCTACCACATTAAGGATTACTTTGATGCATCTGAGAGATGCGTTTAACTCCTTGAAATACTACTTTCTTTTAAAGCCATGGCCCAAAATCCTGGGGAAATTACATCCCAAGTTGTCTGAGCACAAATTCAGCAGTAAGAGCCCCCTGCTTCAAACCAGCAAAGGAGCACACCAGCAATGAGCAGGACTTGGTGACACCCACACAGGGACACCCCTGGGAACTGAAACAGCTTAACTCAGTGTTCTTGATAACCCAGGCAAGCACCTTTACTGCACATTCTCCCACCTCATGTCTTTTTCTAAGAAAGCAGTACAAAGCCCTAGGCACCAGCCTTGCAAACTGACCCCACATCGCTTCCCCTGGAGGTTCCTGGGATGGTGTTTGTTCTTCTCCCCTTAAGTCGCTGTTATGACCCCAGGGTGCAGCTCTTGTGGCAGGTGATGTTTCCACCTGCAGCCAGCAGGCATGATATGGATCATCAGCTCCTTTGGTCACCCAAAAGAAGGCCCAGGAGAAGGCAGCAAGGTCTGATGAGCAGCTGGTGGCTCCCAGCTAGCAACACTGACCTGTTTGCTCTTTCCAGGATCTTCCTCCTAGCACACAAAAACACACTCAAATGGAGAAAGGGCAGAGCTAGAAAACAAATTGTGACGTTCATTGCAGAGAAAATGGCCTCTCTGCAGCTGGGCCATAAATTTCCCTGTGAGCGTAAGGGGGACGTGGGTGCACATGTCTTCCAAATACCAATGTCATTTTCAGTGGGAGTAAAACCTAATTGATCTTTAACATGCAGCACTTAATTTCAGTGCCTTTTGTACATCAACAGTACTAGTGAAACAAACACCAGATTTTACTAAAATGAGTACGTGTCAACATATTGGTGACTCACACACACCCAGTTTCAGGCTCTGAATTATCCAGAAGATTTCTCCTTCAGCACTTTTTACCCAGCAGTGATAGAAATATCCCAGCTGGAAATCCTGGTGCATCCCCAGTCTTTCTTGTTCTTGCCCTGAAGCTGAGGTTTCATGTTTGGAAAGAGATTTCCAGGTGGGAAATACCATATGTGTCAGCATATGTTTCCATGCAGCATTGGAAACCTCAAGGCAGCAGCTGCCACTAAACCATTCTACAGACCCGAATGGAGAGGGTTCAGCCAAAATAGGAGGCCTGTAAACATTTTTGAGCTGGCTTGTTGTGACCCTCCCTGACCAGCCCTGCCACTCAAGCACACCAAGCACTTCCTGGGAAAGTGGATCTGCCTGGGACCCTCGGATGCCCAGCCTGTGGCTGCAGACTGCCACAGCTTCACTTATATTTGCTGCTGCTATTTACAGCTAACTTTGAATGAATCATAACAAAAAAAAGATGAGGGTTTGATACCTCACAGCTGTGAAGTATAAAGAAAGACCTTTAGTGATATCTTGCACCATAAATGTATTTGTCTGTGCTGGTCTATATCTAGGTGATAAATGAAGACACTTGAAAGAGCTTCTTAATCTTTGAAAAGCAAACCAAAACCAATAATCCTTTCTAGTTTTATTATACCATCCATCCATTTTCCTTTGCTCTGCTTCCAAAAGCATTGATGGCAGATGGGCAGTCTACAGCCTCCAGCCTGCTTGGGTTTGTTTGTGGGGTTCATTGTAGGGCAAAGGCACTGGAACCACTGAGCAATTATCCCCACTGTGCTGGCCTCAGACTTCATTACATCTGCAAGCCTTCTTCCTCAAGGCCAGCTTCTGACAAAATCTCGTATCAAACCAGAAAATCCAGACTGACCTTTAACTTAATGTATATAAATATCTCAAAGAGAGGTACCAGAGGACGGAGCCAGATTCTTCAGTGGTGCCCAATGACAGGACAAGGAGCAATCACCATGAACTAAAACACAAGAAGTTTCACCTCAACATGAGGAAGAATTCCTTTACATTGAGGATGGCAGAGCACCAGACCAGGCTGCCCAGGGAGGTAGTGGAGTCTCCCTCTACGGAGACCTTCAACACCCATCTGGATGAATTCCTGTGTGACCTGCTCTGGGTGACCCTGCCTTGACAGGGGGATTGGACTGGATGATCTCCAGAGGTCCCTTCCAATCCTAACTATTCCATGATTCTACTAGATACAGCTCTACAAGCCACCCCTCATCTCCAGGGAGATCTTCTTGCAGAGCTCTGCTGATTCTCACAAGTTCCAGGCATCCACACCAGTCTACAGACACCCACAGCTCTCTGAGGACCCAAACCCAGCCAACAAAGAAGACCTACCACCATCAGAACCCCACAGTGAGGTGGGAGGATGTTACAGAATCAAGAGCCTGTTGCTATGCTTCCTTTTCCCTCTGGGCTCCACCATGAATCCTCTTCAATAATGGCTTTATGGCTCCATCAATCTTATTTAAACTTCAGTACAAATAAATTGCAGCACATTCAGAGTCCCATCACAGCGCTCTGACTCACCCAGTCCCAGCAGACATCGTATATTAAATTAGCTTTGGAATGTATTCAAAAGCAATTGTTTCATCTTGTTCAGCTGAGAGCTCCCCATGCTGTATGTCAGGGGAAAGCAGAGCAGGATGGCAACCCCAGACTCTTTGGGCCGGGTTATGGGGTTTGACACGGTGCTGAATTCCTCCCCTTGTTCCCTGCCTGGCTGCAGCAAGGGGCTCCTGCTGCAGTCCCGTGTGGGACAATTCCCACCGTGGGTCCCCATGGGCTGCAGGGACACAGCCTGTCTCACCATGCACCCCAGCACGTGCCTGTGCAGCACCCCTGCTATGGTCCCTGGAGCACCTCCTCCTCTCTCCACACTCTTCCCTTGCTCCAGCATGAAGTCCCTCCCACAGGAGATAGTTCTCCATGACTTTCTCCACTGTGAGTCTCCACAGGCTGCAGTCCTTCAGGAGCTCCAGTGAGGTCACAGGTCCAGCCTGGGCTCCTCTCTCCACAGGTCCTGTCAGGAGCCTGCTCCAGCATGGGCTTCCCATGGGGTCACCCAGCCTCCTTTGGGCACCCCCCTGCCCGACCTAAAGAGGGAGTTGTGGTTTTAATCTATCACAGTGTCCCCTTCAGAAAACCAAAGATGTATTCTTAAAAGAATTCAATATTATCCAAAACATGTGGTCCTTTATGATGGAAAGAAGTTAAAGACTGAATTCCCTTCCATAGGGTCCCATCTTTGAGCTGTAATTCAGGGGCCTGTTGGGTGCAAAAAACCCAAACAAACAAAAAAGCCCAAAACCTAAACTGGACACCCTTCCCCAAGCACAAAAAACCCAACCAACCAAAGAACCCCAAACTCTGCTGTGTTCTCCTCCTTTGCCTTGCTGCAGCAGCAAGGAGCAAGGCTGCATGCAGTGTCAGCCCAGGGGCTGGGGGTGTCCCTGTGTCCCACAGAGCCCGGGGATCCGAGACCTGCAGCCTGGGCAGCATCACAGCGGCACATGGAGATGCAGAAGTGCCAAGCCTGCTTCCAAGTAGCAAAACAAAAAGAATGTGCTTAAACTGAATTACTTTTTCACTCACTGGCTGGCAAGATAATGATCTGACACAGCTAATTAGCAAATTCCTGAGGCTGTTGTAACCCTCAGACCAAAAGCATACCAAACTCCTTGTTAATTCAGCTGCTTAGTCTCCTCTGCCTCCTCTTATTGTGTACCCTTATCTCCTTTGAGAAGCAAACGGGAAACACCTTCCTGTTTAACTACTTGTGCTCTGGAGTGGTTTCCAATCGGTGGACATCATCAGCAGCTTTAGATGCAGAAATCCTATTAATCTAATGTGCCTGCTGGCTGATGGATGTCTGAGAGGCTGGTGTTGAAGGCAGAGTGCCTCCGGAGGGCGGCCGGTCAGGCTGATGTGTTGATAGCAAGGATTATGCAGGCTCACGCTTTGCCCACCCCTGGCTCTGTGTGCAGCAGCAGCCCCGGCCGGAGGAAGCAGCAGCTTTCAGCTCTACTCCTTTAACTTCAGCTGCATTTCCATTCCAAAGCAACAGGCAGAGGATCTCTGGTGATAAGGACTTCCAAGGTAAAAGGGCATCTCTATTGCCCTTGAAAAGCTACTGAAATATTTACCTCTGTAGCAAACTGAATTCAGCCTTCCCAGGTCCTGCCAGCATGTCTCATCATTTTCTGGTTTTGCTGGTGTTAGGGGCTGTACTAAACTGTGCTGATCAACCCGGGAAAATAACGGGTACTGAGACTTTTCTGCTTCCTTTCTAAATCATGGCAAGCTGCTCAGCAAAAGCCACTCTGTGACATCGATGTCCTGCAGCTTTCCTGGATAAAGCCAAGTATTCCCCAGTCACTGGCCATATGTGCTCAGATGTGGATGAGAGGGCTCACACCGTGCCTGCAGCCCTGGCACTGCCCCAGGATGCCCACTCCATCCTGCCAAGCACTCTCTTGGTCCTCCTGCCAGGAGGTTTTGGGGTGAGCATTGGTGGTACCTCCTACCTGCAGGGCCATGGTGAGCCTTGGGGACTCATCATGGAATCACAGAATAATTTAGGTTAGGAAAGACCTTTAAGACTATTTAACCCAGATGTTAACCCAGCGCTGCCAAGTTCACCACTGAACCCTGTCCCTTAAGTGCCACATCTGTGTCTTTATAATATCTCCATGGGTGGGGACTCCACCTTCAGATGAGGAAGGGGTATGACCCCACCAGCCTTGATGAGCTCTGTGCAAGTGGGTGCATGCAGGGTGTTCCAGTTATGGATCAGGAGACGTGCCAGGAGGTGTCTTGAATTCCTGTGGGCCAGGGCACTGCAGTGCCAGACTCCCCTCTCCTCACCTGATTTCCCAGGCTCAGTGAGGCAGGCACCAAAAGGGCTCTGGCACAGCTCAGCTGGGCCTGACCTTGCCCCTTTGCATCCTGGCTGAGCTGGGGTAGGGAGGTGAAACGCTGCCTCTGCATCCACAGGGACGCTCTGACAGCTCTGTGGAGGCACAGGGGTGGCCAGAGTGCAGGTGGTGCAGGGCAGGCTAGGAGCAGACCTTTGCTTTGCTTCCTCTTGCAGGGATCACTGTCACATCACTGTCACAACAGCTCCACGACACTCAGACCCTCAGGGGCTGCCTCTGTGGGACTGGCCAGGTGGGAGCACTGGGCCACACTGGGCCACCCATCTCATGGCTCCTCTTCCACAGAGTCCACTCAGACAGAATCTTCCACAGCCTCCCTTCCCCACAGAGGAGCAGGACTTCTTCTGGTATTGAAAATAAAACATAGGGTGTCTGGCTTCTGAAACCATGTTTCCATGTGATCATTGTTTTGGTGCTGAGGGTGGCTGGGATCAGTCCCGCTCCTGTCAGCAGCAGAGGAGAGCAGCAGGTTTCGGCAGCCTGCACTCTGAGGCGCTGCGCTGGCAGCTGATGCTGTCTGCCGTGATGACTCACTGCTGTTGATTTGGGCAGAGGCAAGAAAAACAGCCTGAATTGCACCAATTTAACATTCTTATTCTCAGCAATGGGCTATTAGCTCGGAGCAGGTCCCCATCCCATGCTCCCCCACCTCCTTTCAGTGTAGCAACCTTGAAATTTATTTTTCAATATTGGAAAAGTGATTTATTGTGAGCCTTATAGTTGGAAAACCAGCTTACATCACTACCAGAGAGACATCATATACAAATGGATCACATCTGCATTAACGAAATACCTGGCACACTTTGGCTTGATAATCTCCCCAGGCAATTCTTTTTTTCTTTTTTCTTTTATTTTTTTTTATGGCTGCTCAAACGTTGGCTTTATCACCCTGGGAAGGAAAGGGGGAACCTGTGGAGCACATGCTCATGGTAGCTGGTCAGGACAACAATCACTGGGCTGTTCTCCCAAAAGCATTCATCCCAAAAGAGAGTTTAACCCAGGGTGAACTCCCAGGAGGTATTTCAGCCCTGCTGCAGCTGCAGCCAAACCACTGATGGAGCTGAACCGAGTGCCAGTGGTGGATGGCTCCCCACTGGAGAAGGGATCACACAGCACAAACCAGCCCCAGGGGGATTCAGAACATGGCTCTGCAGTGTGGGTGGCTGCTCAGCTCCAGCCTGGTGTGGGAATTGAGCTGTCAGGTTGCATTTCCCACATCCAGCCTCAGCAGCCACAACTACTCACTTATATTTTTCCAATAATTTCCATTTTCTCTATTCCTTTTCAAAGGACCACAGATAAGCTATAAGGTCTCACACAAACAAAAAAGAAGGGCTGTCATTCCAACAAATAACCTCTACAGCTGCTGGTACCCTGGAGCTGTCAGAGCATAATCTGTTTGTTTTGAAAGAAATCACACTGGTGGATTTTGTGGGGATGGATGGATTGAGTCATGCTTAGCTCTGAATGGGCGTCACCAGAGAGGGATCAGATATTTTATTTTCTGAAGTTCATTTCTGAAACCTGTTGTGCCTGGTGGTAGTAGTTACCATCCAATCCTGGGCTGTACACAGACTAAACACTGTATATAAAATAGAATGTTTGCTTGTTTGCTGCTTATAAACTCTGTTTTAAGCCCAGGGAAGGGCTCATTACATGGCTCTGGATATTGCAGTGTGTCCCTGAAGGAAACAGGAGAGCCTGAGATTTTCCATTACTTTCAGTAAATAATTTTCAGTTTTCCAGACAATCTTTATCTGTGTTGGGATGACACACTAAGAGCAGCCACTGGAGCATGTTGTTTGGGAGAAAGGGCAGCCGGTGTCCCCGGACACAGCGCGGTCCCTTGGATGCTCAGCTTGGGCTGTCAGGTGCCACCACGGTGTCACCGCAGGCAGTGCCGAGGGCTCTGCCCTGGCACCCAGCTCACTGCACAGGGGACGGGAACACCGCTAAAAGCACACAGATGTGGGAAGGGACATTTCCCCGGCAATGCGAGTTTCCCGCTGTGAGTCGGCTGTGCCTCCCGATTTGCATAGCCAAGAGATGGCAGCACGCTCTCACGGATGTGCGGCTGGACACGCTCCCCGCCGGGGGGACACTGCTGCTCACACAATGCGGGGACATTCTTGTGTCCCAGGGTGGCTGTGGTGGGGCTGCAGCGCTGGCCGCGTGGGGAGGGACGGTGCTGCTGCTTCGTGAAGCCCCCGCTGCAGCAGCCCCCCGTGCATCCCCCGCTGCATCCCCCCGTGCATCCCCCGCTGCAGCCCCCGTGCAGCCCCCGTGCAGCCCCCGGTGCATCCCCCCGTGCATCCCCCCGTGCAGCCCCCGGTGCATCCCCCCGTGCATCCCCCCGTGCATCCCCCGCTGCATCCCCCCGTGCATCCCCCCGTGCAGCCCCCGTGCATCCCCCGCTGCAGCCCCCCGTGCATCCCCCGGTGCATCCCCCCGTGCAGCCCCCGGTGCATCCCCCCGCTGCATCCCCCCGCTGCAGCCCCCCGTGCATCCCCCGGTGCATCCCCCCGTGCAGCCCCCGGTGCATCCCCCCGCTGCATCCCCCCGCTGCATCCCCCCGTGCAGCCCCCGGTGCATCCCCCGGTGCATCCCCCGTGCAGCCCCCGTGCAGCCCCCGTGCAGCCCCCGTGCAGCCCCCGTGCAGCCCCCGGTCCCCGCCGAGCTGTGGCACCCACGGAGGACACGGCAGGAATGCTTTTGCGGACACCGGCTCATCCCCTCCGGTCCTGAGCGGGTGATGGGCTGGGCATCCAGGCGTTTGCCGGGAGGCAGTGTTCTGTTCTTCATCCTCTGGGTGTTTTTTGGAGGAGAAAAATGAAAAGTTAACAGCATCCTTTGTCAAACTGTGCATGTGGAGTGGCTCTCCCTTTTCCTGTCCCCTGCACACTGCAGCTGCCAGTGCCCCCAGTGCACACCAACTTCTGGTTTGAGTGCACCATCAGAGCTGGAGCAGAGAAACTCCGAGAAAAACCTCAGTCTTAGTGTTTGTCTTTCCCAAGGTAATAAATCCATCACATGACTGCTTTCATTTGCTTTTCCCCCCTATTCTATCCCTATTTCTTGCCTGGCTTTGCTCTTAGGGGTGCATCCCCAGGAGCCTGCTGTGGCTGCTGTGGCTCCTGTGCCCCATCGTGGTTGGCTTCCCTTGGGACCCCACCAGGCTGTTGCCACTGCCTGAGATGCCAGCCTTCAATCCCAGCACTTTGTAAACAGAAGAACCTGAAGTTTGCTTTCAGATGCAAGGCTGTGCTTTATAATCCCTGTGAAAACAGAAGGAACTAAGCGGGGGCAAAGAGCTGCAGGTAAATTCAGCTGGCAGAGCAGCTCACAGGAGGAAAGGCTCAGGGTGGCAGTGGTGCCCTGCCGTGGTGCCTGCACCCAGGGAAAGCCACTCGGCACAGAGGTGACACCATGGGTGACAGGGCACAGCGGCTCACCAGGAGCTGCCCTGCCTTAGGATAATCTCACCCCGGTGCATTAAGGTCCCAGCCAGGGCTGAGTATTTCCAGCGGCCCAGGGTCTGGAGAGCCCCCAGCAGGGGAGGTACCCTGGCTCTGCAATCTTTCTGTGCCAGATGCTCCGAGTACCAACCCAGCTCTTCGGGGTTACCTTCCCAGCCTGATCACAGCCCCACGGCTCTGCCTGCCCACCCCACCCTCCCCCGAAATAGTTGTGTATCATCAATAACAGCAAGATCCCGGCGGGAGAGGATCTCAGCAGTGGGAGCCGTGATTCATCCCCTCCGGCCTGTAGCTCATACAACATATGGCAGTGCCTTTTCAGAAACTCGGGATGCAAAGAGGGAGACACAGCACACGCCAAACCGGAGCGTGGCAAGAGGCTCTCTCGAGAACGGAGTTGGCACGTGGCTGCAGATGGGCTCCTGTGTCCCTCTGTGTCTGGAGGGGACACGTGAAGCCCAGGAAAGCGATGGTGGCTGTCCCACATGCCACCATGCCCCCCTCCCACTGTCTCACCTGTGTGAGCTGCACTACTCTCACCCAGCCTGCTTGACTTTCTAATGGGGAATGCAAGCCAGAAACACCCACAGAAAACCATGCATCCTTTGGTAAACTAAGAAAGATCAGATTCCACCTTGCCAAAAGTATTTGTGTAGCTCCTTCTCTTTTCCTGAATGGTCTCATTTGTCCTGAAATACCAAAGGTGATTCAGCCCAAACTTCAGACTGTGAAGACATAAATCTAGAAGCAATTCCATTGCCATTAATGATGTTCTGGTTCATTCCAGCACATTAGAAATGAGAGCCTGGCACAGGTCACAGGCAGGGATAGATGAATTATCAGTATATCATTGTGTCTGCCTTCTTCTCCTCCCTTTATTTTTTTCTTTTCCATTTTTGAAGCATTTCAGGAATGATTGTGACATATTTCAATAACTTATTTAGGGGCTGCATTTGCAACACTCTGGGCTCCAGCTCAGCACCATCACTGTGAGCTCTACTGCAATATGAACACAAGCTGGGGCAAATCCTGTCTAAAGGGAACCACGCTGGATTCAGGACTAAATCATTTAAAGAAAATCACAATAATTGTTCAGGAGTACAAACGTTCAGTAAGTCCTTAGTGATGGCTGAAACCAATTTAACCCTGTGGTTGTGCCATGTAATTACCATTCTTATTGCTGAATCACATGCTGATTGTTCAAAATCGTATTCTAAAGGAGGGTAGGGGAAATCACACGGATGCCAGACATTGCCAGGGATGCAGTGGAGATGTGCTGCACTGTCTGCATGATGATAGCTTGTAATACAACAACCTAGAGCAGCCCCAGCTTTATGGAGAATGAGACAGGCGTGTGCCAGCTGAGCCCCTGCACAGCCCCTGACCCACAGGGCTCTCCAGGGCCAGCAGAAACTGCCAGAGCAGAGAGCAGCCAGATGGGATTTCCCTTTTATCAGGCCAAAATTCCATCCCTGAAGCCTGCGATGGAAAACTGCTGTCCAGCTCTGCTGGGCACTCCAGGAGGCACCAGAGATGCAAACTGCCAGCACTGCCTTTCCCTGGGTGATGAATACCATAGAGGCTGGTTTATTCCTCCCTCTCTATCCCACCTCTTAATCAAATCTGACATAATTTTCTGTTTGATGAAGCTGTACATGGGATTGTCTCTGCCTTGCTTCCTAGGATAGCCAAGCTCAAGGCAGACTTCACCATGCTGGAGGGTGCAGAAGAGACCATGGCCAGCATGAGCTGCCCCAGAAAGCTGGTGCTTGAGCTCCCTGAGCAATGAGGGGCTGAGGTGGGACATGGCCAGGATGGATCCTCAGCAGACTCCAGCATTCTCCCAAGCAGGTGCCAACTGCCCCACCCCTCAGGGCTCTGTGCCTGCCTCCCTTCACACATTCTTCTTTAAAAAACCTCTTCTTTAAAACCTCTTGCTCATCTCAGAGGTATGTGCCATCCCACAGCTCCCCCCAAATCAGAACATGGGTCAGAGCCCACAATGCACTCTCCATCTTGGGGAGCCCAAGCAAGCACCATCACTAAATCCACTAAATCAGTATTGATCCACTAAATTGGGGTGCTCTGAGCACACACTGAGAGTCTTGGGTGTGCATGGATACCAGCTCCATTTATAATTAAAAAGTCTCTAAAGTGAGTGGCGAAGATACAGGTTGAAATAATTTGTGTGGCCTCTGCTCCCATGTGCAACCCCCCATCCATCAAACCTCTGCACACCCAAATGCTCCCCCTGGAAGTCAGGGAGCACTGAAACATGGCCAGGATCTCCCCATTGCACAAGCCCCACTCCAGAATTGACAGAGGTCTGTTATTTTCAGCAGATACACAAGAACCAAGGGACTGGGAGGGAAAAAAAAAGGCAAAGGTCAATGGAACAGGAGAATGTCCCAATCTCCCAGCAGAGCACAGCTCCACAAACCACCACTTATCCACAGGGCCCTTCCAACACCTGGATAGCCCCAAAATCTCCATGTTGCCAAAAACCTTATTGACTACTGGGCTCTGTTTCTCTCAGCTATTCTCATCAGAGCACGAAGGGCTCATGGTTCAGCTCAGCCAGCTAATCAGGCTAATGAGGTGAAATGCACCACAACTTCCTGTGGTATACAATCAGCCTGAAATTAGGTTTTAGTGTAAATCTTACCAAATACATCTTTAGAACTTCAAAATCATGTAATTTGGACTCAGCTGCAGAAGAAATGTCCATGGGAGACCTCGGTGCTGGTTATTCTGCACAGGGTGGGACAAGGAGAGAACAAGGTGGGCTCAACGCAACCTGGTCTAGTGGAAGGTGTCCCTGCCCATGCCAGAGGGGGTGGAATGAGATGATATTTAAGGCTCATTCCACATCATTCTGTGATTCCATGATTAAGTGTTTTCACCAGGTTTGCTGAGACTGAGTGTTGGCAAGATGCTCCAGAGAAGTTACATTTTGAAAGTGCAGTTCAGGGAAAAAAACAGCAAATTGAAAATGGGAGGAATGTTATCCTCTGTCAACTTGTATTTGGTACCCTTGAGTTACCATAGTACCCACTAGACTAGGAATGGAGTGTTTAAAGTCAATTTTGGGTGGTGTTTTGGAGGCAGGAGCTCCACAAATATTAGGGAAAATATATCTGATAAATAAAGATAACATTTTTAAAAGGGCATATTGGCTCCACCTGAGGTGGAGTTCAGACAGCCCAAATGGTTCATTTGGCCTCTTCCCAAAATAGCTTGACACTGTTCTCTGTTTGCTGGACTCTGCATTTCCCCTTATGAGGACATCTGTCACAAGGGTTCATTTTGCCAACAGTTCAGTGAGGTCTGTGCAAGAATCAAAGAGCAGGGTTCTGGAATACACCCCAAATGTGGTGGATGGTCACTCTCCCTGAGCTGCAACCCCACTCTGTGACCATTCTGCACACCTAAAAATACCTCCCTTCTCCTCTTCTGCTTCTCTTTGGTGAGAAGGGGAAGGGATCCCCTTCTCCTGCTTAAGAGAAGAATTCCAATACATTTCTAATATGGAAAATGTGTTAAGCATGAAAGCAATATCCTTTAAAAGTACATAGGCACTAAATCTTGTGCATTAAGCCATTTGGCATATGCCACTCATTGTGAGAGTTCCTTGGTGAGCACAGACAAGGCTGATGCCACCGCTGGAAAATTCAGACATATCCCCCAAATGGCATATTAATAATGAGATCTTTCAAAGGAGGATCCATGACTCATCCAAGAAGAAAAATGGATCATTCACTACACTGAACTCTTCAAACAAAACAGCAGCTTTTTTTGGGTTTGCCCAGTTTAAACCAGAAAAATCGAGAAAGTAATGAGAGATAAAATGTGGTGGCTGCAGCTGCCAGACATCATGAGCAGCGAGAGCCTGCAATGACATTTTGGGGTTAAAAATCCCACCCTGACAGGCATTTTGTGTCTTGTGTGGCTGTTTCCTAAAACCAGGAGTGCAAGAACTGCAGCATCCTTCATCATCACCTCACCCCACTCCACCCAAAGCCACAAACTCTCTAGTCCTTCCCCAAAAATTCACCAGTCCTTTCCCAAAAATAACATCCTGGGGGTACCCAGGGTCAAAGGGACCAAAGCCACCAGCACCAGGATGCTTTGGGAGCCCGGTGGCTTTTGCTTTGGCACTCATCCTGCAAGGGATGTGCCTGCAGCAGGGAGCACCCAAGGGGCCAGGGCAACCTGCAATGAAGGGTGAATTTGCTGTAGATGCAGAATACATCCAAAACCATCAAATCTGAGCAAGGATTTTCGGTGCCCAAACTGTGTTACTGCCAGGGCAGGAGCTGCTCTGCCTCACCTGTGTGGATATGGGGCCCCAACACTGAAATCCCAGTCGGGCAGTGCACGTGGGGGATCAGAGGGATCATGTGCAAAGGGACACCCAGAACCCCACTGATCCCTTGATGGAGTCAGTGCAGAAAACAGGACAGGTTGCAAAGTTGGCATTTAAGATTTCATTAGAGTTGTTAACCTTATTGCTATTACTATATTACAATTGCTTTGACAACCCATCTAAATCCAGGGCAGCTATCCATTCCGTCATATCCATTCCATCATTTGCATTCAGCATTTATTTGGGACCATGATTTCATATAATGCTTTGGAGATTAATAAAGGCCACAGCCCTTTCCTGTAAGCAGTTGCCCTCTACACTGATAAAATACCACATTTAATTGCTTTAACCCATACTGCTGCTGTTTCCTTCCTCTCCCTCTGCCTGGGATCTTCACATTCAGTGTCTGCTGAGTGCAGCCTGTGCTGGTGGTTGAGGACAGAGGCAGCTGGCCACGATGGAGATGAGGTCCTGCAGCCCCCATGCTCCACATGGGCAGCCACATGTCAGCTCCACACATGCCAGCACTGCTGAGCAGACTGGGACCCTATGAAGGTCTTACAGCCTCGTGTGGACAAACTCCTCATTTAATTATCTCAACAAGACAAAAGAGGAGCTCATGGCAAGTGGCTTTTTGCAGCTAAGCAAATACTTGATAAGGAATGCTGAGCTCTGAAACAGCTGCTGGGTTGTGGGTCAATTGACTTTCAGGAACCCAGGGCCATAGAGCCTAAACAGCATCCAAATCAAATTAATTTTTTCCTTCAGGATGAAAAGGGAAGCCTGCCCTATGCTCTTCTACAGCCACCTCTGAAAGTTCTAGCCAGCCCTGCACCATCATCCTTTCCCACTGCTCCACAGTTAGTGCCAGCTTTGCAATACCAAAACCCAGTAAGCATTTAATCTGAGCTGGCATTTTTCCAAGCCTCCAAGTCTCTGTGCACTCTGGAAGCAGAGGATGGTGGTTATTTCCCTGTGAGCAGGATCACAGCCACATCTCAGTGGGTGGGTGCTGCTCCTGGGGCCCCTCCACTCGTGTGGCTCTCAGCTCCTCCCTTGAACACATGGGGACAGAGTTAAACCCCTTGCCTTCCTACCCTGTGGCTGATTCACAAAAACAGCCAGAGGAAGATATTTTATGAATCCTTTCCTTGCAAAAAGACAGTTTCCTGTCAAGCTTTCCCCTGTCCCATCCTGTGTGTGGTCTCCCATGACAAGTCACTCACATTTTATGTTAACCCAAGCAATGGCACAAGTAGTAATGGATGTCAGAGGGGATGAGCAGAGCAAGCACCCTCTTCCTAGGCCAGGGGTATGTTCCTGGGTGTCTGTGGGAGGGATGCTGTCATAACACACCCACACTCCAGCAGAGTTCCCATTCAGAAATCTGCTCAACAACAGCACCACTCGCTCCCTCACAGCCCTCGACAAACAGGGATTTGTTGGCGTCCTGACAAAGAGCTTCACAAACGAGGCAATCAGCAGCCCAGTATAATTTTCAAGAAATACAAATGAGCAAATATCTAGTTGCCATGGTAACCCTGAGAGCTGGACTAGACTTTTTTGGTAGATTGCCAAATACAGCTACATTTTGCCAGCACAGCAGGAACGCCGGTGCCCAGGACCCCGCCTGGGGACAGCAGCCAGGATTGCCGAGCAGCACCAGCTCTTTCACACCAGCCCAGAACAGCCCTGTCCTCTCTGACCAGCTCCAGGCACTCACATGTACAGTGCCAGCTCTGGATCCTTCCTCTCTCACGTCACCTGTGCTTTGGCTCTGTGTCCTTCAAGGCTGACCGGCTTTCCAGGCAGGGACTGCAGTGGGAATTGTGCTCCCATCAGATCTTGCTTTACCTCTGACCAGTGGCAGCTCTGGCAATTTGCACCCAGGAATGAAAGTTTCCAGCCAAGCTACTGAGCCCCAGGAAAGTCAAAGTGGTTAATGAAAAACATAACCACTGTTTTTAGGTGCCTGTGCCAATCAGGGATGGGCACTGGCCCTCAGCCAGCTTTCTCCACCAAGACAGTTTTCTCAAGAGGCCTGGAAATCCTTGGCCACAAAAGAGGAGAAGACTTTTGGGGTACCCAAAGGGAACAATCAAAAGCACAATGGGCCCTGTCATGAAAGGGTTCCTGTGCTGAGCCATCCCCATCCCAGGGTCTCCCAGGCTGGGGGAGCCCCTGGCAGCTCTGAGCCCGTCCGAGGGGAACTGATGCTGCTGGAAGTTTCACTGAGCTTTTGCAATTAGTTCAGGTGCCATTACACACCAGCAGCTTCCAGGTGTATAAATCCAGCCTGATTCCTGTCTCTTTCAGGAGGCATGGCTGCTGCAGCTGAGCCCTCAGGCTGCCCAGAAGGAGATACATTTCCAGCAGGGTTGTCCCCACTGGTTCCCACTGTCCTGCTCATTCCCTGGCAGCAGCAGGGAGCAGATGGTATGAGATGGGATGGGAAAGCCCTGCTACAGAACAGCAGGAGCAGCTCAGTTAAGCCAACATCCACTGGGACCCACACAGAACAGGGCCAAATCCTGCTCACCTTCCCCTGCTCCATCTCTCCCAGACATTTGGGATGCACTAAAGCTGTGGATTTAACACTAACCCCACTGCACAAATGGATAACAGCATTTATCATAGGGCTTTGTGGCTTGGGGTATTTTGGTGATGGGGCTCACTGCTGGAGCTAGTCTGTAATGTACTCTCTGAGCTGCTCAAAGCATGTTTTTTGGTCCAGAGATATTTTTGTTCTCTGTCAAAGGGAACCACTCTGTGGCATCCTGGCCTCAGGGCAGGAGCTGAGCCACTACTCAAGCAATTAAATCCAAGGGAAATGCACAAGAAAAAGCTCATGATTCAGCCTTCTTCTCCCAGTCATTTACAGGAGAAAAAATCTTAACCCAATTAGTAGAGGAAAGCACAGCCCAGCCCAGGCAGGCATTGGAGCAGTCAAGAGAATCACTGGGGAGGAAAATCCTCACCAGGCTGTGCCAGGGCAGCTCCAGCGTGCCCAAAAGCTGTGACATCCAAGTCCTGTATCACAACATCCAACAGCACATCTCAGGAAATAACCAAAGTAGGAATAAAAGGAATCCAAAGGTCAGAGGTGCAGGCAGGCCCATCTGGGGCTGGGGGCAATATTGCCTCTACAGCTCAGAAACAGGGGACAGGAGGGCTAAGCCTATTTTGCTCCACTCCCAGGCTATATCACACACTGTTCACACTTATCCCAGCTTTCATGAGTTACAAAAGAAGGTGTTCAACCCCTGAGAAAATCAGTGTCATAAAAAGAGCCTCAGGAATCAGTCACTTGCAAGTGATGTGCAGAAGAGGTGTCAGAGTCCTGCTGCTGCCAGCTTTCTTCCCATTGCCTGCACCACAGAGCGAGTCAGAAGGGAGAAATTCAAGATAACAAGGGAGTGAGGGGTTATGGGACAAGGAGAAGATTAAAATAAAGAAGTTCAGCCTGGAATCTGGAGCTGCTCCAGGCCATGCAGAGTCTGGAACCATCCAAGCCAAGAGAAAGGGCGTGGGCCACCTTTCATCAAGCCAGATCCACTAGAAGTTCATTAAGGAGGTGAAAACTCCTGTTGTTTTCTGAATTTTATTTGATTACTGTGAAACAGAAGACACTGGCAAGGACAGAGGGTTGATTTTTAAGTAAGGACCCTGGAGCCAAAGGAGAAGGACAGGGGGTTTGGGAAACAAAGCCCCTATTAACTTTGGTCCTGACTTTCAGGTCATGCATGTTCAGTTCTTTTTACCTGGAAATGAAGACGCAAATTGGAGGTGACAGCTTTCATTGGGCTCCCCATTAGCAATATTTTTAACCACAGTAGGGCCCAGGTCTTCAAACGCTTTCCCAAGGGAAGGTTTTAACCTTTCTTTTGAAACATCTCATACCACTTGCAGGGAAAAAAGACAATTGTTTGGCTCGAGGCATACCAATCCCCAGCCCTGATGAACTCCCAGCTCCTCTGGACAGGAGACACAGGAGGAACAGGGAAAAGAAATGGGGAGGGGCAGCCTGGAGCCGAGCTTGGCACGGTGCAGCAGCATCTCTGGGGGTGGGTGGCTGTCCCTGCAGCCCCCAGCCCTGCCCTGGGACAGGCTCGGGCACGGCCAGCCCGAGGGGACGCTGGGCTGGGCTGTCCCCTGCCCTGTGCTGGGGCTGAGCTCCATCCCACACAGGACCACGGCTCAGCATCTGCCCTCAGAACCAGAGCTCAGCAGACATGTCCTGCACCATGCTTGGCTCCCCAAACTGCCACAGACCACATCAACTTTATCCAGCTTGCTGCATCCAAAAGCTTTCTTTTTAAACAGCTGCTTTATTTACATACATAATATGTATGTAAATAAATACATCATTTATTATTTTCAGGTGAAACAAAAGCCTCTAGAAAACACATCCAATGCTGAAATCCAGAACTGAAAACTACACAAATGGCTAACTTTCCATATAAATATATGAATAGGGTGTATATTAATTTTAAAAATCCAATAAAAAGAATAGCTTTATTTATATGTACTATCCATTTTTATATCCATATAAATATTTTTATATATAAAAATACAAAGTCAGGGATGACAGCACTTTCTTGTTCTAGAAACTTGCTCCAGCACACACATTCCACTTCCAACACCATTATTACCCCCACCAAATTTTCCAGTTCCTCTCCAAGTGGAAACATACCTTCCACTACCATCTGAGGATGCAGTTCCAAGCTCCCAGTGGAGCCTCAGCTACTGACCCCAATTGCATCCAGTGCAATCACTCTGGAAAGCCTTCGTTTTGGAATCTTGTATTTCTGAAACTGTGGCATCAAGGGGGACCAGACAATTTTATGACAGTGCTTCTGGCAGTACTCATCTTTGCAGCTGAGATGGGCCAGCCCCTGTGGCTTTGCCAGAGCAGGGACAAAAGGGACTCCTGGCTCCCAGGACAGGGCTACCTGCAAAGCCACCCGGGTGCTATGGGGGTGTGAGGGACCAGAGCTCACACCCTGGGCTTCCCTGGGGAGCACTGGATTTATTGCCTCTGCCTGGGTCCTGCAGTGCCCTTGGAGCTGTGTCCCCCAAAGGAGAAGCCTTTTTTTCCCTCAATAGCCCTGCCTTTCCCTGGGACCATCCCTGGCACCAGCACAGCCCCACTTACACCCAAACCCTGCAAATCCACCCTTGTCCAAGGAGGAGTTCCTGAGCAGTTCCAAAAGGCACACGGCGGCTACCAAGCCACACAAAAATGATTTACCTGGGAGACAGAAGTACTGCTGTGGTGCCAGTGCAGCACAGGACATCAGCAAGGGAGAAAACATCATCTCACTGGGAAGCAGGGCTGCAGCAAGCACTGCAAGCTCTCCCCAGGCAGGCTGTGAGGATGGGTTGAGTCCCAGCCAGGCTGTGTCAGCCCTCACCTGCCCTCCAGCTCATTCAATCCTCTGGCCAAACCTGCCTGCTCGGGGATGCTGAGCTGTGGGCACTGACTGTCACCCTCCATGGTGGCTCTGTTTGTGGGGGCCAGGTGAAGGGCAGGGTGAGCACACAGGCTGCCCCACACACCCCAGAAAACAGAGAAAATAAAATAAACTTTCCCAGGCAGCTGCTCCCCCCAGCACACCTCTGTAATACAGAGCAGGTTGGGGGGAAAACTCCTTTCACAAGAAACGCCAAGTCCCCAGGGAATTGCTGCCACTCCAGGGCAAGAAAGACAGAGGAGCCTCCAGCTGCTGTTTGCCGTTTATTTTAGCAGAGAGGAAAATAACATGGACAAGAGGCATTTTGCATAACTTAACAGAAAATAACACGTTTCCTCCACTCTTCACAGATCAACAGGCAAAAGCATTTCCTACACACAGCTACTACTGGGTGCTAACAGTTTGGTGTATTGGCTTCCTCTAACACGCTGTGATAGCTGATGTGAAATCCAGAGCCAGACTCGGGCTTGGGGGCTCCTTTGCTGTTGAAAGTAGCTCCTGTCACTGCTCAGTGCCAGGTTCATCCCCACCATACTCCCAGGAGGGATTCTGCAGCAGGGACTGGCCGGGGATCCAAGCAGCTCCACGGCTCTCCCAGCCCAGGCCATGTCCTGACTGCTCTTCCTGGCACAGCTGGAGAGGTGACCCAGAATGAAGGGGGGCGTGGGCAGCACCAGCAGCCTCAGTCCAGGGCCAGGGAGGGGATCTTGCAGACAAAGGGGAAGGATCTGCCACAGGCGTTGTCATTCCAGGAGCGCAGTGCTACCCTCCAAAAAAAACCACCAAGGCATTAGCTGAAAAAAGGCAAAAAGAGGGAACCATGCACTGCCCCTGGGACCAGAACCTCCTGCCACTGTGGGAGGCTTTCCCTGGATGTGCTCCCTTTGTGCCATTCAGTCATGCTTCCCCCCAGCATCCTCATCTGGGGGAGGTGAGAGGGGAGGCCAGGCCCCAGCTTGGACTTGATAGTGGAGGGGCAGCGGCAAACACAATCCTGCTGCCCCAAAATTATCCAAGGGGCTGCCCATGGACAGGACATTTAGGCACATCAGGGGGGCCTGGACACACCTGGCTGGTCTCACTGGCAGTGAGGGTGTGAAGTGGGATTTTTGCATAGGCAGGGTCTTGTCCCGTTTCAGCAAGATGTCCTGGCCCAAGCATGGGAAAGAAAAGCTGGCAGACCAGGGAGTGTTTCCACAGGTTTCCCATGTGCAAGGGGAAATGGAAAAATTTGACCTTTGACTAAATCTGGTAATTCTTCAAGGCAGTGATGGTCCTGTCCTGCTGCTACTGTGGGAGAGGGACATGGGCTGGGAGCAGAGGGAAGATGAGCATGTATGTATGTATGTACATGGTGAAAGGGAAAACACCTTGTCACTGTAAAGGAAAAAAAAATAAAAAAATAATAATAATACTAAAAAATTAAAATGCAAATCCTGCCTGCCAGCAAACTCTTCAGAAAAGCAGGAGCCACGGTGGATTGAATTTATTGACATGCAAATAACACTGAAGGTGCCCTGGGCGCTCACCACTGCTGTGTCTGTACCAGATCTGCACGCAGTCCTCCTCCTCCGGGATGGAGTGGATCCCATCGTCAGGCTGGCTGCCATCCCAGTAGTGGTAGTCGAAGGAGGAGCCATCTGTCCACTCAAAGTGACCCTCCTGACACGAGGCCAGTGGAGAGAGGCTGTCACCACAGGGCTGTGACTGCAGAGGGTGGGAGGCCCACTCCATGGTGTCCCCACCCCATCCCCAGTGCCACACAGCCCAGGGACACCGACAGACACCACCCAGCAAAGCCCAAACAGCACGTTTGGGTTTTACAACTGGAAACCTGCCAAGAACAGCCCCAGGTTTCACAGTGTTCTCACCAGGGAAAGCCCAGAAATTAAATCTATATATTTTTAACACTCCCGCCCAGCTCTGCATTCATTTTCCTTTTCATTTTCCATTCCTTTTCCAGTATCTGCAAAAAAATTTGCAGACATGAGACTCTCTCAGGGTCTCAATTTTTCTTTCTAACATATAAGACTATATATTTCCAATATGTCAGCTTTCAAAAGTCACAGAGGATCACAAGAGAGCAATGGAACTTGGTGATGTTTGACACTGAAGACCTTTCAGTTTATTTGCTCTTCCTGGACCAGCAGTACAATACTCTTTCTATTAATCCAGTAACCAAATGTGATACGAGTAATTATTGATTAATCTATTAATCCTAGTAACACTTCTCTTTTAAAAGCAGACTGGAATGGGTGAAGTAACAAGCTGCTCTACACCACAGACTCTATGCCACCTCCTGATTAAAGGGGGTGTAAGGGGCAAAGAAGAAAACCAAGTGGCTTTCCACGGGGGAAGCACAGGGGTGAGTTTTTCAAAGCCATTTCCCACATGATACAGGGAGCTCCCACCTGCCGTAGGTCGTTGAGTCCTGTCCAGATGTCGGTGGGGATGCCGGGCACGCGGCTGTTCACCAGGTCGTACACAAAGACGTTTTCTTCCCAGCTGGAAAAACAGAGCAGCACGGGGCAATCAAGAGGAGATGTCAACAAATGCTCAGGAGTGCCCCTAAGCACTCACCCTACCACAGGGCCCGTGGGCAACTGGGTCCCCTGCTTCTTACTGCTGCTGGTTCCTTTCCTGGCTCTGTGCAAGAGGAGCGCTGCTGAGAGCTGGGGGAGAGGGAACAGGGAAAAAAGCCTGTGTAATCGTGTACTTCTATCCCTTTTTCTAGAGTGAAAAACTGCAGCTTGGGGCAATTTAGGAAATACTATGCCAGTTTCCCTGCCCATCCAAGAAAAGGGATTTATTTTCTCTTATTGCCTTTGTGTGACCTGTGCATCAGCCCTGACTGGGCCACTGCTGCAGAGGGATGTGTAGGCTGGAACATGAGCTGTGATGTGGGAATGGGATTGCCCCCAGTTCCCTTCCTCCCCAGGCTGTGTCAGGTGGGATGACACCTTTCTGCACACCTCACCTGTGGATGGAGGCCAGCTTGGCTGATCTGATGCCGATGGAGAACTCGGCACAGTAGAGGTCGGCTTCAGCCCAGGTTTTATTGATGGGGAAGTACCGGTAGCAGTGGCCTTCGTATTCAGTCCAGAAGAGCGGGCAGGAGTAGGCTTGGACAGGCTCAGGCATGGCTGGGGGCAGAGCAGAGGACATCCAGCAGCTGGTGGTAAGGCAGCTTGGCCAGGAAGCTGAGCAGGTGGTGGAGGCAGCAGTGCCCAGCCCTGCTCTCCCACCTCACCCAGGCAAATGACCACCAAACACACCAGGGGAAACACAACTGCTGCAGCAGCCGTGCAAAAGTTTGCAGAAGTCAAAATACATTTTAAACAAGTTGCAGGTTCTCAGTTTCATCATATGTCTAAATCAGGAGGGACATTCCAAGCTTGCTTGACATCAGTTTGGATAGAGGATGCTTAAAATAAAGGCACTGACATTCGCTACTGGGAAAACGGAGATAAGGGTTCCTCTCGGCTCTGTCAGCACCACTGGAGCCACTGTGCTGGGACAGGAGCTGACAGCCAGGGCTGAGGGGTTATGGCAGTGTTCTGCCCTCCTGCAAGGACAGCCTGCACCTCCTCCCCCCAAGGGAACCCCCATCCCCTGTCCCTGGGATGCAGCCGTGCACGTTCGCATCGGGCCCCAGCCCCAGGAATAGCTGTCGGGAGCGGTGCCAGCCTGCCTGCCTCCCACCAACAGATAACACCGGGCCACACAGCTGCTCCTCCTCCCCTGCTTTCCAGCACGGTGGGGAAGTTGCCCCAAAAGAGGCCACTGTGAGAACAGGATGTCCCTTTGGAGCCTTTGTAGTTGCCGCTGTCTAAACACAGCAGTGGCATTAACACACTGCTCCAACCTCCTCCGTGTTCTGCTCCCCCACCTGTGGGGAGGATGCAGCACTCAGGTCTTGGGGCACACAGACTCAACTCTCTTAGCTGCTGGTTTGTGAACGTGGGGGAATTGCCAGCTCCCCCTGAGCCACTCCCCAGGGAGCCGTGGTCTGGGGTCAGTGCTGCTGTTGAAGCGAGTGGGGCAGTGGGCAGGGTGGGTGTGCAGGGGCTGAGGGCAGATGTCAGATGCCATCAGACTATCCATGCAGGTAACAGGCTCAAGCCCAGAGAGGTCAGGGTGGTGCCTCCAGTACTGAGGGGCCAGGGGAATGGCTTTCCCTGAGGGTGGGGAGAGCAAAACCCTGCCAGCAGCAGCAAGGGATGTGGCTGTGGCTAGGGAAGCAACAGCGTGGAGAAAAAGAGAGGCAAGGTGAATCCAAAGCAGCTGTGTGAGCATTCATAGAGCCAAATCCTTCCCTGTGCCAATGCTGGCAGCTCTGGGTGATAATTTCACCTCTCATCAGCTCTTTCCACATGGGGATCTCTGAGTGTTCTACAGCCACCAGCCAGCCCACAGGGTCCCTGCTGTCACAGCCCCCTCCCAGGTGACAAACCACAAATGCAAAGAGTCTTTTTTTTCCTCCTGAGCAAGGCCAAGTCAACTGCCAAGCCCTGTGGGGCTGTCACCCCATCAACCTGCCTTGGGACCCCCAGACATCCCTCCAGAGGAGCTGAGACTGGGGCAGCTCTGCACCAAACAAACCCCCGAGGGGCTCAAGGGGCTCTCCCATCCTCATCAGCACCAATTATGAGCTATGGAGGAAAAAGGATAAGGCCTGCTGGGCTGGAAGAGCAAAACAGCTTCTGGGGAGAGTGGGTAAGATAAAGACAGCTCAGTGGTGATGCAGAGTCCAGATCTCTGATTTACACACGGCCAAAATTGCACTGGGAAAAACCTTAGAACAGCCCTAGGAGATGCAAATTACTTCACTGAGCAATAGAGCAGGACCAGGAACTCCAAAAGCTGATGTGATTCCTCCCCTCATGATGCTGGCCAGGGTTCCCTGCCCCACCAAAACCAAAGCAGAGCAAGGGTCAAAGTTCCAGTATGAGGCTTCAGCTCTACCACCAGGTCTCAGGTGAGGCATGTACCCTCAGTAAGGACAGGCTTGGGATCTGGTCCTGGCTTGCAGAGACTCGAGGTTGCTGTTCCCTCCTGCTGAGGACAGCCCAGAGCTCTGTGCCAGACAAGGCACCACCAGCTGTCCCAGCAATGGGGATTTTATTATAGTGCCTTGACAAAATCCTCACCTCCAGCAGCGTGGTGGCAAAATTCACAGGGCTTAACCCAGCAGCATCCCCAGCAAACGGAGCCTTCACTGCTGAGTGCTAATTGCAGCGGGAGTCCCACTGTCCTGGCTCCCAGCTGGCCCATGGGCACCCCAATTGCCAGGGAAAATCAGCCTCATGTTTGTTCAGAGCAGCTGAAACCAAGTCAGAAACTGAGACAGTCCTTCTTTATTATTCCATACTGGTTCCCATTAGGTAGCATTAATTTGACGAGCTTCAGTGAACCAGAGGTGCCTGAAGGAATTTAAGGTTAAATATACCAAAAAGGAAAATATGGGAGGTCAGCTTTTAATTAGCATCTTTTCTGTTAGGTCAGGATCAGAGGCTTTGGCTGTCTCTTTGGAGGAGAACTACTGGTCCCAGTTTTTCAGGCAGGAACAATTAGGGGAGCTGCTTTATTTGAAATATTTGTAGCAGAAAGACCATAATAAATCTGATGTAGGGTTGTAAATATAGGGGCCTACTCATGGCTCTCCAGGAAAGCCTCACAACCCAAGCCAGCAGCTGTGTGTGGTATTTTGGTCTAGAAGGTGACAGGGAAAGCATCTGGGGGCTTTTTAGTCCTGATCCTCACTTTTAACCACACCAGCAAAACATCAGCTCCTCCACACAGGGCAGGATCAGCGCAGCCAGTGCCTGCAGCATGGGGGTTCCTGCTGACCCCAAGTCAGTCCACCCATTTGTCCCCAAATTCCTGGTGAAAAATGATGGCAAGAATCCTTTCTCCCTTTTTTTGCTTACAAAATTGACAGCAATTCAGCAGTTTTAAGGGTAGGACCATGCTTTAAAGCAGCACCAGACTTGGCTGAGGATAAGATTCAGATCAAGCAGCTGTTACTAACTCAGAAAAGCTGGAAAACAAATATTTGGGGTCAGAAATAAAGTTTTGTGCTCCCTGCATTTGTGTCAGTGCCAAATTGGAGCCTTTTTATTTATTTACTAGTTGAGCCCCACTGTAGAACTACCAGGAAAATCACTTATCAAAATCTTACAGAAGCTGGCACTGCTCTGCCAAAAAAGTTTCACTTCCCCAGCTGGCCTATTTCCAACTAGAAATAATTAACTGAGAAAATCCTAGCCAGTTTCACAAGGGTTTCTCTTCATTTCAGGATGCTACTGGAAAAAAAAACCTGCTACCAGCTGCATGGCTCCCCTGGACTCAGCTGGTGAAGAGCAAGTTTGCTCCTGGAATCTTTGTCCCAAGGAGTAATGCTGCCTCACTTCCACAGATCTGCAGGTTTGGGATGTGAAATCTGAGGCTAGGATGAGGCAGGCAAGAGATGCCCAGGAAAGGAAGACTCCTGAGGGGCTGCAGCTCCATCAAAGGGTTTTTGACAGCAGACCAGCTCAGGTCAGTGCTGGCAGCAGACGCTCTTCTTGTTGCAGAGAATCAAAGAACTTCATTTCATCAACAGTTGGCAGCTTTCCTCAAAACTTAGAGGTGCCAGGAGACACCCCCCGCACACCCATAAGCTAACGCTGCCATCTGACCTGAATAGGCAAGTGAACCTCTTCAGCTTTTGGCAAGCAGCAGGGCTTGGAGAGTGTCCATCAAAGCCCAAGAGGCTCATCTGAAATTAATGTCAGCAGAGAAGAGCTGAGGAGATCCCTGTCATGTGTCAGTCTGGTCCTTCCCAGGGCAGAAGCCGTGCAGCAGGAGCCGAGGGCTGTGGTGGTGAGAGCGAGGGATGGGCAGAGCTGGGCTCAGGACCAGCATCCTGGGGCTCACCAACACCAAGTCACCTCTCACCAGCTCTGGCCACGGGGAGGGCCAGCAGCAGGGCTTCACCCAGGCTTGGCACTGCTGGAGCTGCAGGAGTTAGAGGGGACAGGGGACCCCCAGAACCCACCCCCAGGATGACTTCAGCAGAAACTGCCCATGGTAAGCTGGGGGTGCCAGCTGAGCCAGATGTCCATCCCACCACATCCTCTTCTGAGCAAACCCACAGAATAAGCATTTAAACAGGGGGTTGGAGGGCAGGAGCATGTGGCAGGGACTAAGACAGTGCTGTTGTGTGGTGTTGGGATACCTCAACTCACCCATGGCTTTAGAAGCAAGTCCTTAAGCCCTGACATTACAGTCACCATGGGCAAACAATGCCACCTTCATGTTACTTGCAGTGTTTGTTTTTCATTAACAGATGAAAGAATATCACACTGAGAATCCACCTTTGAAGGAAGTGATCAGAGGAGGTACCTTGGTCTCAGCGTATATGGGGGATGTATGGAGCTGCAGGGGATGTCTCCACTGATGGAGACATGAATCTCATAACTGGGCAATATTTTACACACCCTGAAATGTTTTTAAGGCACATAGCAAAAGTTTTCAAGTAAAATATTAAACATCAGTTGAAGCACATTGGGAGAGACATCCTCTCACACCGAGGACTTTACTTTTTAAAATTCTTTAATGAAACCAAGCTGGTTTTACAGCTTCAAATCCTCTAGCAGGTATGTTTGGAGTTGTGAGGCTACAGCCAATACCAGCAGCAATGCTCTTGCAGCTGGCACTGACAGATAGAAGTTATCTTGCAGAGATTTTTTTTCCTCCTTAATTAGTTTTGGCAATGCTCCCAGGGATTAGGCGTCTGGCAGGAAAGCCAGGCTTGTACCGATCCCTTTTCTCACGATCTCACCAAAAAGCACTTAAGGAGTCCCTTTCCACTCCCAGTCCCAATAAACCTAACAGGGTTCAAACAAACTCGGTGCAGCAACTCTCGCTTGCACCGACACCATGGAAAAGCTTGGAAGGAACCCAGGTGACAGCAGCCAGCAGCAGCTCGGAGCAGAGAGGGGGAATAGGGGACAATCCCGTATTTGTTCACATGCAGTAAGTGTGAATGAACGAGGAGCCCTGGTGGCCCTCAGCCTGTCCTGCTGGGCCACAACCCCGCAGCGTTCCCGTGTGTGCCTGGCGCAGCGATTGCTGCCACCGGAGCCCGGCAGGGCCAGGGCAGCGTGCTGCCAGAGGCCTGAGCTGACACACAGAGCCAGCCCAGGGACCTTTGGCATCGCCAAGAGAAGGGCCGGGGTAGCCCTTGGCACGTCCCCATGGGGAAGGTTGATGTCGAAGAAAGTGAGGGATTTCTGGAGCAGGGGGAAGCCAGCTGCCAGCCCTGCGGGAGGCACACACGCTCCTTCCCGGCCGCCACGGCCGGCGATCAGATCCGATCCGATCCGATCCGGTCCGATCCGATCCGATCCGGTCCGATCCGATCCGATCCGGTCCGATCCCCGCGCCGGGCACTCACCTTGGCTGATCTTGATGTTGGTCTGGGGGAAGGCGTGTGCGGCCAGCAGGGCAGTGGCCAGCAGGGCAGTGGCCAGCAGCGGGCACAGCGCTCGCCCGCAGCCCATGGCCGGAGCGGCCGGGCACGGCTCCCGCTCGGTGCCGGCGGCCGCGGGGCTCGGGGTCCGGCGGCTGCGGCTGCCGGGGGGCTCCGGCCGGCGCGGGGCTCCCTCCGGCTGCGGGGGTCGCGCTCGGGCCCCGCGGGTTCTGGGGCTGCCGCCGGGCGGGGCGGATATAGGGGCCGCTCTGCCCCCTCCCCCGAGCGGCGGCTCCTCCGCAGCCCGCCCCCGGCCCCGCTCAGGGCATCCCACCGGGACCCGCACCCTGCCCCCAGCCCGGCCCCGGCCCCGCTCAGGGCATCCCACCGGGACCCGCACCCTGCCCCCAGCCCGCCCCCGGCCCCGCTCAGGGCATCCCACCGGGACCCGCACCCTGTCCCCAGCCCGCCCCCGGCCCCGCTCAGGGCATCCCACCGGGACCCGCACCCTGTCCCCAGCCCGGCCCCGGCCCCGCTCAGGGCATCCCACCGGGACCCGCACCCGGGGCTCTGCCCCCAGCCCGGCCCCGGCCCCGCTCAGGGCATCCCACCGGGACCCGCACCCTGTCCCCAGCCCGGCCCGGCCCCGCTCAGCGCATCCCACCGGGACCCGCACCCTGTCCCCAGCCCGGCCCCGCTCAGCGCATCCCACCGGGGCCGGGGCCGGGGTCCGTGCGCTGCCCGCAGCCCGGCTCGGGCACACGCTGCTCCCGGGGAGCTGTTGTCACCCGCCGGGGCCGCAGGTAAGGGCATCACCCCGCTCGCCCCCAGGCCCATCCCGGGGCGGTGTTGAGGGCTCGGCTGCGGGCGGAGGGCACAGCCCGACACCGGGGGGTGGCCGGCGGGACCCCGCTGCCGGCACGGAGCGGGCAGGGCGGAGGGCGAGGGCTGCGATGGCACCGGGGAGCGGCCCCGGGCACCTGGGGAAAGGCTCCCAGGGCTGCAGGGCACTGGGGTTTAACACGGCACTGCCCCATTGTGGGGCGTTCTTTTTTTTGTTTTGGTTTAGTTTCGGGCGGGTGGGGGGTTGTTGGTTTTTTTCCTGTGTTTGGTTTGGGATTTTTCTCCCAGAGCAAGGCAAGGCGCTGACACACTTAAACCTCGAAGAAGGAACCCCCAGCTGTGCCCGGGGCTCCAAGGCTATTTCAGGAATTCACTCTGTGCCCATCTGCCGGGTGCTGGGCCCATGCCATCATGTAACAGCAGAAAACCTGATATGATACAGCAGCCTGTACCAATATAATCCAGCATGTCTCCTTCCTGACGTCACCATTCTGTTCGACATAAACTTCAGATTTTTAAAAACATTCTATAAGATCCTTCTCTAACTGTTGTACTCGTAAGGGAAATAGTACAGGCACAAATACTATACAATGTTGTGGTCCTGTTCAATTTCCAGTTTATGCCTTAAATCAGCACTGAAGGAACTGTTTAGGAACACTCTCAATGCTGTTCCCTTTTTATTCTTAGCTACAGATTAAAATTTTTAGCATTTTTGACCCATTTTTAGATATTCAAGGATAAACAATTTGGGGTGATACCAAGCTTTCAGTACAGTAAAACACCCAGACTTACTCCAGAGACAGTAACTCATTCAATTAACTTTTCTGTATTAAGTTTTCTTCATATTAAATAAAGCCTTTTACGAACACCTCTCTCCTCCTATACATTCATCTGAAATTATCTGGTTCAAGGAAAAGCCTACTGCTACAACAGAACACTAAAAATGAAGGAATTTGGATTATAAGAAGTCAAGACATGCCTCTTCCCTTCTTTCCTGTGTGCCATCCTTAGATAAAGCCAATGTTATAAATAACTTCTGGCAAACTACAGAACAAAAATCTTTGGACATATTTATCTACTCCCAAAGCACACAAATATTCAAGTTTAAAGAGGGAGCAGAGACCCTGAATAATTTTTACCCCGGTTTCTAACACCCAGACTGATGGCAGCAGTGTCCCCCAGCGCAGCTGGGAGCACTGAGCCCCCCGTGCTGCCCCCGAGGCACAGCCCCGAGCCTGGCACAGCAGCTGGGCACCAGCTTTGCTCCCAGCACTGGGACAGCACAGGCACGTCCAGCACGCAGTGCCAGCTGGAGCTGCAGCTGCACTTTGGGTTACCTTCCAACTTCACCAAACATGAGATGTGCTTCACCTGCTGGCTGCAGAGCCAGGAGCCACAGTTCATCCCTCCTGCTCCTCTCCCTCCCACGCTGCTCTGTTCTGCTCTTACTGACCTTCCCTCTGGGCACCCTCTCCAATTTTTGGCATCCTGTGTACATGACTGTTCCTCCCCATGGAACAGACACCTCATGACTTCAAGGACAGACTCGGGCAAGATTACCTTCTGTTCACATTTCATCCCCAGTGCTGGGCAAAGCATGTGTCTGCACCCATGGATGTCCTGAGCTCATTCTGCTGTCCACAGGCCCCACATGGAAGAATATTAATGTCAACCACAGTAGCTGCTGAAACCACAGCCCTTTGCCTCAGCCTTTGTGAGTTACAGGAAGAGATCAGCCTCCTACAGCATATGCTCAAACTGCTCCCAGTTCATCTGCAGGGAGTAAAAATGGGGTAACTGCAAACATTGTGGTGTTTTTCCTGCCATAAGCATAACTGAAGGAGGTCAACACAAAGGTGAATCCAACAAGTATCGTCCCAATGCATGTGGCACAATTAAATAGAATTTTATTTTCAATAAATATACAATCTGCATCATACCAGACAATACACTGTGAAAAAATAAAGTGTACAGAAGCAACCAACAAGACAGCTTGACCGCAGCAAAGTTCACTTGGTGACCTGAAGAACTACCTGGGTAAACACACACAACACAGAAAGAGCCACTGCAGTCTGTGAGAGAATTAAAATTGTGTTTTCTGGGTCTTCTTCACCGCCAGAGTCCCTGGAGCAGGTTTTTTTTTTTTGCACAGCACATTTGAAAGGACGTGAGCTGGTTTTCCCAGTACAAATGCTATTGGAAATGTTTATTTTTCTATATCAGCACGGAATCTACTACGCACACAGACTGCTATCGAGACTGGCAGGTCACCGCTGACGGGACACGGGATCCGTCCGACGCGGGCCACACGTGTGCCCGCACACAAACGCACACACTAACAGCAGCTTAACTCTGTAAAAACTAGTACAAGGACAAAACTGCAGTCAGAATCGATTTCACCACAGCTTCTACCGTTTAAAAAAATATTCTAGTCTAATTACCACGTTCACCAATGAGAGCACACGGGTACTTATATCTCCAAGAGGATGAGCCATGGATTTGGACTGGAAGGACAACAGAGGCAACTCCCAGCTCCTCCACCCACTCCGTGCTTCCCACGGCCCGTCCATGCCCAGCCGGCCCCGCGCTCCTCCCGCGGGATGCGAACAGCTGGGGGCAGAGGCCAGAGGTCAGGCCCCAGGGGAACAGCTGGACCCGTGGGACACGGATCACTGAGGCCAGCGCGGCCGGCCGGGTGCCGGCGGCCGCTTTAATCCAACGGAGCTGCTGTGGGGTAGGGTGTGAGGTGGGGTGTCTCGGTGCTCGGTTCAGTGTTTATCTCGTCCGCCCGCTCGGTCCGGCTGCCGTCGGTGGCCAGCTCATGTCACCTCGAGGGACGCGGGCGACACGCGGTCGCACTCCTCGCGGGAGCGAAGGCTGTGCCACTGCTCCACGGCCGTGCGGTGCGCGTTCAGCATCCGGCGCCAGTGGTTGGACTCGGGGGCGCCCGTCGAGTACTGGCCGATCACAATCCTGCCAATGAAGTCATTGCTGCTCTTCACGTTGTGCCCATACACTGCGGAGAGCGGAAACAGAGACTGGTCAAGGCAAAAGCAGCGCTCGCCCACCCAGAGCCCTGCCCCAGGAAACCAGTGTCCTACAGATGTCCCCCCACAGCAGGTGCCACTAACTCAGCATCTGAAAAACCTTAGAGAAACAGGAGCTTGGCAGGAGCAAAACAAGCTGTACTACAGACTGAAATACAATTCAGGTAAGACACAAATCCACAGTTACCACGGTATTTACCATGAATAGGTAGATTTATAAAATGATTTGTGTTGGAAGGGACCTGAAAGATCATCCTATTCAACCCCCATGCCGTGGGCAGGGACACCTTTCACTGGAAGCAGGCTGCTCAAAGGCCTTGAAGGAGAATTTCCTTGTGTAAAGAAGTGCCAGAAGCTCTGCCTGGGCATCATGAAATCACAAAAGCAGCCCAGCAGCCTGAGCCCAGGGGAACGCCAAAGCAGCATCCCAAGCTGCCCTCCTCCAAACACACATCACACAAACACTCCAGTGCTGATCCACAGCCTTCCCTGCTCCGAGACAGGAATCACACACATCCAGGCTGGCAGCAGGATGTTTACACAGCAACCATTTCCATCATTCTCTCATAATGCAGCTACTTGCTAAAAGTCCAGGAAAGCAGCTGAGGGAGAGACATCAACCCAACAGCCTGTCCTTTGGATTAGCCCAGTCTCCTGGAACAAAAGATCGCAGACAGCAGCAAACCCTAATGATGGGCCTGATCCTGGGGAGGGCTGAACACTCCCAGCAGACAGGAGCAAAAGCACTTCGTGTGTTGCAAAACGAAGCCCTGCCTCAACTCATTAGAATGCTGAAACAAAGTCTTTGCAAGCTGAAGCCAGGATATCCACAGGCACTGCCTGGAATATTAACGATTAAAAAATCTCCTTAGGAAAGAGAGGGATTTTTAAGGACAAATGTCTACAGGAGCTCCAAATCCAGCTGGGCTGTGCAGCCAGAGCATGTTCAGCCTGGCGTCGAGCCCCTGCCAGCAGCACCAGCTCTCCAGGGCTGCTGGAAACCAGCACTGGCAGCAAAACAACATCTGGGAACCCCCACGGCATCACCCGATGTGAGCACACCCTCACAGGCAGGTAGGACAGCGAGCACAACACACTCAACCTCGCTTTTAACCACACACCATTGCCAGGGCTGTGCATTTCCTATTATAACACACCCCCAAGTGATCAGCATCACTTTAACCTGCCCCTCTGCCTTCTCCACATTCTGCAAAGGCTGGTTCCTCTCCTCTGCAGCAGTCTGGGATCTTGCTCTGGGAAACTCAGGCACCACCTACAGTGCAGTCCTGAAACTGAGCAGTGCCAGGTTACATCTCACTTTATCCCTCCTGACAGCCCTGACACACACAGTTTATGGGCAGAGATGCTTCTGCTCGCCAATTTACCTGTGGATATTTTAGGTGACAGCAAACCTTCCACTGCCCAAGTAATTTGTTCAAATAATTGCTCTAAAAAAATCTACCCTGCAACTCAGGGCCCTCTAAGTCTATCTTCAAATGACATTTAGAAATGATCTGGGGCTTGCCACCCCAGCAGGAAGACTGCATCTCTTGTGCCTGTCACCATCAGTTATCTAGGGCTGATGGCATCAGGACGTGTTGCCAAGCAAGTGCCCCTGTCAAGAGGCCAGGCTGGTGTTTTTTGGAAAGGCCACCTTCTGAGGACACTGTCAGGAATTCTAAGGCATCCATCTCCAACTAATACACAGCCTGTCAGGGTTATTAACGAGTTCTACAAGGCAATGAATCACAGGTGTAGCTAGCAGGACTGTACTAAATGTTTTGCTATGATTTATTAGCCTACAGAAATCAAATATTGTGATAAAACCACATAAAAATACCCCAAAACCAAAATTTTCAATACGTTTTTTTTTTTTCTTTTTTTGTTTGTTTTTGTGGGGGTTTTTTTTGTTTTGGTGGTTTTGGTTTTTTTTAATTTGGAAAAATGAAGGAAGATGAAACCTAATCCTGGGAGACAGTACCAAGTAATTTAAACCAAGAAGCCTCACAGGCCATCAATTAATCACAGGATAAATTAACAGGGGAGAAGTACCCCAGGCATACCAATTCTTCAAAAATACTTCATGCCAGGACTGTAAAACAAGCAGGTGTGCTAACTAAGGGCACCTGTTATTCTACTGTTGATCCAAGTATTTTGAATTCTAGTAATGCAACTTGCTAATTGCATTGTGTCAGGTAATTAGCATGCTGAGTCCTTTGGAGTATTAATGGGCTAATTATACAAGCATTGTTGCTTCTATCATTAACTACTGTAGATAGCACAGAGAATTATTGCTGAGGAACAGGGAAGACATTTTCCAAGGCCAAATGCTTATTCACACATAGACCATAAGAGGTAGCACTAGACTGACCTCAGGTTTACAAGCTCACAGCTTCACCACAGCAGCTTTGAGAAAGATGAGAGGTCTTTGTGTGCCAGAAATTCAGCTTTACCCATCAGTTCAGAAGCCTTTTAAACTCAAGGACATGCCTTTCTGGGGGGAGGCTAGCAGCTAAATGGCCAGGATTTGCTGAGCAATCTGTGGATGGCTGAGTTCACCGAGCTGTGGAATGCACCTTACCTGAGAAGAGGCTGGAGCTCACATTGAGAAAATAAAACCTTTCCTTTGCTCACATTCAGGAGCACCATTTTCCCTGTTGCTGCCACCAGTACTTCCAAGAACAGCTTGGGAAAGAGAACAGTAGGAGCCCACAGGCCCAGGTGAGCAGCTGGAAGCAGAGACTGGCGCTCCCATCCCGACACAGGGAGGGAGAGCATCTCCCCAGTCCTCCTGTGCCTGCAGCAATCGCTTCTCAAGCAGGACAAGAACCATTTCCTTCAGCACCAACAAGCACCAGCCCTGCTGCACTCAGGTCTGAGCCTTCAGCCTGCTCCAAGCCCTGCAGAAGCAGCACCAGCACAGCCTCGCTGCACATTCTGCAGCGAGCAGCGCTGCTCAGGCACACCCCACAGCCACAGCTGCTCCAGACACAAGCTGAGCTGGGTGCTTACTCCACTCTGGGGCTGGCCCCTGCCTGCCTGGAAGGTGACTGCTGATGCAGCATCCGTGGGGAGACCTGGGAGCCCCTTGGAGCAGGAGAGCCCTGCAGAGCTGGAGCAGCAGCCTGCACCAGAGCCCTCTGCTTCTGCACACAGTGACACACACCACGGCTGCACTCCCACCTGCACTGGAGCCAATACCACATAAACTGTGTGGAACAGTCCCATGTTCAGCCCCAGCACTTGGTGAGGCCTCAGAAGGTGCCCCCTTCACACACCTGCCCATTCAGGCAGCAGCCAGTGGCCAGCAGCCAGCCCTTCCTGTGCCCAGCCCCAGCCAGTGGGGCTGAGCTGCCAGCTTAAGCAGAACTGAAATCTGCTTCTGAACTGCTTGACACCAATATTAAAAGGCTGTTTAGCACAAAGAGGTGCCACAAGCAGCAGCAGCAGCTGGGCTAATGATGCACACTGAGGAGGTCACGACCCAAATCCTGCCCCTTGCTCCTCGAGCATGGCCTGTCATATTTAGTAGAGAGGAGAGAAAAGCACAAGAGAAGATGCCGTGGTTTCCCATTTATCAGTTTAATCTCCATCAGGGTCTGATGGGCACATTTAAACTCTTTCCAGCCCTCCTCTGTGTGACTATTGCCTGCACTGTCTGCACCTGCCCAGCTCCAGAGGGAACAGGGACTACTGGAGTACATGGCCACACCAAGAGACTCTGCAAACCTCCCACCAGGGCAGCCCCTGTGCTCTGGCTGGGGCTCCCTGCACCCCAGACCAGGTGCTTGCCTAATCACGGTCTGCTCTCAGGCAGGGCAAGTCCTGCAGCAGCCAGCAGGGATGCAGGGTGCAGGGAAAGTGCAAATGCACAAGTGTGTCTTGCAGAGAGCTCTAGGGCATGCAGGCATGACACCTCATGAAATTACCTCATCGGGGGAAACTGGAATAAAGGGCTGGATGCATCTATCTCAACAGCCCAGAGGATACTGAAAAGGAGTATCTGTGGCTGGCTTTCTCCACTTCCAGCTCCCCTTTTCTCTCAAATTGCCTCTTACTTCTCTGCACTGTGAGCCCCAGATGCAAGAAAGCACACAGATGGCTTGGTGCACATTTACACACCTCACAGGAAGAGGCTCCAGTGCCACACAGCACCTACAAACAGAGGCAGGGACAGCCATGCAGGGAGGCAGCCTCTGCATCATCCATCTCCTGTGACAGCCACAGCCAGGCACAGCCATTCCACCTCCAGACACTGCTCTGCTGCCCACAGCAGCTCCTGCCACCCAGACTTTTCTTCATTTGATACACAGGCAGATTATGGCACTGCAAGACATTTGACATTTCCTTTCACTACAGCACGAGCCAAACAAGAGGAAGGGCTGAGGGCAGGAGAGCCGTGACACTGCTTAAATTAAGGTGCCTGGCAAAAGGAGCAAGCACCCATCATCAGCCTGGAGAGAGGAGAGTCTGCTCCTTTCCTTAGGAGAAAAAGATTATCAAAAGATTCCAGAGAACTCCAGGACAGGCAGTTTCTGCCACATCAGATGCAGTACATTTATTAACTAAGTCAGGCCACTTGATGAATCTAATTTTGCCTTCTAAGCAAGCAACAGATCGGATCAGGAAGCGTCAGCATCTTGTTGCTCTCACCCTGATTAATGGTGTTTCGCTCCTCCTCGTTAAAGCTGTCAGTCCGCTGCAAAAAGCCAAATCCAACCTCAGAGCACCTTCCCTGAGTGACCCCAAGGCAGGATTGAGCCTGCAGGACCTCACTCAGCATCTCTGACCAGCCCTCTGCTGTCACCTGCTCCAGGCTGAGCAGCAGCACCTGCCATGGAGCCCAGCAGGTCACAGAGGGGACTGGGAATGGAGAGCACTGGGGCCCCTTCTCCTCCCAAAGGGGATTTGTACCTCTGGAAATGTGCACAGAGCCACTGTGAGGAGGCTGTGCCAGGCAGGCTGGGCTTCAGGGGTCTCCCCTGCCAGCACATGTCCCCCAGCCCTCCCCCAGTGTCCTCCCAGGACCTGCAGGGCACCAGGGCAGGAGCAGGCCAGGGAGGGCAGGAGGCACCAGCCAGGAGCTCACTGCTCTCCCCAGACCTGGGCATGGACCATATGGTGTCTGCTGCATAAATGAATGGAGTGTTTTGTAACACCAGACACAAAGGCCAAATTCTGATCTAAATTAAACAGGTATAAATGACCAGAAAAAACAGTGCTGACATCAGTGGGGCTTTTTTTTCCATTTTTTCTCCTTTGGATAAGATAGGATTACACGTGTTTAATCAAGGACTGGATTTTGCTTCTGAGCTCCAGATATGGGAAATATACAGACAGTCCAATACTTCCAAAAGACATGTCCAACAGATGACAAGAAACAATTTTCTAGCACTGAGTTGTCTAATTATCCATCCATCTGAGAGATGTTATGGTGCCCACCATGATAGTATTTCAAAAGAGAAACCCTTTCCTCCTCCTGCATTCCAGCATGGGAAAAGAACAGTTTAATTTGACTCATATATTAGAGGAGATTTCTTCCCTATATCTGTGTGCAAAAGACAAAGTGCCTGAATGTTTGTTGGAAATGCATGTGGGAAAGCAAAAGCAATAGGAGGAAGGAGAGATGAGCAAGTCAAAAATGTAGATATGTGACGACTCCAGACACATGGTGGTTTCCATCCCTGCAAACAGCAGCTAGAGGTGATGCTGGTATCTCAAGGTCATACTTCCACAAAGCCAGAGAAATCAAAATTCAGACATATTTATGGAAATGCCTCGGGACAAAAATTTTATCTTCCTTCAGCCTGCTCAGCTAATTGGGACATTTGGAAATCAGTCTGTTAATTAAAAAAAAAACACTAAAAAGCCTCTCTATCTCTGTGTCCTGTTGAAACAGGCAGCATTGCTCCAAAAAGAAAACATTTCATTGAAAGCAACCCAATACCCAGAACTATACCACAATTACTTTTTTTCCCTTTAAAAATACTTCATTAAATGGCCCCCATATTTTCCTAAAGGCCAAGGGAAAATGAGCCAACAGAGGAGCCAGGTATATTGCTATTGAACAGCAATCTGTTATTTTAATCAAGTGCTGCCTATTAACTGGGAGTTAATTAGAGCCCTGGTATAAAGCATTATCCAGGGGTCTGGAGACACATTTTTACAGCACTTGGTGCATGGAGGTGGCTGATGGCATTGCCAGGGCCCCTCTGCTCTAGCCTTTGAACCACAGGTACAGGTCTGCAAAATCTCAGCATTCTCTCAGGAAAAAAAAATACTCAGAAAAACCCCCAACAAACAAACAAAAACCACAAATGAAACAAAAACTCAAAAAAAAAAAAAAAAAGAAAAATTGGTTCTAAATCTTTACAGAAAGCAGAGACACTGCCAATTTTTAAAACATATTGGAAAGTGAAGAGTATCACCAAATCCTGGCAGAAGACAGAGTGCCTGTGAGCTGCAGCCTCACCAGGACTGACTGTGAAGGTCTCAGCAGTGCAGATCACTCACGTATCGAGGTCCATCTCTCCAGCAAGCACACCCTGACCCACCTTCCACACAGGAATGGGGCAGTGGGGTGAGCCCCAGCACTGCCCTCCGTCCGACACCATCCCCCTGTGCTGCCCGGCTCACGCACACTTTCAGCCAGGTCAGAAGGCAAAGCCTTTTTACCTCCACAATTGCACAGAGTACCCAGAGCATGAAGATGATTTCTCTCCCTTTGTGGACTCTGCTTGTGTCACAAAAGATCCTGCCATGAAAACATGTCCCAGAGCTGACTTAAATGGAGAAAGACACACAGTCACCACAAGGACCTCGGGGAGACAAATATCCCCTAACTGTGAGTGATGAAGGTTGTCTTCATCACTGTAAGTGATGAAAGGATGCTAAGGAGTCACTGAGACACAGCCTGCCCTGGAGTGCTGCTGGTTTTTATTGGGCCATCTGGGCTTTACTGCAGTGCAAACAGCATTACTGACGATTGTTATTAACAACATTATAATCATTAACAAAATACTGCAGTGCTCAGGTTTCAGGTGTTGTCCACCCTCCTGCTGCACAGCCCAAGCTTTCTGACAGGCTGAGATTTAGAGGACAGCCCAAAATCCCTCACTGGGTAGAGCACAGGGTCTCTGGGTGCCCATCATCCAGCCCACCCTGGCACAAGGGCTGCAGTTCCATCTCAAATACTCTTTTTTCTTCATGGAAATGACCTTGGGCAGCAGCTGCCAGCGCTGATGTTGGGGCCAAACTCCACCTTCCCCTTGCCATCAGACAGAGTAACTAACACCTTTGTTCATAGGTGTATGTATTAGAACACCCAGCCTTTCAGAGCCTGCCCCATTTCTCTGTAGGAGGAGAGTCCATGATTTGCCTGCACTCAAGCAGAAGATGGCACATTGGGGACATGTGTCAGGTTGCCAAAAAAAACCCCCAGAAAATGGAAAAAAGAACCACCCAAAAGAGTGCATTTCTGTTACAATATGTATATGGCTGCTCATTACCTAGACAACATGTTTGATGAAGTAAATGAAAATCAAACATTCTCTCCACCAGCTGTTGCCTCACTCATTTTTTTTTTTTTTTTGTCAGGACAATAAACTTGTTATGAGTATCAGTGCCTTTCCTGGCTTCAGCCTCTTCTGGGGAGAAGCTGTTAACAGAATACTTGCAGCAGCAATCCTGACCCTGGATGCTTTTTCTTGGAGAGGACATTTCCACCAGAGCTCACCCCACCTCATTTTGGGCACTGAACTGGGACATGTGGGTCAGTGACAGCTCCAGTAAGCACCTGAGGAAGGAACAGAGGGGAAGGCAGGAAGACAGCTGGTACAAGGTGTCCTGCACCAGTGTGGAAGGAGAAGCATTTTGGTCTGTAAATGCCAATAATTTGCAGTACTGAATCTTTATATGCCTCAGGAGGAAGAAAGATCAAAGAAGCAGCCCGATCACCCCCTCCTCCAACCCTGGCTAACGCAGAGCTCTTCCTGTGCACATCATCTTGGAGGCACCCAGGGCCCCTCTCCAAATCCAGCTGTGCTTCAGCCCTGAGTTTGGTCTGGAGTTCAGCTCTCCAGAGCACCACCAGGAAAGCAGGGATGGTGCTTTACCGTATGTCTTCACTGTTTGCACACACAAGCCTTGCTAAATCACAGCAGAACAGTGAGAAATCCATACCAGAGCGCACTGAACACAGGCAGCTTGAGTCAAGATGCACAGGAATAAAACACACAGGGGGGAAAACAAAATTAATCTTACTTTGTCTGGGTAGTGCCTTACTCTGCAGTGTGGTACCAGCCCCACCAGGAGCCAGGAGCCCCAGCTGATGGGAACTGGCAGAGTTCCAGGGCTTTCCAGTGAAGCCAAGCCAATGTAAAGACAGCTGCAGACTGGGTCCAAAATACGAAGCCACAATAAAGGTTCCTTTAAATTATTGAAGACACACTCAATTCTGGCTCCCATGACTGCTTTTACAGCTCTCTCTCTCTCCATTCAAAGCATCATCACCCACCCTTCAAGCAGGATTATTCTGCTTCTCAATTGGACTTTGACTCAACAGCAAATTTAATTAACTGACCTAATGGACTAGAGATGTGGATTAGAAGAGAAAAGAAACAAAAAAATTCCAAAAAAACCCCACACAACAGAAAGAACCACCACTGCAGCAAAAAAGAACCCCAAAGAACCTAAGTTAAAAAACCAACAAAACAAAACTACACCCCTGCTATGCAGAGATGCAAAACAGAGCTCCTCACAGCAAGATACCCAAACTGCCAAACATTTGTTCTTGGTTATCTTTTAACAGAAGATCCCAAAGCCCTTCACGAGTCCTTAAGCTGCATAACACTGTAAGGTGCCAAGAGGGAGCTTTGTGGAGAACAGCACAACCCCCTTCCCAGAACTTCAGAAAGTCATTTCTGCAGATCCCCACAGGAATAAACTGGTGCTGCACTCCCTGTTGGGGACACACCTCCACCAACAGCAGGAGTCAATCTGTCACTTGGATGAACACTGAAGGTGCCTCAGCATCTTCACCACCGTCACATTCCCTGCTCCAGAGGTCCTTGTGGCAGACAGTGCGGGCACTGACCCAGCAGAAGGCTGTACACACAATAACATCACCAGCACCCCTGGCTCCAGCTCTCTGCTGGCTCCACCAAGCCCACCTCTCACAGCAGAGGGTCCCAGCACAGCAGAGGCACCAGCAGGGAGCCCAGGCAGTGCCCACCCTGCCCCTCACCCTCCAGCCCAAGAGCAGCCAGGGGAACCCGGCCCCACCGCTCCTCCCAAGGCTCTGCACATTCCTTCCCAGCTCCAGAGCTGCTGGGGACATTTCTGCCCAGGGATTATTTATTGTAACATCCAAAGCAAGCAATATGTCACTTAGAGAATGAGCCTCACTTACGAGGCTCGGCGCTGAAATCCGACTGCGTGACATAGGGTGATGAATCAGCCAGCTCCCCACTGGCTCATTTGGGAATACACCCCTTTGCACAGCAAAAAAAAATACTCAGAGATCCACTCATTAATCCTAACTTCATTCACTGTGGTGAGGAGCAGAGTGTTCCCCTCACCCTCCCAACTGCAGAGAGCTGCTACTCTGTTTGCCTTTTCTGCTTCCAGCAGGAAAATGGGAAATCAGAATCAAGTGATTCACACCTGTCACAAGACCAGCTGATGGAAGCTTCCAAGAACAAATTCATCACTGCACATGCAAGGTACAGTCAGGGTGACATGCATGCAAAGCAGTGATTAATTATAGGTGTTTTGCTGAGGAAATTTCTGAGCATGAAGGGCAAAATTTAAATTGCTAATCAGCATCACTTTTTGTTATAACATGTTTGAAAACAAACTAATGGGATGGAATAAGCCTCCTTGAACCAGCTTTGACACCTGTATCTTCCATGTAAAAAGTAAAATTTAAAAATACTTCAAAATACATCCTTTCAGAAACAGATTCTTTTCATCAAATGAAATGATGGGTAACGGGTGGAAAGTTGTCCAAAAAAGTGTTGGTGAAGCATGAGAGCCTGATGTGTTAAGAGAGTGTGGGCCCCACCACCCAGCCCCTCTGATCCTGCTCCTGGTGGTGCCTGAGCTCCACAGCTCCATAGGGTGGGTGAGGTCCTGGCAAGGGAGGGACCCCCTCTCTTCCTTCACGGGGTCCCTGCAGCCCTGCTCAGGACTTTTACAGTGGGAAAAGGCAGAGAATGCCCCAGCAGGTCCCTGGCCTAGGACTGCAGCCCAGCCAGGACCATCCCTGTGCTCTGCCACTCCTGCTCACAGCACAAGGCTCTACTGCCTGTCTTCATGCCTTGAGGGCAAATATAGGAGATTCAGAAACTGCTTAAAAATAAAAATTCCCATCCCAGCCAAGCATCTCCAGTGCTGACAAAGCTCTCAGGTGAGCTCAGCTCTGAGCCTGCTCATGGCCCCCAGGCTCTGTGCTCTGTACCTGGGTCCATCTCAGCTGTGCCATGCAGGGTTTGCCACTGGGTCCCAGCCCTTCAGAAACCAAGACACAAGCAAGCTCTGCTTACAGAGCAGCTGAGGTCAATGTGGATGCCTTTATGTGCATCCTCTCACCAGCAAACCACCTCAGTACCAGGGGTTATTTTGCCAGTGCTTAGGCTCTGTGATTCTTCACTCCTGTTCTCCCATTCTTCTCAGGTTTGACTTTATGCCCAGCTTGGGTGCCACTGAGAAGGGAAATCAATGCTCCTCCTCTTCCTCTGCACAGAAGCATTTCAAATGGGACCAGTTAAGCACAGGACTGACTCCCAGCCAGGTCCAATGCTCGGGTGGCAGTGCTGGGGACAGCCCCTGCTGGGGACAGCCCATGCTAATTAAACTCACCAGGAGACCCCAGTGATGGACACCCCTTGTAGGGTGGGACAAGCAGTGTCCTGCACCCCACAGCTGCTGCTGTGCTCACCCCAGAGCCAACCACGACCGTGCCAAGCCGGTACCACCACCACAATTACCTGTGAACACCAGGCTGGCATTCTCCAGCTCCTCCTGTGGAACCTTGAAGCTGAAGGACTCGTTGTAGAAGGGATCTATCGTGCCCCGCATGCAGGAGGTCTTCTTGGTTTTTGTTAATTTTAATCCGTGAACAAGCTGAATTTTCACAAAGGGATCTGGCAAAAAGCACAAAGCACAGGCCCTGTGTTATGGGGATCATGAGCCAGCACCCCTGTTCATGAGGGCTGGGCACCACAGGGATGGACTGTGCTGGAAATGGCCTTTGGAATGGCTGGGACCTGTACCCTCACACTGCTGCCAGATTTCCAGCGTGGACAAAAGTCAGGCAGCTGGATTAAAAACAGTCCCTGCCAAAACCACAGTTAATGTCAGCCTTGACAGAGACCCAGCATACTGTTCTTTTTGGAAAATGCCACTATTCTGGCAGCAGCAGAGGCTGGGGCAGGAACATGGGAGAACCACCTGAGGACAGAGGCATGAAGCAGTTCCCAGCCAGAGTGGCCAGAGCCAGCAGGGAGCAATGTCCACAGGCTGCCTCACACAGCACAGCACAGGGGGGTCACAGCTCCTGCTTCCTCACCTCAGCCTGGCTCAGAGATCTCTACCTTAAATTTGGCAAACCCTCCATTGTATCTCAGGGTAAGCACTCCAAACACTCCCAGTATTGTTGTCTACACAGACAAGAGGACATCCAGGGCTTTGTATTAACAGGAGCTGAGCATCAAATCCCCCTGGGTCCCCCACAAATTGCAGCCTCACTGATCTGCTTTAAAGGCACACATAATCTGTGCATGAGTAATGTGAGAAATGCACTGCCCTTTACCTGAACCTTGGCTCATGTCTGTCTGAAGAAGCTGTTTTGCTCTAATGATGTCCACGTTCAGTCTCCCTGCACTTGGTAGGTAGTTTAGTGACAACAGCAGCTCTCCCAGCTCCACTTCATTCTGCAGGGAAAAGAGAATGTGGAGATTTAGAACAGAGCTCAGAGGGGAAGGGAAGGGAGAGAAATTAAATAAATCCCATTTGTCTAAGTGCCTGAAAAATGAATTTTAGTCACGCTCTGAACTGCAACCAAGAACCATCTGGTGGTAGCTCGTGCTAAGCGGAAACAAGAAAGAAACTATCCCCAAGTGAAGATCCTTCTCTAATCACCAATCCTTCACCAGCTTCCCAGCAGCCATGCAAAGAGGGCCTAGGAGGCAGGGGTACAAGGTCAGTAGCTTCTACCTGCTCCATTTTTAATGGTTCCAGGTAGCTCTGATCTTACCAATGTGCACAACACAGGCCCACTGGAGAAGACATCCTCTTTCCTCCCCAGCCCCCATGGACCACACCAGCCATTTGGGAAGCTCAGCCATGGTTAATGCATCCCTGGGTCACACAGCTCAGAGGAGACCTTCCCTTGGCATCTCCCAGAGACCATGGCACAGCCTGAGTGTGCCCTTGCTGCTCACCAGCCTGCACCATGGCCACAGCTCCACATCAGGACAGCTGTTCAGCCATCATATCTTCTCCTTTCACTTAATGATGCTAAAAACTAGTAATTAAAGAGCTGGAGAGCTCACATCGCTGCTCCTCAGATGTGAGGGTTTAAAATAACCTCTCCCCCCTTGCCCTGGCCTGGCTCTGAGAGGCTCTTACTGTTAGATGCAAAACACATACACTGAAACAACTCTGGAGACTGGAGACACCCCAGCCAGCCCAGGCAGGGAATTGATCCATCTGCCTAATGTCAGGTCCACGGAGTGCAGAGCTAGGGCTTCATCCCAAATAGTCAAACAGTCCAAAACCAACCTAGATCAGGGGTCAGAGCCCTCCCCAAGAGGAAAAGGAGCTGCAGTGGTATTGCATATATCATAACAAAAGGCTTAAATATCTTTACTGCTGCCCGAAATATTAGATTACAGAAACCAGAGACTGTGGGTAGGCAGTAAAGTAAAAGGCTCTCAGAATAGTCACAGCCTGAACTGACCCAAAGAACCAGGTTCACCAGCAGATGGGCCAGCACACGAGGCACAGTCCCTGCCAAAGACATCAGTGGCTCGGGGAAACTGAGGCTGGGGCTACTGGGAAACCCAACCAGGAAAAGCATCTGATTTCTTAACTCAAAATCCTTTTGTCACAGCATCCTGTGGGGCAGTACAGTGACTCCACAGCACCCACGCTCACATTTACCACATGCATTTTCTTTTGTTGCTACAGTATTTCACCCAGAAGGCACCTCTCTTCCATCAACCTGTGCCAGCTCCCACATCACAGGGCTCTTCAATATTTGATGTTTTGAGTTCTTTCCATCAGAAAGCCACTCCCCAATACAAGCCTGACCCAATATGCACACAATACTCACAATTCTGGCAAAGCCAAGCCATACACCACACACCGTGGTGCCCTGTGGTTGCACAAGGTAAGGATCTCAGAGTCTCACATCCAACGTGGTCTAAACACCATCTAATTGATTTAAACTACCATCTTTCATTCAATTTTGCCCAAAAATGCTCCTCTCAGGTCTGTGGCTGGAACAGCCTGCAGACACGTTTATCATCAAGAACAGCCAGTGATTTTTAATCCTATTATCAGGACAGGATGGAAGCATCAAAGTGCCCACAGCACCACCACCACCCTCAACAGGAGCCACACAAGGCAGGCCTCCACCCCAGCTGTTTTTTATAACATATAAACAACATTTTTAACAGACACAGTTCTACTTCCACTTGCATTCACTGCTGGTTCCATTCAGGTTTAAACTCCTAGAAATTCAGGTGCATTTGGACAGTGCAAATTAGGAAACTGGTCAGTGATTTTATTACCTGCTGGGGAGAGACAAACATCTCCAGCTGCAAATACCAAACCTCTGGCACAGCCAGGTGGCTGGCATGGGGCAGTGATGTAGGACCTTTCCAGTCACATCTGGATTAGAGTGCTGGAAATCTGCATTAAGATTTGGGATAATTACTTGTGGAGTTGTCCATTGATGGAACCTGTTGACCTTATCCAAGAGCTGCAGGAAATAAGACGTTTCCCTGGGCCAGAGAGGAGCCATGGAGCTCAGCAAGGGAAGGCAAATCCAAAAAAAGGGAGAAAAAAGCGCCCAGTGCTGTACCCTGACTGTCAGGCTGGATCTGTAACACCCACTGAGGCACTGGCAGGAGAACCACGTCCCATTGTCCCTGCAGGGATTATGGAAGGAGCCACTCCAGTGTAGCCATCACACTGCTGCCCAACCCACCCAGCCTTCCACAGGTAAAGGCAGGACCTGATTTACTGTAGGACCTAGCCTAACGTGGATTTTGGAGCCTCTAGAAAAACCTTTTTGGCTATCCAGGCTTAAATTTGAGTAAGGAGAGATATAAAATGCTATGTTCTAGAAGAGAGATCCATCGATGACATGCAGACTACAAGTAGCTTTAATCAGGCCCAGATCAAGCCAAATCTCCCAAATCTCACTAACACCTTCTGCCAGTTCATGCTTTTCAAGAGTGCCCAGATTTGTGTTAATCATTTTGAGGGAGGGGAGACAGGGCCCCTGCCCCAGAGCCAGGGCAGGAGGGCTGAGCTCAGAGGAGGAGGAGGAGGAGGAGGAGGAGGAGGAGGAGGAGGAGGAGGAAGTGTTTTCAGAAGGAAAATCCACATTCCCGGCCAGCTCACCTCCCCGGACCGTGACTCAGCCTTTCCAAGGCACTGAGTGCCAGCAGCCGACTGATGTTGTAAATGCATTACTTCTAGCTCAGCCACGAGGATCTGGGAAACATTGACACGGTGTCCCAGTGCCTCCGGGGATGTGGGGCACACAGGACAATGGACCAGTGGCCCAAGCCCAGCAGCCTTGTGCTGTGCCGCTCACCTGCCGCAGCCCACACAGGAGCCCAGGGTCCCCGGGCTGTCCCGGGCAGCAGCAGGTACAAGGCAGGAGGTCCCAGGTCCCCCATGCCATGGCTCCCTTTGCTCAGGCACGGCTCGGAAACAGCTCTGTGCTGCCAGAGGCAGCGGGCCCGAGCCCAGCCCGTGCCCAGAGCATCCTGTGGAGGCTCAGAGCCTTTCTTCTGTCTCACCCTGGGGCATCCCCAGAGCTCGGGCAGGTCAGGAGCTGAGAACAGGGGATGCCAGCTCCTGCACAAGAGGTGCCACCGGCACACCGCTCACCGCAGGGCAGGGAAGTGCCCGAATTTCACGTTTCCTAGCTCTTTCCATCAGGAAACGACAGTGCTGTTGGCTTTGCCTTCAGTGTTCTGCTCGCAGCAGCAGCGTGCAGAGGTGCGCCCGTGCTAAGGCATCATTTCAGCTGCCATTATTATGCTGATGACGAGCTGATTCTGCCGAGATCCCAGATGACCCTGGAAAAGCAATTTCCTGTTTGATGAGATGCCGGAGTGACACCGAGTCTGGGATGTCTGAGACTCCTGAAGCTCTGATTAACATTTCACTCCTGGCTATATCACACTGCCAGGCTGGATTTGCCTTGGGCTCGCCTGTGATCCAGAACCTTCTCCAGTTACTGCCTGGGCTGAACCCAGACATTTTGAAACATTATTTTTTTCTGTTGTTTTCTGTCATCTCTGAAACACAAAGAGGTTCCTCCGAAGGAAGATGAGTTTTAATTAACGCCATTCGCACATCTTGTTTGGACCAGGTAATTCCTTCCTCACAGCCCCCCAGACTGTTCCTTGTGCATTGCTACAACACCAGCAAAATTCTGCAGCTGAAACCCTTCCCAACAGGAACCACAGCACATTACATCAGCACTGACATCTATGCATTGCTCCTAATGAAGTTTCAGATTGATTTTCCTCCTCAAGGTTATCTGTGTTGGTACCTCCAGGCACAACAGAAAACTGATAGTTTAGAACAGTTTGCTCTAACAGGTTTTCTACAGCACCCTGTGACACAGTCATTGTTTTGGGAAGGTTGAGCTATTAAGGACCAGAACCTGAGAAAAAAATATACTTACCACTGAATAGGAGCAGAATTTCCTACATAACTGACACCAACTGGATGTGTGATGAAGAGAATCACAGAATCCCTTCTCAAGTCAAATTGTCTTTGCATTAGTTTGAAAGGCCATGACAAAGCCTCTGTTTTGCAAAAAGCTTTGGGAAGAAGATATCCTACGGAGAGGTCCTGCTCCTGGAGCCAAACAACCTCTCCTCTGGGATCCTCCTCCACAAAATACACCCCCAGCATCCCAGTCCTCTGCAGGAAGGGCAAGAAGTGAACAGTGCTGAGGGCAAAGGATGAGGTGACCAAGGAGACAGATAAGGATAAAGAGAGAACAGCCAAGAAGAAAAGCTTTTCAGTGCAGCAGCTTTAAAGACTCAAAAAGGAAAGGGGGGAAGAAACCTCTGAAATGGAGCTGAGGAAAAACAAACATACAGAGTGAAACTGAAGAAGATAGAACAGCACAAGCCAAAATATGAAAACAAACCAAAGATTAAGAGCTAAAAATGTTGTTATCATGATGGACAAACATCCATCACAGCATCCCATCACAGTTCTAACTCCAGTGACCTGCAGGGTGGGGGTATCCTGCCCTCTGCCAGGCTTTGCCCAGGGCATCTCCTCCACTGGCCACAGGTCAACTTCCAGGGTGATTTTAACATCCACCTGATGAGCACACGTGGCCCCACACAACCACCTCATACCATCTTGAACATCAGAACTGACAGGTCATTCTAGTGCACTCATAGTATGAAGATAAAAAAGCAAGTCCAATACACACTCCCTCTACTATAAAAACGGCTTAATTTGAGGGAAGATGGAATTTCATGCTATTTTCCCACCACAACTAGGAATTTTTTTTTTTTCTTTTGCAGAATGATCTTCAAGCTCTCATTACTGCTGGTCTAAAACATTTATTCCTGCCCACTCAAATCTGCCAAAAGAGAAATGAATCATATGTCAATAAAACTTGGGGTCCTGAACATGTGCTTCAGAATTAGTTTTAGTGGCGAAATATGCGAATCTGAGCCCAGCTACAGCGAGGCCTGCCAACTTCATTCATGGTAATTAAGCAAAGCCACACACATTTCAGGGGATATTTAAGGAGTGCAGAGTGTTCCTATGGGGACTGGACTCAAGAGCCTTTCCATGAGCAGCTACTGCGTGTTAGAAAGGCATTAATTACCCTGCAAGAGAAAGCCTCTCAGAACCACCAAGGATAAAGAATTTGGCAATACCTGCACTGTCATTTTCCACGAGGAGTAAGTCCTTCTGCTCAGCTGCTGCCTCAGATGATGCATTGGGGAGCAGCTCCCCCGTGCCTCTGCCTTGGGCTCCATCCCCCTGAATGCCAAACGTGTGATCCAAGCTCAGAAAGTGCTTGTGTGCAGGTAGAGCCTTCTGCCTGAGGCTTGGCACCGAGTTGTTGGTGGCTCTGTGTCCTGAGGCTGAGAGCACAGCCCACTGCCCAGCTGGGCTGGGGCTCTCTGGCCAGGCAGTGCTGCCAGCGGGCAGGACAGCGCTGCACAGCCACCTCCTCACACAGTGCTCTGCTCGTTGGCTCACAGCAGCCCCACGAGCTGCTGCTGAACACATCCCCCAGCAATGAGGAGCTGCACATCCCACCCACAGGCCTAAGGGGCTGATCTTGCTCCAGCTCCCCGTGGAGCCAACAGAGCTGCTGGCTGTAGAAGCTGGACCGTGCCTCACCTGGGACAGGCTTGCTGTCCCTGCTGACTCTGCACACACCAGAGGATTCCTGGCCTTCCCCACCTTTTGCAGCTCCCAGGTGCTGGCACAGCCTGCACTAAGGCAGTGTTCCAGCTCTGGGATGAGGGAACTCAACGTGATGGTGGGACAAGGACTCGGCACCTGACTTTATCAGCACACTGTGTCAGTGGCTTCCAGGTGGAGACAGCAAGTGCAAAACAGATGCTCATCTTAGCTCATGTTATTTGGCCACTTTCTCTGCTCTTTCACAATGCCTGCTGCCCTCCCACTCCCACCAGTATGGAGAGAAAACTTCTCCACAGCTCCTGCCATCTGGATTCACTTTCCTCCATCTCTCTCCAGCTCACGATGTTTCTGTCTATAAATTCCAGCTAAAAAAAAAAGTTCACGTATTTTGTGTCTTTCATCTTCACATATCATGTCTATGACTGTCTGTGTTTCTCTCCCTCCTGTTACTGCTTTTCCAAGCACCTGCCTCAGCCTTTTCTCCTGTGGCTGTGGGGGTGCTGCCAGCTGCTGCTCCGTGTCCCAGCCCAGGGCAGCCAACCCACACTGGCAAATTTTCCTGGACTGACAATCAGAACTGCACCCCAGCGCTTTGTGGCACTCTCCAGGATCCAAGGACACCTTCTGCAAAATAAAATGCAACTGCACGTAGATATTTTTTTTTTGTCCCTGTCTATCACCATCTCTCAGCACAAAGCACACTCCAGCAAGCTCAGGTTCAATCCAACAAGAAACTGATAAAGGCTGTCTGTCCCTCAGCTAATCAAGCAAAAAAGTGAGAAGTATAAAAAACTTGTCAACATGTCAAATCTATCATTCCACAGGCAGAAGGTTCCAACTAGTATTAAAAAAACCCTCAGAAATTTCTAGCACAAACATCACTGTTATTGAAAGACATTAAAATGTATTTTTTCAAAGCAACGAGCTTTATTGTTTTACTTCTCCCAGGATTTCGCTTAACCCTTTGATCAGTGAATTTAATCACCACTAGGATGAAACATGCCTTACTCAATGAACTTTAAAAATTTTATCATTTAGAAAATATGGGAAGATGATGCCAAACATCACCCCTGGATGTTCTGTCCAAGCACTGCTGATCCCTTTACAGTTGTAGTCTGCCAGCTGAGGTAAAAACACCAAAAAGGTACGAAAGGACCACTTTAGTGAGCAAAGTGTGGAGGAATTTTTGCCTGAGTTTTTTCCATATGATAGCAGGGGGACAAATGCAAAAGGCTTTTAAGCCTGTGCATTCAAATGGAGTTTTGTCTTTCTCCTTCCTTTTATAAATATCAGAAATGCCAACTTCTGCATAAATAATTTATCTTGAATGCTGGTGAAGCAGACAGCACTGCTGAAAACAGCAGCAGCTTTCAATGAAACTTTGGAGAGGGGGAAAGGAAGAGCTGGCTCCAAGTTTGGCACATGAAGGCAGAGATGATCTTTTCTAATCAAGGTCTGGATTAGCTGTGGAATGAATCCATGTTACTCATAAAGAGATGCAAAACACAGAGAAGTGTTTATCATGCAAAAGTAGGGAGCAGGGGGAGAAGCAAAACTGCATGGTGGGAGCCACGGGAGGATGATGGGATGCAAAGACATGCCCTACATAAACACACACTCAGGGACCCCATGATTCTGACTTGTGCACAACTTCCAAAACCTCCCTTTTTGCCTGAACATTGTTCAAGCTAGTCCCACAACACTCCTGTCACAGGAAATCCAGCTGGCTCTCCTGCAGTTACCTGGAGCCCTGATCTCCCTCCCCTTTACACAGTGCAGCAGGTCTGAGCAAGAGAAGAAAGTGCTCCCAGCCCTCTGCACACACAGAGGGACAAAGGAGAGACAGAGCCCCAGCCAGCTTCACCCCCAAACACTGCTTGGGGTATTTCCCTTCCACAAGTGTCTGAGCAGAAGTTTCCACTCCAGATCAGACTCTTGAACCCACAATGTAAAACAGCCCTGAGACAGATGATTTACTGCTCATTTCATCTAGTGTCTTTGGCTATGGGACCCTTTTGTGAACATCTAAAAATCAAACATGAACTATCCAACAGGGTTTAATTCAGCAAAGACTCCTTGGAAATTGCAATTGCAGTTGTGAGCTGGAAAGGAACTGGGAGAGACAACCTCGTGTGATATTCCTGTCCTTAGTACAAACATTTGAGATGCTGCTCACACTATGTTCTTCCCTTGGTTTTTCACAGGGTTCCGTGTCTCTAGCTACACGGGTGATACCACCAGTGACAAATTTGGTAGGTAACCACCATTCCTGGCTGCAAAGCTCAGATCTTTCCACTGAATAGCCCTTTAAAGACCTGGCTGGCAAGGAGCTGGCCCTTTGCTGAGAACAGAGGTGAAAGCACACAGACCCTCTGCATTTCCTCTTCCCATCCCACTGGATGGCTGAAATGCCACGAATGCAGGCAGCATCCCATTTGCATCAGACAAATATTTGTGGCAAATTTAGTTCCTTCAGTGATCTGATGAAAATAAATCTAGTACTCCTGTGCAGATTGTTGCTTATGCATTATGTCACAGATCTGGGTAGATTCCATCTTCTAGATGTTTTATTGAACTAAATCATTACTGAACTGGCACCAGCAGTTCCCCTCATGTCCTCAGAGCACGGGAATGACCTGGCTGGGAGAGTGCCACAGCATTCCTGAGAATGGATGCAGGTCACTGCAGTGACAAGAAACACCTTCCCTAAGGTGCAGACTTCCAGAACAATCTTGGGTTGTTCTTGTTTAAGCTGACATAGGATCTTTGCTCATGACTACAGAAGACAGCTCCTCTACCTCACACTGTTAGTTATAAAACCAGTCACAGGCCCACAATATCCCAACCCAGCAGATGCTGTGTTAACAAAATGACAATTACTAATTAGAAACAGCATTACTTGCCAACAGGCAAAGGAACCACACACGCACAAAACCCCCCAAAACAGCAAGAAAAATTGTGGCAATAACGGGATAAATTCTGTTACCTGAGAACTAGGCACAAGGGCTTTCCACCAGTGTCCACCTTTCACAAGGTCTACATCACTCAAGGGCATTGACACCTTGCCAATAACACAATGGCGTGAGAATTTGTCAAAATCCACTACAGTTAAAAGCAGAGTTCTTCTCTGGGCTTCTAAAAAGGGGATTTCAAATGTGTACCTCTCCTCAAACACTGGGTTCTGCGTTTTGCGTTTCACTCCGGTCTGCTTGGAGTTCTTCTGATCAGGAAGAAGGCAGATCTTCACGTAGGGGTTGGAGTGAGCCATGTCTTGCCTCGCACCATCGTAAGAAATTGGAGGAGGCAGATCTTTAGCCTCAATGACTCGCACTATTAGATAATTATGCAACAGATCGTACTGTGTGCTAAAATGCAGCATGCCCAGCTGGTACTTGGACAAGATCTCCTCGTCTGTCAAGGAGTCCATGTCATCGCTATTTGAGTCAAGAGAGTACAGCCTTGGTTCAAATTTTCTAAAATAGTCATCTGGGGTGTAGGTTTTTCGCAGGATAGTTGGCTGAACTATTTCTTTCTTAGCTCCTATTATTCCAAACTCGATGGGTTTGATGTCAATTAGCGGAGAACTCGGCCTCCTCGACTCCAGACCTGAACAAGAGAAACACACCAATGTGCTGGTTAGAGAGTCCAGTGAAGCAATTACAGGTGCACGTCAGCTTCTCTGGGTAGAGCTTTTCTGTGTCTGTGCAATGCCAGCACAGGCTCCACAGTGGGGCTCTCCCCCTTGCACTGCCAGCAATGAACAGCCCCCTGTGCCACGCTGAGGCACGAGCCAGCCTGCACTGCTCCCTCCCTGCCCATCTGCACCTGCAAACACCGGGCTCCTGCTTCAGCAAGAAAAACAGGGCTGGCCCCTTCCACTGTGCCTCTGCAAAGTAGGATGAGATTTTAGTCAATCTGACTTCAACTTGACTTGGTTCCCTGTCTAAAAAATGAAAGAGCAAGCGCTAGAGTTTGATTTTCTCCCCCACAAGAATTGCATTAATGTTGGAAGGACGACCTTACTTGAAATCCGCCGCGTGAGGCTGTAAGTGGACCGTGATGTATCTGACGACGACCGCCTTCTGTCAGGGGAAACATCCTGAAGAGTGGGAGGCAGCTCACTGATTGTATTATCAGAGTCTCCATCTTTGTCCTCATTTTGGCTGCTTATCCTGTTATAATGAGAGACTTTTGGATGATTCAACCCAGTACAAGGAGTATATACAGAAAAAGGACGTGTTCTGGCATGCTGGGGCTAATCCTGGGTGCTCGTCCCTCCATGCTGTGGGATATCTCCTGATCTATCTGGCAAGAAAAAGGCTGAGCAACTGACTTCAGAAAAAATAGATTCTTCACCTTTCTGCCTGTCTTTCAAACAGAGTTTTATCAGTATTAGAGCATGACACAGGCCACTAAGGCACGTATAACTCAGATGTTGATCAGAAATATTATACTTCTCTCTAAGGAAAAAAAATCAAACCAAAACCCCACAAACCACAAACCTCAAACAGCAGCTTCCTGCTGTAACTCATAGCTACAGTTTGGAAGCACAAACTTCACTAGGAACGAACAGAAAATCACCATGCTCAGATATCCCAAACCTACCACACACCTCCTGGTAAAATATTGTGGGTTTGCCAGTAAAACTTCAAAACTTGATCTTACAGACACAATTCATTATTTGCTATTTATTGGCATGCCTTTTTAAATATTTGGCTGCTTTTTATCCACTTCTATAAACCAGATGTGATTCTCAGCAGACAATAATTTTACTGCCCAGGGATCTTGGTGGGAGCAGGGAATTTGGCAGGATCTAAATGACAAAGCAAGTTTTGTAGCATCTTTGAGAAGCCTCCACAGAAGGCTGGCCATCATAGACAACTCCACATGTAACTCCCCTTTCAGTTTGTTTAAATGTTTTTATACAAAACAGCATTCTGGTTAAAAACCCCAAGATATGACCACTGCAGTGGCTCCTGAAAGAAGTGAGGATCTCCCAGCTCTGGCTGAAAGAAGGGCAGGAGCAGACAGTAACAACTGCAGGAGGTAAAGCCTGCAGCTGTGTGCTCAGAGGGGAGTGCTGCCGATGGAAATGGAATCACACAATGGGTACATGACGTGTGGAGCATCCTGCAAAACAGCCAGGCCACCAGACAGAAAATAGCAGCAGATCACAAGGAAAGCATCAGCACAAAATGAGCAAAGCAAAGGGGAATTCTGTGTGAATTCTGCTTCCAAGCCAGCCTTTCTATGTGCACAACTCAGCTGGGTATAAATGAAAGATATTGAATCATTTTCATTAGTAACCAATGACTGGAGCAGAGCAAGTGATATATTCTGCAAAAAGCAGTGAACTTGCAGAAAAGCCAAAGAAGCATTAAAAAAACAAACAAACCCCCAAAACCAATTGGAAATTCTTATCCAAGCCCACAAAGTTCACAGCAGGATCCATGCAAATTTCACCAAGTCAGACTCACACAACTCATCCAAACTAAAAAAAAAAAAATCTGTTAATAATCGAAACCAAACCCTCTGCTAAAAGGGGCGTACAATATTTGCACAGCTCTGCAGCCCATTAAAGGCAGTCCAGACCATACAGTTTGATATATAATCAGTACTTGGAACACAAATAGCTTTTTCATGCCTAAATGCAGGTCCACACAACCATCACAGGTGGCATTTGGATATGCCTGTGTTTGAGAAGCAAATGCACACAACAAGGCAGGGTGAAAAGGGAATCAGGAAGAGAGGCATTAAGGATGTTCTACAATGGGTAAACGTAATAGTGAGTTAATAACATACAGATGACCTTTAGTAAGGAAATTGCTACTGAGCCACAATAATTTTTCCTCAAATAAACTTTGGCTCTGGTTAAAGCAGCTCTGTTTCTGTTTAATCCAAACCTTTGGAAAGAGGAGTCGTGTCCTGATTTCAATTCAGTCTCACAGTGTGCACTGTTTATCTTTGGGGTTTGTGTAGAATATTCCATAACAAGCAGCTCAAACATCCACCCTCATTCCCAGGCCATTTCTGCAAGGACCAGGATGCAAGTGCTCCTCATGAAATAACAAGAAGTTATTATGTTAATAATGTGCACAGTTATGTGCACTCAGGTCAATGCAACTGGGCTCACTGCAGGAAGGTCTGAGACTGCAAAAGAATTCAGAAAGTGAGAAAAATTCATATTCTCCCAAGAGGAAGAGCTTAAGCTTGCAGCTTTATCGTCCACTCCTGAATTTCCAGGACAATGAGGTGTCTCAGAGCTGCCAAAGGGAAAACCTAGGGCCAAAATATAAAGGATGGGTCATTAACCACGGGCATTTCGGTGTTTGATAATTCACCAGTGAGGACCATAAAAACAGTTTTCCCCTGGGAAGTGGGTAGGAAGGTGAGAAAGGCACAAATTGCATTCTACACTACACCAGTGTCCCAGGCCCATGAAGAATAGGCAAGATGGAAAGAGCTCAGCTGAAAATGTAGATCTATTTTTAAAACACTTTCAGGCTGCAAGCAGGGAATACAATAAATTGATTGTCCCCAAATTCATTGCATGCATCTAAATTCAAAATATGATGATGTCAAACCTGTTTTTCATTGCAGGGGTTTCCACTAAATACAAAATCCCCTTCTTCAAAAATAAAGAGAAAAAAAATAAAAAATACTGAAGGGTCCAACTGGCATACACAGATCCCTGAACACTTAAAAACATTAAAAACCTTATTCTAAGAACAAGTCCAAACTCTTACTCTGCTCATGCATCTACTCCAGAAATCATTCCCTACATCCAAAAATACATATAGAGATATAAAAATATACGATCAACACAGTGAAAACAGAATTCTTTGGTTTCTGAATTCTGAGTCAACATGGGATCATTTCCACCTCAAACATGCACACAAAAAGCTTGGGTCTCCTACTCGCCAGCAAACAAAATATACCAAGTCTGGCTCCTGGCTTTTAATTTTTTTTCATCTTCATCTTCCAGACCCTTGTTCCTCTACAGGCTCATTTTCTCCCCCTCTTCTCTCAAGGAGGGGGGTCCCCTTGGGATTGATCCAATCAAATCCCCTTGGGTCCTCTGCTTCTCCCTATCTCCTCTGTTCTCTCTGTCCTCCTCACTTAAATAATTTCTGTGCTCCCTCACCATTTTCCAGCAAAATCACCCTGGAAGCACAAAGCATTATCACATTGCCTGGCACCACTCTGGGTCCATGACAGCTCTAGAGGAGCCCAGAGCATTTTCAGACAAGCAAAGCCTCATCTCCAACTTATACATCAATGTGTGTCAACAGACATCCTCAGAGATCACAGGTTTGCAGCTGTGTCACAGCTGATGGTGACTTCAGTGACCCTAAGGAATGGCAGTGCCCAGGTCTCCTGGCAAAGCAAAGCTTCTCTCCTGTGTCCTCTCTTTGGTGCCTGCTGCCCCTCTCGGGCTCTGCCTCTGGGAACTCACCTTATCTCAGCACTAGAGCAGAACAGGGAGACCCTAACTGCACCAAACCACCCGGAGATGGATGGAGAGATGGATAAATGGCCTGGGCTGGGGTCACAGGGACCCTTCTGAGCATCTCTAGGTGGAGCATAAAGTGCAACAGGTTGAAGACCTGGGTTGTTTTTTACCAGAGAGTGATGTCCTCTGCTTATGGCCATTCCAAGAAGTTATTGTAGGGGCTTTCAGATGGAGCAGGACCAGGAGGAAACAATACAGGCTGGAGAGAGCATTTTATGAGTCCAAAGGTCTCCATGCTCTCTGCCCATGGCAAAGTCCAACTTACCTGCAAAGCCACCATACATCTGAGATTTGAGATAATAGACACAGGGCTTCAGTGCTCACATCACCCCTTCAGGCAGGCAGAAGAATCCAAGAGACAAAAGCTACCCTGGTACAATCACTACGCACCCCAAAACACACAGGATGTCCCTTCTGCTGCTCAGCACACCAGATAAGCTCTGAATCTGCCTCTCACCACAAGCCCAGCTACTTGTTCCCAAGATGTAATTGCTCCTGCACCAATCTTTCCATGTCCAATACTGCAACCTCATCACTGTGCTCTCCTGTGCGTGATGCTTTCCTATTTAGCATTGATTTTGTTTCCATTCCCCATTAATTGCAGGTGAATCTGTTTCTGAGCATATATCTGACTCTTAAACATGCTGCTCCACATTTAAAAACCACTCTAACACATCTTGAAGACTCTATTTTTATTGCTTCAGTATTAATTACCATCCTGTTCTGCCTGAATTCAAAGGAGTACGTGGACAAGACTGCGATTTAAACATGAGAACATTTATTTCATGCAGCACCAAGCCAGGAACCTTCCAGAGCTGACACAGAGTAGCAGCACATAAACACAGGAGTGGATAAATCACCTGAGCACCTCAGTGCCCAGGTACCAAAGTCTGAGCATCACACGATGCACTGAACAGGCCTCTCCTGTGCCACAAGCTCTGGACACGCTGATGCTGTGTCCATCAATGCTCTGCTCCACAAAGACAGCCCAGCTGACAAGGCAGCCCCTCCAACACCAGAGAGCTCTGCTCCCCTCTTGGTTTCACTATTGCCTCCACGGGGTCACCTCTGTGCTGCAGATTCCTGACTGAGAGGGAGTGAAAGAGGGAAGACTTCACTGACTTCCTTTGTAGTAGATTTGCAAACATACTAATCAAAGCTCCAGATAAGGCCTGGTGCTGTGGTTCTTTAATGATTTGAGGAGAAATTCTGAAGAGTACTATGGTGACGCAGGAGATCAAGTCTTGCTAAATGAAACTTTAGATGAATTTCCCCTTCAGAGGACGTAGGAGTTATGCCTTTCATCTGCCTATATGATAAGCACCTTCACGCTAGGATAAGAAAGTATTTCAAAACAACCTCATCAGCATTTCAGCCAAGTTGAAGTGCTCCAAAGGGTTGGTCCATTTGAAGAGGAAATAGGACTGAAGATGAAAGGCATCTTTAGAGAAGGGGGGCACAGCTGAACCAGTTATCAGCTTGTTATGCCAGCTTACAAAACAACCTCTGTCTTACCCATCAGAAAAGGTTTTTACAAAGATTAACCTTGCCGTTTGAGTTAACAGAGCTGCCCCTTTTCACCATGCCAGGAGTAGCCTGCAGCCCCATCCTCAGGAGGCTCCTGCTCCCTAAGTGGCATCCTCTGAATGCCCCATTCATATCAACACTGATCACAGCTGAGCAGTCCTACTCCTTGGTTAAAGCTAGGAAATCATGCATTGAAACTTACAGCCAGGCTGGAGTCTGAGCAGGAAAAGGTCCCAGGATTTCAACTTCATCTTCATTTGTTTGACAACAGCTACAGTCAAAACACTTCTGACAACAATTTCTGCAAGTCCACCGGCACAGCAAGAGATCTGAGATTCGAGCAAGCAGACCCTGAAGCCATTGCAAACCAAAGTACAAGATTACAACCCATCAATAGCTATTGAGAAAAAACACTCAGCTGTATTTGTGTTTGTGTTTCTGCAACAGAACATTAAGAACTATATTTATTTCATCCATACCAACAGACAAGTGCTATGCAGTTACCAGCCCAACCCCACTGATGCCATAACAAGGAAGGAAAATAAGCATTCTCTGCAGGTATTTCCCCCTCTAGTAGCAATATATTATTATGTAGGTTGGCAAAAAGATGATTTACAAAGCACTATGGCACAGCAATATGCTGGAGTGGAAACATGCATATTCTTCCACACACATCAACAGTCTAATAGATCAGCAAACATACAACAGAAGGAATTAAAAACAGAAGGTAAGTGAAAGCTTCAATTTAATCCAGCAAGGATCTACTTAATTAACACAGCAATGTGAACACACTTCATCCCTGTAGATGTACCAGGAATATTTGTACAATCCATACATACACATGAAGCATTACAGCCCAACAAACTCACCACTAAAATTGATTAGCCAGAGCACACTATCCTCATGCTTCTGCTCTGCTACCATGATTAATTTAATGAAGAACCTTCAATGATATTTTTTAGAGAATAGTTGACCCAGAAAAGTCTTTCATGCCCTGGGTTTCCGTGGTGGCACTGGCAGCACCACTTGTAGCAGTGCTGTGGCAGCTCCCCACCAGAGTGGCAGCACCCTGTGGCCCCATTTCCATGCCATCCCCACAGCCTCCCCCCACCTCAAAGCTCTGCCTTGAGAGGAGCAGAGAGCCAAACCTCAGCTCATTTCCCACCCACACCAGCCCCAACTCCTGCCATTCATGAGAGGGCTCATTAAACAGCCCAATGGCACTGCTCTGGGCAGGTGGGATCTGTGCAAGGGCACAGCACCTGCACCCAGGGCCAAACCACTTTACAAGTGTGACCTTGAAATGCTCCTGAGAAACTGAAGAAATAAAGTGTGTGAGAGATTTTCCATAGTTATCTCCCCAAAATACTCGAGACATTTGCAGTGTTCATGAGTGTGGACCATGAGGAGGGGTTTCCTCACAGGAACCTGATCTGCAGAGAAGACTTCATAGGAACATGGCTTTTTGCTACAGTAAAACACACATTTTTTCCATAAACAAAATCTGGGCACTGCAAACCAAAAAATTACCAGCCCAAAATGCAGTGCATTACTTATATCTAGGACATCAGTAAAGAGTCAGAAAACACGAGACAATCCCCTCAGGATGGAGCAAGGAGACAGAGCAGGGAGTGAATCATCAGATTAACTCACCTCATTTATTGGTTCCAACTGTCCTTTTAGACATCCAGGATGAAGCAAAGGGGAACAAAATGAAAAAGACAAAAACAAGTCAGCAATGCTCAAACAACTTTAAATTTTTTGCCATGACATGCCCCAGCCTGGGATGAGTTTGAATTTCTGGCAAGACAGTACCTTGTAGATGTTAGAGGAAGAAGAGATCTGACCACGCATCAGCTTCTGCCATTTCCTACCCATCCCTACCAGAGCTCCTCCTGCTCTTCCTTTCCCACAACCAAAACTCCCAAACCCTTTCTGAAGCATGAAAATCCTGCTCATTGCTCCTTGCTAATGGGCATGCAACCACTTATTTTGTTTTCTTTAGTAACCTGCCTCTAACTGCAGCAACTACTTGCTGCTGACAGCAAACCACATCCAAATTTTTCACTGGGAAAAAGGCTTGTCTCCACATTCAGCCCATATCAATGCAGTTCCAATGCCAACTCATTAAAGCAACATTTCTAGGAAGGGGTAGAGACTGGATACTCTCCATTACATACACATCTCTGGGCACCTTCAGCCTCATCCTCAGATGTAACTTGAAGAACACAAAAGATAGAAGTTAAAGGCTTGAGTCCTACGCTCCCATTCAAAATCTACAGTGCAACCACCTCACCCAGGCCACAGAGGAAATCTACAGCAAAGGAAGAAGGCATCACAAACCAGTGTTTTATTCACAAAGCCACCCTTGGAACATCATATATACATATATAATGGACCCATTTCCTTTGGAGACTCACTAGCATTTCTGATACCTCCTGAAATGTCTCACCTATTGCATTCCCTCGATAATGTCTAAGAGTTTTCTGTTTGTCCTGGCTGTCTTTGTATATGGGGAATCCCTAAAACAAAGCACCAAACCAACATATAACCACAGAACAAAGCAATACAAAATAAAACCACAAAAAACTCCATCCTACTCCTCCAAACACAGAAGATGGCTCCTTAGCTTTACACTCATGACACAAGCAGCCTTTTCTGAAGAAGATGGGATACAGAAGTTGACTTTAGTTCCAAGAACTCTCCCATGGACCACGTGTTGGTGCAAGCCTTCCTTTTAAACTTCTTGGAAGCCAGTGCTCGTCAAGAAAGCCACCACTTGTTAGGAGCAGCTAAAAGCCTAGGAGAGCTGTGGCACAATGAGACAGGACAGTGATTACAGATACCCATGGGCCAGCTGTTTAAGAAAATGCTAAATGGTTAAACGGGCTCTGTCATTCCTTATTAATGCAAAGTTGCAGCCAAAGCTAGAGTGGTTTAGCAGAGCTGCAAGGAGGATATTTGAATTGCTCTGAAACAAAGCGGCTGGATCGGTGCCACGCGATCCAACGCCGAGGCACATGTCATGCAAAGAGAGGGCTTTTCCAGGCGGCCCACAGGGACACACAGCGGGCTCACATCCAGCAGCCCTCCCGGCCACCAGCAGCCACAGCCCTGTGAAGCCAGCCCCGTGTGCCACCAGCCCCGAGGGCACACACAGCCACCCCACGGGACCCACAGAGCGAGCCTGTGACCACCCACAAATGGGAGGGCAGGGACAAGAACTGAGTATTACAGTGCTGAAGAGGTAAACAAGTCAACAGCGCCTGTAGGGCTGAAATGCAGGGGCCCATGAAAGGAAAGCAAACACGACCACCTGTCCACCCACCTCGCTGGCAGCAGGCACGAGGGGCAGGGCTGGGGCAGGGCAGGGGTTCAGGGAGCGCTGCTGGCACCGGGGATCCCCAGGAGCACAGCAGCTGCCGTGTGCTCAGCACCCCCTGGAGAAGGGCTCAGCCTCCCGGCTCCGGGGGGCACCATCAACCTCTGCCTCGTCATCCCAATGGGCCGAGCAGAGAACAAACCAGATGGGAGGCTCCAGCCACGAGTGAACCCTCATCAAGGGCGAGGCTGGGGACAGGGCTCCATCTCCACAACCTGCTGCAGGGCCCCTGCTCCAAGTTAGCAGAGCCGCCAATCCCCGCCAGGCCATCAGACCGGTGACAACGAACCACCGTGACAGTACCCCTAGGGATGCTGCAGCAGGGTGGGGTCCTCACTGCTCACAGACCCCCACAGTCACCCAGGAAGGGCTCACAAGCTCCATCGGCAGCGGACACCGCAGCCTGGACAGACACACATTCCCCACATCCCACCACGACTGAGCCGGTGTGGGGATAGCGGGGTGTTGCTGGCGTCCCGCTCCACACCCGGGTACCCCCACCCTGTACCCGCGGGCCCCGACGGCCGCGCTGCTGCAGAGCCACCGAGCCGGGGGGCGCCGGGACCCCCGAGCCCCGCAGGGCACCTCGGGCGGGCTCCACCCGCGCCTGCTCCAGCGCCACTCCGGGGCAGCTCGCTCAGCATCGCTGCTCGCACCCGCCGGGCGGGAGGGGACCGCGGGGACACGGCGGGGCGGGCGGAGCGGGGACACGGCCCCGCGGGACGGGGGGCACGGGTGGCGCCGGCAGCGGGGTCTGCTCCGGCTGGAGATGCCCTCCCGCTCGGGTTCATCGCGAACTGCGCTCGGGGCAATGGCTGGGAAGCTGGCGGCTCGGGGTCTGAGGCAGCCCGACAAAAATTCAGCCCCCCAATGCTGGCAGAGCTCATCCACCACGGCGCACCCAGGGCGCCAGTGCCCCCCACCCGCCGGACCGTGCCCAGGCGGGGCGGCCATCGCATCTCAGTCTGCCCGCGGGGTTCAGCATCTTCCTCCCTCCTGGAACTCCTTCTGCGGGATCGGGACGGGCTTCCACGCCCCCGGGGCCATCCCGCTCCCCCAGCAAAGAGAGGCCCGAGGGATGCTCGCCAGCCCCGCGGGGATCCTCTCCTGCCCCGGTGTCTCGCTAGCAAGAGCTGCCGGCCCCGCTCCTGCCCCGGCCCCGCCTGGCCCCTCTCCGGGGGTTGCTGTCGCCTTCGGCAACTCCTCCCCAGAAGTTAACCCGAAGTTGCGCACCCGCACCGGGCGCGGAGCGCGGGGGGGCCCCGCCGCGGCACCGCACCCGTCCCGCAGACGCCGCAGAGACCCCCCCGTGCCCCGGGGAGCAGCCCCGGCCCGCCGCGCCCCGCACGCACCTGGATGTACGCCATGGCTCCGCGGGGCTCCGCGGGGCTCCGCGGGCGCGCACGGCCCCTCCCGCAGCGCGGCCCCACCCGCGCCGCAGCGACAGCGGCACCGCCCCGGGCGGGGGACGGGGGCGGCCCCCGGGCAGCGCCGGCTCCGCGGCCGCGCAGGCACCGGCAGCGCGGGCCCCGCCGCCCCCGCGGGCGATGGAGCGGCCGGCGGGCGCGGGGCCGGCGCTCCGAGCGGGCGGGCAGCTCCCCCCGGCCCGGCCCTGCCCGCGGAGCCTCCGCGGGCCCGCAACAGGTCCGCCGCAGCGCGGGCGAACACTGACCTCCAGAGGGCCCGGCGCGGAAATTCAGGGATGCCAACCCCTCTGGCCCCCGGGACGCGGCGCGGGAGGTGCCGCCGGAGGCGAGGGACGCTCGGCAGGTGCGAGCGGCGGCCGTGGCTGATACAGCGATTTCACAGTGAGCTTCCCCTCGAAGAGTTCGCTGGATGAGAAGACAGACCTGAGTTTCAGGAGAGATGCGGTTGTTTTGTGAGCCTGAATGAACAAAGTCAAAACGTACAAACTCACACCTTCTCCAGCTGAGACGAGCAGCTGGAGCGAGGAGTGAGCTTGTCACCCACCGATCACACTGAGCACCTTGTCCCTGCGCTGATGTTGGGTCCAGCCAGAGGCAGGGTGGGAGGGAACGTGGTCCAGCAATGGGCAAATCTCACCACGGGGGTGGTTGGCCCTGGAGAACTCAAGTAGCAAAACGCTCCCGAGGTCAAACTCTTGAAAGGGAAAGCGCAGGAAAAGTGGAGCGTTTTGGCCGCTCTCTTGATCGGCACCTTGGTGCCACACAAAGTGGAGCCTTCCCAGCATCCTGGTGTTAACAAAGGCTGCTGCCCTCGGCTTTGGAGGAAGCTTTCAGGCTACGTTTCTGGCACCTTCCTGGTACATTGATTCACGCTAAACCCTGGATAGAGGCAGCAGTTTTCAGCTCAGGCCAGCTGGACGGTCAGGGCACCTCCCCGACTCACAACAGCTCTGACTCCACATTTCAGTTTCCTGTGGTGAGCGGTGGAAACATCTCCTGCTCTGGAGAAGGGGACACTGCAGCTTCAGATGTTCACTGGTGACTGCTGCTCCCTGCGGTAAGGAGGGAGCATCTGGGCCAGGATGTCTTTGGAAAGCTCTTGCATTACTGATCTCGTTTAATGGCCCATTCTCATTGAATTCAATGAAAAACTAATGTTGGCTTCCGTGGGAAGGGCCATACTCTGAATTAAAAAGAAAATGAACTCTCTTTTTCCCCAGGGAGAGCAGCTACTGCTTTAGAAGAATAATTATCACGGTGGAGATGAGCAAGAAAAAGCCTGTAGTGCTTACTTGTTTCAGGCAGTTTTGAGCATATGATTAAGTGGTGGTACAAATTATTTGTCAATTTTTGCTCTGCAATTCTTTTTAATTCCACTTCTTTCCAAGTGCCAGTATTTAAAATGTCAACCTTTACTTTGAATATTGTTGCTCTTTTCACCACCGCCTCGATGCAGCTTGCAATAACCAAACGCAGATTTTCGATTTTCTTTTCTTTTTTTTTTTTTTTTTTTATGTTGCCACATAATGAGGAGAGAGGCTTAAGCTTTCAGACAGATTTTTTTTTACTCCTTAAAGGCAGAATGCTGTGAGTCACAAAACTGTGGCAGGCACTACACAAACATTATGTGCATGTTTGTAGTTATTCCTTTAAAAACTTTTACAGAAGAGAAAGATCAAATGCTGCATCACTTCACAGTGACTTTTTTGGCTGACACATACAAAAATTATGAGCCAAAAAAGAAGAGAAAAATAAGTTTATATGGGGAGTCACCAATACTATTGATTTTTACATGAAAGGAATGCCCTCTTTTCCCCTTCACACGCTTTGGTAGCAGCTTGTAGCATAAAGCCATAAGATACACGTGCTCTCCTTGCACACTCATACATATACATGCATTTAAGAGCTTTTTACATCATGGCATGAAGGCTTTTAGATGATTTTCTCCCAGCACACACATTCACTAAGCAAGCACAGCTCTAACCCAAGGAATATGACAAGGATTCAAACCAGTAGACAGGTGGTTATTGTAAAATCTAATTTCAAATCTGCATATGGCTGATGCTCTGATTAAGCTCTGCTTCTCCAGCACTCAGAATAAACAGATCCATTTGACATGATGACAACATAACCTTTGGGTGTCCTTTGCTGTGCACGCTCTGTGTCTGATAAGACACATTCCATGCTTCCCACATGTAATGGCTGTGATGCAGATGGCGAGGCTTGCAAACGCAGGATTTTGAGGCAGAAAACTAGGAAATGAATACTGCTTTTGCAGAACATGATTTTATGGCAGATTTCTATTCTTACTAATACACACTGGGAATAGCATCAGCTACATCCAAAGCATGCACTCGAATCATTACAACCAGCCCAGCAAGTAGCAAAATCTACCTCCAGCACAGCAAATCAGTTCAGCAGCTTCTCAGACAAACCAAACCAGGGATGTTGGTATTAAAAATGCCATGCCATGTCCAAACCTACCCAATGACTTTCAGCTTCTTTGTGCCCTAAAGTTAAGAGAAAAGAGCATCACTCTTTACACTTAAAAAGTAAAGAAAGCAAAGGAAGGCAATCTGATGGCTATTTCAGTGCATTTTCACTTGAATCCTGCTAAAGCAGTTGACAGTGCTTTCTGCTGCAAGGGGGAAGCAAGAAGAACAGAGGCTATGCAAGGTAAGATGAGGTGTCTTCCTCTGCTGTTCTTTTGCCAAATCCCTATTATCACCACTTGAGCCTGCTGGAATAGCCAGCTACCACGCTGCCTAAAAATAAGGTTCTCATCTCCAGATGTTTTTATAAATGGCAAGCCACTGTAGCTGGTGTTTCCCCACTGCTGTTGGCAGCTGATAAAGGTCCAGCTCCTCTTGTCGTACAGAATTGACTTCATTTCCTCTCAGCAGCATCCCTCCAATAAAGGTACCTGCAATTAACTCTTCAGAACCATCTCTAGCAACGTTTGTCTCTTTACAGGCTTCATGGAAATGCAATTTCTTTCCCTGTGTGATTTTCACGCTTTTTTCTGCCTTGGGTTTGTCCCCTGAAGAGGCAAGTCCAGGAAGTTTTATTCAAGAAGTTCTGGACAACCAGGAGCAGGACTGTTTCCTACAACCTGTACCCAGGAAAGCCCCCCACTCCCAGTTTTTCAGCAGTGTCAGGGAATGCCTGAAGTGGGCTGAGTTGAGCTCTGTGCCTCCTGCTGATGGCAAAGCTGCAAGCTCAACCAGCTGCCAGCTGCCTCCCAGGCTCACGTGCTATTCCCTTCAATCCTTTCTCCCAGATTCCCATTGGGCATCATGCCCAGACAGTTCAGTTTGCAGTAGTGAAAGGTCAGCCCCTTCTCTTACATCACTCCCTGTGTACTTCAGGGATCAGTGAGAAGCCTGGGCTCCAGTCCCTTGAGGCATGAGAGAGTCACAGGAACTGATCTTGTGCCAGTGATGATGCAGTTTCCAGCAGGAACGGGGCTGACATCAGTGTGACAGACACAGATTACAGCTAGTGACAAAAGGGGAAGGTGCTACAACCCATTTCCATGACTCACCCAGCCTTTGGTCTCAGCTGTCTCTAAATCATCATCAGCACCACAGACATCTGCATGATGTGGAGTCAAGACACCATTCCCAGGCTTCTGCACTGCCAGTGGCCAACTGCTCCTCTGATTTCATTGCATTCCCCTCCTTCTTCTCTGCAATTTTCCCAAGCTCTTACCCCTGTATGGACTAGCCTTTACCTACCCCAGGCTCCCCCTCTTGTCACATCTCCCGGAGCCAAGTCACGCCCATAGCCAGAAGGAATGGGCTGGTGCTGAGCCCTGCAAAACTCTCCTGTGCTTCCCTTCACAAACAGCCTCTGCTGATGCTGCATCTTGCAGCACATCTGGGTTATTAACTGGCCACCTGGCAGCTCCCTAATTGGCAATATCGGTAAAAGCACATTTTTCTCTTTTCTTAGGTCTCCAGATAAAGCAGTTAAATTTGATCTAAGATCCTCACATCCTCATTGCCTCATATAATTTGTAATGACCTTGCCTATGCTTCAAAAAAATTACAGCTACTATTTTTGCACTCACACACTTTCTAGTTTCTCTTTAACATACACTCTGGCTGGGAACTGAATGACACAGCATAATCTGCTAAAGCTTTTTCTATAGTAAACAGAGATAAAAACCACAGCCAAAGGGCATGCAGGCTCCGAGGAAGCAAGCACCATATGTGATTGTACCAAACGCTCCAAACCGAGTTCCTGCTCAGAGGAAAGCTGTCCCTGGAGGGAGCTGTCCCTGCCCAGTGAGGCCATGCTCTGTTCCAGCACACTGACCATTGCAGAGCCCAGCACAGCCCTCGGTGGCTCCACACAGAGTCACTTGTGCGAGCGAGTGTCACAGCAGGACGTGTTGAAGGGGCACGGTGACTGCCAGGTCAGGTGTATAAATACGAGTATGAGGTCGTGCTCTTTCAACAACCTCATTTTGCCATGGAGAGGGACCTCTGTGAGCTGTGACTCCCTGGCTGCCTGACTCAGCACTGCCCCAGCAGTGGGAGAGCCTGGAGGAGGCACAGCCACTGAGACTCTTCTGCTTTGGAACTCATTCCCCACATTGAGGCCAAAAAAGCTTGGATACAGCAGGCTTTGGGTCAGGCTAAAAAGCCTAGAGTATTTTCAGACTTCTGAGGAGAGAACATTGTATTTATAGGGAAGTTTAGTTCTTCAGTTGCTTTTGTAATTCATTTTGTTTATGACTGGTTTACTCAAGCTGTAGGGCTGAGGAGTTAGCTGCTAGATTTCTTTTCTAGGCTCACATTTCTAACTGTTTGCAGACACAGGACAGAGCTATTTTTGTAATATAAATCATTACAAAGAGAATATCTCACAGTCCCCACTGAAGCAAATTCCTAAGGAAGAGAGTTCCAGTTTAGAAGTAAATTTGTACTTCATATTTTTTTCAGCTTAATGACTGAGAAACAAGGAACATCAGTCTGAAGCCAAGTAGTGTGCCCATTTCTCAGGAAGACAAACTCAGTGGAACAAGAGTCACTTCTACCAAGAGGAACTGGGTGGGAGCTGCAGATGTGGCTTCCCAAGCCCCAGGGGATTGAGTGTGATCCTGGGGAAGGGGTTGAGCAAATGGGGACAGAACCTAGGCTTCAAGGTGACACAACTTTAGAGATAAAGGTACTCAAGATACTTTCAGTGCCCACCTTAAAAAGTAAGATAATATCTTCTAAAAAGGCCAGAGTGTGGGATTTTTTAGAAAAAGGCAAATATCATCTGAGACTCAGGGACAGAGTTGTAAAATAAATGCTGAGAGCTTTGGTTGTGTTACAGACTCGTGGATGACTTATTTTAGAAGAACAGTCTCATCCCCTGGAAGATGTTTAAATATCTGTGCTATGACTCTTCCCATTTAATTGACACTAATTTGGCAAGTCACAATTCATATTCATAGGAGCATCAAAAACTACATCAAACCTAGAAAGTGGGCAGGGAAGGAATTAGAATTTACAAGTTTCTCCTTCCAAGCAGTGGCTTAAGGATGTAAAATAACACAGAAACAGATGTGGTCAAGCACACTTTCTTCAACTGAATCAGGAAGGCTTTATAACTGAGCCCCAGGCCATTTAAATATAGCTCGTAAGAGAAAAGCTTTTAAATTATGAAACAAATTAACAAAACAGGAAAATAGAGATGGCTTAAAGCCTTTGGAAAGAACCAGCAGCAAAACCCACTTCTGAGCTGCAAAGGAACAGCTACAAGAACATGTTCAGGATCATTCACTTGCAAATACCAAATCATGATTTGCAAAAATATGGCCAAGACAGCTTCAGAATTCAACAGGTTCAGGAGGGCATGACTGTTTTTATGACAAAAGGTTCTGTTTCCAGTTGTCTCCTCACAGCAGCAGAGACCATTACATTTGCTTTTCCCATTCTGCACATCTCATTAAGCAGATGTGCAAAATACTGTATTGTGCAGTAGAGCTTAACTTGGTGGGCTAAAGGGGCAGTTTGCATTCTAAAGCACTGCAGTGCTGTAGCTGTGAAATAAATGCAATTCCTGAATATTTCTGCCTTGAAAGGACCGTGGTTTCACCTGTCTGTTGTTGAATTCTTTCCCTCCTCTCTATTCTACACATTTGCCCTGCAGTGTTTTCAGTGGGACAGAGCCCTGCTGAGGAGGGGACAGAGCTGCAAATCCAGCTAAATGCAATCAGTATAAAGAACTGAGCCCTTTCCAAATGGAAATTTCCTTCTCACAAGTAATCTCTTCTTTGGACATTAATGGAAACCAAAATCACTACACACACAGTGCTCTCTGCCATTCAGAGCAGAGCTTGGAAGGCAAACCTGTTTTCATCACAGATTGAAGCAGGCTCCTATGCAACAGTCTGTTAAAATCCAGGTGATAACATTCTTCCTTGCTGCTAGGAGCTCCCCTGGGTGTCTGACTGAAAACCCTGTTCTTGCAGATCAGATGGGAACACCTGATCTTGGGGTTGCTCCCTGTATTACAAAGGTAGCAGCATGTTCTGTTCCTCCCCCATCAAGTGCCCCATCAGTTGCAGCTGATTGAGCAGTGCTGTCAGGGAAGATGTCCCTGCTCCTGAGCAATGTCCTGTGCCCACCCTGCACCTCATCCCACTGTGCCAATAGCTCACTCTGTCACCTGCCACAGGGGTGACAAAGCACTTCCACTGGCCCCAAAAAGCAGTTTATGAGTCAAGGGCCGCTCTAGCCCTCTCCCAAGGGATGAAGCTGACTTCTCCTCCTCCCTGCAGCATCCCTTTTACAACGTTGGACTGGGGACCTCGTTAGCAACACAAATAAATTTCCAAGCAGAAAAGGGACAAAAGTAAATCTGATCTCATCCTGGCTTCCTCCCGCCCCCACTGGAAGAACTGGAGCGGCTGTGGCCAGCACGTGACTGTCCCCATCTTGTCCCCATTCCACAGGGATGCCATTGAAAGGTTATGAAAATACTGTGCAGGATGGAGGAAGGAGGCATCCATCTGCTGCCTTCACTGCAGGGCCCTGCTCCCTCTGGGAGCCTGGACCAGGGAGATCCACTGAAAACAAACCCAAGGTGCTCTCGAGGGACAAAGATGTGCCAGAGCAGTCAGGACAGCACGCTGGTGTGTGCAGGGTCCTGTGTTCAATCAGAGAAGCAACTTATTCACTCAAAATTAACCTTCTGCTCTGCAGCTTAGAAGTTTCTGGGGTAGCTGTGTTTGCTGACCTCTGAGAGTGAGCATTTTTATACAAACAAAACACCAGTGCACTTCACATACAGCTACTCCAGTGGCAGTCAGGTGAATAGATACTCAAATTGCTGCACTGCTGGAGCCCTTTGAAACTAAAGTCTCATTATGAAGGTCTTTATCAGCCAAAGAGATAAATTTCACTACTGAAATGATCCTTTTTCAGGTCCCTCCAGCAGCACTTTGACCAGCTGACATTTCAGAAGGCAGCAGGCAGGGCTCACACCACATCTCCTTCCACAGGAGTTACAAGCCATGACAGCTTTGGCTGAAGAGGTCCATGTAAATCCCATGGTCCTCCCTCAGAAACACTGTCACGTTTTCCACTGAGGGCTGACTCTTCTGATGACCAGCCAGGTAGTGACCATGTTCCCCGAGGTGATCACCTGTCCCTCCTTGCACTGTGCCTGCTGCCTTCCCTGCGTATCCCTTTCTCCCAGCATCTCCCCTCCAGCTCGTCCATCTGCACGTCTCTGTTGTCACTCTAAGTCAGATACTAATCTCATCCAACAGCATCTCATTATAATTAGCTCTTAATTGCCACTTAACACAGGGATCGTTTTGGAAGGCCATAACAATTTTTCCTTGAGGAATTGAATGTTAAAAGCTCGTTATGTGCCCCTATATACCCTTTGGGTAATGAAAATTATTTCAAGAGGCAAATTAAAAACACTGCTGTGCACACAAGCTCTGTGCACAAGATTTATATGGTTTCCTGGAGCACTAGTAGCATTTTCAAGGAGCAAACCTCAGAAGTCTGTTTTACTACCAGTCTCCCTCTGTACCTCCGTCATGCATTCACCATGTCTGAAAGTCACACCATGCAACTGAAAGCAGGAACATTTTAAAAAGCACCTGTAAAATGCAAGGGGTTAATGTCACAGTAGAGTTGTATTGCTGCTGCTCTGCTGGAACTGCTCCCCCAGCCAGGTGCAGCACATCCTGAAGAGTCTGCATTTCAAGGCAGGCAGCACTCAAAGAGCCAAGAGACAAACAGACTGTCAGACAAAACTCATCCTTGGGCACATACACAAGCTTCAGCCAAGACTTCATTCCTGAACACGTCAGACTCCTGAGAGATTTGAAAATGGACAATTTGCCAAATTCTTATCAAGATCTCCAGGGTTCCCACAGCAGAAGCTACAACTGAGTGCCAGTTCACTTTATTTAACCATCCATCTGTCGGTGCAGCAGTGAGGAGAGGCCTGATGCTTCTCAGGTACTGCCCCATCCACACTGTGCCAACAGGCAGTTCAGTGTCTGTCACAGTGCTCTGCAAAACACCACACTGAAATAAAGGGGAGAAATGGGCCTGTTGCTTTCTCTCAGTCTACTGCTGCTGTTCTCCCCACTCCCCCTTTTTTTTACTGTTCAGGAGATGTCACTGTTTTTGGTAGGGCCTGAATGACTGCTGAGCTCGAGTGGCTTCTGGGGAGAATGTACAGGCTCTCTGCAGAAATATTTTTTGGAGAAGTGCCCATGATTCACAATCCCTATGACAAGTTTCTCTTTTTTGAAACACATTTCAACAAGCATCCAACGGGGCGTGACAAAAAGAGATGCACAGAAAACACACCCATATTCCCATACAATCACCTCTTGGGCAGCAGCCCCTCCACCAGCAAACAGACCCAGAGGTCAGAGCTGCACAAAACTCAGGGTTCCTGAAAATCCCTCCTGTAGAAACCAGGCCTACACAGCCGATTTAAATGAAGAAAAAAATCCGTAATGTGCCTGTTCATTTGCTGATGTTTTTATGCCTAAACGTGGTCCTAGGAGAACTTCCAAGAGGCAGTAGGAATATATTCCTAAATGCATTGCACAGCACAGAGAAGTCTTTTGCACCAGAAATAGAGGAATGACTCATTTCCTCTGTAGCGGCTGCTCCGGTATTTCACTTGCACAGGCAGTGGAGCAGCTCCCTGTGCCATGTCAGGAGGACCTGGGAAACTCAAGAGCAGTTGCCAGTGTATGTAAGCCTAACTGAATTTTGATTTGCCTTCAAAACCAGTGATTCCTGATTGTCATCTGGCAGAGCACAGGAGACAGATTGGCAAACTGCACCCAAACACTCCCTCGATGGGAGTTTTGTATTTCAGCATTTGAATTTTGCACAGGATTAAATCCTGAGAGAGCCAAGAGCTGCCCTCTCTGTTGCCCTCCCTTGAAGCAGTGCATACATGGATTTGCCACTGAATTCAGCTCCAAGTTTCTCCTCTCCCCTGCTTGAAACTGAAAGGAGTGGACTGAAATTGCCAGGGAGAAGTGGGCTATTGGTTGGACTTTGCTGCTGTTCTTCCTGTTTCCATAGCTATTTGTTTTCAGTCGGTACAGTGAGACTTCTCAAAGCAATTCTTTCACTCTCTACCCTAGGAATCCATCATAAATTTTTGGTAATTTTTGGTAGCTTTCCTCCTTCAATTTGAGATTTGGTAATCTTCACAGCACTATCTCCATCAAGCCTGTCTGCTCGTTTCCTTACATCCCCTTTTTCCCTTCCCCCCATCCAGATTTTCATGGGGACTCCATGGCAGGCATAAAAGCCAATAGACAACCACAAGTATCATGAAATCACTAACAAACCCTTGTCACATCCAGCCCAGCCTAGAGAGATGAGTATTCTCTATGCAGCTCTGGTCCCAATCTTTTCAGGGGTTTGGTGGGGTTTGTTTTTTTTTTGTTTGTTTTGGGGTTTTTTGGGTTTTCTTTGTGTTTTTTTTTGAGGTGAGGAGGGGGAGGAACTCCCAGGGGTGTTGAGAAAGGCAGTTTTCATTGGAGTACACCAAATTCTTCTGAATCACCATTGCTATCCTTTAAAAGGAAAAAAACAAGGCTTAACACAGAGCCTGGTACATGATGACATTTGATGCACACACATTGGTAACAACCTTTAAGCGTTTTGCATATAAATCATTACTCTGATCCAGAGGCTGTTTATGGACACAGAACACACATTATCTGTATAGCTCTGCTGCTGATCTCTTAGAAAGCACTGTAAATATGCCAATTCTTGGTTACTTATTTAAAACAGGGCACTGAAGGTACGTGCACGAGAGCAGAGGTAATCTCAGAGTCAGCCATCTCGTATGTTTGAGGAACCCAGACCGATCTATCCATGGTCAGCCCTCCATATCCTGCTAATTTTAGAGCTGGGAGCTATTTCAGCCCCTCCAGTAAGCACAGCACCGTGCTCCAAAGCATCAGCAAGCACTGAAGGAGAATCCTTGTGCTTTAAGGGGTGCCAGTCCTTTTTTCTTCCTCAATCAGCAGCTTCCCAGTGCTGTCAGCCCAAGTGTGACTGGCTGCTCTTCTGCCAGCTACTGAAATTATGTCACCTCAGGGAAGACTCACCAGGCAGACATTTAAAGAGGTGACACAAGAAATAAACCGGCCTGGAACAGGAAATTTCCCATGTCTGACATCTTTTGGAGCCTTATGAAAATGGGATGTACAAATAAAATTCCCTTCCCTTCCAGACAGCTTTAACTTGCATTAGCAGTATTTAATCAGCAATTCACTGGTGACATTGGCTGCATTACAAGGAGGTATTTGCACAAGGATGTAAAGATTTTAAACAATTTATCCAATGAGTTGGATGCAAACAGGCTTTTCTTTAAACATCAAGCATGCAAGTCCTCAGGCCAGTTAATTTTTTGTTAACAGATTTATCACAAAAGGAAAGTACTGTGTTTCTGTGTTCAATAGGAACTTGGGTTTCAGAGAAGTACTTCAGAGCAAGGACTGAATGGAGACCAGAGGATGGCTATTGCTTTATGGAAGCTATTAATAAGAGATAATGTTATTAGAGGTAAAGTTCTAAATACATTTTCACCATGCTGACTTGGGTGGCTAAGAGTTGACACTAAATGTTGGTATTTTTGCCAGCAAGAAGCCCACTAACCACACTGTGCCAGCAACTGCTGCCCCTCTCAAGAAGCAGCTCCTGCAAGGTAAAGGCAGGAACAGAAACACCTGCAGAAAGGCACTTCCAGCCTGGCCTTGATGCAATGATTCAAAAGCTCAGGTCTTGCTGTTATTTCATTAACAGGGAACAGCAGCACAAGCCATGTGTATAGTTCTTGAATCTTACCAAAGACTAATAAAGCACAGGTAATTGGCTGGCCCATCCACAAAGCTCCTGCTGGCTTCAGCAGGACTTTTCCCATGTTTAATAGAAACGTGACCTACACGGTTTGGAACGGAGACGTGTCTGGATGTGCCATGCTGAAGGATCACACCGATCCTGTGAAATGAAGTCCTCACTTTCCATCAAGCACAGAAAGAGCAGATTTGCAGCAACCCAACACTGGAGCCAAGGAAACAAGAACTCTGAGCAAGCCAACCACAAACCCCAATGTGCTCCATTTCGGATGTCAGAACCCCCCCAGATGGTGCTAGCCATGCTCCACTCGCTCTTCTGGCTCTTCTCCACATCCCTCTGCACAACTCCCAAGGTGTGCACTTCCTGCTTTTCCATCACTTTGCCACTTCAGCAGCCTCCTCCTAAAGAGCACATAAACCTGCCAATTACAGTTCTGTGGCTGCAGGTAGCTTTTAGTGAAAAAAAAAGGCAACAAGGAATTTAAATCTTGAGGCACAGATGATTTAACACAGTTGTTTATTATTACTGTGAAATATTCAAACAAAACCACCAACTTTTTATTGTAACAATGAAAGTGCAAATGTATTTTGGAATTAAATAGGAAATGAATTTATAAACGTTTCATTAAAATGGGCTGACACTTTGAGCCTATAAACACTCTTAAAAAACCAAAACAATAGCAGCTGAACACCTCAGTTTTATCTTTGGTCTTAGGATTAACCAGCAAAAAATAGTTGTACCAGGAATGTCCATTACTAACAGATACTTAAAATTTACATGACTCTGTAGAGATTCACAATCAAAAGAGGAATGTTTACAAGATACTTGGTCAGATAAAATATAATGTCTTTGAGAAACAGCATTTTTCAATACAAAATGAAATTGCATATATGGATTTTGATACTGTAAATTAACTTATTCTCTTGCAGGTGTGACTCCTCTTCCAAATCAACATTCAATAAAAACAACTTCATTTGCACAGTCTTTGCAAAATCAGGTTGCAGGTAAGAGAACCAAGAGCCCAAGTCAGTGCTAAACAACATGCTCTTTTTTCTGTGTTTGTGTTTCTGTTTACACACACAGACAACCCCACTGAATCCATGGTACATTGTAACAGCTACACCCTTAGCAAACAGGTATTCATAACCTTGTTGCGTATCCATGGGCTGGGAGAGGAGGGAGAAGGCAAAACAGCCACAAGATTACTCCTATGGGTCAAGTTCTCTGTACACATCCCTGCAGATAAGGCCCTGTAACAGCTCCAGCACACAGCAGGCACCAGCGCTGTCAAGTTTCTGTGGAATAAGATGAATGCTGTAACAGAAACCCAACTTCTTTGAGCTCCTTTTGTCAATGGTACTCATGAATGCATCCATGCTTTAGAGCAGATAAGGAGAACACATATTTAATATCTCAGTTGTACACCTGAGCCACCAAGTGCCCACACAATTGCCTCACGGCAGGATGCCCCCTCACTTCAAGAAGGCTCACCCAAGCTTAAGGTGAAAGCAAACACGTGCATTTTCTCCATCATGAACTCAAAATATGCCTTGCTGAGCAAAAACTCTCACTGAAGAGCTACCTGCATAGCTAATGAACTGAGGGTTTGCCTCGCTTTTTACCCTAATGGACTCAACTGCTTTGGAAATATTGTCAAAACAAAACCCACTTAAATCTCTTTATCCTACACTCCAAATCCACTTGCTTTCAACAGTTCTCCTCCAATTTTACCCCATGTCCTTTGGCTTGTTTGCAGTGCATCTTCACTGAGAGTTCACCATCACTGTCACTCACTCCTCAGCCCAACTTTCATTTTCTAAACTATTTACATTCTCCACCATCTCTTCTTGTCATGTATTTTCCAATGCAACTCTATTCTCCTGACCTTACTACATTTTCGTGAGGAAGTCCTTACCAAGTCCATTACAGGTTTCCTTGTATTGTGGCAATACTAAACAAATGTACACCCCTTTCCACAGCAAAGATCCCTTTACTGAGACAAGGATGCACTGATATAAACAGACAGACAGCTGACTGAAGTGATCATGATGCCAGAATTAACAGCTCAAGGGTTTTCATGTCAAAAGTTCAGGCAGCCACAATACCCTGGGCTGGCCATCTAGTTCTTCTTTGGGCAAAAGGTTCAATGGCTTTGATTGCAGAACTGCATTTTATTTTAAATACCAAGAAACAGAAGCCGGCAAAAATAGTACATATCATGGTCTGCTACCAAAAAAAAAGCAAACAATAACCCAGAAACACCAATGTAATTGACTTAGTCTTAAATACCATGTGCAAAGAACATTTGATCAATACTACCTATAAATACACTATTTGTATTTGTAGAAAGAAGCACAGTGCTTCAAATACAAAAATAACCCAGCTTGTGGGTGTGACCTATGCCATAATTACCTGAAAATATGACTGCAAGAGCAGTTAAAGAAACAGACAGAAGTAGGCAAACATCTGCCTAGGGAGTGTTTCCATTTAGAAAAATAGATTTGTATTAAGCTTTATAGATTTTGAAAATGTTTGTTTCATGTTCTGATGCACAGAACCGTGAATCAAGCACACCAATACACCAGGGAGAAGAGCAGGTTAGTAACTTCAGGCTACCCTAAAGCTTCCTGAAGCTACACTTGGTCCTTCACAATTCCAGAGTGCTCAGTCAGGACACAGCATTGCAGGTAATAAGGCACATGCTCAGCTTCCTGAGCACCTGCAATTTAGCAACACATTTTGGGGCTTAATCCATCAAATACTTGAGCAGGTGACCAAAAAAAAGCAAAGATTTGAAATTCTGAATTTTCTGACACCCTGGCACACCTGCAGTAGTAGCTAAGGACACTTGCAAACCTGGCTGCATCACAACTCAACAGGTTATTCCAGCAACTGGGACATAACCAGACAAAAAGTGGCAATTATCTGACTGATATTTATACTCAGAGGACACCAGAATTTATAGTCCAAGACTGCCACTGTACCACAAATCAGTGCTAAATAATTCTGAAGTACCCTGAAATACTTTACTTCCTTCTCCCCATAATAAAATAACAATTTGCTATAGTACAAAACTAGAAAATCCCATCAAGGTTATTTGGTTCAAACACTGACACAATCAGACAACTGGTTAGGCAGTCATCCAAAAATCCCACCAAACTCCTACCAGGGAGCAGGAGGGTGCTGCAGTCAGCTTATGGCACTGAGATTTGGACTAGTTTAAGGTTGTTCCAAAATATAATACAGAATTTCTTATCTTGTTGTTGGTCCTTGAGGTAAAGTGTATTCTAAGAAAATAATACTTGAATACAGAAACAAATACTAAAATTCAACTACAACCCACAAACAAATGAACCTCAGAGTACTTCTTTAAAAGATTTTCCTTGGGATATTTCAAACACCACTCCTTTAACAAAATACTAATGCCTCCTCAATAGCAATATTTAGTGCAGCCAATTATCCTAAAAATAAGATCTTTGTGAAAATAAAGTGCTATTTGTTTCCTTCTATCTGCATTTCAATCCTTCAGTACAACCTTCACTTGAACACAAATGTGAAACTAGATTCTTCATCCTGTTAACAGAGCAGTTTCACTTCTTCCCTCAAGTTTACATTAACATGTGTTACATTTCTATTTAGCACAATGTGCTCGATTACCCAGGAGATTTAAAGCATGGCATTGAGTATTTCAAACTGTGATCCACACCCATGCTCTAGTGCTCATCACATTTTAAGAACATCTTGGTACATTGATGGATGGGGTGGGGGTGGGGCTGTTTGCACTTAGAAGATTTTTAAATCCCACGTGGATTTTGCATCATATAAAGAAAATCTCAGAAAAAGCTCTATTTTGTCACTAAGACAAGAAGTTAACATGAATTTCTAAAAACGTCAGTTTGAGCCTCTTAGTTTGCAAACTTGACTGAAGGCAACACTTGACGACCAACGCGTTTCCCCCGAAATGTCAAAGTTTTCCCACGTACAACCAACGAGAACGAGAAACACAATTTCAGTAAGTCTTGGTCTTTTCATGTCAGGAGCAAAACCACAGAAGCACATTTCATCAGTCCCACCATCCTCAGGCAGATGCAGGCTCTGGAAGCACTGGGAGTGTGGGTGCCCCAGAGGGTCCCGGGGTGACAGCGGCTCTCCCTCCCCAGCTCACTCTGCCGGGGGCTCCTGCCCGGCCTCGGCCATGTGTCGGCACGGGGCGGGCGCTGGGCGCAAGTACCGGGGGCTGCTGTACATCCTGATGATGTGCGGGGCCTGGATCCAGGTGCTGATCAGCTGGAAGGCCACGAGGTCCAGCGTGGGCCCGTCGAAGGCAGACAGCAAGTTCACGGGGGCCGCTTCCTTGAGGAACCGGGGCAGTGCCACGGCCTCGGGGATGCTGGTGTTGCCCAGGAAGAAATCCATCAGCACCTGCTTGCGCAGGCAGTCCCGCAGGTACAGCACCAGGTCCTCCAGCCGCTCCACCAGGAACCGCTCATCCCAGGCCTCCAAGGGCCCCTGCAGCAGCAGAGAGAAGAGCGCGGTCTTCAGCGCGTAGGAGGAGAGCACCCGGCCCCACTGGGAGCAGAAGGGCTCCTCCAGGCCCTGCCTGCGGAGGTCCCGCAGGCCCTTGAGGATCTGCAGGCACTTGAGGTGGCAGGAGGCGGCCGGGGCCTGCTCCTTCAGCCAGCCCAGCAGCCGCTGCTCCTGCCGCGAGGCGTTGAGGCCCCAGAGCGCCTCGGGGCCCAGGGAGCCGCGGGGGCCCTCGGGCGGCAGGGCCGTGAGGTAGAGCGCGTCGCCGAGAGGGATGGCCGGGATGAGGCGCACGGCCATGGAGATGTGGCAGCAGACGTAGTCGGAGCAGGGCAGGATGTGCAGCGTGGGCGGGTGCCCGGGGCACGCCGAGAGGCTGACGCGGCACCGCTCCTGCAGCCGATACCGCACGGCGCTCAGGCACCGCTGCAGATGGCCCTGGAACCAGCGCAGCACCAGCCCCGAGGAGAGGTGGCTGCGGCCCTGCAGCTCCACGCAGAAGCCCTCGGCGAAGGGCCGGCAGCGTCGCGTCCAGCCGTCCCTCGCCCGCAGGCCGCAGACGAAGGCGCCGCACGGCCCCGGCCCGTCAGCACGGCGCGGCTGGGGCTCCAGGTGCGGCGGCAGCCGCAGGGGCACCAGGATGTCGAAGCAGTCGGGGCTGCGCACCTTGTGCTGCTCGTAGGCGCTGCCGATGCGCACGAAGTCCCCGCGCAGGCTGAGAGCCAGCGGGCCGGGCTGCAGCCCCTGCGCCTTGGCGGCGCGCACCAGCTCGGCCACCACCCGCCCCACGTGCGCCTTGCTGTGGCCCAGCACGTGCGGCGACACCCGCAGCTGCCGCGCGTGGAAGCGCTCCAGGGCTCCGCGCCGCGCCCCCGCCAGGCACCGCGCCCCGCCGCGCCGGGGGCCGCCGCCCGCCGCGCCGCAGCAGCGGGCGAGCAGGCAGCCGAGCAGCAGCAGCGCCGAGCCCTTCAGCAGCGGCACCCCGGACCCCGCCGCCTCCGCCGCGTCCTCCGGACCCCCCGCGCCCCCGCCGGCCGCGCTCCCGCGCAGCGCCTGGTAGAGGCAGAGGAGCGCGGTGCAGAGCGCGGTCAGCAGCGGCCAGAAGCCCCGCAGGCGGAGGGGGGGCACGGGCAGGGCGCGGCGGGGGCTCGGGCCGCGGGGGGAGCCGCCGCCCAGCCCCGCGGGCGGGGAGCGCCCGCCCCCGCCGGCCCCCTCCTCCGCCGCCCCGGCCGCCCCCAGCGCGGGCCCGCCGCTGCCCCGAGCCCCGCCGCGCCCCTGCCTGCCCCGGCCGCCGCTCCGCTCCGCTGCCGGCTTCCTCTTCCGAGGGACGCGGCCCCGCGTCAGCCGCCGGCTGAGCTCAGAGGAAATGCCGCGGGCGGCGGCCCGAGGGCCGGGGGCGTTGTCCGACGGGGGCCGGCCCGGGGCGGGGAGCGGCGCCGCCCGCGAACTCGCGGCTTCCCGATCTCCCGATCTCCCGCTCTCCCGCTCTCCAGCCTTCCCTCTCCCCAGCCTTCCCGCTCTCCAGCCTTCCCGCCCAGCGAGGCAGAGCCGCCGCTGCCCCGGCCCGGGCAGAGCCCCCCGCAGCCCTGGCCAGGCCGGCCCCCAAAGAGAAGCGAGAGTCGGGTTCCGTGCCCCCCTCACTGCAACAGCGCCCTGCAGCGTGTTTTGGTGTAAAACTGCGAGTTTCTGTACCCCCGCTTGAGGGGACGACGCTGTCAGGGGGAGCATTCCTGCCCGGGCTGCGGTGCCGTGTCACAAGCTCCACGTTGCACGTTTTTCCTCAAAGAAGTGTTACAGGCCTGTCCTGCTGCAGGGGCGTCCCTCCCGTTCCCAGCTCTGCCTCAGGGTCTCGGTGCCAAAGGAGCAGCAAAGCCATCAGTGCCAGTGCACCGGGGGGTGTACGGGCTGCTGCCATACTAACAGCTGCCTGCGGTCATAGAGTCATTCAAAAGCCTCGGGATTTTTACCTTGTGCCCAAATTATTAACAAATTCAAAGGGAAGAAATAACCCCGGGGGTTAAATCTACACAGATACTTGAGATAATTTTTAAACACATAGTTTGCTGGCAGTATGTTAAACTGTCTCAAATATTGATGGGGACAGGGTCAGCATCCTCAACTTCTGTTTGCTTAATAAATATTTACAGAGTTTTGAAGCTGTTTGCTGAAGTTTAAGGACCATCTATGTAAGCATTCTGCTCGAAATAATTTTGGGTGACGAAGCTCCTGCTGCTGCATCTGCAGGGTGGCATGGGTGGCTCCACGAAGGTGAAAAGCAGCACAAGAGACTGAACGCAGCAAGCTGCAAATGCTGGAACAAGGAATGGGTCAGAGAATCAAGAGAAATGCCATAGAAATGTTTGGTTATGTAATTTGTGTTTATATGAAACAAAACATGACTTTAGGTACATAAAAATCACACCTGAGAGGAAGCAGACTATGCTTCATAGCCAAGATGCTGCACACAAAGTCAAACTAGGTAACCAAGGTCAAGCAACCTGAATTAATTAACAGGCAGACAAACTAGGGTGAGAGTCAAGAGTACACTTGAGAGATACAAAGAGAAGTCCTTATCACTTCAACTCTGACTCTTGGAGTTACAAGCAGGAGATTGAGGATTTTTTAAATTAAAAATGAAGCGGATGTAAAGGCAAGAAACTACAGGAAATTTTGTAACATCTCAGACAGAAAAATATTCCATGCTCTACAACTGAAAGCACATTTTCTGACACTCCATCCACCTAAGTCCATAGCCTTGCTACTCAGAAATATCATCCCACAGCAGCCATATCTTGCAAAGAAAACCCAGGAAGTGAAAAGCATCTTTCTTTCCCACTCTCTGTTTCATATTTTCTTGTATTTGTTCACAAGACTGAATGAGGGGACAAAATCATTCACTGTTCTGCTTATTGCCTGTGACCCATCACTTCACTTTGTCCAGCACCCCCAAAACTCTGAACTGTTTAAATAACACAGCTGTCCTGGTATTAAACCCATCATTCAACATGTTTTATTGGAAATAAATGGTTTGTTGAACTCTGTGAACCCTTGGCTCATACATTCAATTTTTACTAGCCTGTGGGGTTTTTTCCCCCTCAAGCCCAGCATGTTTCACATGCCTTTGGACCTTGCTCCAGGCACTCTGATTTTTCAAGACAGGCTGCACTCTCTTTTCATGCAGGGTTGATTTGATTAGCTGCACGGCCACGCTCAGGAGACAGACAGCTACATCTGCAGGAGCTGGCACAGCCCTTCATGCCTGCTGCCCACGGGGGGACCTAGAGCTCACCAGCACAGCAGTTTTCCCTGTGGGACTCCTGCACAGCCATGCCACAGCTGCCCAGCCAGCTGTGGGCCCCACGGGCGGGAGGAAATGCAGATGTCACCCAGCCAGGGACCAGCTGGCTGAGTGTGGGACCAGCCACACCAGGCCTGGCAATGCAAACAGGCTCAGCACACACTTCAGCGTGCCCAGGTGGTGCTGGGGAAGACTTTCTCAGGCTGCAGAGTAACAGCTTGAACGCTAAAAATGTGACCTTAACATCAGAACCAGAATGAATCCACAGCACTGATTTTTACCACTGCTGTTTAAATTACTAGCTAGTCCTTTCTCTCCTTCTCAGCCAGAGGCAAGATGAAATCTGTAGAGCCTTGGGCTGATAAAAGACGGCCAGTGGCCTGTTTTCTGGGACTTTGGCTGCTTCATGACTCCCTGAGCACAGGGTGAGTCTCTGGGAAAAATGCTGAGTGCATCAGGGGTGGGAGATGTCCCAGAGGTGCTCAGCTTTCTGAAGTTTTTAATAGCAATTGCGTACCCAAGAAAAATAATAGGTTGTACACTAATAAGCATGACCTCAAAATTGTGGCCAGAGACAATTCATAACATCAATTTTTACTACCATTGTTTAAATCATCCATTGTTTAAATCGATGTTATCTAAACACTCATCCAGAATGTCCCATATACAGGATATCCTGCTCACTAAATAAGGAATAATGTTATTCTTAAACAAGTTGAGCTAAAAATAGCTCGTGATAGCTCTGGGGGAGATTTGCAGAGGCAAGAGAAAGCAGTGGGTCAGAGCGTGTGTTAAAGTTTCTCCACAGTTGGCAGTATTTCATCCATCTGTGTGACTGATCTGATCATGCTACAGTACACCAGCCACTGGCAGAGCACACCACCTGAGGAGATAGAAGGAAGTGGTAGAAAGACAGAAGGCATGAACAGGTGATGATATTTGTCTGATGCTTTTATGATCTGCCTGAGACACAAGCCTGGGATTTCCTCCCAGCTATCCCAGGTCAGGATCTGCTGAACCAGAGCTGCAGAGTCTACTGCAGGTGCAGGAGGAGGTCTCCAGGGATCCCTTCCCATAGCAGTGCTGTGCAGCTGCCTTTCTACAGCAAGTGGGTTATATCTCCACCTTCTCTGCACTATTGAACAGTCTGTAGCAGAAAAGTATTGATTGCAAAAAGTATAAGTCTGAATGGTTGGTCACTAGGCTTCATGTCCCAGTAATTACTCCTCTAATTATTTCCTCTGAAAGCAAAGCTACCAGCACTTCTCTTCCACAGCCCACTGGATGGTCCAGCCAAAGAGATGTCATGATCAAAATAAGCATCCTTTGTCTGCCATTCTTCTGACTCACAGTTTTTATGGGATACTATTAACTAAAATATAAACCAAGCATCAGACTGACATAAATCCATTTTTTTATTGTGGACTAATTAATCTCTGCCAGTCAGAGCAGCAGGGGATGGAAAAACAGGAGAGAGTGTCTTGGTACCAAAAACAGCTGAGAGAGCCAAACCTCCAGAGCAGTACATGGACATCAAGGAGTTTGGGGATCAGGGGTGTTACTGCACATCCTCTCTTACAATATTTTCTGTTTACTAAGTTGGATGTGCTTGCCACCTCTGCCAATCTGTTTGCTCGCTATCAGCAGGGTGTAGCACTTCTTAATCTGAGAGCCTGCAAGCAGACCAGGTTGCTATAAACCACTCACAGCCCAATACAGGATTTCCTTTCTGCAGAAGGATGGCTTCCTGAGTAATTCATACAACAATCTCTTGTCCAAGCCTGTCCTTATCACAAACTGAAATACCCTGGCTCTGTGCTGGTGATCAGTACCAGCTGGTTCATTATCCCATATCGTTTGAAAACCCTCAAGGATTCCTTTTTTGCATAGGAACTTGTTTGAGCAGGGCATTTGCACTTAGCCATTACATGGCATTCAGGAAGACACACCTATGTGTTTCCAGCTAAGCAACGAACCAGGAATGAAACCCCCAGCCCACCTGCATCAGTGTCAGTGGCACACTGAGTTCTGTCTGATGAGCTGTGAGTGTGGCACTGCTGTCCCATGGTCTCCATGAGGCAAGAATTCCTGCTACAGCATCATCAAAAGGAAGCATCCTTCAGCAAGGAGAGTGCAAGGACACAACCATCATACAGAAGGGTTATCAGCAGTAATGGGGAATGTTTCTTACATTCAAAGTGGAAACATGAAAACTCACCAGGTCAAGACTGTAAATCTTGCACTCACTCTTTAAGTTCAGTTTTTGATGAAATCCACATTTGAATGACAACAGTCACAGCTTCCAGTGCTGTATCTAAACACTCCAGCCAACAAGCCCTGCTAACTCTCCCAGGGCAGCAGAGGAGATGATCATGCTCTGCTGGTGACAAGGCCCCAGTGTGTCACCTTCCATGCAGGAGCCTCCTCAGCCCTTCCCTTTCCCCACCACCCCCAGGGCTCAGCAGATGTTGTGGGTCTAAGGATCTCCACTACGGAATCCCAAAGCTTAAAAAGCATCAGATAGAGACAAACCTTGCATGTGCTTGTGTAAAAGTAGTTTAACAAAACCCATTTAATACTGATCTAATTAACCTTTGACGAATTTGTGTCTGTTCAAATGTAACTTTAATCACTGATTGAAACAGTTCAGCTTAATTACACTGAAATGTGTATTTGCACCATAACTTGCTTTACTAATAAAAGGAGCCCTAATTCACTGATTAAAGCTGAGTATTTTTAGCAAGGTTTTTAACAGTTTCACTACACCAGTTTGGGGTTGTTGTGCCATTTCTGTTTTTCACAACCAATACAAGGGAGCTGGAGAGGAGGCACCAGGTTTGTCCCACAGCTCTGTGCTGGTTTCAGCAGGGCTGTGTCAGTGTCACTGGTGGCTTTCCAAGAGCAGCAGAGCAGCAGCAGCTGCCCCTGTCCCCTCCAGTGACTATCATTACTGGGTCTTTCTGCTTTGGATTTACATACCCCATAGCTTGCCATGAAATTAGAGAAGGGGTTTTGTGCCTGACAAATACCCTGCAGCAGAAAGCTACAAAGATAAAGTTTAGGTGCAAAGTGATGAGCTACAGCTCACAGAATCAAAGCGAAGCACACAACAGGGAGCAAGCTCTGTTATCGGCTTACAGCCTCAAATAATGAGAGGATCCTGCCTCAGCTGACACTCTCCTGATGAGCTTGAGGTGGATCACCCACCCAGGGAAAAGGAAGGAAAATACAGCGTGGGAAGAAACCTGAGTGAGGGAGGATCTGTCTGGGGAAACTGGCTTATCAGCACTCAGCAATTAGGGTGGGAAAAGTTGATGCTCTGGCTCACAGCACCTGTTCTGCAGGGCTGGAGGGCACTGGTAGCTCTAAGGAAGCCCTGTCCATGACCTTCACCTCATCCTGCCAAGGACAGACAGGGGAAAAACCAATGGCTTGAAAGGAAAGTGACCTGCAGAGAAGTCAAACAACCCTAAACTATCAAAGGGACCAAACCAGCAGTGTTTCTCACTGCATTCCCAGAGGGATGGGAGCAGAACTCCTTGGGTTCAGGTAGGCTTCACACCACACCCAAACCCACAGAGCCTGGCAGTAATCCCCAGCTGGATTATTTCCATCAGAAAACATCACCCCAGTGGCACCAACCCACACAGGGCAGTGTCCAGTTCACTGCTCTGGCCAGCCCAATTTGGGTAGAAAGATGCTGGGGGATGCTGCATCTGAAATTTGAAATTAAAACCTTGTAGCACAATTCCTGGTCTAGGAAATGTCTGCACAGGGAGTTGTTGATATCATGGCTAAAAATAAGCCTCAGTCATGTAATCTTCCTGGTCCAAAGTAAATTCTTTACCTGCTTGACTCTCCTGTGAGGGGATGAGCATTACAGTGGTGGAGCCTCACCAGGAAGGCTAAGTTTGATCTCTTCCCAGCATCTCTCCACTGTGATTTCTCAGGCTGCATCCCTTTAACTAAGATTAAACTTTCTACAGATCGATGCAAAGCAACACTATTACTTCATTTGCAAGGCAGCAAGGGCAGCATATTCCTATCTTTAAGGCCATTCAGATGAGCTCATTTAATGACAGCTATTTTTACATCTGGTGTCATAGGTTTCATTATTATAGCGTCAACCATTTGAACAGAGGTGGAAGCATCTTTCATGTTCTACCTTATTCAACTTAAATCTCTTTTTTTAAGATTTATGATACAGAAGGCATTATATTTACTCCCTGGTACTATAAAATACAAGTTTCTCACATAGATACATATGCAAAGCAAACCCACTGAAACAACAGGGATGGCCCAGGCTCCCCTAAGGGAGACTGGGGTCAAGCACAAATTGCCTTTACAACAAGCTGGTTCATGTTTGAATGTTATTTCTTTACTTCCAGAACACATTCTGTCTTTGGTTCCCCTTTGCTATCCCTCAAGTGGTACCTGCAAACAGGGGAGGAGAATGATGGATGCAAAAGGTTCACTCTCCCTATTGTTTGTGTGAACAGACACATCCATGACCTGGCTGACCCACCAGTGCAAGGGAGTGGATCCCTCACTGAGGGCTTTACAAACATCTTATCAGCATTGGGTTCAGGTTGCAGAGCCCAGGACCAGCCCCTTCCCTAGCCAGAGGGGCACCAGTGCCCATGGGATCTTTATGGCTGAATGGAAAAGAATATGCTGGCAACCGAAGGAGGACACAAATGTTAAAGTGTGGAGCAGTAAAAGACTTGAGCCCATTGTGGCCTCCCTCTTTAGGGACTGTGGATGTGGTGCTGCAGAGTGTGGTGGTGTCAGCCACCTCTGCAATAATTTTCTGGTCCCCAGGGTAGCACAGAAAAGGGATATCCATGGTGGGCAAACAATGAAGAGCATGAACTGAAAAACAAAGAACTGAACCTACCCAAAACCAAGCTTCTGTTCAGATTGCATCTCTTTAAATGACACAACACTGTCCTCATATTAATGTGTTTTTCCCTCCATCTCTCTGCTCTGCCTGCTGCCCCAGCATGACAGATGACAGAGGCTTGGAGAGAGCTGCCTCAGGCTGCATGAATTTCAAGCTCTCTCCGAGAGCACTTTGATATTGGAAGTTATACACTTGAAATTTCCATACCTTGTGCTCTGCTGTGGTTACAACGTTTCTGGGATCTGCTCTAAGGGGAGCTTCAACAGCTCATCTCTGTGGGAAGACATTTAGTTATTTAAGAAGTATGAAATACTAAGGGTAAGCATCTGAACTTGCTAAAATATTTCAGTTCACACAATTTCAGCACTTTAGCCTTTGGCTCTGGAATAAATAATAAACCCTCTTCCTAGATCAATTTTTTTGACAGGTTTATGAATTATAGGCCAAATAAATGTATTTTAAATATCACTCCTAAATATATTAGAGAACAATGAATTATTCATGATGATTGAGTGCTTCATTGAATTTATTTCCCTTGATTTATCTCCCCAAGTAGATGAATATTACAAAAAATAGGTATGCCCCAAAACAGCCAGGCAACAAATCCATTTACAACCTCTCCACTGATCAAAGATAGGGAGCAGAAACATGCATAACTTATATTAATGCTTGTCCTCATCCATCAGCAAAAGGCAAGGCACCCAGCTCAAAACACAAATGAACCTAAGAGTGGCTCACTATGTGGAAGCCCAGTGGCAGACACGTCCTCTCCTGGCCTCCAGCCATGCTTGCAGGTCATGGGGACAGCATGAAAGCACCTCTCCTCTGCTCCAGGAAAACCCAGCTCCTGCTCAGCAGTGCAAGCTCACCCTTTGTCACCAGCTCACCAAGTACAATATAAATACGCCTGTGTGCTCTCTGCATGCTGCAAGAGCCAGTAGAGAGCACCCAGCAGTCCTGAAGATGGGGACAGTAAAAGGCTCCAACTACAGCGTGTTCCAGCCACCACCTGTCCCCTTGCAGCTCTCCAGGTGCAGCAGAGTGCACCCCAAACGTGACTCAGGCCATAGCAGCACTTATCTCTGGGAGCAGGCTCTGAGTGAAAGGCACTTGAGTCAGCAGAGCCATAGGATAAAGAAGCACACATTGATATGGATTTGCACAGATATTTCCTCCCACCCATCAATAATGACAGTCAATTGTCATGATAATGCTTCCACTTGTAATTAGTTACCTTTGGAGCAGACTTTGATTGTGTGTATAGCTCCTTGAAGGCATTGCTGGGCAAGGGGCACAGCTGGACTTGCCATTGACCACATGATTCAAATAAGCAACACCTTATAAAATTAGTTTAGAAGCCAAGGAAAACAAAGTCCACAGAAAAAAATCAGACCAAACTTATGTCCAAGAATGCAAAGAAAAATGAAACACCTAAAATTCATTTAAGAAGTAGTTTGATTTAAGGCAAATACAGATGAGTAGTGGCTATGACTTCTGAAACCTCAGAGCATGCAAGTCTAAATACAGTGGTGGTAAATAAGGGCATGGGTGCAGCTCCAGAGACCAAATGGACTTTGATCCACTTTGGATTCTTTCTTCCTAACAACAAAAACAAAGAAAGCAAACAAAAACAGATACTGAATCAAGTCTGTGCTGGTGTGCTGTAGCAATTTGAGATCAGTGACTGCTTGTATGAGAAACAGATTAATATCTTGGTATGTGAGAGAACCCAGGAATGAGTAAGTGTTGCCCAAGATGAATAGGGTGAACATTGAGTAAGAGCAGAGTATGGCATAATAATTTCCAGATGCAGAAAAATTTATCATTGGTTTTATAATGTGAATGAATATTCTCTAGGAAATCTCCTCTGCAAACTTCTTTTGGTTTTACGGAGTTTTCCTAACACATGAAGGTCATATGTGTAATCTGTTCTATTAGTTTCTCTTGGCTGTGATAATAAGGCTGTTTGGGGTTAGGTTTTTTGAGGGTTTTTTTTAGTATATCAGAAAGACAAATGTGTTGAGAGTTCTGCTGATTATTCCTAACTCACTACAGGTCAGTACAAGATGACACATGGAGGGTGTGTCACAACACATCATCTAAAAGCAAAGGATGTAGCAGTATCACATGCATTTTGTTAAGTGTAGGTAGATAAAAAGAGGGAAGAATATAACCATGAATTTTCTTGTTAGTTGGAAACTCATTGAAAACAACACACAGGGCTTTCACTACTGGGTCTGGTGAGTTATTTCTGATTGAATACCAAGTCTGTGGAGAATGATGAGTCAGTTGGAACGCAAGAATGAACTATCAAGTCACTCCAAAGCAGTAGCTTCATCTAAGTATTTTAATCCCAGGAGTTTGCAACATCATATCCAAGCAATGTATCAGATGAGTCCAGGTAGCTGCTTCAGCAGCTGTGAACTGCCAGCGATACAAGCTGAAAACCAGGCCATACTTTTTCTGCCCTATCCATGGAAAAACCCCAAATGGACCAGCAATCCACAGGAAAGCTTCAAGAATACTCATACCACCTTATCAGGGTAAATCCTCCTGCTGGTCATCAGCCTGAAACATCCAGTGAGCATTGGAATTCGTGTCACATCTGCTGGAGAGGACCATATGTTCCAGCTTATGCTGAACTAGTGCTCTGTGCTGCGAGTCTTTGCTTTTATGACAAATGATAAGCAAACACAGCCAGCTCTAGAGTCTGTATATAAACACATGTATCTGTCATCTTCCTCTGCAAGGCTTGGCTCCCTGAGAAGGCAGAACTGATTCTCATGCATTATCCCTCTAAGCATATGCCCCATGTCTTACAAGATTCTCACATTTTGTGTAAACAATAACACTTGTGTCACTTAAAATTGAGACATAATTATTTCTCATTAGCAAGTGCTGCTGTGATATTTGGGTGGGAGGAATTGAAAAGCGGACAGTTATTAATAAAAAAAAAATCACATTTCAACTATGTCTAAAGTCTTCTTTCAACCACCTTCAAAGTATTCAAGTAAACAGCATTTTTCCTGCCAAAGTCAGACAATGAGAGCTGACAAGATGAGATGTGGAAGACAGCTCCTCATCTGTCACTAGCAGTTACCTTTCCAGGTCAGGGCTGGAATCAAGCCATTAAGCTACACTTGCAGAATAATCTCTCCAGTCATTTTAAATCCTGCTGCTGTTCCTTTGCTGGATAAAACCCAGCTTAGAAGAAGCAAGGTCAGCACATTTTCACATACCAGGAGTGCTGTATGGTTAGGACAATAATACAGCCACAAGGGAGATTTAGCTCCTCTCAAACTTCATTTCCAGAGTATTTCTGCCACAGACCTGGTAGGAGCATGGCTGTGCCCCACAGGAGGGAGGAAACCATCTATCATCAGCAAGATGAGACACAGCCCTAAATTAGACATAGGCTACTGCTTAAAAAGGAAGCTCACTTTAATGCAGAGATAGCAACAAAGATCAACAGGACTGAGTCATCTGCCTTGACACTGCATGTCTGTCTGCACCTATGAGCAAAGGATTTTCACTCCATTAAATGTTTTATTCATTTACATACAGTTAGCAGACTCTGACTATACAGGTGCCCTCAAGCCACATGCTTGGGATAAATTCTTGACAACTTGCTAAAACACTGCTGGCAGAGCTTGTCTTCAAAATGAACTGCAGAAATATTCAAATCCCCCTCACCCACTGCTGCCTCTGCTCTGACCTGGACAGCCCAGGCAGGTGGCTGGCCAGTAGCCACAGAGAAAACAGAAAAGCACTTTTAGTGCCAGAAATAATCTTTTTAATAATAGTCCATAAAAAGTATTTTAAATATGAAAAAGACCCACTGTATGTATGACTTGCTGTCATTAATATATTGGGCTACATGTGTCCACCTGTGCCATAAAAATCAATAAATCCATCTGTCCTAGGCACATGTAACACTGAACAACAAATCACTGCAAGGAAAGAAGACATATAAAGCCTGAAGTCTTAAGCAGACGATGAGATTGTTAAGGTGGTCATTAGATGCATCCCTTCCTTTCCTCTGTGCCAGTTCAGGAACCAGGCATTGCAAGGACAGCTAATGTGAATGATCTAATACTTGCCTAAAACTTCTTAAAGGGTATTTACCAAGACAGTGGAGGCAAACTCTTCTCCACGATGCTACATGACATAACAAGCAGCAGCAGTGACAGTCTTGGAAGTTTCAGGATAGATACCAGAAAAAAAAGTACCAGTGGTAGGGTAATGCAGGACCAGACCAGGCTGCCTATAGATGCTGTGAAATTTCTGTCCTTGGAGGTTTTCATCACCTGCCTGGAAAAATTCATGGTTGACCTGCTTTAGTGCTGGCCACAGCTCTGCTTCCAGCAGGAGGTTGGACAAGATGACCTCCAGAGCTCCTTTCCAAGTAACACTGCTTGACTCCTGGGCTTCCATCAGAACATCATTTACTTCCAGCTAAGAACAAGCACAAGTAAAGGAGTGCCATGGCCAGAGTTTGTGAGACAAAGACCTTCAGAATTAAAAAAAATCAGAATTAAAAAAACCCATTTTTTAAAATATCAGCATAGATTTATTAATCTGCATCCTAACATAATGAAACACTGCTGCTGCCATAAGGTGCATTTCTGGACACAGAGGTACCATCCCCAGCTCTGCAAAACTGTAGCATAAGGTGGTACTTCACAAAAACACCTGAAGTGAGCAGTTATTGAAAGCACCTAACAACAACAACAACAACAACTGGAATTTTCATTCTAACACAGTCAAACTTTTAGAAATACATTACCCACTGAACCCAAACTTTTAATTAGTTTACTTAACATTTGATTAGCCCCACAACTCTAAAAAAGAGTATCAACAACAGCTAAGTTCTGACACTCTGAAGTACAACTGAAAAGTTGCTGTTGTTCTAAATCAATTCAGATTTTTCATGTCAGACACAATGAAAACTGAAGTAACAAATAGAAAAATGGTAGCACCTTTAAGCAATCTCCTCCCTTATAACACATTCCTCCTTTAAATTGGCCAATATTTTTGCCTTAGCCCTTTAAGCCTCCCAAGCTAAAAAATATGTGCAGAACTCAATGCAAGTGACATGCCACAACTTCAAAGCTAGTGACAAAAAATGACTGCTATTTGAAATTGTCTTCCCTAAAGTCAAGTTACAAGGCAGATGCATACAGATTAAACAACTCCTGTAATACTAAGAACAAATAGAGATGTACAATCCATGTCATCCCTGTATGGCACATCCTCAGCTGATCACAAGCCTAGCTCTGTGTGCTCAAGTGAGCCACACAGATTTACTCTAGACAAAAATGAAGCCCAAGACAGACAATGATTTAGCTCTCTGCCAAGCAATCCTATAAATCTCATTTTACATAATTTGCATCATAAATCACAGAATCATAGAGTGGTTTGGGTTGGGTTGGAAGGGACCTTAAAGCTCACCTCATTCCACAGCCCTCTGCCATGGGCAGGGACACCTTCCACTAGCCCAGTCCAACCTGGCCTTGGACACCCCCAGGGATGGGGCAGCCACAGCTTCTGTGGAAACCTGTGCCAGGGTCTCATCACCCTCACAGTGAGGAATTTCCTTCTTCTATCTAATCTAAACCTGCCCTCTATCAACATAAAGCCATAAACCTTTGTCCTATCACTACATGCCCTTGACAAAAGCTTATGTCAGCATCACCTTGTTAATCCTAGCCACGGGGATTTGATTTCCGCCTGGCTGCTGCTGAAACGTGTCCTGGCACAGCCAGAGCTGCACATCTAAAGCATCACACAGGCCTTCTGCAGTGCCTACAGACAGTGCAGAGCTGCTGCTCCAGGAGCAGCCCCAGACTGCACCATCTGACCGTGTCACTCCCCTCCAAACACCATCATTACCTTTAACTCAGAGCAGCTTTGGAGAAGAGGGGCCAGGCTGTCCCCAGCACTGACTGCAGATGAAACCAGCAAGAGGTGAGATGCTGTTCAAAGAGCAGGTAACAGCCTTATAGCCCTGCACACACACAGATGGGTACCTGCTGCTCCTCCTCACTGAGAAACAGAACTGCTTCTGCAGGAGAAAATTGGGATCAAGCCCTGGCTTATCACAAGAGCTACAAAAGACCTCATTACTATGAGGGGAAGGGTTTCATCCCACTGCATACTATAAAACCCAAATTATGTGTGTATTTTATCATTTATAAGGAAGACACAAAACTCAAAGGCACAGTGAAGACACTGTCATCTTCCCCACTCCCTGCTCTGAAAATGCAGCATTTCACAGTCTCTCTCTGATCCAAGCTTCCCTTCCTCTGTAAACACGAGCAGAGTTCATTGAGGATCACTATGATAACAGATTTGTATAGGCTATATACTTTGGCCTCTGCCTGCCATTAACCCCTGCTGGGATGGCTGGTGTTACTCAGCTTAGTTCTGCCTCAACATAAAAAAGTAACTACAGCCTTGCAGCTGCTGTACAATAGAATTGTCTGGCACTAAGCACCTCTTGTTAATTTGTAACCTTTTGCCACTTTTTTTAGTCTTTCAAAATCTGAAACAGGTTTTTAAACAAAAAAAAAAAGCCCCCTTTCCATGAGAAAAATGAAAAGCAGCTCCATTTTCTATGTAAAACAACAGCAAAAAAAAATAAATAAAAAAAAATAAATAAACTGCCAGTAAGCAGGAAAATGCACAAGGTTTGGAAGTGGCAGAACAGCTGACCCACACTTTAATGGATGGGTAGAAATCTGCTGCTCCATTAAAGAAAAAATCCTTCTCAAGAGAATAAAGCAGATTTGATCTTTCAGTTCACATTTCATGCTTGCAGCTGGACACAGTGCTACTGTCTGACACCCTTGTCAAATGTGCAGGATGTGTTCAGCTGCTGAGGACAAAGAACTCTCTATAAGCACTTTCAATTACAGCAGATATGACCAAACACAGGCCTCACATGGCAATTTCTTGGTATTTGATGTTCCCAGCCCTCAGCCAAACGAAATACATTTATCATGAGATTTGTCTCTTAAAATATATTGCCCCAGTGAGCAGTGTGTAATGGTCTCAGGGGCCACCCACATCTTGGACAATCATGTGAACATGTCTCTCTGTCACTGTCACATGCCAATGCCACCACTGCTGAATACCACCACAGACATCTTCACAGAATCTTCAACCACAGCCTTGGAGAATACAAGGCTTCAGCTGAGTATACCAGCTCTCTAGGAAACACTCACAGATGCCTTGTCCATCTTTCAATCCTGTTGTAGTGGCTAAAAGACCGGTAATTGTCTGACTCAGTTTCCAGTTTGTCACAAGACCATTGGATGTATGGGTATGCAGTGTGCAGCTTTGAGTCAAAATACACCATGCCCTGCCCTCCCTCCCCTGCAAAAATGGACTTAGAAAAGATGCCATTCCCTGCTGCCCCTGGGATAAAAGACTTTACAATGGACTATTCATCAAACAATCTTTTTTCCTTCTTTTACGCACTTATTAAAGCCCATGACTTACACAACTGCACTGCACAGGCTTCCAGCACCACTTGTTACCCCTCTAACCCCTTTAGCTAACCATTTTTTTGTGCTGATTCCTCTCTTCTTCAAACTACCTAGGAATTTTCCACATACAAATTGAATACTTTAGCGAAATTAAGGCAAGAAATCTGCTAGATATGAGTTTTGTTCAGAGAATGGGTCAAATTAGGGAAGATATTGCATCAGTGGAATAGGATGGATCTTTAGTAAACTTGAGTTTTCATGCATACTGCTCACAACTGTCTGGGGCTGAGGCAAGTTAAATGAGACTCCCTTAACTCAAAGTTATCTGTTGATTACACAGTCCCTGAGAATCTGTGATTTAGCTTTGAGTTCGTCAAGTTATTCCAGTGGGTGTGCAAACCAGTCAGACAGAGAACCAAATGCTACTTTGACTGAACAAAGTAAATAACATCAGTAGTTTGAGTCTAACAAGGTGACACTTGCAACAGTTTGAGAGATATTAAATATAAAGAACATACAAAGTGACAGCCATAACAAAACCACACAGAATACGAGTTTCTCTATATTAAGATTTAACCTTCTGCCTAAGCTCCTTCACAAAAAAAAAGGGGTAAATAATCCTCTTTAAGAAGCCTTTAATGTAAAATTGCATACCACTCAGTACCTACAAATACTAACAGAGCTAGTGAAAAAGGCAAGCTCAGATGTACCTAGATTAAATGCTGTCTGAAGCAAAGTAAAATAAGCTTGAAAGCTCTAACAGAATATTGAATGCAATTCCACAGTGCTCCAAGTTGCTCTCTCCACCTGCTTTATGGCAGGGATCAATTCCTTACATGCTCAGGTTAAAGAAAAAAGCAAACCAAACACACCCAGGAAAATACCAAACAAAACAAAACAAAAAAAATCCCCACCACCACAACAACAAAAAAACCCCACAGTAAGTAAAATTCTGCTTAAAGAATTCAGAACTGTACTTGATAAAAAGCACACCCCAAAACAAAAAGAAGTCTTTAAGTAAAACTTGTCTTATAATACCAATTTTTATTCAAGATGGACTGAAAAGAAATACTTACTATTGCTTCACTCACCCTGAAAACAACCAGTATTAACTATTTTAAAATTATTTGCCCCAGCTTATTTCAAGTACACATAAATTTGAAGGCAACAGAGAACATATTTATAATTTTTGTGTGTGCATCCATACACAAATACTGTATATATAAACCATGTATATACATATTTTGCTGCCACCTTGTGAACAGTCTCTGAATAGGGAGGTTTAGTTCACACAGATTCAATTCTGCCAACATTATTCACATTTAGGTCAACTGACTTTAATATAGACTTTTAAATGGGGACTCAGTGTGACAAAGGATGGTTGAATCAAGTGCTTAGTGCAGAAAAATTTAAAAAGTGGAATAAAATAGCCAAGTCTTCCACAATTTCCGTACACTTTTGTGTCACAGTTTATTGCCACAATTATTATGGAAAATATAACTAAATTCTTTCTGATAAAAATATTGCAGCTTTGCATCCAAGTTGTATGGCTGTCTTCAAAACAGAATAAGCTGGTGTCTGCAAAAAGAATAAAAGATTAAAAACAACTACTGAAGTGTTTTGCTTGAACCAGATTGTGATAAAGAATAGTAAGCACTATTTAAAAAAAAATCAAAGTAAAAACACACACACACACACACCCCCCAATAAAACCCCACCTGTATATGCAGTCTAATCTATCTTAGAAAAAAAGCTAAATTAACATTTATCAACTTTGCAGAATATTTCTATTTCTCCACAAATGTAAGTCAAGAGAAAAAATAGGAGAGAAATCACACATTCCCCATAGAGTATCCAAGGGAGCCCAGAATTTCGTTCAGTATTTCACACTTCCTAATAAGATGATGCCTCCAGTTCCCAGCAATGTATGGATAGCACTAATTAGCCTTTATCTTCAAAAATATTTAGTTAAAACTGAAGTTAAAAGAAAATCTAAAAATTGGCAGAGGACATCTCTTAGAAAAAAATCAAAACATTTTAACATGTTGACATGAATTTCAACAGATTGAGTTCTGTTCTAGAAAAATGAAAGTTATAACATGCAGGACATTTTTATGTGTATCTTTAGGAAAGAGTATCAAGATCCTTATTTTCTGCTTCCCAAAGAACCACATCCCAGTCTCAAGTAAGGATGGTAAGAGCAGCACATTTATATCCTCACTGACAGCATCAATTAGTCAAGGTTCTACTCACAGCTTCTGCATCATGCTCAAGCCCAATGTCGTGGTGCTCCTGCTCATCATCCCGGAATTGCTTTATTACCTTTAAAAACAGCAGTTACTGAGCCTACTTTGCAGAGAAATCAATGCAGCCAGTACACAAAACTAGATGCTGTTGTCTATTGTGTGCATCATGGCAAGCCAGGGTCTCTCAAAAACTTCTCAAAGATCTGAACCTCCAATTCAGCAAGAAATGAATTATTTACAGCATTCCCCTAACCTGAAGTTTTTCTAGTGGTCTCCAAAGAAGTCTTTAAGTTCAAGCTGCTGTTTAATTAATATATCACTATCTTTTTAATTGTTTAAAAAAAACCCCTATTGTCATAGGAACTTTTAACACTGACTAGTTTTACACCCCCATGTTATTCTGACAATTTGCATAAAGGAGTTAAGGTCCCTGCCTTGCCAATCAGTAAGGGTTGTTCCCTGTGAGCTAACCAGGCTTTTGTCCATTCTAGCATACTCTAAAGAACAACTGTTTGTCTCCTAATTTTTCTGGGACAGAAAGGTTAAGAGTATTTTTTCCTGAGATGCCTGCAGCTGACCAGGATTACTTAATGAAGAGCTCAGCATTTACAGGAATCTGGGCACTGTCCCTGCCCAACAGGTTTGCATTGCTTTTGGTGTCCACACTAGTTCTCATATTGGCACAGTGAATAAACTCACTGCCTGGATTTTTCTCTTTATTTTGTGCCCTCTCTATCTGTTTCATGAAATCATTATCTTCAGGAGTGCTATTTCCCTGGTGCACCTCAACACAACCCCAGTTACTTCAGATACAATTTCTGTAACAATAGGATACATTGGAATAATCAGATTCTGCTACATGTTACATTATGCACTATTGAACACACTGGTAGTCAGCAAGGCTGGGAATGAACTGATTCTACATGCTGCCTGTGGAAACAGCTCAATTCCCACAACCACCTTACAGGAATGTGCCCCAGTTTGATGCCTAAAATGTCTGGGAAATTGTTTTCTCACAGAGCTGACAAACATAAGCTCCTTACACACTCAGAGCATCCAGGACTAGAACATGAACAAGGTGCTGGCTGACAGCAGTGCCAGGAGGGCAAACCCCACCCTGAGGTGTATCAAACACAGCAGGGGCAGAGGGGCTGGAGAGGGGGTCATCTCGAGCTCACCCTGAGCTCTGTGAGTAGCTCTGGGCCCTACAGGTTAAGGAACATGTGAAGGTACTTGAATGCCTTCAGAGGAGGGCAACACAGCTACTGTGCAATCAATATTTCCTCCTTTTTCCTCCCGTTTCCCCTCTAGACCCTTCCTTTCAATTAAAATTAATCAAACTTAAAGCATAATTCTCCCACTTGAAAAGGAAACACTGTATTACTGAAAGGATGCTGAAGATAATCTAATATATGTTTTAATTTTGGTGCTTGATCCACTTAGTGCTGGTGAAGGAAAAAGCATCCTTTTATTTTAATACTTTCTGTTGACTTCAGCATTCTGAGTGACAGAACAAAACAATCCACTGTAAAAGCATATTATTTTTAAAAGACTAAATCACATCAGATAATTCAATCGATTTGTAAAACTACTTTTAAGTCATGGTTAAATACCAGCAACAGTTCTTTGTACTTTTCTGGATCCTCTTCTATTAGAGTTCGGATCTGGTTGTTGTAGTGCTCAGATATACTCTCTTCCACAGCCACTGTGCAAGCCATTGCACCCTTCTTTCCAAGTAAAGCACTTCCAGCTCCTGGGATTGGAGTACCAGACACATGAATACAATTAAATCGGAAGCAAAACAAATAATTTAACACAATTGAAGACTTCACAAAACAACAAAAATAGGAATTATACAAACTCACCTAAAACAAAACCTGCTACGTTCCAGAAAGGCAATAAAACAGTAGGTCGAACTCTATATGCAACCATGAGCTCATTGAATTTTTTCAGGTGGTCTTTTTCTTGATCCCACATTTGCTGCAAAAGAACCAGATCACAGAGAAGCATAAAACCACAGGAGATAAACATTTCCAATAAAACTAAAACAACCAAAACAGTTCACACCACGTATGCTGTGATAGCTGAGGCAATACTGTAACACTAACATCACAGGGAAGAAACGGTGCAGAAAGAAATGGATCCTTATAAAAAGGACAGACGAGGACAGTTATAAGAAGGCAACAAAAAAACATTTACGAAATAGAACACTACCGTAAATGTAGCATTGGTAACTCCCTTACCCCACCTATCTTTTTAAACCCGCACGTTTGGAAGTGCTTAGGAAAAATAGACAGTAACGCTGCCGTGAAGGCTAGGGTCTTTCACCGACACGCGGCCGCTGTGACTCAAAGGCGAGTTCAGGAGGAGCAGGGGGTCGCTGCCAGGAGCGCTCACCTGGATGACGGCTCCCACGCTCGACCTGCCCAGCACGGCCATCTGCCCCGCATAGATGCGGTTCGCCCCGTACTCCCCGGCATGGTCCACGCGGATGATGCGGTCTATGACGGGCTTGTTGATGCCCTCCTGCGCCACCCGCGTGCTGCACAGCCTGAGGGAAGCCTCCCCGCCGGGCACAGGCCGCAGACCTGCCGGAGAGACAAAGGTGACGCGAGCTCCGCCGCCGCCCGCTCCCCGTCCGGGACGGGCGGGTGGACGCTCCCACCCGCGGAGCCGAGCGGTCTGAGGCGGCCCCTAGCGGCGGCGCGGGGGCCCGAGGGGCGGGCAGGGAGCGGAGCCGAGCCCGTACCCGGCCCGCAGCGGAAGGGCCGGCGCTGCAACAGCGAGCACCGCACAACCGGGCCCCCGACCGCCGCCATCGCGCTGAGCAGGACGTCCGTCATCACCGCGCGCACACTCCCGCCATTCCGATTGGCCCCGCGCCGCCGCCGCACTGACCGGCGCACCTGCCAATCAAAGCCCGCGTCCTGGTTGCCATGGGAACGAGGGCGGCCCCTGGCGGGCGAGGCGGGAACTGCGGCGGGAGCGCTGAGGGCGGGCGGAGGCGGCCCCGGCCCGGCCCCACAGCAGCGAACGCGTCAGGCCGTACCACAAACAAAATAGCGTTTATTGCTGGTTCATCTCGTTTAGATGGACACAGAAAACCTTCCAAAGCATCATATCAAAAGGATAGTGTCTCACATTAACTAAGAGCGGACTAAGGCAGATTTCAAACAATAAACGCAGTTTTGTACAGAAAATTCTTAACCACAATCTTTAAATAAAGGACTGTAGTAGCCTACAGGAACACAAAGCTTTCTGAGACACATGGTCCCAGCAGTTCAGGTAAGAGAGAGGAAATGTGAAATTAAAGGGTACTGACACACAGTATTACGAACCAATAATTTAACTCTCAAATATTCACATTTTAGAACACAAAGACCAGTAGTCAAAATGTTCATACAAGAATAAAACACAAATAATAATGACTTACAACATTAAAAAAAAAAAAGAAAGGCTCCTCCACAGCAGCAAGGCTGGTGCCCCAGCATTGCTGTGCCTGTTGGCTTTTTCCTACCCAGAGTGTTTATTCAGAGCTCTTTTATCAGCTTGTTTTCTCTGAAGCATTTTGTGACCAGCTATCCAGTGCTCAACTGCTCTTGCTGCTTTAGAGCAGCATAAATAGCAAACCCTCACCTCTCAAAATATTTAGAAAACTGATCTCAAACCCATGCCATATTTTCTTTTCCTTATGCATTATTTAAAAATACTTCCACACATACTTCTTTTTAAAACCAATACAAATGAAAGGCATTGAAAACATGTAAAACCATACCTTTCCCTTCTCTTGTGATTCTTATAGCATAATTTGTAAAAACAGTACAAAAGAGTTTCAGTTCTGATCATATTTTACCCAAACTCCCTGAAAAAATAGGGATGTAACAAATCCCAACATCCCTGAAGCTGTATCAAGCATTAAAGTATCCTTTTTTGAGCAGCTCTAACACAGTATAAATCAGCTGAATTTCCAAGTTTTGGAAACTTTAAGCCCCACTAACTTAAACAAGAAAGACTCAGACCACAAGCACCCATTCCACAGCCCACAGTCCCAGGGTGCCAGTCAGCTGCTCAGTTTTTAGGAGCTGCAAATGCTTCTGCTGTTATCTTGTTGTTCTGGGAATTTAATGAAGTCAAGTTCTTCTGGCTTTCGTGGTTTTCAAGGATACCTCCGAGCTTCTGCTATCTTTCTGCTCAGGAATATCTTGTCACGACTCATCTGGAAAGACAGAATAAGTATGACCCACATGAGCAGTGCTAATATAAGTCATCTACAACAGCTCATTTCTTCATTAGAAATAGGTGCACTCACCACATTGTACTGCTCCAGCACACTCTCGACTGCCTGAACAATTTCAAGTTTACAATGGCCTTGACTTAATTTATCTCACCTCAGGTCACACATTAACAGTTCTGTATTGAGCTTAGTAAAAACATCTCACACACCTCAAAATTTAAAACCATGCTTCCAGGAAGCTGAACAAGAGCAAGCAAACAAAAATAAAAAGCACGAAAGAATTTTCAGAATTAGCAGCTGATTTGTGAACCCTTCAGGAGGCAGGAAAGGCTTTTGTTCCTAAATTCCTCACTCCTCAAAAGTCTTCCCCCAGCAGTGTTTTTCTGCACACAGGTTGTTAAATGCCATATCTAAAAGAAGAACATACCAAGAAATGCACTATTTCATAAGAAAGTGAGAAATCTCACTACTGAGGCTGAGTTCTGACTCCAGCAGCTTGTCAGATCACAGCACACGAACGCAGCCAAACCTGGCAGTGGCTTTTCATGGCCACAAAGCAGCACTTCTGCACTGGCACCCTTCTCCAAAGGGCTGATTAGTGGTGACTTGTTTCACTTTCAGTACCTGCTCAAGCAGTTCTGGGCCTATGCTCAAGAGCAAGACCAGAAAAGATGCAGTAGAAATACAGGCCTGGAGGGAAGAGTAGGGAGTTGGGTGCCTGTTTGTGAGGGCAGAGAAGAAAACAGAAGTAGAGGTTGTGCAAGATGGTAGAGGGCACAGGAAACACAGGATTCAGGTTCTTCTTTGACAGAGAAAAAAACTCATGCAGATAAGTGAATTTAAACAAGGCAACAGATGAAAAACAGGGACACAGCTTCTCAGGGGCATATCTCTTGCATGTGTGCTGCCTGATATAACCAGACCTTGTTCTAGTTGCAGCTGAAAGAAAATCAACTCCACTGAGAAATACCACAATGCTTTGGCAATTTTTCCTGGGTAATTCGTAAACATCCTTCATTGTCTGTAGCAAACACCAAATACCCAGGAGGCTACGAAAACCAATATTCCTCTGCATGCTTCATTTCTGTACCCCTAAAGTTCTCTTTTTGTTGTGTCAATAAATTGTTGGGTCAGATCTTACCAAAACCAGTTGCTCTCTCAGCTGTTCAATCACTCGTTTGTGTGCTTGAGCCAAGGCAATAACACAGAACATAATGATGCTGTAAACAATAAACAAAAAGAGAGAACTTGAGATTTCCAAAGTACATAATAACAAGTTCAGTTCAGGAGAACACATAAACGCGTGCTACAGAAGGAAGGGCAGGATGGAGCCCAAAATAAGCCACAAGGTTTTTCAAGCATAGAGGTTTTAGAAATCATCAGGTGGTAATAAGGCTCCAAAATTTGCAACCAGTTTAGTTAAACTGAAATTTAAACTCAAAAAAAACCCTCCATTTAAACTTAAGGAAAAAAACAAAACATTTTTTGTTGGAAGACTGACCAGACACTAGAACAGAGTGTTGTGGAGTCTCCATATCTCTGGAGATACTGAAAATCTAACTGGGTATGGTTCCTGCTCTACTTAACCCTGATTTGAATAGGAGAGTAGGGTTAGATTCTCTCTACAGGTGACATCCAACCTTAAAAATTCTATGATTCTACACTGAATTTCATCTTACAGAATGACTGTTTTGGGAGCTTTATTTGTTTTTTCAGACTGGGGTTTGTGGATAGGAATTGTGATCACGGGGCTTACTGTACTAATTTGCAGAGGATTCACAGTTGACATTTCTGAGAAGGACGCTGTTGAGTATGGGATGTGCAAGAGGAAATGGAACAAAGCTGATGAGTGTGAACACATGGGTAAAGACCTAAGGGCTGAGGATTCATATGGGTTGTGATGCTTTTGACTGCAAATGGACAGTCTGGTCTAATAGATGCTCGGTATGCATTCACTAAGCAAGGAAATGAAGCTGCGTAAGTGAATCAGGTCTCTACTACTCACCAAAGGATCACAAAGAAAGGAACTGCAAAGGCTTCTGATGCCATGCCAAAAACGATCTGCGGCAGAGGTGTTGGAAACCCAAGTACTGTATCTGGAATAACTTCCCATGAAGTGTTAAAATTCCTGAATGGCCCACATGCCTTGGAAGAGGGGATACTGTCAAAGAAGCAGAATAGAAAGATGTTATACCAAAACATAAAATAATCCAGCACAAGACCAGCACCCATTTGGGGATGCAGTAAAAGTGTTTTATGTTTACAAAACTGTAATTTTTGTTTATATCAACTAAACTATAGGTTTATGTGTTATACCCTATATATTCTATAAATTCTATTAATCATTCTAAAGTTGTGTGTCTGCTTTTACAGAACTGACATCCTTAGCACAAGGGTCAACTTCACAGAACTTCAAATTGTCACTTACTGTGCTATGCTGACTCCCAGAGGGACAAATGCCAAGAGGAGCCCAATCAACAGCACCACCAGGAAGAAAAAGTTGGAACTTGATGCCCTTACAGGCCTTGCTGCAGGTTTGCATGTGTGTATCAAAACAATCTGAAGAGGCAAGGTGAGTAAAACTGTTACCAGTACATCTGCATAGACAGACACCCAAACATACTTCCCACAGCAACAGAATTTTCCATTCTCAAATGTGCCACCAGCTACCACACAACCACTTCCTTCGATGTGCATGGGCTGAGAAGAGCTAAGACAAGATTGCCTCACATTTTGGTACAAGTCAGTATCTCCTAATTTGTGTAAGAATTTGATCAGGAGGACCTCACACACTTGCAGAGTCAATGGACACAACAATTCAACGTATGATCCATGGCACTGCCATTGGCTTTGTCCCACACATCTGCACTGGATACATCCCCTCCTGCAAGACCTAAAGTATCAGCAAGAATTGGATGCACAGAAGGAGCTGTGTGGTCACTGAGCAAACCTTCTGATAGTCAGAAATCACATGAACATCCAACCCAGCTTGGATGTTCCATTTTGCTCCCAAACTTTTAGCAGTTTTGCAAAATTTTGTCCAAGCTCTAAGCTGTGTTGCTAGTACTCAGTCCTTTATCAACCACATGCTTTTATTACCTTTTTAACATAGAAGATGATGAAATATTTTATAGTTGCTATTGCAGGGAGAAATGGTGAAAAGAAGGTTCCAATCCAGCAAATAGTCTGCCCATAAATTATTTCCAGGACATTGTCAGAAATTACAAATTCCCGATATCCAAACCACTGAACCAGCTTGCAAGAGCAGTGAGTAACTAACAACCTGAAATCAAAGAATATTGTTAGTCCCAAATTGAAGTTGTAGAGCCTTGATGCATTCTAACACATTTGAAACACATAGAACTTAGCATTTAAGAATTAGACAACATAATAGAAAATGTCTGAAGAAAAAAGCTCTCAAATATTAAAACCTGTACAGACATCTGAATAGCAAATAGGTGCTCAAGCCACCAGAAATATGTTTATGCTTTATTTTAAAACTAGTAATTTGGTTAGAAATATGGGGAATTTAAAAGAAAGAAAATGTGTTTCATGTCATTTGTAAAAAGATGCTCAAAAAGCAGAGATACATACTTTCTAGGGAAGTCCACAAACAGGGCCACAGCAATAATTATAATAAAATCAAATATCGTCAGTTTGTACATTTCTTGCCCAACATCAGATTCCCAGCACTATAAAAACAAGTCAGGATAAACAAGATTAGCAGTCTAAATAAACAAGTGAAAAATTCGTCTATCACGAAAGCAATAACCATCACAGTTAGCATCATGAAGTTCAAATGCTATTAACTCAAATTTCTAAAATATTCAAATGTTTCAATGTTCCCGAGCCAAGTTTTTCACTTTTTCTTGTTTTTTGTTTTGATTTTGGTGTTTTTCTGTGAGGTGGGGGGGGGGGGTGGGGGGTGGGGGGGGTGGTTGGGTGTGTTTGGTTTGGTTTTGGTGGTTGGGGGGTTTTTGTTTGTTGGTTGGGTGGTTTTTTTGGGGTTTTTTGGGTTTTTTTTGGTTTGGTTTTTTTTTGAGGAAAACCCTCAAAAGCCTTAGTGCTGCAAAAGGCAGTAACACAATGTCTCCAAAACACAGCTACCTCAGGCAATCCTCATGGAGGACAGAAAGTCTAGCTAAGGAATCATCTGCCCCTGGACTAGTTCTAATCTGAGTTTTAGATGCACAAAGGATACATGTGTAACAACTATACTGGTTTGCACTGAGCAGTGGGAATCAACACCACATACAGCATGAACGGCAACCCCAGGACTGATACTGAACACCTCTAGACAAGCAGCTCTCATGGAAAACAAATCTCTGTTCACAAGCTCAGATGATTAATGACCAAGATAAATCTGCTTACAGGATAGAGTTTGTAATTGTATCCACAGGGCTTACACTTGTCACTGCCACAACTGGAGATCTGACTCCACAGTGAGAACAAGAGAACACCAATATTGGCCAACCGCACGAAGACACACCTGGAAGAAAGGCAAAACTTAATTTCAAACATGCCAAGAAATTGCCATGTTAACACTTGGCTCACTTTTAAGGCTCACAACCTTGTACAGATGTCCAAGGAAGCCTTAAAACAAATAATGGTCATGCAGGCCTTTAACAGGGCAGCCAGCCAGATAATAAACACATTTCTTTCCTTAGTAGTAAGTTAAAATTGCTTTTGACCTTCACAGATTTAGGCTACAGTCCCTTGTTTCTTTTCCCAGTAGCATTCCTAGAGCAGTCATTTCAGTTGCAGATCTTGATGCTGCAATGGGTTGCAATTCCCTCAGGTACAGTTCTGTGTGCAGCATTTCCACTTCATGTGGCTTCAGACCTTCTGAGACACTTGGCCAAATCAGAAATACAAAGCATGGACTTTCAGAGTTCAGGTGCTTCAAACCCAGATCTTACTGCTTTAAGCAGTCAAACACCAACTCTTACACTGAAGTATCTTTCTTCCCAAAACTTTTAACTTCTGCCTTGAGCAAAGCTGTGCTTCCAGTCACTGCTGTACACACAGATTTGCTCATTCAGGGAACTGCTGTGCAAAAGCAGTGAGTCCACAGCTCTGCAGCCACAAGTTCTCTCCTGACTATTTATTCAGGTTGAAGATGTCCAGACCACACAGCTAAATGGGACCAAGACAAAAATTTGGACACTGAGATGATTGCATTACACTGTCATCAAAACACATTGTTCCCAGCTTTAAAGTTTCCTACTAAACATAGGCCAAACAATGCCTCCTTGGTTTCTAGTGCCAACTTCACTGCTTCCTGATGTTTCAGTTTACAATATATTTATCCTACCAAGAACAAACTGTTGAAACATCAAAGGCCACAATAAAAACATCTTTACCTCAAGAGTGTCAGTTTGATTTCAAAAGCTGGCGTATAGTCTTCAAATCCAATGAGAAATGAGAAGATCAGAGGACCAATGAAGTTGGCCAGTGTGATCACCATTGAAGGCAAATACTGGACTAAGAGATTAACCTGGGAGTTCGCATTGTTAATGTTCTGCAGAAGAAGAGATGAGAGAAACATAATGCTTAGAGAAACACACCTTCCTGAGCGTGCTGTCTCCAGCTACACACCAGCCTGCTTTGTCCAGGATTCAGGTAGCAGCTTCAGGCTCTGGCTTCATCCTCCACCAACATTTGCACTGGGCAATAGGAATCAACAGCAGGTTTAACATGAATGGCAAACCCAGGGCTGATTCTGAATACCTCTAGACAAGCAAGTTTCACGGAAAACAAATCTCTATTCTTTATACAAGCCTGGTCACTGCTATCTCTGCAGTTTGCTGCTACACACCCTTGCTTTTTCCTGCTCTCTTTACCAGGAACTCCCTTCCCTGCTCAAAGCTCCTGTTTAGAGGTTCAACTCATCAAGGTTTGTGTATGACTGTTACTAGCCAGCACCAAGGCTACGTTTTACAACTATTCCAAGTGCAGACACTTTTCAATTTATTCTTTACTCTGGAGCCAAGCAGCTTCCCTGACTTTCCTACTATCCTGACAAGCTCCTCTAACTGCTCATTAAGACAAGGTCAAGATACCAACCCTTCTACTTAAAGCCCACAGTAAGTGAAGCTGTTCTTGAAGTTGTTCAGTGTTGTGCAGTCCTCTTCTCTGCCCTCAAACAATACCTCTGACATAAAAACTCATTTAGCTCCCATTTCCTGCTTCTGCCTGTGCAATCCTGGCAGTTTACAGAAATTCAGAGTTAGGTCCACCTAACTTTGCACAACTTTCCTTGTGAACAGCTAAGTCCATCACACCAGCAACTTACACAGGGGAGAGAAAAATTGTGGTCCCCATTTCTACCAGACAAATCAAATCCTGGGGTCCTACAGAGAAGTCAATTATTTTTGTGAGGCTGTCAACAGAGTAACCAGAAGCTTGTCTGCTTTGTTCTGCTTCTGAACCACTCTTTCCATCTGCTTATCCTGCCGGAGGTGAAACCCACCCAACCTGATCCTTTCTGCTGGTGATGAAGGAACCTTTGCTTCTGAAAACTGCTGTGTTCAAAGCCTTCCTGTTTCTCCACACAGCGGTAACTCAAGCCATAAGACAGATCATAATCTTCACTCTGTCTTCCCCTGAAGTGCATTCTTGCAGTTGACAGTGAACCAAATCATGTGAAACTGATGATGATGAAGTTTGGTTTAAGCAGGTCACTTCTCCCAGGCAGTTCACTGCCCAGACCCAGCAGATCACAGTGTGGTGAGCAGAGTTACAAGGGAAGGGTAGTGAGGGCTGCTCTTCTTACCAGCTCCAAGACACTCCACACTGAAGCCTCTGCAGCAATGGGAGACATTACTGGGGAGGCATTTTTGGCTCATGGTTCTTGACCTTTCCTGCTCTCATCTACTAAAAAAAATTGCAAGTCTAGAAAGCATTTTCAGATCCCTCCATGAAAAGTGCTATATTAAGATACTTGACTCTTTCACAATAGTTCCTCTTGCTGTAATCACCAGCCTTCACCAATTCTGTCCTAGTGTCATTTCTTATACTCACACTGGAGTTTTCTTGAGAGAAGGCAGTTACTCTATAAATAGAGTAAAAACATCCTGATAAAATGGCAATGACAATTATATTTATAAATATTCTCAGAGAATAGATGCGTAGCTTTTCTTCCATTGTCCTCTCAGCTATTTTTTGTTTCAGTTTTTCTTCTTGTAAGTCTGTCTACAAAGGAAAGAAAAAAGAGATGCAGTTTTTTGGTGCAGCATACAACACTAAACACCACGTCTTCTACCCCTGAGAAATGCAAATCTGTAGCTTGTTCTACTCCAGCGCCCGCCCAAGTACACAGAACTTTTTTTTTGTCTTTCCTTTGACAAAACAGCTCCATGCAGGAATGGAATCCCCTGTGTGCTCAGCCTCCTCAAGCTGAGGGCACTGTAGCCAAAGAAAAGTGTCCTGCAATCCTCTTATCTCTACTGTATCAGTAACGCATTTCCTTGAAGACAGACAGTTTGCCTGTTCTTGAGAGAGACTGAGCTCATCTTGATACTAAACTCTGAAATGGGTAAACCAGTCACTCATCTCATTACTTCTGCAGGTAAGTACCCAGCCCTCACTACTATGGCTCAAAATTCCTTTTACTCTTTGTGAAGGAAATTGGGGGATGGCACTGAAAGAAAGAAGTACAATCTTGAGCAGCTTGCCATGCAAACTTGGTGTATTTCACCTTAACTGACATGAAAATACATTATCTCCCGTGAAGACAGTTTAACCTGTGAAAACCCACATTAACACCCATATGAGCATATTTTCTGAGGACTTATGTCCATCAAACAGTAATATTAAGGGGCTAGTTCTTCTAAGATGTGTGTTCTGGAGGCAAAAGTGTAGCAAGTGAAGGAGATTCTGATTGGTTCTGATTGGTTCTATGATGAAAAAAGAAGTTCTAGTGAACTTTACTAGAGAAGAAAGCAACTCACTGATTTATGAACTCTGTAATTACTGCTTTGTGGTTTGAAGTGGAAGCATCTTCTCAAATGTAATTTTTTCACTACACAAATCTCTGCTTCCAGTGTACAGAGAACAAAAAGAAGGTCCTTGTTTTACCAAAAGAGCCTTTCAGACTCTTTTCCGAGCTTTATGATTTGGGAAATCTACAGCTGCATCAGCAGTTTGTATGTGCATGTATGCCAGATACCTAGTGAAAAGCTTTCAGTGTCTTCTTACAGCAACAATACTCTCAAACAGCACAAAGAGCACAATCTGAGTTTTATTTCTCCCCAAATTACTGATTACTGCACTGTACACTTAAACCCCAGGACTCTCATACTGATTCCTGCAGGGTTCTGGCTGTGGCTGGGACAGCTTTTCCTGTTGGACTACGCAGAAACTAACACAGGAAGCAGGACTGGAGTGTGAGGAAGAGGCAGATAAGACAAGCAGCTAACAGGCTGGCATCGGTCCCCAGTGGATGGGGGAAGGGTACAACATTGTGCCTTCTCACTTTGCACACAACTCCAGCTACCTAGAAAGCATGCAAGGGTATGTGGGCTGCACCCTCAAAACAAGCTACTTCAATCTTTCTTAACTTTATTCCCTTATCTGCAAAATTACACGTATCTCTTTTTCTGCCATCTTAGCTGTATGAAACCATAATCACAAAAAGAAGTTGCTCACCTGGATCTCATATTGCAAGCTGCGATGTTTCAGCCGGGCTGCACTTGGATCTGTAATGCAGAAGTCCCAGCCTGCAAAGACTTTGTTAGAGTAACTCTGAAATGGATCTGCATCATGCACTAAGTTCTGCTTAAAGCCTTCCACAGACCTAGAGAAAAATTCATGGGAAGATGTATTTTATGCACAAGAAAAACACACACAAGCAACCTGGCTGATCAAAGAGTAAATGACCCACTCTGTGAGCAAACTGTCACCTTTGCTTAGTGCCAGCCAGTGTCTGGGACACTTTCAGTGTGAAATTCTGCAGCAGCTGACCCTAACTGATACAGGTTATTCCCACCTGCACTTCACAATCACTCCTTCTCACCTCACCCAGACACAGCAAAGGAAACTGAGACAGCACAAATAAAACTCCATCAAAATCCCCTAAAGAAAATCCTCCAACAAATTCAGTATAGTTGAGGGGCTTCTGCTTATGTATACATATGAAAACCTGATACTTCAAATTGTTTGCTGTTTCCCAAGCACACCAAAGGCTTCTGCGGTACTGCATGGTCAGGCAAAAGATTCCCCATTTCCACATAAACAGCTCCAGAATACAGCATGTTCCCTTCAAGCAGGAATACAATGTAAACTGTGCAACAAATAACAGTAAAAAAACAACACCAACATCTTTACCTCTTTATTATCCAGATGAAACTTAAGGCAAGGTAGATAAATGTAGCCAGTAGATATGCAAGAGGCAAGTTGTACTTGACACTGAGCCATGTAGCATCTATTGAGTAATAGCCATAAAACAAACTTGTCACTTCAAGGAATCCCTGTGAAAATGAAGTTGAAATAGAATCTGTAACAGCAGCAACAACTGCCCCATTAAATCCAACCTGGCAATAAGCAATCGTTTAATAAATTTAAAATTAGGGCCCCCAGCAAGCTACAAGTCTGTAGCTTCTAAACACTGCCATTGCCTCTACCAAACTGTAATGCAGGCACTGTGTGCTTAAAATCCCTCCCCTCTCCAATCAGAGGATTGTATGATATATGAGGACACAGACACTGGGACCCTACACAGAGAGCACAATAGGCAGTGTGCTCCAGAATAATAAAGGGTAGCAGCTGGAAAGGAGAGGCACAGGCTGCAGCACGTGGCCAACCAGGCCTTGTGGTCGCTCAGTAAAAGTCAGTTTGAAAACTGCCTGTCTCAGAGATAACATACCCCACTGATGCATGTGCCTTACCATTTCTCAAAATTTTCAATTTTCATTCCAAAAGTAGTTTTTTGGGTTTTTTTACATTTTTAATGCTACATGAGAAAAAAAAAATAAAATTACTTACAGTGCCACTGAGCAAATCTTTGAGGTAAGTAAAGAAGTAAACAAGTCCCTTATTACCACTAGGTTCATAAACTGTGCAGACATCCTCTGTCAAAAAAAAAAAAAAAGGCATGAAAAGTCACTCAAATGGTAATGCCCACTGAACTGAAAGATCATGTTAATTCAAACATGCCACATTCTTATAAAAAGGCTTTCCTTTTTTTTTCTGGGCAGTGGAGAAGAAGCTGATGGAAACGGGGAATCTTACAACAGCTGTACATAGAGAAGATGTTTACCTATGTTCTTTGGAGAAATGTAAGCAGAGGTACTGTTGAATATTCCATATTTATACATTATGGTGGGAAGAATAACAACACTGAACATCAGGATAAAAATTATAAAGTTCAGCAGGACCAGAAAGCGCAGGAAGGAGAAGTAGGACTGGATGCCAGTACCAAATTTCCCTGGGAATAAAAGAAACACGTGTCAATAATTAAGATGATAAAAGCATTTAAAATACAGCAAGAGCAGATTACAAAATCAGTTTCACTGAACTGAAGTACTTTGAAGTACCACAGACTTTTAACAACATAACTGAAATTCAGGTGGACATATTAATAATTTTTTCCAATATATTTCCCTCTACCATAGCACGGATTTTACATTCAGCAATAATAAAGGAAGAAAGTAACTTCTTAAGCACATATAGTTATATCTGAAACTATGCTCACACAGGTGAAACTGCCAACAACAGAAGCAACTTTCCAGAGGAGAAATGGACATCAGACAAGAAATACCTTCTATGCTGTGAATATCATGTCGCCAAAGCACCAGGTAAGATGACAAGCCCTTGACTTCACTGAGTGCTTTTTTAAAGGATTTACTGCTAGTTCTTCTCCACTTCCATCTAGATAAATTCTCTGTATCAGCCTGCTGAAAGTCCCTAAGAATCAAGAAATACAGTTACTGAGCACAAGCAATAGTTTTTCACTCCACATAACAGGATGGAGCCTGCCTGCAGCCTTCAGGGGGTATCTACAGTAACATCTCCCCCTCTGATCCTGCCAGTAATGGCAACATCAACTTAATTCAAATAGGGCAAGCTTTCTCATGAAAAACACTCACCTCTCTTGGAGAAAAAAAAACCCAAACCAACAATTGAAAACGACAGCTTTTTGAAAAATTTGTTGGAAACTGCCAATTCAATGAATTCGATAAAATATTTTTTGCCAACATCTCTGGGGATGCACTGTTCTAATAACAAGCTGCAAACAAAAATTGAGAATATGCCACTGTCTGTAACTTTTAACTACTCACTTGTGGATTTTCATACTGTATTAATACATTTGCATTTTAAAATTTGCTGTGTGGTCAGCAACAGCATCAAGTAGAATCCTGACTGTCTCAGAGTTTTCATTTTGTTGCTTCTTTTAAGAAACCTTAAACCAGATAAAACTTCACAGAAACATTGCTTGAAAATGGACTCGTATGCAGCAAATTGTGTTCCAGCCTCTGACACCACAGAAGAAGAGCAGCAGTTAAGTAAGTACCCATGAGGACACAGTGCTGGGGTACCAAGGTTTCAGTTTAAAAAGACTTGTACTCAACCCGACTCATGTGCCCAAGGGATGCACTGCCATGTGTGCTCTGTGTTGCCTGTTTCCACATCCTTCCAGCATTTTGGCAGGAAGTAAAATTAAACCTATACGAACAATCAGACAGGCAGCAGATTACCTCAGCTTTAAGAGCAAATACACCTCCTCTCCAGAGATTTCATTCTGTGGAAACTACAGGCTGCAGTTTGCAGCTTTTTAAACTCTGCAGAACTGTCTGGCTCATGTTCGGTTTGCATTTTAAACCGAAGCGTGGGCTGCATATTCATCTGAGTTACAGAAGTTGAGTGTTCAGCTCTCAGGACGCTTATGCCAAGCACTTTGTGCTGGCAGCTGCTGCACAAATGCAGATCACCGATCTGTAGAAGTGCCAAGAAGCCCCACCAGAATTTCTCAGCGCTAACATGTGTAAACAAGCCTGGGACATTGCAACTCCACTTCTCCCTCCAGTTCCTTTTTCTTTAAGAAGTGAACTTTAGATACCCAACTTCAAATAAAAGTTCAAGGTATTGAGCACTTTCCTTTACCGTGACCTAGATCTTCTATTGTTTCCTGTGTACAGGCTATAGGATTAAATGCCAGGGTCAGGCTGCTTGCCACTGCTCTTGCAATAGAGTAGTTCTTGTTCTCTCTGGAGTAACAGACATGAATTGTACTTCTCTCCTGCTTCATAACTAGAACTACAACGTACCTGATTTAAAGGTGCAGCTGTTCTCTGACAGCGCAAAACCACATCCTATATCCTCTGTTCTCACAGCAGCTTTCAGCCCAGCAGCGAGACATGAGACAACTACCGCTGAAATCCAGGCGGGGCAAAGCAAGGTCTTTGCAATCCCTCCCTTCGGGGGTTACCACCAGGGGGGCAGGAACGCCGCACAGGAAAGAGTCATTTAAAAAGGAATGGGGCGGGGGGAGAAGATAAAAAGAAGCAAAGGTCCTGGGAAGCTTCCTATCCACTGTACAGAGCCACAGCAGAGAGAGCACACTGCATTGTGTTAAGGGCAGCTAAGCACACTCAAGAGCAGCAGCACTCGCATAGCAACGGCGGGGGTGTTTATACAGATAACTCACAGGGACCCTTGAAAGCACAAAATCCTTTGTGAAAAAGAAAAAAAAAAGCAGCAAAAAATCAAAACGTAAAACAGTGAGAAACACGTTTGCTTGCTACAGGTAATTCTCAGTTTTGACTAATTTCTTCCAATTCAACCTACTTCTGCCCCCAGTCAGCGTCTCCCTCGTGCCTGCCAAGAGCACTCGGGCACCTTCTTGTCAGAATCACATGCCACAGGCTGAAACAGATACAGCCAAACCCAGTTCTGCTTCAGCTTTCCAGCGCACCTGGGCTGTGTTTAGGAAAAAGTCATTTAAAAACAAACAAACAAGCAAGAAACAATTCAAGGAAGAAACGAGTGAAGATTAACCTTATTCTCCTCTTCTCCGCCATGCACCCCGGGTGCCCTCTGGCAGGGCGAGCAGCCAGTCCGCCTGTCTCCTGCAGCCGCTCCCGGGCCGCGGTCCCGCGGCTGCCGGCGGTGCCCAGCGCGGCCGGCCGGTCCCCATGGGTGTCCCCGCGGCGCCTCCGCATCGACTGGCAGCTGGGCAGCTCCTGCAGGAACCCCACAGGTGCGGCGCCGTGCGGCTCCTCGGCAAGGAAAGAGAGCCCTGCGAGGGAGAGACAGGGGCTGCGGGTCGGGGGTCGCCGCACCAGGGCGGCCGGGCCCCCGCAGCGCCGCTCCCTCGCTCCGCTCCCGTCCCGTCCCTCCATCCCCCGCCACCTGCGGGGGCCCCGCGTCCTCACCGCCGCTGTCCCGCTGCCAGCCCGGCCCCACGGCAGCCCCCAGCCCGCTCATGTCTGCGGGGGAAGCCGGAGCCGTTTCCGGGCGCGGCGGGGCCGTGCAGCGGTGGCTGCCGGAGCGGGGCAGGCGGGCGGGGTGAGGCTGCCCCGGGGCCGCCTTCCCTCGGGCCCCGCCCGCCCGGGATGGCGTCTGGGGGCATCAGAGTCTTTCTGTTCCTCTTGCCCCGGGCTGGTTTTTAACCTTCCATGGAGATACACGGCAAGGTGCAAAGGCTCCTGCCACCAGCCCACCGCCTCCGCTAGAAGGGGCTCACGCAGCCCGGGTGCGGAGCTGGGGGTGCTGTGGCTGCTGAGCATCTCTCACCAACGTTTGGCTTGGAAATAAGTTTTGTTTCAACGTCTTCCGTCTGCATTAACTGCCTGTGCTGGTGTCGGGTGCTGTAAAAACTTACAAACTCCAATACTTGGTCAACTCTCATTGAGTCACGAGCCCAAACTCACAGCTTATTCTGTGATCCGGTGGCCCAGGCTGCAGCGGAAACAACACAGCTTTACTCTTGAATGGGAAAACTTGGTGTGAACTGAAGGAAGTAAAGTCAGTAGATGTTGACTCTTTTTTTCCCATCTGAGAGCAAGGGTGGGTTTCGTGTGAACTTCTAGTAAACGTCTCAGAGAGACTTATTTCTTGGAACAATTCTTGCCTTTTGTTTGAAAATAATAGTATGTGTGACAAATAAGGAAATGATACCCCTAGAAGTCTCAAAAGCCTTACATGGTGGAGGAAAAAATAATTTCTACCCTTCCTTACTTTATTCTACTGATAGTTAAAAGATAACCAGCTTTTTCTGAACATTCTTCATGCACTTTCTGCAATAGTTTTTAAAAAAGTCATTTCTAGGCTTCAGAATGCTGAAACAGACACAAATGAGCATGCTTCTGTTAGCTGTGTGTCATCAGTTCAGGTATGTGATTTTCAAACTGCTAGCAATAAGAATTTATGTGGGTAATTTGTTTTCATAATAAAACTATAAAAAGTTGTTGATAAAAATAAAAGTTCTCAAAGTAATTTAGATGTACATGTTTGTAATCTGTGTTACCAGCAGAGGTGAAAGGTATATCTTAAGGGGAATTGTTGTGTAATACGGAGACATGGAATTAAAGCACAGCAACTTCCTTATTGCACTGAATGACTTAAAAGAAACAAACAAAGAAATACACTGTGGAGGTGTTCCTGCCTTCATGCTGGCAGGTTTGTCTTTGGTTTGACTTGATCTCAAAAGTTGCTTCCAGCCTTGATGGTTCAATAATTCTCTAACTAATATGGATTTTTAGCTATTTTTTATGAGAACAAGCTGTAACTTGCCCTTATCCTTCTATAAGTCACTCTAGAGGCAAATTACTTTTTCCCCTTCTCCTTTTCACAGATCTCCAGGATGGTTTTTGCCAGGTGGGATTTTTTGTATACCAAAGGCTAATGCTGCGAAAGTGTAGCAGGATCAGGATGGTGGTAACATAGCTGGACACCTCAGTGATATAATTTGCACAGGTGATTGTAGTTCCTTGGTTGAGTGCCACATTTCATGGAATTCATTTGAACAACTCCCAGCTGATCATTCAAAAAAACTCAGGGGATGGAAAATAAAACCCCTCAGCAGCATTCTTGAAAAATCATGTAGTGTTGTTGAGCATTCGTGCTGAGCGTGTGATTCATGTTCTGGATAAGAATGTGCATTTGTACTCACTGCTACTGGTGCTTTGAAGCCACCCAAGCATGGGCTGTCTTTGTGTGGCCCTAAATAGGAATATTTATGGGGTAAAGCTGCCCTGGGATGTCATCTGGGGTGGCAGTTTCACTTTTTATTTATGGGGTTTTTTTGCCACGAAGAATACAAAGAGGAAAGGTGAATAATACACTCGAGGTTAATTAGACTCTTTCTGAAACTCTATATTCTAGAGAAGTATTGTGTTAATGATCCCATGAGAACAAATTTAAATAAAGATTGGAGGAATTGAAACAAGATTGACTTCCTCAGGAATTTTGTGAGAACATTCTCTAATATTTTTTTTTTTTTTTCCTTTGAGAAAGCTTTTAAGACACTTGGAAATGTTTCAACTAATTTTATGGATCAAAGTAATTCCAGGTGGAAAAACAGGAAGACAGACAATCTGAGGAGAGAATGGATCAGAGCACAACAGTCACACTCAGGGAGTGCAGTAAGTTCCACTTGTACACCATTTGTCCAGTGCTCCTTATCCACAAGATCTCAATCTGTGCTGAGCCAGTGTCACATTCTTTCTTCCCAGGATGCTGGATCCATCTGTCACTTTTAACAACACCATCCATTTCCAGGACAATTTTTCTTTTGTATGGTTCATCTTCCTAATGACTCAGCTCAAAAATCCTTCTAAGCATTCAGGGAATTTCGGAGTGATTGCTTTAATTTTTGGGGGTATCTCATGTTTGACTACCCAGTGCCTTGTGCTGTGGCCTGTGCATTGTGCAGGCAGCTCTGGGTCAGTACAGGAGATCTGCAGGTCCTCTGCAGCCATGCCAGGAATGTTGCTTTGGGCAAAATGTAATCTTAAAGAAGCATTAGAAAACTTCACTTAAGTCTATGTAGAATGTGTCTGGTACAGGATAAACACATTTTACTGAGTTCAGGAGCTAGAAAAGCACTAGTCATTTGTTAAAAGTGATTGTCAGCAGTTACACCAGCACAGTTTCTGAACACAGAGCAGATTGATTTATTACCAGTTCCCTGCTGCCATTAATCCAAAGGCTGATGGGGTATTTTTCATTTGTTTGTATTTTTAGTCTTGCTGACCAGAGAAGTTACTTAGGTATAGTTGGTAGAAGTTTTAAGATGTGTGGTTTTCTGGGGAGATAAAATATGCAAAAATGGTGTGACAGGTTATATCAACACAAAAGCAGCTGGGGGTCTACAATCTATATTATTAATCTATATTAACAACAAGGAAAAAGGCAATGGGCAGTCCACAGGTCTGGGCAGCAGAGCCAGTCCTTTCCTTACCCTGTTTCCTGCCCAGTCTGTGCCCACCCCAGTGGTGGCTGTTTGGGCCCTCATTCATTTTGAGGATGCTCCTGCTCCAGAGGAGAGCCTTGGCCTTTGGGAAGGGCCCTGGGAACACCCTGTCAGTGACTGTAGTGTGCTGGGGTATCCCTGAGTCCAGCTGCAGTGGAGTGGGTGAAGGTGAAGCAGGCATCCCTGCTAAGCTGCTTTGGGATAGAGATTCCTGTTAGAGGAACCACCCCAACACTTAGCTGGCTTCTCTGTGTTGCACCCTGCCTGGTGCTCAGCTGGAGCTTTGTCCAATCCGTAGTTTTTCATACCTCTGCATGAAATGGGAAAAGGAAGGGAAAGGAGAAAGGCAAGAAAAATCGGTATCTCTGTGTCAGACTAAAGGAGAAGTTCCTTCTGGTCCATGCAGAGCTCAGGAAGGGTTGGTATTAAACTCCCTGTCCAGGAACTGCGGATTATGCTCTCTACTAGAGCAAACTAATTTTTCACTCTTAGAAGAGCCCCCCTTTAATTCAAGTAAAAATGTAAGATTATCCCTTAGCTCTACAAATGATTAATCCAGGGATAAAGGTAATGTGTCCTGTGTCTGAAAACTGTTTGTCTCTTTTTATTGTGAGGTTGTTGTTATCTCAGGCCAAAAGAAGCATGTGTAAGTTCATGGGAGGAGAGCAAATATCTTGGAGCTCAAACAGAAACATAGCAAAGTGTCCACGGCAGGTAACAGCAAAGGACTTGCGGGGTTGTTTTTCTGTCTCTTGAGCTGTACAAGCAGGACCTCAGCTCTCCTTTCCGGTGGAGTGTTTCTGTGCACGGGGAAGGGGAAGGGGATCCCCCGACACGGGGATCGAAGGCGGCAGCGGGCGGCGGGAGGAGCGGGGCGGGGCGGGGCGGGGGCGGCTCCCGGGCACTTGGAGCGGGAGAGCCGGGGCCGGGCAGCCTCTCCTGGCGGCCAGGTACGGAGCGAGGTAAGCAGCCGCGATGGGCAGCCCTGGGGCTCCGGGTCCCGGAGAGGCTGGGCAGGTGCCTGCCGCTTACAAACGGCTGCTGCTCATTTCGAATGATGGAACCGTAAGGGCCGGGCTGCGGGCATGTCAGGGAGGCACTCGGCTTCTGCTCGCTGGAATTCACCTGCCCAGAGCGGTGCCCGGAGCTTGGTGTCAGCCCTGCTGCACGAACGGCGCCTCACAGCTTTATCGCCCCCTTAGTCACATCCGAGCTTCCTCTGCCTTTAGCTGCAAGGGCTGGTCCCGTGGGAGAACCAGCCACATTTCCTCGAGGTATTTAGCTAGTGTGTCATTCTTCTCTCTGAGGTGTGGCACCAGCCTGGCTGGGATCACAGCCTAGAGCGTGACATTTCGCTTTGGTTGCTTGTTGGTGTCTGCTAGCTATGCTAGTGAATGGATGTGGCACTGTATTTTCCGGGTAGCAGGCTGTGAGTTTTTCCTGTTACAATAAGTAACGGGAATTTGTATTAAATGGGTGGGGAAAATCTCGGGCTTCAGTATTCGTGTTCTTTGTGGTCCTTCCCTCTGTCACTCCCTCAAAATACATAGACTTACTATTTCACCTGCAAGGCCTGAAACGTTTCTGGGCAGAATACTTAATGTACATCTAAAAGCCTAGTCTTCGTGTCCTGGGTTTTATTGCTAAGGCTCTGTCATTACCAATGCCCTGTTAGTAAAGCAAACCTGCAAGCAGTGGCACTGCACGGGAGCTGTGCTGATTTCTGCTCCCCCTGAGTGTCACCACTGTCTCCTCTGCCAGCCCTGCCACCCTCGGCAGCCTGATCCTGCTCTGGGCAGCAGAAGCAGCCGGTCAGTGGCTCCAGAGCCACATTCGAGGTGTGCTGGTTCAGGTGTGGATGTGTGTTAGTCCCTGCCCGTGTGACACAGCCCTAGGGCAGGATGAGGGTAGCAGCAGGCTGCAGGTACTGAGGAATGGAGTTGAAACGGCACCTGTGCTGGGCTGATATGTCAGTACTCCAGCCAAAGCAATTGAACTCTTATTTTTTTTTGTAGTTTTGGTTTTAGTCTTTTGGTGCTTTTTTGTTTGTTTGGTTGTTTTTTCCCCCGAGGTAAGTTGGTCAGAAAGACTTTTTTACCTTGGAAAGTGATGAAGTGCTGAGGTGGTGTGGTATGGCTATATGGGCAGGTATAAGAGGAGCTGGAACTTTACAGTGGTGTCCTCTTCATGTATTGGTGAAAAAGTCTCTAATTGCCACTTGTATAGTCTGTAGGTTGTGTATGTTCGTTACAGAATAGACTCTTAACATGTTAATAAGGCTGCATTGGGTTTTAATGGAGCTGGATTTTGTTGGGAAAAAAAAAACATCCTGTTTATGTGAAATTGTTTGTCAAACAATTTGAAAACTGCACATAAGGATTTTGACAAAACCAGTTCTCTTCTTTTGACTGATTCCCCCTAGCAATGTTCTAGTTTCTTGCTAGTCCCAATATTCAGTCAGATAAACTTTTTGTTTTCCCTCAGGCTCCGTTAAATGCTGCTTGTGTAAATAGTAACAGGACAACAATATCCCAACAGGAAGTTAAGCCAGAAATTATAAACAGAACAATGCCCTTTTTCAGTCCAAGATCCTTGAGTGTGTGTAAACCCGTTTATTATCCAAAATGATCACATGTGAAGTCTTCATAAGCTTTTTCACTCAAACTGATGATTGATACTTCTGTAACTGATACTGCTCATTAAAGTACAATTTGCAGGTTGCAAGTTGAGAGGTATCCATTGCAAGTGCAGAATAAACAGAGCTTTCTTTTAAGTCAGAATTGCTTTAGTAAGCAGTACCTTCTAATAAGCCTGGTGTTGTTGGCTGCCTTTCCACTGAAAGCAGAAAAATAATTCCAACCAGCTACTCAAAACTCACTTCTTTTTCTTGTAAGGAGTTATCTCCTTCATATAGAAGTAGCTGATAGTGTTGGTTAATAGACTTAAAAAACTTGTTTTGCAAGGCAAGATTTAGTCCTGCTAAATACAGAGAACGTGACAGTCTGCAGTTTGGAAATTGAGTCACAAGACTGACTTGCACTGATACAAAATGATTCTTGCTTCAGCCCTTTTTTCCCTCTAAGGGACAGACTATGAGCTAGGTAATATTTTTCAAGGGTTAAAGAAGTAATGTAGAGTTCTGTTTCGTATTCTTGCTAACCTTGCCTTTGTCTGCCAAGTATACTGTTCTTGCTCTTCAGTTGCCTCTCTCTAATTTTAATAGTTATATATCTCAGTGCTTATGATTTTCCCAATGAATTAAGTTTGCCCTTGCAGTCAGAGTTAGGAGAATAAAAGCAGCCAACACAGAAAGTTGTTCTCAAAGGAACCTTCAGGGCAAGAATTACATTATCCAAAGTCATTGTCAAGTGTACTTCAGTCCACAGGAATTGTATATCTGTGGGGCCTTTTGGGTGGAGAAGCAGGGATGTGTGTGGTAGATGAGGGAGAGTACAGTGAATTTCACAGAATTAATGAAGTATCTGGACTTTCACCCATTCCCTTTATGCAAAAACTCTATGTGCCTACATTAATAACAATTTACTAAAGTGACATGAAAATTTAACTATGTATTGTAACAATTTTCTAGATGTTTCTGGGGCATGTTTATAATACAGATTTCTAAACTCAGGTGAAGAAGTAGGAACCTGTCTGGGACATTGCATGCACAAAGTAGCTGGCAGTTCTTGCCCAAAAACTTTATCTAAGCAACCACAGGTGATGCAAAGGGTTTAACTTGTAAGGAAAGTGAACACGAGGAAAATAATGTCATCTTACTATGTTATGGGGGAATTACAAGAGGAATGTTAAATAGAAGGGATAAGGTAAAAAAGTGAGTGGGTACAAAAAAATGGATAAAGAGTAAATAAGGAGCAGAGCTCATGATGATGAAGAGCAGTTGGAGGCAGACACTTTTCTGCTTCTTTCTGTCTGGCTGCTCTCTGGACCCCACTCTTACCAGGAGCAGCTGAGGGATGGGGAGAGTGGGATCTGGATTCTGGTAGGTGCCATTGCACTATAGGAGTAGGAAGTAAATCCATTTGGGCTCCAAATCCAACAAGCTGTTGGGAGAGACAGCAGCACGGTGGCTGTGAGGGGCTGTCACTCTCTTCCCATTTTTTAATCTCTTACTATGCCGTAGTAAGCAAATGAGTCTAGTGCTGCTGCATGTCATCTGTCACTGGGAAGATCTCTTGTAGCAGAGACACAATTTAGGTTGCTAAATTGAATTCAAGGTCTAAAACAGCAGAGCTGATGTTGGTTCCTGTAATTGACCCTGCTGACATCAATAAAACCACAATGGGAGGCCTGTAAGAGGTGGTGTTTGTTGGTGCTGGCTGGGTACTTTGGCAAGATGCAGTAAAGATAAGTGGCTTTTGCTTCCGTGTATGATTCACGCTGGTTCCATTGCTAATACATCAATCAGAGATGAGATTTTCTCCAGTGTAGTGTTTGATTAGTGTCAATTCACAGGCCCTTTAGATTTTCTGAGAGGATTTCCTGGTCTGTTGCACAAGTGTTGAAACTGTTGGGACTGAGACAGTGGAAGAGTAGTGATCAGTACTGGAATCCAGCTGTTGATGCAGAATGTAAAACTCCAGCTTGTCTCTCAAACTCACTTTTGGCTTCTAGAAATCAATCTGGTTTATTGTTTTTTCACCGTGAAGATGCGGGGAACATGCTAAACAGGACAGGGATTCATGAATAAAACTTGGATAACAGTGAAGCCCTGTGTAGTGATCCCCTACAAAATGAAACTATCTTTATGGAAATAGAGCACATTCAGCCTTCTGAATCACTTCTTCCATGGGTTCTATTCCCTTCATTCAACATTATTAAGTTATCTATGATGCAGTTCTGGAATTCCCTGGTTTTATTCCACTTCAAGATGTGTGCAAATAGTATTTACTTCATGAAATCATTTTTACTGAGGGATTACAGGTAAAGAGCTTGAAGGTCAAAGTGGCTTTCCTGAGACTTGATGCCAGGACAAAGTACTATTTTGACAAGACATTCATGTTTGATTTATTATATCCTACATGAGGATTAGTATCTATAGCAGAACATTACCTGCACATGAAGGGATGAAACTAACCTGGAATATTTTGTCAAGACCATTGATCTGTGACTTGAGTGCAGTAATTTTTCTGGGAAATGATCCAGAAGTATGAGTCTCCAAGCACTGCCTGGAGTTTCCTGACCTATATCATTACAGGGTTGAACAATTTAAGTGGAAAGCACTCACCCTCCACAGATCTTCTAACTTATTTACATATTAATGATCATTAAACCCACTGATCTTAAGCAGTTCTGTACTCCAGAGAAGGTGCACAGGATTTGTTTCAGCAAGATAAGTTGCTTGCTGAAACCCAAAAATTTAATCCACAAGCAGATGCCCCTCTGCAAAGGGAGTACTTGTCAAGATCCCACTTTCTGTCTTTCACAAATAACCTCTGACCTCCAGCAATTTATTTTTCCTTCTAAATAATTTTTAAAGGAAAAACTGGGTCTAAATGTCCTATCTTTTCCTGAAGCTATGGTTTGTTGCATTCCATCATAGGTTGAAAAGAAGAAGGTGATGGTTTAGTTTGAACATTACCTGCTTTGGGTTCTTTCTAGTGAGCTATGACTGGTCAGAAATGCAATGGCCAGATTTTAGTTTGTCTCAGCATACATGGAAAATTCATTTCAAGTCCTTAAAGCCTGGTGAGTGGAGAAAAAATTTTATTTTCAGATGCTGGGTTCAGTGTTAGCCTGTAAGTGTCCCTGCGGATTTTCATAGTGATCCTGGCATGCAATGTACCATAAGACTCAAAGAAAATAAAATGGGTAATGACAGAGCCAACAGAGAACCTGTCTTGGGCATTTTTGAGTTTCTGAGGAAGCCCTTATGGATTAGCCTCAAGGACTCTCAAATGAATAGGAGAAAGAAATGCTGGATGTGTTTTCCAGCCAGGCTGATCTGTTTCTTCTGTTTGGTTGATGTCAGCACGTTGGCTGATATGGATGGCTGATGCTTGATTTTGATTTTTTCTGACTTTGAAAAGCCCTCAGAAACTAGACACTATATAAATATCCATTTTGAAGATACTTTTCATATAATACTTTGCTGCAGTAAATATCACAAATAAAATCCACTGCAAATAAAGAAGTTTGTTGAGACTCTACTGTTGAAAGAGATTCAACTCTGCTTTTCCCAGGAATGGAGCTGAAATAAAAATAGGGTTTGATGGGTTTTGCTGGCTGTGCCCTTTATAGTTTATTTTTCCCTTCCCTGCTGTGGAATAGCTTGCCAGCTTAGGAAACTTGCACGGTGCCTTTAAAAACAAATGCTAAAAATAATTTCTTTTTTATTTTGAGTATGATTTTTGATTAATTGCAAGAATTGCCTGTTTAATTTGTATTCTGTTTTTCTAATATAACATTCCCTTTTTACCGACTCATGAGGACTCCCATTCAATAAATTCTGACTAAGTCTGGCTTGTTTAAGGTTCAAATGGGGCAGTCTGTGAGAAATCTAAAACCAGGCCTATTTAAAGGACTGAGGATTAAACCATTATAAGAGTCCTCATTAAGAATGAGTTTCTAGATGTTGTCAGCTCTGTACAAAGCCACTGTCCTGCAGGTCCCTTATTCACAACTAAGGCTTAGAGATGTGCTGCTAGCAAGGAAAAGAGAAGGCTTCACCTCTTTAGTTTTGGAAATATATGATTTTTTTTTTTTTTGAGAAAATTGGCACATTTGGCTTTTGCTGTTTAAGGAGGAGAGAGAGGACTTAAATCTTTTTTCTTAATGTTTTGACATGCTTCTAAAGCCTGGTCTCATTAGTGCTGGGAAAACTTCCGTGGCACTGCAGTCCCACAGGCTTGGAGAGACTTAACTATAGAGAAATATGAGTTTCTATTTGACCTGCAACTTCTGGTGGGCCCCAATTTCTCAATGGTGATGAAGCTACAACCACTGCTGATTTATACTGTTTCATGTTATTTGTTAGTAGAACAGCAGAATCTTGTGAGTTGCTAAAGTGGAGTACCTTCCTTTTAATTTTTATGTACCTGCATCTGTTTTGTAATCAGGTCTGTAATCAGTCTTTCCATTAACATATTAATGAAGCAGTAGAGACAAAAATAAGGAAGATTTCATCCTTCAAATCAAGGACTTGTCATGCATTATCATTACAATGAAGCCTTTGAAAATCCAGACTACCACTTCTCAGAGACATTGGAAATTGATAGAAGGTGAGTTTATTTTATTTTACTGTGTGCCATAAGAAATAAGGTTATTTATATGCAGAGGATACTTCTGCTCTGGAGTTTTAATTTGTGGATTTATTTTAATCCCTCCTTTATGCTTTCATTCTCAGATATATTTTTAGAACTCTTCCCAGGAAGACAGCATTCAGGGAAATGGTGTGTTTGCTTTTTACATGTTGGATGAATTTCAGCTAAATTTATTTATGTCATAATGTTGTACATATTTTTTAGTTCCAGTAATTTTCACAATGGGCTGTAACCTTGGATATCTTTGTTTTCCAAGCAGGTATTCCTGTTTAGTTAAGGGTCTAAGATAACTTCAGTCAGAGAAAATTTTAGCCTTCCTAATTCATTTGATGACCAAGTCAGAATTACAGTGTTGAAGTTCTAAATACAAAATACCTCTCAGTATCACAATTTGTTTTATAATAAACTTAAATTTGATGAGAATAGGTAGCAAATTATTCAGGATACCTATTGAGGGTTTTTCTGATTGTCAGGGTTTTCTTTTTTATTGCTTGCACAGAGGGAGCTCTCAAAGGAATCAATTCTCTCACCAAACTCCTTATGATTCATCTCTGCACGGTTCCTATGGAGAACACAGAGGGAGGGAGCAGAACTACCCTGTGGCCATCCCAATGTCCTCCCTGGGACCTGGCACTGACTACAGCCAGAATTTACCCAGCACAAGTCCATATGGAAATTTCACAGGTATGTAGTTCTCATGTGACCAGCTTAGAAGATCCCTGGAACAAATAACAGTTGTCTGTGCCACGAGGGAGTCCTGCAGCTCTGCAAAGCTCAACTCTGTAAATATTTTTAGCTTCATTTTTTTTTAAGCAGTTCAGGTATTTTATTAGCAAATCCATGGATTGTCTATTGTATTACCAGATCAATAAATATTGTCTTGTATGGACTGAGTAAGTTGTTGAGTACTAGGATGTATATTGGAGTGGAATATGGGAATTTTGTTGGGAATAGGTTGCTGTGTTGGCAGTAGATCTGGATTTTGTCATAGGGTTGGCATTCTGTGTCTGTAAATAGCCCATAGAAGTTTGCAACTTTGTGTAACTCTGGTTCCCTTCAACAGACAATATTTCCTTTGAGTCTGAGCCAGAACTGATTCACACCCGACATTCTACCCTCCATCTGCTGGATTATCCCTATACTCATGGAATTTCCAGTGGATCAGAAGGTAAGGATTGTGGTACATCACAATATTGCATGCCAGTCTTACCCTCCATAAAATAATACTAATAAATATTTTAAAGCCTTCTTGTTCAGGTATGAATATCTTCACATAATAAAAGGAGTCATAAATGGGGTCCTTCCACATCAGAGAGCTGAGCTCCACATTGGGATGTGACACTGGGACTGGCCATTAGCTTACTGGGAAGGCCAGGCAAGGAAAGCTGTGGCTAAATTCATTTGTGTCATGGCTGGAAGGCAGATGCTTTTAAGGAGTGTGGTCACCTGAGTTTGAATAAGTGGATGAAAGGAAGTGGAGAGAGCAGCTGCATTTTGGCCCCAGGGAAATAAGAGTTTGGCACATACGACTTACTCAGCATGATGGAGATGATTCTAAAATGCTCCCAACTGAAGGCAGGGGAATGATTTTTAAAGATAGGCTTTGTCTTCTAGGAATAAAATCTTGAATAATGAATGTGTGCATTTGTGAGTGGCTTAGATGGAGTTCTCCATGACAGCTAAAGACTGGGCTCAGTTTGTCTTTTCCAGCACTTACCTGAAAAAGTGCTTGTGGTTGTCAAAGACAACCACAAAGGAAAGAAGTGAGTGGGGGAGTGTGTTTGCATGAAATTAGTGAGATTGAAGGACAGACTTTTAACTTGTTCTTGCAAAAGTGAAATTTGAATTTCTTAAGTCAAATTGTCAGGACTATCTGGGCCTCCTAAAGAATGCATGCTATTTAGACAGCTTCATTCGGAGACGCAACCGAAGACCACCTGATGAGATCTTCATGGCTTTTTCCAGCACACTGGAAACAGATCCAGCGTGCAGTAAAGGTAGGGGATTAGCTAAGTGGTTCAATATTTGTCAGTATCTTCTACAAGGATGGTGTGGTTGATGCTGCTCTTAGTTTCTCACCAGAATTGTGGGTACAGCCCTTCTGTGATTATAGGGACAACTTAGGTTTGTGTTATGGTAGTGATTAATCTTTTATCCTCTCCTAACACACTCAAATCCCCTGATAAGTGAAATGCAGAGCAGTATGAAGGTGTTAAATTGTAGAAAGAAATGCTAAGCTCTTTATTAGAATTTGTTTGACCAGCTAATAGATTGCTTTCAGCCACTGTGTCTGGAATTAGCATCAAATTCCAACTATGCAGAAGCAGCCTGATTGTCAGGTCATAGAGATGTGTCTGTGGCATAGGTAGTGCTAAGTATGGGCACTAACATCAGCTAAAATTACAGAAGAAAAAAAGCAAAAGTTTATCTTTCAAATCAATATGCAGCATCACAGAAGTGTAACTATCAAACAATGTTTAAGCAATGGACCAGAATCTTGGAGTCTTGTCAGTATTTTATTTTCCTTTATATTGTAGCTCTTTCTGTGAACATTATTGGACTACTTTCTTGCATCTGATTAGAGTTCTGAGGGAACTGAAGATATTCTGGACAATATTATTAAGTCTCAGCTTTCACATCTTGGTAGCAGTGTGAATAGGGGATGTTGTTATATCCACTTCAGGCTGTGTATAAAAATGACTGTATTCTTATTCCCCAATTTTGGTTTTTGCATGGGTTTGATGCAGAGGAAGATTTAGTTGGAAGTCTTGCAAGTATGTCCACCAATGAAAGGATGAAAGCAATGCAGAAGATGCCAGAGACCATGGGAAAAAAGAGAGAGATTAGGTAAAAAGTTTATCTGTTTAGTTTTAAAAACATTTACTTCTAGCAACATCTGGCTATCAGTTATGGGGGTTTGCCATTTGCTGAGCTTTGGTTTATCATTTTATGACAAAGAACTTTTTAATGCACTTTTAAAAAGTTAATGTCTTGCAAGAGAAAATAATTTAACAGATAGAGATGAGAAGAATATCTATAGTAATACAAAACAGAAAATCAAGGTCCTGAGATTTAGTTATAAATGATGACCTGAGATTTATTTTCAGAGGAAACTTGGATGTTGGTCATTGAAAATGGAGAGGAGACAGCATTATCTCAACCATACATTTGTCTCCACACAAAATAAATTTAAATTGTGCTGCCAGTGTGAGTTACTGGAGGGGTTAGAACATGCTGTCATAGTAGGGACAGGAGCCAAGGCATCAGCTAATATAAAATGAATCAGTGAGAACATCTCTGTGTTGTACTAACTCTGTTCATGTGCACAGGGGTGAAATTATATTTGCAATATCTTCTTTGGCTTCTTGATTCAATTACAGCTCATACTATAATGCTTGTCACCCCTGCCCTGCTCTTCCACAGAAATAAAGTTCTTAAAGAAATAACAAAAAGATCAAGGCACCGTGGTGCTCAGCCTTCCTGCTGTAGACAGTGTCTGCAGGGAGCAGCAGTGGTAAGTACCAGAAACTTCTGTCAGTCACAACAGAGCAAACCACTCTAGCTGCAATGTTACCACTGTCTCCAGAGGAATCTGGTGTCCTGCTTCATGTTACTTCCCAAAGACCCAGTTAATTGCTGCAGTGTTCATTAATAATGACTTGCACTGCAGTAGCACCAGTTAACCATCTTATGGTATATGGAGTGAGGCAAATCCATTCTTAACATCAAAATGAGACTGTAACATTAAAATGTGGAACTTTATTATGTGAAATTGAGTCCTGTTTACTTGCTGAGATTCATCTCTCTCCTCTTTTTCCTTTCAGTCATTTCGGCGATTTGGAAATACCCTTTCAGAATATTTTCACCAGCTGCGGGTATGGCACAAGACTCTGAAGATCATTGGTGCTGAATTTGGAACAAGTGTTCTTTCCTACTTTGTTTTCTTGACGTGGCTGCTAAATTTTAACATCTTCTCATTCCTCATAAACTTTGGTTTCATCACAATTCCTCAGTTTCTTGCAGCAGAACCAAATAACCTTTCATTCACGGGCCTGGAGCTGCTCACTGGAGCTGTAAGTATTTAAATTTAATCACACCTGTAATTTCATGATAAGGAATAGGACAGCTCCCACCTCCAGTAATTGTTCTTCAGGTGATGATTCTTTCCACCATGGAGGTTATAGAAAATATTCTGAATGATGTCCTTGTCTTTTCAGGGTTATTTTCAACAAACAGTGCTCTACTATGGATTTTACACCAATGCTACAATCAGTAAAACGGAGCATGGTCCATCTTACAACATGCAGCTGGCCTATATCTTCACTGTTGGAATATATTTTGTCATCTGTTTTCTTATCTTGTTGTTCAGGTAAACTGACTGTGAATTCCTATTTCTCTTCTATTAAGTGGAAAATAGCCACACAATAAAAAAACCCATCCTGTCAACAGAAGTAATAATTACATGAGTACATTTCTGTAAGTCTTCATTTCCAAGTGTAAAGTTTAAGTAGAAATTTCTGCTCAAAGGCAAGTCTTCAGGAATCAAACCTTTATTACAGAAATTAAAAATAACTGCAAAATAGTAAGGGACATACAGAGAATCCCACTTCAAACTGGGAATATTGTGGTCCCCTTTTGTAAGCTGTTGCTCCTAACATTGTTTCTTATTGATGTGGCCTTCCAGAGGCCAAAGATTGTTAGCAACAATCCCAAGATGGAAATGCTAGAGTTTCTTACATTAAAATTTATTTTCCACGTTGTTGTATGTGACATACGGTGACTTAGGTCCAATAAACTTGTGGTGTGATGGAAAAGCTGACAAATCTCCCTCCTTGCCCTGCTGTACAGACTTGATGAATTTCCCTGTTACACATCTGACCAATTTAATTTTCATTGCAGCATGGCAAAATTCTTCTCCAGGAACTTCACTAACCCTGAGCTATTTTCTGTGAATGCCAGCAAGTTGCTCTGCATTTGGGACTTCAATATAACTAATGAAAAAGCTGTGAAGCTGAAACAGAAGAATCTCCACACACAAATAAAGGTACAAACCACAGGAGGTACAAAACTAATGTGCATGAGTCATTCTTCTAGAGACTTAATTGTGCATACAAATTTGTGTGTGCACATACAAGTCTCTGGCAGAGTGACACAAGCATGCTAGTTCTGTGCCTAAGAGATTTAAATCTTCCTGGCTTCCTGAGTTTCATTTGGTCTGAGCTCCTGGCATTGGCTTAACTACTTGTTTTCCTTTTCTGTTTAAGCTACATATAAATATTTGTATGCTTCTGTTCTATTGAATGAGTCTCTGTGACTGCTATATATTTGCTGTACAGAATATTTCTTCTGTTTTCTCTCCTTCCTGCTATTTAAATATTTTATAAACAAAAAGCAGGCTGGAAATATTATCTGTGAAACTTGACTTCTAGGATAGGAACAAAAAGTTGCCCAGTAAATGTTCCTAGGATGTTACTCTGCCCAAGTTCTAGAGCAATAATCTTTCATTCTGTTTCTCAGGTAGTTCCTTGAAACGAGTTTTGCCTTATGCTGTTGTCTAAGAACTTCTTCATAAGGAATTGTTTCTCTGCAGGAAGGCCTCACTGAAGTAAACACAGAAGTTCTAAGTTTTTCTGTAAAGGAGAGAGTTCTTCGTCTTGCTATTCATCTTCTTGCTTGGGTTGCTTCCCTGGGAACAGCAGTAGCTGCTTGCACTGGTGTTTACTTCCTCTCCATTAATAACCTCGAGGTAAGGCCAAGATTTGTGTTTTTCACATAGGTGTTTCACACTGAGCACGAGCACTGGTCTGCTCACTAGGAGGAGCACAGGGGAGCAGAGCTGCTGTTGCTGCCAGAGCACACACAAATTCTACTGGACCTAAAGAGCTGCTTTGCAAGGCCTGGGGCATGGTCCCCCCACTGGGGACTATGGCAAGAGTGTGGGACCTGAGGGGTCTGAGCAAATCTCCCTCCTCTCTCCAGCAGCTGCTTGCCTGGGCCCATGGTCAGCTTAGGGACAGTGCATCTGGTGACCTGGGGACAAACAACCCCAGCTGCTTCTCTCCTGCCCCTTCTCCCCCAGGAACTGCATTTCAGCTGGGGCTCCCACCCTTGGTCCCACATGATTTAGGGGAAGGGGAGAGGGTCTCTGTGCTGCTGCTCATGGGCCCCTAAAACATGACAGTCTCTAACCTGAGAACACACAGGGAGGAGAGCCAGGGGGCTTTCCTGTGAACACACCTTGAGGCAGCATTTTGGTTAAGGCGCTAAGTTTGGGTTGTTTGATTATGTTTTTTTCTTTAAGCTGTTTATGAAAGGGCATAGAAATGATCTAGAGAGCCAAACTGCCACGTTGGTGCTACCTGTGATTGTATCTCTCCTCAACACATTGATCCCATTCTTCTTCTCCTGGCTCGGGCACCTGGAGAAGTTTCAGACTCCTGGACAGCACATATATGTCACTATTGCCAGGTATTTCTTGCTGCCTCCTCTTAGTGTTTTCAGCCTGAAGCTGTCAGAGTTCTTTGTATAAAAAGCTGTGTCTGGGTGGTGTGGAGGGAATAGGGAGCTATGGAGGAGAATTCATCTTCTCCAAAGGCTTCTGTATGCTCTTGTCTTAGTAACCATTTGTCTTTTATAAGCTTCTGGGATGTTATGTCTCTGCATGCGGATGAGGAATGGTTTCCCTCCCAGCTGGCTGCACTGTGACACTGGGCTTGTACCAGTCCTTGATGGCCCCTGGGCTGTTGGCCCCTCCCCAGGAAAGGAAGGGAAGAGAAAGAGGATTGAGGTCATCTCACTTAAAAACAGATGCCTGGAGTTTACACTGCCTAACCCTGGTGGCCCTCAGCCCTCTCTCCCCTGAGGAGCCCCCACACCCACCCAGCATCCTGTTAGGCAGATGTCAGTGCCAAGGTTGTCAAGTGTCAGTGTCAAGGTGTGCCCAGCTCCCCTTCTGCCAGGACAATAGAACAATGCCACACCTGACCTCCCAGGAGAGCTCCTGTTAGTCCTGGCACTCTGCAGTGCCAAGAGGAGGTAAAAAAGTGTAACCAATGGTCACCCTGCCATCACTCCCTTCAGGCATGGACCAGCTGTTGGTGCAGTTATTGTTCCTTCTTCTTTTTAGAAATATCATCCTGAAAATGTCAATTGTTGGAATACTGTGCTACTACTGGCTTAACATTGTGGCTACCTCACAGTCACAGGTAAAGTTTCAAAACCACAAACCTTTGACTTACAGCGCCAGATTAGGAACCATTTGGATAAGAGACTTGCTTCAGCAAAGGCAAGCACTGAGCTCCTACCCTAACAGTTTTTATTAGCAACTTGAGAGAAATTAACTGTAGAAAAAAATGGATGGCCCAGCTCAAGTCTCAGCTGGATGGCAGCATTGTTCACTGAGAAGTCAGCTATGATTTGCCAGTCTGCTAGAATATATTTGATCAAGTTTTCAGATCTTTGATCAAGTTTCAGATGCCTGAGTATTTGGAACAATGTTTTAATAACAATTTTTAACTTCTAGTATGTTTTTGTTTTTATTTTTTTTTCTATTTCTTAAAGTGCTGGGAAACTTTGGTTGGCCAAGATATCTATCGTCTTGTTCTAGTTGACTTCATATTTTGTTTGCTTGGCTCTTTCTTTGGAGAGTTTTTACGAAGGTGAGCACTACTTTTCTAATCTTGTTTGCATTCATTGACCAAAGATATAATCTGTTTTCTCCATGTGTGAAAAGTCCAGCAGAAGCATGGCTGTGGCACCACTGAAGTTTCCTTGATTTTCCCTACCAGGCAGAGTCTCTGTGTACATGCCTTGTGTATACTGCTGCTCCTCCTTAGAAGGAGGTCAGTGTGTCCTTTCTCCCTCTGGAGATGGAACACACACGGGGAGGAGGCCACATTCTACTCTCATGGATTTCCTGAGAGTGAGGTGAAAACAAGTTCTTTTCTGCATAAGAATGGACATGCCACTGCCTTTCTTTGGTGTACCCTACTGTGATTTTTTCCCTCTTAGTTATGTTACTATAGCATCCACAAATTTAAAATCTGATTTTCAGTCTTATTAAGCATAAAATGAGTCTATCAAATGTAGAGGTCTGCAGCACGATAAATGAGAAAGTATTGTGAACTGGATGTCAATACAGCTCTGTATATAAGGAAAAAATAATTTACTTCTAACATCTGCTGTGTGAACCTTCCTAGTGCCAAACATTACTTATGGCTTAGGCAGTATTTAAGTGCTTGCCAGCTCTACAGAGCATTTAGATCCCTGGCCATACTTTTGTGTAGGGAGATCCATTATTTGTTCTCTGCCCATGATTTGAACAAGACTGGTTTACAAGGTAGGGCTTTGTTAACTTTGTGTTGAATTAATACAAAACAATGTTGAGAAGCTCTTGAAGACTTTTCTCCATGGCTCTTGCCAGTATACTTTAATCTTCCTGTTCTTGTTGTATTCAATAGGAAACCACCTCCCAGCAAAAGGTCACAGAACTAAAAGTGCAATGTCAGCTGTGATGAATGGTCTCTCCTAAGCTGGGCAAAAGCACCTGACGTAGGCTTGTGAAAGGTTAAAAGTACAATTGCTTGTATTTAATATTTTATGCTCAGAGTAACCTCCTGAAAGCCAAGCTCTGTTGATGATGCAGTTGATAAGGTGGTATCAAGATGTGATTGTTACCAAAATGTTTATTGCTTTTGCTACAACAAGCAAAAAGCTGAGTCTCCACAGCTCAGGAAAAATGAGGTGACTAAAAGGGATTGTTGGTCCTCAGTAGGAATCCTCTCAGTACTTGCTTACCTGTCTGTTTCAGCTCCTTGCAACCTCAGTTAGTTTGAAGTAGGATGTATTTTTGAGGGTACATTAAAAGTATCAGTGTACAAATGTCATTTTTTTTAATTGAGGCTGAAAATTCTCAGGACCTGAAAAAGCTGTTACGGTTTTATACTGAGGCCCCTTGACATTTCAGCTGCTTAAGCACAAGGATACTTGTGCTTAACGTAACAAGTAATTACTATAGTATAGATATGTCCTGATACAGTAAGAAATCCTTGTTGGTTTTCTGTTTCAATTGGATGAAATATATACTAGGTCTTACTTCAACTCTGCTTTGTTTTACAGGATTGGGTTTTTTTTTTGCCGAATTATTTCATTTTTGCTGAGCTATTGAATGAATGAGCTGTGACTGCTTTGCATGACATTAATGCAGCCTCTAAATAATTTGTCATTGATGCTTACATTCAGAAGGTCATTTACACAGGGATTTCTACAGACAACTTTATCATTTAGCAAATGCTATTGTGCTATAATTTTTGGTTTATCCCCCATCCCCAGAATTATTGGAACTACAGTCTGCATGAACCTGGGGCTGCCAGAATTTGATATTGGACGAAGCGTTTTAGATTTGATCTATTCTCAGACTTTGACCTGGTAAGTGTTCAATTTACAGCCATAACTTCATCTGCACATAGAACTACAATGGAAAAAAATCTTATTCCCAGAAAGAACAGGATAAATGACTGGGAGATGAGCTGTTCAGTGCCTTTGGTAAGGATTGTGACTTGCCAAAGTAATTATGTGGATAGAAACAATAACTTCAGTCAGTAGTTTACCCAGTGGCCACCTGGTGTGGGAGAAACCTGATAGGTTCCTGCAGGAATATCCTGGAGTTTTGTTTACTTCCCCACTGGGATGGTGCTCTTGTTGAAATAGTCTCAGTATTAAATGCTGGAAAAGATGCCTTATTTCCAAGAATGAGTGTTACTCCAATTATAAGAGGGTTCTGCAGATCTGTACATAGATGTGTGTTTAAAATTCCATATTTTCCAAGGTGGACTTACTGCTAGAGGATCAAGGGTAACAAAATCACATTTCCAAATAATTCCACACTATCTGTACATGAAATTATTGTGGTATTTTTCTTCTTTCAGTGCACTGAGAACTGAATGGTGAATAGTGAAGATGTAACTTTTTTCTTCTATAAATCCTTTCTTGTAGGATTGGTATCCTGTTCTCACCTCTGTTGCCTGGTATCCAGATGATAGCATTTTTTATAGTATTTTTTGTGAAAAAGGTAACAAACTTCATATGTATTCATCATAAATAATAAAGCAGTAAAATTAAAGGCTGGAGAACTAGCAGTGGACAAGTGCCTATGTCAGTACAGACACTCAGCCTGTGGCTGTGCCTTTGGCCTCCCAGTTACTCTCCATCAACTCCCCTCTGTGAAGTTATCTAGGTGTAAGCAGAGTGATTCAGCTAAAGATCATGGCAGAAATATCTTATTTTCAGAATTCTTTGTCTTAGTAGTATGACCAGATGATAAGTTGTTTGTTGGGTCATGAAGCAGTTTGTAGTGTTGAATGTAGAAGAGCAAAGCTGTAGGTAGAAAGATGGATTCAAATTTCCCTGAACCATGAGTTTGCATATGCTACAAAAGACTTCTGAAGAACCCAACAGAACCTCCTTTTACCTCTTACTGTTTTAAGACTATACTCTTGAAGTTTTCTAAAACGACACTGTATCTATCAAATTCACATAAAAATTGTTCTTGGAAACTCCTGATAGATGCTTTCAGCAATTTCAGTGGGATTGACTTAAACCAAGTTGAAGTGGCAGGTAACAGCATCCTAAAGTATCTTCATCTCTTTAAAGGTCAGCCTGAGGAGGAATTGCCAGCCCCCTCGCAAAGTGTGGAGAACTGCTCAAATGACGACATCATTCATTTTTCTGCTGCTTTGTCCTTCCTTGCTTGGAGTCCTGTCTGTCATTGGAGTCACTGTCTGGAGGTATGGAAGATCACTGACATTAAGGGCTATTAAATTATGCTGTGTGACCTGACACCAGGCAGAGGAGTCTGCAGTTCTCTGTAAAAGAATTTATATTAATTGCTGGTGGAAGGTTTCAGGTGTTCATGAGATGTTCTGTATTCTGAAAACAAGACTTGCTCTGTCAGCTTGTGAGAACGTGGCTCACTGAGTAACTTGTCCCACGAGAAAGTGACAGGAGAAACAAAGTTGCTTTGAAGTTTTGGATTCTTATTTAAATGCATCAAATTTTACTTTTCCTCCTCTTGAAAAAGTTTCTGTGACCAAGTCCTAGTTCCTAGCTTACTTCTAGTATAGGTGATTCTGGGTCTGCAGCAGAGAAACACCTCAGTGTTTCAGTTCAGGGAAAACTCAGTTGAGGTCAGCTTCTGGATTGTTTATGAACTTCAGAGGTTCTTTCTGCAGGCAGTGCTGACTCTGTAACAATGCATCTGGGTTGTTACCAATATTTTAAAGCTTCTTTGGTTTTGTGTGTGTTACTTTGGTCACAGGCAGGAGGGCAGCATGGATATGCTTTTCTCTTGACAAGTCAGAAACATGATTTTGATATTTAGTGAGACAGGAGACTGCACATGAAACCAGGTGGGATGAAAGCTATCAGAGCCATCATTTCCAGATGTCAAGTGGGAATTTCAGACTCTCTGGAGTGGTTCAGTATCAAAGCAAACACTTTCCTATTTCAGTCTACCTGAAAATGTTAATTCTAATAATGTGCTGCTCCATTTCACCATATTCTGTTGTTACTGAAGATCTGCAGCGACTCGTGTCCCTGCAGACAAGGTGAAATGATGGTTCCTTGTGATGAAATGTTTTAAAAATACAGTTTTTCAATTTCCTGTAGCAGATTATTGACTTGTTCTATTTATGTTAAGATTGTGCTTGGTACTGATCCACTGCAGCAAGGACTCATGTCTCATTGCATACTCTGGGTGGGCATTTAATGGCTGGAGAGGGACACAAGTTAAAAATGAAATACAGATCATGGAAGCACCCTCAGAGTTCCAAAGACAGTAGAGGGCTATAGAAAACTGAGGAGCATCTTGATGTGCAAAAATCACAGTATTAACTAATTGACTGGTTAACATATGAAATTGTAAGTAGCTGTTTTATCACACTCTCAGGTTAAAACCTTCAAAAGAATGTGGTCCTTTCAGAGGTTTGTCTTCTATGTATGCTGCAGTCACTGAGTGGATACAAATACTGGAAAGTTACACTGCCTCAAAATGGGTAGTTTGGATCTACCATAACTTAATTACAAATCAACTTTTCTTCTTCATCCTCTCTACTTTTGTACTGTAAGTATCTGCTAATGAAAAGAACCAGAAAAAGGCCTTAAGTGGAAAAAACTGGCGATGACAGAGTCATTCTATGTTATTTTGTTATCCAAAATGCATCTTGTATTGTTGACTCACTTAAATATACCTCTCACCTTGAATACAAGTCCATAAATTTTTGGGTCTTTTCCAAAATAATGTTTTAAGCAATTTCATAATTTGCCATGTTTTAAGCAAATCCATGTGTTTGCCATTCCTTGTGTAATTGAATATATCTATTTTATATGTGTGTGTGCATATACAGAGAAGTGTGTCTTTTAATGGGTTAAAATGAACAAGATACATTTCTATCTTGACACTGGCTAGAATTAAGTGCTCATATGTTGGACCATTTTTTGTTTTATTTTGTTTAGAATTGTTACTTATATTTACTGGCAAATAATACGAGGAAGAAAGACCATGACCAGACTCTTACTTAAGCAAATCAATAATGTAAGTTTGGCTTTCAGCTGTATCTTTTGTATAATTTGGCTTCTATGTTGATTGTCTCATCCAGCTTTGTGGGGCTGTAACCTGTTTTTCCTACAACTGTGCAAAGGAAGGGTGGGAGTCCTTCCCCATGGGAGTTGCAGGGAAATATAACTCAAAAAAAGTTGTAGCAAAAGAATTTTATCTTCAAGATGTGCTGCTGCAGCTCCCTCTGCAGACAGATTATTTTAGAATAGAAGGAATTTTTCTGGTCACCGGTTACTTACAGGCCTTGAGCCACTCAAGGATAATTAATGCATTCCAGCTAATGATCAAATATGTCTTGACTACAGGTAGGAAAAGATAAGCAGTTTCTGCGCAGAAAGCTACAGGCAGAGCAAAGGGCAAAACGAAGCTCATCTGCACGGGGAGGAAGAGGCCAGCAGGTCAGTGTGACTGCTCAGCTTCTCCTCTTTAATTACTTGGTAGGGTTCCATGGGGCTCCTCCAGCTGTGCAAACAGGCTGCTGGTTTGGGAAAAGTCTGTACTTAAAACTTCATCTAAATGTTTACTACTTAATTCCAGACAGCAAAAGGATGCTGTGAAAGGTCCCTAACTGTTTGTTCCAGGCTGGAATTCAACCTGATAAGGATATAGGAAAGTCCTTACCCTCACCAGACATAATTTATGGTTATGAAACTTCAAGAAAATGTTTAATGTTAATGTGCAGTGATGGTCACCAAAGGGTTTGGTCACACTTGAACCTTGCCTAAGCTAACAAGGAGGCTGCCTTCCTCCCTGGCTATGGATTTCCTTAAGGGGTTATGATTTGTGGTTATTTTTAGTTGAGGTAAAACAGAGTGCTTTGACCTAACCCCATTTTAAATCACATACAACATTGATAGACATCTATTGTCCTAAACTTAAATTTCTTTTTCAAGGCAGTCCTGCCTGCTCAGCCATCAAATTAGTGTTAAAATGAGGACATATAGGTCCTGTCTGGTGTTTTTATTTGGGTTGAGTAAAATCTCCTTGATCTACATACTGATAAAGTGTTTGCTACGTTCCTCTCCTTCCTCCCAAAAAACAAATTCCCCTGTATGACTTAAAATGATTATATAAATGAAAAAAATAATTTAAATTGATCTCTTGTTAACTATAAATATATGTGTGATAATACAAATAAATATTGACTGTAAAGAGATAAGCTGAATACGAATGGGCATTTTCTATGTGCTGGGGATTTTCAACCTGTGCCTGTGTTGAGTGTCAGGAGTGGGACTCCTGAGAGGGAGGTTTGGTTACCTACCAAGTGTGGATGTTCTTGTAGTTGTTAATGTCAGATTTCAGAAGGAGATGCCAGAATGACCTCATTGTGGATTTAGTGGAAAAGCCATCTCCCTGAAACAAGGGAGATGAGCAGTGCTGACCATACAGTCACAGCTGGAAGCCAGAACACAGACTGCTGATGCCAAATACTGTTTTTCAGAGAAGCTCCTCTTCATACCACCCCTCCAGGCAACCTGCCCAGGAGGTGCCAGGCTACCCAGGAAGGGCATTTGACACAAACCAAAACACATCCTACGATGAGGTGAGATGGTCAAAAGAGGGAAATGTAGATTGCCCTAAATAGAATCTGGGGCAGGACATAGGTGATGGGTGTATGTATAGCAAAGTCCTGTATGCATGGAAACAAATTTAAAGATTAACTTGAACAGATATAAAAATGTGATCAGAATAGCTACTGAACACTCATAATCACAAACTTGCTCAAGACTTGGAGAGTATGGTTTTGTTACTGATAACTGTTATCTTTTCAAGCACAAGGTAACACACATGGGAAGGAAATAATGACCTAAACCTGTTTGTGAATTTTGTTTTCAGCATCCCTTTTCTGCTGAGATCTTGAGCAGCAGTGACTTTCTACCAGGTAAGCAACTAAGATGAAACACAGAAAGCTCTTAAAAATTCAGCTCAGTAAAAATGTTTGATGTACAGACACAGTGTGTGACAGCTGCATGTCCAGGACACAGCATTTTAGCGTCTTGTGTAAAGAGAAAACAAAATGACTGGGCTTCTGGGGTGAATATTTTCTATAGGTTGTGCTTTTTGGTAGCTTGTTCTGGTGTTGGTGACTTCTAAAGACTGACCACCAGTTTCTGTGTACTAGAGTGTAATTCCTGGGTAAACAAACCATTTTGTCTTATGGAAGCACCCAACAGACAGGCAAAACTTTAAATCACGTTAGAAACAGACTTCACATCTTGGTGTGAATCTCGGTCACTAATGCTATAGAGCCCTGAGAACATCATGCTCAAAATAAAATGAAGCTATGGGATCCTGGTGGTAGTTTGAACTTCCATGTAACTTCATCCCAAGAACTTGACAGATGGGGTGTTCTGGAGGGGTGCTTGTCCCCAGCAGTGCAGTTAACGCTGTTTGCCTTGCGGGGAGCAGGCTGGGAGCCCGGTGCCGCCCGGGCCGTGGCGCTCGCCCTGCGCGCCAGGGAAGCGGCGCTGGCAGAGGACAGCGGAGGATTTCAGCCCTGAGCAGCACCCAGTGAAGAAGGCACTGTCTGCAGAAAGCCATCCTCTGTTGCACTAATGACTGAATCACCCAAATACCTATTTTACATCTAAATGGAAGAAAAAATAATAGAAGAACAGATTGCAAAATGCATCAGGACATCAGTTTTTTTTACTGTGTTAGGGAATATCCACCTGTTGAGGTTTTGCAGCAGTGGTATTTGGTGACAGCCTTCCCTCAGGACTGGCATCACCTCGATGCACTAAGGCTCCCTCCACAGCTGACCATGTGTTGTTGACTAAATAAAAGGAAACTTGTGCCTAACTGTAAACAAAAGTTCTGTTTTAAAAATATTTTTCTAACAGTTACATTGTTTAAATCTAAAATAATGTTTTGCTCTATACCAAACCTGAAGTATTGGTCAAATAAACAGAAGTATATTGAAGTGCAGTTGTTTTTACTTGTTGTTTTTAATGACTGAGACATTGTAATGGCTGTGACATAATTTGTGTGAACAGGGTTCATTTTTCTGAGCCACTTTTAGTTTATTAGAGTCACTTAAGAGCAGCTTTGATGAAGCCATCAGAACTAAGAGTGACTACTTAGCAAATTCTCATCTGTGTAAAACTATTACTTGTAAACTGAAAGTTTATACATATTTTCCTATAAAGGACTGATTGGAATTAGCACAAGTAAGATTTATTTTTTTATCACGTATGACTGTCAGATTTGATGCAACTTCTTTTTATTCAAGGCCACAACTTTGCCAACACCATGACAATTTTTTGTTTTGTTTGGCTCATCTTCTACTAGTACCTGGTTTTTTCCTCCCTCGTTGCTCTGGAATGAGGCACATCCTCTTGCCCATAATTTAGGCTAAAGACAACCCAAACCCAGCCACCACAGGCACGTAAGAAAGGACAAACTACACAGTGCAAGAGCAGAGATTCAATTTTATTGTTTCCCTGCACGTACAGCTGTGGAGTCTGGCTGTGGGCATTGGACGTGGACCTGGTGTTTGCAGTGAGGATGGTGACTCAGCAGTGCCAGGCACTCAAGCAGCAACCACAGCTGGACCTTTGGAGCAAGGGCCATTTGCCACAAAGAGTCATTTGCCCTTCAGTGGGGAGCCCCTGCTGGGCTCAGCAGTAACAGCAGAGGCCACAGGACTGAGGAAGGGGCAGGACAGCATCTGGCCATAAACCTACACATTCTGTAGGATGTGCGCCAGGAGGCTGAGATTGGTGCTTCTGCAGTGCTGGGGGGTGAGTGAACAAACGGAAGAGGCTTTTCTCATCCTGACAGGGAAAAGCACCTCCTTTGGGCTTCCTTGTGCTTGGATGGAGCTCAGGATACAAATAAAAAATCCATCCCCCCTGGCAGGTCCTAGCATATGAATCTGTGATATTCCACAAGTTTGGATTTACCCTATTTGGGACAATAGCACTAATTTTGACATTTTATATCACTGCCCTTCTGCACAGCTGATAAAGAACACTTCCCCATGAATTCTCAGGTTTGTTTATTGTAACTGCAGACTCTTTGGAGTTCAAGTTAAATCTGGGTTACAGTTTCCATACCCCTCTGAGTGCCCTTCAATCATGCAACCAAAGGCAAACTAAAAAGACATTTCAGCTCCATTTGTTCTACTGCTTATCAGCACTCAATAGACAGCTTTATCTTAAAAATAAATACATTCATATGCTGTGTTGTTACTTCATTAGAAGAAACAATTTCCTATCCTCCCTTGGTTCTCTTAAAAGGTCTGGAAGATAAGATGCTACTCAAGTTTCACGTGTTAATTCTCATAATGTTCACATCACACATTGGCTTTTTCTTTCTCATCAGGATTCAGCACAGCCATCTTTACATGCAGGACAGGGAAATACACTCATCTATTTTGGCACCATTATACCCTTATTTCCAGTTTCTGATTTAAGTTCAGTAATGTAAATCATTTTAAGGTGCTACAAATCAACCTCAAATTAGCATACACTTGTAGAACATGCTGTTAAAATTACTAACATCAATTTATGATTTGAAATTTTGACACCAAAATTGTTAATATAAATTTAGAACCAAAATTTAAACAAGGCCAAGGAATAGCCAGAGACTTATCAAGCAACCTGCACAGACAAGGTATGACCCAACTGGGTTGTCAATTTGATTCTTTCACATTACAGTGCTTTCCTCAGACTGTGTGGCTGTGCCACAGCTTTGGCCAGTGCACCAGAGGGTTCCTGCATTCGAGATGTGACCACAGGCAGAAGCCAGCTGCTGCTCTGCCCTTCCCAGAGCTCTCCTCTGCAGTCCATCAGCACTGCTGGATGCCCTCATGGCTGCAGACCTGCCCCAGGAGGGCAGCGTGGTCGGGCTGGGTCAGTAGTGAGGGTCACAGTCCTCCACCAAGCTGTCAGTGATGTAGCTGCAGTCAAGGACACTTTCGTAGTAGCTTTTCTCTGCAAATGTGTTCACTGTCCAGGCAACCACTCGAATTCCTCTGGAAGACCAGTGCCTCACATAGTCCCTGCAAGGAACAGAAACACCCTGAGAGGAGCCTGACACTACACAGAGTTAAGGCAGACAGTGAGGCTACATATGAGTTTTGGTCTTGCATCAGCATCACATCAAGGAACAAGTGTGTCACCTTCTGCAACATCATCTTTCTGTGTTTTCTTATTGTAAACAGGTAAAAGCAACTTTGAAAAGAAAAACTTTTTCCCTTTGAGATTAAATGTAGGCTCTAACAGAGGTAAAAATTCAGATAACAAAGATAGAAGTTTAAAATCATAGAACAGTGTGAAGTAAAGAAATTACCCAGATACCTTATCCAACACTAAATGGAACATTTTGATGAGCACATACTGTGATAACTCCACCCTATATACTAACAGAAGAGAATATCTCCTGATATATGAACAAACCTTAGTACTTACTGAGAAACAAAATTTTTCTGTATGAGAAAAGCTGAAACCCCACACAATCGCCACAAGAAACTGTGTAGGCTCCAGTCCAGAATGACATCCATCACCATATACAAGAAATGCTTCCAGAAGGAATTGAATCGGGGTGTCCCATCTCCCAGGTGACTCAGCTGCCAGGGCCTGTGTGTCAGTGCTGTCACAACATTTCTGTCAGCTTGTCTCATCTGGAGGACCAAAGAGAAAAGACTAATTCATCCAAAAGCCCAGCTGCATTAAATACAATTTTTGAGAGAATGAGTCCTAGCTTGCACTTACAACTCTACCAGAATCCTTCTGTCCTTCCCCTCCAGATCCTTTTGTAACTCTTTTAGAAAGATGTTTACGATATTTCATAGGTTGGTTTTTTTTTTCCAAATCATACTGAATAAGCACCAGCTCTTATGTTAAAGAAATTACACAGCAGTCATGCAATGTAAACAATGGAACTTTACAATGTAAAAAAAGGAAGTAAGTAGACTTGGCAGAAAGAGTTTTAGGAGTAATCTAGAATAAGAGGTTTATTTAGCAGATACCTTGCACACAGATATCTGGCCAGACACCAACTAGAAGAGCAATCACATCTGTCTACCCTGCTTTCAGAAGGGAGGGAATTGCTGTAGATTCCTATTTGCATCTAATGAGTAGAGTGATCTAAAAAGATTATGCATTGTGCTTCATTTGTTTTTAAAAGCCTTAGGAATTTGAACAGCCCAAAAGTAACCTGGAACTGGGAGTTTAATACCATAGTGAAATTCCCAGATGTGACTAAAAAAAAATAAAAATAAACTTTTAGGAAGCATCACCTTATAAACAACATCAGGCATGAAAGAACAGACTATGCTGCTGTTATACAACTGTGGAAATTCCTGGTAGAGTTGTTTCAGGGCATCAACTGCCTGCAATCAGAGACACACAGAGATGTTATACATACACTCATATTTAATTTACACTGCAAAGTTGTTTTAGAACAATCTTTAAAACACTTCCCTGCTGTGTTGCAAGACTGAAATAGAAAGGGAAAAGAACAGCATCTTGTTTACAGCATTAAGACAGAAATGACATTTTGTTTTTTTGCAAAAGAATTTCTGTTCATTACTCTATTTACAAAAATAAGTGGGATTCCCAGTGTTTGAAATACCCTTAAATATGTTGTGGATATAATTTTTTAGTACTACCTAGGCTTTAGTTCAAGAGGAAAATCATTTATTCCTGTATTTTGCTAAGCTAAAGAAAAAATTACTCTAATTTATATAAAATGTTAGTGATGGATCTTGCATTTGCCTTCAGTAATACAAACTATAAATCCCTCGTTGGAGACTGAAGATGAGGTTCTGACTCCCCTCAGCAGAGCAGGGAATTCCCTTTGCTCTGTTTCACATCAGTGCTGTGAGCTGAGTGCAGCACTTACACAAGCCCTGTGCCAATTTTAACTTGCAGCTTCCCAGGACAGCTTTGGGTGTCACAAGCAGCAGACCTGGGCTCCCTCATGGACCAGTTTGAGACCAGCACAACAGCAGGTCAGAAACCCAAAGAAGGGTGAGGGGAGGTGTTGTGCTGCAGTGAGCAGTACCTGATTTGCATGGCCTTTGACATCAAAGTAGATTGTAAGATTGTGATGCATAGACTCCACAACAGCTTCTCTCAGAGTTGGTACCTTTTCATCTTGGAATTGGCTCCTGTAGAAACGGAGAACTCACTGGAATGCAGACAACATACATGTGCACACACATGGGGCTGCACACACGGCTGATTCAAACACAGTTTACTGCTACACTGATACTGGAGGTAGGATCCAGTGCTCACTGGCCCCGTGTCCCACCCCAAAACACCAACCCCAGCTCTTCACCTCCTTCCCCAACTCCCAAAAACAAACTTTCAGTCCCAACTGCTGCCTTCCTCCTGCTCTTACTGCACTCCCCAGCCCTGAGCCAGAAATGCAGGTCCTGGCAGAACAGGCAAGACAAGCTGAGGATTCAGCAGATTCAGCTTCACCCATCAATAAATCATTCCTGATGGGGTGACAGTTCATTCCTTCCTGACAGTGAACAGCAGCTGCTCAGCAGTCACTGCCTGTGGGAATTCCTGCTGCATGACCCTTTCCAGTGAGACAGGGAAGATACTCCCTGTGCCATACACCACAGGTAGCACGTCTGCCGCTCTGGAATTCCCTAATGCAGTGTCTCAGGAGCACATTAATGTATAAAAATATTTACCCCTGCATACCCCTAGAAAGGACCTAATCAGCCATTAGAGTCACAGTGAGGCCACCCAAAATCTGTCTAGCTCCTCTCTGACAGTATAAACCTGATGTATACAAAACACAATCAGTCAAGAAATACATCTGAATAAAATTAATCTTAGAAGTAAGTCCTCTAGCCAATTCTGACAGATCATGAAGATCCTAGTACCTTTAGTGTCCTGCAGTCAATTTAGGACAAGCTTATGTAGAGATTGACCTGTTTCACATTAGTGCCAGTGGATTTTGTCCTCAAAAGCCAGTTTATTTTGACTCTGTTTCACTGTTCCTAATGTACTGCTGGGTAGGGAGATAGAGCCTCAAATGCCTCTGAAGTCAAATTAGAAGTAGCATATAGGACTAAGTTTTAAATTAAAAAAAATAATCATCAGTGATAGATCAAATCAATAATTCTGTTCATCAATAATCATTTTTCCTCTGTTGAAAGTGTAATTTCAGAATAGTTCATTTACCGTAGCCTGTGTTTTGCAGATGGATTAAGCTTCCTGATTTCCTCAAAAGTCAGATCCCGCAGTCTCCCAGCCCCATCAGTTGTCCTTTCGACTGTGTCATCGTGCATGAGAATGGGGACACCATCTGCACTAAATTCAAGATCCAGCTCCACACCCGTTGCTCCATTCTCAGCTGCCTTAAAAAAAGTTTTAAAAATCACATACAGAACAGAAGAGACAGCTTTATGGATTTGACACAGGTACAGCTATAATTAGCTTGTATTTTGGTAAAAGGTAACAAAATATTAATATACTTTTGAGTAGTCGTCATCTGCAGAACACAGCAGGTTTTATCCAAGTATTTTTAGAGCATTCATAGATCAACTGAACCATCTATTTTACAGCTGAAACCATAATGATTCTGCCTGAGTCTTGGGATTGGAACTGTTTCAGGATAAAAATGCAGAAAAGAATCCTGCTCTCTCCTTATGATGTAATAACCCTGGAGGCCTTAAGTTATGTTATTTTCTAAAAGACAAGAGAAGCAAATGCCTACAGTTTACATAACCTACACTCTAACACTTAGTCAACACTCTTCATTCACCACGTGTGTACCAAGCAGTAGATAGATGCAGGCAAATCCCTGCTCCTCTCTGAGGAATGGCTTTATCAGAGAGCAAGAAGCAGCCAGTCCGCCTTAGAATATTTCATACACCTTGTTCCTGCCCTGGATCTTTCCCAAGAACTCTTCAGAAAAACACTTGAGTGAAGTGCTAACAACACCAATTGCTCTAAAGGACAAATGCCCTCCTGGGAAAAAGGACAATGCACCAGAAAGACAAAACCCGGGTATGGACTAGAGGTTACCTACAGGCATCTGCTACATAAGGATTGTGCAGCTTCAGAATTTATCAGGACTAAGAGTCCTGCCTCACACAAAGGTCAGAGATCCTCAAGAGCAGCAATGTCTCAACCTCACAGAAACACTACATTCCAGAGACTGGGACTGTGAACCCTGTTGTGCCTTGATGCCTTGCAGATTTGGCAGCAGTAAGTCATGGCACACAGTGAAGATCTGGTACCAGATTTTCCCCTAACTGGATTCTCATCACAGATCTTCAAGGTTTAAAAAAACAACCTGTTAGTGAGTTGCTGTCCGCTCTCCGTGTGCTGTTGTTACATCAACAAAATACAGTATTTCATTAGCGCTGAAATATTCATCAGCACCAAGGCTATAACAGCTCCCACAAGATACAGATCTGATCAGAAGTTCCCTTTGGGATGAAGGATCAACCACCCACACAGCTTCCAGCAGCTACCGGAAGAACAGCCGGAGATACGGTGAGAAAGGCTTGGTGCTGGAAGGGCGGATTATCAGACACAACCCAGCAGCCCCCCCAGGCTGAGGCTGTGTCCCGCCAGCCCCGGGCCCGTGCTGACCTGTCGGATGGCCGCCAGCGTGTTCTCGGGCGCGTCGTGCGCTCCGCCGCGGTGCGCGATGCGGGCGGCGGCGCCGCGGGGCCGCAGGACGCGCTGCGCGCTCTGGGGCGCCGCGGGCTCCAGGGCCAAGAGGTGCAGCGCCAGGTAGAGCCCGGCCGGCAGCAGGCAGGCCAGGGCAGGGCTGCGGCTCAGCGCCAGCGCCAGCGCCATTAGCGCCGTCAGGGAGCTCAGCAGGCTCTCCCCGTGGCACAGCATGGCGGGGCCGGGGCCGGGGCCGGGGCCGGGGCCGGGGCCGGGGTCACAGTCGCTGTCAGGCCGGAACCGCGGCCGCCGCCTCTCCTCAGGCCAAGCGTGACGGCGGCGCCATCATCCAGCCAATCAGCACTCGGCTGTAACCGCAGCAGCCAATCAGCGCCCGCAGCGTCGGTCCCGCGCCCGCCGGCCGCGGTAAGGGCGGGCCCGGGCCCTGAGCACCTCCTCAGGTAACGCTGGGAGAGGCACCCCAGGAAACACGGGCTGTTCCTGTTAAAATATGGGGCACCGAGGGAAACACGGGCCGTTCCTGTTAAAATATGGGGCACCGAGGGAAACACGGGCCGTTCCTGTTAAAATATGGGGCACCGAGGGAAACACGGGCCGTTCCTGTTAAAATATGGGGCACCGAGGGAAACACGGGCCGTTCCTGTTAAAATATGGGGCACCGAGGGAAACACGGGCTGTTCCTGCTAAAACACGGGCCACTGAGCGAAACGGGGTCTGATAGAACATGGTGCGGATAAAAGTAAATGGTGCTAATGGAAGGAAAGCTGGCGCTGTCCAGGGAGTGGCAGAACACCCGTGTGTATGGAGAGTGTCGAGGGCTTTCTGCAGCTGCCTGTGCCAGCTAGCTAATTACAAACGTAACATCCATAGTGATTATTTTCCAACTAGTTGCTGGGTTTGTTATATAAACGTTATATATTGTATGTTTTATGTAGCTGACCGCGGTTGTGCGTGCCCGGGAGCCGTGGGAGGAGCAGGCCGTGCCTCCTGGCCGGCCACAGGCGGCTCCGGGCACCTGACACCCGCATCAACATCCGCGGGGATCCAGGGGGATGAGCAGCGAGACACCAAAACAACCGGTTAAGTGAAGGCTGGAGAAACTGGGCTTGTTTAGTCTAGAAGTGGAATATCAAAGCAGAGGAGCTAGCAGTTTGTGTTAACGTAAGTGGGGGTTTTTACCCTCTTTTTGGTGTCTGTGGGAAGGATGGGACCAGCTGACTTTCCAGTGAGATGCTCTGACCAACGAGAGGTAGACAGGCATGAGGTGATCTTCTGAACTGTTGGAGTGGGGGTTTTTGTGTGTTTTCTTGTTTTTTTGTTTTTGTTTTTTTCAAATTGCTGAGGTGACCACTTGTCACATAGTGTCCCAGCTGGTTCTGAGCATCTCACATACACTGTCAGTGGTTTTGTGTTTCTGTCAGGTGTAGCTGAAGAAAAATCAGAGATATATATGGAGGAGCACAACAAATAATAGACTGTCTAATTAGATGTCTAACATATTTTAAAAGTCTTTTTATGAACAACAGCATTTGTTAAGATCAAAGATAAAGATTAAAAAAAAACCCCAAAACCTCAACGATTGCTGAAGAGGTAACAGATGACAAAGTTGTTTCTTTTAAACAAGAATGACAGCTTTAACAGCCCTAACCACTGGGAATTAGATGCTCCCATATATTTAAATTAATTATGCCTGGGCCAAGTGCTGGCAAACAAGTGTGGATTTTCCTTCCACCTGACCTGCCTGACAGGTGAGTGTTACCTGCTCCCGGACTGGCTGGACCGGCAGCTGGCTGCCGCCCGGGCGGCAGGGATAAGGTGTCTGCTGATGCCCTCATGGATGCTGTTTTCACAGAGCAAGGGAACAGGTGCGCATGCTTATCTTATCACAGCGTGCTCGCTGAAACCAATACCAGCGGCGGCACACTTGTGGTCCTGACTACACAAGGACTGCATGGCCTTGTGTGATATCTGCTAACAGGGGAACTTGTCTGGGAGAACTACGGATAGAAATTGCTGGAAATCGGAGCACTGGGGTGGCGCTCCATCCCCTCTCATCTCGCTGAGCTGGGGCTGCGTTTGCTGGGCGCTCGCCAGGCACGGCAGAGCTGTCCCGCGGTTGTGTGCAGGGACGGTGCCGGGCCACTGCATGCGTCTGTCCGCAGCTCCGGGGGGCGGGGCGGGGCCGCGCGGGGCGGGGCGGGGCCGCGCGGGGCGGGGCGGGGCCGCGCGGGGCGCGCTGGGGCCCGTAGTGCGGCGGCCCGGCCGTTGTGGCGGCGGTTGCCGGGGAGCGTTGGGGCAGCGCCGAGCCCCGCGCAGGTACCGAGCGGTTGGGCGGCGCCCGGGGCCGTGCCGAGCGCTGGGGCCCGTGGGGAGAGCGCCGGAGCCCAGGGGGAGGCGATGCATCGGCCCCGGCCTGGGGCGGGCACGGTGCCCCGGAGCGGGCGGGCAGGAATCGGCCGAAGCGGCGTGCGAGGGAACAAAGCGTTGTCAGGCCTTGCCAGGCTGTGCAGGGATCGCTCCGGTGCCGGCCGGCAGTGACAGATATTTCCGATATTTGGGCGCTTGTAAGGAGACAAGGCTGCAATTTATTTTTTTTTGTGGTGTAAGTGTTGGCGTCTGTTCATGCAGGGATGTATCGAGACAGAGGCTCATGGGAGTGAGACACAAATTCCTCTCAGCCCCCTAAACATGTAAAGGCTTTTTGGTTTTTTTTAATCCACTAGGGCTGCAATTTTGTTTGGGCTGTCTTTTGTTGTTTTTTTTTTTTTAACAGTTGATCAGATCTGTCTCGTTGTGGAAGATCTCAAAGATTTAGTCTTTGATGGAAATTATCTATAGCAGGTGTAGTTTTGTAAATCCTGATTATCTCAATGGTTGCTTTCTTCTCCGTGTACTTCTGATCATCATTTTCGCTCATATATGCCTATTCTCCTTTAATGGGGAAAATAAAGAAGAGTTTTGCAGGCTTTGTTAATGATAGGAAGAAGAGAAAGTTAATTCAGTTTTCCAATGTAGAATTTGCTTCCCAAAATACAGTGACACAATTAATGGTGATGTTGTTTTCCTGTCAAGATCTTGGAAGTACATGGAAGAGTAATGTTATTATTCTTTGCAGCTTAGGTAATATGAAGATGGAGGACTATGAAATATTCTGTAGGAAGCATCTTTCCAGAATCCAAGAAGAGGCAATAAAAGGAGAAACCTCTTTGACTGCTCAGAACAAAAATATCTCCTTCATTCAATTCTATGGCATCCCTGTGCTTTCCCCTCTGGTAAGGCCTTTTTTACTCCTTTTCTTCCCTGCTGTGCTGTGTTATTGGCACTGGCGTTAACGTGCACATGTAATGGTTATGATTCTACTGAAGGTGTCTGTGTCAGCAGCATCTGACCTGCTGCTTAGTGTATTCTAAGCATTCCTAGCCTTAATCTTACAAAGTAAGGGTTTCTCCCCCTCACACTGACTACATTTAATTTAATTTTTCAGAAGTTATCTTCCTAAGGGGAGCACAAATGTTGATGGTTTTCAATAATGTTACTGCTGGGCTTCTTGTAAAATTATATTGACATTTCAAATATTGAACATGTGAATTAGTTTAATGGTCTAAAAAAAATGAGAATGAGAAATACTGAGATAGTTAAAAAGCTTTTATGGAAATTTTTTTGCATGCATTTGCATCTTTCTCTAATGTATTCCACAGGCTCATCAATTATGTTAAGTCATTATGTGCTAATGCAAACAGACCTAAGCTGAAGATTGTTGGTAGTTCCTGCAATACTGCAGCTGACTTCCTTGTTTAAGTGATGGGAAGAAATGGGAGAGAATCTCTAACCATATCCAAAAATCACTATACAGACATAAATTGTGGATATATTGTCATATTCTTTATTTATAAATGCATAGATATTGTAAGGTTTTCTAGAAAAAATGTCTGAGTCCTGTGTCAGTTTGATACTGCAGTGTGTAATTCTCATGGAAAAGTTAATAAATGATTTTTTAAATTGATGTTCATTTGCGTGGGTGCCAAGAAGGCATTTTGTACACCTTCCCTTAAATTGGTTGCGAAGAAGCTGGTATTTAAAATGTGCACAAAATCTCAGGTGATTTCTGTTCTTCTAATGGTTTTGTTCTGTTGATTTTCTTTTGAATTTATTTCTCTAATTCTTCATTGAAATTTACATTTAGTGATATAAAACATCTTTCTCACACTCTGTTTTGCAGCTTAGCCTTGAAAAGAAAAAGGAGATACAGCAGTATAAGGAGAAAGCACTGGACCTAGAGACCAGGAAACGGGAGTCCCGGAGAAAAACTTTATTGAATCGTGTTCAGGAGATTGTAGAAAATGTCCAGGTAGTTTTTTTGTCCAAAGCTGTCTCATAGATTTACAGAAAATCACTGCTTATAGTCATATTGAGAAAGTGTTGTTGAGAAAGTGTTAAGTATTCCCCAATATAAACATGAAATGAATAGCAGCTAACTCTTCAGAACCAGGATTTGCTAGTATTTCATGCTGTGTTCTGATAATTGATTATTTACTGATAGTTATTGTATCTTGTTACTCATTGTAGTGCACAGGACTTGCTTTTCACAGCTTCTCTTGCTATATGCAGAAGACAGAGCTCACTGCTTCTTTTGTAAGAGTGTTGGAAACAACTAGATTGTTAAAAGTGAACAACTCCCTGTGTTAGAGCTGCTTTATTTGCAAGCTTCTAGCTTAATCATAAAATAATCTATATTAATTTTTATGATTCCAGAATTAAAATTACCTTCATGACAACTTGAAATTCTGTTGTGTGCTTTAAAATTTTACTGCAACTATTTTTTTTCTTTGCTGCTTCAATGATGAATTTAATAGAGTTTTTAATTTAAAAGACTACTAAAAACATCTAATCAAGGAGTTTTTGTATGTCTCTGGGACAGTTGTAATACAGCCTTTAGATTAAACTGTTGCTTAAACAGTTAATACTGAGTTTGTTGAGTTACCAAGGGGCCAAACAACACTTTGTAGTTTGCATTGTTTACTGAGTGCATGTGGAAACAGTCAGCTGGCTTGGGGTTTGACCAGCAGACCAGGAAAGTGTGTTCAATACAAAAATAATGTAAGTTTTTTTTTCCAAATGTGTTCTTTTAATAACTGAGACACAGCACGTAGGATAATTGTAGTGTGAAAATCTTTTTAAACAAATGTTGGCTGGAAGTAACATGTAATTCTCACTTAAATAAATTTGGTTTTTAAACTTTTTTTTAAGTTCTAGTGAAGTTTGCAATAATCTGAGATTCTGAGATTTCATCGAAAATCTGTCATTTTTTAAAATTTTAATTTGCAGATGAAGAAAGGACCCAGCATGACTGATGTGAACACATCGGAGGCTGAGAGTTCTTGCCCTGATTTGGATTCAAAGGCTTTGACTGACTTAACAGCTCTATCAGATAGCAATTCAGCATGTTCTCCTGAAAAGCATGGTTCCATGAACCTGGAAAAGACACCAGAACTTAGACCATCAGATACTGCAGGGCAAACGACATCAAATGTGACAGAAGTAGTTAAAGCAGCAGAAGAAAACGTTTCTTCAAAGCCAAGTAAGGGTCACTTCTCGGAAGCCGTGCCGTATCCGAAGGCTGCATCTTCTGACAAGGTGTGTAACAAGCTCCCATCTCATACTCTGCAGAAGCAGGAGGGACGAGTGGGGTCCCCATCAGATGAGGATGTCCAAGATCCATGTGTAATGAGTCTTCAGAATCTGATAAAGAAGTCTAGGGAGTACATAGAGAAAGAGCAAAGCAAGCGTACCTCAAAAAGCAATTCAAAGAGGAGTACGAGTGAAAGTCATTCGGATAAAGAAAATGATGGTGTTAAAACAACCGAGTCTGTGAAAGATAGGGCAAAGTTTACAGGAAGAAGTTGCACAAGTGCTCAGGCACTTGATAAACCCAGTCTTAATAAATCAAATACCCTTCTCCAAGGTGCCTCTACTCATACAAATAACACAAATATGTCCACTTTATCCAGTTTTTCTAAAGTTGACATACCTATGAGAGTTGGAACACCTCCTTTGGTGGATTCAGATTCAGATGAGGAGAAAGAATTGAAAAAGAATTCTGTGTTTGAGCGTGACAGTAGCATTGTGAGGAGCCTCACAGGCTCTTATGCCAAATTGCCAAGCCCAGAGCCAAGCATGAGCCCTAAAATGCACCGACGGCGCCCCAGACCTTTATCCATGGGACACATCATTATAAACAACCCTGTGAATGCTTATGAGTTAAGTCCTAAAGGCAAGGGTAGAGCAATGGATTTAATCATGCAAGATATTGCTGATAAAAACAATGTATCTGAATCGGTGCCAAAGTTTATGGTGGACTTCACCACGGTTTGCCCTGGCAGAATTCCTGCTGTCAGCAGGAGTTCTTCAGGCCTTTGTGATGGGTTGGGGGCTGGCAAACCAAATCGCCATTCCTTCGGGTTCTTTGAAAGCAGAGGAACAGTGTCGGCTACGGTGGAAGGACAGGTGGTGATGGACAACAGAGGGCCCTTTAAAGTAGAGAGCAGTACTAGTATGGCACCTCCAAAAGTGAATGAGCCCTTTGGCAGCAGTCAGTCTGCAGTGGCACACAAGATCCTGGCTGTGAATGAAATGAAGCCATCTACTTTGCCAGAAAACACGAAATGTAATTCTCCAATGGAACTCAATAAATCTTACGATGTGGAAAATCCATCTCCACTACTAATGCAGAGCAAGAATGTGCGAGAGCAGATGGATAATACTCCAAATGTTTCTCCAGCAAATGAGCAGTTCCCAGAAAATTTTGAAAAGGTAAAACGTAGACTTGATTTGGACACCGACAACTGCCAAAAAGAAAGCAGTTCCTGTGTTCTAGGAGTTGGAATGGAAGAACAAGAGAAGCAGTGGCTGCAAGAACAGAAATATCCTGTGGGATCAGTTTACATTACCAAGAATGCAGTCCTTGAAAATATGGCAAAAGGTAAAAGATTTCCTGTCCTTGAGACTTATAAATTTTTTTGAGATTTATAAATCTCAGTTTATAAATCTTTTAGAAAAAAACCCAGTGATCATTAGTCATTGGTGTTTCTTTTAAGAAGCTGTATTTCTCTAATTTAATTGGAATTCACAAATACTGATTTCCCATTTCAATCTAGAAGTCGGAATTTAGTTTTACTAAGAAAGTTTTTTTATGCCATGTGGTCTTTATAAATAAGACTACTAAAAGAAAGGATAGCCCATGTAAATGAAAAGTAAACCATATAGGTATTTTCTTCAAATTCAAGACTGTGTTTCTTCTGCATGTGTCTCTACTAAATGAGGCTGAAGTGACACAAATAATGTTAATTCACTCCAGCAAGTGTAACAATTCTTAGAGCTGTGTTTTCCATGTCCCTACTTTAATTCAGGCTTTTGGTGTTAGCTGTTCCATTCACAAGTTCAGTTCACAAATATGAACGTGCAAATATTTTGAAGGACTAGTAAATGATGGGGTTCTGTGCAATACATAATGGGAACTTGATACCAAGGAAACTGGATATCAAAGACATGTTTTTTACTTTTTACTGATGATGCAAATTACCTCCAATAAAGGATGGATGTCTCTGGCAAAGATCATAAAGAAGGAATTTAATATTTGCTTCTTTGTTATGTATTTTCTCAGAAGATATTTTAAAAAATAAAATGCTGGCCTTTGAAGAAATGAGAAAGAGACTTGAAGAACAGCATGCACAGCAACTGTCGATTCTGATAGCTGAACAAGAGAGAGAACAGGAGAAATTACAGAAGGTAAGGTCGACAGGAAAAATTCTAAGCAAAGATTTTGCATTGTATGGAAGTTTGTCAGGAAGCAGTTGGGTTTAAATGTATATTCTGCTGCTTTGCAGAGTTAGAAAAATAGTCTCATGGTTGAATCTTCCTTTTGTAGGAACTGGAAGAGCAGGAGAGAAAGTTGAAAGGAAAGAAGGTTACTACAACGGAAATAGAAATTTCCAAAGTGAATATTAACAGTAGGATGGAGTTGGAGTGGAGGAAAAAAAGTGAAAGTGGCTTGCTGGAAAGTGTGCAGTCTCAGCTGGAGACAGTCCATAACACAAACTCCACCAGCATTGGTAAAACTGGGAGGGAAGAATATAGATTAAGTGTTGTGATATAATTTGTTCTACAGTGTTTGACTGGACCATCCCCACTGTGTGAATAAGTGCAGCGTTCCTGCCCTAGGGCTGCTCAGGGTACACAGAGGGCTGCTGCCCTAAGCTGGGGACAGCATTTGTGAAACAAAGTTTGCATCTTTGTGTCGCTGGCATTTAGCACAGGTTCAGCCATCCTTGAACAGTTCTGTGTACTGCATTTGTTATGTAACTGTTTTAGGGCACATCCAAGGAAAACAAGCTAAGAATAACCTCCTTTGATCAAGGATGAGGATGTGGATTTGCATCATGTCTGAGAAGGATTATCCTCGTGCCATGTAGCTGCATAGCACTGGGCCAGGTGGTCACATTTGTGTGGAAAGTTTGGAGAGGCTCTGCCAAGGGTTCCTAACTGCAAGGCAGTTCAGCTATAGCTGATGGAACACCTCTCACCACTTCCTGAACATTATTAAATGTTTTGTTCTGTCTTCTGTTTAGCAAATTTTGCATGAAAATCAATTAGAAATAGTCAGCTTGCTTCTTGCCTTTGATTGACCTTGTAGACAAAGCTGTGACCCCCAAGTGGAGTGTATCCACAGACACAGGCATTTACTTCATGAGCAGAAGTGTGTGTTGAACTGTGTGTTCTGCTTTCTGTGCAGGTTTTGCTCATACAACACCCAGCACCTATTCTTCAACAAGTGAAACTTCATTCTATCTCTGGGGACCATCAGGTAGTGGAGTTATAAAAACCTCAGTATGCAGGCCAAGTAATAGGATCAAAACTAGGTGGACTCAGGTAAGGGGAAAAAGAAGATTTCTTTTTATCTTAAAAGGTCCTGATGTTTTTGTAAGGCACTGGTAGCAGAAAATTTTAATATCTGTTTCTGTGTCAACTTTGATTACATAAGAGAACTGTGTAGGTTATTTTTCTTACTCATATATGCAAAATAATCATACAGCAATATATTGTTTCTGTCAAATTATGGTGGGTACTTTGAACCCAGTCAAAGCTTTATCAACAGCTTATTTCTTACTTGAAAACTTGTCACTTGATGGATGTTATTTGATAAATAATTCATAGTTCTTGCTTTTTTTATAAAAAGTCTTGAAATTATTTTTTTTAAGGTTTTCAGTCCAGAGATACAAATGAAGTTTGACAAGATCACTGCAGTGGCAAAGGGATTTCTCACCCGTAGGCTCCTGCAGACAGAAAAATTGAAGCATCTTAAGCAAACTGTAAAAGTAAGATCAGCTTTTTTGTAATAGGCAGCTTCTCCTGTTTGTTTTTGTTCCTGCCTTCCATTGACAGATGAAATCCTGCATTTTCTGCTCTCAGATTTTGGGGCTGCACATGAACATGTTTGACTGTTGCACTGCTTATTGTCATAAGGTCCAAGTCAAACAAAGAATCTGCTGTGTGTACTGTTTGTAGTGATTGCTTTGTTATGCAGGGTTATGCCTGGTGCTTACTCTTATTTTCCCATCTTTCCCAGGATACTCTGGAGTTCATAAAAACTTTTCAGTCTGAAGCCCCATTGAAAAGAGGAAATGTGTCAGCACAAGATGCATCCCTTCATGAAAGAGTAATGGCTCAGGTGACACAATTTAATCCTTCTTTTTTTCCTTTCCTAGCTTTTGTAACTTAAATACGTAAAACCTTGAGAGTGGCTTTGTTTAGAGTAAAATGTTTAAAGAAGAGAAGATTCCAGTTTTTTTTGCTTGACACAAAATTACTTGATTTTAAAAATTTGTTTTCAAAATGAAGTTTTTGTTTAGATTGAAAGCAAAAAATGCTTGATGTTCAAAACCACAGGCATGTAAACTTGAATATTTTATTAACATTTTAATGATTCTTTCCAGCTACGAGCTGCTCTGTATGACATCCATGACATCTTTTTCACAATGGAGGCATCGGAGAGAATGAATATTCTGCGTCACGATCGTGAAGTTCGTAAAGAGAAGATGCTCAGGCAAATGGTGTGTTATATTCCAGGGAATGTAAACTGTTTCAGGACTTTAAGTACTGAGTCATTTCACATTTAAGGGATTCTTCCTCACCCTGTACAATGTTTCTTAAATCTAAATTTTTAATTATTCTTTTGTAGATAACTTTCTTCTGTATTCTCTTTTTTTTTAGGATAAAGTAAAGAGCCCAAGAGAACGAGTGCCACTTTCAACAGCTACACAGAAATCTCTGGACAGGAAAAAGTTCATGAAGTATGTGTAGCTCTCCCTTGGGTCAGGAGGGTTGATGTAAGGGGGTTCAAGAGAAGGAGTAGGGGACATAGGAAATAGTCAGGAGAAGTTTATGGAATAGATTTCTTTTCAAACTGACATCTCTGCCAGGATGAATGAGTATAAAGCTTTCCAGATGTGTGGTGTCTTGCTAACTGTATTTTGCTCTCACTTCTAAGAGACTCTTTGTTTGTAAGGAGGAAAAATGTTGGTTCTAAGTTATGCATTTACACTGTAATGGGTGCTTAGTTTATGTTTGATTTTGCAAAATGTAAGAAGTGCGCCAAGTGATTTTATCTATCTGAAGTGCTCAGCAAGAGACACTTGATAGAGTATCTCTGGCAAAGTTTTTCTGGGGAATAGTAGCAGGCATTAACTTGCAACACTGTGGACAGTTGTTACACTTGCTTCCGAATAAAGAAGTGATGATCTGTAGGATTGCTGTGGCAGTATTACATGTAGGTGTAGTTCCTCTTGTAGGCTTTCTCTGAGTGTTTCTGTTCAAGACCTGGATGATGATTTGCTAATTGAAATATGTTTCAATAATTTTGTTTCTCTAGGGCTTCTGAAATGGGAATACCAAGTAAAAAAGTAATCATCAAACACAAAGCTCCTGAAAATCGGTGGGTGATAGTTTCTTAACAGCATTTTAGTACAAGTAACTGTCTTACAGTGATGGATTCTGTGATCTGTACTGTTGGTTTGCCATTGATCATCTCAATTCCTGTTACTATTATCATGAAAACTAATGAAATCTGATTTACCATGGCTCAAGAAAAGGATTTATTAGCTCATTATATGTTAGGAAACATATGTTTTCTTCAGAGTCAGTTCTGAAATTTTATCTTCAGAGGTTATGTATTTATGACTTTAAGTCTTGGTGCTCAGATTTAAGGTTTTCTCTGAGATGCACTATTAAGCTTCAGTTTGGCACCACTACTTTTCCTAATACCCTTTGCTTTGCATTGGAATTATTGATAATGCTTATCTATAGGAAGCTGTCAGAAAAGAAGTGGCTTTCTGTTGTGAGGAAAGTTTTGTTCCTTGACTGTGTGATTGCTCAGGTCACAGAAGTTACAGTGTTCAGTACATGTTGTTCATGCAAACAACAGCTGCTCTCTTATGAGGCCTGTCTGCACATGTATCTCATATTAAAAATCAGATACCTGGCATCCCTTAAAAACATTTTTTATCCCATGTTTACCCAAAAGCCTTGAAGATGTGCTGTCTACTCATACAGTTCAGCCTTCAAGGACTACTGTAAGCAATTCAGCCTTTTTTACCATGTGTTCTCATCAATGACTGGGAACCCAGGGCACTATTGTGGGACATCTGTTTGTGTGCTTTTTTTGTTTCTTTGTTTTAAATAGTGGAAGTAGTAATCCTATTCTGGAATTTTAATTCCAGACACTTTACCTACATGTAATTTGCATTACAAAACATGTTAACCTTTCTGAAATTTGTTAGGTGAAACATGATGCGTAATTTGGTATTTCTTGATACTTTCATTTTTAAGGGGAAAAAGCACTAATAAAGATTTGTTTTAACAGCATACTTCAACCAAACCAAGGACAGAATGCCCCAGTTCATAGACTGCTTTGCAGACAAGGGTAAGAGCACAGCATGTTTCTAGTCTAAAGATGAAACAAAATGCAAAGTGCAAGAACAGTGATTGATGAATAATGTTTACACATAACTGTTGTTCAGAGTAAAAATAATTACTTCTCTCAGTATTTTGAGAGAGTGATGAAGCTTTGTTTTACCTTATACTGCAGGAAAATATTCATTGTTGTCATCCTCTTGTGTATTGTCTTCATTTACACTGTTCCAACATTTCTATTTGTAACATTCATTCCATGAAGCTTTGCTTCCACTTAATGAAATATGTATATTTTTATATGTAGACTGTAATGCCATGGTACAGAAACAAAATCAGTTCCTTGAATAGAGGTTTTCAATCTATTCATGGGGAGATGTTCTCCTACTGAATGTATCTATGTAAGCCATAATATCAGTAGGAAATGTACAGGTGCTCAGGATGAGGCTCTGTGGGACATCGTAAAAATGTTTTCATGCCAAACACATTTTGATAGTGTCTATATTTTTGTATACAGCCTTTCAACTTTGCTGCAAGTGACTTATTAACTCTTTTATATTTAATTAGAACCCCTAAGGCCCCAGAGAATGGGGTTGGGCAAAATAGAAGGAAGGCCTCAGGGAGCAGAGTGTCTAACAAGTCTGTTTCAGGTGTGTAGAAAATTGGTGCTCGGATCTTATAGTAAATAAGTTACTAGTATCTAGAAAAAATTAATTGGCAATATATTGTTTTCCTTTCCTTGTGTACCTGCTTTGCTATGCCTTAAGTCTATCCTATCTCTTTAGACAAACCTGCGCTGGTAACTGAACCATTCACTTTCAAATTCTATAAACATAATATATAGAATGTGCTGCACAGCTCATTTGCTTTCACTCACCAGATGCCCTGTCATAAAAAAGATTGCCAGATATATTCACTGGAACTGTTGAAAAATTGATTGTAGTCAAAATACAGTTGGATTAGAATCTTCATGTAGTTTGATTTTTAGTTCTATACACACATCTTCAGCATGGAGTGTATTGAAAGGACAGGAAGGACAGTTTCAGACTCTCAGCGGGTGTTCACTTATCATACAGTCATAAAATTATATATATATAATATATATATATATATTCTATATATATATTCCTGTAGCATCTCACAGCATGTTTGAGTCTTTATGACCCAAGTTTAAAAGTGGAGTATTTCTGTGCTACCTTTGGTTACCTTTTATATAAAAGGTTTGATAATATTGCTGAACCTCTAATAAATTACTATGAATGATCTTACACAGTTCTTAGTTTTTTAATTAGGTTTTAAATTTCTTAAGTACCAAACCTAGATTTATCAAAAGGTAAAGTGATTGATAGGTTTTAAAACTATTTAAGATCTGGATTACACTTTACTCTCAGGAGACAGAAAAGAGACAACAAAACAATGAAAACCTGTGACAGTTACAGTATTACAGAGGTTGTAAAAGAGTAGTAGTAGTGTTTGGGTGGTGTCAAAGTCAGGTCTGTGAGTCATTCGAGGTTTGGATACCATCCTCAAATTCATGTAATTCACACCAAGCTGGTAACGAACAGCAGTGGTGTTTACATTGTGTCTGGCACCAGACATCCAATTAAGTATTCAACACTCTTCTGTGTTGGCAGTGTGCTGCTCTGCTAAGGAAGTTCTGGGTTCATCTTAGTCATAATTGCCAAACTTGTGACAGGTCATGCTTGGCAATGAAAAAAAATCCTTTGGGATATATCTCCAAATTTCTCTTTGCCTTGTTGCTATTTGTCAAATATCTGGAAAGTCATTGAATGCCATCTGCAGTGGCCTTCTCAAAACTTCAGGCAGATGTTGCTAACCAGCTGTATGCTGGTTAGTTCTGGTTGTTCAGTGTGACTTCATGTAGAGCTTGGACATCACACATGTTCCTGTGGTGCAATACCAACACTACTGCATGCTCCTTCAGGAATAGGTTAGACTTCTTGTACTAAATTAATAGAAATGCATTCTGAAATTATTACATGGGCATGAAAGAAACAATCTGCATAATTTTGCAATAATGAGTGAACTTAATTTAATACAGTTTCCTTTATATATAGATGAAATGTGGATAGTGAAAAGTCTGGCACTATGTTAAACAGGGTGTTGATTTAATTTCTTGTCTTCGTTCATTCCTGACTACCAATTAAATTGTGCTTATTAGAGGGACAAAAAAAGGAGGGCTAGTAAGATACAGCTATTATAAATACATTCAACTTTGATATGAGACAAACCCTCAGAAGAGAATTATAACATACTTATCCAACTTCTTAAAATTTTGTTCTCCTGACTGTTGTTTTAAATTCTATCTGCAAAGTGCTTTATAGCTTTAATACCACTCAGACTGATAGTTACCTTTTTCTCGCAAGAAGACATTGTGTTTAGGAATCCAGTGGCAATCCTAAACTTAGTTTTTGTTGGTTATCACTCCCTCAATCCAACGTTCTGTCCTTAAGAGAAAAGTACAGATTCCTAAATCAGTATTTTTTTAAAGTTTAATTAGTTTAAATCAGACCAAGATATTCCATCAATAGCCTGCAAGCGGGGCCAGGCAGGGCATTTAATGGGGGCTGATTGTGTTAGACAGAAGGTGGTTGAGATGAGGTTGCTCCTACAATACCTCTTCATCTCCTCTGCCCAGTTTCCTTTCCTGTGGAAAGGAAATAAGGGGCAGAAGGCACATAGAATAGCTGGGGGGGTGGCAGCACTTGGCTGAGCCAAGGGCACAGCTTGCCCAGGTGAGATTGTGGGGGCTGTGGAGTTTGTTGGCTTTCAGGCCAGCACTTCAGGAAGCCTCAGACCTGGTGTGTGTGTGAGTAGCAGGTCTGTCCTTTGTCCCAGGAGAGAGGCCTCATGTGATTGCCCCTTGCCACTGGAAAAGGATGGGTGATTAATTGTTTTCAGAAGTGTCACTGTTTTTGTTTGAATTTGCCTTCTGCAATTCCTTAGTCTAGATTGCTATGGAATTTTTGCACACTCATTACTGTAATGTGCTATTACTTGTGTGAGATTTTTTATATAACTTGGAGGGCCCTTGGGGTGAGTTAAGGGGTAGTGTTAATCACTAAGAGCACCATGTCTGTCAGCCTGGTTGTCTGTTCTGCAAGATCCCAGGTGATCTGGGGAGGGCTGGGCCAGTGGGAATGCCTTTTGTTAGTGGGAGCCTGTTGGAATATGAGGGCTCTGGGCATTCCCAAAGCTGCTTTGGCCTGTGCTAATTGTAGCCACCAGACTCCTCTAAGTAACCACTGCAGCTCTGACCAAGAGTAACTGAAGACCCCAAAAAGGACTGGAACTTCCTTTGTCACATTCATTTATTGCCTGGTAGTCATTTCTTTTCCATGGCTGTCTTCCATTCCCACTGCTCTGCACCTGGTGGTATGATTTTCACTGCTTTGTGTAAATGTTTGCTCACACTGCTGCACTTTCTTGATAACTGCTTGAACCTAAAGAATGCTGAGTTGTGCTGCTTCTTAGCAGCCTGCAGTGCTGAACCCTCATTACTGGAAGATACTTGTGCTATGCATAGTATAATGTGGATTTTTAAATGTATGTATGTATATACTTGTTCCCTCTGGAAAGACTTATTTGTTTCTTTCTTTATTATTTCTTTACTTAAGCATTCTTCCTTTTATACTCTGCCTGATGATTTTCATCCTGCACTTCTAATTCTGGTCAAACAGCTGTCTCTTGTTTTAATTAATCTGACAAAAGGAAAGAGTTGTCTTAAGTATTCAACTTGTAAAATATTTTTTAATTGATAATTTGTTTAAAAGTAATACATGGAAATTTTAACAGCCATTTAATCTATTTTGATTTTGTGATAGTTCTTTTAAAAATTTTTGAATTGTGGTTGTAGTTATTTTAGAATAGCAGAAAAGAAGATAGAACAGTTATTGAGTAAAACAATACCATGAAATGCCATTACTTTTAAACCTACAGGTAGTTTTCATAAGGCTTTTGGGATGTGGCATTATGAAAACTGTCATTTTGAAAGTAATCACTGAATGCATAATATTGCTTTAAAAAAAATTGTCCTCATTTTTTTCAGCTATTTTTGTTGGATAATCCTGTTTCAAAAACCATTACTATTAATAGTAATATGATGATGTTTCTACTTATTTTTAGGAGCATATGCAGGAAGAACCCAAAGAAAGAAGCAAAATGTTGTGATAATTTAAGAAGACAACATTCACTGGGATAAAATGTCTGTGTTTTAATGATGGCATTCTCAGCACTGATTTTTAATATTGCATTTTCTTTACATATATGTATATTTAGACATTATAAACCTACTTTGTCATTTTCAAATGACACATTAACACAATCATATTGAAGCTACTTTGAAGCTCTAATGCTTGTGGGAAAACTGCATGTTAGAACTTGTGTACAGACAAGTATTAATATATAAAAGATTCCTAATCTTGTTTATTTAAAGACTACCACAGGGCAACATGAAGGTAATTTGTGACTTTTTCACACTTTCTAATTCTAGTGTCTGACATACTTTTTGCATTACTTAAATTGCAATTATTGTGTATGAGTGCCACCATAAGTCAGTCATGGGTATTTAGTTTCATACCATAAAGTTAAAGCACCTAATGTGAAAAAAAAAACAAAAACCCAAACTTAATTTAAACAAAAGTGAGGTTTAAAGTCAGTAAATTTGTCAGGAGCTGTTTTGAATGTACTTTCCTTAGGTTGAACCAATGAGATTGGTTCAATTTCAGTTCTAAAGGCCTTGTACCAAATGTTTTGCATTTCTGCTGAGCTGGACAGAATCTGGTCCAGATTGACTCCTGGGCTGATGGACACATACTTACACTGACCAAAAATGTGCATTTATGTGTGGTAGATCAAACCACTCTACTGAAAGAGCCCTGGGTTTTTATTGCCCTGCTGTCTACTGCATTTTCTTATGGAAACAACATCTGTCTGATATGGAGATGTGTATGTTCTACAGAAACTTCAGAAGGTAAGATTTTAACTGGTTTACCATTTCAGACTTAAATAGTTATTTCAGTCTGTAATAGTAATTCAGATATGATACATTTAATTGATGACAGTTGCAGTTTTTCTGAGCAGTTTATCTTCTGCTGTGATCTAACAGGCCTTTGTACTGAACTCATGATTTCTGCAGGTGGGGAGCCCCTACCAAATCCCAACACTTTAATATTTATGGATATCTAACATTAAAAGATCATGGTTGTGATTTATCGTAGTCTTCCAACTGATGAATATTATCCACCAGCTTGAGGAGAGCATAATTCTCCACCTTCTTTTAATGAACTTGAGACATGATATTAACAAAGTTCTAGAGGGAAAAGCTCGGCTGTATAATTTTTGCAGTGGAGAACTGACTGACAAAATGTAAATGGAGTTTTATTTTGTTACTTTCCCAGTGTCAATACAATACAACGCACTAAACTTTGGAGGCTTTCTAATGTGTTGACATGAATGTAAGAGAAAAAACATGAACTGAAAAGTTCATTGTGGTAAATAGCATGAAAGAGGGATGTTAATAATGGGATGAGGCCAGTACCTTCATGGGCAGTGATGAGTGGATTGGCTTGACTGTGGCACCAGCCTGTGGCTTTTATCTGCTACCGAGTCTGTCCTCTGCAGCACTTGGTGTTGTTCAGAACAGGTGTTTTATACCAGGCACTAAGTTACCCAAATTCCATGCTTGGAAAATGCAAAAACACTGCCCAAGCACCTCGAAGAGAGACGCTGCTCGGTTTGTTGAAAGTCTGGGACCGTGGCCTCCCCTAATGGTGTAAGTATGAGTTAACAGCAGTGGAAGACCTGCCTCCTTCATACAAACGCTGTGGTGCTTTAAAATCTCAATTGTAATACAGAAGGTGCCCGAGGCAAGTTGCCTGCTCACCCGATGGGCATCAAAGCTGTGTTTTTGTTCCCAGCTTCCCTTAGGAGTGGAAAACATCTCAAGAGAGGAGGAATTTACAGTGACAAGAGCAGCCTCTGTCACAGATGACGAAAGGTGCTGTTGATATAGCAGCACTAAAGATTGATGTTTTTAATGGATGTTTTATGTGCTGTATTTATTATTAGCATAGGCAATATGTTGATGCACAGATAGGTTTAGTGTGTTAGTAGAAATGAATGTTTCCCTTCTCTTAGGGTTTCACATCTAAACCTCTTGTTCTTCAAGCATGTTTCCAGTGTGTAATAAAGCATTATAGCACAAGGGTTTGTTTTTTTTTTAACTTTCATGAGGCCTTTTTCTTGACAAGTGCCAGAATTTGGTTTTGTACTTGCTGTTTTGTATTTATACATATTTATCTTTTTATTTCGTGTGGAATTGTGGTACCATTACAGAAGTCTATTTATTTTTGTACTTTGTTTCATTTTCACCAGTCTCGCTTTTTACTTAAAGCATTCTGCACAATAAACTCTAAATCTTTACCAAGAAGCGCTTTCTTTCCGTGCTGTTGGCGGAGCTTTGCGTTGTCCGCGCTGAGGGCGGGCCGGCAGCTGCCGGCGGAAGGAGCGGCCGGCGCGCGCTGTCATGTGACGGGGCGCAAGATGGCGGCGTTCCCCTGGTGAGGCGGCGGCGGGCTCTGGGGGCTAAGGCCGGCTCTGAGGGCTAAGGCGGGGGTGGCCACCGATGTGCCAGAGGGGAGAGTGCGGGGCCTCTCCGCCCGCGGGGCTCGGGGCAGTTCGGACAGTTCAGGGGACTGGGGGACGCCTGTGAATGGCGGGGGCAGCGGGGGCGCTAGGTGCTGTGGGACCGCTGCCCGGCGTACTGGCTGAGAAAGCCGAGGGTACCGATGACATTCATGACACCCCGGCGTTACACTGAGCTGCGCGGGTGCCGGGCCGGCGGCACAGCTCTGCTGCGGGACGGAGCCGCAGCTGTGAGCCGGGTGGGACGCCACGGCCTCCCGCTATTGCCGCTGAGATAAGCAGGAGCTCCCCGAGCGCCGCCGGCTCTCCCCGGTGTGTTGTCATGGAGTCCTGCTCGGTGTCTGCTCGGTGTCTGCCCGGTGTCCTGCCCGGTGTCTGCTCGGTGTCTGCTCGGTGTCTGCTCGGTGTCCTGCCCGGTGTCTGCTCGGTGTCTGCCCGGTGTCTGCCCGGTGTCTGCTCGGTGTCTGCCCGGTGTCCTGCTCGGTGTCTGCCCGGTGTCCTGCTCGGTGTCTGCCCGGTGTCCTGCTCGGTGTCTGCTCGGTGTCTGCCCGGTGTCCTGCTCGGTGTCTGCCTGGTGTCCTGCTCGGTGTCTGCCCGGTGTCTGCTCGGAGCGAAGGGCCGGAGCGCTCCGCCCGCCGCCCCCGGCGGGGTCACTGCGGGCCCGCTGTCCCGCCCGCTCACTGCTCACCGGTGGAGATGAAGTCTCGTGCTGTGTATTTACCGATATTAGCATAGTTTAATCTCTGTTAGTTGTCTTTCACAGGCTCTTTAGAAATAGACAGGGGCTACAGACAGAGGTAGAGTCAGCTTCTAGCAACGTGCTTTTACAGGAAAATGTGTACATCTCAGGGGGCTACACTGCATAGGACATGGGATTGCTCAGTCTAGTATTTGGTAAAGGAAGGATAAAAGAAGCACTCGTTCTCTAACAGACAAAAGAAGTAGCAAAACAGAGCAGCAGAGATGCTGAAAAACTGATTTTTACATAGTACAGCAATGAGCTAACAGCCTAATACATAGGTCTAGTAACTGATGTAGAAGTGGCCATGGGGAAATAACCAGACCTTTACTCAGAGTAAGATGTTTTCCATCATGCTGTTTCTAATAAAGAAGATATTTTCATGCTATGGGGTTTAGCAGAACACTAGCTATTTTTAAGCAGTATTAATGCTAAAAAGCTGTTCTGTGGATTTATTGTCTGCATAGTCATCAGTCTACATATGAGGAAAAAAATAGCACCTGTTGATGCTGAAGAGTTGTGTTAACATAATGTTCAAATTAAGCAAATTTAAAAATTTTAACAAATTTGTTAAAGTAGTAAAAAGTATATAAAATAAAGTGTAGGGCTACAATGCATTTTTATAATAGCTATGCATGAATATCTGGAGAAATTGTTTTTAGGGTTAATACTCAGATAATGATAGGTACAGTCACTATAGGATATTCCTCATTGTATTACCAATACCAATATATGTGTAGTGTTGTAAAGGAACTCTCTTCCATTTTATATGCCTGGCTCCTTTGTTGTGAGCTTTTTGAAGTGCTTCCTTTAGGATAAGCACTGTCTCTGGGAGAGTGCTGTGTGCCTGAAAGCAGTCCCAGGAAAAAAGAGGTTTTATCAGGAGGAGAGAAAAAGGTTGGTAGGCTGGCAGGTGTTAAGGGTGCCGAGTGGTGGCAATTGCAATGGTGCTCATGTGTGGAAAAGATTGAAACCCACTGTTAAAGGAGTTCCTGAAGCAAGGATGTAATCATGCAGGATGCACAGAATTGAAATCCCAGCTTGGCCAGAGTCTTAGTTTTATTTCCTCTCAAAAGTTGGCTGCACTGCTGTGGCCAAGAAAGGAGTGCTTAATCTCCTTTCCCTGCAGAGTAAGCAGAACATAATGACAGAGCAATCTTGATCTCATCTTCTGTATTAGCTGTGTTACAAGCTGTGTTATCACTTGCATAGCCACATCGTAAAAATGTACTTTTAAAAGACTTCTTTGCAGAGTTTACAGCTCTTGTTCACTCCCACGTGTGTATTATTACCATGTGCACTTGTCCAGTGTGCTTACACTAATTTGAATGCAGTTGATTTTGGCCTGGAGATGCTGTGAGAGCTGTCAGCAGTTAAAGAAATGTTATAATTGTGTAGCCAGAAAGAATTTGGAAGATTTTTCACCCAGATGCTGATTAATCCATGATGCAAATGAGCAAGAAGAGTCATTGCACAATAGGATAATAGCAAAAGATCAAGAAAACAAATAAGCATGTGGATTTCACTGGATTCTTTCTTTTGCTCTGCTCTATCTCACTAGATGTCAAAAGTTTCTCCTTGGAGTGGCACAACCATAAATAATCTAATCGGTAATTCATTATTAAGGAAACTTGGATTTTTTGGGTACATGGTATCTGCAGAAGAGCTGGCTGCTTAGCACTGCTGAAAATCTTCCAAATGAGTTATGTCTTTGAGTAGGAATGGAATTATTTGAAAGTTTGGATTAATTCTTGTGGGAAAGATGTGTGTTATAAAGGGGAAGTGCTATTTGATTTCATTAGGAGTCTGATTTTACTCATTCAGCTGAGGCAGTAGTGTGTGCTATAAACATTCTCAGGATCCTGAACGAAAAAAAAATAACAATTAGCAGCTCTGCATGTTTCAAAGACTGAAAAAAAGTACAACTAAATGGCTGAAAGTAAAAATTCTCCAGTTTTAGTTTTATGTTATCTTGGTAGAGAAAAATTTGGATCTTTATGCTTGCTTATTTTTCAATTTTTTTTTGTAAATAAGCATTTGTGTGTATGTAGGCTATGCTTCTCTCTTAGTATGTGGTTATTTATATGCATGTACACTTTCCCTTCACTCTTTAAGGCATGCAAGATCAAGGAACTATGTGTCAGAATCTGAAGTATGCAAACTGGAATCTGTACCCTTGGACTTTGGCGATTACCATCCATTGAAACCCATTACAGTGAGTTTTTTTGTGCTTTAGGAAAAAAAATCTGAATTCAGACTGATTGTGTTCCTCCTTTTACCTCTTTTTATGTCAGTTCCTTTAAAATTAAAAGGCTATGAGGCTGGTGGTGGTACTTGTGAAGTTGCTTTCTGTGCTAGTGACCTGTTGTAGAGGCAACAGGGTTTATTCTGTTTGCCCTTTACAGAAGTTTGCTGGTGCTGTTTGGTGTCAGAAAGAGTCTCCTGACAAACACAGCACCTCCAGGTAGTAGGTTTTCTTGGTTGCATTAAATGCTGAATAATGGATAAATTTAAAATCAAATTGTTGCATTACAAATGACCTGCATAATTGCTTGATGTGAAGTTTGGTTTTGGGTTAGCTTCCAGTCAGCTGTGTACTTTAAAACATTTATAATTTCTTTGATGTGTAAGAGGCTTTTAAAGATGTACAGAAAAAATCCTGCTTCAAAGAGATGAGTTACCCACTAATGAATGATAAATGGGCAGCAGCTTCTGCTCAGGAAGGTCAGCAGGGAGAGAAGATGGTGGCCTGAGGTATGGATTTGATGTTCTAGGCTTGAGTGTTCATACGAGAAAAGTAAAGCTGAAACTGGCAGAGGAAATTAAATAGCAAGAAAGCGTTTGGAAGACAGGGACAAACCTAATAAAATAGAGGAGGGGTACTAGAAAGATATTCAGAGTGGTTGTTCTTACAATTTTGTAGACCTAGAATTGGAAGGAAAAAAAAAGCAGTGGAAATGCTACAGAAGAGTGAATGCCTCCAGATTTTGGGAAACAGGGGGCCTCAATGTAAATGCTGGTGCTCATTCCAAAGAATTTGTTTGATGTCTTCTTGCTTTCATTGCAACAGTACAATTTACGTAGCATAAATTCGATGATTTATTACAGAACAGTGAGGGAAGAGAAAGCCTTTTTGTTAAACAGTTCTGAACTTTTTCTTTAGGTTACTGAATCCAAGACTAAGAAGATGAACCGGAAGGGAAGTACATCTTCCACCTCCTCCTCTTCCTCGAGTTCTATGATGGACCCACTGAGCAGTGTGTTGGATGGCACCGATCCCTTGTCATTGTTTGCAGCAGCTGCAGATCCTGTGACTACTGTTCCTCCCATGGTAATGCTGGGGGCAGTTAACTAAGTAAAATAAAACCAAAACCAAACCAAAACCATAAAGCCAACCCTGGATACAATGTCTTGTCTCAATAGTGATGAGGTTAATATAGTAAATATACCATATTAACAACATATTCTTTTTTGTTTACCTGCTTTTATCTGGTTTATGTTGACGTATTTATTTAAATAAGGATTTTTAAAAACTATTGTAACTTTTGAAAGGATCAGCTAGCACTTGGAACATTAAGTTGGCCTTTATCAGCCTTTTCTTCTCTTTCCAGATCTGTATTTAACTTTTGCACTGTTACAGGATGGTGCACGAAGGAAACGAGAAAAAGATGAGAGCTCAGCAGTAGGAAGTGACTTTGAACCATGGTCAAACAAACGTGGTGAAATCCTTGCTAGATACACAACAACAGAGAAGCTTTCTATTGTAAGTGGTGGCTGCCACAGTTTATTTAATTTGTACTAGACGTTTAATGGATTTTGGATGTTGCTGTTTTATAATTCTTTCATGGGTAAATACTCATCTTCTAAATTTCAGTTTTAATGTTGTAGGAAACTGAATCACAAACTCTCGCTTGTAAAGATTGTTTTAGAGCTGAGTCCAAGTCTCTTGATATTTAGAAGTCATCACTTTTTCTCTTTTTAACAATGCAAATAACTTCTGATCTTGTGTCTTCTTCTAAATGATTAAAGAGTTAATTATCAGTGTAATTACCCTATGCATTCCTGGAATGCTAGTGAGTACATGTTTTCTAAGTCTGCTTTTTCTGCTTCCTCACAGAATCTGTACATGGGATCTGAAAAAGGTGAGCACTTTCTTTACCAGTAATAGGGTTTGCTTGAGGCAGAGTGCAGTGACAGGTTTGTGGTCAAGAATAGTTGAAATGTGTTTTCCTGCCTCTCCATTCTGACATCATGGTCCTTGCTTTTTTTGTGGGTAAGATGTCTGGATATTTATTAAAAATAATTATTGAAAATAAGGCACCCATCTACCTTGTCTTTTACTCCTGTGGACTTAGGAATTTGTGATTATTTCACTGCACTGCCTTCCACTATAGCTTAAAACTTTCTTCCATTTAAACTGAGAAATGATGTTTTGAAGATTATGTTTATCAACTCTTCTGGTAGCTGGAAGGAAAGCAGACAAGTCCTTTGGGAACTTGTTCAGTTATTCTCTTTACATGAAAGTGAAGTGATTTCAAATGTATGCTGGGTGTTTAAAAAAGAACCAAATGTTAAATATTTTATCATGTTTTCTAGCAAAGAGAATCTGGGCAGTAATCATAGCATAGTAAATCAGGATTTTTATGTATGAATAAACATGCAGCATTTCAGCATCTGCAAAAATATAAAATACTATTTTACAATGAGAGTAGTCAAACACTGAAAATGGATGTTCAGACAGAGTGTGACATCTGTATCCTTAGATACCTTTAAATTAACTGGCTATAAACCTGTGCAACTGTTACAACTTAAGAATTGGATGGGCTTTTAGGAGGAGAGTTGGACACAGACCTCCATAGAGCTTTTCTATTCTTAATTATCCCATGGTTCTATCTGGTGATTCTTTTCTTACTGGTAAAACTTGTGGGAAAATCCACTTATATCCAATTTTCATTACTTGTTACTGCCCTTGTTCAAACTGAATGCACTGTAGGTATGTTAAGATATGTGTCTTCAGGAATAATCACTAAATGAATTGAACCACTTGTCTTCTGTCACAGAAGCTGACTGGTCCATGTCAGGCTCCTTCAGGTTTGTTTCTCTTTAGAAGTCTAAGTGTTTAAATGTTAAAGAAAATTACATCTGTAATTCTTTTCAGGAAAATCCACAACTACTGGTTCAGCAGTTTCTGAAAAAGTGAGGACAAGGCTGGAAGAACTGGATGATCTGGAAGAGGTAAGGAAGTTTTCTGATGAAGTTATAGCATCATTATAAAAGTGAAAGGAATTGTGAAATAAAAATCTTTTGTGAAGCCTTTAAAAAAGGTCCTGATTCTGCTAGTGCACTATTTAGATAAAGATGTACTTTCTGTTGGAATCCTCTAGTAATTTTAATCCTTATTGTTACAGGATTCAGGCAGAATCATATTTTTGTATCACTAGAAATTGTGTTTTCAAAATTCACCTGATCTACTGCTGTTGATTTGCCTTCTAACTGCTGTAAAACTTTGTGGAGCCCTGTAGTCTTAACATCTGATAATTCTGTTACCCCTGTTGCAGATGCTGCATATGTTTACCTGAGTTTAATTTAAGTTACAGTTATGAGCTTGATAGAAATACCAAGTACTGAAGTTATTTCTCTGCAGTATTTTATTGTGCAAAAGATAACCTACTTTCCAAAGACCTGAAGGGAAGTTGTAATAAATTTTGTAGGATTCTCCCCCACAACATGGTGACTTGAGTCTATAATAACAGCACTCTCCTTCCTTCCCTCCTGCTCTTATTAAATGGGTTTGTGTTTTCTTGCCAGGGGTCGCAGAAAGAGCTGTTGAATTTGACTCAGCAGGATTACATGAACCGAATTGAAGAACTGAATCAGTCTTTAAAGGATGCATGGTCCTCAGATCAAAAAGTAAAAGCTCTCAAAATAGTAATCCAGGTCAGTTTTATATCTTTGTTCTATGCAGAACCAGTGAGATTTGTGATATAACTTGTCCAGTTTCCTTCTTGGGAAAAGAAGGGTTTCTATTTTTTTCTGTTATTTTCTTTTGTTCTTCTCTGAAGCACATTACTTCTAGAGTTTTATGACTTCTGACAATAGTTGGATTTTCAGCTTTGCTGTTATGTATTGGTTTTGACTAGGTTAAGTGAGATGGAATTCTCACTGAGTCACCAGATGACAGATATGGAAATTTTACCTGCTTAAGGATAGTTGGAACAAATGGCATGTAGCAATATCAGCTCTTTGTAGGACATTGATTTACTTTTCTGTCCTCTTCTTCTTCAGCCCCTTGCTCCCCACAAATAATACCAGAATATCTTTTTGAACACCAGAATTTTACCCATCCAGACTTAGCAGGGAAATTAAATAAAGGGATTTAGGACCTTAGCAAGCTACCAAAAACAGCTCCAGATTTTAAAAATTGTGTGTATGGGTTTTTTTTTTGTTTGTTTGTTTGTTTGTTTGAGAACTTGTGCATAGTCTTCCTTTGGGTCATTTGTGGTGGTGTGCTTTGAGGAGGGCATGGGGAAATAGGACAGTTAAATGCTCTTTTGTTTGGTTTGGCCTTTAAAAAAGGCCAGAGGCAGAGTGCAGCAGAGGACGGATGAGATAATGACATCCTTAAAAGCTGTAAAACTGATGTAATGCTCATAGTCATCCAGTGGGGTTATATAAAGTCAGGATTTTTTTGGTCATTATGGATACTCTTGTGAAAACTGCTTGAAATAATTTCATCTTAAATTGTGGTCAAGACAAAAAAGAAAATGAAACATTAATGAAGTGAGATCAAACAATTATATGTGACCTATGGTGACTAATGTACTACTGTAATACTATGAAATCAGCACTATTGTTCTTTTTTAAAAAATCCATATATAGGATTGTGAAGTGTGAATATTGTCTTTGGATGAGAAGAAAAGCAGCAGGGATGTAATGTACTTACAGTGTTTTGTGTGTAAAAATATATATGTGTGTGTGATAATGCAGTGATAATCTATGCATTGATACTTCCATATGTTCTTTTGCAACTGGTTCACAATCAGTTTTGAAATAATGCAGTTTCTAACAGGGCATCCAGTGCTTCCTTTTAGGAAAGTGGTACCAAAGTTGAATGTGTTTATCTCTGCTGAAATGTTGTTCACTTAGCACTTAACGCTGCAGATACTTATCACTAATTGAAAGACTGGCTGAGAATGGAATAGGTACTTGTGTAATAAATGAATTGAAAAGTTTAATGAAGGATAATAATTCTATAGTTATTAAGCAGGATAGGGTAGAACCCTCATGGAACTTTACTTGTGCTTCTTCCTGCAGAGTGTTGTATCCCCTGAATGAGCTGAGCAGTTCTCTTGGCATCAGGCTGTGGTTGTATGCACAGTCTGTCATTATTATTACAGACTGGTTAGTATGCAGTAGGAGGAGTGAGTTTGACTTCTGGTTAGAAAATTTTTTTCATCTAAAAGGTGAAATCACTTGACCAGAGTTCTCAGGGCAGTGGTGACATCACTATCCTTGGAGGTATTTAAAAGATGTGTAGATGTGGCACTTGGGGATATTTTTTATTGGTGATCTTGGCAGTGATGGATTAAAGGTTGGATTCAACATTCTTCAAGGTCTTTTCCAACCTAAGCAATTCTATGATTCCTCAAGTGCCTTTTTTCAAGATACTTTACTTGTCAAGATGGAGTATGCTAAGCTACTTAGAGTAAGCTGAAGTAAGTTGATTATGTATGTGAGTTCTAAGAAAAGTGGTAATGGTGATGGACAGAGAAAGGATGGAGCTCATAGAAAATCGTGTCAGTCTTGGAGACCAGAGAAAATGCCAGGCCAGAGGCCACATTTGGCTTAAGCAAGGAAGAGGTGGGTTTCTCTCCCCAATCAGTCATTCACCTGTTTTCTTTTGGTAGAAGCTGTTTTTTTGTGAGTAACCTTCTGCCAAACTTATTGACTCCAGTTTAATCTTGGAAAACAAAGTCTAGCTTAATTAAATATCTTAGAAATATCTTTATTCCTCAGCGTGTATTTTGAATTCATACGATCAATGGATGTATTTCTTCTTGGTCTGAATGAGAGTAGAACTAAGTGGGTAATAGATTTTCAAATGTGACTTTGTACCAGCCATCATTGTAGTCCAAATGCCATGATCAGGTTGTGTCCCAGTGGGTGGTGATTGATTACAGAGTCCTCCCTGGAGCTGGCTGTCCCTCAGTCTGTTTCCAGAATGTTTGAACTAGTTATGTGAACTGCAGAAATGCATTGGAAAGCTCATTAACTACACTTTTAAAATTGTTTCTTAATTTAATCTATATTACATTTTGTATTTGATATGGATGCTTAAAGAGATGGTGAAAAACTGAACACCATCCTTAAAAAAAGTGATTTTAGAGAAGTGCCTTTTAGTGCTTTGTCAGGGAGAGAATTAGTCTTGCCTGAACAAATGCACAGATCTTCATGGTCACCTGAAACTCAGCCTTGTAGGTTACCCTGTATAAAAGAAAACCAGGTCTGTGTAGCTTTGGAAATGAAACCTGAAAGTCACAACAAGCTCCATGGTCTGCTATGTTAAATGTCCTTGTGCTTCATGTTGGCCCTTTGCATCTGTGGATATTCATCCATTCCAGCTTTTCTGGAGTAAAAACACAAACTTGCATTGGCTTCTAAAAATGTTTTTTTTTTTCTTCTTCTAGTGTTCTAAGCTTCTCTCAGACACAACAGTAATCCAGTTTTATCCAAGTAAATTTGTTTTAATTACAGATATCCTTGATACTTTTGGTAAGTATCTACTGTGCCAGACTTACTACACAATTGTTAATAAGGTTATTTTTTTGTAGTGTTCGAAAGCATCAGAGTTATCCAAAAAGGATTTAGTTTTAACATGGAATATTTCCAACAAAAACGTTTGGACACCAGTAGTAAGCATGGTGTATAATTGTAGAAAAATCTCCTCAGAGCAAAGTCGTTAAGATAAAAATACTTAATATTGTGGTTCTGTCCTTTATGTATTAATGAACATGTAGAACAAAATATTAGGAAAAATCATGATCTCTGAATTTTGAAATTTAAAACACTTTTTCATTATAAAAATATTTTGATTTTGGCAGCCTTTTGACTCAATATTTCATTATTTTTGTATTTGAAGAATAGAAGTCAGAAAGTTTTCTTTGGCTGAATAGGGACTATGAAATGATCAGAATGTAGTTACTGATTTTTTTAATATATTTTTAAACTTGTGAAATTGTCATCCACTTCATGTGACTCTATTATTTTTCTGCCATGTTATGGAAAAGATTTACAATGATATTCAAAGTTGAAGGGTATTTTGGTGCCAGCAGGATATGCTGCAACGTAGATCCAATTGTTTTTTCAGGCCGTGCTTCCTCTTTGTGCTCCTTCCTACTTGCTGAAAGCTGCTGAAGATAACATAATATCCAAACTCAGTAAAGTCAGGACAGCAGCTGTCCTTTCCTGGCCTGGGAGGAATCTGACCTGTGTGTTACCTCTGCACTTAAGGGAGCCAGAGAATGTTTTTATAGTGTGAGAAGTGCTAAATCACACTGAACATTTCAGCCTCACTAGAGGGCAGCAAAATGTCAGTGTTCTAGGAAGCTTTTTCCATCTCATTTCAGTCTGTGTTGGAAAGGGAACCTTTGTACCAACATTTTGTGTTTTATCGTTTATTAATTTGTTTTTATTTTTTTATTATTTTTTAACCAGGGAAACTGGTGTATGAAAGAATTCTGTCAATGTGCATGGATAACCGAGTCTCTCTACCAGGTAACTTTCTGTTTGTTTCCACTGTGCTCCAGAAAAAAAACATGCCCAACCTTGAGGAAGGTTAAACAGGACCATTGCTACTCTATCTCCTATAGAAATGGTTCTGATTTGAATCTAGTAGCTTTTAGTTTTTAACAGAGTAAAATCCATTGCTTTCAGCTTCTGCTGTTCACAGTGTTCATGCAAAATTACATTTTGATTGTGAAGGATATACCTAAGATATAATGAAGTGTGTGTGTGGCTCTGCTGTTACTAAATGTAAACTGGGTCTTTCTGAGCTTGAAATCACAAAGAATCATGTAAATTCTCTAATAAAGAGTTTATTAGGAGGGGGAGAATTAAACAGGAATGGCCAAATTAGATGAAGGAAGACTTTTTTTTTTCCTTTTTTGTCATAGTATATGCTCTCTTCTAGGAGTACTACAGTTTAGTAGCTTAAGGTTAATGGCAGAAATGTAACAAAGCTAAGAGTCTCAGTTTTTGGTAAATAGATGTTTTTGTTGCTACACTGAAAACTTGATAGCTTTGCTGTAATAAAAGGAGGATTCTGGAAGTAGCAGCAGGCTGCTTCTAGCATAATCTTTATAATCTGGGCCCTTTTTCTTTTTTCAGTTTAAATTCCAACACAATGTAAAAATCTAATTTGACATTACAGGTGAAAGAACCTCTTTAGCAAGAAATTGAAACATTCCATGGAAAACACAGGCATTTCCTTGCAATTTGGAGTGCATTAAGTGCACATTCTTGCAAGATGAAACATTCTGTAGTTGGCAGGGGAACAGTACCATTAGTTTGCAGTTAAATCCATAGGATTGGAGCTGTAAACTTGAAACTGACAAATACTGAAATTTGAAATGAACCTAGAGAGAACAGTTAAGATAAATTTGGTTGTTGCAAAGAACTGAGAAAAGATCTGATAAGCTGCTCTTACAAACATTAACGAAGGCAGGCAGTTCCCATAGCATGTCACAATTTCTGGGCACCGTTGCCTCTGTTCTGGGGAGCTGAGCTCCTGCTGCAGCTGCCAGAGGCATTCCTGGTGGGAACTTCCCAAGCAGCTCTGAAAGTGGGAGGGAGAAGGAAAATCTGTGCTGACTGTGCATGTGAACCTTTGGGGATTTCAGGCCCCACCTCTGAGCTTGTCCCTTGGGAACCAAATGAAACAAAGTTCAATGAGAACTCCTGAGGTCCTAGATGAGAAAGATACTGAGTGCAGGAAGTTCTAACATGTGGCTTCTCTTATGCTGGAAGTCAGAAACTTTCTTGTGGAGCTTCTTACTTTGTGGAGGCAGGATTGGGAGAGTGCTGGTGTTCTAAATAGTTTCACAAGGAGTTTGTGAGGGGTTATGTTCAGTGTACAGAAACAAGGTTTTTGTCCATATTCATTATTTCCTACTTCTTGCAATAGTATTATTTAAAATTTATATTAGCCTTTTAAAATAAACTATTTTAGTGCTTAAATCTCTTTTGCATGTTCTCTAGTCATTATAGATTTATGTACATGTGTTTGTTACAGATTTTCTGTATTTTCTTTCTTTTTACAATTTCTGATTTTGGAAGAGCAGAGGCAGAGGTTGGATTCTCAGTAGCTGCTCTGAGATGAGCCCCAAGTGCTCGAATTCAAGGTTCTGAAATGATATTTACTACAAGATTGTTACCTTTTCTTGTTAATGTACTCAGCTCTGACTGCTGCTCAAGAGAGCTGAGAAGCAGATGTATTGCCAAGTTTATTATTGTGCACTTCATTTCTTGATGAATGGAAAGAGAGTACAGTTTTAAACCTAACATGAATAGTAACTTGTTTACAGAAAGAATGTAACTATTTCTGAGTTGTTTTCCCAGATAATTTTTCTCCAGAGAGTGTTAATGATACGGCTAAAGAAACTTGCTTAAACTGGTTTTTCAAGATTGCTTCAATCAGAGAACTCATTCCCAGATTGTATCCTTGTCAAATGAGACCCTCAGAGTGTGTCTGCAGATTTTTTGTAGGTTTTTCCAGAAGTGAACATGTTTATTTCAATAAAACCCACAGGACCTGATGTTTATACTGGCTTTGTTTTGTTTGTTTCAGCCTGGATGTTTTGAATGTACTTTTGAGTCATGTTTCATAGTAAACTGAATGCTTAATTATTGGCTCTGAGCAGTTTGGCAGTGACAAAATAGAGATGATGCATGAAAAATTTTGAAACAAAATCATGTAGATAAATTGTAAAAATCAGCAAAGTGTAGTGACATTAATTAGAGAAGGCCTTAAAATAGTTTGGTCAATATTCATTTGGTGTATGTTTGCTTCAGGTTTTTCATTGGTGTGAATCTCAGTTTTGTTCCTTAACTTGGCTTCAATTTAGTTATGTGGAAGCAGCAATACTGAAGTGCAATAAATTCCTATCCAAAACGTAAGAATGATGTTAAATATGGGAAGGAAGTGAATGGGCAGACTTTGGAACTAATTCAATGAATTAAGCATGAGAGTTCTGTGATTAGTAGTGGGTAGGATCTTAGCAGAACTGAGAAGCAGTACAGAGGACTTTAAGGAATTTTTAATGAGAATACCATGAAAAAAATTAAAGGTGAACTGTGATATACTTTGAAATACAATGGTGCTCTCAGTTTTCAAATGTATGTACAAATGTGATATCAGGGGTCACAAATCCAAAATTGTGCAAATTGAAAACTAGTGGCTTCTGATGGTGGAGGGAAAGGAATATTTTTGACATGAGGAGTGGAAAAAGGATAGAAAAGTGAAAGGAAAATATTGATGTCATAGTGGGAGAGACAGAGTAAGAGAAATAATTTAGGAACAATGAACCTCTATCTATTGAAAACTTTGATATAAGTTTAATGTGTTGCCAAACAGTGCCAGCTGCTGAGCAGAAAATGTTCCTTCCCTTATAATTGTCCTTCTTCAGTTATATTTTGAAATGAGTGTTGGATGCCAAATTGCTACTATACTGACAACTTTATTATCCCTAAAATGCAGTTCTTTTACTGGAATTAGTGGGCCTCATATCCAGGCACTAGTACAGCTCTGTCAAAAAGGACCTGTGGGAAAATGAGACATGGAAGGAGTTTTGCCAATTCTGCTTTAAGCATCTGGTTTCCTTACATTGAGTTACAGCTTTTCCATAGCTCTGCTGTTCTCCAAGCTAGGGGAGGAGTTCTTTAGTTTTATTTGTCTTGCTCTGAATAGCAAATACTGCAATTTGAATATAGGATATGTATTACTGTACACAGAGAATTTTACTTATGAAATAAATTTCTGTGCTAGTATCCTTTTTCTTTGATAGATATTTCTATAACTCATGCTCAATTCTTAGTCTACAAGGCAGCAACTGAAGTTATCTGTAGGTGATACAATTCTGTTGACTGTTGAAGCTCATTTTCATTTCTGATAAAAACAGGGGCATTTCGGAATGTCTCCCACGGTTAACATCTATGATCAGAGGAATTGGAGATCCACTGGTTGCAGTCTATGCCAGAGCATACCTTTGCAGGGTAGGCTGTCATTTACCTCCTCTGATCTGTATCAAAGATTTATTGCAGCCAGTGCTGCCACTGCTTCAAGGAACTACTGCTTTTATCTCAAGTAGTCAGCAGCTTGTCTCTTTCTTTCAATAGACAAACAAAAAATTATTTCTCTTCTGTTTTATGAATGGGGAATCTCTATTTAAGTGTTTGTAGTAAGTAAGAATAATTTTGTGTGCTGCTGTAGGTTGTTACAGTGCACTGGAGTAATGTTGATTTCCTCAGGGCTTACAGATATTTGAGCTGATGTTAGGATCTGTTTAAAAACAGCTGTAACTGCCTCAGGGTAGTTGCTAGTGGGCATGACTATAATATAAGCAAGGAAATAATCAGTCAAAAGCATGTGATTCAATGCTGTTTGTTGATTTGATGTGTGTGACTTGGGTGTATTCCTTCAATAAAGGCATTTTTATCTCATTGTGAAGGAGAATTGATAGATACCTATAAAATATTTTTCTTTTAATACAGGTTGGGATGGAAGTGGCACCACAACTCAAAGAAAGCCTGAACAAAAACTTTTTTGACTTTCTCCTAACATTTAAACAAGTAAGCAAATAAGTGTTTTATTTGCAAAATCAGATAAATACAGTCCTTAATCAAACTGTCACATACTTCAAAAAAATCTTAGAAGTTCTCAAATGTAGGGGTGTTTCTGCATCCAGATACAGTACGGGAAATTTTACATACATTTTGATAATTTGAAACTGCTCTATTCAGCATGCTTCCAGATGAATAATATGTGTTAGGAGCTTGATATGTTTTTCCCCCAGCTTGGTATCTGTACTTTTCTGCTACTGTCTGTTGTTGTTTCCATTCATACACAAACTTTGACCTGTTTGGCATATCTCCCATTAAATACCTTTTCACAGCAACATGTTTTGTCTCTTATTTTAACAGATACACGGGGATACAGTTCAGAACCAGCTGGTGGTGCAATGTGTGGAGATCCCTCTGTATTTGACCCTATATTCTCCTGCTATAGACTGGATTTTACAGTGTATTGCATACCATGCTCCAGATGTAAGTGAACGTGGTAGTGTTCAATACTAAAGGAAGTGTTGTGGTGGAGAGTTAATTTTGCCTACTGAAAAAACCACCCCTCAGGCAGTTCTTACATGAGTGTGAAGGCGAGTAAAAAAAGCCTTCATAGGACTGTCTGATACTCTTTTCTGTATGGGAACAATGTTTGCTTCCACAAAGCTCAAGTGTGACCACTTCAAGTTCATAGGCAGTATTCCTGTTTGTTTCTTGCTGCTCTTTAGCTAGTTTAATCTTTATTTCCTGAATTCATCAGTTTCTTTTGTCATACAGGTATACAAATGATTTGACTAAAACAGTAGCTTAACATAGTTAACAGGCTGTTTCAACCTCTGCCAGTTTGGCAGAGTTTTCATCTCTCCTGCCAGAGATAACTGACCTGGCTGGCAAATACTGATTACCTGGAGCAATGGCATGGATGAAGGATTGCAGATTTGACTTCATAAAATGGTGGTTTTGGTTGAAATGCCACTGTACCTGTTCCAGAAGATGTGTTTTATGTTATGCTACGCCATTGTTTTGCTGTAAATATAACATAAGAGAGAACTATTGGAATGTATTGAAGAGATAATTAAAACAGCTTTTAATAGATTTCAGTACAGTAATTAAGCTGAATATATTTACAGAATCTCTATTCACTAATTTTAATAAGTCATTTTTCCAGGTTCTGCTTACTGAGATGATGGAAAGATGCAAAAAGCTGGGGAACAAGTAAGTGTTGCAGAGTGTAGAAGACAGGAGTCTGTAATGAGTACCCCTGAGTCCCTGGAATAATGTTCTCTCTGTCTTTTTTGGAAACAGTTTGGATGCTTAGTGCAGCTTTCATTCTCCCAGTAGCTTACTAAATCATGATTATGAACATCTGTTTTCCAGAGATGAATTCTAAAATATGGTAGATTACTTGTCAAGCCAAAGTTAATTAGTTTAACTTGGTTGCTGCATTCTGGCTCCTAAGCCAAAGTCTAGGAATCCAATGTGTTCTCGGTTAGACATGTCTCTGATTCCTGGTTTTGCTTCACTTTTCTGGGTTTACCTCCCCTTCTTTCCCCCATCCTCCACTGGCTGCTGGCAGGCCATACATGCATTTAGCAAGGGAAGTTGTAAGCCTGCTGGCAACCTTTGGAAGGTGGTAATATTTAGGGAATTGCTTTTTCAGTATTAAAATTAGCATCTCAAACATCTCCTTGAAGTTTTTGTGCAGGGTAATCAGATTCAGGAAGATGGTCTGGTCTGAAAGTTGGATGTATTTACTGAGCTTTGTGAATGCAGTCTGCCTTGTTGATGGGCTCCTCTCTGTTCATTTTTATTGGGTAGCTTGGCTGAGTTCAGTGAGTTTTTTAACTATCTATTTTTTTTTTCTGATGTGCTTTGCACAGTACAATTCTGCAGCAGCTGAAGAACTAAAATATGTTAATCACTTTGCTGAGGAATGCCAGCATTCTGTGACTGAGCTAAGGAGCGTGGGGAAAGCATGGTTTAAAAAATGTGCTGTGAAAGTGGTATTGTATCAGAGTGTGTAGAACAGATAAAAATAATTCACATCCTCTGATGTACAAATTGTTTTGGACAGGTTTTTTGTTTTGTGGAACTTATTTTCAAATCAACTTTCAGCATTTTTCACTGTGAAGATGGGCTAGGTTCCTCCTCTTTGTTCCTGTTTTCTCTTTGAAGAAAGGATAAAATGTTGAGTATAATGACTGTTTTTTAAAGAAATGTATTTGGGACCTGTCTATTTTATTGGGAAATTGAGTAATCCAGTTTAAAACAGTAGTCTTCCAAAGTGGAGTTCTGTGTTTTTGTATCTTCTCATGACTGTCAAAATACTACAAAGCAAGAGGCATCAGGATATAAATCTTTAAATAATCTCAATATGTTCCATGAGCTACTTTGCAGCCATCTAAGTGAAAAGTGACAGCCTGCTCTCTGTATTGCAAAGCATAGACCTGGTGAACTGGAAGTGCTTGTCTAATGATAAAATGCAAATTCCAGTCAAATTGTGATGGGACCACTAAGGCTTAGGCAGAAACACAGAAACTGCTGGGTTATTTTAAGCACTCCACAGAATTTCCCTCAAGGTAAACTGCCTTGTATTCAAATTGTCTGAGACTAGTGAAGGGCACAGTGTTTTGTGAGGCAGCTTCTTGAGCTAACTCATGGCTGAGTAAACTGGATGTTACAGGATGATGCAGGGAGTTCACTCTTCCATTGTGGCTTTGGCTTGATGGTAACACCAATACCTGTCTGAATGTTTAATCAGAAATGTCTAAATATGTCATTGTCAGTTTATCACATGACTGTGACTTCGGATTTATTTTAAACCTATCAATGTGGCTTTTATAATGCATATATAATTAATTAGTAAAAATTTAAATAGAGATTTGCTGTCTCTAAGTATTCTTCTGAACTGTAGTTAAACAGAGAGTAAGTTTCTAAATGTCAGCTACTCCTGGTTTGCTTCATATTTGTAGTAAATTCCTGCTAAAATGATGGCTTCAGAAACACCTGCGTGGAATAGGTATTTTACAGGCTGGGTTACCTTTTCTTTTCTGGTAGCTTAATGTTTTCTTGTTTTGCTTATGCATTATTAATCCTCATCAAAGCAGGCTTGATTTGTGTGAGAGTCTTTTTTCCTTATTATCTTTCTTCTTTTAAAATTTACAATAGATGCTGGACAGTTGTTAGCCTAAGAAGTTCAGATTAATGTAAATGCAGGTATTACTAAATCTTGAGTTGCTGTCGAGCTCTATTGATTTAGGTTGTGTTCATTGCAGTGCTTTGCTGTTGAATTCAGTAATGTCGGCGTTCAGAGCAGAGTTTATTGCTGCGAGATCAATGGACTTCATTGGCATGATTAAAGAGTGTGATGAGTCTGGATTCCCAAAGGTAACATTTTGTATCTAATTTGTAACAATTCCTTTCCTTTGACGGAGGTCTTTATGCTCTTAGCTGCCAACATAACTTGTGTGTCACTTGAGTAAAGTTTTTCAAGTGTTTAGATCTGAAAATCTTTCTGCACACTGTACCTGCCAGACCAGTCTTGGAGGGACATGCATTGTCTGCTTTTAATTAAAAATTTCTCATTAACTTTCAGCATCTCCTCTTTCGCTCCCTGGGATTAAACTTGGCATTGGCTGATCCTCCTGAAAATGATCGTCTTCAAATATTAAATGAAGCCTGGAAGGTTATAACAAAGCTGAAGAATCCACAGGTGAGTTACTGTCCATTCTGTTTCACTACTGATTCTGTGTTTAGAGCAAAGCTGTAGCCAGTTGTTCAGTAAGCACGTGCTTAGCATGACATTGTTAACCTTTTCTAAATGCACACAGCTGCAAAAAAAAATGTGATGGCTGTAATATCTTTGGGTCATCCCTGCTTTTCTTAGCTCTTCTGAAGCATAACTTAATTTTACATAACATTATTAAACAAATGCAAATTTGGAGGTCTAGATCCTTAGGTCTGCATGAATCATACATCAGGAGTTAATTCTTTTAAGTGTAACTTTTGCAAGTGTATTTCTCAGTCTCCTGCAAATATTGGTAATCATAAGACACATGTTTTTCTAGGATTATATCAACTGTGCTGAAGTGTGGGTGGAGTATACGTGCAGACACTTTACGGTAGGTGAAAATGACTTTGTTTCCTTTGAATTTTTCTGATACAGAATAAGTGGCTGTGTTAGCAGTATGGTATTAAAGATGGAAAGGCTTTGACTATTCTGTATAAATGTGTAGGAATGAAAAAATGTGTTTCCTTTCATGAAAGATGAATGAGGACAAAAGATGCAGCTTTGAAGCTTTACTACCCCACAGCACTGAATGTTTCTTATCCTTTCATTTTAATGGCAGATGGATCAGTTTAAGTAAGGATTTACTGGAGCTATGGTAAAGTTCCTGGCTTAACTAGAGCTCTGTAAAAAGCTGATGCTTTGGCAAATGGAAATAAATTATCCTCCTCAACTGGTGTTTAGTGACTCGATTTATGTGCCAATTTCATTTGTAACCTTGGTTTTTGCTACACAGAAGCGAGAGGTCAATACAGTTCTGGCTGATGTTATCAAACACATGACTCCTGATCGAGCATTTGAAGATGCTTACCCACAGGTAAAGAGTTTATTTTGCCAAATCTGTAAAAATCTAATATGCATTTTCTTAAATGGGATTCATTCTTAAGCATTGCTGAAAACTCTTGTAATAAGATAATTATTTTTAAACACTAGCTATAATTTGGGAAGCCTCTTGGAACACTGTAATGCTGTGATTTATTTCTCCTTTTTTGCCATGCGCATCAATCTTTTAATTTTAAGAAATGCTAAACTTGAATGATGTATCTATTTAGAAGTACCATTAGTTAACTCCTACATTAACAGTGGTGTATGCTGAAGGAAATTTGCAATCATGGTAGGTTGTATAAACAGAAGAAAACCATAAAATAGTCTATCTCTCCTTGGCATTGTTAAGGCTTCAGTGAATTATTGTGTCCAGTTCTTGAGACTGAATACCAAATGAAATATGGATTAGTTGAGGACATTTTTGTAGTTACTTGAGGGGTAGAAAAAATGCCTACAAAAGAATATTTACAAAACTGGTTTGGGTTTTTCTTCTTTATTTATTTGGCTGAGTTTTTTAGTGCAGAGAGCTGGAGGACATGGAGATTCTAAATTTGAAAAAATGTGCCTAACTATGGAAGTGAAGAGCAAATAAAGCCTGGGCAGGCTGGTCAGCCTCTGTTCAATATGGGTTCTGAAGGGTATGTAGGAATAGCTATAGTTTGTCCTGCTTTGGGGCAAGAAATTATTGTTGATGAATGCTTAAAGTATCTTTCAAAACAGTTTTCTATGAATAACTAGAGAAGAATAATCGCTGGTGTGGATAGTCTTAATTTAACTCATATTACAATAATTTCCCCCTTTTTTTAACTTTTCCTTTTTCTTCCCTTTAGCTGCAGACAATTATTCAGAAAGTTATTACCTACATCTATGACTTTGCTCTGCTTTTTTCAGTGGTAAGTGATATTCTCTTTAATAAAATTTTAAGAAGAACTGTTAGGCAGTTTTTCTGCAAGATACTTTACCTTAACTGGGATATTTAGATTATTTACAACTGCACAGAATGCAAGGAATTTTTGTCAGGTAGCTAAGTGCAGAAATATTTTGTGAGTTTTCTTCTGCTTACTACTTTAGTACTTATTATTCCAATTCCAGTTTTCTATACTTTTTTTCATTAGGCTGTTAAATTCTCTAAGTTTGTTTGTTACTGTGGCATAAATGACAATCAATGTAAGATGAAATACCATTTATTTGTGTGTGTTAATGTAATTGCTGGTAGCTGTTTCTGTGTTATGATACATACTTAACATACCCTCTCATAGCACTTACACTTGGCACTGAAACAAAGTGGAACTCAGAGAGACTGGAGGCTGTGTATGAGGTATAAACACAGCAGACAGTGTGTGTCAAAGTACAGAAACCATTGAAAGAGTGAAACTCAAGAATGGTGCTGTGCATTTGGGGTCAAGTCTTGTTCACAAATTGCTTGGATAATTCTGAAAAACTTATATTCAGTATATTCTTGAGATGATTCAGAAATTAAGCATTTTAGTGTATTAAACAGCCTAGATCCTTGTTTTTTGAAGGAAATTTGAATGTCTTAGACCTTTTAACTTTCTCTGGATAGATGTGAAATTGTTGATGATGTGTGGACTATTTTAATTGTTTATAATATCTTACCTATTTTTCCCCATGGATCTCTGAATTTGTCATGATTTTCAGCTGTTTGAAGCTTATGATTGCTTTTAAAAATAAAGTGCAACATTTGATTCAAACAGTCCTGTATTTTGTGTTCCCTTCTAGATCTCTGCAATCTGTAAATTGATTCATCTTGCGAACATCACTCCTTTTCCATTAGTTCCACTTTTCATCCTTTTAGATGAATTACTGTTTTCAGAAAATATGAAAATAGTTTTACCTAAATAGCTGTGCTTATAAAACTTATCCAAGGTATTTATTGTTTTAGTGTGTTCTTTGTAACATGCCTAATTTTACTTCTTTATGTATTTGTACTTTCAGGAGAAATTCTTGCCATTTCTGGATATGTTCCAGAAGGAAAGTGTGAGAGTGGAGGTTTGCAAGTGCATTATGGAATCTTTTATTAAGTGAGTGGAGACTGTTGAAGTGAAATGCACTCTGGAAGCTCTGAGAAACTTACTGAAAGATGGCTAGGCAAGAGGAATCAGGCTATTTAGTTTGTGAAGGTGTTCCAGGGTATTGGAAAGAAGAAAGAAAATGTGTCAGTTTTGTTAATCTATTGATGGACTGTTTGACTGCTCACAGACAAAGCTGAGTTGAAGTAATTATATTGATGCTGACTTGCTGTGGGTTAAGAGAATAGTTGTTCTCCGAGCTTTTTATTTTTTTTTTTTTTTGTGTTGCCTTTGTTGGTTTATGAAATTTATTTCACATTCCAGTTGCTATGACAGTACAGAACAGAGTATTGCTACCGTGGAAAATTAACTTAGAAAACAAAAATATATTCAACTGTTCTGAAGGTCAAGCAGTTCTTTTCTTTTCAAGTAATTAACAGGTTTCTTGAAACACTTTTCTCATTTTCACCTTCCCTTTAGGTGTTTATACTCCCTGCTGAGCCCCCAAAGCCTCCTTAGGGCACACAGGGCCACCTCTCTTGGCTTTGCTCATATGAGAGATGCTGAGGCCCCTTAATCACCTTAATGGAGCTGCACTGCACATGTGCCTCTGTACCTAAACCTGACACTGATGCTTCCTGTCTGTCCCTGAGTAGCTGAGAAATGATATTATATCTTGGTAAATCTAGGGTTGTTTTGTTTTGATGTTTTTAGATTGCCTTAATGTATCACATGTCCACCTTACTGTGTCCTTTAAGGAGTCAGAGTCTGTGGCTTGTCAGTGCAGCTGTGTATATTAAGATAATATTTCTTGGCTGGCATTTGTTGGAATTGTACACATATTAACCACGTGATTGTTGGTGTTCTGTGGATCACAAATGAACTTAAAACTTGTGCAGTGTCATACAGTGCTGGTGATTGGAATTATGCATTAAACCAATGTTATTCTACTCATTTTTTCCCGTTCTGACAGAGCAGTATTTTCACCACTATTTCTAAAACTCTTTCTAGGCATCAGCAGGAGTCAACAAAGGATCCTGTTATACTCAATGCTCTCCTGCATATCTGTAAGACGATGCATGATTCTGTGAAGTAAGATGAACTTCTATTAAGAACTCTCATTTATGCAAAGTTGGGCTGCCTGATGTGGTTTCATGTTTCTGAGGCTGTTTGTTTCAAGGTGGATTAAGACATGAATCCAATTAGTGCTGAGGGAAGAGCTGTGCAGTGAAGTGGCAGCACGTACCATTTGCTCTTTAATTACTGCTGTATTTTGAATACTGAAGCAGAATTTTAAAAGGGAAGTAGCAGTGGGTTTGTAGTTTTCCAGTGAAGCAGAGACACTTTACAATCCAATCTTCAAAACACTTTGAGAATGAAACCAATGTAATCTTTGAGTTATAATGAATAATATTTCTATTTCTGAGATTCAAGAGAATATGTAGCTACTGAAGCACAGATTGCCATCAGATTTGTGGGTCACTGTTTTCAGCCATTACAAAGGGGAGTGAAATCTTTAAAAGGTTACCTGGAAGATCTCTAGGAACTTCAATAGGGGACGCTAGAACTGAGAAACTGTTGAACCATCTGTATCTTTCCCCTAATTCCTCCTCTTCTATTTTGCCCTTGACTTTGAGAGCTGAGGTTGTTTGGGATCCCCTGTGCTCTGTTGTACCCTCACTGTTTCAGTAGCAGTTGTGCAGTGGGGAAAGCATTGTGGTTTGTGGGTAACTTGAAAAAATCACACCGAAATCTGTGTCTGATTGAAAACCCAGCCAGGATCACAATGCTGCAAATTCTAACTCTCAAGAGGACAAACCTTTTTTTTCTTCTGGTTTGGGTTGAATTGTAAGGGCACAGTCTCTTTTGTCACTTTGATAGCCCAGAGCCTCTTAGTATGGCAGATGCTGCAAAGGAAATTAAAACTTTCTCATCCTTGATAGACCATGGATTCAAGATTTATTGAATAAAGAGGTCAGATTTAAAATATAATTTCAATTTATACCAGCTAGAGTGCTTTATTTTGGGTTAGAGTATCTTATTTGGCTGTATGTTGCACTAAACACCACTTCAGCCTTTAAATAGAACAATATATTGTACCTAAACGAGCTTATTAAAAAAAACCAGAGCAGTTTATAGCAATCCATATTTGGTGCTTCCTCTGTTGCTTTACCAAAACAATTTGATAGTTTACTGGGACCTTTAAAATCCCTTAAACCAGCAGTTCCTTGAGCTAAGATGGATGTACATCTCTTATTAAATCACCCTAAATCCCAGTTATTTTTAAGCAATTCGTGCGTGTGTTTTTGCATTGTGATTCAGGAAACTCCCAGCTCATTGTGTGGGGCTCGCTGACCCCTGTAACAGCTGCTGGAGAATAACAGCCTGTAGACTGGTAGGGGTCTGATTCACAACTGAACTGCAAACCTATTAGTGACCTGGAGATCTCGTTACAGGCCTTCTGAGCCTTTCAGAGCCCATCAGTTGACTCTTTTGATTGGCAATGCACTAATGAGCTAATCATGCTGAGGTTTGCTTTCCTCCCTTACTGAATTTGTATAGTAAAACTATTGTTCTCTTCCCATCTGGTGTCTGTGTTGGAAATTGGTAACTGATATACTAAAGGTCAAAGCTGGAGCCAAGCATATAATAGTAAAGGGATTAAATTGTATTAGTTAATTGTAATTTAGCTTTTTGTTCATCCCTCTTCAGTGAAACAGGTTTGATTGACTGGATTTTTATGTGATGTAAATTTGTTTCAAATTAGATTTTGGACTCTTGGTGTAGAATAGGTATCTGTGGTAGTTTTGAAAATAAACTCCTTTTTACGTATCAGTTTAGTTCAGTTCTTACTAAAACATGAAGAAAACCAGCACTGTAGCAAGGTGAAATTAATTATTTTTTAAATTCAGAGGCAAGGTTATTTAAAACAAAAAAGCTTAAACAAAACAAACCCCAAACTAAACAATAAACTAATGTTATACAGTGCATAATATTTAAAAGGTATTTCAAAAGTTTTACTCCTTAAATAGGATAACTTTCTTTGAAGAATAGATGTACTAATTTCTTTAGGTTTTTATACTTAGTTCTTACTCAAGTTCTAATGTTGTAACACAAGACTGAAGCCATTTGTTTGTCACAATAAAAAACGTTAGTGTAGCTTCCTTCTCCTCTTGCCAAAGTCTGAGTTTTTGAGAATCTAAAGACACTCAGCAATTTTTCATTTTTTAAAAAATCTAAAATTTAGTTTGGTTCGTGGCTGGCTTGGTGATATTCACATTAAAATTAGTTTTATACAGAAAAACTTATAATGTATCATTTGAACCATTATAGATGAATAGGATAAACAATATTCTAAAATTTACCAAATAATTTTTTTTCTAGTGCACTAACACTTGAAGATGAGAAAAGAACATTAGCAGCTCTGATAAATGGATTCATAAAAATGGTGAGTGCCAGTTGTGTGCAACTGTTGTGTGCACCTTAGAGCTCCTATTTTTGTGACATCCCTGAGGAACAGGTGCCTGTGTGGCTGAATCAGAGCCCAGTCTCTGACTTGCTTAAGACCACTGAAAACCACAGTGCATTTCAGTGAAATAAGTGTGTCTGTGTTTAAAGGAATGTCACACAGTGATGAAGCTGATATGGTGCAAGATGAAAGTTTACAGTATACATGTTGTTTATTTAATTGTATTTTCTGCCAGTTTTGTAAATCTCCTGTAAAACAGAGCATGTATTTAAAAAGTTAAACAGCAAGTGAAGCATCAGAGGGGTCACTGGTTTATGTGAAGGAAGTTCCCTACTTAGCTCTAAATGGAACCAATACCAGCTTTCAAAAATACAAAATAAGTGTAATTTTTTTGTTATTCTATCTCTGCTTATCTTGATTTAGAAATAAGATTTATTTCATTAAATTAGTAGTCCCAGGAGAAACCCAAGCGTATTGTCTTGAAATTAGTTTTTAACCCATCCCTCACTCCTATTCCAATAAATCTTTTGTTGATCTCTGTTGGTTTTGAGATTTCTCAAGCTTTTTGTATTCTCTAACTGTGTACTCTCAATCTCTGTTTTTTCTTTCACATAGAGCTGACAGGCTCTGTGTCTACTTGTCCTCTTTGTTCTTTGTTACAGTTCTGTGGATTTCTCTAGATGGTTGGTTTTTTTTCAGCTATAATCATTTGCTAATTAATGTTCTAATATAGTTTTGCTTTATTAAGCTTTACATACAGTATAATATAGTATCATTTCCTTTAGGAAGATTTCTTGCATTGAAGAAAATATGATGTGTCCTGATAGTCCTGGTTTAGGGGGGAAAAAAATCCCATAGCAGCAGAATGACTAGCTATGAATTTAAACCAACATAAATTAAGATGTGGAGGGAAAAGCAATTGTTACAGTCATCCTTACAGCCAGTCTTTTTTGGTGGAAAAATTTATATTTTTGGGTAGGTTTTCTCAAGACTAGAACTCAAGAATCAGCAGTTATACAAATAGAGGAAAAGCAAAGACAGTTGTCTGTAATGTGAGGAGCAATCCTTTGTTTTCTGATGCAGTTTCTTTGATCTTTTACTGCATGGATTAAATGTAAATTTTATTCTAATTTTGCAAAAAATCCTTTTGCATGTGACTTGAGAAATGATAAATAATGCAACCTTTACTTCTAATAGAAAAAAAAAAAGCAATAGAATACATAAATGTAGACTGCCTGGAGACTGTTCCTCATGCTCTGCTTTTAATTGACAGCTGAGACACTCCAGCTGACAGCACTTGGGATTTTTTTAAATCTACAGGGTTGGAAGAGGGTTATGCTCACACAAAGGTTGTTTTTTGACTTCTTTCCTGCACGAATGAAAGGCTTTTGCCATAATATATAAGAATGTATTTATTAACCAAACTCAAGGAAAACCTGCTTTTCTTACTGGTTTATCTAATTAGGAAGAATGCTATCTTCTGTTGGAGACCCTTTATCAACTAGAAATTAGAGAAATCTGAATACAGATTCACAGATCTATTTCCATTTTTCTGGGGTTTTTTGTCTTGCTAAGTATGATCAAAACCAAGCCTTTGTCTCTCCCATAAAGAATCAAGAGTTCTGCCAGTTTTGAAAACACTTCACAAACCTAGGATTTTAAATTTTGTTTTCATGAAAAATACTTGATCTGTAAAGTAGACCATCATTTGGAGTATAGATAAAAAATAACCCAAAAAACCAAACCAGTAAAATTTTCATGTTTCCCTGAAGCTCTAGCATTGCAGACAGTTAAAAGAACAGAGATTCTGTGACTGCTGCTTGTTGTCACTGCTGGGTTTTCTCCTTAGCAATATATGGGGGTTTTGACTTTTGAATATCTGTGGTTTATCTGCATACAGTTTTACATATATTTAAGGCCTACAGTGGTAAAATCTAGGGGCCTTTTTTCTTTTATAGGTTTCATTTGGCCGTGACTTTGAACAGCAGCTGAGTTTCTATGTTGAAGCCAGATCAATGTTCTGCAATCTGGAGCCTGTTCTAGTTCAGCTGATTCATGTAAGCCACAGTTTATCTACATTTCCTTAATAAATGGGGATATATTTGCATTCTCCCATTCCCTGCTCAGATTATTATTGGTCTATGGCAAAATAAGTCTGAAGTGTTTTAATCAGGTATTTCTGAAGTGAACTTTGATCTCATCTCTGATTTTATCCCCTAAACACTCTGAAGTTCTTGCTTGACAGGCATGCATGGTATCAGTGCAACAAAGAAACGGACTATCTTGCAAGAGATTTCATGTATAATAAAACAAATGGCACCTTTGTACATTCAGAATTTGGGTTGCCTCTTCTATAATCTTTCATGTAGGAAAGATTAGATTGTGTCTGGCTGCAGATCCAGGCAGAGTCCTGCTGTGATTGGGGAGGTTAATCTCTTTTCTGTATTGAGTCACAGGTGAGCATTAGCTGCATCTGATTCCATTGCAACATTATATCTTCCCTTAAATACTTTTGTTTTTTTGATTTATGTTTTTTTAATCTGTGTTAGCTAGAAATGATGATTGTTATGCTAGCAAAGGAGGTGACAGCACTATAGCTGGGAAGGAAAGGATAAGCTAAAGGCTTGATTAAAACAAGTCTACTATCACAAATTGAGTCATATTTGCTTTAAGGAACAGTCACTAAAATTCTCCCAGTAAAAGGTAAATAGCACAGTGGGGACACACTGTATCAGGATTCCTTTGGACACTGGATGTTGTGTAAATGCATGCAGTAAAACATGCAGGTTGTTATTTGCCACTGAGGATGTGAATTTTTCTTAATGATTTGCTTTTGTTTTGTGTGTGTAGTCTGTGAACCAACTAGCAATGGAAACCAGAAGGGTGATGAAAGGAAATCATTCCAGAAAGACTGCTGCATTTGTCAGGGTAGGTTGGACTAATAAACTCTGAGTCTGCTTTATTTGCAGATAATACTGTCTGGTGCTACCTAAGTTTATAATTTTTGCAAAACCAGTGTGCTAGTATTTTTTGACACTGTTTGTAGTCACATTTTCTCTTGTTACAAGCAGTCTTTGCTCTCTAAAGGCAAATGTTGCTGTTTAAGGAAAAAAAGACACAAACCATCTCATAGCAGCTTTGTGTTGAAAAGGAGCAGCAAGATTGACTCCCCCTCCAAAGGAAGGTTTATCAGAGAGGTGTTTGTGTGAATTCTGGAAAGCTCAGCTTTTCAAATTATATTTGAAATAAAATACCAAATTCCTTTGTATCTCAGACACAGAGAATGGGAGATGGGATATAAAATATATTCAGACTTCTGTCTCATCACTGTCGGTATGCTGAAATCAGAATTTGAATTTTAAATAAGGTCCTCTTTCAGCTTTAGTGCCTCTGAGTGTATATAGAAATGGTCAAATGTGCTCTGAACTGTGCACAGGCCATCACAGGATATCCAGGTTGCTTGTGTTCCCTTCTTCTTACCTGAAATGTGGCAAGCAAGATGTGTCCATCTATCTGCATAAGGGAAGCTATTTGTGTGTGCAGTGGACTCCAGTCCATGGCACCTGCGTGGTGCCCTGGGCAGAGGCTGGCTGGGCTGGCACTGGGCAGCTTCTCTCTGCTCCTTGCTCCAGCCAGAGCTTTGGGCTGTGCCCACAGGTCTGCAGCTGCAGCACCTCCCAGTGCACACACAGCACCTGCTCACACCACTTGGGCCAGTGGTTTCTCCCTGAGGACACTAATCTGCTTTCCTAGTTAGCTTTTGGTCCTGCAAGGTGGTTTCCTGAGGAGAGAGGAGCTCTTTGAGCTACAGTCACAGAGAGTCAGATTTAATAATAACAATTTAAAAAAATACATAATTATTGAAATACTCATTAGAAATTTAAAATAGCTGATTTTGGGCTTCACATAATGTTTGCTTTCTATTGAAAATATTTCCCAAAACTGACATACAGATTTTGATTCCTAATTGTGTATCAAATCAGTAAAGATTGTTATAACTCTGAGAAAGGAATTTTATTCAATTTTTTAAAAATTTACTTTAGGCTTGTGTTGCCTTCTGCTTCATTACAATTCCATCTCTGAGCAGTATCTTCACACGTCTTAATCTGTATCTGCACTCTGGACAGGTTGCTCTGGCAAATCAGTGCCTTTCACAAGGTAAGGCATGAATTTATCTACTTAAAGGCTCTCTTATTTCAGAAATATTTCTAACTATGAATAATAACGTGGTTGATATCCTAAGTCATATGTATATTTATGATGGAATTAAAATACAGCTCTGTTTCAAGCACTGTTAAAGCAAAACTGTGCCATATTAAAGCAGCTCTTCAATGGGATTTTAAGAGCCAAGACAGCTGACTGTGGTTGACATAGTCCTGGCCATGAGGTAGGTTGTCCTAAATTATGGGAAGCATGGAAAGTTTCTCTCCTGTCTAATTATGCAAGCTCACTAATCACAAATTTTGTGCTGTATTATAATTGAAAAAAGAAATGAAAGCATCTGTTTAGTAGTTCACAGACTGACTAAATTCACCAATGAGCTGGAAAAGAATTCCAGGTTGGGTCAGTGACAGCAGAAACTTGCTGTCAGAGCACCTGCATGATAATTGCTTAGCCAAGAAAATGTGCCACTATATCAGAGTGAAACAATGGTGTAATATCAGTTCATATGAGGACTGAAAAATATATTTTCTTTTTTTGGATCTGAATTATTGATTGAAATATGCCTGAGCACATTTTCAGCCATCCTGTTAGTTCAGTGTTAAGTAATAGGAGATTGTGACAAAAGTGATTTTGGGGAAAAAATGGGAGCTATTCTGGCATCAGAATGCACATTAAATCTGTATCACCATTTAATATGATCTCATTCATGTTCCATCAACAAATGTAAGTCAGTTATCTATTCCAAAAATCTTCATATAGTTTTAACTGTTTATAATAGTTTTCTTTTCTGTTTGTAATATTTTTCTTATCCTTTTTAAAGTGATGTCATCCTTTGTTTTGCAATTTCAATCCTGACTTTAAATGTCTGCTCTCAAATAGTAAATGCTTTTCCTTTACATGTTTCCAGTGGAGCTGTGAGAGTAATAAATTGGATTACTTTGCAATGTCTTTTGTTGTGGCTATTAATTCTTTGTGTTAGCTCTGTGCTTCTTCACGAGAGCTTGTTTTCCAAGCTCTGCATTTACCAGCAAGTTCCAGCTGCACAAACAAGCTGACTTAGGATGCTGATTAAGACTTTTTAGTGCACAGTGACTGTTGTATTTCTTTGTTTTGAATCTGATGTTGCCCATACAGCAAAGCAGAGGGATTTAGTGTAAAGCTGACTGTTGTGTCCAAGTTTGTTGTGCAAATAAAAGATCTGCAAAGTCTGTTGTTGTGCAGTTAGCACTGTGCAGTCTCTTTCAGGGTTTACATAAAATGGATTCACTTTTTTCTCCCTATGGTGTTTTGTTTAATTGACCAGCTTACCTTATTCTCTATGTTAATTTTCATTATTGTTTCTGTGCTGTAGAGCTTCCCTTATTGGAAGCAAATCCAAAGCAGTTTTTCTTTAATATTTGGTCTTCGAGAATTACTCCCTGACCATGTTGGGACCCCTTCTGTAATTTAATATCTTTCAACTTTTTTTGAATTTTCTGCTTTTCCACTATTTTTGTAATCCAGTTCTTCTCTGAGTGAGACATCTGGGCCCCAACAATTGTCCAGATTTTTCAGTGTGAGGGTTTACAAATGTGCACAGCTGTTGTTTGACAAATGAGTAGTTCACTCACTAAGAAATTAACAGGATCCTATCCTGAAATCTTTTAAGGTAGCAGAGATATGCAAAGTATTATGAACTCAGTCTCTAAAATGGGTGTTTATTAGCCACACTCTTCTGAATTTTAGACCCACAAGCTAGAGAGAGGAACATTTGGTTCATCTATGCTTTTGTTAAAATGAAGCAAGAGCAAAACTGATGTTCAGTAACTCACTTCATTTACCAAGGTTTTATAGTTATTCACTTTTTGCTCCCCTAGCAAAGCTATTCTGGGTATAATTTGTACTCAGAGACATGTCACTTGCATGAGTAGTTTAGCATGTGTTAAACACTGTCTTGGGACATTTTTTGTGAACTGTCTTTCCATATGTTGATGCACTGAAGTCACATAGTGTCCTTGAAAGTTACTTTTCACAGAGTTTAATCTGTATTTTAACTGAATGAGTAGGAAGTAAGAAGTAGTGATTAATTTATAACAGCAAATTTCACTCCAGTCAGTTAACTGAGTTAATTGATGCCAATTAGACACTGATCTACTAAAACCCATGCAGCATGAAGATTTAAGAGTGTGCCATTAATGATAGCATTAGGCCAGGAAGGGAAACTGTGCCTTGTCTGTAACTTTTCTTTCATACTGATTTGAATTAGCTTAATTGGTTTAAAACTGTGAAGAGAAATAAAGCTGAAAGGTAATGTACCTGATCCAAAAGTGCAGTCAGCAGAGGTGCATGCATGAGTTTTGTGTGTGCACTTCCTCCTTGAAGGTTCCAGCTGGTGTTTGTAGCAAGGTAAAGTCTTGGATTTTTCTCAATTTTAATTTTCTGTGGGGAGTCCAGATGTTTCAGTGAGATGACTTTTCACTTAACATAAGAAAATTGAGCTCCACAACTTCTGTTTGCAATAGGAAGATTTCTCTAAATTGCCAATGTATCTGTCTTGAAAAAGGAGGATGTGCAGGTCATAACAATAAATGAATTTATGAGTCTGAGGATTGCACTGATAAACTATCAGCAATTGGAGAGCCACAGCTAATCTGCTTATAGCTGGAAAAGTTTGGGGTTTGCCTCATTCCCAATTTCAAGGGGCAGCAGTAGTAACCACCAGTCCTTGTGTCTTGCTGCACCCATGTCCTCTATCCCAGCCTTGCTTGCTTGGATTTGCCATACTGTTAATCAAATCATGTGTTTGAACTCATCCAAATACTTCAATATTAGAAAATTGTAATTTTTCATTGATTTTGTTTAAGACAATGAAGTTGGGTCAGAACTGTGAATTTAAGGGCTCGTGAAACTCCAGAGTTAATACACTGATGGATGTCTGCCTGGGAGTGTTCAGAATGTATTAAAAATGACTGTTGCCTCTTTCATCTCCAGATCCCAAGACCTGCTTTAAGTGAAATGAATCTGTAATTATGTTTAAAATGTTTTAGGTGAATTTTCCCTGGATGCACAGTTTGTACCTCTGGAGAGCCTATTAAGAGCCCACCTTTGAAAGGAAGATGCTATATTTTACAGAGATGGGCTTTTCATTTTTCTTAACTGAGCCACTGAGCACTGCATGCTGCCAACAGAGAATAATAAATTCTCATTGGTCATGCTTTCTGTCATGGGGGTGCTTGGACTAAATTGAGATTAAATGCATGCTCCATTGTGTCACTCTTCTGGACTTCTGAGATGTAGATATGATTTTTATTGCACACATTTCCTCTCTGTGGAAATGCTACTTTTGTCTGTCAAAAAAGAGACAGCATGAGTTTTTAATGTTTGATCACAGCATTCAGCAGGTGGGTAGAGATGACATAACTTTCTGGTAATATGTGTTGAGCAGCATTTTTGTTTTAAAATGTGAAATCTTTGCCTCACTTGAGAAATAACCTGCTGAGTGAATAAGGTAATTCAGCTGATTCTGTCTGACTGATTTCACTGGGATATTGTCAAACATTAAACTTTATAAAAATGGACAGCCTGTCCCTCAGATCAACTGCTGCAGACCTTTTTGCTTAGCAAATGCAGATTTTAATTCTGAAGCATACAGTGCTTAATATACTTCTAGGTATTTGTTTTCCAGTTGTGGCTAAATCACAGTTACACCTAGTAGATTGCAAAAATAATTTCTACTGCAGCAAATGTTACTTTTCCATGAGTATTCTCTAAAGTCTTCAGTAACACTCTGGAGAAATTATGGTATGGAATATCTAATAAGTAATTTTAAATCATAGTCTAATAATGGTTTAGAGTATTTTCTCAATACCATTAGATAACAATTTTTAGTATTTCTTCTTAATCTCCCAAATTCTTTATTGATCTGAAGAATATAAACAGAGAATTTGAGGTAAAGAATTTAGAGAAATAGGAACTTGAAGAAATTTTCCTAATTACAGATACTAGGACTTCTTTGCTTATGTTTCTCTGGTGAAAATAGTATATGTTGACCCTGTTATGTTTTTAAATACTGCTTTCCTTGAAGGCAGTAAAAGATTTTTGGGAAAAGAATGATGTCATACTGTTTTCCTTACTAGCAATGCTAAGTGTTATTTCATTTGGACAGAACTGTGACCTCTTCTGTTACCTGGGACTTCCACAACTGGAGACTTCCCCTGAGCTTTTTCTTGTTCCTCTCTTTATCCCAGCCAATCACTTTTCCATATGATATGAGAGAGGTGACATCTCTCTCTGTAAGCTCTTCAGACTAGTACTTTATATCAGTTTGTCAGTTCTTCAAGTCTGTCTAGCCCATGACCTGTTTTTGAAAGTGTCTTGTAGCATCTACTAAGGAAACAATAATGTAGAATGATGTTTCTTGGCTTTCAGGTGCAGGTGATTTAATACATCCTTCAACAAAGCTTGTGTATGGCCCAGACCATGGTATTTAATAAAATAGATGGACCAGTCCTTGGAAATTTAATATTTTTAATCAATTTCTACTTTTTGGCATTTGTAACTTCATGTGATAGGGAGTTCCACAGTTACCTGCTACTTGGAAGTCTAATGTTTAGGGATTCATTTATGTTAGATGTTAGGTGAGTGGCTCAGAGCATATGGCTGATCTGCTGGAGCAGAATTCAGTCATTCCTGATTGGTTTTCTTCTTGCTGGCTATGAGATAATGTAGTTGGTAACTTCCTCAAGAATTTGTTGTCAGTATTGCCTTTTCTAATAAGAAAACAGTTCCATGCCCTAGCATCTTTTTTATCTTTTTGTGTCTTTGGAAATGGGAAGATTAGGACTAGATTAGATTATTCCAGGTATAAATGCCCAACGGCAATATAAATTATACCATGACTCCTCAGTTTTCCATTACTCTCCTAGTGATTCTTGTAATTGCCACGCCTTTTCAACAGCTGTTTAGGATGTAGTTTTCAGGAAACCATCTATAATGACTCCAAAATCTTGCATGAGTGTAAATAACCTATTTAGAGCTTCTCTTTCTATAGCTATAGCAAGGGTTGTCTCTTTCCCCACATGCCATACTAATATTAGAGTTCATCTGCTGCTTTACTGCTCAGAATCATGAGATCCATCTGCGATGCTTTGCAGTCACGTTCCAGACCAGTCTGCAAACATTCTCACCTCCCAGCTCATCCTGAGGACATGTCTCTGCAAAACCTTAAGGAATCCAGTAGTTAAGTTGTTTCACTCTGAAAACTTTTTTATTCCCTTTCCTTTCCCCATCCACTCCATCCTTTATTAAGTTGTGTACCCTCATGAGAACCTTTTTCCTTATTTTCTTTCAGCTTAGTTGTTTAAAGAGTCAGTTCTATAAGGATAAATATTAAAAGTTTTTTTTAAAATCTAAGTATTTATTAACGGAATTACTTTTAAACGCAATCTCGCTGGTTCTTTGGAAGGCTTGAGTGACTGCTGAGGAGTCATTTCTCTCTGCAAAAATCATACAGACCTTCCAGCCTTGTATCATTTTTTTGTATGTCTGCTCATTTGATTTTTTTTTTGCCTCATAGTAACAGTAGAAACAATACTATTTTAACTGCAGCATTCATTATTTCAAAATTTTCAGTATTACAAAATACTATTGGTGGAGCTTTCTATAGAGAATGCTGCTGATGTGATACCTCAAGTCTTTTGGGATTACATAGAATTTAGAGAGGCAGGCTGTAATTTGTGGTTGGTTTTTGGGTTGGTTTTTTTTCCTGGGTGGGAGGGGAGGCAGTGGGGTGGGGTGTGTGTTGCATTTACTCATCACACCTTAAGAATAAAATATCTTCTGTCCAGTGTCCTTGCTGATACTGTCTGATGGCCCTGTATGGATCTTCCACTTATGCCTCTTGTGTGCCTTTGTCTCAAAGTACAAATGTCTTGTAATCTTTAATCAAGCTTCACCTAAAACTGGCTCTACAAAGCTTCATCCACGTAATTACCTTTTTATCTGCAGCTAATTCATAGTATGAAGTAGTATGAACTAACACAGTACATTCCAGCTCACCAAGCAGCAGTGCATTCATTTTCTAATTTCTTAGTTTCTGATTTCTAGTTTCTTCCTTCAAAGAATTCTTGGTTGTTTCTGGATTGGAAAAATTTGCAGTAGTTCAAGGGAAAACCACATTTCAACAATATGGCAACACTCTCACAGTGACCAATGTGACAAGAAGGAGATTCAAATGTTGACAACGCTTGGTTGTCAAAACAGTAATGGATTAATTTATTTAACAGAAAAAGTAATGTAACAAAACCCCCACACTTGCTTCCCAATCATTTTTTGCACTGGAGTACAAGCTTCATTAAATCTCCAACATCTGTTGGATGTGGAAGCAAAATCTTCAGAGTATTAAATTGGGTTTGACAGTGTTGTAAGACAGGAAAGTGGTGTGGAATGCAGAAGATGTGCGTGGTCCCTGGTTTTGTCCTTTGGGTGGACTTAGCCTGGTGTAACTGTAGCCGTGACTAAAAATACTTTGGGTAGGTATGTTAAACTCGCTCCCTTTTGCTCTTTGAAGGTGGACTTAAGGAGTTTAATTGTTTTCCCATCTCTGACTTTGTTCCTCCTTATTTTTGTCTGCCTGAAATCTTGAATTCTTACAGTTTGATTGGCTGTCAGAGATACGGGAAATACAGTGCAAGCCCAATTTTTATATAGAGAGAGATTGATGCACAGAAATATATGGAGGTACATATAGTTGTGTGTAGGTATAATTAAACATGTGTACATGTGCCATCATGAATATTGTCAAAAGCAGAACATTCAACACCAATTTCACTTGTTTTTATTTCTGTAGGAGGCTATTTCTGGAAGCTGACTTGGATATCCAAGACTGTTAGTTTTTGTAGCCTGAAGGTCAAACATGTATGCTTGGGGGAAAGATTTATAGGATTATGGTCAAGCAAAATGAAGGAGCTGCTGTGAAAGGATGAATTTAGTGAAGCATGAAGTATGTTACGTTGGGAGCACTGCACAAGATATTAACAGCAGTGGGGAAGGCTTCATCGTGGTGATTTGTTGTAATGCACAGGCTGCTCTTGCCTTATCCAGTTCAACAGTGGCTCACTTAAGAAGCAGTATTGTACTTTAGGCAGATAAGAAAACAGCATCCTTCATCAGAAGAAGCCTTTTTTATCTTCTTTTTGGTTTTTTAATCAAGAACCTAAGATTGCTGTGGTTTTCAGTGCTTTTTAAGTGGTTCCTTATATCTTTTGGAAGCCAGAAAAAGCGATGTATGGTTTTGTTTTAAAACATCTCTACAGTAATAGTTTTAAAAATTGACTTTTAAAGATACAGAGAAACCATAATTGCATAACCTCATAATTAATGTAATTCAGAATTAAACACTGATGCTTATTTCATACTTGAAAAAACAGCATGGCTGTGACAACCTTTTTAGTGAGCCTTTTCTCCAAACTCAGAGCATCAAATGAGTATAATAACTCTGACACCTCTCTGCCAGTATGGTAATGTTTAGAGGACAGGTCATTTTCTGCAGTCCGTAATAAAAACCTTTGCACTGATATGCATTTATTTTTGCTTCTTATGAAGCACATATACCTTGGAGAAATGTGTTTTTAATGTTCCAGCATAAAACCATTTCATGGTTAGCACAGATTTGCAGAACTAACTGCAAAATGAACACACTCTCCTTTGCCAGTTCTTCTGGATGTATCAAAGTGAAATACAACTGTTTTGTGGTGTTTTGCTTGTTTGGCTTGCCTTGCTGCATTGAGTGGGGCAAGCAGAGTGAGAAAGGCAAGGAACAAGGATTAAAAGTGTGGGGCAAGAGCCTCAGTGTCCCCATTGTGCTGGGACGGTGACAGCGTGTGGGGTTTGCAGGGTGGCCCTGTGGCCATGGGGCACAGCTGTGTGACTGCCATGGCTGGGGAGGACACAGGGGGAAGCTCAGGGAGTTTGTGGCAGCACAGGCAGGTCCCTGGTGTGGGCAGCACCTGCAGGGGAGCCGGGCACTGCTGTCAGCAGCCCGAGGAACCAGGGAGCTCGTGGCTCTGGAGCTGCTCAGGCAGATGAAGAGGCAACTCTCATTCACAGCAACAGCAGGAGGCAGGGAGAGTAAATGAAATCAAATTTCAGGTTTCCAAATTGAAGATAAGAGGTTTTGGGTTTGCAGTGTGGCAGAAGTTTAGAGGAGAATGTGAAGGATTGTGATTGCTGGGAGAGCAGGCAGTAAATTAGGATGAGCAGCTCTTTTTCACTGTGGATGCTGATTGCTACCTAGGTCATTCTTGTCCTGTTATGAAATAACTTCAGAAGGCAGGAGCATTCCCTGCACAGACATGGGTACTTTGGTATGCAGACTATTCTCTAAGGCACATTTTTTCATTTGTCTGGTCACATGTTTTATTGTATGGTGATGTGGGATGTGCACTTTTATTTTTTTTCTGATGAGACAACTGTGGAAGTGACAGCAATTCATTTACTTGTGCTAGAATGAACATCTGCTGCTGCCTTCCTTCCTCAAATAAACCTCAGAGAAAGATTACTTACCTTCCTTTGGGTTGGCTGTCTAAATTTATAAGTTGGAAATAAACATTCTTTGACCTCAAAACAAATGTGCAGAATAAAAGGAAGGACAATGTTTGATGGAAGGGGTGTTCATTCTAAGCACAACACTTAGAAGTCCAGGAGGGGTTGAGCACTTGTGTGCTGAAGAAACAAGAGTGATAACTACAGTTTTTCCAAAGCACATGTTTCCCTGGTATTCCTCATAAGCTTAAATTAGATACCAGTTGGTACTATATTTAGCAAATTTGCATGGAGTCTCAAATGAATTTTTCCAGAGCAAGCTGCGCTCCTGGAAATGCCCATGCCTGCCTGTCAGTGGTATCTCCATCCCAGCCATGTAACACCTCTTGGCTTTCACCAAGAATTCTCCTTTTGCCTTTGATAAAACCTGATTACATGGCCTGGGTCTCTGCTCCTGTAAAATAAAGATATGATATTAATTCTGAAGGATGCTTTGAAGTATATGGCTCAACAACTCGAGTGGGATGTGGATACTTGGAGATTCTGAAATATTGCCAAGAAAGTGCAAAACAGTGTTGCTGTCAGAAATTTTTTGTGAACTCAGCATATATGGGAGGTCTTCTACTGAGAGAGGGAAAATATTGTTGCTTTTAATTTGTGAATATTAATAAACTGAGGAATAGATGTTCTATTGTTTGGAATTTATATTTTTGTAAGATTAGAGACATAATAAAGAGTTATGAAAAACCTCTTAATAGCTATTTTCCCAAGGCTGTAATTCTGGAGGGTTTCTCTAATTCCTGTACTGTGATTTTTGGAAAAAGTCCTTTTATTTAGGTAACCAGCAATACCCCAGGTTATGGTACTAGGATTATTTTACTTTTAGTGACTATAAATAATTAGAAAAATGAAGTTGTTGTAGTTCCTTAGAACTTTAACAGCCTTTGTGAATGAACTGGTGAACAAGGTAGCATGAACCTTTTCCCCCCACTGGATTCCCCATTTTCCCATCATAAGCATTTCTTTGATAAGTCAATTTTGAATCATGTGCTAATTTCTTATTATAAATGCATTGCATATGAAATGATGGTGTCTCCTTGTTATGCAAAGGAGAAGAGTTATAATTTCAGAAGTCTTGGGTGATGTGGGAACTTCCTTTGGAGAAACACCATTGTTCAAATTAGCCTATTTCTCAAGAATTAGACCACTGCTGAGTCTTGGCTTTCTCTGCAGTTCAGCACATTCATTTTCTGTAATCTATTTGAAACAAATTCAAAGCAGCCATTGGGTCACAGGCATGGCTGCCATCACAGCTGGAGTGATATAACAGCAACTCTATTTTTATTTTGTAGCTGATGCTTTTTTCAAAGCTGCAGTGAGCCTCGTTCCTGAAGTGCCAAAAATGATCAGTGTAGATGGGAAGATGCGACCTTCTGATGCCTTCCTCCTGGAATTCCTTTGTAATTTTTTTTCCACGTTATTAGTTGTTCCGGTAAGTTGAGTGTGTATGAATAGCACATAGGTTTAGTATGGACTATTTTGACTTCCTGTTTAAAAATTTAGAGCAGACTGGGCTTCCTGAGTGGGAGATGCAGGGATTAGTTTTCTGTGAAAAGATAGACTCTTCTGCTCATTGGCTGCAAAATCACTCACCCCAATGCAAAATGGGGAGGCAGAACAATTGTGTGGAGGTGGAGGTACAGCTTGCCACTCTCAGTGACACCTCTCACTAGAAGTGGATTTGGGGTAGAGTGAAATCTCTAATGGTGTGAACATGTACTGGTTTATTAGCAAAGTACTCAAAAAACCCTAATACATGAGGAGGGGAAAAATATAGAGCTCTAGTTCCTATTAGGTTCAGTTACTTTGGAATAGGTTGCTTAATTATTTGAGTGAAAACAATAATTAGAAGATATGTTTTGACATAACCTTCCTCTTCTGATGAATATTTCACAAAGTACTACTATTCTACACCCTTCCAGTTTTTAACTAACTGCCAAGTTTAGAGAGAGATGTAATTTTCCCTCCAATATTTTTAGCTATATCTAAAAAATGAGGGGAAATTTTAAATTAACCTGAAGGAACAGAAAAAGAAGTTTGAAGTACGTTCACTTGTTCTTGGAGGGAGTTTTTCCTCCTCCCTTATGGTTTTCTCCTTCCTTTTTGCTGTGACTGCCTGTCTGGTGAAGCAGCACACAGGTGACTGAAGAAGGGACTGATACAACCTCTCAGATTCAGTAATGAAAAACATCTTGCAACAAGATGCCAGGATTCAGAAACTAGCTTCCCTAACTTTGTTCCCTATTTACAGAAGATCAAAAGGAGGTGTCTCCAGTGGATTGTGATTTGTCCTGTGTATCTCAGTGCCACTGCTCCAACTGCCAGCTGGAATTAGCCGAGTGCAGTATTAAAGCTGCTTGTAAAAGCCCCCAGCTTATGTAAAGCAGAGTCTTTCTTTTCATTTCATGTGAAAAGATTGTTGATTGTCTGTAACTGACTTCCCAGTGTAGGTGTTCTTCTGAAACTCATAATTATATGAGTAATACACTACAGCTTACTGATACGATTTTAATAACAAAATCTACCCACTGTTTAATTTTAGAGGCTTAGCTGTTAAGAAGCTGACAATTAATTTTGTACTGCTCCCCCATGACTACAAAACAAAGCATTTCAAAGCCTCCTCTGTGGAGGCTTCCTGGATCATGTTCTGATTATGGGTCAAATGGACATTTCAGATGGAAACTAGAAAAAAAAATTAAAGGATTTGCAGGAAGCACACTTAAGAAAAGTAGCTGTCAGCTTTAATTATATTGTAGTTCTGCTTTTATAGAGCTCAAACTGTGACTCTACACCACTGAATGACTGCAAATAATCCTGGTTTTGTTCTAGGGTTGTGGTATTGGTTTTGACCTATCTTTTTTCTTCTGTGTAGGACCATCCAGAACAAGGAGTGTTGTTTCTTGTGCGAGGATTACTAAATGTGATCCAGGATTATACTTGGGAGGATAACAGCGATGACAAAGTCAGGATTTATACTAATGTTTTGCATCTGCTGTCTGCAATGACTCAAGAAGCATTTATCTACCATGTAGATAAAGGTAATACCTAAGGGGGGCTCTGGCTTCTGCATTCCACCAGGACTTTTGTAGTATTGTCTTATCACCATAGCCAGTTAATGAAGACCAGTGGTAATCAGTCTCAAAGAATGGATTATTTTTCTGTCCAGTTCCAGGTATTGTAATTTAGAATAATCCCAGGAGCTGGCTTCTGAACAGGTGCAGTCTATTCTTTGCAGTGAATCTGTGCAGAGTGGGTTACTTAGTTTGCTTCTGGTGGTGTTGATGCAAATGCTTATAAATGTGAACTTTTCAAGTAATTATTATGCATATGAAGGGTTTTATTTAAGTCTAAAGTATCAACTTGATTTATATTTATCACTAGTGTTTCATCCACATTTATTAACAACTCCAGTTTTCAGAATGTAAAGCCTAGTCTTCATTATTTAAATGATGTATTTGGTGCTTTGAAGGCAGGCTTTCAGTTTTGGAAATAGCAGTAAATTACAGAAATATTCAGAATAGCTAGAAATTCTAAAGATTTTATGTTTTGTAGAATAGCTGACATCTTTTTTGTAATAATTTTTGGAAAATTTTGACATGCTCTAAAATTTGAATATTTGCCTTCTGATTATAGATTACTAAATTAAGGTAGAGGAATAAATAAAAATCTTTTAAAGCACCCTGGAAGATTAATGAGTCAGAGAGACCAAGATGGTTTGACTTTCTCTTTCAGTTGCACAGGACTTTAACAGAGGGCCAGGCTGAATGTGCTCTGCAGTTCTTCTGGTGAATAATTTGTCAGATTTACTGCCCATGACAAAATACCTCTTGCAGTTAGCTGCACAGAAAATACCTGTCAGTGGAACTGCTACTCTGTAGTAAATCTGCTGTTCAAATTCTGTAAGGAAGTGTGCTTTAGCTTTTTTTTTCTCTCCATTTTTTATGTGACCAAAATAGCTGCATAATCCCAAGATGAGAAATCTAAATTAATTAGATTTTAATGAAGACAAGCATGGAAATATAAATTAGTAATTTTTCCCCTATAGTAAGACCATAGGGTTTTTTTCTAGGTGGACCATGTACCTTAGCTTCTTAAAATGATGTTTACTTGGGAACATGGCATTATCTTTTATCTTCTGTGCTTTCTGATTTACCTAGAATACAGTTAAACCTAAAATTTATTTTACCCTACTTCTTAATAGAACATAAATAAATTAGGGCAAAAGACATGTTTAAAATCACAATTATATAAGCTGTAAAAACTTAAAGAGCTCTCTCCCTCCCAAGAATCTTTTAAGGTCTTTGAAACTGAAAACACTTTTTGAATTTCTATCCATGACTCTGAGGTAATCATGGGTTTATTTTAAGGGGAAAAAAAAATTAAAATGTAGTTTCTTTTGAAAAACTGTTTTTTTTTACTAAATAAAATACAAAATGTTTGGCCAAGTGCTGCTGCCATTGAAGATGATGGCCATACTCTTCCAAGGTGATGGGAGAATGGAGTCTGTCTCTCTGGAAAACCTGAAACTTGACATTATATGTTGCTTAACATTAAGTCTAGGAGATATTTGTGAGCCTGGCTGCATACAGGAATACAGGACTGGCTTTAAGCTAAAAGATTCTTCTCAGTGTTTTGTTCCTAAAATCAAAAAGACATAGTAGGCAACCAAGTGTAGGCACTTAGAAAACATAATTCTGTTTGTGTTTCGTGGAGGAGGGTCACTTTATGGCTTCCAAATGTGGTCTTCTATCAATATATGATGTTTTCAACAGCAAATAAATGTATAGTTCTTTAACCAGACCTAAGCTTAATTCATCTCTGCAGTTGATTCCAATGATACTCTGTATGGTGGAGACTCCAAGTTCTTGGCTGAAATTAATAAACTGAGTGAAACAGTGGTATCACAGATCCTGGATCATCTGAAAACCCTGGGAAAGGAGGAGGTATGTTCTTACCTTGATTCAATACAAAACAAAAAGTAATTTGGAGTTGAAGAAACAGACCACCTTTGACCAGGACTTGGTCTTTTCAAAAGGTTCAGGGACCTCAAAACAAAAGGAAATTGGGTGTTTTTACTTGTTTAGAAATTGAGACTGTCACATAGGCAGGCTTGTGGAGGAGACACCAAATGATGTCCAATTGTGTAATGAGCAAAGTGAGAATTCAGTTAGTCTGTTACTGGGAAAATACAATGAAGGTCACCTGTAATTATAAAAGTTTCAGATCCCAGGCACTAAGATGATGTCAGGAGAGAGGTACAGAGGGAAGAAACAGTTGTTTTGTCTTTACTCTGACTTTAGTATATTTGTTCAATATAAAATAAAGAAAACTCTAGGCAGCTTATTGGATTTCTTGATTGGATTTCAGAGGCTCTGAGGGATCAAATCTAGCTTAATGGATTGTATGTGAAAGGCAGGTGACTGATGTTTACTGCAATAATGAGAAGCCACTGTTCTGTTAATGTACCTGTTTCTGAGAACAGAGCCTTCCACAGCTTCCCCATCAGCTCTTTCTGGATGGCTTCTATTGATAGAAAGCTTGTGGCTCGTGGCCTGGAAGGGAGGGCAGGGCGTGATTGATTTGATGGAATTTTTTAGATGGGCTGTTTGCACAGTAGCCCAGAGTGTTTGCCAATACAGAATGTGTTAAGTGATACATATTGGGAGGACACTGTGCTAAGTTTAGCCTTTTCCTTGCTTTTGCTATCCTGTTTGTCCTTCCTTGAGCAATGGTGGAAATCTAAGATGAAAATATCCTTTGCTCAAAACCTCTACATCATTGTACACATCACCACAGGGAACTGTAGTTCTTTTTCAGAACAGTAGCAGCAGAAACAACCATTCTAGCACAGCTAAGAATGTCCAAGAATTTCCACAAGGAAATTTAAACAAAGTTTTCAGGACTGTGGGTTGTATATTAGGGAGTTTTTTGCATCTGACTCCTGTATGGAATTTGTGAGTAAGAATGTTTGTAGGACTTGAAATTCATGGTTTCTGATAGGCCTTTTTTTGTTGTTTTCCCCTTTCAAGCACGCTTTGAGTAAGGAGATCCTGTGTTAATTCACTGAGGCTGTTGTGGCACTGAAAACTGGATTTAAGGCTAAGCAGCAGATATAGGTGCTTGGCCTGCCTTTGCCTCTGCAGCCTTGGATTTGCTTCTCTGTCCATCCTTATTTACAAAGAGGGACCATTTGTTTTGCTTTGTTGAGTGAAAGTCATTGAGAGATTTAGATAAAAATTGCTTTATAAGAATGAATAGTTGTTTGAGGAAGCTGTTGTTGCTGAGGAAATAGAAGTGATGAGAATATTATCAGAGATCTCCAATTGTGCTGAAGTAAAGCTGGTCATAAAATCACTGTGGTATTTGGATTGCTTCAGTGTTGGTGACCTTTTATTATTCATCTTCTTGGCTGCTCATTTAAATGAACAAGGCTCTAATGATTTTGTGTTTTTATTGGTTCATTTCCTTTAAAAGCTTTAAAGGAAAATAAATTTTTCTCACAATAAAATCCTTTCACAAAAATGGCAATTTGGAAGAGAACAATGTGTCTTACTGTTAACACAGTGTGGTCTTTTCACAGTATTAGAGAATGCTTCATTTATGTGACAGTTCTGGAATGGAAATTTTTAGTTCTGGACAGTTCTAAAAGTTCAAGCTGTTTCTGGTTGACAGAACATGTAGCAGTGAAGCCTCTGCTTTGTGCGGGGAGGAAGACTGCTTTTATGCTCCTTAAGGCCTATTGTCAGCAATTTTAGGGGAAGGAGCTACAAATACATTTGTATCACCAGAGTTTCAGTGAAGGAATAGCAGGGAAAAAACATCTTTGGTTAAATAAATAAATAAAAGTAGAATAGATGTGGGGGGGAAAAGCCTGAAGTTGCATTAATTTAGATTGATGATAGTGGTCTCTCTAAAAATTTACAGCTAGGGTGCTCTAAGTGCAAGATTGGTTGGTGGCAGAGTGATTTCTATGCAGTTATAGGGAGTCTGGAGTTGTAAATGTGCCAGACCTACATACTATGCTGTGCCAAAGTGCTGTGAGACGTAGGAGTCTTGTGTATGTATTTTATTTTACAGCAGCTTCTGTTGATTTACAGCTACTGCTGTTTGTTGCATTTTGAATGGAATATGAAAACTGTAACTGTATTCTTGTGTCTGTAACTATTGCTGTGTGTTACAAAATGAGTGCCCTTTGAACTTCTGAGAGTTCAGAGAGGCTGGTGAGGTTAAGCTGGGTATTTTGGGGTGAGTGTACAGTAATATGGGAATATTTTTGTTTTCATTATAGACCCTGAAGCGGCAGAGCCAGCTGGCACTCTATTTCTTTAACACCATTCTGGCTCATGGGGACCTACGAAACAACAGACTGAACCAGCTTTCAGTCAATCTCTGGAATCTTGCTCAGAAGCATGGCTTTGCTGACACCAAGACTATGGTAAGGGAGGGATGCAGATAGTGCAGGGAGGTTTTAGCTCGTAGTATCTTTTTCCACTCTATTTGGGAAAAGGTAACATTTTCTTGATCTGAATAAACCTTATCTCTTTACAAGCTGCTATCTTAAAAAAAACCCAAATTATCTTAAAACCCCAACAACTTACTTTTCTAAATGCTTCTTAATGAACAAGCAGCTTCTCATATTTCAAGTGGTCTGTATCTTTCTAGCATTTTAATAGTATGACATGCATTAAGGAACCTGAAAGTGTTGGCTGTTCTTTTTTGTTCAGTACAGAAAACTAGCTTTAAGAGAAATAGTATATTTTTATTTTGTGGAGCAACTGCCTGGTGAAAGCTTGTAAGTGGCATTTGAGAGCCTTTAATAAACATATACATGGTAAGAAACTCTGGAATAAGCAATGCCAAGTGCTCACAAAGCCAGTGAAATTTAGGGAAAATCCTGAGATTGGGTAAAACACCTTCACAACGATGAACTGATGGCTATGAAATGAGAAAAAACATTGAGAATCTCCAAATACCTTTCCTTTCAAACCAAGGTGAAAACCCTGGAGTACATCAAGAGGCGGAGCAAACAACCTGAAATGAGTCATTTCACAGACTTGGCCCTTCGGCTTCCTCTGCAGTCCAGGACCTGACAAGTGCCTCTTCCAAGGAGTCACCTGCACAAGGGAGCATGGAACCCAGGCCAAAAATCACTGATCTACATTCTGACTGCAGTTCAGTGTATTTTTACTTTCCTTAATGAGACACATTTACTTGGGCACAGCAAAGGTAAAACCGTTCTGAGTGCAATAATTTAAGCTGAGTTTCTGTATCCAGTTTTACCATAGCATTGTTATTTAAAATGCTGATTTACATTCACTAAACAGTATTTTGAACCTCTGTGGTTGCAAAAGCATTTTGAGATCTAATATGTTATAATTTTAACAAAAAAGGAAGATAATCTATACTAATGAGTTCACAGCCTCAAAACTTCATCCCTCTTGGAGAATAGTCTTTCTCCTCTGCAGAAAACAGCATTTCAAGATAATAGTCATACTAAGTTGTGTCTCTGCTTTGGGATGCTGCCAGCATTTGTCTGGCTTGTTCCAGTAACAGAGAAAAATGGCTGAAGCGTTACTGTTCTAATTTCTACAATACATTTTCACAGACATGTTTATGTTTTCATTTTAGTCCAGTGGTGTTTTGTAAAATGGAAGGAATCTTTAAGTGCTGCAAAGGAAAATGGAAATTATGCAAAGTCCTCTGTATTTGCAAAGTACACTATCACTGAATAAAAGAATTTGCAGCTCATTTGTGTGTTCTGGGGGAGTTTCTCTGTGTATACAAATCCATCACCTTACCCTTGTGGAACTTAGTTACATGCATTGTTATTATTCCTAATAAAATTTCACTCAAACCACTTCTACCCCATGGTAAGGAACCATGTTGAGACCCAATATCTATTGCTACTTTTGCTTAGTGGCTTTTTGGCTATTTCTTTCTGGCCAGGCAAGTAGCTCAGGGCTTGAATTCAGAATTTGTTTCAAACCAGAAAACAGAACCTCAAGTACCTGAATTTTTGTAAAACAAGAGCCAAAAGCTAGAAAGGCTGATGGAAGCTGGTGCTGAACACTGAGAGCACTGATGCCAAACAGCCTCACATTGTGGTAGGGGTGGTTTTAAATGGCACTTTAAAGGAGATGGTTTTCTCAAAGACAAGTTTAGGCCCTGCAGGAACAGCTCCCTCTTCCCAGATATGGGAAGGGATTCGTGGCAACCCCTTAAGATGGAATCAGCATAATTTTCACTTCCTCTCAAGAGTTGCCCAAAATGCATCAGAACCCAGTGCTGTTTTGTTAAGTGTGTTTTCTGCTGGAGGCAGATGCTTTCAGGTAGAGCAGTCCATTGCAGAAGACTATTGTGGAAAGTGAGGCTGTCTTAAAGAAATGTAGTTCTGTTGTCACTTTCTGAGTGAAAAGTCTGCCTTCATCAAATTTGAGGGCACACCACTAGTGTGTCTTCAAAGTAAAGCACCATCATTTTGTACCACTGAGTGTAAAAAACATGAAGATTTTACAGAACAATAAAATCCTTTTGAATAACTTAAGATATAAGGAAAGTTTATTAAATCAACATTTAAAAAAAAAATTACTGGATTTCAATTAATTGCAGGCATGGCACGCATCTTCAGTCTTTGCAAGAGGCTGTCTCTTGCCTCGCAGAACAATGGCAATAAAGGTTTGAAAAACTGTTTGGATGAAGTGAGGACCCAGCTCCATTGGTATATGCAGTTGAAAATTTGTATTTCAAGTACCTCATAAACATTCTTCAGCATTTTGTTATCTTATTTCAAATAAAGATGTGGAAGGTAAAAGGAAATATCACTCTTTTTATTCTGAGTTTTAATCTTCAAATTTTATAGATCTAGATGCATATTTGTCTATATATACTTTTTTGTTGGCAGTAGGCTGAAATCCAAGACCAATTCCTCTATGTTGCTTCAAGTCCATTGCTTTATCAAATTCCATCTTCAGAGCCTGCTGTAACTTCTCCTCCCCTTCCTTGTTCAGAGCCATGTTTGGTTTGTTTGGAATTGCTGAGGGATTTTGAGTAGGCACAGAGCCCTTTTTAAAGCCACCCATCAGTCTAAAAAACTTCGTTTGTTCCTCAGAACTCTTAAAAGTAGCTGTACTCCACTGTCCAAGCTTCGTATTCTGTGAGGCAAAACAAAGTTAACACTAAAATTAAGAAATACCAAGACAAAGGAAGACAATTTCTGTCTGTGTACCATGAGAACAGAACCAGCTACAAAAGCCTGACAGGGTGACAGAGCTGGGAAGCTGTTATTCCATGGGCAGTACCTCTTGAGGGATGTGGTAAAAGACTGACCTAACTCTGCCTGACAGCCCCTTCATGAGCATTTCAGGCCATTTGACCTGGAGACAGGGGTCAATGTGCTTTGAGAATCTCCTTTCCTTCTGGCTTTGGGAATCTTGGCTTTCTGCTCTCTCTTCACACAACTCCAAGAGCCGCATAGCATCTCTTATTCCAAGAAAACTGTCAGACTTTAGGGTTACCTTTTCATTTTCCCACTGCCTAGTTAGGGAGCTGCTGTTTTCAGCAGTGTTTTGTTAGTTGCAGACACTGTTCAATTTGGCTTTAAGTAAAATTTGCATTCTCATCCCACTAATTACAACTAATATTGCAAGGATGCAAAACCAGAGGACTTACCCAACAGGACTAAGTCTAGTTCTCCTAAACCTCCCTTCCCTTGCAGTTTGCTGTGCTCTTTGTATTTACAGTATTTGTATTTAACTGTACTCTTTGAACTAGTTTGCCCCTTCAGGATTCTTCTTCTGTCTGCAAATTCTGGCTCATTCCTGAGGATGTCAAACTAAAATGAGATTTCAGCTTTTGTGGAAAACCATAGGATTTACAAAGTTCATGAACTTCTGTGTCACCTAAGAACAGGCTTCATTATTAAAGGTTGTATTTGACTTCTGAGCTTTAGCTATGCTAAAGCAGTCATTTATGTCATTTTAGCTATGCTATGCAGTCATTTATAAATATTTTTGGCAGGATTTCTACTCAGAACTTTTTCTTTAAAACTGTACATGATACTAGATGGCAGAATGTCTAATTTTTAATTAAATAGACTAAGCTGGCTACATCAAAGGAAAAGAAAGGTGAATTCAGTGGTATGTTTGTATCAGCCTGAAATCCTTCCAACAGAACAGTTGCAGCTTGCATGAAACAGTCATTCTCCAGTAGACAGCCAACATGACACACAGCATGCTACACAATTTCAGGAAAGCTACAGCAGGGGATTTTAAGGTAAAAAAAATGCAAGGCTGGAGTATCATTCACTCTCACAGGCCAGAATACCTGGTATTGAAAGAAAGCCACCCATAATACTTCAGCCTTTTGACCTTGCACAAAGGCAAGTTGCTGTACAAGCCCAGTCTGTGACACAGATACATGCACATATCCAGATACACACACGACAGATAAATAAAGTCCTCCTTTTGCAATGGGACAGCTGCACAGATGCAAATATAATTATGGCTTGTCAAAACTCTGTTTTTAAGTGAGCTGCTGGCAGGCACTACACACAGCTTTTGCTGAAGCATTTCCAGCTCACCCTTTGTGGAGCTGATGAATTAGTTTTCACAGCTTCTATTCTTCTGCATACTACTAAACAGAGACAGATCAGTGCCAAAGAACTGAGATCTCCTGCCAAGGATGTCATTTTTCTCAATGACTTCAGAGACTATTAGACAGTTTCAGTTCCAGAGATACACAGACTCCCTCCCACTATGTTACATCTACACAAGTTGTTTCTGGCATTTGTTTGAGGCATATTCCAGCTTTCTAGGCATTCTGGCAGTCCTGCAAAACAACAGAAGCCTGAATTACTAGCAAAGCTTTCTACCTCAATCTTCTTACCCCTGGCTAAGCACTACTGCAAGTTTCCACTACCTTACTGTGAATCTGTCAGGAGCCAGGCTGAGAAGGATGCAAAAGCAAAGAATCAGGAATTATCTTCCCAAGAGGTGGATGAAAGATGCAGAAGCTATGACAGGACTGTCTTGCCTTTCCAAGTGTGTCCCTGTTGCTGAATGTGTGCAAAGTCTTGTAGGCCAGAAATCAGATACACTTCACTGACTGCTGCATCCATAGCCCAAAAATTAGTTGAATTTCACAGTGAGCAGAAAATGCTTCTGTAGCAATTTTTGATGGTTCATTTTCCAGAGAAAATATTGCTTTTGAGGATTGGTGATGGGAATTAGAACACTGTACAATGCCAAGGAGTTCACTGCTCAGCTCTCAGACGCTGGCATTATACCAGCTTGTTCTACAGCGTGACCTGAAATCTGCAGTCAGGAGTGCTGCTGTACCTGAGCCACATACAAAAAAAGAGCACAGTGTTTTGTACAGGAACTTGCCCTGGGACACAGTATTTCCATCAGGTTGAGGTCTAAACTCATACATTACCTGTCCCACTTTGGAACTGAAATCCTTGATTTTGCCAGATTCTCTGTCAATTTCTTCTTGCAGGGCCTGCCGCCTCACCTAGTATGCAGAAAAATGACAATTACTTGACAATGAAATAATAAGAGAAAAATAAAATAATTAGTTATCTTCAGAATTTTGCAAGGATAATTAAAAGTTGCTTGGGATGCTTTCATACACTCAACATGAGAACAGTAATTTTTTAGTGTATGTTAAATGAGTGTTTTGCTGTATCAGGTAAGTCCAATTTTCTAACTGCAAGCAACAGCTATGCTGAAACTGCCAACATTGATGAGAGGCAAAGAAATCTGTATTTAACTTAAAGAGTTTCTTAGTTCACACATTGACTGGAGCTGTACATTTTAACTTAACCCACACATAAAGCACATCTTAAGCAGAGCTTTATTTACGGAAATCTAGGCCCAGATAAGCAACAAAGCATTTTTGTATCAATTCCTATGCATTAAATGCTGACCTGCTTTAGATCTTACCCAGAGTTAGGACAATGCATACCTTGTCTATGCTAACTTCATCACAGTTTCCTTTCTTTTCCCGCACAATGATTACACCATCTAGATGATCCTGTAAAACAGGAAAAAGCTTGTATGATTATTTTTATCCATTCTGGTTAATTAGAATTTACACAGCTCTTACCACTACTACAAAAGTAGTTAAAACACTGAGCAATCAGTAGTACTATTCTGGGTCAAGAATAGTCAGATCTAAGATGAAAATGCCAATTAAATCTGTGTATTTCTATGGAAAATACTCAGAGATTTTTTTTTCTTTTAATCAAGATAAATGCTTTTTAGATTTACACATTAAAAGGGACCTGCCAACAACACTGGCACACACAGTAATGTTTGCAAGCAGAGTAATTTCAAAGTAAACCATTTTGTAAAAGCTTAAATTTACACTTGAAGAAAGGCACAGAGAGAGTGAAACTTAAAAAAAAATTAGAAATTGGAGGTAAAAGAAATAAAGGTCTCTCTGAAACAAATAAACAAAAACCAATCAAGAGGCAGCTGCACTGTGCTCCCTGTGGATGACAGTCCCCAGGGAGCTCCCAGGCTGGAAGGAGCGCAGGGAGAGGCAGGACACATACATGAACTGTCTCCTGCAATGGCAGCAAACAGCACATTATTCCACATTTCAGAGCAAGGAACAGGGAGCTGATGGAAGAGACAGAGCAGCTCCAGAAGGAATGGATGGGCTGGATGGCAGGAGGTAAATCTGGGCAGAGTCCCCACCCAAGCAGATCCTGATCACACTTCCACAAAGCGCAGCCCTCCTGCAGCTTTTGCTCCCAGCGACTGACATGCCTAAACAACTCCCCCCTGCCTTTCTATTCCAAATTTGTGATTAGGAGAAGCTTTTTGGGCATCCAGTGTAACAGGGTAAGTAATAAGTCCAGGCTAGTAGTAAATGAGAGCCATAAGCTTTAGAACAGCCTGGAAGAAGTGGCCAAAGGGAAGATCTATTGATACAGCCAACATAATAAACCAAGCATGAAACAGCCAGGGAAACGACAAAGAAAAGATTTGTAACATACTTCTGTCAGCAGAACCTGCTGTTACTTTTTTGAGGCTTTAGTTACACTAAAAGCCATCAATGATTTACCTCATTTTCCAAAGCTACCTTTTGTACACTGCTTTCACACACACACAAGTACATGCACCATTAAAAATGCGAGAACAGTGTCTGCAGGAAGCAGAGCTCGTGCTCTTGGATGAAAAGAAGGAACCAAAAACAACCCCCAATTTACTTCTAGATGGCCTGGTACTGTCTTTTCAGATCTATTAAAACAAGCAGGAAAACTGTCCTGACAGGATTCTGCAAACAACTGCAGCATATTTTTTTTCTTTTTAGCCAGAAGGAGGGAGCACCCCCATCTCTCCTAATTCCCAGCTCGGTGCTGACCTGCTGAGGGCTACTGAGTGGAAAAAACTACCCCCATGGAGGTGTGCCAAGCTTCCTCCAACTCCATGGAAAAGGAGCACATTCACATGTGGTAGGGTTATGCTGTCTGCTGGCAAACAACATCAAAGCAGTAAGCTTGAGCCCTCACTCCTCCTCACTCTGCCTGAGTTGGCTGCATTGGCATCCAATGAGAAAAACACCACTTACTGATAATAAGTGATACCCACTGATTAAGTGGGTATCACTTCACATTGTCTTTAAAATTTGCTCTTTTACTTGCAGGGCAAGCCTAATAGAGGATTTTTCAAGGCATGCAGAGCATGAGACACGCTGTAGATTAAAACATGTCAGGACTATGGCACAGTTAAATGCAAGACCACATTATCAGCCATTAATTAGTGCAGTGTCTTTAGGCCTGGCAGGAACTAGAACTCTCTAGAAGTGATTAACCCAGACTTCTCAATCTTCAGATTTTCTTTTGAGTAGTTTTTTATTGTTAAAGGAGCTGCCTATTGGAAAGAGGAACATGCATCACCCTACTGCCTTCGTCTCAACAGTCTGCAAGGTATTTGCTGTGGCTTCCATATTAACTGATCATGAAAGTTTACATGTCTTTGTAGGGTTTATTTTGCCTCTACACAATGTAAGCAGCTGCAAAATCCAAATAATGTCCAACAATCTCAAAAAGGCAATGTCAATTTAATTAGAAAATATATCCAGTAATAAAATTACCCTGTCCTTTTGAAAGGTCAAAAGGAGAAATCCAGCTTGAAAGCTCTGAACATCTGCTCACCTCATGACTGGTTAGCACACACACTCCCCTCACAACCTGTGAAAAAAAGCCTGTATTTGGGTCTCCACATGAATCTATATTTAATTATTAGCACTAGACACCAGACAGCTGCCAGGTTTCCACAGAACTGCCTCTGAGTGCACGACAAAGCAAAGCACACCATCAAGTGAGCTTGAGAAGCAGCTCATATTATGGTCTGCTATACCCCTAGCTTACAAATATCTTCAGTGATACCTTCTTAACTAGTGCTTGACATTCAAATAAGCCAAGCATTCAAAATTCTTGACAGAAAGCAAGTGGAGTACAGCTTCCCATTACCTACAGAAATAAAAACAACTTCCTAGTGACTTGCAGTGTGCTGTTTTCAAAGTTTAAGCAGTTAAAAATACAGATACATACTTACTGGTTTTCTGAGCATCTCACAGCTCAATTCCCAATGATAACAGAAGTTGGGCATGTAGGCACTAACTTTTGGCACCCTTAGCTTTAAAACATGACTTTGATCAGATAAAGAAAAACTATCAATATTTCAAATATTTCATCAGTTCATTTTACCTCAGAAACAGCAAGTACAGCAAGACTCTGGGATGGGATTTCCTTTGCCAGTCAGTCAGGATACAGTCCCAGCTACTCTCAGTTAAAATTTACACAATTCTTAAATCTATTTATTTTCTTGCATAGATTTATTGTTTTAATTAAAACTGTGTGTTTAGGTCCTGTAGTATTTTTCTATCAGAATTTGTATTTCAATGCTCTTGGTCCAGCTTACACTTAGGATTCTTAGGATTTTCTCTGAAGTTTTGTCAGAATTATTCAACAGGTTTTGGCTAACTTTCCCCTTTGTTTCTAACATTATATAATTCCAGCACTGACAGCAGCAAAGCCTGAGGAAAATCTAACAGACAGTTAGATGAACTCGTGCTGCCACAATTACCACCTGCTCAGGGTAAATCACATGGTATTAAACTCCTGTTTTATGAAGAGTGTTGCCACTTTGCTAAGAGCAACAGAACATTTATGACTGTACAAACCCACTTTCTTTTCGGGCCAATACTTGCTGCTAGTTGTAATATTTACATTTTCCTAAGTGAAACACCAGGTGGTGACTGCAGCAGGCATCAGTGCTTCCCCTGTACAGGATCAGCTCAGCTGCAGCACGGTGCTGCAGAGCCCAGGCTGGGCGTTTGATCCCTGTGTGGGCCCTACAATTAACAGCTGGACTTGATGATCCTTGTGGGTCCCTTCCAGCTCAGAATATTCTGTGATCTGTGAACTATGACATGCTGAAATCCATCAGCTGATCCTGCTTCCCAACACCCAGTGGGGGCCCTCACTGACCTCAATGTTAGGAACAGGCAGAGCAGCCTGCAAAGCAGGAAAACGCCCAAAAGGCTTTCAGTTCCTTAGCAGGAGGCTGCAAAGCTGCCCTCCTCTCTGCACTTACCAGTGACTCACTCCATGCTGATTCTGTCATCTTTTTTGTATCTGCTTTTGAACCTGGTTCTACAGTAAAGTCCTGTGGTGGTACTTTTTTCGGTTTTTTCCTTTTTCTGTCATGCAGCACAGGATTACTATTGCATAATGCCCCATCTACAGCATCCCCTGTAACACACTGAGCTTGCTCCATTTCACTCTCTTTGTTCTTTTTATTGCTTTCTAGTTGCATTTTTTGACTTTTGGAGGCATTGCCATTGTTCAAATAAACTTTAGAATATGTTGTTTCATCCTCCTTTTTCTTCATCTTCTTCTTTTTCTTCTTACTGACTTCGTTATTACCTTTGAAATTCTTCCTGTGTCTCTTTCCAGACAGCTCTTCTTCCTCAAGCTCAACTTCTTGCTGTGCTGGGAGATGTCTATTAGGAATGCTGTGACTGCAGTCTGGCTTATCTTCTTCACAGATTGAGGAAGAAGTATCTTTTCTCTTCCTCTTCTTCTTCCTCTCTTTGATACACCCAAAGTTCTTAATTTTGTCCTCTTCCTCTCTGTTTGTCAATGTAAATTCCCAGGAATTATGTTTCTTCCTTTTTCTGTAGTCACTTAATGCAATGGGGCTACCAGGACCTTGATGTACTTTGTCCTGATTATCTGTCAGTGGTAAAAACCAGTCAGACTTATCCTTCTTTTTCTCCTTCTTCTTTCTTCTCACACAAGTCTCCCCACCATTCTGGGCATGACCTGTGCCATAGTTTTCACCCACAAAAACTTCTTGTGAAATGTATTTGTGGGTGTTTTTACAAACTTTGGCAGATTGTTTTGTTTCACTGTCCTGGATGTCCTCTAATGAAAAACTGTGTTTCTTCTTTTTTTTCTTTGTTACCTCACCATCCAACTCCAAATCCAAAGCAGTATGCTTCCTCTTTTTTTTAAAAGAGAATTCACTCCTCTTAGTAGAATCTCTGTGATGATTTGAAAGGTCCACATCACTACTCTCATTATTCTCCAAGGAGAAATGACACTGGACATTTCTCTTCTTCTTTTTGAGTATTTTAACTTGTTTCTCTGATTCTTCTTGAAGTTGTAAATCCAGATGACCTTTTATATCCACAAAGCTTTCTAAATGAGGTTCTCTGAGTAATTCAGACCTAACTTTCTTCTTCTTCTTTTTCTTACTGTTCTTTGGTTGCGACTTGTATAAATACTCATTTTTTAAATCCTCCTTTTTCCTTGTCTTTGTTTTTTTCTTGAGATGGCCATTGTCCCCAGTTTTAATGACAGTTTGAACATCTTCCTCAATTTTAATGATTGTCTTCACCTTTTTCTTTTTCTGTACAGGCTCCTCCAGAAATTCTTTTCTCTTTTGCTTTATTATCATTCTAAAAAAAGGAAATGAAGATGTTAGTGAACTGCTTCAAAGAAATGATGCAAGTCCTAATCTACTTGGTTTTTCTTCATTCTGACCATTCCTTGTCTCCCACTGTCCCTGACACTTTCTAATTTCAGTCTGCTTTCAATGATGGGGAACCAGGATATACTGACATACAGACACATATAGAAAATTCTGTTTACTGGGGTGATTCTTTTGATCATGTTGTTTAGTGTACCTTAACCTAGAGTTAGTTTGCAAGGCTCTGTGTTTCCCAGCAGCAAATCATAAAGTTTTTACAGAAATACCCTCTAAAAATCTTTCTGAAATGCAAAACATAACCATGTGTACATATACAATTAGAGTGGTTTTCCAGACACCTGTGACTTTTCACTTAACACTGAACTTCACATCACTTTACTGCCCACTCAGCATTACAAGATCCTTCCAAGGCACCTGAATTATTACCTTGAATTTGCTTCTACCTGTGATTTCTTATCTTTGCTCTCCGTTTCTTTTCTCAGGACACTTTTGCCAATGAACCGATTACAACAGAGAAGCCTTTAGCACCCACTTGCTAAGAAACTCAATTATTCCTACTTGGTTTGCAAGAATACACAAGATGTCAATGAGACACCCTACCAAATCCCTGTAAGGCACACGCAGGCTAGCGCGGCCCCTGTCTGTCTGTCTGTCTGTCTGTCTGTCCGGGCCTCCCGCCGGGGCCGCGGTGCCGCAGCTCAGCCGTGCCCGGCCGGGGCTGTGCCGGCCCCGGGGCTCACGGCGCCCATCCCCGGCTGCACACCGCGGGGAGGGGGCACCGGCCCGAGTCCCGCCCCGCTCCGCGGCAGCTCCCGGCGCGGCCGCCAGCGCATCCCGTGCGGGCCGTGCCGTGCGGACCGGACCGGACCGGACCGTGCGGGCCATCCCGTGTGGGCCATGCCATGAGGGCCGTGCCATGAGGGCCGTGCCGTGAGGGCCGTGCCGTGAGGGCCGTGCCGGGCCGCGCTCACCTCTCGCGCCACGTGCAGCGCGCGCCGCCGCCCCGGAAGCGATCGCGCCCGCCCCGCCCCGCCCCGCGCAGGCGCTGTCGGAGCCGTTGCCGCGGCAACGCGCGGGACGCGGCAATGGCGGCGGACGAATCGCGGCCGAGCGACACCGGGCTCGCCGCAGGTGGGAGCCCCGGCTCCGACTCCGTTCGGAGCCTCCCGGACAGGGGTTCCGCGCTGCTTCCACGAGCCCTCGGGGCGCTTCAGGCCGCCGCTCCCCGCTGCTCGGCCAGCCCCGCCCTCAGCCGGGCGCGGGGCTGCGCCCGCCCCACACCGGGTGCCCAAAGCCGCCTCTCTGTCCCCCCGCACCAAGGCCGTGAGCGTTTCTGCTCATGGGTGTGATGTTGCTTTAGTGTCACATCTTCCCCAGAGACACGGCCCGAGTGTTCCTGCTGCAGCCGGGCCGTTCCGCCGGGGTCGGGGTCTCTGTGGGCTCCCCTGGCGGGGTGCGCTCTAACCGGCTCCGTACCGCCCTGCGGAGGCACACAGGCCGCCGAGCCATTGCTGGCACGAATTAAATGGATACAAAACATCCATCCTCAGAGCACCATTCCAATAGCAAAGCCCTTGACTCCTGCCAGAGTCCGGGAACGCTGAGATGGGAAAGCTGGGAGTCTGCAGTGCTGCAGCTCCCCAGTGGGGCTCTCTTCACTCGGTACCTCCCAGTGCCCAAAGTGGGCATTTCCATTCAAATGGCCATTTCCAGCCATGGAAAATGGAGCCGGGCTGAGTGTTCTGGCCCAGGCCCCCTGTGGCACGCGAGGCTTTGGGATGCCGTTCATCCTCCGTGCAGTGCTGGAGCTGAGCCTGCTCCCTTTGCCTCTGCGGCCTCCCTTGTGGGATCTCTAGGTTTTCTCATCCCAAATTCGTTGTCTTGGTCCTTTATTTTTAGCCTGAGCCACTCAGTAATCCTTGAGGGTCATGTACAGCTTTTAGTTTGTCGCTTTTTTGTGTGTTTAGGTTTATTAGTTTTCTTTCCTTTTTTTTTTTTTTTATTTTCTTTTTTAAATGGAGACAGTAATACTTGGCAATGTTTGTGGGATTTAATTGCTTAAAGACGAATCCGCTATTAAAAGCAGTCTTGTCTACTAGTAAAAACAATGGTTACTTCTGTGCGAGCATGTGCATTTTACTTATGTTGAAATATTTTGAATTATTATTTTGGTTAAAAACCTTTTTCCCAATAAAGGGTTATTTTGTCAGTGAGAACTTTGAACTTGACTTAAAGCCCTGGAGAGGACATGACAAGAGTCTCTAAAGTTCTTGATTGTTTTAAAATGTTAGATTTCATGTTAAACAAATATTTATTGCATGCTAATTTTGATCTTTCAAGCCTAAATAAAAACCTTTAAAAATAATTTTGGTTTAGGGGGAAAATAAATATTGTTTAGGGTCTCCTGGTAAATGTATTTTTTTATTTTTTTTTTACTTTTAGAGCATGAAGCTCAATTTTTAGGTGTTCCTCAATCAAAACAAGGATCAGTAAGTACAATTCAAGTAAAAAATCTGCATAGTGATGGATTTAAAATATTTTAAACAGCTAAATGGGAAAATTCGATACCCACAGGGTAGACTCATAAAATGAAGCTATTATCTTTCAAACAACCTCTTTGAACCAACAAATATAATATTCCTAATAATTGCTTGTATTTAAAGCAACTTGGGTAAAGCTAACACGAAAAGTTTCTTTTCTTTGAAAGGTGAATATCAGGACTTCTGAACAATATGAAAGAGATATATAAGCTTCTGAGTGGAAAACACTTTTCCAGAAAATGTTACCAGCATTAATTTCCAAATGATTGCTATTTCTTACAATGGATAAAGTATTTTTAAAATTGTGGTATCTCACCATATTCTCTCAAAAGGAGTCATATACCTTCTGTTAGGTTTGGATGATTTGACTGTGCTAGAAAATGCAGAAGTTTTTAAAGTATAGTTATATATTTTTAAGTATTCAGAAAATAAATAACTAATGCTGTGTTTAAATAAGAAATTATAATTCTATAATTTTTAGCTGTATATTTTATTTTTTCTGTTGAATTGGTTTGTATATTTTTATCTAGTCTGCTGGGGTATTTAGGCAGGATACATTTATTTTGAACAGGTGCCTTTGGAAAGAGCAAAGCTGCAGCCGTTACTTATGGAACAACTTTTTTCTGACCCTGCAACCCAGTATCGGGTTCCCACACTTGGGGAAGCCCCCTCTGGAGACCCCCCTGATCCAAAAAAATGTAAGTAGGAGTATATTATCTTGAACCCTGCTGTGATTATTTTTCTTGCATATGGCAAGGGTTTTGAATTTATTTAATTTAGAGTGTTAACAGCAACAACACTTTTGCTTGTGTGGAATTTGCATGGTTAGGCCTCTGCTCTGAAAACTGGGAGCTTGGCCACTTGGTCAGTGGAAGAAATATCAACTTTTGCATTACAAACCAATAACACTGACTAGCTAAGGTAGTTCTGTGCTCTTCTGAATAAGTGACTTTTTATTTAGTCACTTAAATTAGAAATAGCAGGCATTTCTACCTCTGATTTAATAATGCAAAACTAGGATCAATAGACTAAGTAGACAATTGAATTTGCAAACTGCTGTCAGAATACTGTCTTTACCCATCTGATTACAGACTAGAATGGAAACAGCTCTGAAGTTTTGTTCTTCCACTTTTATCAATTCCTATACTTTATAATAAATTTAGCAAGCAGCAATGTGTTTTTATTATGCATTTTAGCCCTTCATTTTGTCTTCCATTAATTCTCGCTCAGTAGGAATTCCTGGTGCAAGTCAGAAGCAGTGTTACCCTTGGCTTTTATAAATAGTGTCCTCCCAATTATGAGCATTTCCTGGCAGTATATGAACCAATTAAAGGTATAAAGCTGAGAATAAATTCAGTGTTGCAGCTGTGTTGCCAGAAGAGAACACTCTATGACTTAATCTTTGCTGATCACACCAAGACCTCAGTGCTTCCCAATTGGAGAGAGGTGCCAAGCCAGACAGCCCTCAGAGAGGGGAAAAGTTGGATATATGGAGTTGTGTTAAATTCTCTGAAGGATCTGGCAAGTATGAAGCAATTATGACAAAGAAATCACAGCACCACTAAAATATAACCTTTGGTTTTTCCTCTGTCTAGAAATTTAGTTTTATGACTAACTCCGATAATGCAGATTGTAAAGGGCATGAGATATCAAAGTGGTCTAACTGCAACAGTGCTGAGTTCAGCACAGGCTAATTTCTTCCTGTCAGGGTCAATTAATTCACAAAACTTTTCACTTCTGTGACTAAACTGCTTCTGGTGTATGAGTTTATTCACTCAAAACTAAATCTGACAAAACTGAGTCACAGTGAGTTTGCAGTGTTGGTGCACCTTTAGTTTGAAATTTACTCAGTTTTGGGTTGTGTTGGCTGAGGAGAAGTGAAGACAGAGCCATGGCTAAAGGGAACAAATCTGCTTTGTCCAAGCTGTGATGGTATTGACAAAATGACTGGTACTGACTCTGTGATATCTAATGGTTGTGTGTTTGTGAAATCCAAGTGCTTAGCTGTAGGTGAAGGCTGTCCTGTTTTGTTCAGGTTCTCCTCGAGAATACTTGGAGTTTTACATATTCCCAGTGCTCTTACCCGGGCTGGCTGCTCTTGTGGAAGAAGCAGAGAAGGAGAAGTGCTTTGAGGTTAGTTTGTAGTTTTCATTTCAAGTCACTGGCAGGAAGTTACAGCCTTTTGTTTCACAGGCAGTATTTTTTTTAATTTGGTTTTTTGCAAGAAAACCAACCACAATCATACAATATAACATAGCATGGGTTGTTCTGGATCTGGTTTTAAATGTTATTTGCTCCAGTAATTCAGAATAGGTTACATTCTACATGAACTTGATCATTATGACAATCTCTAGGTCCCTACAAATCCTCCTTAAATATCTGATTGTATCTAGTCTAAATGGTGTTGTGTTGTGTTTTAGAGGAGCAGGCTTCCTATCAGATTAATACATTTCACTCATTTGAGGGTGATGTACAGAACTTGAATTTTACTTTGTGACTCAATTATTTTTGCTGGTCTGGCATTGTAATAGAGATAAATTTTCTATTTTAGCTTTTCTTTGTAAATTCCATTTAACTGGAAGACACAGTATCAAGCATGAATGAGCTTATAAAAATGCAGATTTAAAAATAATTATTTGCTACATATGTTTTTATAAATTTGTTACCACTGTATGTCTGGAGAGAAATTCTTCATTGTCTGTAGGAAATGCTTAAAAACCCACTAGAAATGGTGCAAAATATGGCACAAATACATTCCTCATTGTATTGCTGCAGCCTAGCAGAGCCCCAGCAATAGCTTAGGTACTGGGAGCTGGGGGGATTCCCATCATTTCTGATATTTTCTCAAACCATGGCAATTTGAATTTCAGATCCAAACCTGTACATTCAATACCAGTTATTTCAAATTTTTCTCGGTCTTCACGAAATCTGTGTGTGTCTATAAACTGATGGATGTGCAGGTGTGTATATGTATCTCTAAGCTGTGATGAATACAGATGAAATTGGAAAATGGCTCGCTTACATGACATCTGTCTGTCATTCCTGCCATCATATTTACATTACCTAGCCAAGAACAGATTGGACATATATATTATTCATCACACTTTTAATAAAATCTATATTGATTTTTTTTCTTGAAAGCATGTATCCTTTAAGAAAAAGGCATGTCCTACAAGTGGCTTAAAATACAGGCTTTGATAGATGTTAGCTATTTCTGAAGGCAATAAAACTTAGATATAAAGATATTTTACAAAATATTAAAATTCTTAGAAATATTTCCATTTCAAACTCAGAACAAATCTAAGATTACTTTGTCTATTTTTAATCTGAGAAATTTTGCAGATTTTAGTGATATTTATATTAAAAAGTGTCTGTGCTGAAAATGGATTTTGTATAGGTCTGTGTGCTGCTTTGTAGAAAACTACTAAAAGAAATTATTTTCTAATGTACAGAAACTTGATAAAAATGAGTTCATCTTATAGAAAACACACTTATGTGGAAAGATGCCCTGCTACTGGGGAGCCAAGCTTAGAAAAGCAAGCTGATGTCAGGTGATAGTTTTCCACTGTGACCTCATTTCTTCCTCCTTTTGAAGAATAACTAGGCAAACAATAGCTGTTTATGCTTGCCATATAATTGAGTATTTGTGTTCTTTTCCATTACTGTCCAGGTGCTTGTACTTGCACATTCTGTTTCCTTATCTGACATAAAATGTGGTTTTAGTTATCCTTTAGATTGGTAGGAAATGTGTTGTTCCATATGGATTTGGAGGGGAAAAACCCCAACTTGATATAATTTGTGTTAAAATGGCTAATGAAATAACTTGAACTGAATTTTAGGATCAAAAGCAGAGTCCTTAGAAACCCAAAGTAAGAACAGGGAGAAAGGATCTTGTGATAAACACATTGAAATACAACTTCCAAAAATAAGAGGACAACAAAGATTGAAAAGATTCATGGAATTCATGAGACAATAGGACATGAAGAAGATTAATTGTGATTAAACTAACTGAAATCATGAAGGATGAGAAAAGAATACTGAGTTTGAATTCTGGCTAGACATGGGTCATTAAAGCCTGTAAAGGGCAGTTGTATAGAATAAACCAGGGGAAGATAAATGGAAGAAGCCCTGGGAGGAAGGAAGGAATACTCAAACTGACTGCAATCAATGTTGAATGAGCCCAGGAGGAGAGAGAGGGAATGGCGAGAGAGAGTGATGAGTGTGATTTTGATGAGAGGGACTAAAGGTTTTCATGTTTTGAAAGGAAATTAAGATGAATGGGAAGGAAGGAAAAGTTAAATAGGAGAGGTTTTGAGCAATTGAACTTGTGTTAAGGAAGATCAGATCCTGGGGCCAGCAGAGGAATTCAAGGAAGAGCCCAGAGAAGGTGCATCTGGAGAGGAAGAATTGGACAATCACCTGGGAAAGTCAGGAAAGGGAAGTGGTTATGCTGGAAGTGGGGATTTGTGTAGGAAAGATCTTTTTTGAAAGGTGCTAAAGAGGCATAACAATTTACACATTTAATTTAAAATAGCCTCTCTTGCATTATGTGATCTGAAAAGCCAAAGCCTAGAAAAACCAGCAGCTGCTAGATATATGTGCAGACTTCAAACTGACATAAAGATGAGAAAAGTCTGCAGAAGCCTCATTTTTAAATTAGAGATGAAAGAAACCTATTAGGTTGCCCAGTGTTTTCCTCACTGTTTTTTTTTTTTTTTTCCCTACCATAAGTTCTCCTGTGTTTTATCCCATCTGCTGTCAAATGCCTACAGGGGAAAGACTATTTTCTTAAATCTTTTCTCTCATGAGAACTGACTAATGCATTAATTTTTCAGCATTAAACTGAACAATGTATATAAAGTGTTTTTATTAGAATAACTCTGACTTTTATTTCTAGTTATCTATCACAGAAGGAGGAAGCTGTATCAGGCTCTGTAATGGAATATATTGTATTTAAAATTATGATAGATTGGGGAAAGGGAATGGAAGGTTTCCTAATGACTTTGCCATCTTCTGATCACCAGTATAGTTTCATGATTATTACCAAGCACATCGTATTTAAATTGAAAAATGGAAAATGAATTCTGAATGTAAGCAGTTTATAAACACATCTGCAGGTTAACAATGCACATTGTACAGATATTTCCTGTTTTTATCCGGATTCATGCAGCATAGGAGGAATGTGTCACAGGCAGGTCAATTCATGTAATTTTTTCCCTTTATAAATGTTGACTGCTGTGCAACTAATGATTTAATTCTCTAGCAAAATAAACTGTTTCCTGGCAAAGAAAATAAAATAAAAAAAATATTCAGCTTGATTGAATTCCTCTCTGCTAAGTTCATTGCCTCTAACAAGGATAAAACAAGATGAATTTGATTCCTTTGGTGATGGCTGTTTTGACAACCCTGTTCTGATCATTTTTTCCCATTGCAAAGGAAAAGCAATTTACTTAGATTAAATTACAACTGCTAGATTAAATTGAATTTTGTTGTCAAAGTGTAGAATTTATTCTCTGAAACAATTCCCTAAGTAATGGGACCCATTTTCATCCTGTGACTGAGAATAGCTGTGCAGTGACAATCAGACTCTGCTGTTTGCTTACAGATTCTGTGCAAGTCAAGATTTGTCCATTTAACATCTGAAGTGACTCACAAAAAGCTTTGCAGTGAAGGTATTGGTCTCTTAAAGTTTAGGTGTTTGGCTTCTTGGAAGAGCATTTGGTATTGGCATAAATGTGGAAATTGCATGAGGAGCTTTGTTTCTTCCCAGCCAGGCACTTAATGGAGCCCTACCTGAACCCCAAAGCTTTGGTTGTCACAAAAGAGGTCATCAAGGCACTTATGGCTCAGGATTAATAATTCTTTTATGGTGACTTCATCTTCTGTTCTTCTGCTTTCTTTTGCTCTTTTTTTTTTTTTTCATTATTTTTTTTTTCCCTGTTGAAGTCAGACCGTATTTCTACCAAGGGTAAGATTCCCTTGGAAAATTAAAAGCTTTCCTGGATATCCTGTAGGACTGCCCTGCAGTCCAGCACTAAACTTCACACTTGTCATCCCCCAGCTACATGACTTCCCTGTGTTCTTCCCTGGGCAGTCAGCACCTCACACAATGTTCCTCTTCCACTTCACCTGTGGCTGACCCCCAAATTATGACACATACCATGAACTGAAAGAATTAGGCTATGTAGAGCATTTTTTCCTGCCTCTCTGTTCACATCCGAGGATAATGCATAGAATAAATTCATTTTTCATGCATTAGATTTTCAATTACATGTTTATTGTATTTTCCTTAGCAAGTGGTAGTAGTATCTTTACTTCTTACATTTTAATCAAGACTTCAGCCTCTTTTGTGACATTAAGCAGTTTCACAAAAGCATTTGACTGGTGTGAATTGTTTTTCTAAGAAGCAATTATTACAGCTGAATCTCCTGTTTGATGGGTAAGTGTTGGGATGGGAGCTCAGCTTGCTTTTAGCTCAATGGCTGCTGTTGTGATGAAGCACTTGGTGCCCCTGGGCTGCAGGGGCTCGGTGTCTTTCAGGGTTCACTCTGACTCTGAGCATCCAGAACACATCTCATGTCAGAGGGGTTCTCAACACGCTGGTCAAGCTCTCCTGTTATTCCAACCAGAACTCTATGTTCTACTCTCCACATGATGGTTACTGTGGTTTGTGATAAGCAGAATGAGCACCTGTACTCTTTTATACATTCAATCTGTCAAGATGGAATGTGGAGAGGAAATCCTTAAAAAAAAAAAAGGATTTCCTAATCCATTCTGGCCTTATCAAAATTCAGGCTCTGAGTGGCTGGCTGTGGTACTGGCTGCACGAGTCCCTAAGGATAACCTGCTGCAAAACATTTTGCAAAATCCTTTTTATTCATTAAGATTGAGAACAGGGAGCAAAGAGCACAGATTTTTTGCTGTGAAGCTCCAGGTTTTGAACTTTTTACCTGGTTCTCTGTAATGTCCATGGTTTCTGTGGTTGTGGACAGACAAAAGCCTCCCTTTGGCTTTGCCTTCCTTTCTGGACACCCAGCAGATAATTTGGTCAGAGCAGCCATACAATGCTCTGTGTGTATTCACAATGTCTTCAAGCTGGTTCCATGCAGAAGGAAACAATATCCAATCAATGTTCCTTCTGTGTTTTGGAAGAAATGAAGTATTTTGAGTATGATAATAAACTTTAAACAAAATGGCAAGGAATTTACAACATATTTTCATGTATGAATGGGTTCTGTTAATTTCTTCACAATGACATTGCCACTTAGAGCACCATTCAGAGATCTTTGTTCTAGATACACTATAGCAAATATCAAGATAATTTATGTAGAATTTTCTCACTCATAGTTTGTCTTGAAATCATTCCACAAAATTTCTAAAATTTTGGCTGAACCACTGACTGTTGGCAGTATCTATAAAGAGTAGACAGAGTAATGTACTGTATATTTTATTTAATAAAAGCAGTCAATTTAGCTTAAACATATGACCAATCCAAAGATAATAAATAATTTGAAACTATCTTCTATCTTTAGGGGAAAAGAACCAAATTTATTCCCTCTGATTTCCTAACTGAGTGGTTATACAAGTAAGTTAATCATGTTTTTTTTTGCTACTAAGTGTGTTCAGTGATTCCAAGGCACTAATTTGCAAATTGAATAGCTGAAATTTAAATTAATATGAGTTGTTTTCCTTTTTCTTTAGCAAGAATCCAAAGAGGAAAGATGAGTCATTCACAGAATTGTTTTCCATTCCTTTTGTTAAGGACTGGCTAAAGGACCAGTAAGTTATTGCAGTACTCAGAATGATCTTTTCTCCTTTTATTCTTTTGCCCCTGCTATCCCAAAAAAGTAATAGACCCTCAATGTGTTGCAGCTGTGCCCTCAAAAATGCCCTTTACTGTGTGCAACAAAGAACAGTGTGATAGTTTCTAATACTAATGATAGTTTCTAATGTGATAGGCTAGTGTATTACAAGGTATTTTGTACCAGAATTGTTCACAGATAAATTAATTTTGAATTCCTAAACATTTTAATTGTAGAATGCAGGATATTTGTCTGGTTGTGTTATGAAGATCTTTGTACTAAGGAGTAAAGCAATGTTTTCAGTGCTGCTTCCTCCTATGGGAATCTTTGAGAGTATAGGCAACAAATTCTTCTCTAACTGTAAGCAGCTGCTTTCAAAATACCTGTAACAATCCTTGGTGTCAGGATGCTTTCCTGCAGACATTTGTGACTTTGAGAAATTAGCACTTGATTCTGGCAGCCTCAATCATATATTCTGTGTTTTTTTGAGTTCTTGACACGTGACACTTGGAATCTTGAGACACCAATGGAGCAAGAGGGAAGTTCCTTATCACAGGTCTGTGGATAAGCTGTCAAAAGGGTTAACTTTGATTTCCTGAGAGGTGGTCATGTGGCCAGAGTTGTGTAGGACATTTCTGTAGTATGAGACCCCTTTGGAGAATGACCCATTTCATCCCAACTCTGATACCTTTGGCCATCGTGCTGTCCTGCCACTGCCACTGCTGTTCAAAGCTGCCTCTGGTGGGACACATCTGCTCCATTCTGTCGAACACACTTCTTGCCAACAAGATGCCCATTTAAGGCTGAGGTTTGGTGCTTTGTAAAGTGAGCATGAGCTGCAGTCTGGCTGTTGTACCCATCTCTTTAAGCACACAGAAGAGCCCTTGGCCAGTAAGGCAGTTTTGATACAGAGGGTTTGTGAGGACGGATGTTTGTACCAAAGGTAAAATCTCTAAGATCAGTTTTACAGATGTTTCTCTTGGAGGTAAAGCTGAGCAAAACATTCTCTGTTCTTCACCCCAACCTGCTGTAGGCACCCTAATACCACCTTGTCTGTTTGGTAGGGTGCTTGATTATTCTGATCAGAGCCCTACTCTGAGTTAGGAATCTCTCTGCCAAAATGTGTGAGGAGGGTTTGTACAGCTATTTAAAACAGGTAATTTCTCCACTCTGCTTCACCTTGGAGAGTGACAAACCTGTGTATTGGCACAAACAAAGGATTAAAATGAAGGGCTCAGGGCAAGGTGAATAGAACAAATGAGCTGCTAAGATAGAGAGGTGGTGGCAGGAACTGCTTAAGTCAGCTTTGCCAACAAGAGAAATACACTGTGGAATCACAGCCTGAATGACTCATAGCTTCTGTTAGTAGTGGTGCTCCTAAATAACGTAGTGACAGCTCCACAAGGACACTGGAGTGTCAGAGTCCTACTGAAGTTGATACACTTCATCTTAAATGCTCTAAACCAGTAGGCTCTTAAAATAATAATTATTAAAATTATTATTAAATAACTACTTTTAGTGAGCTTATCCTAAAATTACAGATTTGAAAAATGCTGCTTCTGGAGTAAATATTATTGGAGCAAAGTGAAAGGCTGCAATATTAAATAAGAATAAAAATAAGAGAATTTATTATTATGTCCTGCATATGTCATAAATAGTTTATTATTATATCTTTCCAGCCATCAGACTTAAAATGTAATTGATTCTGTGTTTTTTATTGTCATTGCCATTTCTATTTTTAAAGGAGTTTTCATTTTTTAAACAAGATTAAGAATATATGAGACAACATACTAAAAAGTGCTGGTCAAATTTTGATGAAAAACATCCTTATGCCAATTGTTTAGATGGGTTTATCAGTTCCAAGCAGTCCTAATGCTTAAAAAAACCCAACAAAAACCACCAAAACAAAACCAAAAAAAAAAAAAAAAAAACCCAGAGGAATTTTGGTTTTGTTCTATCTGAGATCCAGCTTTTAAAAATATATTCAATACTTGAGTATGACTTTTTTGGCTCTCCTCCAGTGCCTCCAGTTTCTTCTTTGAAGATCCTTTTTTTTATTTTTTTTTAAAGAATAGTCAAAGCCATAGTCTTATGAGCTTCAGTTTCTGTGCAATGCGTTTCTAAATGAGATCTTGCAGCCTAGTTTTCCCTAATAAGGAGACCTAAATGCTGCTTCAGTTTTCAGAATTTTAAATGCAAACCTTGTACCTTCAAAGCCTAGTTATTGTAGGTGAAGGAGCTTGTAACATTTGAATTTGTTTCCAGCTTTAGTGTAATAATTGCTGACATCTTAGTATAGGTACCCTGTATTCCACTGAGTTCTGTATGTTACCAGTAGTGCTGACAAAATATTACATCTCTTGGGAATCTTCAATTCCCCAAGCACGTTTCAAAAGCAACAGAAGGAGCAGCTTCAGTGCTGACTGGTAATCTCCATATCACATGCCAGACATTTCTGTTGCCTCAAAGGACAGCTGCACCTTTCAGAGGGCAGAAAAGTGGACCTTGAACACAAAACCAGCACATGTTTGTTGGGTGCTTGCTGAGATACAAACTTATGTACCTGTTCCTCCATTCGAGGCTGCTGGAAGAACCAAGGGAACAGAATTAGAGCTGTGAATGTTCTGTAATCCTATAAATATGCTAATGAGCACCACAGTTGCCTTTTGTCAGCATTTTCCAGTGGTGTTTCTGGTTGAACAGCACTGAAGTTCAGTTGCAAGTAACCAAGCTCTGTGTACTGAATCAGGGCCAGGGAAAGTCAGTGAGCTCTGATGATGCTCTGATCCCTCTGAAATTTTACTTTTCTGGCATAGATAGTCTGAGTAACATGGCAGCATCATTTCCCAACCTTTTTTAGCATATTAATGAAAGAAATATGAAGAAACCAATAAAACACTCCCTCTGCTCTGAAAAACAGTGATATCATAAAAGTCTGTCATGTATATTTAACAATTTGACAGCATTGTTCAATATAAACCTCGACCTTACATCCAATAAGAGAGAGCAGTATATGGTATATGTTAGGAACAAGCATAAGTATTTCATGGCTTTTGAAGTTTACATAAAAAATAATTCACAGGATTTTTTTAATCTGTATTTTCTCCTTTTTTATTAGAGAGATTTACTTCCTACCCAGTTCAGAAGGACACATTTCCTGGTTTAATCTATCTGCATGTACCAAAACAAGTGTACAGACACAGAGAAAATATCTTTATCATGGCCTTACTGAAGTGGGCAGCTAAGATATAAACAATTACTAAATTTGGAGTAGTGGCTTTTTGCCAAATATCTGTATACATATATATATACATTGATTATTTTTTTTCTCCCTCCCCCAGATATTTTAATTGGGTGAAGTCTGCTGGTCTCAGCTGCCTTTACAGTTGATTTCATTGTCAGCTCTCAGATGGCCAATAGGGCTAATTTTGCATGGGTGACTGATTTTTTTTCTTTCCATAATATGCCCAGTTTCTACAGGCTGTGCTTTCTGCACACTGCCATATTTCATTGGTGTGTGTCTAAACCAGCCATGTTTGGAGTATGCTTCATTTGCCTTATATTTTCTTCTTTCATTTTCTTGAATAATTTGAGCTTTAAAGAACATTTTATTGTAATAACAGAAAGACCAACAAATACATCTCCATGGATGTTATTTTGTGTGTTTCCTAGTAAAAATTGCCATTCAAGTAAATGTGGCAGAATTCAAGTTAACAAATGAGAATTTTTTTGCTTAAAAACTGTGTGTTGAAATACTGCAGAAATTTTCAGAGTAAAATATTTATATTTCATAACAGTGCTTTATGGGGTTGAAGGTTTTATGCCTGTAATATCTGATGCATTAAAAATGTTTTAATTTATATAAAGGTTGTCAAAATGGCAATGAGAAAACTGAACATTTATTAGTGCTTTGTGATATCTTCCTAATGTTGCTGTTGGAGCACTAAGGGGAGCTTTTCCATGTTTTCACCATACAAAGTCTGACCTAAAGTACACAAACATAGATGGAAATTTTCCTGCCGACATGAGTGGCCTTTGGAATAGATCCATGTTTGGTTTCCTTCAGTCCAGGCCCACAAACACTCTCACTGACTACATAAATATTGGTCCTACGAGAGAGAAAGCTGAGGCAATGCTTTGTGACTTCCAAAATCCGTAGCAAGTATGCAAGCACAGGAGAGCTGAGTTGGAGCATTAAAATGGACACGTCCTCCCAAGGAGAGGCAAGAAATCCACTAAAATCTTCAGACAGAACTGAAGACAAAAGATTCTTGCTCTGCTGTTTCTTGGCATGTTCTCATCACAAAGACTTCTTGCTGTGCTTTCTCTAATTTCTCTGACATTCTTGTTACAAATCACCTGTTCTGCCTCAGTCTCCTGTTGGTTACATGACTCTGCCTCCCCACATAACAACTTTGTCATGTTAGTTCCACACTGTCTTGTCTTTTTATCATGTCTTTTCTTCATTATAAATAGATAAGCAAGTATATAAATAGCTGGTATGTGTTTGACAGTTGAATGCATATTGTCACTATGGTGACTTTAATAGCACTCTCAAATGTATTTATAACATTTTTTAATTCTATTCACTATTGACAGTATAAAGGAGCTTTTATTTGGACAACATGATAGAGAAGAAGAGTTCTAGTTAGTAGGAATCACACTTTAAGATATCTACTTGGTTGCAGTTCCTCTTTTAAGAGGTTTAAATTTGGTCTTAATTTACAATCCTTCAAAAATGTACTCTCCATATAATGCACTAAAATGTTTTATTGTATATTGTAAGGGTTTTGTTTTTCTCAAATACTAATAATATTCTAGTGCATTTAGATTGTTGTAAAAGAAAACTAGTGATTAGGAATTTATTTCTGACTGGAATAATTGTAATAATACGGAAAATGTTATAAAGGTCTCAGTTCACATTCTATTTGACCTGTGAAAATGTTTCAGGGTACTCTTGTCAAGTGTCTATGGGAATATTTCCCTGAAAATCTGAGAGGCTCATACAGTGCCTGTGTAACATTTGATCAATATATGTAATTGATTTTAAATACCAGGCCAGATGAACCAGTACTTCAGTGTCTGATTGCTTATGAACCACCATTTTCCTGCTTTTGAAATGACCTTCATAGTATTTGTAAGCAGAGATTTTTGAGACATTTATTTTGAGTCAGAACAGTACTTTTTCATTATTGCACACTTTTGGAGATCTGGATAGGCATGTAGGAAGAAAGACATAAAGAAGGCAGCTGTTGCTGTAGTGTTTCTAGATCCTAAGAAATACTGCAAATATGAAAGATAACTACTTTGAGAAATTTCCAGGAGAGCTTTTTTGGTTGTTCAGACCAGCACGGGATTTTTTTGAGTATTTCCCAAAACAGACTTTTTCAGAATGTTTTTTAAAGAGTTATACAGATCATCACAGTCATTTACTTGTGTGTCTTATATTTACCCCTCTTCTGTGGCCTGTTCTCTTAGATTATGATTTTTCAGTGACTCTATCATTGCCTGTGTTCCTACATGATATAAATATTCAAGAACAATAAACCATCACAGTTAAACTATGGCTGTGGTACTGAAACTCAGGAGTCTCCTCATCCTTTTCATTAGGGTTGCTTCAGTATTTCTAGAGAAGAGCTTTCTAAAAGCAGAGAGAAACCCAGGCTCTTCTGTGACTGCACCTGGAGATTCCTCTCTCACCTGCACACCACCAGCCCCAGGCAGAGCTGCTCTCTGCAGGCACCTGGCTCTAAGGCTGCTGCTTAAATGTGGGGGTTGTCTGCTACTGTTAGGGAACAGATTGGAACAGGGAGAGCCATTACAAAACCTTGAATTATATATACTGAAAATTTTCTTGATTGAATTTTTTCTTTTATTTTATTTCCAAGGAAGGAATCAGGCCTATTTGTAAGACAGACTGGGAATATGAAGACAGAGTTCTGACAGGGCATTACTGTGTGGAAATACTGCCAAAATTCAGTGCCCATCACTGTGACTATGAACCCCCAGAGATTTTGTCTATTTTGGAGACAAGATAATGGAGAGGCACTTTTCCTCCCTCTTTCAGAATTCATTGAGAACCCCATCTTCTGTCCATGAGGAAATCAGATACCTGTCTTCATTAAGAACCTTTTTCAATGCCTCCTACATTTATTTAATGCAAGTCTGTTTTGTATCTTCAGGGTGTGAAATTCCACTTGCATAATGTCATATAAGTAGTGAATATCTCACAGACTCAAGATCTGTACAAGTTTGCTCAGAAAGCAAGAAATGTGTTTCTGGAATTTAACTTTGCTCAGTGTCTGCTTTATGCAGATTTGGTAAAATAAAATACTTACGAAAAAAAAAATTATGCTCTTTTACAGGTGCAATTTATGTTAGACAGTAAATGTATATGTAAATAGATATCACTGTTTCATATGTGAGCTTTTAAGATCATGCATAATCAAGGACTAAATAAGCAGAATGTAGTTAGTGTACATTGTGCTGTCAGTTTGCATCTTGGAGGCATACAGCTGTCTTCTGCCCAAATGACAGACTCCTCTTGCCCTCATTCACTGCTGAGGGGTGATTGCCTCTGCTCAGATTCTATTTTTATTTGACCTGCAGACAATTGTGTATATTCTCCATTTATGCACTTAGACCAAACTGGAGCTGGCATGACTTCTGGTCTTTAGAGCTGTGCCATTGAAAGGATTGGTATCTGCCAGTGAGTGTCATACTAAAAATTAAATCCCGGTTTTGCTTGATTTTTTTTTTTATATTGCTTTCTCAGTTTTAGTGTTGGATTATAAACTAGACATTTTTATAATTTGAAAATGAAAGCAAAGAAATGCTAGAGTTGACCTTGCAGGCTAGGAGAAATCTCAAGTTGTTCTTTGGAGATGTACTTTTTCTTAGAGGAAGTTCAATGTCTTTGATATAACTACTGTAAAATATGTAGGTCTTCCTGTGATTTTTCCCTAAGTTTTGGTTCTCAGAAAGATCTAAAATAGAACAGAGGATGAAAGCCTATCAGGGAAATAAGCACAGTACAACTTCAGATTTTTAAGTCTGATTATAAGAAGCTGTTATCTCAGGAAGCCTTGCTTGTCCAGCATTTATGATTTCCCCTGAGCAGGAGAAATGCTAATTAATGTTCACAGAGCTAAGATGGTTTAGCTCAATGGAGAGACTGCTTTTTATTTTTGCCTTATTTCGACTTTTCCAAACAGACCAAGGTTTTACTTCACATTAAAATAAATGTAGGCCAAAACCCAGCTGACATGATGATGAGACCAATTTAGCTGAGTACACAGACTAAAACAGTGGAGTCACTGTAGCATTAGATAAGAGGTAAGGCTGTGCTCTAAGTTGAAATGTTCCTGCAGTGGAGACAAGCCCTAAGAGAAAGACATCAGAGAGCATAGGAAGCTTACTAGGGCAGAGACTAATATGAATGAAATTAAGTGAAAGGAAAATGTAAGCTGTCAAGCCTCCTAGCTTGGGCTATAATATGCCATAAATAAATTTCCAAAAGATATTGCAGCATTTTAGCCAGAAAATGTAAGACTGCATAAATAAATAGCTTGTTATTGATGGGCTTTGCAGTGTACGTGTCTTTATAAAATAAATACTATAGATCATGTTTCTGCATGGGCTGCATGTGTCTGTGGGTGGGTGCTGCATCCAAATTCATCATGGTGTGTTCTTCCAAGTCAGGGCTGTGTTCAGTCTGTTCCCCATGCAGGGAGAGTGGCTCTTGGCAGCTGTGCCAAGGCTTCTCTTTAGAACTGGTATTTTCATCAGCTGCAGTGTTATTACCCTATAGTTCACTGGCTGCAAATTACATTTCTTATAAAAGACAGTATAGAAACAAAATTGGTTTTATCCTTTCCAATGGATGATTTTTTTTTGGTCATTGTGTCTGGAAATTAAATTAACACCCATAGAAAATGGCTTTTGGGAAGCAAGGTTTGATATAGTCATGTGAGATTTTGCTAGTGATGGCTGAATTTAATTACTAGCTTGTTCCCATTAAAATTGATAGCTACAGAATCACCAAATGTGCTTTCAAATTACCATATATTTTGGCTGAAAATGGTTGAGTTCACAAATGTATCACATTCTTTTATCACCAAAGAGAAAGTGTATATGGTATCAAAAGTAAAATCTCAGCATTTCAAGAACTTGTTTAGACATTTCTAAACATGGATTCATGCTATGCAGATATGATAATCATTATTTTTCAGCACGTTTTAATTTAAAGTGACACCATAATGTAAATGAATGTACTAAGATATGTTTATATTCTGTGTATTTCATGTAATAAACATTTACATCATAAGTCTGTTCATTGTTGCACACACACTAAAACCTTCCTTGATTTACAAATGGCAGAGTGCTTCCCTTGCCCACCTAAAACCTTACCATAATAGAGGGAGTTTGAAATACATGAACCAGAATAAGGAAGATGACTGTGCTTGATGTGCCATTTGTATATTATTGTTTTAAGAAGGAATTTTTGTAGTGCATATTAACAATATATTTGTAAAGGAGATATTCTTTGTACATTTTGTTTTCAGAGCAGTAAGAAATTGTGTCTTTCAGGCTCCTAAACAACATTTCTCTTTTTGATAAAATATACTGTTAGGGAAGTAAGTGTTACACATTTATAGGCTGTCTGTTTAAAAAAAAAATATTTTTTTAAGTCCTAGACCACCAATTCCTCTATCTCTGCTTATATCAGAAGAAGAAGCAAGCATACTAATTCAGTCCTTCTGGAGAGGTTATCGGGTAAGAGTAATCTATAATTATTTTGCTTGATGTTGAAAACTGTAGGACTGTGAAGGCCCCGGGGAAAATCCTTACATAAATTTTAAGTAGGGGATACTATAAATAGCTGCTGAGACCCCTATGGTTCATTGGCTTTGGATGTTGCTCTGCCTTATGCCTAGTGACTACAGTTTTTTCACAGGCATTTATGCTGATGTAATCTCACTGTTTTCCTCAACAACAAAAAATGCACAGAAATTCGATTTTCCAAAGTACAATTAACACTGAACGATTTTCTTTCTTTAATTGAAAGTTGCTTTGGGTAGTTCTCGAGGATGGAGTGTGACTTTGCTTCATGCAGGGATATTTGAGTGAACGTGGGGATGCATGAGGATTGGTGAGGTCTCTTGAGAAATAAATGCACACAGAAAGAAAGGACAAGGAATTGAGACCAAGAATGAGACAGGAGATTTATGAGTGGCATGGAGGCTGTTATTCAAGGAAAAGGGAAACAAAATGACAAGCAGATGTTGTAAGGCATACTAGTAACACAGCATTAGTGCCATTCCCTGTTTAACGGGGAAAAGCAAGGTACATAAAATAAATGCAAAGAAAATTATCCAGTGCTATTATTTTGGAAAGTAACAGCCATGCTAACCCTAGGATACTAAATAAATTAATATGAAAGTCCTAAAAACGTTTAAAATAAAAAAAAATATTTTTTAAAAGCTCTAATACCTTCACACCTCAGGAAGAAATGGACTTGAAATTCAGGTGACTTTGGTGATGAAGAAATGTCTTTGACTTCCTTTATCAAAACTTAAGCTTCTAAGCAGCCTCCAGCAATTTTGTTGTGATGGACAGTGAGATATCTCAGGATGTCAGGTGCTCTTTAAATAACAATCAGTATAAAACACTCTCTGTTAAGTTCTCTACTATTTTTAAGAAGCATGAATATATAAGTGGCTTCTATAATGTTCTCTGCAGCCAAATATGATGAAATACCTTGAAATGTTCTTCTTGGCTGATGGATTTTTGTGACTCTTTCTGCTTGTTTGTTTTCCTTTATTTTTCTTTTTTTAAGCAGAGACAGCATTGACACTAACATTAATTAGCACTGACAGTATCCCTGCAGGCATCCTTACAGTGGAGGCAACCATTATCCAATAACAGTTATGTTTGCTGAACACTGCAAGGTTGCTCAGATATCTTCTGCTTCTCTGAAAGCTTGTGAAGGGCACAATTCTTCCTTGTATAGATGAACTTCAGGATTTTCACACTGGTATTTATCATTCTAAACCAATTCTCAGAAATGAGAGAGAAAGTCTAGCTATAAAAGGTAGGAGACATAAAAATTATTCAGGCTATAAAATTAGGTATTAATGTTTTACCTTATTTGAGGTGAAAGAATATGGGGTTTTAAAAATTAAAAATTGCAATCAGAATATAAAATAAAAATCATTAGTAAAAAATTACTACATTGGGCAATGTGTTATCCTTGGGCTTGCAGATTAAGAGAACACTAAGCTTAAATGGGATTTCATCACATTAATGATGTTATGAAAAATTACCAAAGAATTCAGATTGTTAGCTTTTAAAATAAATAGCTCAGTCAGCTAATGCTGATTTAATAGCTGATAATAACTGAATACCTACAAATAATGCCTTTTTGCATCCTCAAGATATTATTGTGTCAAAATTTGAAATTATTTTCTGAAGTTTTTTATTAAACCTTGTTTTATAATTCAGAGGCTTTAGAACTTTGAAATCCTGCTTTTGAAATAAAATTTACACATTGTGATAATAGTGGATAATTAAACATGAGCACACAGATACATGACACTGGGATGGAGACACAGGGTATTTCATCCTTGGTCTTCTAAGACATCTTCTATGGACTCAGACCATTTTAGAGGTATTTTGTTGACCATATTGATTTAGGCAGTAGAGTTTATCTAGTTATATAACTGACTGAGCATCATGTCTTCTCTTGATACTTCACTTGTTTCTGCTACCTCCAGCTGTCTGAGCATGCCAGTATCAGAAACACATGGCAAAAAATGCAAAAATGGATCAGGCAGTAAAGTTTTTTCTGTGTAAAGAGAGGAAAAAGCTATAGGTACAGAATCATGGAAACTCTGACAATAAAGCATGATCAAAACAGTAAACTCATCCTTATCTGCAGCACATTTCAGAAAAACACTTGTTTAATTGTTGTAGTAATAATTAATGGCTGCCATCAACCAAGTCCTTGCAACAATCTTTCATACAAAGACACTGATGGGCACTCTGACAATTATTTCAAGTTTAATCAAGGATTGAATTCCAGAACAAATAGCAGTGAAAAATACAACTGATGATTTCTCTGAGGAGATCACAGAAAGGAAGACATCTTCTTGAGAGGGCTCTTTGAGGGCCAGGAGGAGCACTCAAGTAAGACTTGAGACAGCTCTGTCATCAGAATTCTTTCTTTTCCCTTTCCACCATCCTTTTTTATTGAGGTTCCATTCATCTGTCACGGGCCAAGGCAGTATTCAGCTAGGTGTCAATTTTCTAGGCACTTCTCCAACAAAAGATGATACATTCCTTCACCCCTCTACTGCAGTCTTTGCTTAGTGCCTTTTTTTTTTGATGGGATCTTTTTAGTCTTGAAAATCTGCATAACCATTCTTGACTAACAGAAATTTTTCATTAATAGAATTTCCTCTGATGTCTGTGGGTGAACCTTTAGTGTCACCCTTATCTGTTGTATATGTTCTCACCTAGCACTGAAAGCATGGGGTTTTTGACTAAATCTTGTAGTATCTTAGAGTTCAAATTAGACAGTATTATGTAAATACTCAGTGCTATTTTATATACAGCTTTTGAGCAAAAGTTGAAGATAAAAATGCTTCAGTTTTGCTTTGTAGCTTGCAAAGTGTAGTTGTGCTTTTGCTATCACAGTTTATATTGCTTTCCAGCAAGCTGTGGCTACCAGCAAAGGCTTAAACCCAGAAGGTCACACAAATATTCACTGTTATTTACATCAAGTGTAGGAGTGAACTTTGCCTTCAAAGCTAAGACCCCTCCAGGGCTTCAGGCAGTTCTGGTCTGCAGGAGAGACAGGTCAGTTGTTTGGACAAGACTCTTGACTCTCTTTATTTGCCTGGAGATTTTGCTACTAAGTCATGGCTTTTTCATCATGCTAGCATTGCACTCTGGTTTCAAAACAAAAGATCTTTCTAAGGAAGTATCAGTGTGCTAAACTACATTATAACTATGCTAAACTATAATCTATTAAGCATATTTGGAACTTTTTAATGTATTTTATGCCTGTCACCTGTATTACTGGAGGTGGCATATCTGTGTTATTTTTTCCCTTCTTTTTGGCCATTTTTCTAAAAAGACACTTTGTTCTGAGAGCTCATTTTACTGCTTGGATTTAATGCTGACTTTGGAGTATTTGAATATGTGACTCTGTCTTTATCTCAGAACTCTGTATTTCACACTGTGTATTTCACTGCACTACCACTGCTTTATTTGCTTAGGGAGACTATACAGAATCTAATATAATTGCCTTTTATCTTTTAACTGTTAAGAGTTACTGTCTTTATTTTCAATATACAGAGACAACTGTGGCCCTGTCATGAGCCCAAGTACAGGTTCTACACAGCTGAAGTTGTAAATGGACACATCATGTTTTCAGAAATTTTATATTTAGATATGAAGGTAGTAATTTCTCTGTCTCCCTGCCTCTTGCACTTCTGTCATTTATATGTTTGTGTCCCATAAGCATTTCCTTAACCCTTTCCTGTGTGAACTGACTCCATGTAATCAGGAATTATTTAGCTTTTAAAAGCATACATAGCAGCATAAAAGAAAAAATGTCTTTTGTAAGCCTAAATAAATTATCCTGTGTTTGGATTATATTTTATTTTTGAAAATAGTCTTCTATGGATTTAATAGAAAATTATCTTATTTTCTTGTATAGCTGAAGATGTTACTTGTAGCTGCAAGTTCTTTATTTTTTTAAAATTTCATAACAACCTTGTAAGAAATCCCTATAAATTTTAAAGAAGATACTACAGAACTATATCAGTATAATGGAATATTATTGGAGGTCTAAGATGAATCTGATCCCAAATCACTGAGCAAAAGTCTTGGCTGTTTTTATTGATTGAGTAACCTTGTATTGTATTTCTGCTCTGCCAGTGCACTGTCTGAAACATAGCAAGTTATCTTCTCCTAAGTGGATTGAAGAGTGCTATGGGAGTTCAGCTACTGTTTATTGCATTCTTAGCTGCAGCACAGAGGAGGAATCCTGGGAGGAAAGGATAGTTTTGATAAATAATTTATACTGTTTTCTTTAAGGTTTAGGGGTTTTTATAACTAGTGGAAAACTAAGTTGTGCTCTTTTGCTCTGTATGTGTCTTGGTAAAGTGGGAGAAAAGCAGAGTGTAATGGAGAAGAGCATATAATAAAGTTCAAGTCATAGAGCAAACTCTTCACCATATCCTGTAAGAATACAATAAGGACAATTTTATTTAGAAATTTTCTAGGGAACTAAGTGGTTATCTTCCTGCAAGCAAAAATGTGTCCAGGAGAAACTGAGCTTATTGCTGCTTGTTTCTACCATGTTGTTCCATTTCAGATTGAATTACCAGGACACTGAATCTTTGAATCATGGAGTGGTTTGGGTTGGAAGGAACCTTACAGATCATCCAGTTCCAACCCTGCTGCCATGGGCAATGACACCTTCCACCAGACCAGGTTGCTCAGAGTCCATCAAACCTGGCCTTGAACACTGCCAGGGATGGGGCAGCCACAGCTTCTCTAAATGTAGTCCTGAAACATAATGACATTTTTATATGTAACATTTAGGGAAAAAAAACCCAGACCACAGAAACTGCATTTTAAAAATGCAATTTTTAAAATTTTAAAAATTTTCTCTATTACAATTTGAGTCTGACTCTAAGAGAATAATCACCAGTGTCTAAGGTAATGCTGGCATGTCCCTTTCCACTGTTCAGGACAGTATCTCGTGCTCATAATGGGCAACACACTGCTAATTAATCAAATCCTGCTTACAATAAGTGTAAGCAGCAGAGTGGTAAAAGCTGTTGATGCAGAGCTAGTTCACTTCTATGTTAGTAGGAACTACACCAGTATAAAAATTATAGATACAATACTAGAAAAATTCAACTTACATCTAAATGAAATCAAGGCCTTTGACTGTTGTAATTTTGTGGAAGCAGAATTATGCCTTTCATGGGGTGATTGACTGACAAAGAATAGATATCATGTAATGCAGTCCAATTATTTCAAATAACAGATTAATGGCTCTCCTGTTGTGTGGGTAGGATTGCCAGTCAGCCTATTTGCAGCTGATGGCAGGTGTGAATCAGGTTGATGGAATAAATTTTCTTCTGCATGACCCTTCACGCTCCTCTTCTGCTCTATTATTTTGGTCAGTGGGTTGGTTTTATAGTGCTATGCTTTTCTAAAGGCACTAATACCCTTCAGCAAAAGGCTTTAAATTTTAGTTAATTTAAAGAATTAGCATCTCACTGCAATCTCATTCTCAGGAGTCCTTGGTAAGCAAAGTGACCACCTAATAGACATATTTATATTTTCAACTGGATTTGTCAATTGTGTGGATTTTATTTCTGTGTCAGCTGAAAACTGTAAACCTCTGTGACTTTGCTTTTACCTCAGGCCCAGCAAAGAGGATGGCTGTCATATTTGCCCAGCCACAGCCTTGTGAAAAAACTTGCATCCTCATCCTGGGTTACACAAAAGTATATAATAATAGTTTTCTTTTCTGATTCCCCTTCCGCAGGTTCGTTGTGATAGTGAAATACAAGAGCTACGTCAGTGGCAAAAGAAGCTGAGACAGGAGAGGCACATTACTGAGGTAGTGAAAAAATTCTGGATTAAACAGGAAGCCAAAGGCAAGTGCATTAAATTGTGGGGTTGGTTGGCTTGTTTTTACACTGTGTTGAATTTTTATACTTGGAGTTGTATTAAAAAATAGGCCACACAGTAGGACACTAATCCTGAGAGAGAAGGTAATTCTGATGGAAATGCTTGGCTGTTTCTTTACTTGAGTTGCCTGTGCAGCTGAAAGTGGCAATGAAAAATAAAATATACAATTCAATAATTTCAGGAAACTATGACAATTTGCTGGCACAGTGTTTTCTAGGGCAGGATTAGACACCTACCAGCTACTCATCATGTAAGGCTGATTTTTACCAGATGGGTTGTAGTACAGTTTTTCTAAACTGTCAGATTTCTATCCGGTAAATATTCTATTGGCACTTTCCTGTTATTTCCTGTAGTTATTTACAGCAGAACTTGGCCTGTACAGATCTAAAAAAACCAAAAAAACCAAAAAACCCAACAAACCCAAACAGCCTAAAAAATTGCCAAGGGAAATAAGGCCAGATTGCTTCAAGAACTGACACTGTCATGTGCTATTTTTTTTTTCTCTGTTTGTGGACAGGAGAGTGATAATTTTTGGTGATAGGAGTTTTGTACAAAGGCTGTGTAGATTCTCCAAACATTTATTTATATTTATGTTGCAGTTTTAATCTATGAAATATCAGGTTTTATTTACCAATCCTTGAAACTGCCTAAGGGATATTTTATAGCTGAAAATAATTAATTCAGAGGAAGAAAATTATACATCACAACTGGGGAAAACTGTGCTTATATGTGTGTGTGTGTGTGTGTGTGTATATATGGGGTGTTCATATGCAGTAAGGGAAGTAGAATTCTTGGGTTTAGTAGCTTAGACCTAGAAGATTAAATAATGTAGTAACAGTGCACAAAAATTATGAAAAGATAAAATCAGTGAGACATTAAGTTGTCTTCTTGCAGACTTGACTGACATATAAAGAAAATTTTGGCACAGCAACCAAAATTTTCTTCAAGTGGGATTTCATAGCCTTTCTATTACAGTTTATTATGAGCTGACTTGGTAGAAAAGTGTAGGCATTTTTTCTTTTTGAAAGAAAACACAGATATATCTGGATTTAAGTATCTGAAAACAGTGAACTCAAATTTCCTTTCATAAAATTATCCTTGTTATAAATTTAAAATATAAAAGATGAATTTTTCTCTTTGTAACACCTGGTTAATTCTGTCAGTGTTAATTGTTGGAGAATTGCATTCCTGGAGATAATGACAGAGGTTGACCTTGCAGGTTTGCTAATGCCTTTTAAGTGATTACAATTTAATGTTTGTGGCTTAGACTCTGTTTTCAATTTATTCATATTTTTATCATCTCATCAAGGCATGTTTTTTCATTCATTCCATTGTCCGTGGTACCAGTAAGAGATGCATGTTTCCCACCTCCAAGAAACAAACCTATATATTCACAATACAGCAATGTGAAAAAGGATGAATGTGATTTTAGATGATTACACAGTCATAGCTTGTAGTCTTCATGCATATAAAATCTTAAAGGAGAAAATTACAAGTTCATTTTCAGAGGACAAGTGAACCCATTCTCAAAATGCTGCTGTGAAGGCAAATAGGGGTAAGGGTGGACTGTGTCATTTGACAGTTGAATTGATTAAAACTCCCATGTCTGAAGAAATTTAATCTTTCTATATTTAAGTTGTTTTGGAGACATTTGTAGTGATAAGACTTCCTTTGCCAATTGTTTCAAAAGGAAAAACAAATTTCCTTTTAATCACTCTCACAGAGCTTTCCTGTCATCAAATAATTTATTTTAGGACTGTAGAACACACAGCTGTTTCACCACTTCAAAGAAAGTTGCAAAATTGCCCCTTTTCAATTTTTTTTCCTTAAACCAATATAAGTTTATACTGCTTATATCACATCAGCTTTCAATATTATCACAGTGTTTCTGTAATTTCTTAACTGAGCTCTGCTAAGTTAAGAGTATCCACACATCAAATAGCCTTGGGGCCCAAACAGATGGCTATTTGGAAACAGCTGTACAAGTTTGAGAAGTTACTGTCCAGGGGTTTTCATTATCAATATCAGCTGTGATGCCATAATTCATCTTGTTAGTGCTCCAGCTGCTCTTTTTTCTGCTGTTATCCTCCTGCTGTTTATTGGTGTCGTTAAACCCTATTGCATTGTAAAGTCAGCAGGGTTAGTTTAACTGCTTTTACCAGTGGTTCCATCCAACCCAGCTGACTTTGTGCTGAAGTGGATTCTGAACACCCACACAGTAATGAATGGCATAACTCAACTACTTTTTAACCTTGTCTTTCTAAGCATTTGTTTCAACCAAATTAATTAATTTGGTTAATTCAATTAATCCCCTTTAATTAAACCACTGAACTCTTTGCATCAAGCAGACAAAGGATTTATTGTTACTAAAAACTCAGATATCACAAATAAAGCATTAAGATTCATGGTCAAAGGGAAAAAGAATAACATTTTTAAGTAGATACAGCATTTTATTGTGAAATTAACCACGTCAGGAAATATAATGAAGGATCTCTTTAATTTGTATATGGCTGTTTATTAGATGCTGTAAACAGTGTTGAATCTAACTGTAGGGGATGAATGGTGAGCTGCCAAATAGCTTTTAGAAAATGATGACTCGAGCAGTAATGTGATTCTATTGACACTACTAGAAAGATCAGCATACCTTCCACGGAAATATCAGCCAAAGCCTCAGTTAATGTGAGCTAACAGGCAGAGTCTGCTTTGTAGGGATTTTCAGCACAATGAAACCTTATTGCAAGGGTATGTTCTAGGTAAAAACATAGTTTTATGAAATGGTGTTTGTATACGATACTTTAAAAAAAAAAAAAAAAGATAGTAAGAAGATATTAGAATTGTAAACTCATTGTAATTAACAAATCCAAAAAGTAATTCTTCATTTATTTTTTGTGTTTCAGAAAGTGCATTAAACCACATCCGTTAGTTTTGAAACAAACAGTTGAGTTTTCATTAGAACTAGAGCGGAGTGAAACACTTGTGGCGGGTGTTTTGTTTTTGCAGTGGAGCCCAGGAGCCTGGTTTAGATGGGGAGATGCAGCCCCGTTCCGAAGGCAGCGCTGTGCCCCCGAGGCCGCTGCCATCCCCGGCTCCCTGCCAGCGGCGCTGCCGGCTGCCTCGGCACGCTCCTCGGCTCTGCTCCGCCGCCCTGGGCAGGCTTTTCTGCTGGATCAGCCTGCCGGGCTCAGCCGGCAGTGCCACCCTTTCCACCCACAACAAGGGCTGCGGGCAGCACACAGGCCGGGGAGGAGCCGGGCCGTGAGGGCCGCTCGCTGTGAGGCGAGCCCGGGGAGCTGCGGGCCCACAGCTCCACAGCACGGCCAGCTCTCCCACTCCTCACCGTGAAACCCTTCCGTCCTCTCTCACTACGGCTTTTACACTCTTTACTATTAGTTCTGCAAAGTGCTCTAGGATAGAAAGTGTGAAAACTGCATGAAAATCACTTTATGCATTAATAGCACCTTGCAGGACTGTTGACCTCTTTTAATGCATATGCTGGCAAAATTTCTTTCTGAGTGCGAAGAAAAAAGCGTGTTTCTTTCAGCATATATCCAGGATCATAAAGCTACAGCATACTTGGCTGACATTTTATTTGCTATACTGTTCCACTGCTGTGTAAAATTACATTCCACAAAATGAACTATATTTAAGGTATGACAGTCCTTACTCTGAACAATTTCAGACTGAAAATGTAGAGATAAGCATAACACTTAAGACTCAGTTTAGTGGCTCACAGCTTTAGACTTGAAGGGAGAAAGAATTTTCTCTAGTATAGCACAGCTGATGGGATAAATTTGTTCCAGAATTTTTTACAGAATTAAAAAATCGTTTGCTTTCTACAGAAAATGCAGTTAATTAAAACTCAACCTCCTGAGAATGTGAGTGAATAGCAGATTGTGCTTCTGAGCACTGTTTTGTGCAGATTTAGTACTGATGGGATAGCACTGGAAAGGAAAAAGTGTCTGTCCTACAGTGCAAAGAATTTGTAAAGTATTTAAACTTTTTAATGAAAATACCAAAATCTTGGTTCATCACTTCTGTGACCAAAACACTCTGCTGACACTCTGTTGCAATGGTTACTTCTCTGCTGTTGGAAAGACCAATGCTGCTCTTACACAAACAGTACTTTCAGCTGTCCTAAGGGAATTTTTTCTTGTTCTTCTTATCTGAAAAAAAATTTGTAACATTTTAGTTTTAAAAATCAGTGTTCTTAGGGAAAATAGTAAAAGAAATAAATAGTCCTGGGTTTATGGCAATACCTATTGTGACCCTATTAGCTGGCAGGTCTTATAATCAACTGTAGCCTGGGCTTTGCAAGGCACTTGAGTAACAGAGAAAGCACAGTGTGTGGAAAATGTACTTAAATCAAAATAAGACAGAAAATAATCTTCACAGCAGGTGAGGAGGGTGATTTCCAGATACAGGAGGGAATATTCTTTTACATTCCATTCAATTTTCAAGCTGTATTTTTCCTTTGGCAGTAAAAGTTACTACTTACCTATCTGGAGAGATTTGAAAAATACTTCTTTCGTGGAAACAATCTTTTCCCTTGGGAAGATGCATCCAGCAATACTCTGTAGAACTCAAAATGGAGGTGTTCTGGAAAATCCTTGCAAATATGAGTGAGATGAAAGGGAGAACAGGCTGCATATTTGTGGTGCTAGAGCAGGAACAGATGCATAGTGTCAAGAAGCAAAGAAATGCAGTTACTCCTTATACAGCTGTGATGTCTCCACCTGAATGATGAGGAAGGATTCAAAAGCTTAATATCAAGTTAAGCTGAACAGGGGAAGTCCAGGCATACTTTTGAAGGATGCCTGTATGCAATCACATCACATCAAAGCAGAATTAATGGGAGAAGAGAAAAATGCTAAATTCAGAACCAGGAAAAAATGGCTACACTGTGAAACTTCTTTAAATTCATTCCATAAACATCCTTATTATTGGGGGCCATAAATGAAGTTACAACCACATGCATGTTTGTAGGACTGAGTTGTTTCCCAAAGGAAATATTGAAGAGAGGATATATTTGTAAATGGGAAATCTTACACTAGGCTTAAGAAAATATTTAAAATTACTGCAGGCAATAATGTTGGATTAGGAAAAGACATAGTCTGAATAGCTAATGGATTTCTTAAAAACTGCATCTCTGTGGTTTATTTAGGAAAATTCAGCCCTGTAAAATACAAGGAATTAGTTTTATGTGAGAGTTTCTTTTTCCCCCTCCCCACTTTCACCAAGGGTGGTTGAAATAATTGAGGAAGACTTTAAACAAAATAATTGTTTCTAATTTCATCTCCTTTTACTGCAGCTGTAATTCTTTAATTAATCTCATAGTGGAATTCTTTTAAGTGATGACCTCCTCATATTCTATGGTTTTACACTTTTAATCTGTTATATAAAAAATTAGATACACACATATATATTAAGATCTTATATGTTGAATGTATTTTTTCTAATAATTTGGTTTCAAACCAAGCTTTATAAACAGGTTAAAAGTGGAAGGTTGCTTGCTGTCACTAGGACACTGCACTTAAAATAATTTCACTCTACCTATTTCTAAAAACATGACTGTATTTACAGGTATTTGGGTTTTCTTTCTGAAAGCAAAAGTGCTGCAGTCAAAATAGGGACAAATATATGATTACTTTTGATTCAAAAGCACATGTATAAAATTTGACTTACATAGAAGAAGACAGTAAAATTTCTATTTTTTTTTTAAGGAAAAAAAAAAAAAAGAAAATTAAAGAACAAAGCAGTACCAAAGGCCGAGTATGTGCTGGTGGTTTTCATCAAGCCTAATTCAAAATGCTTGAGATGTTTCTGAAAGTTTAATCTTGGCACTAACAGCTGAGAATGTAGTGATAAAAGTCATAAGACTCACGATACAGAATCCAATTTATTGGTCCACGCCCTGGACTCAGACATCTTTGAAAATTTATAAAGATTACAGTAACATTTAATTTCTGAAACTACGTTGAGAATGTTTGAAAAAATAAAAAGGAAAGATGATCATTTAGATAAACTACAGCATGTGATCTTCTGAGCTGTGCTTACACAGGCACAGCAGCGGGCCTGTGAGCACAAGTCTGAACTAATCCTCCAGTACCAAAGCTGTATTTTCACTCATCACTCTGCAGTTGTTAATAATCATTTGTAATGGAAAAAAAAGGACAATTGCAATTTGGTGATTTTTCTGTAATTATATAAACACCTTATTTTTTGGTTTGTTTTTTCTTTTTTTATTAAGGAGAGGAAAAATTCTTCATGGGTTCTGCAATCTCCTTTGTTTCCTTTTTTTGCTTTTAACCTTAAAAGTGAAAAACATTGGAGCATTTTTATTAATAATGCTGCTGGTGTTTTTTGTAAGCCATTTAGATAAGCAAGCCCCAAATTTCTATTTATAACTCTGGGATGTGTTAGAAGCCTGGAGAAAAGGCTGTCACCAACTGAAAAAGAAAGTGTCCAAATAGTCCTGCAGCAAAACTAGATTTGAGACTCTTGGTTAAAAAAAAAACCAAAACGGGGGGAAGTGGGGCAGGGAAAGAAAGACCACGAGGTGTTAGTGGAGTGTTAAAATACAACTCAGAGAACACAGAGCAGTGGGTGCAGATTGCAGAACATGGGAGCTGCTTGCCCTGACTCCCTTGAAACCCTCCCTGTGGCATCAGTCACTTGGATGTCTTTTCTGACATAAGTCTGCTTTCTTACCTGATGCTTTGTTTTAGTCTGCACAAGAGTTTAAATTTGGTAACTTCACAGAACCTATCACATTTTTGCAAATTGGAATCATGTCAGAACTAAGAGTGGCTAATGGTTATAAATGCAGTTTTCATGAAGCTGCCCAGCAAATCTGGAATTCTGGGTTTCTGTCTATAAATCCCCAAATGCTTTTAGCTCAGGACCTGCCACTCAGGAATGATTTCTATTTCTGGTCAGTTCTTTGTTTCCATCATTCTCTTTTTCTACCTTGACTATTTATATTGAAAAGTACCTCATTAATCAGATGCTTTGGAAATGTGCTGGTTGACTTCATTCTGGATTTTCTTCTCCGTTCAGGGTTGTGTTCCATAAACTGTTGTGTTTCTGTGGCTCTCTCTTCATAAATCTCAGGTCATTGAATGATTTGGAGGACAATTGGATAATTGTAAGCAATAGTCTCCAGTACATCTAATTCTCTGAAGTTTTTTCTCTCCTGAGGTGTTCATGTCAGTTGCTCATCTACTCTAATACTTGTATCTTCCCATATTTCTCTTCTTTTTGTGCACCTTGAATGGTAAAAATGCCATTCAAATATATTCTAATGAATTCTGAGTCTTCCTGTCAAAATCAGAAGAAAGCAATGGTGCATTGCAGAAACAAATTCTGCTGGAGATCTTTCAGCCCTTATTTCCCATATGCATCGCTGAATGTCGGTGTTTGGAAGTCTCCTGTATGTCAGCTCTTGCTTTGCTAATCTGATCCTAAGTGAATTAAAAAATGCCCTGAAACTTTTTGTCCTCTACAGTCACGAAGGCTAGACTAAGCATTTGACAAACTCTGTTCCTGATTTGGAGAATTAGGTTTGTCCTGTCCCTTTTAAAAATCCATTTTGCAGAAGCCTCTTCTGCTGAGTGATCCTCTAACAGTTCCATTTCAGATTCATGACTTGCAGGAGTGTCTGTGGGTATCATTTCCATTTTATCACTTCTTTGGTTAATATATCTGTATTCAATAGATCATTTTCCTATCACTAGTTACTGAATATTTCCTGGAGTGAAAGGTTTCACTAATAATTGTATATAGACAGCCTTCCAATAGTAAGAGGCTGAAACTATAAATGCTTTAGAAAAAAACTGTCTCTTTAAAAGTCAGGTCTTATTTCGGCAAGATTGCTGGTGGCTCCAATTTCATGTTCAGGCTTCTTTGGCATTTCATTGGGAGGCTAGGGTGAAACTCATTTCTATATATATATTTTACTCTAAGCCCCTGCTAATAAGTTATTCCAATAGATTTTCTTTAATGGATTTTCATCTTCTTATAGTCTGAGTCTATAGTAGTTTTCATTACAGTTTTCAACTGTTTAAATTACTACATGTAGTTCTTAGAGTTTTGTGAAGAAGTGCACTCAATAAAGAGTGGGAGCATAAACCTTTCCTAAGCTACTGTCACAAGCCAGTTGTGTTATACAGTAGTGCAAAAAGTAGGTCATAGTTTATTCACTGTTATGCTGAAACAACCAAGTGTCCAACCAGAACACCAGTCCTGGACATTAAGATGAGGGGAAATTATGTCTTCCACCCAAATTAGATAAGGTTGTTTGAGCTTAATGCTTCTATAAATAGGACAAAAGCTCCAAGTTTTGCAGATTTTTGAATTTTCCCTTCCCAGGAGCTAATGAACAGTAAATCCAGATACATTCCAGTGCTCCCTTTAGCCATCACCTGTGCCTCAGCATTGCAGCACAGACATGATAAACTATGTCAAATGAGCTGCATTCCCAAGGAACGTGGCAGACCAAGTAGTAGTTGACTTTATTGTAGTAGGAGTAGCAGGTCAAAAATAGCAGTTAACAGTTGTGCTCCTCAAGAACACCCCCACTTCACCTCCAAAGAAATTAATCACAGTCCCCACTAGTGCTTATTATTGCAGTAGTGGCTATAGTGTCCTATGATTTAGAACATACATGTGACTAAAGCATAGTCTAATCAGGTTTTCTTACTATGAAAAAATAAGAGTAAGGAGTAAAAAGACTGAAACATAGTCCTAAAAATTTAAACTGTTCTGATAGGAGAAACCATATGACCTGTTCAGGTAGAAATACCAGTGCTAGAAGAAATAAGTGAGATGTGAGATTTTATTTTTTCTTAACTTACACTGTTACAGCACTTAAGGGCCTTAGTTCCTATGTGTCTCAGGACTTCAAATAGGAGCTGATGTTTTAGAAGAATATGAAATACTGATCATGCTGCCAAGGAGCATGATTGTTAATTCTAATATTGTACCTCCTTAAATTAGACATTCTCTGTAGATAGTTTTCATACAATCAGTTACACAAACATCTTGGGATTTAAAGTGTTTGCATTTTTCCTGAATCCAGCTTTCTGTGAGATCACTTTTCTTGGCATTGCCTGCACAGTTGCAATCCCCACTGTGTAAATGGCATCCTGGGCCAGTTTGTTCTGCCCAGTAATGCCCATATGCCTTCCCCCAGCATGCAGGAAATCTCAGCAGAGAAAAGGGAACGGTTTCATTGCAGCAGAATCACAGCTGTGATTCCCACAGTGGTGGGAGCTGGCCCTGCATAACTGCACACAGTGACACGGAGAGATGGAACAGGAATGGTGCTGCTTAAGTTCAGATTTAATACTTTATTAAATGCAACTGAAAACTGAAATGGGTTTATCCCTCTGTTGAAAGAATGATAGGACTTCTAGACTTTAGGACTGAAATAACTAAAATTCAGCATAAGGAATGGCACAGTTGTAAGCAGGCTGTTGATGTTGACATTTACACTGTTCATTGCTTTAGATAAGTGTTGTCTGAAAAAAACCACCTGGATTATCAGGTGGTGTAAGTTGTTCTAAACATCTTCCTTAGGCATTTAAAAATATTTTAAGCAAGCTAGTTCAGTTTGAGGTGTCACAGTCTGAAAAATACATTTCTCCAATGGAAATTTCTAGTGGAGCTACGTAGCCAGGCAGCTTCTTTCTCCATCCTTCCAGCTTATTTGAATCCTGAGGACATCTTACTTTTCTATCTGCATAGGAAGCAAGTATATGTCAAAAACTATTTAAATAACTGCCTGAAATCCAGATTTATGCTGACAGCCTGTGCTTCCTGCTTGGTGTGATGTGATTGGAAATTGTTATGCTTAAGTAACACAGGTTATGATAAGAAAAGGACACTACTGACTAAAAGCACTGCTAGCAGATACCTAAAACACCTGCTCATTTTAATCTGAAAGTGTGTGAGCCCTGAAGTTTCTGAATGTCGCAATTTTTATTAAATATTTGCAAATGTCAGCCTCATCACATCAAGGAAGATTAGATAAAATTCAGTGCAATAGAAAGTATTTTGTATACAGGACATTCACAGTCATATGGGACATTAAATTCACTTTTGATTTCTCTCCTTAACAGCTGTACAAACAGAAGCTCTAAAATCCAGAAAGGTCTTGTTGCCATCAAGGCACTGAGCATGTATTGCCTTGACCATGGTAAAACAGGGTTTGTCCTGCTGCTGCAGTCTCATTTTGGGTTTCTAAGGGATTGCTGTGTCCCTCCTCATACAGCACTTTTCCTGTGCACTTCCTGTGAGCTGAGAGTCTCCAGGCTGGGAGCACATTGAGCACCTTAAATTAGCACATGGGCCTGTTGCAGCCCAGTATTCCCAGTATGCACCAAGAGGATTTTGTTTGTTGGTTTTCAGTTGCATATTTTGGAAGGGTAACTAAGCTCTCCTGAAACTGTACGTTCAAAAGGGGATTTTTGGGGCTTATTTGGCTTTCTTTGGCTCTAGCATAGCTTTTATATATAAGTCTCCCAACAAACTTGCTTGATGTAAAAAGTGTATAGTACAGACACATCTGAAGTGTAGGAAATAGAAAAGCAGATTTAAGTTGAAAGGCAGTTTGTAAAAATGAAAAATATCAAAACCAGAATAAGATAGCTGAAATCACACAAATAGAATGAGAAACCAGACTGTTGTATCAGCAGAAGAAAAACATTAGGTTAATCTGTATTACAACATTCTGAAAGAATACAGAGCTTTGAAAACAGCTTTCACTAGGGGGTGGGACATTTTACTTTTATGTAGAGCTTTTGTTCATTTAGAATTGTTTACTCCAGCAAGCAACCCTGTGCTCTTTGTTTGACTGATTTTTCCCATTTGGCAGACCCTTTGCAATCACATGGATAACATTCTTCTTTCCACTGAGACATAGAAAAACTATTCTTTATTGACCTTGCTTGTTGTCCTAAATGACAAAAATATATTTATATGCTAGGTGAACTGTATGACTTCATCACTGACTTTTAATTGAAAATTCTTCAAAGCAAAAACCTCAAAGAGCTGCTTTCAATTTTTTTTTTTTTTTAACAATCCAGTGACTTCTTAGCAAACAGCTCTGCTCCCAGCCACACATGCACAACTCCCACAGCTGCCACAGAGAACTATGTGCAAGTATCTGAGTGCTGAAGCTGTGTCAAAACATGAGAAAAAATGCCATACAAAGAAGAAATGCACTTTTTGAGTTGGGCAGGGGACTTTTATTTATTTATTGAACAACAGAGTATTTGCTGTGGAAGTATGGATGTTTTATTTTTTGTTTCTGTGCTTGTTAATTTATTTATTTATTTTTTTATGGTTGCAGTGGGAAGCAAATCAGAAGAGCTGGACTAACGTACACAAAATCCTTCAACATCTCAATTTTAATTTCCTCACTAAAATTTCAAAGCACAGAGCTCATGGACTTTGTGATACTGACTTAGAAATGCTTTTAGCATTAAAGTTTTACATGTGAGGTATTGTAAATCAAAGGCAGGTTATGTAAGGACCCAGCATGCCAAGACAAAATTCAGTCTTAGTCTAAGTGAGCACAATTCTGTTAAAACAGATGGAATGGCATACATCTAGTCAAAAATGTTGAATCTGTGTTTATCTTGTGTTCCTGAATGCTCACTTAAAACCTTTTCTAAAAGGAACAAAACTCTGGATGAAATTAAATGGGGTTCTACTCACATGTAGGCAAGTGTTAAATCTTCTTTTATCATAAACTGGATTTCTCTGACTCCTGCAGAGCTGTGACAATTTACACAACTCCTGGCTCTGTTCAGAATGGACAAATTTGCAGAAACACTGTGCCCCTGCACTTCCAATGGAAGGCAATGAGAGCTGGGGTTGCTCTGCATTTCTGCAGGGAAGAAAAGTCAAAGGCCCTTTTGTTACCACTTTGCACATGTGCTGAGAAAGTGTAGAATTAAGATCCCAGTGTCAGCATTTTCAGCAATCTTATGCTGGCTACTTACTTTTTTCAGGTCCAAGCACAGTAAAAATCAGATTGGGCCTCTTGCTAAGGAACCTTTATTATTTTTTTAACTTAGCCCTGTCAAGCACAGTCCTATTTATGTCTTTATAATTTCACAGTTAGAGAAGATAGTAGCAGAACTACAAATAATTCCATGTAAGTCAAAGGTGTAGTTGTTTTAACTGAGCACCTAATAAAACAGGGGTGGTCTCTAGTACTTGCTGTGGTTCCACAAGGATTTCTTCCATCACTTGCACAGACTTTGTCTTCACTGTTACACCGACCCACCCCTTGCATTTTTTCCTAGTTGGTGATGATAGTTCCAGATCTGGAAAATCAAACCATTTGATGAAAAAACTCTCATCCTGCACTCTTCAAGCCCAGCTGTATTCTCCTGTCTCCTCCTTTTCACAAGCACAAGCAATTGAACCAGAACAGGAAACTGCTGAGCCAACAGGGGGAAAAAAATATCCCTTTTGTGTTAAGAGTTTGGCTGCTGAGCTCCTTGACTGGCTCACTGTTTGTTTGATAGGTGCCAGAGCTAAGGGTAAGTGTGGGAATATGGCCAAAGGTGGAGGAATGTGCTTTAGGAGCCCTTTCCTTCAGTTTAACTCTGCTTATATTGAGGAACTGCACCAAGGGGCAATTCTGTTGGTAGCACTGCTCACTGCAATGGAAAAAATTGGTGTGATTTTAAAACCAAGTGGACACAAACATTGTAAGTAAATAGTAAAGCCTTTATTCTCATTAAGAACAGCATTTTGAAAATAAAACATTTGCCCATGCTTTACAACCTTTGTAGTTTTGTATACTTATGTACAGTCATCATGGTACACATTGATTGTCTTGAAAATCCTTTAAAGATGTACTTAATAAGATACCAGTATGCAACAATCAGCGGAAAAAAGGGTACGTTATAAAACACACGTTAATACATTTAATAAATATATATTATCTATCAAAAATGAGCTTTAGCTCTCATCAATTAATAAAAAGCACCTGCTTTGTAATCCTGTAAGTTGGTAGAATAATCCAATTGTTTTATTATAAAAGCTACAATGCTCCCTTTTGTATGGCCTTTGGTTAGACCCAAGGCATCAAGCTCAAACAAAGCCAAACAAGATGCCTGTGTTTAGACTAGAAGCAGAAACAGCTAATTCTATAGTATTTCATGTACCTTGTTTATAGAAACAGCTGGATGTATTGAGAGTGTTCTTCTGATGCTACATTATTTTCTGGCAAGTGTCAAACACCCTCAACCCATCTGAAAGCAGACCAGGATCTGTGTGACTTTGAACACTTTCCCTGCCATTTATCAAAAGCCAGTCATTATAAAACTTGTTTTGGTAATAGATGCTTTTGTCAGATTCTTTGTGATTTCATTTTTCTGCATGGAAACACCATGAGCACATAACCATCAAGGGACAACATAGTAGCTTTTATAGTATAAAAGCTAATTATAATTAGGAGAACTGTGAAAGGCTTGTGCTTACTTATTCATGTGGTTCACAGATGCTCTATATTCTAGCAAACTTTCAAAAAAGGCAAAAGTAAATACTGTAACAAAAATGTCAGTTAACATAAAGGTGCCTTTCTTCAATTACAGTTTTATTTTGGGGCATTTTACATCACAGACTAGTGACTTACAAAAAAAAAGTTGCTCACTACTAATTGGATAAAATTGGAAAATAAAGACCCCCCTAAATCTATTACCACACTTTCACCACCACACATTAAACCCAATCCTGCTGATTTTTAATTCAGTGAATAGTCCACATGACTAACCCAATGAGACTAGTCATGTGAATAGCAGTTTGTAAAATCTGGTTGTATCTTTGCATAAGCCCTGAAATTCCAAACAACTTCATCAGGAGCAGGATTGGGAACTATCAATTCAGTCACATCTAGAAAAAGAAAAATAAAGTTTCTTAGGATTACTGTGTCTTGTGTAGATTTTGTCAAAGGACTGTAGAATGTGTGTTATAATTCATAAGTCTTGGTTGTAGCATGATAAACTTTTTAAAAGAAAGCTGTCCTACCATTTATGCCATGGTCATCTTATATGTTTTCATGATAAGAGTTTTATGAGGGATTTTTTTTTAACTGGTTTTTACAAGTAAAATTCTGCAGGCAAATTATAGTAATAGTTTTTTTTATTGTTCCAAATTACGTGTCCTCTGGGTGGCTATCATTATTTTAAAGATCTTACTTGATCAAAGCTCTGCTCATAACAAGCAAAATGTATTTCTAAGTCACTGGATAGCATGCAATATCCACCCCTACCCTACTTGGTTACTAAGGCCATCTAGTTACATAGAAAATGAAATAAAGGATCCCTAAAACAAGCACATGCTTCCTTTGCCTCGAGGAGGGGAGGGCAGGGGGGAGCTGACATACTCCTCCACTCATGCATGACAGAAAAACATTGCTTCTGGAGGAGAAGGGCTTTGAAATAAAACCCCATAAGATGATCATGGCAAGAATGGCGATATATACTTTTCCATATATATATATACATATATCTGTGTGCAACACTTAGGGACTGGCCTTGCAGCCTCTGTACCGGTACGTAGACCTACTGGTGTCGATGGGACTACTGGTGGGAGTACAAGTCTGCAGGACTAGGTTCCTAATTCAGTAGAAATGGAGGTACATGAGGAATCAGGAAGACTCTTGAAAAATAAAAAGCTCGTCTTTCTTCTGCAGTATACAGCAAGTAACTTCTCTCTGTGAAGCTACTAAGCTATTCAGTTATTTGTACATTTTAATTCTTTTTTTAGTTTGAAAATATATATTTTTATTACAGCATATGCAAAGTTTAATTGTTATATGTTTCCTATACCTTCAAGTAAAAACAATTAGCTTTTAGTATTGAGGAAAGCTAAGATTAACATTGGCCAAACAGTGAGGATACAGTGATGTTTTCAATGTCCGATATGTATTAAATGTTAAAGAAAGGAATGATTGCTCGAACATAATGAAAAACCATGGCACAACAAATGGGCAATGGGAACCGCTTAAATAACCCGGAGAAAACAAAGATGAAAAGCTTTGAAAAGTCTGCCTTATATCAACTCAAGAAAATGGATGGGGAGGAGCGGGGAAGAAACCACCTTAAATAAACAAAAACAACAACAAACCACTTCCAGCACAGAGATTCTACTCTCTAGGCACTAAAATGCACAACCACATTGAAACGCACGAACAACTGCGGTGCGGGGCACCGGGCTGGGCCAGCGGCCGGGGCTCCCCCTCTGCTGCCCGGGGACCCTGCCCAGGCAGCGCCCCGGGCCGGCCTCAGGAGCCTCCCTTCCTCCCTCCAGCAGCACCGCCAGGCACCTTCTCTCCCAGCCAAGCCCTCGCACAAACTCATCCTCCGAGGAGCGGCTTGGCCTGCGGGGGCCGCGGGCTCTCTGCTCGCCCCCCGCTCGGGGCCGGTACCGGGAGCGGCTGTGCCCGACCCACGCGTGGAACAGGTCACCGTGGTACCCCCGTGCCCCATCCCTCCAGAACTGCCCTCCTCGGGCGGCTGCTGGAGAGCAGAGCTTCAGCCACAGAGCACCTGAGCCGCCCCTGGGACCGTGTCTGACTACACACCATGCTGAGTGACTGTACAGCACAGCTAGGGAGGAGCAAACAAGGGACTTCTCATGACGTTGGAAATGACAGGAAAAGGAGCAAAATGGGGGAAAATCCTGCGTGTTTTCACACTGTAGCTGCAATCTCTCGTGGCAACATGAATTAAGTTTAGGTGAGAGGAGGGTATTTTGCAAGCAACTGCCAACCACCAAAATCAGGCTTGCCTGGCACACGAGTTACAGACAGGAGAGTATCTTACGCTTCAGAATACAATATCCCCTCTGCCAATTTAAGGTGTGCCTACTTCTGTTTTAAATTAGATTCAGATTTAGTTTTACGATTTTATTTTTGCAATTCTCCGTTCAATGGTGTTCACATTTAGGCAGATTTAGAAAAATCCTGGAGGTTTTGTTGCTTTGTTCTGGTACTGTTACGGATTCCTTCCCTCAAAGACACACTGCCAGGGAACAACATCTGCAACAAGGATTCTTATTCTCTACAGCCTACAGCTTTTCACCAGAGGTGTCGTCCAGTGTAACTTGGCGGAGCAGTTGGTATCTGGAAATAAGGATAATAAACCCATAACTGAGAGATCTAGACTGTTCAAAAACCAGTGTTATCATGCTACATGAGAGCTTTCCAAATGGTACTTCTAGAGCAAAGTGATACAAAGAAACTCATCTTCCTCCCATACAGTGCATTTATCTCTCTGCAAAACCATGACTACATATACACATGAGCTTTGTATCCAACTCAGAACAAAGCAAAACAAACAAAAAAGCCAAATTCTCAAGCTTCTCATCCCTTAACTGCCTTCTCCCTGAGCTGCACATTCTGGTATCAGAAAACAGGCAGAGATGAATTCAAACATCTGAAAGATGCAATCCATTACTGACAGCAAAGCCAAGCCTTTTCATTTTACTCAAGTTGACATGTTTCACAGTCTTACCCACACAGGAGAATTCTTGTATTTAGTCCCTCTTGTTCACTAAAATCAGCCAAAACTCTACTTACTTAAAAACAAAACCAGACCTGAAATCAGTTCATTATTTGGTTTTAAATATAGAGGTTGAGTTATGGAATCAGCTCATGATTCAAAAGAAAGAAAACCCAACTCACATGAGTACAAACCAGCTCATGAGTAGATTTTTAAGAAGCATGTAGATATGCATGAAAAATGTGGGGATGAAAAGTCTTCTTTTTCAACATAATGTCTGCTATATGAAATGTCTTAAGTGAAAATTAGACATAATGTGAAAAACATTTGTAAAGTCCGTTTGGCATCACTAAACCAATCTTACAACAACCAGGCTGCAAAAGTACAGGTCTATCAAAGAATGACATGCCAAACCATTGTCTAAGGAAGAAAAATTGATACTATTAACATTAAAATATTCTATATTCTTCTCTTATGGATCCCTTTTCAAAAGATGTACAAATCTGTATGTTACAAAGAATTATTTTTTATTTTACAAGAAAATGGACTATATGAGAGACCACCATCATCTGCATAATTTTTTAATGTTCTGCCTGAAAACATCTGTGTGACTCACACCATCTTGAAAGAAATCAGGTCAGAAATGGTGTCACTTAATAGTTATGTTAAATACCTTAACACAAATTTAATTTGAAAGGGCCACTGAATATGTTGTCTCACAAAAAAAACTTGGTTCACTGAAGCTGCACTGCAAAATGTGAATAGCCAAGTAAACAAATGCAAAATACTTGTTAATTACATATTTTCTAGAGGGAAGGGAAGCATTACATGCAAATTTGCTGCCTTAAATTTTCATTTATAGCTTTCCCCCTGCTGTGAATAAGCTAAAGCAGGTTTTTCAATTAGTAATGGTTGTATATATCAGTGCATTTTAAAGATTTCTTAAATCATCACATTTTGATACTTACAGTCCCACCATTTAGCACAACTGCCATCTCAGTTGGCTGATAAACATTGCTTCTAAAAGGAGCACTAGGCCGGCTTCCCAAACTGCCGTTTCGAAATCCTGCCGTTCTTAGCGCTGTGTTTGGAAAAGAGAGATCACTCTTAGAACACAAGTAAAGCTGTGCAATCACAGAGTATCTTCCTTCCAGTTTAGTTATTGGGAACTTTGCCACTGATTTAACTTCCATGTTGCTTTTGAACAGCTGTTTCTCTTACATTTTGGGAACGGATCTCAGAAGAATCAGATTTACATTAAATGAACTGTTTGCTAGGGAGGGGGAAAAAAAGGAACCAAATTTCCGAAGCTTGCTTAATTCTCATTTCAGTGGGAGCACAATGTCTACAGTCACCAAACCTGTGATGTGCCCTGAACAATGCATTTTGCAAAGTTGCTCCCTGTGTTGGTCTGGGTACTGTGGGGTTAAGTGAAATGTGTTACATTTTGCTTTCTATCAAATTCGGTGGACAGGGATCCAAAGCCTTGCTCAAGCCAGCAAGCAATGCTCACAACCCCCTGAGCATTACTTCAGCATGACTAGCATATAAGGATTTTCCAGATGTTTCAGATTATATTTACTCTGAGAAACGAGAAAGATGGAACAAATACTGCTTTCGAATAGCTTAAACATGGCAAATCACTGAAGCCACAGGGAAGATACTGATTGTCCTTTTGGATGTTTAAATCAGGAATAAATCGGTCTCCACACTAATTTTAGTACAAGTTTGGGTTCAAGATGTAAATTCTGAATGAGATATACATAGTGAGGGACATGCTGCTCTCTCTAAAGCAGTCTGGGGATTGGCACATACAAACTCCCTCTTTAATTTTGAGGGTAAATAATGACTTCACTGAACTCAGACGTGGCCAGGGAACAGAGCTCATTTATCCACACGTTGTGCGTGGTCACAATGGGCAATACTCATCTGTCAGCTGCTAAACAGAAACATGCCCAGTTCAGGCACCTGGGGCAAGAACTTCTCTTAGATTTAATTCAAATTACTATTCTACAGTCTCTGGCTGTAATAATGAATGAGCTGAAGTTTATTTTAGAGAATTTCAACACAGACTTTAATGAAGCCAGGATTTATCTCCAATGTAGTTGCTCTGAGTAGAAGAAGATTTAAATGGATCCTAGTGCCATATGCTGTCCTCTATCCACTGCTACTCCTCTCTTTGGGAGTTGTGCACCAAGATGAAGACTAGTATTGATTTAGCATGGAAATTCAAGAAATTCCACCCTGCAAATGCTCAGCTGTTGACTTCAGATACATATAGACCCTCACTTGCTCTCTGTTTGAAAATTACATATTTTTTGCAGAACACTCAGAGAAAAAATTATGAAAATGCCTAAACTGGAACTAAGTATTTTTTTATTAGATATTTAACCATCTCAAGGTCAGTAACTTTTTTTTTCTTTGCTATTTGACTACTTCTTGTGTGATAAACATACATGATTGCAGTGGTAGTTGCTAGTACACACAGACAGAAAAAGAATCTTTATCATGCACACCATCATTAAAATATTTATACAGAATATTTACACAAAACATACACAGTCATTTCAAAGCTATCTTAAAGAGCCAGTAAGTTTAAATTCATATTGCTAAATTTTCTTTCCCTATTATGGCAAACATCTACGCTTTTTTTGACATGAGAATCTCTGACAAAGTTTGTAGATAACATACTCATTCTGGATTTTTTTCTCACACCAGTTTTACCATTTTTCCTTGTACTTTTTACATTACTATTAAGTAAATCCACTTGCATAGGGTATGTATAGGTAAAAATCAAGCAGTACTGAGGATATTCAAGCAAATGTATCAAAGCCTCTTTTTAACACGTTCTAAATTTTGTTCACTTTGTTTTTAGGCATTGGCCGTGATGGTGACTGGTAGCACTAGAAGCTATTAAATGAAATTTAATGATACCAGAGCTGCTTGGGTTTCCTGACAGCTGTAACATTCTACATTCCACATCCAGATTTCTCTTGTTTAAGGCAAATTCTCTCTGGCTATAGAGGTTTCCCTACTAGTGTGCACTGCCCTTCCAGAGAGCACAGAGAACTCAGTCAACTGCTCTTTGTACAGGTTTTCTAAATACTTTATTATAATTTTAGAAGGCACACCTATAAAAAAAGCTCTTCTAAAGAGATATTTCAACCTATCATATAAATATTTAAATCCCAGATTAATATGCTGTTTAAATGATGTTGAAGGTGCTTTGCCACTGACAACCATCAGCACTGGGATCAGACTTAGTGACTCGGTTATTATTGCCTGTATTTAAGTCTCTACCATGCTACTAAGTTTTGTCTTTAAACCCTGCTGTCCCAAGCTAGCCCTTAAAGAACTGCTGCAAAAGAATATTTAATCTGTTTTGATGTAGTAAAAATTCCTGTATGCCACAGGAATAGGAATGACAGGTATTTATTATGGTATACATTAATAAGGGCATCAGATAAGGAAATCTATTTTGTATTGTATTATAATTCAAATAGATTAAAACAGAACATAAATTGAACTATAATAGACAGTATAATGATTTTATAGCTATCATTTATCTATCCATTTCACAAAAAAACCTTAATTACTGAATGATTAGATCAAAAAGGTGCTTCCAGTTCTTTTTTTAAAATGCATCCATGAATGGGAATGATACAGAGTGGAAGATCCAATTTTGTTCTTAGATCTGCCTTAGCCAGAAATAGCTTCACTGAAGCCACTGCAGTACTTTACTATGAAATTAATTTAATGGAGGATGGAGGACAGTAAAAGTAAAACCACCACAGAAAAAAAGAGTGCTTTTAACAGTCCATAGTGCAACTGCCTCTTGCTTTGGAACATTAATAATAACAACCATTCTTTTATTCATGTGATTATTTTTGTTTTACCACTGCCCTTATGGTATCTACTCACAGAACAAACTATCTACTAGAAGGAGACCTTTAAAGTTCCTGCTAAAAAACTTAGAGGAAAAAATGCCTTCCTGACCCAAGGTTGTGCCAAACAAAAGTGCTGTTTTCCTCCCAGGGAAACATCAAACCCAGAGGAAATCAAAGACACATAAAGATGAATAAGAAGGTGAAGTGCCTGCACCATGTGCCCTAAGCCTTCTTTCAGGGGCTGCCAGAGCAATGTGGCAACTGCAGCCTGGGATAGCAGGCCAGTATTCTTCTCAGTTAGAGTGAATAAAAATCAGAGTGACTTGTAACAAAATCCTTATCCAGGTGTGGGGCAGCACCAGACCACATCCCTCCTAAGAACACCAAGGGTTCCTGCTTCCCACTGCTGCTCAGAGAGGCATCCCTGGGATTTCTGACACGGGTTAAACGTTCAGCAAGGCTTTGGATCTCTGAAGTTGTTGCTGGTCCTTTCAGCAATCACTCAGAAACATTTCCACTGCAAATTTTAATGATGTGTCATCACACATCATTCTACAACAAGGAAGGCAAATTACCTCGAAACCTCCATGAAACCTCATATATTCAAGCCTTCAGAACAAAGGCTGTCTTTGAACTGTCCATAAACCACTTGGCATTTCTTTCCCCCACAGGGAACACAAAGTGGCACTAAATCCAGTTTAATGGAAATATAACTAATAATAATAATTATTTAGTTACTTAAGTGGCTGAGCAATTTGTAACATAGGCCACTTAATTGTTTTTTTGAGTTTTTGGGAAAATATTTTGTATTAAATGTTCATAACTGCTAATTACAAAAAAATGTCATTTAAATTATTTAAAATAACTATTATTTTTTTCCACAATTAAGTTTTTCTTTTGGTGTTAGCTTTGCATTTGAAATTGTTCACTTTTTCAAAGGAAAATCAACATGCAGAAGAATCATTTTAACCTAACATTTGTATTGTCTGCATTTTTTTCATTTTTCTCCCTCACTAGATGATCTAAATGAAAATTGTAAAAGGGAACACGGTGTAGTGTGAAAATTATTGTATTTATCATGACCTTTGTTTTCAACACCTGAAAAATGCCTCATACAGAGAGTCTTCTTGACATTACAAAAAAATATAGTCCTTTATAGCCAATTCTTACCTGCATTATGTTCATCCATTGAAAAGGCTTTATTTTCCATGTAGCTCCGAGGAAGCTGTATATCTTCCTCAAAAGCGGTTTCACGCATCCTTGGCTGTGAAGTATCAAAATAATTGGGTGTGTTTTCCTGCTGTGATGGAAGGATGGTACAGTGGACCTCTGGGATGGCATGAAAAATAACAAACACCCAACCACTGGACACCAGTGCAATAGCCAGAGTGGGATCACTCCATTTGTCTCGTCTCTGGAGCTCGGCGTTACCAAAGAGGTACATAGTCATCCAGGCTACCCAAATCAGAATGGAAAAAAAAAGGGTTATAATGAGGCATACTCCGTTTTTCTTCCATTTCTTAAACTTCCCACAGAGAGTGAAAAACGAAAATCCCATGGTAAATACCATCAGGAACATAACGTAAATGGAAGCCATGGCAAAATCCATCGGTTCGTAGCTGCAGGCCAGCTTGTTATCTCTGACGATGGTCAGGATCAGCCACTCGGTTGCGATGATGACCTGCACCAGCATCAGGCAGATGGCCACCCCAGCCAGGTGCCAGCCAGAGGGGCTCTTCCCATGGCGAACGAGTCTGCGAAGTCTCCAGGCTTGAGCTAGCAAGCACGAGAAGCACAAAGCAAAGATAACCCCCCACAGAAACCTTCGGGTAGAGCACACCATTTCATCTTCTTGGATGATGAAAGCAAACGTCAGCCCAAACAGTCCCAGAGTCCCAAAGAGAAAGAGGAAATGCGTTCCCAGGGGGCTCTTCTTCTCTTTGTCCTTGATGAAGGGGAGCCTCACCAGCAGAATCAGCATCAGCAGTAATGTGGTCAGCACACCTGCCCCCGCCACCGCCTCCAGAACGATCCCCCAGATGGCATCCAGGTCACACAGGTAAACGTACTGAGGGAGGAGATCCAGTCCACACCCTCGAGGAGTGCTGGAGTTTTCTGAAGAGCCATAGCTGATCACGAAGAGGAGGAAGAAACCAATGGCTGGGTAGGTTTTCATTTTTCTGTCTGAGACAACAAAATACTTGTTTAGCTAGAGCTGAGTTTGGAGGATTTGACAGCCTCTGAAGCCCAGCTTGTTTCAGTAGCCCATGTTTACAGGTTTTGCACTGGATTTGCAGCTGGCACAGCCTCCCCCCAGCCCCTTTCACTGCCCTCCCAAAAGCTGTTTTTGCCTGTTGTACTCAGAATGCAAAATGACTCATTGCTCTGTTTGCACAGATTGAAAACATCATTTCCAAACTCTGACCCTGCAAATGGTTTAAAACACAGCCAGAAAATAATTATGTATCCTGTCGCAAATATTACATTATCTGCAATACTTAGATACTTACTGCCTGTTTAAATGTAATAACCCATTCAAGTCAAGGTGTTTCAAGCATGGTTAAGTTGCAGTGGGCTTGCTGCAGGTGTTAAGCTATATCACAATTACACTGTCCCACAGCCTTGCTCCTTTTACTGGAACAAAAGCAAAGTCAAAACCATTTTTTACATTATTACTTTTTAAAGGATAAAGCAATCCAAGTAAAATAAACATTTTACATTCTTAAAAAAATAAATAAATGTTTTCATGCTCAGTCAATAGGCAGTTATCATATTCACTTCTTTCATCCTCTTCCAAAGCCCAGATATTAGATTGCATTTGGATATGGGAATGGTAGTCTAGAAAAATCCCATATTCTGTGACAATGCTGCACACATGCAGTGTCATCAATCAACTAATCAAAAATGAATGCTTCACTGTGCTTCTTTGCCAGTCCAAAGCCATTCAAAGAAAACAAATAACAAAAACCAGAGCATCGCTTTCTTGGATCCAGAGAGTGGACAATGGAACACAACACATCGCACTTGACCAAAAGCCTAGACAAGTCCCAGCTTAGTTTTAGGAATAACATGGGTTAGGAGCTTTGAAAACACACATTATGGCATTTGCTTTCATTAAACATAGCACAGCAAAGGAGATTGTTAAAAAATGTAACCTTTAACTCCCAGTCTGCCTCAGCCCCAGCTGCCCTGTAAGGGCAGGCTGGAGTAAACACTGCGTGGAGCAGATATGAAACCTGACTCTGTTAACCTTCACTAGCAGTCAGTGCTGCAGGTTCCAGCAGGATTTTCATTGATGTGAGGAGTGTTTCAGACTCCCACTTGTACTGTATGACCATGAGGAAGAAAAGCACCACATAAGCAGGCAGTAATGTTAGTCAATGTGAGTCACACAGCTCATGGGACCTGTTTAGGATGCAAAATGAAAAGCAGAGAAACCATCAGGAGCTCTTTTGTAAGCCATACAACAGTCCTAACTGGTTACCTGTCCAAGGAGATTTTGTAGATTAGAACTGCTCTTAATGAAAACTTTAATGAGAGTTGAAAATAATTTAAAGTAGCAGTGCAATGTTGCATTGAGCACAATTGGTCATAACCAACACAAAATCTATTTACACAGATTGTCTGAAACTGTACTGCATCTCTTAGAGCTGAGAACTCTGGGTTTTCTCATGCATTACAATCCTGTGCTTTACAGTCCTGCAATGACCAAAGTTAAATCTTGAGGATCTGAATCTTCAAACCAATGTGAAAGCAGTGTAATGACCAATGGCCATTTTCAGCCTCTGAAGAGACAGATGATGAAGCTTATGATGTTTCCTATTAGGGGCACCAAGACAGTAAACATGCCAATATAAATGTGTAATAACTCTGTGGTCTTCACTCACACAGGATACAAAACATCCTATTCCAAACCTTCATCTCGGAAGTAGAAGCTGTGACAAATAATGTGATCTGGGCTTGGACAAACAGGAAATGGGTAATGGGCAGTCTCTGCCAGCCCACAGAAATGAATCTTTGCACTATTGGAAAGGCTGCAATGTTCTAATGATGCAATGACCTGCTAAGGACAAATGATTTGTTTTCTACCTATCTGCAATTTACTTTATGGGAAATTGGTAGAATATACACTTGTTTATATCTGATTTGTGTAACAGGTCCTTCAATGACTCTGTCGCAACACCCACGTTAAAAACACTGACTATACAGACAGAAAACCAACCATCAGTGAAATATATTCATTTTTGTATTGACTATACGCTCAATAAATCCCCTTGCCCTTTGAGTACATAATTAACTAGAAGAAAACATTCCGAAGATAGTTCTCTGACTCCTTTTATGCACAGTCAATTCCTACTGCAACTAGTGAATTTCCTCTTTAGAGTGTTTGAAATGTCCTAAAGAGTGTGAAATGGTCAGTGCCTGCTGACACAAAGGGGGGAAATCCCCTGGGAGCTGCTAAGGTAATGCTCCAAACCAGTGATACCATTTCAAGAAGTAGGAGGTCATGTGGAAAATGACTCAAAATTCATTCTAAATGTCACCCAAACTAGAAACAACAAACAGCCCTGAAGTGAGGGTCATGTTAATTTTCCACTATCCCATCACTTACAAATTATGAGAAGCATGAACCAAATTGCTTTCAATACTAGCTTTGTTTATTAGCTACTCTCCTAAGACCTGAGGGTTAATGAATTAAGTGTGAGTATCCCCAGTTCTAAGATATTTTCCAGTTTTCTGGTTACTTTATTCATGTCATGTAACCCTCATGTGATTGAGCTATTCTAGGACAGTCTGTTTCCATGGAGATTGTGCTGCATGGGTAAGCAGTCATATTGTCAGGCCATCATTTGTTTCCTCTTCCTATTTGGAAGTGTTTGGGAGGGGGAAGGGAGGGTTAATGAATTTGAGTATTTCCCCCTCCATGAAGAAATGGTTAGTTTTGGAAAGGGGGAGTTAAGCTGTGACCAAATATATTCAGAATTCAAAATATGTACTCTGAAATATAGAGATGTTCAACTTAAGAGGAATTTTCCCAAGCTACTTCCTCCTCTTGGGAAAGTGGATGGGACATAATCAGTGGCCCTCTTAGAAAGGTGCTAGACAGCCACAGGACTGACCAAGAAATCTCTAGGACAACTGACAGTTATTCCTGGTGTGAAATAATTTCCTACCCAATGTCAGTCTTACTAAACACTAGATCCTGCCCAGACCAAAGTTGGCAAGCAGGGCTTGAAGTCTCCAAAGAAGGAATCTTTCCCTCCTAACTTCAATCAACAAAGCAGTTTGTTTCTATCCTGTTTACTATTCATTTCTGCCTAACTGGGTAAAAACAGGCAATATTAATAATCTACCCCCTGAGACATTACCAGCCAAAAAAAATCCTCTTTCTAGTGCTGATACTCTGCACTGAACACAGACAGTTGTAAAAACAAAGGAAAACACTGCATTACAACACACAAGTTTGGCAAATGAATATCACAACCTTAGCTAAAGCCATAGAATCAATCATTGTAAGGGAAAACTGTGAAGGTTGTGGGTTTTTTTTTTTTCCAGAAGAGTTGTTTCCAGAAAAAAAAAAAAAAAATAAAAAGAAAAAAAGAAAGACATCATTATGGGGGTTTTATTAAGATAGCATCTTCCTCAAGCCTGTGCAGTGGGTAGGATGGCAGAGTTCTGTGCCTCTTGAGATTTTACAGTAAAATTTTACTACACATTCTTGTTGGTTGTTACTTAAATCAGTAACTGTAGAGGAAGAGTATTTTTACCTCTGTATGTCTAGATTAGCTCTTACTAAAGTTATGCAACCTCACAGTAGTAACAATAGCGCTCTATTCGACTGGCACTTCTGCTGCCAGAGAACTACAGTAACACAGGAATGCCACACAAACATTCCAGCACAGATACACTCAGCAGCACCGATACATCCCCTGCATACTCCAATGAAAAAGAGAAGAAAAGCAACTTGAGATTTTTTTACCCCCCCCAGATTCCTATCCAGAATTTTATTTTGGTAAAGCCATTAAGGCAACATACCTGAAACCAGTGCAATCAGGAACACTTGCTATCAATATTCTGATCAATAAGCCTTACACATTTTAGGCAAAAGTAGCAAACAATTAGCAGGACAGCTTCAAATCCAGTACTCAATTTTTGGCTCAAAATCTGCTCTCAATGACAGCTGTAATAGCTCCACTGTTTTCTACAGTGAGATCCCCTTCATTACATTATCTGGCATAGAGTCACTACAGAAATTGCAGACACAAAGCTGCCCCAGCGGGTACAAACTACAATTACAAGCAACTAAGCAGAAATAGAAAATCTCACAGTTGTCATCAAAAAGTTGTCATGGTTAAAAATCAATGAGGCTTTCTGTAGTTAAAGTCTTCTGACCAAAGCTTGCAAAGGGATCAAAAAGACACGGCTGTTTGCTGCTACAGAATATATATAGAGAAAAAAATCTGTAACTGTGCAAAGATTTAAGGTTGGGCTATTCATGGTTAGATGCATTATCTGCTCCTGGACCTGGAGTTCAAATGTTAGTCAACTGACACAGGGAGATGCATTCATGCATGCAGAGAAGAAAAACAAACCAGTAAATATAAGCAATAGTGGCACAAATAGTAACCTGCTCTGCCACACAGGCAGAAGACTGGCTCACTGTGCAACTTCCTAAAGAAAACCACCCCCACCACCAAGTGTTGTGGAAAGATGCGAGTGAGTGAGGAATTAATCACAACACAGGATCTCTGCCAGCTGCTTTTGATCAGAACTGAAGAATGAGCTCCAGGACTGATAACAGAGCAGCAACAGCCAAGCTGAGATCAGACTACTCGAAAGATGTGTGTATTTCCAGAATAATAATTAATAGTGCAATTGTGCTTTGTAGGCAAAACTACAGCAGTGATTTTGACAGCCCCTGCATTAGATACACATCATGCTCTGTTACAGCCTCGTGGTTACAGAAGGCAAGATCCCACTCCAAAAAGGACATCTAGAAAAAGTATTGCTTTCATTTAGAAATACTTTGTGACGCTGAAAACACTAAGAAATTATCTTTCTAATTTTCTAGGAGCTGAATTCCCTTTGACCAGAATCTGTGCATCACGTGTGCCTAGGTACTCCTAACCATAGTGCCTGGTGTTGAATTCACAACCGACAGCAGTCAATGCCAGTAATCAACTGCTTTTATTTTCTTTGCTAATTCTAAGACTTTTTCTATTCATGTCATAGCCTCCTAGCAGACAGATGTGTTCTGTCACCTGATTTCTCCTGATTTAGCGAGACAATACCTGAACCCCGGTACTCCCTGCCGGTAAGGTACCCCCGTTAAACAGCTACTCGGTACTAGCGCTCATCACCGAGCTGGGTGTTTGGCTTCAGCTAACCCCAAATCCTGTTAGCCGTGGGATAAACATTAAAGGCAGGTGTAAACAATGGGTTCACGTAAATGTTAAATCCTCTCTCTGCGTGGCTTTGCGAAGAGGTAACACAGAGATAGGGCTTTTATTAACTAGAGAGAAAACTGCTGCGCACCCGCAGCCAGCCCGAGCTGCCGGGACCGGACCGCGGCGGCCAGGGGCCAACAAAAGGCTCTTCCCCCTCGGCCTCTTCCCTGTCACTGCCCTTGAGCTCCCGCTGGGGAATGCGATGAGGTGCCGGGCTCGGCTGCAAGTGCCCCGGTACAAGCGCGGTGCGAGGCCAAGCGGCCCCTCCGTGCGGCCGGTGCGCGGCTGCCTCCGCTCCGGGCTCGCCTTAATCCGCCTGCAACCTCCTCCTCCTGGACGGTACCTATCCCGCTTCAGCCTCCGCTCTTTTGTCCCTTCGCCCATTTCTCTCTTCGGTTTCTTTTCCCCGTCTCTTCCTCCCCCGCCCGTCCCCGCTCTTCTTCCCCATCCCCTCCGAACTCCACTGCCCTCCCCGCCAGCCTTCCTCCCCGCTCCCCGCAGCGCAGCCCCCTGCTTGGAGCCCTCCCCCCCCTCGTCCTGCCCTATATCCCGTCTAATCCCCCCCAGGATTCCTATATCCATCCTGTTGTCTGCTGGCAGCCACCGGGCTAATTCTGCGGGCAGCGCAGGGCGCAGAGCCGGGCGAGCGGCTCCGCTGCGCTCCCCTGGCCCGCAGCGTTACCCCGGGCGTGCCCCCGGAGCCGCTCCGGGGCCGCCGTCCCCCCGCCGGCTCACCCGCTGTCTGCTGCGGCCGAGGGGCAGCTGTGTCCGCCTGCCCTCCGCAGTCACATCCCGGCTCGGGCGGCGCGGCGGCTCCGCGGCGGGGAGCGAGGGCAGCGCCGACCGCCCCCGCGGCGGCTCATGGAGCGCTGGCCCCGGTGCGCGCCGTGCCGAGCCGAGCCGAGCCGAGCCGAGCGGAGCGGAGCGGTGCCTGCCCCCGCCGCTCCACCGCGCACGGCCCGCGGCCAACCCCCTCCCACCGCCCCGCCCCGCTCGGGCACGGCACGGCCCGGCCCGGCTCCGCTCGGCTCCGCGGGGCAGGGGACCCTGGGGACAGCGACAGCGGCGCTGTGGCCGCGCGGGGCTGCCCGGCTCCCGGGGGAGGGCGCACACTCACACACACACACACTCACACAAACACACTCACACTGCTCACACAAACACACTCACACACTGCTCACACACACACACACACTGACACTCACACACTGCTCACACACACACTCACACACACACAAACACACTCACACTCACACTCACACACTGCTCACACACACACACTGCTCACACACACACACTGCTCACACACACTCACACTGCTCACACACACACACTCACACACACACACACACACTCACACACTGCTCACACACACTGCTCACACTCACACACTGCTCACACACACACACACACTGACACACTCACACACACTGCTCACACACACACACTCACACACATTCTCACACTCACACACACACACTCACACACACACACACACTGCTCACACACATTCTCACACTCACACACTGCTCACACACACTGCTCACACTCACACTCACACACACACACTGCTCACACACACACTCACACACACACACACACACACACACTGCTCACACTCACACACACACACACTCCCAGTCCCTCAAACACGCTGCACGCCCTCACAGCCGCAGCTCCCGCTCCGCAGCCGTCACAGCGCGCAGCGTGTGCGGCCGGGCTGCCACGGGGGACACGGGCATGGCCGCAGCCCGACGTGCTCGGGTGACAGGAGGGCAGGACACAGCGCGGGCCGGGAGCGGGCACACGGACCGGCATTCCTGCCTGCTCCCGTCTCCGCAAATGAGTGCGGGAGCAAGGGCTGGGAACCCCCTCCCGGGCAGGCTGGGCACGCACACACCTATGGCCAGGTGTGGGACTGCAGAGGTGAGGGGGTTTTCAGCCCTCTGACAACGGGGGATTTTGAAGGGGCTGGATACGTTCAAACCTTCTCCAGATGCAGCTTCCGTCCTGCCACAGCCCGAGACAAACACTCGGAAGGGACCCTTGTGCTAGTGACACTTCACACGCAGGAGCAGCCCCTGCGGGCGCGGGAGGTCCTGCAGAGGCGGTGCTGGGCACTGCTCCGTGTCTGCCTCCTATACCCCCCGTGGGCAGCTGGTGTCCTGCTTTCCAGCTTCTCCACAGTTCAACCCTGAGACAGTCATAACCCTTATATAGGGCTTCCTACAAACTCCAGGAGGAGTTATTTCTAGGAGGAAAAGCTTCGGTATAGGATGTTCATGAGCAGCAGAAACCCATGAGCCTGTTTAACAGCCAGACATGTCCATGACCGGCAGCCTCACCATGTCACACATCCCTGGGTTATACACCCCTGCATCCCTGGATTGCACACCCCTGCATCCCTGGATTGTACACCCCTGCATCCCTGGATTGTACACCCCTGCATCCCTGGATTGCACACCCCTGCATCCCTGGATTGTACACCCCTGCATCCCTGGATTGTACACCCCTGCATCCCTGGATTGTACATCCCTGCATCCCTGGGTTATACACCCCTGCATCCCTGGGTTATACACCCCTGCATCCCTGGATTGTACACCCCTGCATCCCTGGATTGTACACCCCTGCATCCCTGGATTGTACACCCCTGCATCCCTGGATTGCACACCCCTGCATCCCTGGGTTATACACCCCTGCATCCCTGGATTGTACACCCCTGCATCCCTGGGTTATGCTGCCACTTAAACCACTAACGACAGTCTGGGCAGCCACAGCTGACATGGCATCAGCAGCAGGGAGTGCCTGGAATGTGTCCTTCCTGAGCACCTGCCCTTCTTGCCAGGTTTCCATATCCAGAGCCTTCCAAAGGGAAATACCTGCCCTGAAACGTGCGTTCTTCAGCACAGCAGAGCTGTAACCTTTGAAGAGACTCTTTCTAACATGCATGGGCTTATTTACTTGTCATTTATGATGCCCTGGGGGGTAACCTGAACTTCTCAGCATGGTTGACATGGAGTAAATTGGATGGTGGGGTTGGACTATGCTTGCCTGTGTTTAGGAAGGGCAGCAGGCAGAGAAAAGCTGAGGCGGAGGAGCAATTTCACATCTCTGTTCTTTTCTTTCTCAATTTCTCTATCTTGCTGCTTTCAGGTTTTAGGCACTGGCATTATTTGAGTCACACGTAAACTACATACCCTGCCCTTGCATCACTAGACAGCTACACTCCATTCAGCGTTAAGCAGGATAATTTTACAGAAACTGAGGTGGTGAGAGGTGAAGTTGCTGTAAACTGCCCAAGGTCACCCAGCAGTCTGGCAGAAAAGTAGCAAATACTGATTCAACAGATCAATCTGTACCCCTGTTCCATCTTGGGAGCCTGAGCCAAGCACCCAAATACTACAGTACCAAGTAAAGACCTTTTTGTGTATAAATAAACACACAGAGTTCTCTGTGCCGTGCTGGATACAGAGAGGTAGACCAGGGGGAAGGATGAATCACAAGGATTCATGTGCTGTCGCTCTTGGCTGGCTCACAAGGGAGCAATGTACTGAGCCCTTCAGCAAATGCAAATCTTGGGCATTGTTCCCTTCTTCCTGTGTCTCTAACACAGCCCTGGTTCCCTGAAGGAAATGGCCTCCCCCATTTGCCTTGTACCGATAGAACAGGGAAGATAATGCCCCTCTCAACCATTACTAGTGGATCAGTACTGAATAGGGCTGGTTTCTCTTCTGCTGAAGCAGTTTTTAGTGTTAGCTACCAGGTAAAAGTGTAGGACAGGACTCCAAATCATCCAGGAAATTATAGAAGGACTTGGTAGAGTAGCTGGACAAAATCACAGCTCCCGTTGCATTACTTTTCACCTAGTTAGCTTTGAAAAATATGCTCTTAAAATAGGCTTTTATTTAGGGGAAAAGTATTTCTATCAGTCAGCCACGAAGTCCTCAGCACCTTCAGCATTTCCTCCCTGTGAGAGAGCAGGTGGAAGGCTGGAGTGGTTGCTGAGACCCAGGCAGACTGTGTGAATTCCCTGATTTCAGAAGGTGCTCTCTACTCCTACCTGACCAGTTCCTGGGACCCTGCAGAGCCTGTGGCCAGTGACTGCTTGCATGTGATCAGTGCTTACGGGAGACTGAGGAAGGGGTGAGGTGTGCAAGGCCAAAATAGAGACAAAATTTAGAGACCTTCTCTTATGGCATACAATTTTGCAAGAGCCAATGGTGCAAAGAAAGGTAAGCTCAATGCTTTTGCTCATCTCTAGAATAGTGAACAGCATGTATGGTACTATTTGTCTTTATTTTAGACTGAGTGTACACTATAGTCAACTTTTAAAAGCCCCACTGCTTTTCAGTAATTTTTACTCCTATTTCCTACAACACACATTTAGTCATTGAACAGGTTTTTAGCTTTCTCCTCACCAATATCTGGTTTACTGCTTGTGACCATAGGTAAACCAAGAGTTTGTATGGTGCTGCATGTTCCCAGTGTTTCTCTTCTGCAGCAGTGCTCCCAGCAGGATTTGACAGGAGGGAGCAAAGGCTGTTACAGCAGCGCTGAGCAGACACCACTCACCCATCCATGAATGCCAAATCCATATCCCCACTGACCATCACCCTCATTTCAGCTGGTTTTCCTGTGTCCCAACCTGAGATAAAGGCAGTTTCCATCCTCTGTTACTTTCTTACCCTTCAGAAAGCCTGGCAGGTGTTTATTGCAGGAGGAGGCACAAAAACAATTGAGCAGTGTTTCACTCCCAGCTTTCCTTTGTACTGCAGAACCTTTTCACTGGGTACTCCGGTTTTGCAGCTCCTGCCAGCACGGAACTGTGCCTGTGCCAGTGCAATTTAAGTGGAATATTTCATTAAGAGATCAGCAGTAGGCACATGGAAATGACAGCGATCATTAAGTCTGCATTACTTTGTTTGCATTAGGGAGTGTGTAGAGGCCTCAGGCACAGACAGGGCAGCACAGCACAGGGGGAAAGCAGCCCTGTGTAAATCACTTTAGATTGCCCTGAGACAGACTCTGTGTGCCTTAATCATGGGGTGGCCAGGCTCTGGTATCTGTTCTACAGGTTGAGATGTCACAAGAATGATTTTGACAGGAGAGAATAAGGAGATACCAGGTGAGTTTGCCCCTGGCAATGGTGTGTGGTTGATTCACACCATTTCAGACCCCCAAGCAGAGGTACTTTCCATTACACAAATCTCTGCAGCGTGATTAGTTTGCCTAATACTTGCCCTGCTTTTTCTCAGGGCAGGATACAAATCCTGGTGCTCCCGTTGGTTGGCAGCATCAAGGAGACAGTGAGATTTGTGTGACCCCTGTGAGATGCTTTCTCTGTTACTGCACAGGGTTTCACACATCACTCCTGGCATTGCCCAGGGCAGAGTCTGCTCTCCACAGTGCTCTGGGAAATGGGTCTGAGTCACCAAATGGGGTTAGTGAGGAGAAGGGGAGAAGGGAAAATGAAAGAAGGAGAATCTTGAAATCACTGTGAAGAAAAAGATGGGTGTTAGGAAGGAGATGGATGCATGAAGGACAGAGAAAGAAAGAATTATTGAAACATTATGGAGAAACATAATCTGGAAAAGCTTCTATCCATGGCACAAAGGAAAGGCGCTCTCAGGATGGAGAGCATGGGTAAACATCCACATTCAGATCCAAATTATACCTGTTTTTTCAGCTTGCATTAAACAAACCAAGGTACGGGAACACTTTTACAGCATTGCACATTCTAATAATTCCTTTTCTGTTTGGTAATAAATACAACCTGTCCTGTGGTTCACCCCATCACTTGTTTGGACATACAGGGAGGCAGTGAATCTCCTTCACTTAACAGTCACAGCTCTGAGCACCAGGACAAGGCAGCAGTGATGCAGGTGAGATTTACAGTGCAGTCAATATGATATTTGTTTTCTCAACACATTCCTTTACACTAGTAATGCAAAAATGCTTTATTTAAACTGTAGAGAAGCATGGGGAAGTTTTATGATTTAATGCAGCTGGTAGAATTCAGTTAAAACACAATTTGAGTCAAAAGGTCTGTGACACCAGGAACATGATTAAAATCCTTATGACTGGGAATTTGCACACCTTCAAATCTTCATTTCACAAGGAAAACCACCAGTGACAGGTATTTAAATCAGCATATCTCTGGTATATTGAGTTGTTGCTATAGCCTTTCTGAGGCTCTGAGTAGATAGATCTCAAACTGGCCAAACTGTTTAGATTTAAACAGTTTATACTTGACCTTTGCACAAGACAAAGTCCCAGTTGTATTAAAAGTAGTTTGATCAAGCAAATGATTTGTGGCTTTCTGTTCTAGGCATGAGAAAACTTCCTTTAAAGTGAATGTGTTGGAGAGACAGTGACCCTGGCCAGGAGCAGCAGCTTGTGCTGTGGAGCTGTGGATGGTGCTGGGTGCAGTGAGGTTTCTTAGGGTGACTGCTGCAGGGAGTTGTTACAGTCACCTACAATGCACATAGAGATTCTCCACATCCTGTTCACTCCTCAACACATTAAAGATATCAGCCAGTGTAACTGTGTCACCCTTGAATGCACTTATGCTTCAAATGGGCTTGATTTATAAGTGCTTTTATTTACATCGGCTGGTTTCACACGTACGCTGAGGTGTAAAGGGTTTTTCTGAATGCTGCTAAGAGTGGTGCTGGTACCTCTTGAAGGCAGTGTCATTAATGCCCTTATCTGTAATATCTCCTGAGGGAAGTGGGAAATCACATCCGGAATTTTTTCTGGTCTTTCTCTTTAGTGGTATGTTTGGTGAAAAATATTGTCCTCTGTTGTAGACTGTCTATGTATATAAAACCAAAAAAATAACGTTTGTATCCTCGCAAATGATTGAACAATCCCCTCTTCGTGATGTGCCCAGGGTTTCTGTTGCTGAGACTGTCACCTGCTGGCCACGGAGAGGCTCGCCAGGATCTCGGGAACAACCTCAGAAGCTGATGGATTAAATACTGGGGTTTGCATTTAGAAATTACACATTGAAATGTTCCTGGTTTATCTGACTCTAAACAGGAAGGTAATTCTGTAAATGGAGTCAGATCAGGAAAGCTTCCTCATTTATAAAACATCTAAATTTCATGGAGTTTTAATGCAAAGAAAACCAAGATGCTATCACAGTGAACTTGTGGGGTAAAATGCTGGTTCCAGTAAATTTATCTAAGCTTAACTATGGCAATCTAAGCCATAACCAATAAGCCAGGGGAAGGGGGAGAAAAATAAAAAAGAAAAGGAGACAAAAGACTAGTTATCCTGCCTCTGGCAGGTTTTTGTCACATTAGACCATGGACACAAGATGACCTTAAGAAATGGTCACATCTTTGTACTGACCAGCAGAGCTCAACATGAATCAAAGGACCTGAAGCTCTACACTACAGCTTTTACAGGAAAGGAAAAGAATTGCTCTGAAAAGCTCTTTCAGCCCTGCCCTTGTCCTGCCCTCCCGTCTGTTGTCACTGATAGCTCATTCTCTGCCAGTCTTTGGGCCAGACTCTCAGCTGGTGTAAGTCTGAGCAAGTCTGAATTTACAGCTGGAATAAGGGTTTGCAGGGTGGTTTATTCTCCTCGTTTTGAGGAATGCTGTCCTGTTTACCCCCAGACCTGAGAACAGGTCACTGCAGCACCTGAAATGCATTGTTCAGTTGTGATTTTTCTCTTTCAGACTCAGAAATGAGTTCTGAGCTGTAAAACAGGTGCTGAACTGCACCTGTTATTCCAGTGGAGCACCACTGTCTAGAGTTCTTCCCAAGAATCTGTGGCCCTTTCTTACATAATTGAGCTGTGTTACCAGCATCCTGCAGGACTGCTGAGAGGAAAGGAAAGCTGGTGCCATAGAGGCTGTTTCATTACAATTATCCTCAGCTCACTTGGTGTTACACAAGGGTATGGCTGCCTGAAAGCATGTCTAAAGTAACCCTCAAGTTGTGCTGCATGTCATACTGAAACTTTAAAGAAGAGATTTTTTTTATGGATGCTTTTCCATAAGCCTCTTAGTTCATATCTGTAAAAAATAGATTTCATGCACTTTAAAGATACTTTTTGACTGTCTGGAGTCAACCCCTGGAAGTGAATTTATGCAAAGTGGCTCTATTTTTATTTCTTAATAGAAGTTAGAAATATTTGTTTGGTGAGGTGGTTTTTTTTTGATTGGTTGGGGTTTTTTTCTGTGTTTATAATTTCCCTTTATTTCCCTTCACCCTGTTCTTGTGCTTAGACACTTACAAGCTTTACTGTTGTTAGAGAACACTGAGTGCCTGGATGTCTGTCCTATGAAAGCAAGTGGCTGCTTTAAAAGAAAACCAGAGAGTTGTTTTCACTTTGTGAAATTCCACTAAATTCAGTGGAAAGCATAAATTCAAAGAATTTAGGATCAGATTTCAAAATATCATGAGAGACCTTTGAAACTGGTGGATTCATCCTGGATGCTGAGCCTCAGTCTCCACCCCAATGCCATTTACCTCCCCCAGAGTTACCTCCCTACTCCCTTCTTGTGCTCTGTTGTAAAGTGCAAAGCACTTCAAGGCCATTCTGTGCCAAGAGAACTTGAAGAGCTCTGGCTCACAACCAGGTAGACCCTGGGGCCAGTTCTCAAACACCAACAGAGAGAAACCACAGCCTTTCCATCTTCATTGAGAATAAACGAGGCTTTGCCTGAAATGCTCTTTTCAAATTTGTGAATACTAAACCAGAAAAAATCCCCGTGGCTTCCTTCTCTGCTTTCCACCCACACTCCTCAGCAAGTGATTTCCTCGGAGCTGGTGGGATCTCTGCTCAGGCAGAGGATGGTTATTTACTGCTGTAAGTCCTGTACAGGCTTGGGAGCGTGGGCTCTCCAGGGCTATCACTGCCTCTGCAGTCCCATCTATCACTTGGTTTATCACATGGAGATAGATTCCCTTTAAAACTTCTCTTTTGCTGGTAGATTTACTTTGCATCGAGACCTAGTGTGAGTTCATATTCTTTCTGAGGGGAAATAAAGGGCAGTGGAGGTTCTAGCCTAAAGAATGTAGCCTGTGAATTTTATCCCTGCATTGCACACACATTTTGATGGTCCTTGCTGTGTGTTTTATTGAAGCTGAGTCATAAGCAAATCTTAATTCTTTGGAAGGAAGGAAATGGAGTTTGGGTAAAAACATTGCACGTCACAAACAGATCCAGCAAAGGACTGCTCAAGCTGTGAGAATACAGTGACGTATCTCAGCAAAAGGGAGAATTGAAGGTCAAAAGGAAAGTCCTTGTGCTGCATTACAGTTTTCATCACCTGAAGCTTGTCTGGACTCAGTGATGTTTCTGGTGGCAGGGTCATCACAGTGAGATGAGCTGGCCGTGCTCGTGTGCCTTCCCTCAGAAACAGCCCCAGAGTTAACAGGGACTGTTGGCTGGTCTTGGAGTTCAGTGTTAGGATGATGAACATTTCCCATGGCTTGGGGCTGACACAGCTGCTGTTGTTGGGGCTTGGTCAAGGCACAGCATTTTTGAGGGAGGTTTTTGAGGCAGGAGGGTGAAGCTCTTGTGTTATGGATGCAGGATGTTTCCTTGGCAGCCACGCTTAGGAATGCTGCCTTTGGCTGGGGAGGAGAGGGGGAACCACACCAGCTGAGCTGGGCAGCTCAGGAGAAGGTGCTGGTTTTTGGGGAGTCTCAGCCATGAGTGGCAGTGTGCAGGACAGCATCCACCCCATCTCACAGAGATCAGGACACTGCAGAGGCGTGGGCAGAAAGCAGCCAGGCTTGGGGCTCCCGGGGATCCACTTGGGCAGGCACAGCTGGCTGCAGCTCAAACACCACTGACTCGCAGCCAAGCCTTGAAATAGGGTAGGCAGAGGGCGGCATGTTCTGCCACCAGCAGTTTGACTTTGAATTTGTTTAGAAAGTTAAGTGTCTTTTTTTTTCCCTTTCAGGTGACGCCTGGCTGTTTGAGGTCAGAAGCCTTTTGATCTTCATGGAGCTCACCATGAGGGAGAGGTTTAGGTGTACGTAATTCAAAGTTCTGCACCTTTCACCCCCTCTGGTGCAGGATGCCACTGCTGTCACACTTTGAGAGGCAGTGAAAGGCCAGAGACACTCATTTGTCAGGATGCTTTTATAGGAGCCCCTGCCCTGCTGACAAGAGGCAGCCCAAGCGTGCTCCCTCCTGCCTCTTGGGCAGGACTTTGGGCCCTTCCTCTGCCTCCCCTGGAGCTGTGGAAGGGCAGGTTGTCCTCACTGCAGCCAGCTGGAAACCTGCAGAATCTGAGGCCCACAGTGAGACAGCAGCTTTTGAAGGGGCACTCAGTGCCACCAGACACAGCCAGACCAGTGGGGCTATCAATTGAATTATCATTAGCAAAGCTACCTAGCAAACACAGCTGCAGAAATGCGGCCCTTTTCCTCCCTCTCCCTTTGGCCAGCTGATGTTCCTCCTACATGCTGCAGAGGGATTTTATTTTGTTCAGGTTCAGGCTGCAAATCTGGCTGATATTGAAAGGGGTTTTGGAGGACATTTGATGTTTCTGAGGCCATTGAAGGTCATGTTCCTCCAGGCTCCTTCTGGTTTCTGCTCTTTCTTGGGGTTAATATTGCAGTAGGGAAGAATAAAAGGCCCTTCCTGTTTTCAAGATCTAAAATGAAGGAACTAAACAGACAGAAAATTATAAACTTCATTTTAGAAATATTAATTGTTGATTTCATGAACTCTTGGCCTTGAGGAACAGCATCCACACAGGTGCTGCCCTGGCAGAAAGTCTGTGTTTAAATGGGATGTGTGCACACAGCATCCCTGGAAGGGCGGCACGTGTTGGCTGTGCAGCCCAGCCCTGGAGTGCTCCCAGCTGGCAGGCAGCACCAGGGACCGTGCCCTGGGGCAGGAGCTCTGCTGCCACAGCTGGAGATCAAAGCCTGAAAGTGCATTTAAGGTGTTTGATTTTGCAAACATGGATGCAAGCAGCACCGTGTGTGTTAGCAAGTCCTCAGGTGTCATGGCACTGCAAGTATTTTCCAATTCTGACCAGGCCAGTGGAGAGTCCCACTGCTGTGTGAGCTCCAGCTTCCTGCAAACACAGCTCCAGGTGCTGCACACAGCCATGTACCCACATAATATCAATACTTTCCTAATCTGGCAGGTTAATTTGTACACCCATGTAAAAAAAACCTCACTGCGTTGAATCATTGTTCTGTTTATATTTGGGAGAGAATTCACTTGTCTGTTGTTTGCCATTGCACCCTCAGAAGATGGAGGCCTCTGGCCAGCAGGATGAAGCGTGGCTTTGTTTTACTATTTACAGTGGCTGGCAAACACAGTGGTGAAGAGTGAAAAAGCATGCAAATAACTTGTTTATCCCCAGAGATGGATGCTTTGTGCTGTCACAAGCTGTGCTGTTGACTCGACCCAGCTTTACTTTCCTGGAGCTGGGGGAGCTGACAAAGCTTGCTGAAGAAGACTCCTAAGCCAGAGGGCCTTTGGTTTCAAAACAGCTCCATGGAGCATCACAATGTTTTAAACTATGGTATCGATTACATGAGAAAGGAAAGGAAGGTGGGAAATATAGATGGTAAAATAAAATTTCTAAGTGCAGGTTTGAAATCCCACAGCAAAAGTTGAGAGCAGGGCTGAGTATATGGGGGGGATGCATGGGATAAGTAGGGAGGCTGGTGACTGACCACAAAAGATGGATTGGTTATTTAAATATTACTTGTTTTTCTATCTGAGGAGACTTTTCTGAACCAGACTTAAAAAATTGGGGTGAATTTAACATTTTTACCCAAACTGCTGCTAATCACTGCACTGAAACCATCAGGCTGCCTCCCACCTAGAGCATCCTCCTGTGCTGATCCCTGGGTCTGCAGGCTTACCCATCTGTCACTGGCAGCCCAGTGCCACCCCAGCAAAAATAGGAGCATATTTATGTCAATGCTCATGTCCTTGCTGTGTGTTTGTGCAGAGCATGATGGACTCTGTATTGGATCAGAGCTGCTGGGTCCCAGTTCCCGACTGACACCTGGCAATGTGGGTGGCTGGCTCACAGGTAAACTTGTGTTTGGTCAGCAAGGTCCTTGTGCCTCAGGAGGAAATGGGTGATCAGCTCACTTCAATGTTGTTCGAAGCTAAATGACCCCAGCTTCTCTCATATGAACAATTCTGTGTGGGTTTTTTTTTCTGTAAATCTGTGTTATGGTCCTACCTACCACTGCAGCTCAGCACACTCAGCCTTCATGCATTTATTCCTATGACAGTCCTGGGCATTTGGGAGCAGAGATGTGGAGGATCTGTGGGAAGCCAGGAGGCTTTCAGGAGAAAAACAGGCTTTAGTTTGTGTAGTGCTTGTGTGTGCTGTGTTGTGCTTCCCCATCCCTGCACAACATTTGCTTTGCTTTAACTGAGACTGAGCATGATTGAATTATATCTTTGGGAAAAGGCAAACAAAAATCATATTGGGTGTTCTCTCTCAGTGCTAGCAGTACAATGCTTAGATGAGCGCTTAGGCTGCTGATCCTTCAGAATCTCCTATTACAGAGAGCTTAACTTTTAAAGTAAAAAAAACTTTGCTGGGAATCTCAGCCAGTTTAGAAAAACCCCATCCACCATTCCTAGCAGGAGGAAGGCGCTGAACTGAAGCAAACCCCAGTGGGTGCATCTCCAGATTCCCGAGCACACATTTCCCCAGAAATCCTCGCCTCACCTCGCAGCCAGCGACTCAAGTGTGCGAGGAGCTGGATTAATCCATGCTCATGAGACTGAGAGCTCTCCTGAGGAAAACAGCCAAGCAGGGTGGGGAGGAGGCTCCTGGGGATTTCTGTATTTCTCCTTAGAGCTGCCTGAAAACTTTCTGTCAAAATACTGAACAGTGTAGTTTCTGACAGCTGCATTAGTTGTTCCTTCCCATAGCCACCCCGAAGATGTGGATTATTGTGATGTTTGCACAGTCAGGGGCCAGAGGTCAGCCACAGCCCAGTACCTGTGAAGGGCTGTTGAGCACATGGATGTCTGAATTTTTCCACCAGAAACACTTTTGCCTAAATGTGGTAGCTTTTCTAGTGTGAGCAATCTAAATTTGACATTGTAACTTAAGTCACACTCAAATTGCATCCATTTCACTTAAAATAAAAAAAGAAAATAGCAAAATGCAGCATCTCAGTGTAAAAGAGTGCATCTCCTGAGCCCAGATTCCTGCTCTCCTGCGTCTCTCTAAACGCTGAGTATCCCAGTGGCCCAGGCAGTGTGGCCTGCCAGGCACTGAGCCTCACTGCTGGGAATGTCAGAGAGGGAGTCCTGCCCAGGGGCTGACAGTGGGCTGATGTCCAGCTCTGGACAAAGCCCAGCACGACCCAAATCCAAGCAGGAGAAAGCCACTGTCATTTCTGTGCCAGCTGAATTGCTGGGCTGGAAAAGTCATTCATGTAAGTAAATGATTAGTGACTGATTGGCCTCTATGTGGTGAGTCCATCACCATCAATAACCCTAACACAATATATGATCCTTCCAAAAAGACCATCATTAGATGGACTGATGTCAGCACAGCCTCCCCAGTCCAAGGCTTTGATATCATCTCATAAATTAGGAAGATTTTCAGGCCAGACAACACTTTAGTAGTCTCTGTGGGCATTGAAGAGCTGCTGCAATGAACCTTGTAAAAACAAATGTTGAATATAAAGAGGACCAAACAACTGTTTGCCTTCAGCATTCTGGAAGTTGTATGAGGCCAAAATAATTTTAACAGATGTGATCAGATCCCATCTCCTTTTAGCATGGAGTTAACAGCTTTGCAGTTACTGATGGCAGGGGTGAGGAGAGCCACCAGCTTCAACACAAGGGACGTGGTAGCAGAGTAGGGAGATGAACAGAAAAAGAAACTACAAAGTCTTGCTGTCAGAGAGAAGTGAGGCTGCAGTGCCTGGTCAGGCAGAGTGTCTCTTGGCTTTGCAAATGAGTCATGCCCATGTTATCTGGACCCTGATCTGCCTTTCCCTGAAGTGGGTGCCAAAATGCCCCTTGGGTTCACCACTGCACAACAGGCCCCAGCTTGTTTCATCTGTAAGTGATACTCTGCCCCTGCAAATGATCTGTGTGAGCAGTCAATGTGATTCCCTGTGCCAGTGATAAAGCTGAGCTCATGGGGAGTTGTGCCAATGCTTTTAGACAGTAAACTTTTGGGCAGAAGTTATGCAAATGTTCAGATTAATTTAGATATGCAAGTAGCCCCAAAAAAATCAATGGAATCACTTAGATGATTAAAATAACTTTGTCCAAAGTGTTTTTAGCCTCTGTGCAGCTCCCTGGTCTGTATGGATGGCTTGCACACAGATCTGTTCACTTACAAAGATTAAAAAGGAACATTTTCATTAAGAAAACTTGCTCTGCTTGAATGCAGAGAAGGTGACTCAGTAAAGCAAGCTATTCTTTTTTCCCTGGCATGTGTTGTGCCCAGGTCTTTATGTTCCTGTGTGCAGACACTGTCTATGAGAGACATTATACCAAGCTCTGTGAATCCCTGATGTTTGCCAGTGTGGTTTCTTTATTTTTAGTAGTTCCTGGGTAAGGACTGAATCCATCCATGTGCAAAAGATCACAATTGACAGAGAGGGGAGGCATGCATGTGTTTCGAGACATGTGCCTGGGGTGGCTGTGGTTATGTAAGGGCTCTTTTGACATGGCCAATTACATAAAATGGAAATACAGGGGAGGAAGGCAGTGCATGAATGCAGAGAGAGAATCTGGCTGTAGCAGTGGAGCCTGTGTCACTGCAGGTGCAGGGATTGAAGCACAAGGAGGGTCACCAGGGTACATCTAGGCCTGTCCAGGGATCCCCAGGTGCTGCTGGCTGGGCTCAAGGGAGGCAGGGATCCTCCTGCTGCAGCCCCTGTGCTGGATGGCCATCGGCAGGCACGTGGCATCGCCTCTGCAGGTGCTGGGCACAGCACAGCTGTGCAGCACCGTGGTCAGTCAGGTGCAGTCTTTGGAAATCTGGTCCTTTTTGTTACATTTTAAGCTGAAATGTGTTTAGTGAGCTGCAGGACACAGGGCAGGGGCAGCAGGAGGAGGAGGCAGTGCTAGTGCTGGTTAAATGACGTGTGGGGGCACAGCCAGAGAGGACATGGCAGGAATGCCCAGGGGAGCGAATGCTTTGGTTGTGGGAGCTCAGCCCCCAGGGCAGGACTCACTGCTCTGAAATCCCTGAAGCTGGCACAGGCATTGAGAAGGGCTTTTCTCAGTGAAAAGGAAGTTTAGAACTGTTTGGGCAGGCAGTGGGTGATCAGCTCAAATCCAAACGTGAACTCTTCTCAGTGTGCAAAGACCTCTACAGCTTGCTCACCTTTTCCAGAGGTAACACTTCTGCTCTGGCATCACGGCTGCTTCACTGCTGCAAGGGCTCTGTGCCTGCTGCTGGGAAGGGAGGGAGAACAGAGGTTTCTGCTGCCCTACTGAATTTCAGACAAGAAACTGGAGATCTCCCATGAGAAAGGCATAATGCATATGTACTTCTTTGTTTCAACCTGTGTCAACCTTTTCAAGTGTAAAGATCAGCATTTTGTCCAACCAAAGTGTCACAAAGGGCTAAATTTTGTGTCTGGAGCAAATCTACAATCCCCTGCTGAGCAACTTCCAATGAGCCATGTGTCTGTTGCAGCTTGTGACACAAGCTCAGGATGTAGCGACCCCTCTCTGAAATCTCACCTTGATGAGGCTCCTGCATTTCGCATTTCACTGCTGAGGCCACGCCTGTGTCCTCATATTCATGCAGTCACCAGGTCCAGCAGCAGCAGGAGTGCCCTGGTGCGGGGTGGATATCAGATTTGACAGGGTTTTGATGTCTCTGAGGGGGAAGCACACGTTTACCAGCCTCTGGCTGATAAGCACAGGGCCGAACCAGGGCACTGGGGCTTCAATCGGCCCCTGCCCGTCCGTGTGAGCCGTGTGCCTGTCCGAGCATCCCTGCGGGGCAGCCTGGCCGGCTTCCATGCGTTCCCAACAGATGGTGCTGCCGTGCCACCGAAAGCTGAAGGCATGCGAGGAACGGAGCTTTCAGGGACATTCCCTGTTCCCTGCACTTTCCCCCACGGTCTCCCGGTTGAATTGGAGTGGGTTTCGTTTTCCCCAAGCAGCCTGCACAGACTTTGCCTGGCTTCAGTGATTATCCCTACCAGCCCAACAGGATCTGCCTGGCAGGATCCATCCTGCCCTTACTGCAGTGTCGGAGGGCCGTGGCTCTGGTTTTGGTGAGGCTGCAGTTCCACTCTGCTCCGGGTCCCGGGGATTTTGGCCTCTGCCTGCACAGCCACTGAAGCCCAGCAGGAGAACAGCGGGTGCCAGCTGTGTCTCCCGGCCTCAGTGGCACAGAGCACAATGTCTCTTCAAGAGTGCACCTAAATAGCTGTATCCTGTGAATACATGATGTGTTTGACACAGCTTGGCTCTGCCTGCAGCAATAAGGCTGGCTCTGGTCTAGGGAAGGGCTGATGGACCTTCCTGTCCTCGCTCCCTCAGCCTGCCCCGCAGTGAGGTGCTCCCTTGTCCTGGCTTGGAGAGAGGGACGCTCCTCTTTCCCTGCACACTGAAGTCATGCTGCTTTTGGTGCAGCCTCTCTCAGGAGTACCTGCAGCCTGAGGATGCCTCAGGAAGGTGGAGAGGACAGTGTCTGCCTGGGGAGGAGTCTAGGTGTGCTGTGTGTGATTTGGGTGAGGCCTGCGCCTGGCAGGGTTAGGAGCTGATGGCCACGAGGAGCTGGAGCCATCTGGGCCCTCACATCCTCTACCAGAACTCTTGGTGCTTTCATGGCTGGGATTGACAGGTCTGTTCCTTCCTCTCTATCCCCGAACAGGTGCTGGGAGGATCCTGGTGTCTGGTGTGGCTGTGGTGTGAGTTTTGGTGGCATTAATACTGGAGAGGGGGCAAGGCAGAGCCAGCAGCTGTGGCAGGGCCTTAAGGGGGTGGTGCTGGGAGCAGCAGCACAGGGATGTTTTCTGCCTTGCTCAGGCTGATGTTTGTGCAGACCTGCACAAACACTCAAACCTGCTCACATGCCTTCCTCGTGCTCCCTGTGTGCCAGCTTCTCTTAGCCCCATGTCCCTGCAGTCTGCCTGCACTGGATGAATTTAGTGCTGTTGAACAGTAATAGCGTGTAAAGAAGGCAATAGGGAAAATGGGAAAATACATTCAAAGAACTGAACATTCAAATTCACTTTACAGGAGGTGATCATGTCGCTACCCAGCCCCTTGCAGAACCTGCATGGCTCCATCACCAGGAAGCACTGCTGAGATGGGGTAAGCCATGAACAGCCTCTCGAAGCATCGATCGAGGCTAGTCACTAAGAAACTCAAAAAGCAGCTTGGACATTGATCTGTGAGCTGGCAGCACGGTGCTGGCTGGCCAGGACTTTGATCTAAATGAGAACCCCATCTTTCAGACCCAACTTCATTCTCTCGCCAAAAACTGGAATTGCCCTTTTGTATCTCGAGGCCATGAAATTAAGTGATTCCTTTGCAGGTCATGGGCACCCCTGAAAAGCACAGACTGGGCTGATTTTCTGGAAACCCAGGGAAACCCTTGAATAAATGCACAGTCAAGTGATGAGTTTCCTTAACTAATGAGTTTCCTTAACTAATGCTGACAGTAAAATTTGCTCCCCACCTCCATGTAGAGGAAATGATGCTGATATCAATTCACCCTAATTTAGCTGAAATTACCTCTGGTGTATGCACGGCTGTGCTTTGGAATAGTGACAAAATTTTGGCTCTATTCTCACATGAATATTTTTCCAGTGGATGCAGTTTATTGATTTCAGAAAAAAAAAAAAAAAAAAAGAAAAAGAAAAAAAGGAAAAAAAAAATTCAATACTGTATCCCTTTAAACAAATTTCTGCTAATCTTAATTTCTTGGGCTGAGGTACTGTCCTGGAGGGAGAGCCCTGGCAGTATTCAACTCTTGTGTGGCAGGTGAAAAACTCAGCAAGGCAGCTGGTCTCCTTTCTTCTTCTGCCTTTGGCCTGTGAGCTCTGGCTTGTAGCACAAAGAGATGACAGGAAAGTATTTGCTGAGTGGGGTATTGAGCAGTCTTGTGTCTAAGCCAGCCTTTGTCACACACCACTGCCCTGAGGAGAAGCAAGCTGCCCCATCCTGCCCTTACAGCAGTATCAGTGGGCCGTGGCTCTGGTTGTGGTGGGGCTGGAGTTCCATTCTGCCTCCCATTTTTGGGATTTGGCCTCTGTCTGCACAGTGAAACCCAGGTGCTGGTGCAATCCTGGAGCAGCTGCATCACTGTTGATGTGTCTGCTGCTGCAGTGGTCTGAGCCAGTGAGTGTCACCTGTGAACCTCCACAGGTGGGCCCACTGGAGATTCTCATCTCTACTGGGGTCACCACAAACTCCTCTCCTTTTGGCCCAGCACATCTGCACTGGTCCTGGCATTCCAGCCAGGCAGTCCCAGTTAGGATTAAATTGGATAAATCCCCAATTCAGGGAGGTCTGACAGTTAAATTACCCTCAGCAGGTTTTCTGGGCCCATCAAGTGAGGCTTTAACCTTCTGCTTGTGTCCAATATGACTTCTGGCGACTCCCAGTTTGAAATCTCCCTGGAGGCCCGAAAGTGGAATGTGGTGGGGTCTGTGAGGAGGTGGTTTGTGGCCAGTGCCAGTGACCAGACAGGGACTCTCTCTTCCCTGGGAGGAGCCCGGCGATGGAAGCTCAGGTTAGAGTGCAGCAGCACCTCCACAGCTGCCGTCTCCAGAGCGTGTCCCCAAGATCCAGGATGCCAAAGCTCAGGGATTTTGCTCCTGATGGCTCCCTCCCTTGCCCCTTTTCCCTTTACCAGCGTGGCAGTGGGTGATCAGGCACAGCAGGGCCAGTTTGCCCAAGGGGATGTGGGAGAAGCAGGGAGAGCTGTGCTGTGCCAGCTGGGGCTGGTGGCACTGGGTGGCACTGGGTGGCATTGGGTGGCACTGGGTGTCATTAGGTGGCACTAGGTGGCACTGGGTGGCACTGGGTGGCACTGGGTGGCACTAGGTGGCACCATTGACTTGGGAGCGAGGATGGACGTGCAGGACTCGGGAGAGCTGCTCCGAGGTGTCTCCATCGGGCAATCCTCGGCACAGCTTTAGCCCTCTCCCAGCGCTGAGGGTACGTGCATCCCTCACTCTCAGGGTACCTGACCACCAGAGCTGCCTCAGACCTTGCCTTTGAGCCGCTTTTGGGGACTTGTCCCGTTGCTGGCCGAGGGCTGTGGGGACGGTCCCGGGGAGCCCCGAGTGCAGCGGGGCGGGAGGAGGCTGAGCATCCCTGCAGCTCTGTATCCCCTCACAGGCACTCTGCAGCCTGCCTGGCTCACCAGCCCTCCTGACAGCAGCTTGTGGCGCTGGGAAGGAGAGCATTTTCCTTTTCCATCTTTCACTTTATCATCTTTCCATCTGGCCTTTTATCCCGTTCTTGTCCCTCATTACAAGGTGTTGCCATAAGCTCGTGCTGACAGAACTTGCTGAGGGCACTGCTGACGGGAACACGAGTAAGAACTGCAGCAAGAACTGCTCAAAGGATATCTTTTTTTTCCTACAAGATTTTTATTAAAATATAATATTAATCAAAGCCTTTGTTGGAACTAGTGGATCTAGTTTTTGAATTTGGAAATAAATACTTTCTGGGGGTATCATGGCTGTAAATATTTCATGTCCCACTTCTGCAATACAACCCAAGTGTAAAGTAAAGGAAAAATAGTGCTGGGATAGGAAGGGATAATGGACTACATGCAGAAGAATTGGCACTAATTATAATAACTAATTTTAAAAAGTTGCTATAACTGTATAATTACATGATTAATATTTGCTGTGATGTTATGAGATACATTATGTAAAATATCCTTTTGTTGCAGGAAAAATGACTGTTGCCCAATTGTTCCAGTCTCCACTCCACGGTGATCAGGAGCAAACCCAGTGAGTGGGGCTGTGCTGGCCTGTGCTGGAATTGTGTTCCTCGTGCTGGTGCAGGGGGTGGGATTGGTTGTGGCTCCTTTGGGAATGGCACACAGCCTGCAGTGGGTCCTGGATGGGCTGCAGCAGCCTGTGGGGCAGTGGAGCTCTGTGCATTCCATGGACATCCCTACTTTGGAGCAGGAACAGCCCAGAGCTGCTCAGGGAGGACCTTGGGCTGACTCAGAGAACTCAGTGTGAAATTCCTATAGTTACTGCTAATGTATTACTTAAAGCTTAGGTGGTTATTATATTTATTTTACAAATACATTATCCTATTACCCACTGTAATACTGCAACTATATACTAATAATATGTAATTATATGCTTAGGTAAGTTTTTCTACCTTTGGTTCAAGCTTGTCCCTCTATGGAAAATCACTTTGAGCTCTTCACAGTCTGCTTGCTGTGTCTGCTCCTGCCTGCCCAGCATTGATCCCAGCCCTGCCTGACTCCCATCCTGGGAAGGGCAATAGCTGAAACACAGTGCAAGAAACTAATTTCCCCTTAAAATATAAAACATGTCAGTGATATATAGCTGTTGCTGCTGTTGATGTCAGTAAATCTCTATTTAGGTTCAAATGTGTTCAGCTTTTTGACTTCCCATTCAGAAAACATGGGACAGGGAATAACAATGGATGAGTAAGCACAAGTTTTGGCAGTCAGAGTTAAAGATGTCACCGGAGATTAGGCATTAGGAGCTTTTTAAAAAACTTATGTTATCTCTTTAATGCCAGAAAGTATCAGTTAATGCATTGAATTGACTGTCACACAGGGTATCAGGACCATGATTAGGCAGTTTCCCAGACTTTGGCTGTCAGCACAAAGATATGCTCTTGGCATCTCTTCCAAAATAGTTCCCTGAGACTTTGTTTCGGGGAGAGACAGATAAAGTTTTCACTGATTAGATGAGGCAGACTTAAGAAACCAAATGGCAGGAGTGATAAAAGTGATGCATGATGTTGGAGGGGAAAAAGCTAGAGGCTGCAAGGGATAGAGACTCAGGTGGGGGTGGAGAGAGTCCAAAATGAGGATAAAGAAATAATTGGCACTGTATGTTCATCCTTTCTTCCCATTTTGCTCTTTGCCTAACCTCTGGTTGATTGGACAGACGGACCCATCCTTATACCCAGAGGTTATTTCTGTTAGAAGTGCGGAAGAGACATGGAATCACTGTTTGTACCTGCTGCTGGCAGTGTTCAGCTGGTGTCACTGACACTGGCTGGCCAGGCTGTAGCTGCTACTTTCCACAGGAATTTCAGCCTGCTGGGTGTTGCCTCTTGTTCCAGCTTTCCTGAGCTCTGCTGCCTGCTGTGCCTTCTCTTTACAAATTCATTGCAGGGTTGGAACCTTAGCTTTAGGGAAAACAGTCTTTAAATGAGACCCAAGGGAAAAATGCTGGGAATATTTCCTTGTTTCTGTGTTTTCTGAGAAGCAGGGTGAGCTTACCAGAGCCTGATCCTATAGCTTTGTCTTCCTGTGTGCAGGTACAGTGCTATGGGCTGTACAGCTTTGATTTCTGAGCCTTCCAGACATGGACCAGTTTCTCTTCATCTCCTTAGAAGCATGGACAGTAAATGTTTTGTGATGTTAAGCTGCAATTGGTTCTAAATGTATAATCTTTTATTAGGAGAGGCAGAGTCCAGGAAAGCCTGGACTCTTTGAAAGAAAAGCTTTCTCCCAATTCTCTTGGCCAAGGAAACTTATCTCTCCACCTCAGCCTTCAGCAAGCAGTGGAAAGAGTTGGTTTTTGGGTTTTTTTAGGCTTGGTGAGGCACAGAGAAGGGTACTGTTCTTGAACATCACTCTTTAAAAGCCAGGGTGCAGTGGGGACAGTGGTTTGTGTTGCTGCAAAAGTGCCCTGCAGTGGTCTGTGCAGAAGAGGCTTGAGTTAAATGATTCTGAGGTCCCTGGGGATTTGCCTGAGGGTGGCAGGTTTGACAGCAGGTGGAACTTTGCCAAAACCATACAGGGCACAAGCTGCCTGTCCAAGTGAGGCAGTGGAGGCTCCAAGGAGAGCACAAATGGCTCAGCTCCCCCACAGGGTGCTGGTGTTGGTGTCTGGCAGCTGCATTGGCCTCAGCAGGATGTTGCACAGCAGGTATGAAACTTCAGAGTAAAGGAAAACAGAAATAATGGTGGTATCAAGGCCACTGTCATAAACATACGGTGTTGCTCCACTTATTTCTTCTCAGATTCTGAGGTACTGAAATTAATAGTTCAGCAGCCACCCTGATCCACCCAAAAACTGTTGCTGAAAACCTCTCCAATCTCATTTTATGCAAATGTTCCCCATTCTCTGGGGTTTTGCCTCTTTCCTTTTGAATAGTATCTGTTTTCACAGTAGAAAGATGGGAAATGGGTGAGAAGACCTTGCCAAGTGTGAATGCTTGCACTAAGGGCCTGATCTGAACGAGGATGGATGCTCCATGCCTGGCATGGGAGATGGGCTGTCTGTTTTGGGAGGATGGTACATCCCTGAGAGGCTGCACACAATTCTGCTCTCATGATTGGCATAACCCCCATCCCTTTCTAATCTGACATGGTTAGTTTTTTCATTGTCACACCACACACCAGCTTGCTACATGTTTTTGTGTTGTACAGCCCATCATTAGATTAGGATGAACTGCAGCATCGTCCTCTCCCCTCTGTACAGGTGCTTGGAGGTGTTCAGCAGCTCTTGCTGCTGTGTGCAGTTTGTCTCCTGGTCTTCGCCTCCCTCTGCAGCCCATGAGCTGCCCTTTAGTGTTGTCAGTCCTTTGTGTGTCCCAGGATTTGGCAGTGGTGCTCTCTGCCCTCCCCTCTGCCTCTTGCTCTATTCACCTTATGCAATTAAATCACAGAAGGACAAGGGATGCAGAATCCTTTGTGCAAGTGGCCCACAAAGCCAGGCCCCCTGAAGTGTTTACTGTGGTTTAGAAAGGGTCTAACCTTTAGACAGCAGGTTTGAGCTTTATTAAACAGCTGGAGCTATTCTGAGAGTCGGCTCCCCCGGGCACTGGACAGGGATGAAACCAGCCTGTGCTGCTAATTGCAGATGCTCATCCTTCACTGAGAGCCAATATCTTTTAAGGGATCAAGGCCACCCCACTGCCTTCAATATGAGCAGGGCATGGCAGGTCATTACAGCATGAAGATGCAGTTAAACAGCAGGATTCTGCCTCCCTATTCTTGCCTGGCAAAAAGTGCAGGAAGGACTTTGGCTGTTGCTGTTAGTGTGCCTTGCTTAATTTTTATTCTAGGAAGAGTTGAGTGTGAATGCAGAGTGGGCTTGGATGCCTGGTGCTGTCATTGGGAAGTGGAGCACGCAGACCCCCCAGGCAGAGGTTCAGCTCCATGTCCTGGTGGTCCTTCTGGAACCCCAGGGAGGTGAGGAGCATATGGCTTGTGATGCTGCATCACAGAGGCCTGGGCTACATTGCAGGGAAAAAGGAGAAAACAGGGAGTGCAAAAACTGCTGGAGCATGGATGAACTCTGGGGTTTCCTTTGTATTTTCTGGGTGTGCTTTGCAATGCTGAGCCCAAATGTTAATACAAATACAAAATAAATACTTATTTACTACTAATACTGTGTTTTCTCTACCCAGAATCACCCTGTTGTAGTGTAAACTCTATCATGTTGTTAATTAGGGATGGACTAGTGAACCTTTGTTACTAAAATTCTTCCTACTTCTTGCCTTTAAACAAGCATCTTTGAGCTTGTGCCAAATTTCAGTTTTAAACCTTTGAAAAATCTTTAATCTTCTCAGCTTTTTTTTTTTTTTTACTGTTTAAAAACATTAAATATATATTGAACCTAGATCTTGGTGCTGATTAGGATGCTTCTTAAAAGGAGATCTATTTTTCTTACTTAGAGTCAGGAATGCTTAGGAGATGCTCTTTCATCAGCCTGGTACTAAGTGGGAGTAAAGTGATGGAATAGCAGCTGTTTTTAGACAGTTTAGGGTGAATGTAGCCATGTAGGAGGTTTATAGTACATTGACATGAGAATAATGTATCTGGAAAGGTCAGATGCTGAACATGCTTTCTGTTAATGTATATTGAAAATAGAGAGCAGAGTTGTGACTTTTTGGGATGGGTGTTTGCCAGAGCCTGGTCCTGGCCTCAGGGGTCAGACATGCCTCAGCATCTACTGAAAAACAGAACTCAGTGGGGTTACCAATTACTTGCTGATTTATTGACTCAGGTTTTGGTTTATTGCAGTTTTATAAGAGCAGAGTAATTTCTGGTGAAATTTTCGCCATCACCTTTGCATTTTGGGAAATATATTACTTTTCTGCATGGAGGAGAAAGACCTGAGACTAAAGCTGTGCTCATCCTGTGTGAATCCAGCCAGCTGATGGTATCTCACGTGCCCTTAAACATTAAAGTCCAATGGGTATTTAAACAAACTATATAACAGACTCTAAACTTCAGTTCCAAACACAGTCTTTCACCAAGTTCTTTTTTAGCCAAAATGTCAAGTTTTGTTTTCTTCCATTTTCTTACGTAGACAGGTCTGCCCTTATTACTTCAGACTTGCTCTTATTTTATTCTTGGGGGTTTTGTGCCATAGCAAAACATTATTTGAGGAGTAGATTCATAGAGATAAAACCTAGGAAAGTTCCTAGATGCAACCCAGGGAAGGACCAATGCTGACCTGTGTAAAGGTATTTTTAAGCCATTCATGTCTATTCTTTGTAACGTGTATGACTGAGCAGCAAGGACCTAACAAAGCTCCTGAGGCTGGAGTTAGAGAAGTTTCACTGACACTTGTAAACTGATGCTGGGGCCCTTTATAAAAGAGTGAAAATGCATCTTCCTCCCAAGATTTGTTGGGCTCTGTTCTTCGCTCTCCGGATGTAGCATTGCATTAAGAAACAGCAGCCAGGACTGTCTGACCCACTTAAGATAAAGCTAAACTCAAGAAACTGCATTGTCATCTCTTAAATAAGAGCTATAAAGGGGAAGCCAAAGGAGGAGTAACATCCCTGCTCTTCTCTACCTGCCTCAAAATTAATGGCACTCTGTGCTTATCTCCAGCTCTGCCACAGGACAGTAGCTCTGCCCTCTCACAGGGATGTCAGTCAAAGGGCTTTGCTGTGATAAACAATAATTCTAATTATCTTGACAGCTGGTGGCAAATGTTAGGAGGCTCAAAACTTTCCCAGAGGAGGAGGTAAGATGAGAGCAAGCAAAGTTAGTACAGGCCCCTGTTGCTGCCTTGATGACTGCAGAGGGGACACGGTGGGTCAGGGTGGTGGGTCTGAGGGCAAAGAAGAATCATTGTGGATGGGGTTTGTGCTGCCCTCCCTGAGTGGGCTCTGCTGGAGCCAGCTGATTTACTGCCAACAGCGTGGCTGCAGCCACTCCACCACCATGAGGTGACTTGTCAGGTCCAGCTCTGCTCCCTGCCTGGCCTGGGCCAGCCAGGCTCTCTCCTGTGTTTCTATTAATTCCAGCCTGAGGTAGTTAAGATCAGCTCAGGTGCTTTGCCTGTCTCCTACACCTGAATCATGCACAGCATTTCCCTGGCTGTTGGGGAGGACTCTGAGGGGGTTAACACACCATGTTCACAGCATCCTCTTGAGCATGCTGTTTAACATTGCTTATCAACACAGGTGCTCACCAAACCCTGAGCCACAAAGTACAGCTTGTGTGACAGAACATCAGGATCCAGATCAGATGTTTGCTCTGCTAAAGTCTGTGCTGTGAAAATGATATGTGAATATCTACATAAACAGCCAAATTCCTCCCTAAAATGAAGTGACCCTTGGCAATGGTCAGCTGAGGAAGTTGAGAAGACACAATTAACAAGGTGACTTTAGCAGGCTTAAAAATAGGTCTGTGGGAATGCTTTTAAGGACCTGGAAGGACTTATGTCATCTTGCTGGGGGCTGTGTAGAGGAGAAAGAGGAGAAATAATAGAGGAGAAAACTCTGTGGAAAGGTAAAATGGGAAAGTAAAATGGAGGACAGTTCTTATATAGCTGTTCCTGATTGTTTTAAGTGTTTTGGGGTCAGCAAAGATCCGGGCTTCTCATTTGATTATAGCACTGAGCAGGTTGTTAATCACACAAATAAGAACCTTGTGATGCTTTTAAATAAGCAATACATACCATTTAATGTTTGTGGCTTGTAAGCACTACAAGCTTTGTTACTGTCTTTAGAGCATGGCTGTGTGGTTTATAGATTGGTGATCCATGGTGCTCTCAAATGTGCAGGAGCTGTGCTAATGAAACCTGGATGCTCCTGTGGTGCCAGGGCTGGACTCCCCAAGAACAAATCCTTTGGGTGACTTTCAAGCTCTTCAGAAGCCTGTGGGGTGTGAAGTCCAGGTTTGTATTTAATTAAAGGTGTGTGTGGGTACTCATGTAGTTTCAAAATGAGACAAGTCAGGTTGCTTCTGAGCAACCTGAGCTTTTGAGGAAAAGACCCTGTTTTATAGACTTGACATCCAAGTGATCACAGTGGGTGTGTGCCTCAGACGTCAGAGACCCCTGACATTCTTCCTGAGCTCTCTGAGAGGTACTGAGTAGGAGAAATGTCACTGGCTGGTAGAGATCTGGGCCCCATGACAGTCATTTCCCAAGCCAGCTGTAGTTAGGCAGCTGTGGTGGAGGTCTAAAGAATTAGATGGGTCTCTCCATCTCTTTCCTTCCCCCTACAGGCCCTTTACAGTAGTTTGCAATTTATGGTGAAGCCCAGAGACGTTCACCTCATGCCTTGTGATGATGTCTGTTCCCCAGCACTGTGTGGAGTCAAGGCTCTGACTGCTGCCCTGGTGTAGCAGGACTTTATCAGAGGCAGCACCTTGTGCCCTATTCCTGGTCCCACAGAACCACCCAAACCTCAGTTCTTCACCTTTCTCTTGGGGTTAGACACAGCAGTAGGAAACAGATTTGCAGCCTGCAGTCCTAGTGCCAAAGTCCTTTCCCCACTTTTTGGATTTTATCCTTTCATGTTTGTTATCCTTGCTTTAGCCACTTGCTGCTGCCAGTAATGTGTGCTGTCCATGCCCAACTGTGCCAGACAGAGCATTTTATTTTCAGCAAAATGATTCTAAAACCTAGTTTGGTTTCTTCTCCATTAAATAAAATTTTCCTTGGTAAGGAGGACACAATAAATTATGATCTGAGGATAAAGAAGTCATATGAAGGAAGGCAAAAGCTTTGTTTTCCTGGTGACTAACATCAAACAGGAGCCAGTCTGAATGTGTGAGTCACCCTGACAGATAGCCAAAGATCTTGTGCATTGCTGGGAAACATCACTGTGGAGGGGGGAACCTGAGCATTTCACCCAGGAGCACCAGGACAAAAACTTTCAGGGAAACTGCAAACGTGACTGTTCTGCATAGCTGAGAAACAGGCAGAACTTGGGAGTTAATCTGAAGCACCCACTGGAGTATTAATCTAGCTTTGAGAAGGTTTCCCCTTCTTTCTCACTTAAATCTTCTATCAAAGTGGTTCTGTCTTATTCAATTAAACCTGTAAAGAGCTTGACTGTGCATTTCATCTCCCTGGGACAGAACTGTAAATTAGGAGCATATAGCTGAATTAACTTCCTGAGCTGAAGCACAGAAGAACTTTTCATTGGAAAGAGTGGATTTGGTTCCTCTTTTTGATTCTTTTACTTTTACAAAGCAAACCCAAGTGCTAGTGTGAAACTGACTTGCAGATGAAAACTAATGAGTAAAATTGCTGCCTTAATGAAGAAAATGCTACTAGCAAGTTGTGGAAAGTACTTTAATCATAATTAATAGAATAAAATTAATACTGAACTTTAACTGTTCTAAGGTGTTTTAATTAATAATTAAGTTTAATATTGGTTATGATACATCACTGCATGCCCTCAAATGCCTGTGACAGGGCAGCTGGGTGAGCACTGCAGTTCTAGAAACTTCTGTGATGACACAGTCATAAACATTAGGCTGGAGGGACCTTTGTGATTTGCTTGTGCTATCCTGTGTAAAAAAACAGTGTGATAAAATCAGAGCATTTTGGCCCAGGGTGTTACATGAGGTGTAGTCTGATGGGGCAGATGCTACAGCTGCCTCATAAGCCTTTTCTACTCCTTGGTAAGTCTGTTTTGTACTGAAAGTGCAAGTTTTTCTCACAAGTTTCATGTGTCATGCTTTTAGAGTACTTCAGACCCCTGCAAAATATCAGCCAAGGAAGGGTCTCTGAATTATTATTATTATTATTTTTTAAATTCAGCATATACTACAGGATATTTCCAGAAATATTTGACTGCAGGAATAGTGTCAGTGCCTGTGGAGGATAGGTGGCAGCAGGTCTGATCCCTGTGGTTTGCAGTGGCTGTGCTCTTTCTCAATGCTCAGCTCCCCAGTCCTGGGCACTTATTTCTCCCAGCATTCTGCTCCATGTGGGTAAATCCTTCTTCTGGGGGTGCCTACCTTGTGTTTCAGCTTTCTTCAGAATTGCACAGGGCTGAATGGAGACTTCCTGAGCTGCTCTGGAAGGGGTTTACAGAGGAGAGGGATGTGTTGTCTCCTTGGACCCGCAGTGTGATAATATCCCTCCCAAAATGTAGGCTTGGATCTGAGCAGGTGGGAGATTGTAGGAATATCCTGCTTTACCCCTCTCCCATCTGAGAAGTGCCTTGCTCAGTTTATATTGTGCTTTCAAATATGTCCAGCTTCAAGAGGAAACTGATGCATGTCTGGAGGTTAACAGATGGGAAATGTGAGGAAGCAGAATTCAGTGAGCAACTCCTCAGGATTAGAGCTCTGCCTTAACAAGGCCACTCTTACCTGTGCAGGAAGGCTGGGACATGAACAATTGTTTTCACAAGGTCATTGCCTTTGCCTGCAGGTGCTTGTGAAGCCTCCTGTTAATTGATCCAGTGGTGGGTGAACATTTTTTGAAGCATTGTTTGGAACAGCTGACTCTACGAAGCTTCTACTCTTTTGAAGCTAATCCCATAAAACCAGAAAATCTCAGGCAATTCCTTACATCTTCCTTTTCTCCAATCCTCCAGCTTCCTTAATATTTTCACTGTTTCTGCATTCTTAGAACATTCTGTGAAGGTGTACAGCAAGCTGTAAGGAGCCACTACACATTGATAAAAAATGAGCTTTGAGTTCTCATACGTAAATATTCACCCTGGGAGGATGACTGAGTTGTTATCAGGGAGTAAACCACTACTGAATTACATGTCAAATCTAAACTACACCAAATTTTGAATTTCAAATCTCAAACACTTGCAACACAATTCTCATAAACAAGTTACAGATCAGAAATTAGTCACTGAAACCATTGTGAGTAACTTTAAATAACAAGATAGATACAGGGAAGGGTTGGGGGAGAAAAAATCTGCTCAGAGATAATTTGCAAGCTGAATAAAATAATATTAAAATTATTCATCAAGCTTATCAAGCTTGATTCTTGAGTAATGTTGTGTCATTGCTAGCAGGTGGTGGGAGAAATGGCACAGCATACCATAATTAGTAATAGCCATGTATTTCTGATGCTACTTCATCTGTGTGGTTTATGTCCAGATGGTTTTGAAAATGGAATCAAGATAAAATACAGCTTCCTGGATCAGAATTTGCATTCTAGCTAATGATATAATTCAAAGCTCATTATTGTTGGAAAAAAAAAAATCCAAATTGCTAAGGAAGATTATTAGATGTTGGGATTATTCCAACTTTATTGCTGGATTTCTTTTTTAGCTCAGTACTGCACAAGAGCACCATCACAGGTATGAGTTAAAAGGCCATCTTACAGTGTGCTTCCATACACAGTTTTTTTTTCTTGGTGCAGATGCTGACCATGTAACTTAGCCAAACTTTGAGTCCTGATCCTCAGAGTACTTATAATGGAGAAGTCTGGCTGAGCTGTGATAGCAATCACTGTCAGCCTTGGTTCAAAGGACACTTAAAGTGCTGTTTTCCCACAAAGGGTTGTTGGATAGCACAATATTGAACTGGATGCAGCAGGGACTTCCTCAGATGGTCCCAGCCCTCACTGAGAGCAGTAATGTTCATTCATGAATTGTGCTTGCTGGGTTACAGAGTTCTCATTTACATGTCTGTAGCTTTTACTAATACAATTCTGTTTCAAGTTGCCTTCAGTTTCAGCAAACATCCTTTCAAGTTGCCTAAACCTTTCGCCCTGGCATAGATTTCTAAGAAATCTCCAAGTGATTTCTTCTTTCCTATGGGTAAGACCATAATTTTGCTTGCCTGCATCAGCAGTGCTGCTTTCCACAGCTACAGTCTCAAAGTGCAGAATTTTAGTCCCTCTCCTAGCTGAAGAACACAGGGTTTTCTATCATTCTAGGGTTTAGGGTATCATTCTATGAAGTTTAGGGTATCTGTCTACACTCCTAAATTGAGTAGGGAGATCCATCATATTCCAAGAGAAGTGTCTGAATTGCAGCTGCTTATGTGGTAACTATTTACCACTTATGAGGTGAGATGATTTTCACTGTAGGTTTCCAGGTGAGCACTGCTGGTCACTGTTTGGTATTCACAGGTAGAAGAGGTCCCTGTGCTGTGTGTTTGTATCCCTGGAGAGTTATCCTGCTGCCCTGAGCTCCCAGAAAACAGAGCAAGCAATGAACGTGTGCCCTTTTCCAAATGGAAAAGGTAAAGTTTGTAGACAGGAATTCAAGCCTCTGGTGAATGACTCTTTGCTGGGCAGAAGAACAAAGGAAAATAACCTGTGGTGAGTGTGCCCTCGGGATCAAGGGAGGCAGGAAGCTCCTTCCCTGGAACAGCTGCTGTGAGGCAGAGGAGGGAGTGAAGTCTGGTGCTGAGCTGGGTGAGCAAATGCCTGCTCACAGCCTGTGTGAGTGGACAGGGGGAAAAATACCTTCTGAACCAGGCTGAACTGAGCTGCTGTGGGTTTGTTTAACCCAGCTGATGATTCTGTTTCCAGAGGTTTTGATGCAAGAAATGCTGTAGCTCCTAGCAGAAGGATGAGCGGATGTGTTAAAACTAAACTTGAGTGAGACAGAGAGGCTTGAGACAGGAAACCAGGGAGAAGTAAATGAACAAATCTTCTTTCTCAGAAAGGGTGGAGGGGTTTGTGGGAAGTTCCCTTATCTCCAAAACTGAAATTTGAAAGCCACAACCCTCATCTGCTCCTAAAAAAATTTCAGTACCTGTTATTTTCATTGAGCTGTCTGTCAAAAGGGGGTGTCTTTGGCAACAGATTAACACAAGTTAAAATATATATGGCACAATATCTCTGTATAATATCTGCCTTATCTTTACATAATGAATTAACAAAGATGAGCTTGAAAGAAGTGTGATAAATTATTCACAAACCTCCTATGCTTTTGAAATGCTAACAAGTCAAATCCTTTGAGACTGCTTGATCAGATTATGGTGTATCATACAGTAAATCTAATTGGTTATATTCAGTCCTGAATTATCAGATTTACTAGTTTTGCCAAAATAACTTAAACAGTGCTGAAATAATGCCAAATTATTTTAATTAAAATAAATTCACATTTACAAATAAGGAACTCTACCCAAATTCTTTACAGTTTGGGAGCTGGGAATAATTTCCTCTTTTACCAGACCAGTGCTCAGCAGCAGTGCTCATGGCTTCCCTCTCCCTTTTTTTGGGTGCCCATCTTGAGAATAAAAATGCCTCCATTTACTCAGTTGCCTGGGACTTTCTGAGAACCAATTTTCTTTTAAGGCAAACCACCATAAAGACTAAAAATTCAAATGGAATTTGAATTTGTTTAATTCAGTTGCTTCTGACCTAAATGTTAGCATGAAACAGACACTGAAGTAATTGGCTTCAGGCCCAGATATATTTTATGGGGGAGAAATTAACTTGCTGTAGGACCCACACCTTGGTACCTTCTTTCTTTGTGGGTTAGGACGGGTCCTTGCACAAAATTCACTTGCATTTAGGTCTGTGAATCACATTCTTCATCATGACCTAAACTGGAAAAGGACATACCTCCTGTCCCCTCCAGACACTGTTGAGTGGAAATACCTGTGAAACCACAGGTTTTCATCTCCAGACAGGGAGCTGGGAAATGCTCTCCTGCCCTGCCTGTGTGGCCACCACCACAGCCCCTGAGCTGAGGGGCACCTGCTTCTGCCCCAAAGGAAACCTTGAAGGGGAAGGTGAGGAAGGATTTTAAGGCATGGTCAAGTTGGCCTCTTTGGAGATGATTGAAGTTTCAGCTGCAGCAGTTCTGAATGCAGCTCTGGAGGTGGGTGTGCTCTGCAGCCCCTGTGATATGAGAACCAGACATTAGTGGTGATTTGCTGCTGTGTGGGCTGTTAACTACCCAAAAGGAGCTGCTGCCCATTGCAGATGCTACCAGGCCTTGCTTTATAGGCGATGTGAAAAGGTGTAAAAACTTATTTAGGCTCCTACTGTGTAATGATGCTGGTCTAAATCACCAGCCAGCGCAGATCAGTGCAGCTCCACTGAAATCCATAAAGGTTGATCGACTGAGCGTGGTGGAGGATCTGCACTGCTGGCCTTCACTGAAATTCTGCTGAAGTTACTGGGCACTTCACATGGGCTTTTGCTCTGGGGGAGGACAACTGAGTGGTTTGAGAGCAGAGAAATATTGATTTGGAGAGACACCACTAAGCAGTTTGCCCTAGTAATCAATTCCAGAACAACATTAGCATAAATCAGGATTAGGGAAGGAGCATGTCATTGTAAAAGCTGTGCTGGCTGAGAGACTCCCAAGATGGGGTGGAGAAGGATTAAGGCTTTTGGGTTTAGTATTTGGAGAGGGGTTGAAACACACAAAAAGGTTTTGTTTAAAATTGCATTGGTGTCACCAAAGACAATGCAATAACTTGCAAGTTTGTCCCTGCATTTCTCTCCCACTCTGTATGGGGTGGGAAGAAGGCTTTGATTCTGGTTTACAGAGCTTGATTTGGGCACTGGCTTCTTACCTCCCCTGAAAAGATGAAGTCAGCAAGTGACTGGACAAACTGAGACTGTTCATGTGAACAAGCATCTTCTCATTGGTGCCCCTATCCTGTCCACACGCTCTGCACACACCTCTCGTGGCACAGGATTGGTGACAGTCCAGGTGTTCCACTGCCCTCTGTAATCTGGCTCTTGTGGTCCTGTTTTCTTGTTTTTCAGCCTCATCTTTCTTATTTTTAGAATAGCTTATGTCTCAGCAACCTTGAGAAATTCCAGATGGTCTGATAATAAACTCTAAATACAGTTTGGCTGGAGCACCTCGTGGCCCAAGCTGTTCAGATGTATTACTACAGGTATGTTCCTCTTTCAGGCTGGAAAAACCGTCTGTTTCCCCAGCCTGAAGCAGTGCAGCTCTGCTAAGGGGCACTGAATCCAATCAACATCATCCCTAAAAAGTTGCAGCTAGGGTCCATTGAAGTTGTCTGTGTGTTTTTTCAAGGAGAAGCATCAAGATCAAAGTCTGAGAAAACCATTTGATCTTCCAGCTGTAAACAAGTACTAAAAGAGAACATATGCTATATTTAATTAGCCTCCATTGAGGTGCTTGCATCCAAACTCCGACAGCTTGTAGAGTTTCTTTTCCCCTTGTTTGAAGTCAGGGGTAGTTACAGGGAATGGGCATTGTGAGAAAAGGTGAGTGAAGAAGGTAGAAGAGTTGAACAAGTTTCAGTTCTTGAACCCTTTCTGTTTCCTGCTGGAGCTACTGGAATGCAGCTGGGACATTGGTCCTGCCTTGGGTGTGTATCCATGGCTGCTCGCTCTCCCATTCCTGTGCTCACCAGCTGCTCTCAGAAACATCCCCCAGGAAGCTCTTGTCTGAGTCCTTATTCTCACAAGTCTTCTTTCATATGTATCCTGCCAACAATAAAACTGACAGATGGCTAAATCTGAACAGTAGGTCCCCATTTCATAACTAATAATCAGAAAGACCTTACTTTGCTTCCCAAATACTTGAACAAAGTGAAGTGGTGACCTAATCACACCAGAACTGCAGGGTTTGTAGTGAAGATGGAGTCAGGCTGGTCTAGGAGAGAATTTGTGCGTTGAACTATCAGAACATCAATCCCTGTCTCTAATTGAATTGTCTCGTATTCTGAAGTTCATGTCTACTTTTGCATTTTAGAGCATTTTGCATTTGCATTTTGCATTTTAGAGCACCACCCAGATGTCAAAATTCAGAAGAAGGCTGTAGATTTCCTAGTCATTTATGTGAATTACTGAGTCATTACTGTAATGAGAAGTAATTACCTGTTAGCTTGGAAGGTCAATTGATTGGATAACTGATCAAACGGGACTATTTCCAGTGACTAGGGGCATTAAAATAAAGTAGGCAAGCAGGTAAAAGTTTGACACAACAAATGCCTTATCTTTTTCATGAGGAGACCTGCTGGATTATTCAGAGGGTGTATACCAACCAAATTTACAAGATTTAAGGTTTGACAAATTCTGCCTCAGCATTTGATACTCCTGAGAAGTAATAATAGGTAGTTGGGCTAAATCCCTGGAAACTGATTTTTCTTCTTCATTCCCCCCTTTCCCAAGCTTCTTAGGTATGATTTTGTTCCAAAACGATGATGCATAGCCATGAAACGGTTTTACCCTTTATCACTTATAGGAGAAGATAAACTGAACAGACCTGTTTATTCATTTTGGAGGAAAAACAAAATTAAAAGGCTTCTGTGTATTGTGGTAATGCAATTCCTAATCAATGACAGTGGGTTTAACAGAGATTTATGGGTTTTTAATTTGTAAGATTAATGACTGCATACATTGTTTCTGTCAAAATGACAGTATCATGGTCACGTACTTCATGGAGCAGATAGCGACCTCCTGCCAGACACGTCCTTAAGGAAACGCAATTATCACTGCCCATTTTACACTGCTTAACTTTTTTCTCTCAGTAAGTGACAACAGAAAGGGTTTGGGGCATAAATTAATCTTTCTAGGTGAACTGTTAACCCTTCATGCCTAGCAGCTAGTTTCATTAACTCAATGCCTGCATACTGTTTTCTGGGGTGTCCCTGGCAAACACAATAAAGCAGTGCCAGAAGGACCATCTGGAGGCTCTCTGGAGCACTCTGCTCCAGCAGCCATGTGCAGGATCAGTTCTGCAGCGTGACTGTCTCACCTTGGACTCCACTACTGCAGCAGTCACTGCAGGACACTCGCAACACGACTTTTCCAAATGTACACAAAGCACGGCGGTGAGCTCCACAGCCTGCTGTGGGCAGGTCGGAAATGCAGGTGTGGGGGGTTATCTGCTCCTGCTGTGGCTATTCCCAGGACAGTGAAGTTATCACAATGTCTGGTTAAGTGTCATTACACCATTATCTGGTGGCCTGTGGCCCAGGAGCTGAGTGAGGTGCCAGGTCTGGGACACGGTCCAGGCTGAGAGCTGCCATCAGTGTCACTGCTCTGGGTGGCTGAGATGTCCCAGGCCTGCTCGTAGATCTTCCACCATGTGCTGGGCTGCAGGACATGCCAGAACAGTCTCTCCTCTGCCCTTGAATGTTGTGTTTGCTCAGGACATGCAAGGTGGTTCTCTCCCACCATCCCCCCAGAGATTTCAAGATGGTAGAAAGGACTAAAATGCTTTAACAGCCACTGTGGAAAGTACACTGTGGCCTGGTCTCCTGGATTTCCCAGCCCTGGCTCTGTTTCCACAGTTTGCAGCCTTCTGTCCACTTGTGACTTGTTGAGTTCTTGTTCCTGAATCCTTTAACCATTGAAAAAATCTTCAGCTTTTCCTCTACAATCAGGCTATGAAGTAAAGTGTCTTTGCAACAGAAACTTGTCCCAAGTGACCAGATGTGGCACTGACAGCATTTGGTGTTATTGATGGAGCCACTTTTGGCTTGTTACAGCTTTGTCAGGTGGCACTGGCTGTAGTACAGCTGTCCCTGTGTACATTGTGGTTTCCTGAGGGAGGAAGAGGTCTTCTGGAAATCATGCATTGGCTAAAAATTGGCTCTTTAATGTAGGTTCATCAATTTGCAGTAATCCTTCCAGCGGATTTTTGCATCAACAATGTTCTCAAAACAAACTATTTATTAAAAAAAAAAATCCAGGCAGTGATCCTGAGGAGCATCCCCACATCCTGGAAAGCAGCTGTCTATCTTACCCCCAGGCCAGGAAGCAAATCTCTGTACCTGCTGAGAGGCCAGCCTGGCCAAACTTTAGCAGTGTGCCCAGTTCATTATAAACTGGATTCACAAAGTGCTCGTGTGCCTGCAGGTATTGGCATGTCCTTTGTCCTGCACTAACTCAGCCTTCAGCTCTTGCTTGTTTATTTACATCAAGGAGAGGCTGGGTTTAGGAACTGTAAAATTGAGATGCCTTGGTGAGAACAATGTGATTTAAAAGGCTTATCCAGCTGAGCTGCCTTGGAAATATCATTTCTTCTGATCACCCGGGGTGTAGCTGGGAGCTCACCGGACATGAGCAGCTCACATTGCCCAGCCCCTGCGTGTCTGGGCTGTGTCACAGACCCCACCAATGAGCCTCCTGTGGCCACTGGGAACGTGCTAGTGCTGTCTGAGGAGATGGGGCTTTGCAGGTGCAGGAAATGGCTTTGCTGGGAGGTGAGGTGGGGGTGGTGGCACTCCCACCAGTCAGGAGGCTGGTATTTACCAATCTGAGAACCCACAGCAACATTCATTTCTCCACCTGCTTCCCTATAATGTGAGAGCTGTGTCAGAGGCTGCCAAGCTCTCAGGGCCCACTGGATTCATGTGGAGTCAGCAGAGCTGTTTGTTGTAGAAGGCTGGTGTGGCTCCAGGTAAAGGTGGGAACTCTGCGTGTACAAACCTGCTCTGAAGGACAAGGACAGAACACCTGTAAGAATTCAAAAGCTGAATTTTCCCTGTCTGATGCTGACTGCCATGAACTATTGACTGACAAGAAAGGGGTCAGTGTTCCTCTTTGTGACACAGTGATCATTAGAGAAATGGATGTGGGAGGAACAGGCTGTGGTCCCAGCGTGGCCATGGGTAGGTGTGTGGCTTGTGAGCCAAGAAGGATGTCTGATGGCCTCCTGGAGACAGGAGGACTATATGGTCAAAACCTGCCTGAGTTTTATCTTTTAGAAAACAAAACAAACAAAATTACAGCAGTCTTTTAACTTGTAATGTAATAGCCAGTTTTCCAGAAAATCACTAGAAAATGTGTGCAATGTAGATTTTAAGTGCTCAGTCTCCTGTGAGCATGAGGATGAGTTTTATTGAATCCATTTAGTAGCCAATACTTTCATCTCCTGGGACATTTAAATCTTTTAAACCTGGTTCCAAAACCATGTGGAGCTGCTTGACCTGTATCTTCACTCAGCTCTCTCTTGGAGTTTAACCCCTGCTCCAGTGGGAGCAGAGCCCTGCAATTTGGTGCTCATGAATCTGTCCTGGGTCTCTGCAGGTGAGTCCTGCCCTGCTGAAGAGGCACAGTGGGAATGCTGGTGAGGCAGCATGTTCTGCCATCTGGGGCTTTCTCACTCTGCTATCAATCAAACACCTCCCTAAGTGGGCAAGGCCAGTGGACTCACCACAGAGCAGGAGTCCTCACACATCTCCCCAAGACTTTAACAGAGTGGGGAGAAATAATGACAAACTCAGCTGCTAAAAACCCCACAAATATATTGGTATTTCTCCTGTGTTGCTTTATGGGGGTGTAAGAGGATAACTAGTGCAGAGAGGCCCAAGTGGAGAATGGTTTGGTTTTGTTTAATGTACCTTAGCAGCACTGATAGATTGCCATCTCTGCCAGTGCCTTCAGCTGCTGGATTGTGGCTGCATCCATGCTTAGGGTAACCTTGCAGTGTGTCTGCTGGTTGCAGTGCAGGAACTGCTCAGGCTGGCAGGTGGTTACTGAACAAGTGTGTGGTTCTGTTAAGTGCTGCTGTTAATGTCTGTGATTGTGCAGAGCCTTAAATTTAATGTGTTCTTCTCTTGAGGCAATGTCCTGCATTGGCAGCCCCCTCTGCTTTGGGATGGGGCAGGGGAGGCTGTGCTGCAGGAGGGGCCTCCCTGCTGCCAAAATATTGCCACTCAAAACTAATGTAACTTGGAAGCAGCACTTTCCTCTGCAGTGTTGTTGCCATACTCACTCTGGCCCTAATTAAGACAAGACTGAGGGTTATGGGGACAGGCCTTGAAGGGGAGGCCCTGGTGCGTGGTCTGCAGCACCCACAGTCTATGCAGAGACCTCGTACAACCCCTCTGAGGTGGTGATCAGAGGAACTCTGGCCTTTCTCTGCTTTGTACCACGGCTGGACTTAAGGTGATTAAGGGTCTTTTCCAACCTAAATGATACTATGACTCTGAGTGGCCTGAACCTTGTCCTGATGTCTCTGGATTCCTCCCTCCAGACCCACTGATGCTCTTGATTGGAATTCCTTTAATTTACACGAATGTGCTCCCGTATGAGGTGACAGCCACTGCCCCTGGAGTTCCCTGTGCTGCTCCTCTGTTTTCCCCACTTTGATAATTCTGAGTAGTTTAATTAAACTGTACATTTCCTCCCTTCCCCGTTCATTCTCCCCTCTGAGTCACCGCTGCTGTAGCTCACATTCCGTGTGGTGGCTTTGCATGTAAAGCAGCCTCTCCAGCCAGCCTGCAGATGTGCAGCCTGATCATCCCCCGAGTGCTGCTGATCTCCCCGCAGTGCTCACAGACACAAACACCGTGTGTTCTGCTCCTGGCTGCACCCCTGGGCTCCCACACCCCGATAGCCGCAGCCTCCCCTCCCGCAGCTGCAGAGCTTCAGTGCTGTTGATTGCTGGAGTTTACCCAAACCCACTCCTGGAAAAGGTCACACCAGTGCAAGATCGGCTTAAATGAAGTTGGTTTATTATGCATGAGGCTCTTCCTGCAGGCAGCTGATTAAGCAGCCAGCTGTGGCCAGATGTCTGCTGGAGATCCTCTGGGATGCAGCTTCAAGAGATGGTTTGGATGACTTGCAGTTGTGCCTGTTGGTTGGATCAGCCAGACTGAGGGTGCTTTTACACCCCACATGGGGCACATTACACCCCATCAGTGCACTCAGGGCTGCTCCTTGTCCTCACCACTGGTGTGTGGAGCTTTGCAGGGGGAGGATGCACCTCTGGTCCACTTGGAGCTGTGCTGGCACTGAGGGGGACTCCTTTCAAATGCTTTTATATATCAGGATAGTCCTTGGTTCTCTGTACTTAGTTTGTGCTTTTCTAATCTGAGTCAGCTTTAATCTATAAAGCAGCTTTCAGCTAATTTTTCCCTACACAACCTCTATTGGTGATAAATTTGATCAGATTGGGGAGTTGTAGACAATATGATTAATTTGACATCTACAATTCAAAATCAAAATAGTAGCATCTTCTGGTCTTGGCTTCTCACCCTGAGCTCTGTGTACTGCTCTCTAGTCTAGGGATAAGGGGTTGCTTATAGCAGCACCTCCCCAAACTTCCCCATTTTCGCCTCCATGCAAACTTGCCATGCAGCAGATGCCTGCAGTGTCCCTGCCAGGCAGTGGCTGGACAAAGGGCCAGGGTGTGGGGAAGCCCTGCAGCCCTGCCTGTCTGTGAGCAGGGGCAGGGTGAGAAGGGAAAGGGGGTCTGAGTGGGCTTCTGGGCTGTGATGGTGACAGGGGGAGGACAGGTGACCATTTTTGAGCCTGGAGCTGGGCTGATAGCTCAGAGAGAGCAGAAGCTCCTGGAGGAGCTGGAGCATGCTGCACCTCATGGCTCAACATCACCAACATGAACTTCTTGTCTTAAACACAAGCAGAGCAATTATCTGACATCATCTGACCTGTTCAGGATGCACAGCAAGAGATAGGGGGTTGGGTTGTTTCTGTCTAAATTGGCCCCAGCAATAAAGCTTAAAAGAGGAGGTAATGTAAATTATTCCTCTGCTCCCGTGTTACTGGGCACAGTTGTCCCTTCCTTAAAATTGCCCACAGTTCAATTAGGTTGCTTTTTCTGAAACTCCTAAGTACATGAAAGAAAAAGGAGGAGAAACTCCACAGTCTGTAATGTATTTTTCTTCATTAAAGGATATGGGGGAGAGTGGAGACCTATTAAAAATAAAACACACACAGAATAAATTCAGGAAACTGGATGTCTGCTGAAGACCATTTTAAGCAATGTTTGCTAAAATGAACCGTTTTGTTTAGCTGCAGCCCTGTGTGATTTTAGCCCAATACCTGAGATGTGCACTAGTCATAGGCTCATGGATTTCCTCCTGAACATGGCATCTCAGATTTGGTCTTTTACTCACACTTTTATTCTAGAAATGTAGCAATGCTAAATGTCTGCACCTGCAGGACAAAAACCTGTGGGAGCTCAGTCCAGCAGAATCAGTTACATTTACAAAGATGACTGTGACAAATGACTAGGAAGGTACTGCTGGAAGCCACTGCCCGTCACCAGGCTCACGGTGATATTTAATTCACAAGGCTGAGTGTCTCCAATCCTGTTGGAAAGTCTGGCTGTCCTGAGGCTGGGCTGCAAACTCCATTATAAAATCCAGGAGGGAAAAGTCTTGGCTGTTTAAACTCTTTGCCCTTTGCCAAGTGGGCAGGGTGGCTGGTGGAGGCAGGGCTCATTGTCCTCATTTGTACAATGTACGACTTGTGACCATGGCATGTGTCCCCTCTCCTGCATTTTGGCATTTTCAGTGGCTGAGATTAATTTCTCTCTGCTAGCTGGGATGAGTGGCTGGTGAGGACTTTCTACATGACATCTTCATGTCATGAGGGGAATCCCACCTGCAAGGCAGATCTGCAGGGACAGCAAGGGGCCTGGGCACTTCTCTGGATGGGCTGCCTCACTGGGCTGTGACACTGGAAGGGTGGGAGAAATGATGTTTTAGGCCACCAGAAGCTGATCCCTCCTGTGACACTAACCCTTTTCTGCTTTTTATTTGGGAGTGTGAAGGCCATTGTCTATCTGCAGGGCTGTGCCTATCCCTGGGGGTCACTGCCTCATTTGGAGCCAGGTTCCAGCAGCAGAACCCATCCCAGGGTCTCTCCCTGCCATGGCAGGAACAGCATCACAGTGTGCCTCTTTCTGCTCCACATTACTGCCCTTCCCAGGCTAACCTGCACCTGATGGACCTGCTGGAACACCAGGCTCTGCCTGGACACCACGTGTCCCTGCAAAATCCTCAGACCAGGGGCTGTTTCATTATGTGCTGTACAGCACGAGCCAATTCTGAGCCACGCTCAGCTGAAGGTCTTCAGTACATTCTGTTGTAGCAAATTAATCTGTAAGACTGTAATATTCAATATCATACTTTTGCCTGCAGTTCAACTTGTCCATTTAGTCTGCTAGAAGAAGGTGCAGATTGGGAGAAATAGGTGGAGCAGCATTTCTAGCTTGTTGGCAAGGCAGGAAAACATGAGCCTTTGATATTTTTTGACACGATTTTGTAATTGTAATAACTATTTATGTGTATTTGGTTCCCTGTAGGAAGCTAATAGTAAATTCATTTTTGATGCTTATTTATTACAAAAGGCTGGAGCCTTTCAACCCCCTTGGTGTGTCTGGCAACTCCTGGGAATTAATTGCATACTGTCAGAAATGCAGATCCTGCAAATCCAGCCCCAGCCTGCTAAGAGCAGGATTATTATTTAATTGTTCAGGACTGTATGAGGCTGCTTTTAAAATTTCTACTCTTTTGTCAGGTTTAAAGAGGTGTTTAAAGAACTGAAAGCTGAGGCAGAAGGTGGTGCAAGTTCAGTGGGGCTGCATTGGAGAGGTCCCACCTGCAGCACCCACAGGGAGAGCTGCTGAGGGAATCGTGGCTCAGTGCAGGAATCGTGGCTCAGTGCAGGAATCGTGGCTCAGTGCAGGAATTGTGGCTCAGTGCAGGAATTGCTCTGAGTAGCTGCTGGCTCTCATGGTTCTCACGCTGCCCCTCAGCACGAGATGGGATGAATGGACACCTCTGCTGTCCTTTAAGCTGAGTTAAAGACCTGCCAGCTCCAAGGAAGCACGGTCCCAATGTGTTTTGCCACCTGCCTCATCTCATAATTCTATGTGTGAACCTACCAGGCTCCATTTAAAACCAGCCTGGCTTCTAGCAAGGCTTTTGCTGAGCCTCCCTGCTTTAGAATGTCTTCTAACTGCCAGGACAAATTTACCTGAGGAAAATTCATAACTGCTTATTTTTGTTCCATCTCAGTTTCATCAAGTTTTTATGCACTGCTATTTATCTCTTTATATACATCTGCATGTAGCACATGAAGTCTTATAAAATGCAATTAATACTGTGCTGTATCGTTAGAAGTGTCTGTGATTACATTCTGGGATTTTTCTCAGCTGCTTTCTGTTGGTGACTCATTGTCATTCAAGCCCAGCTGGCACCACTGGGTTCTTGGTTGTTTCTGACTGCTGAGGTTTTACAGAAAATGTATTGTTAGAGGCAGGCAAGTGGAGAACCTTGTGTTTATTATTATTGAATTCATCCCATTTTTATCACTGCAATCTGCAAGGTCATCTGATTCTTACATGAAACACCTGTCCTTCAGTCCTCTGCCAGCAGTATAATTCCATTTTTATAGCCTGTGCACTTGATCAGTACTTCTCATGCCACAGCTGTTAATGAAAGCACCAAGACAGGCAGACCCCAGGCTCCTTCCTTAAGGAACAACTCTGATAAGCTCCATCAAACCTGACATTGCCCCTTTCTGAAGTGCCCCTTTCTCCTCATTTGTCTCTTTGAAGCTGTATTTTAAAACCTGTTCCCAAGCCTTTTACAGCAGGGAAATCTGACAAGCAGGTCAGACACTGCCTGCGTGGTCCTCTCCTCTCTGTGCTTCACCCTACAGTGTTTGAGCTCTGAGACACAGGACTTTTCTGGTCAGATTCTTCTCTAGTCTCTGCCTAGTTTTAGTGGGTTTTGTCCTTTTCATGTCCTTTTACTTCTCCAGAGAAATTAGGAACTTGATCCCAGATAGTTTTACATTTGCCTGCAGTGTTAGAAATTTTCATTTCAATAAATGTAGGGCTTCTTCCATGAGCAGTCTCCAGAGGTTCTGCATCCACTTTCTCAGTCTGATTTGTAGTGTATCATAAGTATCTATAAATCAGAAGTATATAAGAATCCATAAACCAAACAACAGCTCCAAACACAGTAGTAAGTTATGCACCATAATTTATTATAATACAAACAAGTTTGTCAAACACAATATATTGTCTACTTATGAAAATATCAATATTCACAATTTAAATAGGTGATAGGTCCCATAATTTTATATACCAGCAACTCATCTAAAAAGTATTTTGTTCCTAGCTGTGGTCTTCAAGAACGTATATCTATAAGTAATTGTAAAACTGTCCATTCACAGCTTATTTTTTCTAATTGTAGATATTTGAAATAAAATTAGAGTACAAAAGACCATCTCCACAATAAAGATGGTTTTGTCTCCAGGATAGTTTTCCCCTAAATAATGACACTACATGTGCTTTTTTAGTTTTTACTATTGGAAAATTAGGAGGTACAAATAATACAGCAAGACAATGGCTAGTTAGCAACAGTCATTGCAAGAGGCTTCACACAATCAAAAATAAGGCAAGTATTATCAACAGCAGCTCCCATATGGCAGACTAAAAAGTCAAGGCTTTATTATCCAAACTGGACTCTAAGAAGGCTTTGAATGTCTGCTAACAAGATACAGCTTGATGCAAAGCCCTCCTAAAATGATGGGGATTGGAAAAACCAACCACAAAACCCACTAGCAACCTTCCCTTTGACTTCAAAGGGCTTTGGAAGCAAGCTCTTAAAGCCCTAAATTATCAGAAGTGAAATGATCAATCCACTGTACATGAAAATTGCACCTTGTCATTTCTAAAATGATATGGAAAACGATTGTGAGTTTTCCCAAATAAGTTAGAAGAATTTAATGCGTTCTTTTTCATAGGGAAAAAAAAAATACGCAGAAAGATTTTTGTTTTAAATATGGTAATTTACAAAAATACATTATCAGGACAGAAAAAAACAGATGACACTGATAGTTTGCAGGATAAACATTATGTTACAAAAATTAATAAGTCACAGCATGTGAATGGCAGCATATGCCATGCACTTAATTTAATTTTTTTAATAAATAAAAGCCCTAAACATTCACTATTTTCTTTAAGGTTACTATTATATTAAGTAGAATAGTGAACTTCTTGTATAAATAGGTATTTTTTCAATAGATACATTCTCAAAAATTAACGACTTATCTATATAGATATTGCACTTCAGACTCATTCACATTTAATTCAGACAAGCATTCCTCATAACAAATGCAGAATAAAAATAAGTTATAAATACAGTGTTTTTCCAAAATGAAATGTACACTACCTTTTCCATAAGGTAACTTTGGTTACTATCAACTGACAAAGTCCAGAGGGAGATTTCTGAGAGAAGGGCAGGGAGGGTGGCCACAAAACTGATTTTCTGTAAAACACTATAAAGGGAGCAATAATTTTAACCTTGTCATGACCAATACAGCAAGGCTGAGCATCCCTTTAACACTTTATTATTGCAAGGGTGAAGCTTTGATATCACGAAGATGAGCAGCCAACAGACTGAGAAGCTCCTCATTTCTCTCTGGGGACATTTAAATGGAAACCATCCCTGTGGTGGGCGAGGGTGGAAAGGCTCAGTGTTTGCTCTCAGCCCATTTCCCCAGAGGTGCCCCTGTCCTTGCTCTGGCCTGTGTGGTCCCTGGGGTGCCTCAGCACCTCACAGAGAATTGCTGAGAGTTCTGCCACTCGAATCCCTGGGCAGTGTGTGGTCCTGGGGCCCTGGGCATCCCCTCTCTGCTCCTGAGCGAGCCTGGGTCTCTCTTGAGATCACCCCTGTGTGTCTTTGGGGGGCTGGCTTTCATGGCCTGTGCCTTCTGCTGCCATTCCCTTCTGGGGAAGGTGAGCTCAGCTTTGCTGGGGTTGGCTCTTGCAGGATGTGGGTACCAGGTATTGTGCAAACACAACCTTGGTGGCAGAAGGGAACCAGGCTCTTTTTCACAGCAGGCATTTCTTAGGGGATTTGCACCAAAGCTGAGCCATCCATGTGCCTTAGAGAGATGTTTTCAGCCCTCTGATCCCACCATAGTGGGCCTGACTGGATCCCTCCTCAGAGGACCTCTCTGTGTTCGTTCCTGATGCACCACGAGCTCCCTGCTGGCACTGGAGAGGGGCAGGGGCACAAACACAGCATTAGCACCAAGCTACTGCTGATCTGCAGCTCCTGAGGAGCTGCTGTGTGCACTGACCATGCTGGGCTCGTGTTCACCACATCCTCACTGCCCTCACACCACACAGGCCAGTGTAAGTGCCCAGTGTAGAATTAAGAGGTTGTGGCATGTGGCTCCAAGAGACTACATGCCAAGATCTGAAAGGGAAAGAAATTAAAAGAAGTGCATTTTCAGCCCTCCTGTCCCTTATTTTCTACACTCAGCATTGATGGAATGCTGTTTTTTGAGTGTGAAGGAAGAGAAGTTAACCACCTTTAAATAAGGGAAACACATCAGCTTAAACTAAGGCTTTAATGTTTTTACTGCTGTTGAGTGTTTAATGAATTTATTTCACAGTTTGTTTTTTGTTTTGTTTTGTTTGTTTGTTTAGCAACTAAATGGAAAATCTGCAATAGGATGGCATCATCCATCAGGAGAAAATCTTAAGCTGAGTTTTTTATATGTGAATCCCCAAAGGCTTGAACATAGGGGATAACTGAGAATCTGTATTGATTGAGAAGGAACCTAAAGGCTCTGATCACTGCTCACAGGAGCAGCTCTGGTGAGAGCTCTGCTTTCGGCAGGACTTGGTTTCACCCTTGAAAGTACTTAGACACCATGACTGAAATAGCTGGGGAAAGATGCTGCTTTTGTTCTTGGCTCTAGAAACATCCCTCCCTCCCTTGAGCTCCCCTGTCTCAGTCACATTCTTAAATAACAACTTAAAACACGCAAATATTGGCAGCTTGCAGGATTGCTTTCCATGCCAAGGCTGCAGCAGGTACTGTACTGGTCCTCGAGCCTTGTTCAAATGAGCCAAAACCAGGCTTGTCACCACTTGTGTCTCACAGGCTGCCTCCTGCAAGGAGGTCTTGACAGCACAAATGTGTGTGGTGGCATCTCATGCCAGAATCAACACGGAATTTTTGGCAAGCGCACGCTTCAGAAATGGCACCTTCCAGAGTACACAAAAACATCCATTTACTTTCTCAATAGCAAACTGATGGTCAAGTAAGGTTTTGTTGTGTTTGAAAAGGTTGTAATTAAACACTGCTGTGGCTTTGCCCTTCTGGTGACTTTGGATTGCATTGGTGTTGGGATGCAAAACGTTTGAGTGTGACTGAACACTAAGACTTGAACTCTGAAGCATATTCAAGATGCTATATAAGAGATGGAGGTGTTTGCCTTCTCACTTTTGCTCCTAAAATCAAGTGCTCCTGTTTCCTCCCAACAGTCTGATCTGCCCCTGGCCACCCAGGGAAATGAAATCAAATGACCTCTCTTCAAAACAGCCATTTCAGAAAATTACATCCTGAAGATGTAACCACTTGTAAAGAACTTGCACCCGGAAACTCCAGCTATTGGCCTCTTCATGGTGATATTTTTATAGGCTTTCCATTCTTATCATACTGGTAAACAAGCATTTTGATGCAGTGAGAGTTGGCTGGGGAAATCCAAGGGCTGCTTGTTATGGAAAAGTTATGGTTTGTATAGAATTGCACAGGTTGCTTCTGACACTTAAAGAAGGCTTTCAAGGTGGCAGCTGCCATTGTGCGAAATCTTTTGCTAATAAAACAGTAGAGGAAGAAATTAATTGCAGTGTTCAGCAGTGCCAGCATATTGGCGATGTCCGACACAATATGGACCACCCAGCTGTTGTTTATAGGAGACACGTAGAGGTGATACAATATCATGATTATTCTTGGCGCCCACAATATGGCAAAAATAGAAGTTATAGTAAACAAGATGGCTGTTGTTTTCCCTGTGGAGTACCCTCGCAGGCGGAAATTGCTCTTTCGCCGCAGCTTGTAGACAATGATGGAATTCAGGATGAAGAAGATGGAGCAGGGCACTAAGTACACAGTGAAGCAGTGGACCCAGATGAGGACGTGGTGCATGGACGTGCTGATGTAGTCTTCAATCCAAATGTTGGGCCACCAGTAGTAGGGGATGCTGGTCAAGAAGCAAGTGACATAGACGCTGACGATGACTTTGCGAGTACGAGCAGGGTAGGAGACCGTGTGGTACTTGAGGGGGTGGCACACAGCGATGTACCTGTCGATGGTCAATGGGACTGTAATCCAAATGGACGTGTGGATGGAAGAAAATTCCAAGACCTCAATTATTTTGTCCAGTACCTGAGGCATCTGTTTGTTTAAGATGAAGTCTTCCATGAGGAAGTCAACAAAGACGATGAAGAAAAGAACCAGGATGTCAGCAGCAGCTAGAGCTAGAAGGTAATTATAGGAGGACTTCTGCCTGCGAGCTACAAGCTGGGAGAGGATGATGACTGTCAAGATGTTTGCTGTGAAGAAAGAAACACAGAGTTAGGCTATTAAGATGTAACATTAGCTTTTCTGAGCCCTTGATTGGAGTTGTTCAAGAACTTGGCAACATGACCACCTTATTAAAGTTCAAGATACCAAAAGGAAAACACCCCAGCTGGGTCTCTCAGACCAGGTGTTGCAATGACAGGACCATGTGGACCTGCTCCCAGCTCTGGAACCCACCCCCTGAGCAGGGGGTGCTGGGACTCCTGTCTGTGCACACAAAGGGAGTGGTAGCAGGAATAAAAATGCTCACACACACACTTGCTCTTATTTCCCACCTTGCTTTTTTCACTTTTTCATATAATGAGGGATGAATGAGAAGGGAATATAAACAGCCCTTGTGGTACTTGCGAGATTTGCTGGAACACTAAGGTGTAGCCAAATTTTAACTACTTCCTCTCGTTTGCTAGAACTTACTGTGTAGTCTTGAATTGGAAAAAAAATAAATTCCTATTATTCCTACTATCAGTTTGACTAGAATGAGACACAAGATTGTTCCCATAAGAGAATCACTTGGCTAGAATACCTGAAGAAGTACTTAAAAATCAGAGATCTGGTTTACTGTACAAGTGGCTGCCAAATGTTCATAGTTGATACTTTCCTAAGTGTTCTGTAAATCACCTCTTCTGTGCATTCAGTGCTTCAAACATTTCTGCAGCTTTGATGGATTTCCCAAAACAAATCAACAATAATTGTAAAGATTCCTTTAAACCAGAGAAAAAGGAAGTTGGTAACATAAAGGTAATGATGGCCTAGGACACGTCCTACAACTGAAAATGCTTGTTTTTTAAAAAACTGCTTTACTTGGCACTGAAAAAACTTTTTCCTTCATGAATGCCTTCAAAGCCTGCTGTCTGGGAGCAGATTTCTGCCACCAGGGAAATGAACTGCAGAAGAGTGAATGATTTTGACTAATAGTCCTCACCTATTTTTCTGTTAACTGAATGTATTAATTTTGTATCTTGGGAAAAAAAAAACCTAAACCAAACATGACAATCAACTCCCTATATTAAAAAAAATAAAAATAAGCACGATCTTTCCAATGGTACTGTCTCAAATTGCCTTCAGGGGAATTTTCCCAATTCTGTCCTCCATTAACGTGAATGCAACTGCATTGATTTCAGCTCAGCGCAGACGTGGGAGACAAGAGGTGATACAGAGAGAACTGCTGTGTCATTTTTCACTTACTTGCTTAGAAATGCCTCTGCTGTGCCTGCTGATGAGCCCTGGAGGTGCAGTGAGTGATGTACTGTCAAGGAAATCCTCGAGCTGGAGTGTTTATCATGGCTCTGCAGCCACTGCTGGTTTTGGCCAGCCAGGCTGACTGGCTCAGCTTCACAGATATTGGATGTGACCCATGGGGTGCATCTTCTCTTTAAATCCTCTGCACTTGACACATTCCAGTAGCAGCAGCTGGAGCCAGTGAGCAGCGAGGGGGATGTCTGAAGGCATTGGTCCCTGCTGGTAACTCTGGCCTGACTGTCAGAGCAGCTCCTGCAGGGATGCTGCAGCCATGCTGTGCTCAGGTACAGCAGCCCTGCTCCTCACACTTTCTATCTATTGCAGGGGTCCTGCTGCTTGCTTCTAACCCTGCTCTGTTTTGCTGCAGGAGCAGATTTATGAGCAGTCCCTTGCACCCTCTGCCCCTGCCTCTCTCAGGGTTCCCAGCCACAGCAGTAGCAGAGTGTGCTGAAATGCAAGTTATTTGTCTAAGGCCAGCAACCCTTGCTTGGTGAGCCAGATTAGAAAATTGATGTGACAAAGTACACATGAACTCTACCCAATTTTTTCTGGAAGGGTTACTGTATCTTCTATTGGAAATGCTTTCCCTGGGATCACATTATAGCTTTTTTTCTTGCTGGATAATATGAAATATAGTAACACCACTGACTTTGTGAAAACAGATACATACTGGGCTGTGGCAGAAAGTTGCCAGTATGCCAGTGTCTTAGCACAGGATCTGTGAGTATTTTTCCTCCTGCACACTGTTTAGGGAAAGTGTGGATAAGCTATGGATGCCTCAATCCTTCATCCCTTTCCTAGGCAGTGTTAAGCTGGTCCTTGGTGTGTCCTCAGAGGGTGTCTGAAGCTCAGTAAAATGGAAGTGATTGCACACCACTGTGTGTGACCAACTGTGTCCTTGTGCCAGTCTCTCAGTAACTCCTGAATGTCTCCTCAGTGTCCTGCTCTCTGGTGGGCAAAAATCACCCACTGGGGGTGAAAGGTGATGGAAGAGTATTTGTGACCATATTTTAACCTTGCTGACACTAATTCTTGCACTAGCATGGTAGTCTGTAAGGAGAACTATGGCAGAGATGATGATGATGATGATGATGATGATGATGATGATGATGATGATGATGATGATGATGATGGAGATATAAAAATATCTGTCTCTGCTGTAATATAGGTGGAGCTACATACAGCTGCTGGATAGGTCAGCACCCCTAAATTGTCCTGGATGGTACACTGCCCATTCCTTGTGATGTATTTTCTAGATACTAAGTGGTTAAGATCATTTGAATTTGAAAGAGATTGATCACTGTGCTGGGAGATGATTAGTGGATGACAGATGGGAATTTATGCCAGCGTCACTTGCTGCAGTGCAGTATTCTGAATTTATAAATATCTGTTTGAGAACCAGGGCTTGATTGGGGACTAGCTGGCTGAAGCCTTGAGGTGCTGCTGATGATGATTAGAAGCAACTGTACAAAATGGCAGTCTCAATTCTTTCCCTCCAGGCATGAGGACATGAGACACTTGAGACACAGCATCCAAAGGCCTCTGATACCCAAACACCTTTGTTCCAGGATGCTCAAAACAATGTAACCTTCAAACTCAGCTGGGCTCCATCACAGGACACTTACATCCCTCCTTTGACATCTCTTCTGACTTTATCAGCTTCTGACTGCAAACTGCAGCACCAAAATTCATTGCAGGTCCTTTGTGTCTGACAGGGATCTTCCTTTAGGAGTGACTTTGGTTCCTGTGTGGATTTGGGTTGTGAAGCCTGGGCAGTCTTCTGTGCCTCAAAGCAGTGCCTGTGCCTTAAGAACAGTTTTTCCCCCCAGCTTCTCATTTCATGGATTACAGTCATCACTCAAATAGTGAATAACAACAACCTTTGCAGGGGATTGGAAGAGCTCCTTTCAGTGACTATTTTCACTGCATGTGAGCTTAAGCAGGAGCCATTCTATCTGTCTAAAGAAGAAATGGGCATAGTTCTGGGCTTTATTTGTGGTTTGTTTTTTCTTTTTTTAATTGAGAGCACTTTGCACGTACACAGCAGCCTGTGCAGTCAAATGGCCTTTACAACACAAGCAGTGGCTCCCTGCCCTGGGAACAGGGCTGGTTCTGTAGTTCAGCAGTTCAGCTTTATAAACTACCTAAATGAAGTAGCCACGAGTGCTGCTCACTGAGCATGATAAACGTTAGGTCATGGAATATAATGGACACCTTTTACCCAACACAGCTGTTGCTAGGATCCCCACAAATTATTGTGTAATGTGTGAGACTTCTCTACAGGCTTAGCAGCAGTTACCTGACTGGCACAGAGAGACAGCTACAAATGGTAAATTTTAAATTGCCTCAGAAAAAATGTTAGCAACACCTCCTTCTCAGAGTTAAGAACTCTGAGAATGTAAGTACAATATGCTAAAAATAAGTGGTGAGAAAAAGGGATGTTCTGGCTTGATGGAAATAGATGATTTCCTCTAAGCTAGGAAGCAATATTCAAATGTAAACAGGTACTGTGTCCAGCAGGCAGATCTGACCACAGTTCCTAACACAGCTGCTCACCAGTAGTTACCAGACTGGAGATGAGGATGGCATTCAGCCCTTTTTTTGTGTGTGAGCTCTCTGGAGAAGCTGATGACAATGGGTGATTTCTGACAAAGGTGCAGAAATCTGTACATAACAGAAATTATTAACAAAAAACCAAAACAACCAAGAATACTGTGGCACTGTAAATACATTATAATTATGTTTGCTATAGCTGGTTATGTGACCTTTTTAAATGACCTCAGCATGCTGTTTGCCCTTAAAGAAGATAGGGTAAGTCCACATTTTCCTCTTACAACAACAATTTGATCCAATATAGATCAAACTCAGCAGTAGAGCAGATGGGGATGGAATGAACGGTGCTTCAGTTTGTTCCTCTCTTTTATTAGCATATTCTGAGTTCCTTCCTTAAACTGCTGTGAAGCATAAAGAGATACTTTATAGAATATAATTACTGCAATACAAGTTTTGTCTTTCCGGGGAGTTCCTGTGAGGATTGATTTTTGAAAATAAGTGGATTTATTTGTTGTTCAGATGTCTGAGTGCTGTCAAACAGCACACAGCAAGGCACCCTCATGAGGGAAGAGCTGTCAGCCCCTTCTGCTAGTGCCTGCATCATCTCCCAGGGAATGGAGAGGAATATGTGGGGGGGAGGGAAAAAAAACAAAAAAAAGCATAATGAAATTATGGCAGACAGGACTGCTACTGGAGGGGGTTTCACATCTTGTAGTAAGGCCCTCGTGTGGCTTGCACTTAGAAAATCCCATGTGCCGGGACAGAACATGTGAGTTCTGAGGCTGAAAGAGAACCTGGAGGTAGAGGATGTCCAAGCTCCTGCCCAGGACAACCCAAACTCCCTCCTGTGTGCAGGAGCCAGGGTTAGTTACTGTCAGGGAAAACACAGCATGGCCTTGTGCTTACAAGTCACAAGTGAATGAGACATCAGTGCCAGAGGCCAGATTCTGACAATGAAATCTGGCCTCTGGGGCCATTTTTCTCACTGACAGCATTTATTAGCTGAGATGGCTCTGGGGAAAGATGCAGTGAGAGAGGTACTCTGTTCTGCAGCTGGCATTAGCCATCAGTGGGTCACAGAGGCCAGAGAAGGATTTTAATCCAGCACAAGCACTTCCTCACAGTTGGAGGGCACAGACAGTAATGGCACAGAGATGCCAGTGGCTGATACTCCCTTTGAGCCTTGCCAGCCACCGAGTCTGGCAGAAAGGTGTAATTACACTGTGCTGCTTTTGGCTTTCCCACACCACTGGAGTTTTCTGGAGTAGCCTGTATAAAATAGGGCTATTTCTGCAGTATGAGAACAGCCCAGATGAACACTAGGGAAGGATGTGGGGAGGTCTGGTTTGGGCTCACTGGGGCCACACATGCATAAATGGGACAGGGTTCTCCTCTTCACATCTTCACCCTCCTTGTCCACCTTTCCTGAGATGGACCTACAGAGCAGAAAGTCTCTAATGAATCTTAGACATTGCTCCTGCCACTCTAAAGCCTTATTTGGAGGTACCCACACAAGGATAAAAATGTCTAAAATGCACATCTCAAAGTCTAGCCTTGCATCTTGCTACTAGAGCAGTACAGCTTTCTAATGGAAACTGGTGCTGGGAACAGAAAAAGTGATCTGCAAAATGATGCAGAAATCATAAAAGGAATTTGGTTATTCATGCAACATATCTGGACAGACAGGGATTTTCAGGGCAATTTGGGTGTCTCATCTGGCAGGTGTCTGTGGCTTCTAAATGTGGGCTGTCAGGGCAGTGTAAGGGGTCTCAAGCTGAGTAACTCAAGCTCCAGGGTGACAAAACCATTCTATCCTTTTGAAACCAAATGCCAAAGCACCGAGGCAGGTGCCAGAGGTGTTTCATGGGATGACTGGGATGGAGGGAGGATGTGATTTCATAAGGACACTGCCATGAATTCTTTACTGAACATGAATAATTAAGAGAATTTTACCTTTGATTGTGGTTTTGCTAAAATAAACCAGTCTTTATGTCTTCCTAAAGCATTAGGTAATGCAATAGGAGCTCATGCTTGCAAACCCCATGGCCAAGCTTTCTCAGAGACGATGCCAATTTTACACAGTATGCAGGAAATTACAGACTTTGTAAAACCATTGCAGTTTGGCTTTATTCCCCCATGGAGAATATACTGCATCCCCACTAGATATATCACTGTGGTGTGCTAGTCAGGACATTGAAGAAAACACAATTGGAGCAAACAAATATGTGAGAAATATCCTAGTCTGATGTAACTGACTGACAGGTGATTTGTCTTGAGACCAAAAGCAACCTCTGGAGCACCTGTCCGTGCAGGCAATACTCCATGTGATGGAAAAGATGGAGAGGATTAATGACTGTACATTGCAGGGACACTGTTTCAGGTGGTAGAAGGGAAGAATTTCAGTGTTACAACAGGCAAACTTCTCTTTTCTTCCATGGATAAAGGGATACAATTCTTTTTGGTCATCTTCTGTACTGCTAATTCTGGTCCTGCTTGGCTGCCTGTACTTCATTCTCTCTGCACAGCCACACTGTATTGGTAACCCAATACCATCTTCTCCCATGATGTCCCTCCAAGAACAGCACCAAGGGCACTCCAGACATCGGATTTTCATATCTGTAAGTACATATCCATATTCTGCAAAATGAGAACTGATTTGTGTGTAAGGCCTCCTGTGCTCAAGGAGTTAATTTTGGCTTCGTTTCCTTTTCTGGTGTCTCAAGCTAATGAGAAAAGAGATTATAGGTTCAAAAAGACCCCCTGAAATGGAAGGTGGAAGCTTTTGTGGACAGGGATTGTTTTGCCCTTGGCAAAAGCAGAGCACAGCCCCCATTAGGACATCTCCGTGTTGTTTGTTTGCCTACACCAAATTGTGACGTGTGTGGTTAAAGGCCTTCTGCTGGCTTGTTTCTGCTGATTCACCCCCATTTTACAGAAGGGAGCAGAAAGAGGATGAGGAGGAGAGAACTAAGTAAGGGAGTGGATGAAGAACAGCAGGATATTAGACTGCCTAGTGCTTCTGAATGTTTTGACTTCTTAACAACTGGGGGCTCTGCATTACCCACCTACCGTGAAAACTGGCTGTGCTCTCTCTTTTGTGTCGTTGTCATTTCAAGGAAAAATGTACTTTGGAGTTTTTCCTTTCCAATCCATTTTAGCAGCCTGCCATGCAAGGTTGTGCACTTCATAGTCTGCTGAGCCTCCCAAATATGGCACCTCATTATCATTACAGCCCTGACAGTGTTGTTTCCTACTGACGTGGCAGAAGAAATCCAAAGTTCGCAATTGCACTCTGTCTAGTGGCATCCAGAAATGTACAATCAACTTCTCCACAGTCTGTGCATGGATTCAGCCACATGCTGTCTTTCAGGCTGCAAGATTTTAGTGGCTACAGGCTCCAGATGTACTGACCAAACTAAATCACTCCCATCTGCACACCTTGATGTCACCAGTTCTGTGCAGGAACAGAATGAATCTGTTATTTTTCATAATGGTTCTTCTCTCCTAAAGAACAAGCATTCATTTTACAATAGGAAATAACTCATTTTAAGCATGTTAGCAGCAGTTTTGTTCCCCTCTGTCCAGTACTGCTATTGTAAATGAGCTGTAGCACCCTTCAGTTGCTCCAATAGCCAAGTTAAAGTTCTGGCAATCTGTTGTCCCCTTTTTAGTAGGAAGCAATATATGGGCCTTGCATCCAATTCAGATTTTAAGTTAGAGAATATATGGCCTTTGAGTAAAAAGGGTGATTGAATCAGGTCTCAGGAGGATTTGGTTCTTATTCACTAATGAGCAGGAGCAGAGAGTGCTGATCTTTCAAGGTCATAACTCTACATTGTAACAACTCTCCCACTCATATTTAGGATCTTCCTTTAGCACTTCTCTTTTTCAGGTATGCTGCTATGAGAAAGAATGTTTAGGTCTTGGAAATGGTGTCTTTAATCAGAAGCCTATACTGTGATTACAGAAGAATATACTAGGCAGTAGATGGCAGGAATCCAAAACGAGTCAGACACTTGTACAGCGCCGTGTGCTCTGTGTACACCTACCTCTGCCTGCTTTGGTATTTACTGCTACTACACGCCACGTGAGTCACCAGCTAACACTGCTACCTGTCCCCCTTAGTGCTCGTGGTAGCATCTGGGTACAGCTGTGGGCACAGCAATCCTCTCCGGGTCTCACTCCCCCGCACAGCTGAGGAGTGCAGGGAACACAGCCGGGCTGCTGCGTGGGGCGGTCTCTTGATCAGGAGAGCTCAGCCCAACAACAGTACCTGCCTTGCCAGGATGATGAGCCAGGCATGCACATCTCCCAGAGAGCCTCCTTATTCCAAACTTTATATAGGGACAAAACTCCAGAAGGATCATGTCTCCATCTTTTGGGCTTGCCTGTGACTGTACTGCAGTTTGCAGTGGGCACAGTGCACCCACGTGTCAATCCAACACCCCGGGAAGCATCTGTCTTGCTGGGCAAGGACATCCAATCTGTCATCTGTTAGAGCAAGGTCCATAACGTGTATCTGTCTCTTCACAGAGTGTTACACCAGCGGGGCACCCCTGCTGAGCCCACACACTGCTCCAGGTCAGGACTGCAGCTTCTTCCCCTCCACATGGAGCCCGGTGAATGCACTCTGTGCTTGGCTGGGCTTTGAATGACCCAGGTTGTCCCCATCTCCACGTCACCTTGTTCAGCAGCAGGTCTGACATGAACACTACCCATTCACACCCTCCAGCTGGGAGCATCCAACCATGTCCAGGCTGCTTTCCCAAGCTTGTGAAGTCCTGAATCTACATTTAGATCAGTGTGATCAGTTTAATGCAAAAGCCTGAAGCACAAATAAAAGAAACAGTTGTGGACCAGGCTCCTGAAGTTCGGAGTGGCACCTCCCTGGGATATTACTGTGAGTCTGTTGCCTCCTGAAGATGCTGTGAAGGTGCTATGCTTTGTGTCACTGGGATGCAATGATCCCCAGAGCCAAAGTGCATCCCAGGTAGGCAACTACTGGGGAGCAAAATGGAACCAGCAATCCCACTGGGACTGGCTAGGAAAGCCAGATTTCACTCTGCCTTTCACACTGTCAGGAGAGAATGAGCCCTGGGAACTTGGATCAGGCCAGACCCTGATGTAGGAAATGCTGATGCTCTGTCCTTCCAGCAGCAATACACTCTATTCCTTATGGAAAAAGTGACTGCATACAAGGCAGCTCCATTGCTGCTGCTCCTTCTAATGAAGCAGGAATCAAGGTCAAAGCCAGGTGTCTGCAGCAAGCAGTGCTGCTTCTGTGCCTGAACTTCTTGGTTGTGTTCAGTGGCCCTACCACAGAAGGAGCTCTTTGGTGCAGCTGCTTTGTGCAGCTCTCACTGACAAAGGGACAGACTGAGAGCGGTACCTGTTGCTCTTTGCTTTCTCACCTTTACCAGCCCCCTCTTGGACTGAATCAGAGCAATTTATTCCCTCCCCCACATCCAACACCATCCCCTCTCTAGCATTTTCTCTCACTAAAGCAAGAAACACTTCCATTAAGACTTTTTCCAGCCCTTCTCTTGCCTCCCAGCAAACTGCAGATGCTTCAGAGGTTTTCTCTGACAGACAAAGGGAGAATAGGGTTAATAGAGCGGGGACTGCAGAACAGCTCCATAAATGAGAAACCTTCCCCTCTAAATGGGAGAGGACCCCACTTCCAGAACCTCTGCCTCGTGTTTGCATTGCCATTTTCTCTTTGTTCCCTGCAGCCTGATCCTGAGACGCCCCACTCCTGGTAGCAGGACCATGTACTTGCAGGACACCTTTGCACACCTGCACTCAAAACAAGTTTCAAGAAATTGTCTTTGTCTTACTAGCCTCTGCTTAGAGGGAACAGAAGCAGTCTCCTGGTCCAGCTGCCTGAAGACACAATGACCCCTGGGCGAGCTGCAGCCACCTTGGGTGCAGTACCAGCCATGCAGGGTCACTGTGCAGTGGTGCCTCTGTGGGTGCCTCTCTTTGTAGGGTGCAGCCTGGCCCTTGCCTCTGTGTGCTACTGCCAGAGCAGGGCTGAAGGGCGCCCACTTTGCTCTCTCTCCTCTCTGCTTTTTACAGGCTTTCTGGTGCCTGGCTGAACAGAGAGGGAGAAGGAGCCACTGCTGAGAACAGGGTCTGCTGAGGTGCCTGGGTTATACGGGGGGGGAGGCAGAGGATGCCTCTACTGCACACACAGCCAGGCCTGGCATCGCTTGGCCTCAACGTGGAGTTGTTGAGTTAGTGAAATTTACTTCAGACAGTACAGCAGGAAAGGTAGAATCAGTTACAGGAAAGGTAGAATCAGTTAACTGGCTTCTCATCAGTCTTTCTCCAAGATTTGTGGCAAGGAGTTAACTCTTTCCATTTCAGCAAAACACTGCACTAGTGCTATATTTGAGGACAGATCCTAGACAGGTTTTCTCTTAAATTCTTGGCATCACACAGCACTAATCCCATGTAGTTCAGGATTCTTTTTCTAACAGCCAGTAAAGTCTGCTACCTTTACAAATTTCTGATGTTAAAAAACTAAAGAGCAGCTTCAACTTAGAACACGAAAAGCTCTTTTTAACACTGCTGTCACCCTGTACCGCATCCTCAATGAAGCCTGGCTGTGTGAGTCTTCCCCTAAGCCCATCCAGCTTGTTCTCATCTCTGTGCATGTGCATCTCATGAATTTCTCATGCACTCAGCACGCTGTGCTTTTACTCATCATACTGTACATGTGCAGCGAGTCCAGGTGTCAGTGCCAGTGCTGTCCTCAGACAATGCACTCTGGACACATCCACACCTGATGAAAGCCCACTGAACTCAGCAGGGCTGCACCACCACATGCTTTGGCCAGTTCTGTTAAGAACTGGAACTGGTGCCACTGCTCTAATCTCCAATCCCTCGAGAAATGCATGAGACCATTGCTAATTTGGACCATGTCTGATTTTAACCATGTTCTTAGAATGACAGTGTTGGGTCTGTAATTACAATGCAGTATCCTAAGGGAGCTGGTGCAAGTATGTGCAGAACGTTCATTAAATGATTTTTCTTGTCTGGGCATGCAAGACTTTCCCCCATTTCAGAGACATACAAAGGCAAGCTTAGCCACAGAATGCTTCTTGACAACTTCTTCACCTGATAATCCTGAGAGGCTCTTGCTCAGTTCCTAGGGGACTCGTGCTGAAATCAGAGCCTTTTTATTACATTACTATGGCTATCTAAGCAGCCCCTAAGGAATTAATGAAGAGGAAACGACCTCCTATCCCTGCTGGCTGGGTCTCTTCAGGTCAGGACTGAGACTCATCAATGTTTTGGAGCACAGATACTTGCCTGTACTCTGCATCCTCTGTGGGTAAATACAGGACTTAACTTTCCAGTTCTCTGAACTATTAGCCAATCAGCAAATTTTAATTATAAGCCAGAAATGGGAAAAAAAACCCCAAACCGAAACAACACAAAGAACATCAATACAGAGAGTGGTAATTACATGCATGTTGCTCAGAGGCAGGCTTCTCTTCATGTCTGATTAAAATTTTTTCTATGAAATAATTGCTAGAAGAAGGAATTATGGTGAACAAGCATTTAGAAACTGTAGATTATTACCTATCATTGCTGCTTGCCATTCCACACAGCACTTAAAATGCGTAGCTCTACACAGACACAAGCAAACTCTCTTTTATAACACCCTTAAAATACCAATTCACCTCAGTGCATCAGAACTTTTTCCCGACTCATTCTACCTGTCCTTGGGATCACTCTAAGTCGCTCTCAGGCTGGAGGTGTTAAACCAGTGAGCAAGCCATGCTGTTTGCCCACCCAAGCTGTGCTGGGATGGCAGCTCTGCCCACTGTAACTACAGCAGCTCCCCTCGGTCCTGCGTGCCGAGGCATCTCACTGGCAGCAGCCACAGGCAGCCCCCTCCAGGAGGGAGCACCTGCTCAGTCCCTGTCGCAGCCAGGCAGTGCTGCCGATGTGATGCTCGTGTGGCATCTGCACGTTTGGAGCTGTGTGCTGGCAGTGGAGCCTCACAGCTGTTCACATCCAAGACTGGGACATCCTTTCCCTCCTTATCTGTGTCGTCTCTAGCTTTTCTTGTTCCAATGACCTCTGTAACATCTTTGTCCCCTTTTCAAGTAGGAAATTTTGCTCAGGTTTACACACTCTGGAGGCTGGTGCCTGTCAGTTGGGACTTTCTTCCAAGCCTTGTACCTGCATTCAGGGGTCTCAGTGTCAGCACTTTGCAGTGCACTGACCTCAAGACTGAACTTTCTACCTCCTGTCCTGCTCCACCAGCCACGGGGACAGGCTCACGAGTGTGACAACTCTCTGCTAAGCCCCTGACAGCGTGCTCCTTCCCCAGTCAGGTTCCGTAGTGGTAGCGTGTCTCTTCCTAAAGCCAGCCCTGCCCCACGGAGTCGGGTAGGGATTTGGAGCAGAAAAATTCGGCAGCTACACTTGTACTCACTGCCGGCCCGGCAGGCGATCGGTGGGGACCCGGCCGTGTGGGTACCGCTCTGGTACTCACATGGCCAAAACGACAGCGGCAGAAACTTCACCACAGGCTCACTCTGTATGTCAAGTTCAAAGTCAGGGTGCGCTAAGGCGGGGGGGAGGGCGAGAGCAGGCAGGGACAAACCGCGGCGAGGGAGGCAGCGCCGGGACGGCAGCACCCGGCGGGGGGATGCTGCTGCCCGGGAGATGCTGCTGCTGCCCGGGAGATGCTGCTGTCCGAACCGGCCGCGCGGAGCCCGGGGCATCCCGAGGACACCGCGGGCGCTGCCCCCATCCCGCACAGCGGGCAGGAGCCGCTCCGCAGCCTCGCCCGTCCCGCGGCACTCACCCGGCAGCCCGAGGCACAGCAGCAGGCTGTAGTAGACGACAGGTGCGTATCCCAAGCCGCAGCCATAGCGGTGGTGCGCCAGGAGCGAGCCGTTGTGGAGGTGGAGGTGGTTGTGCTCCATGGACCCGCTGTCCCCGCTGCCGGCGCTCGCTCCGCCGCACGGGCCGCCCCTCGCTCGCTCAGCGGCGGCGGGAGCGCGGCGCGGCCCCGCGGCGGGCGGCGGCACATGGAGCGGCCCCGGGCAGCCGGCGGGGCCGGGCCGGGCCGGGCGGGGAGGGGCGGGACCGGCCCCGCCTCGGGCCGCCCCCGCCAGCCCGGCTGCGAGCGGGGACCGCCGCCGGGAGCCGCCGCCTTGGCGCTGGGCAGCGGGCGAGCACCGGGAAAAGGGGCTTGTCCTCCGAGCTGGCGCACGAGTCAATAGGACAAGAGCAGAGGCTGCCAGCGGCGTGCCTGGCTGCAGCCCTGGGCTGTGCTTCAGACCGCCTGGAGAGGCAGGGGCTCATCCTGCCATGGGCGTTTGTATCTGCGGCATCGGAACGCAGAGCCGGCTTAATATTGCACTGTCCTCCTCTTGTCCCCGCAGTGCTGCGGGGTGAAGGACGGCGCAGCCAGCGGGGACACTGCCGTGCTCCAGCGGGGACACTGCCGTGCTCCAGCGGGGACACTGCCGTGCTCCAGCGGGGACACTGCTGTGCTCCAGTGGGGACACACAGCCCGCTCCAGTGGGGACACTGCTGTGCTCCAGTGGGGACACTGCTGTGCTCCAGTGGGGACACACAGCCCGCTCCAGTGGGGACACACAGCCCGCTCCAGTGGGGACACTGCTGTGCTCCAGTGGGGACACACAGCCCGCTCCAGTGGGGACACTGCCGTGCTCCAGCAATGACACACAGCCTGCTCCAATGGGGACACACAGCCCGCTCCAGTGGGGACACTGCCGTGCTCCAGTGGGGACACTGCTGTGCTCCAGTGGGGACACTGCTGTGCTCCAGTGGGGACACTGCTGTGCTCCAGTGGGGACACTGCTGTGCTCCAGCAATGACACACAGCCCGCTCCAATGGGGACACACAGCCCGCTCCAGTGGGGACACACAGCCCGCTCCAGCGGGGACACACAGCCCGCTCCAGCGGGGACACACAGCCCGCTCCAGTGGGGACACACAGCCCGCTCCAGTGGGGACAGTGCCGTGCTCCAGCAATGACACACTGCCTGCTCCAGCAGGGACACTGCTGTGCTCCAGTGGGGACACTGCCGTGCTCCAGCAATGACACACTGCTCCAGCAGGGACACCCCCGGGAACGGCTCCCGCAGGACAATGCTGAAGGGAAATCAGAATTTCTGAAACCTTCTTCACCCTTCATTCCTTAAGGCTTGTGTCTGTCACTACATAGTCCCAGGTATAACTAATAAAAGGATTTTGAGTTAGGCTTGTTAGGTTAGGGTGGTGCAGCCCTATCCTTTGTGCTACTGAGTGGGCAGGTCAGGTGTTAGTACACTGATATGTCCAGGAGGTCATGGTTTAGTGATAAGAGAGATATTTCATTACAGTGCATGCCTACTCAGCTGGAAACAAGTTGCCTTTTCACCCCAAGTGTGTAGGATTGAGCCCCACAGATCAGCACTGTGTGTTGGAAGAACCCCCTGGGTTTCTGAGGCTGCCAGGGCAAGCCAAGAGGGATGTACATGTGCAATGTGTGTGAGGCTGCTCAAGGAGGTGTGTCTGATGGGATACAACAAGATACAGTAGGTGGCTTATGGAAGTAAATAAAGATGTGATCCTTACTCTCTGAAAACCTCTGGCTGCTTAGGGTGGATAATGGTGGAGCATCAGGTGACTAAGGACTTCTGAACCTTTTGGATTTCCATGGTCTTCTTTGAGAAGCAGTTTAGCTTCTGTTTGGAAACACAACCAGGAGCAAGTAAAGCTCTGGTCTTGTGAGGGCTTGGCTAAGTTACTTTTCTCAGAGTCAGTAAGATTGTTCATGTGCTTAAATGCTTAACAGCTTTTTAGCTTTAGACTTTTTGAGTGGTACTGAAAGTGCTGTCCACCTCCCCAAGTTAAACATGCTGGAAAAAATAGGGGTTTTTTCTGCTTTTTCAGTGGATGTCTTCATGAAAGTAACTTCGAGTCTACTGGTACAGCTTTTATGTGGATGTATTCCTTTTGAAAAGATTTTTTTTCCAAACCATTCATTGAGATAACCAGCAGAAGTGTACAAAGCAGTGTATAAAGCAGTGTAAGTCCCATGAATTCAGCTTTGTCTGGTTTTCCCCCAAGCTATTTAACCTACAGGTTTGGGGTTTTTTTTTTTATTTTAAGTTCTTCTCATGTTTCTGCAACAGACCTGAGGAGGAAAGAAATCTTTTATTGCCTCCCAAAAGAGAAGTGATTTTGCCTGGAGCCTTTTCTTGGGGGGAGTAAGTACATCAGCAGGGCTGGAAGCCTGACTCACTGTCTTGAAGCTAAGTGAAGCTCATCAGCAAAACAAAACACAAGAGAAGGGGATGGCAATGGAGCAAGTGGTGGCTAAAAAGTGCCACATCCAGTTTGCAGCACTATGAGTCTCTCAGCTTGCCAGGTAACAGCAGTGAAATGCCACAAGGAGCTGGAGGCTAAGGAAGAACCTCTGCCATCTATTTTCTGTTGTGCTGCTGCCACTTCTAAGTCTGGCCCAGTTTTGAACATCCTGAGCAATTGGGCTTCCCTGGAGAGGGCCATTTCTATAATAGAAGCATATGTTTCCTCAGAGCTAGAATTGTCTCCAGGGCCCAGTTCAGGTAGCTGCTCGTGTGCTGAGGAGAGCTGATTGTAGTAAGAATCTTTTCCTATCTTCCCATCTGGAACTCTCAGTAGAGCCTCACGGGAGGCTCTGATGCACGTGACATGTTCCTGTTGTAAGAGGAAATTTATTCACATTCACTAACAGTTCCCTCTCTCCTGCCCTGCAGATGGAGAGGCCACAGAAAGTAAATCTGCTCCTCGTACCTCAGTTGGCTTGATTAAATCTTCTTGAGGAACTTTTCTGCCTCCCTGCACCAAGAGCTTCTAAGGCAGAATGAACTGGGTTTCCACATTTGATTTGCTTTTGCTTCACTAAAGTAAAATTTGTGAAATACTTTGTAATATATCAGAATTAAGGGCCCAAAGTAAAGATGAAGATTGTTGTTGCATTCTGTGTGTAAATGGTGTTTGGAGGGGCTTCTGTCCTTCAAACAACTTCAAACCACTTTTGGCCTAAATGAAATGAATTTGGTTGTTCTGCTCTCTGAATTGTGCAGTAACGGAACCCCAGACAGAAATGTCAATAAAGCAAATTCAAAACTAACCACAATGCTTGCTTCTACTTATAGCTATTTATTTTTAAGCTTCTTGCTGTTTTCTAAAGGGATGACATTTATGTGGGCCACAGTGAGGAGAGCACTGCTCTGCTGAATTAACACACAGATGCCTCTGAAAGAGGAGGACAATTCCTGAAGCTCATCTCCTAAACAGCCACATGCTTAGGCAGAAAATGATGTTTATTCTTTTCCTAAGAGCAGTTTATTGTTTTCATGGCATGCTACATAACAATAACAGGTGGCTGTACTTCACTTGAAAATTTCAGAGGTACTTGAACTTGGTTAGCTTTCTTTATTTTTTTTAGAGGAAATGAGCCTTCCTAGAAACAGCCAGACAGTGATCCTGGGGGCAGGAGGATGGAGGGACAAGTTAGTCACACACACCCCCATCCAGGCAGGCTGTGGAACAAAAGCTCTGGAGACTTCAGGAGACAAGAGCCATTTACTGAGGGACTGGGGTAGAACCAAATGTTGTGTTGTTGCAACACATTGCTATGAGTAACATGCCTGGAAATAGCAAAGGTGAAACTGGCAGGACTGTGCAAGGAGTGTGTAAAGGGATTGGGAGAGGCTGTGTGAAGTCTCTCAAAGGAAGAGGTGTTGTTTGGCCAAAAATATGTGTGTTAACAGTTACAAGAGGCCAGGGACATTGGCAAGAGAACTGGTTTGGAGCCTGATCAAGGCTGTCTTACCTGTGTAGTGCTGCAGGAATTAAACTCAGAGCAGCTACGGAGAAGATGATATCTGTAGGAATGACAAGTCTTAGATTATACCTTATTTGATGCTTGTATATAATCTTGCTGCAATGAAACCCTTTTCATCAAAGCAATATTTTTATCTTTCTGTACTGTTAGGATGCAGGATAATTGAGTCAAATTCTACTCCTTTTGAGTTAAAGAACTGTCTTTTTCAATAGCATTCTGCAGGTCTCTCCAGACTTGGAAGGTGAGGGAGACCTTTCTATGTTCTCATAAAAGCCATTAAGGAAAAAAAAGGTGATTATGGAAGTTCTTTACTGGAGCCTCCTCAATACCTATGCATTGGCAGGCTCCAGTTTTATGAGAGAACAGTGAAGATTTATTCATTTTTAAGGTCAGAAGTGTTTCTTGTTGCCAGGGAAGGCTGTGGGTGGATCATGGCTTCTGCAGCTTGTGCTGCAGGTTCCCAGCCTGCACCCTCAGGCTCCCCAGCCCTGGAGACTCCTCTTCATCCCTTCTTCCTCTGGCCTGGTATCTCCTTGCAGACCCCATGAAGGTTACAACAGATCTCAAACACTGTCTGTAATGGAGCTTTGCCTATGTGAACCTACTGAAAACAAGCTTAAAGCTTTTAAACACCAATTATTTCCTTCTAGAATTAAATGTTTATTCCCTGAACTCCCTTTTAGGTTTCAGCTGACAAATCTCATTGTAATTAATTTGAGCTCTATTGTGAGTACATTTTCCAAGGGAACAGAAAGCAGATGTGATAAATGCCTGAACACGAGATTTAACCTAACATCTGTTGTTTTAAAGAATTACAAAACAAACTGTATTTTGTTTATGTTTAGTTGGTAGATGATACACCTAATTTTCCATTGTAGTCTTTTTCAGGTTACATTGAAGACATCTGATAGAAATGTGCACTAAATTAAACTCATTTGACCTGTCCAGTTTGCATGGTTATGACAAATTAGTGCTATTTTTGCAATAGTGATCATATAGGTGGTATTTCAGATAAAATTAATCTGTTACACACAAGAGAAGTCAAACTCTTTCTGGAAGACAAGAAAGTGAAAAGGATCCATCACGAGCGTGTATGATGCACTTGTATGATGCTTAACTATGGAATTACTGGGCTAATTAATATTTTTAGCATAAGCATATGCTTAAATCCTTTGCTGGATTTAGACACAAATAAATTAGGATTAAAAAGTAACTACTTGACAAATACTTCTGGAGATGGAGGCTAATTTATCCTCTCCCTAAGATGAAAAGAAAGCATATGAGATGCATGTCACAGACTCTGCATTTCCTCCACAGTGATTTTAAAAAGTTGGATAAGAAAGTACTTGAATGTTCAAGTTTGCTTGGGCTGGAAATTCCAATTGGTTTAACTAGAAAAGGTGTGGCATGCACAGACCTGGCAGTGGAATGCTGACAAATGGAGGTGACACTTCCTTACCCTGCTACTGAGCAGAAATCAACTCCAGCCTGTGAATGCCAAGAAGGGTGAAAGCAGTTTAGATTATTGCTTATTTTAAAATCATTGTACCAATCACTTTTACTAATTATTGAAAAAAGAATAAGATATTATTACAACATTACAGTGCATTGCTGTTTGTCATGCTACACCTCATTAGGGCTCATTTCAGGATCAAGTCACAAAGTTAAGTACTCTGCTCTGAAGTTTAGGGTTTCCTATGCAAACACCATGTTTGGCTGGTGTGGTAAAATCCTCCCTGCACGTCTCAGAATAATGATTTGGATTTGGAGCTTTTCTTTAAGAAAACACATAATCTTCCCTGTATTTCCTTGGTGCTTGTGCGTTACTGGAGCGCAGCGAGCAGCAGCCACATCGATGCTCCTGTGTGGCAAGGTCACAACTGGCTGGTGACAGGGCTCCTACAGACAGTGTCCTGTCAGGGGGTGCCTCTGGCACGGGCACAGCAGCACCGCTGCAACCCTGCAGCCCCTGTAACCGCTGCAACCCTGCAACCCTGCAACCCTGCAACCCTGCAGCCCCTGTAACTGCTGCAACCCTGAAACCCTGCAACCCTGCAGCCCTGAAACCCTGCAACCCTGCAACCCTGCAACCCTGCAGCCCCTGTAACTGCTGCAACCCTGAAACCCTGCAACCCTGCAGCCCTGAAACCCTGCAACCCTGCAACCCTGAAACCCTGAAACCCTGCAGCCCCTGTAACCGCTGCAACCCTGAAACCCTGCAACCCTGAAACCCTGCAACCCTGCAGCCCTGCAGCCCTGAAACCCTGCAGCCCCTGTAACCCCTGCAGCCCTGCAGCCCTGCAATGCTGCAGCTGTGTGAGTGCTGAGCGCGGGCAGCCTCTGCTGGGAACGAGGGAAGGCCCTGCAGCATCCCCTTCATTTGCTGTGTGAAGGAACAGGGGGCACAGAGGAGTGAGGCTCCATGGAAAAGAGGCTGATGGCAGACTGATTTCGTTGCCAATTAAATAGATTGCATGGCCCCTTGTTAACTTCTGCCCGTCCACCAAATGAGCAGCCAGCCTGAGCAGAATAAGATTACTTTCTCCTTTTACATAAACCTTTCACATGCTATCCCCCACTGTTAATTAAGTAGATTAAAGGTTCTGGCTTCCTTGAACTTCTCTTTTCTTGTCTGATACACTTTGAATTAGATGTAATCATTATAAAATGATCAGAAGAAAAGACTGATTTTTTTTCTCACTTTCTAGGTATTGTGGGTATTTTTAGGTACCACACTTAGCAGATACAGCAAAAATCCCTGCAGGTGGATGCTTAAAGTGGTTATAAAAGCCACTATTAATTTGGTTTAATTTCCTTGATATAAAAAAAAAAGAATCTTATTTTGAATTTTCAGCAAGAGTAATTTGTCTGTCAGTGGACACATTCTCCTCCTTCAGGGTTGAATCTTTGTTGTTGTTATTGTTCTAGGTAAAAAGAGTAACTGCTTAATCAAAAAGTAGTGCCATTAAAAATGTTAATGAGCTTTGTATCCAGTCTTATTCTAGTGTAGTTCCACTGACTGTGCCACAATTTCTCTTGATTTACTTTGGCATAAGCGAGGCATAAGCAGAATCCATCTCGGGTTAGCCACAGCTTTACTGTAATCCATGAGGTCAATGAGAGCACAAAAGGAAAGAAGCTCTACATAATCAGAAATCAAATAATACAATTCCCCCTACAGCTCACTTAGTGCTTGCTGCTGATGTCAAACATATGTCCAAGCCCACACTAGAGGCACCACCAGCAGCTGCCCAGGGGAAGAGCAACAAGACCAGTCGTGTGCCTGAGCCCTGAGACTAGAAATGGTTTTGATTAAATTCATGTCATTTTACAGGCAGGTGCAGCACTCTGATATCTTTATGTTTATTCTGCAGTTCACCCGCCTCCTTCTATGGCAGGAGGAAAAAATGTTGGAACACATCATTGAAGAAAGGAAGAAAAAAAAGAAAGGGAGGAAAACAAACTGAAAAAATTGAACTTGTCAGTATGAGCAGGGAGAGGGATGTAACTGCAAACAACCTGATGTGGCTCAACTCAACCGAGACCATGGAGCAATTCTCTGTGCAGCAGCAGAGCTGCAGCGAGCCTGGCTTCTAGGTGGGGACTGGTTTATTAACTTCAGTAAGATTGCTTCACTGAGTGGGATGAGCAGGACCTGGGTTTTAGAAAACTGCAGAGAATATTATTGTAGGGTTCTCAGATATTTTTCCCTGTTTAAATTGGCTCAGCAGGCCTTGCAAAAATCCCTGAGGGTTTGAACAAAAAATTATTTGCAGTTTCCTAGAGGCCAATAACTGTTTCTCCTCTAATCAGATATTGCCCTGAAGGGAGTTTTGGTCTCCCTGTGGATCAGGCATCAGTAATCTAAAGTTACTTAAATGGGCCCAATGCCTGCTTGCTGGCATGTTTTAAAGAGGGTTAGTAGTTTATTTTACATCCAAGTCCACAAAGGCTCAGGATGATATACAGTGTGTGGTAAGATTACATGGTAAAAGTTTCTGTCCTTGATGATATTAGTGCTTGGGCACACTTTTGACAAAGACATACAGCTGTGATTTTCCTACCTTGAACTTGAAAGAGAAGTCAGGATTTAATTTTATGTCAGCACCCGGAGGCTCTTTATTTCTTGCCTTTGCTCTTTATTGCTCCCACACTGCAAACACAGAAGTCTCCAATAATACAGCCTATGGAATCAGAAATGCAGGGTCATGCAGTGCTTGCTATTGGCCCCTGAAGTCCAACTTGGGCACTGCTATAAAAGCAGAGACTCCTCTGCCATTGACTCTCCTCTTCCACTGCTGTTGGCCTGGGAACGCGGGAGCACTTACTGACCACAGAGCTCTTCTTCCAGACACAAATGGAACAGTTTTTTCCAAAGGGGCCACTGATCTTCGCCTGTGGAAGCTGTCACTGGCCAACAGTTCCAGTCTGAGGCCTCAAGTTGATCGTCATACACCTGCTCCTCATGGTTGATATGCAAGGGCTTTGGCAGATCAATGGCAAAATTAAATTCCAGAGTCAGACTTGGCTTTAATATTTTTTTAATAGATTTGAGTTTATGTGAGAAGGGAAAGGCAAATCATTAAGAGGATTTCAACCCTTTCCTTTTTTTTTTCCTTTGTACCAGCAGTGTCCTGGGCCAGCTGATGCAAGTGAACCCCCTGTTAATTTTGTTAAGTTCCTGGCAAGCATTGATGGGTGCTGTGCTAGCAAGGAGTTGCCTGCAGCTGTGGGTTGAATGCTCTTCTTTTAGTCTTTGTATGAGCTCACATAATTTTGAATTTCTCTTGCATGATATTGGTGGTAGATCTTAAAATACATTTTGGATCAGACAGCTGAGTGTTTCCCCATTTTCAGGGATTTGTAGTGTTTTGTGATGGTTGTACAATGACCAATTCAATAAGCACTTGTTTTGCAGTTTGAGGTAGCTAATGGATTTCAAAGCCATTTGCTATTGTAATTTTTCGGCCTAATTGTTTTCTGTCTGTAACTGTATGCCTTCACTTCCAGGACTGACTCTTACATGTAGTGAGACTGATGCAGATTCTGTCCACAAAATGACACTGTTCAATAGCAATCAGGGATGCAAACAGATGAGACAGAGGCTGCAAGATTATTTTCATCTGCCACTTGAAATGCAATTTCTAACCTGCTTTTGGAAAAAATGACACCCCAGTCCGAGAAAGTGGGTAACCTATCATTTTATGAGGCAATAATTTAAAACTGTTGGGCAGCTGACTAATGAAAGAGACAAACAGGCTGTACATGAGTCAAATTTCTGAGTTGGTTTTACAAAGGTGGTTTTTGCACAGGCTCCAATTTATAACCAATGTGCTTTTTGAGATCCTTGATTTGGTGTGGCATGTGGGAAGGGACTTGTAGGTCAGCACCATGTCTAACGTTAATGGGGTATCTAGTTTCTGTAAATATTGATTTCTCTTTGAACAGGTTGACTTTAATTTGTTTTTAATTAGTAATGGCAGATGTTCAGCTGGGAGAACATCTAGGGATCATTATTCTAATAATGTCCTATTAGCTTTTAAACCTTCCTCTTAATGTAAATCTGTAATTAGAGTGTTGTCTCTATCTGCTGCATCCTACTACCAATTCTATCTGTAAGCCAATACAGTGGGATGCCAAAAAGCTGCAGGGATTGTAAATTGTGTCTTATGACTCTGTGTTTTGGGTAATTGCACACTGAGGACAAAGCAGAATAAAGCAGCAGAACCACAGCAGCTGCCCCCACCTCCTCCCAGTCCACAGGAAGGATTTTCCCTTGGCTGGAGGATGCTTTGAGAGCGAGGTGGAGCAGTGGCTGTGTGTGTGTCCCGCTGGCACAAGCAGAACCTGTGGGCAGAGCAGCCCTTGGGGAGGGTGGTGCTGTGTCCCACAGCCCTGCCTGCAGGAGTGCCTGAGCTGATGTGTGCTGCCAGCCTGAGGAGGCTTTCCCTCTGCTGGAAGCTTTTGGCTTGGTGTGTGTTTAGAGGAAAGTTCCTCCCGTAGGTCATTGCTTCCCCGGCTCACCCGTGTGCAGCTCCCAGCACAGCAGCACTGACTGGACCCTTCCTTGTGTGATTCCTTGAAGAGATCTTGTATCCACACAGCTCCTCTGCTTCCCACCAAGCCATTCCAGCATCAAACTGACTGTGAGTCACCAAAGCATCAGCGAATCAGAGCTGTCTGTAGGTGTAAAATTTAGCTGGTTTAGTGGTTTTATCCAGGTACCTTGTCTCTTACAAACAAAACCCAACACATTTCATTCACAGGTCTCTGGAGGCATATTCACTTTTACCCACATTGATCCTTCCTCGCAGATCCTTTGCATCTGTGGATCCCAAAGGAGAAGTTAATGTCCTTTTTTATACATATTGCAAACCAGCTGTGCAAAGACCTTGTTAACTGCTTACAGAAACGTTGGCCTTTTGATGGAGTTCATCATGGAGTTCAGGAGTAAATCCACAGTCCCCTGCTCCCACCCCAGTGTGTTACTCACAAAACCCTAACCCCATTCATATTTTCTAGTGCAATAGAAAATGCTAGTCCTTGCCATCAGACAGGAGGTATATGTGACCATGTCTATATATATTTCATGTTTCCCTTGAAAATATACTGTCATTAAACTTCTTCAGTGTTGAGGTTTTGTCTTGTACCCGCATTGAAACAAAACTACGCTCTGAAAAGCTCACTCCAACTTTCCAGCCTCCTGGAGGCAAACCTTGAGTGGTATAAATCTGCCATGCTGCCTCTGAAAGATTTATTTCTAGTCCTGCAGTGACGTGATAATTTTGACTTACCTGCAGAAGTTTCCTGTCTTCTTCTCTTCCCATCCCTCTCACTGTAACTTTCTCTTCTCTTCCTGTGGGCACAGTGCTTAGCCACCACTTCAGTTTAAGATAAAAAATAACAGTCTGAGGGAAAAGCCTCTCTTCTGGACCACTCTTGAAAGGTCACTCCAGACCCATGTGGCATGCTGAAGTTACCAGAACCTGCTGACCTGTTTCTCTTATTTATTCTACAGCCTTCACACTGACAGAACCTTCCTTTAGTAATCAGATAACCTGCACAGATGGAGTCAACAGGCAGCAGATGTAGGACAAGAACCCGATTTCGTATCTTCCTTTGCATTTCTTTTACAAGATGAAGATACCTGATACACGTGAAAGCCAGAAGACCTGTAGTGATAGCTAATAAACTGCTGTCCTGATATACATGCTGATAAGCCCATCTTATTTCCTTTAAATCCACACCCTGCTGCCTTGCAGGGTGCCAGGCAGTCTGGCTTGAAGACTATCCTGCACGTTACCTCGTGCTGGTTTAGGGAAGAAACTATTAGGGTTCTTTTTCTAATTACCATGTATTTCTCAGTGTTTAACTTCATTCTTTCATTCAGACTGTGCTTGAAGCATATCCTGCCTGATATGACTAAGCTGTTGACTCACTTCTTTTATGGCTGCAATAAAACTAGATCTAACGACCAATGTCTGGATATCAACCACCAACAGCATTTGCAAAAAAAATCCAGATTGTTCCTTCTCAGTATTGTGTGTCCTGGTATAACTTCCACATAATTTACAATATCAGGCGAGCGTGGCACTAGTGTAATCACAGTTTTGTTTTCTTCTTTTATAAAGATTATCTGCTTGGCTTTAGCATTATGCCAATCCCTCCAGTTCTGAGTTTTAAATAGTGCTTGCTTGGAATCTGTCCCTGTAACCATTAGTGCTGGTAATTGCACTCAAAGGCCTAAAGTAGACAATTAGCCTTGCACTGGGCCCCAGAGGTTTCATAATTCTATAAATTTGGAGCTCTCCTCAGTTTTGCCATCCATCTGGGGTAATTTGGTGGTCTCTCAGCCCCTGCTGTCATCTCAGGTGGGCTGTTGCCTGTGACTGTAGTGTCACATAGGCATGGGGAAGGACAAGCATCCGATTTTGCTTGCAGGTTGACCGCAGCAAATTTCTGCAGTGCAAGGAAAGCTGGGGTGAGCATCTGCAGGAGAACGTGACCCTAGCACTTCTGCTCATGTCTTCTCCAGGGTGAGAATGGGGCCTTTTCCTTGCCAGTGGCAAAATAATGGACTATTTGATGTAGAACAGGGCAGGGATGGGAAGGAGAATCAGGGACCTGGAACTGATTCCCTTGAGCCTCCACCATCTGCTGTTCTGAGGAAAGCCCACAGTAATTCTACACAATCAGTCCAGACTCAGGGAAATGATAGGTTTTAGCCCTAAGACATCTGCAATTGCAAGACTCCCAAATTGAGATTGTATCACAATATTTGATGCTGGACTCATTCAATTACATAAGATTCTCAGTTTCATTTAAAAAAAAAAAATGTTTCTGTACTGCAGAGTAGCAAAGATTAGCTTGCACATATGAGCTGAGGGACTAGGCAAGGCTTACAGGCCAAAGGACTAAAGACTCTCACTTTTGTTTTTTAACATCTCATGATTTTAGAATCTATCCCACAAGAGGCCCAATCTCATAATGGGAAGTTGCTTTCAGTGAATGCAAAGTTTCATTTTTTAAAAAAAGTAGCAAACCAAACAACAGTATTTTCAGCAGATCTGAAGCTTTCTGTGAATTCCAATGACATTCAGCAAATACTTTGGGAGAAAAACTGGAGACATTTGCTTTGGATAAGCTGAATAATTTTTCTCAAGTATTCTAGCTTTTGCTTTGAAACAGCGTTTACATTCCAAAACTGAGTTGTTATTTAAAAAGTAAATTAAACAAAGAAAATAAACAAAAAACCAATAGGGGATGATTTTAAAAAAAATTGGAAGGTACAGACATTTAGATTTGACAAATTATACACCCATTATATGTACAACTCTTATTCTGGAGATCAGGCTTTTTTGGGGATGAATGCTTCAGGGAAAGCTGCCCTGAAAAAATAAACTGAGGCTGGATTTTACATATACTGCACTGGTTTGTGTCCTTAGTACCAATGGAGAAAAACCCAGCACTCCTGAGAATGTTGCTTCTTTCCTAAAGACAGTAGAAGTTTTTTTGATGTGCAAGAATTGGACTTCCTTTGGATTTCCTTTCCTTTGGCTTTCTTGTCTCGCCACAAACTTGGATCACCTGACTGTCTCATCTTCCTAGGTGTCATCAGCAGGACCTAAAAATACAATCTAAGCCTCGGTTCAAAAGATGTTCTGAGGTTATGTTGGATCATTTTGTCAAACTCAAGGATGCTAATCCTGAAATCTGGCTCTTTTTCTGACTGCTGCTTCTTGCTGCCTCTCAGGGGCTTTCCCCTGGGCTCTGAGCCCTGCCAGCTTTACCTGCAGGGTAACACAGAGCATGGGGCTGCAGTGGGGAGCAGGGCTGTGCTCCCCTCCTGCAGCACAGCCAGAGCTCTCCGAGTGTGCCAAGGAGGAGAGCACTGCCAGCACCAGTGTGACAAGGAATTCTTCTCTTCTGTTGCCACAATTTCATGGAATGGAAGCTCTTTAAGGTAGGGAAGATCAATTTGCTTTCTGTACAGTGTCCAGAATGAGCTGAGGATTTCAGACCTTCCAGGTGTCAGCTGATGCCATCATTTGTATTAACCAGGTAACTGCTACCAGTGCCACCACTGGTCCACATTGCTTTAAGAGTCTACAGACTTTCTGGAAACATCTGACCTTACAGGAAATGATCCATACACTAAGGCTGTTTGGAGAAGGACACCAGTCCTTTATCTGTATTATTTCATGTGAAGTTCTGCCTCTGAGATTCCTTAAATAAACAAAAAAAGCTGGAGAGGAAATGGCCTCTTGACAGTTTTGGAGGAGTTTTGGGGAGTTTTGGGGAGGAAATAGCACCCTAGCTTTCCTCTCTGACAAAAGCAAGCAACAGTCCCAGGGAGATGTCTGAGGATCTGGTCCCACATTTGGAATTCTGCCTGAGAAACCCCACAGGGTGGATTTATGCAGCTCTCACAGGGTCCAGGATTCCTGGAAAAAAAGGGACTTTTCAGTGTAGCTGAGCAAAAAGTCTTTATGCCCAGCTCTAGGAGCAGAACTGACTTTTGATAAGTGGTTGAGTGGTTTTAAACAATGAAAAATTAAAATAATCATTCAATTAAATGTGAGCAGATGCCCTGAAGTGAACTGGTGTGGCCAGATTTACAGTCTTATTGATGATAATGCATGGAAGCATTTGATCATTCTTATTTCATGGCTCTCTTGTTTAATATTATCCTTTTTTATAGATGAGGATGTTTAAAAACCTGGGTTAAATTTTTGCAGCAGTGATACCTTTTCTGAAAAAAAAAAAAAGGAAATTTCCAGGAAGAGTTCAGCTAGAGTATGCTGAGCCAGAGACAGGTCTTACTCAATTTTATTTAGAATAAATTTTAAAAGCTATTTATATATCTATAGATGAGATTTAACAACTGGGATTTTCAGAATCTCTTAGGCAACAGTCCCTTTGAATATTTTTTGAGAAACAGGAGATTATTTCATGTGGAGACAGAAATCCCTATTATTAGGACAGCCCTGGCCCATTTGCTCCCCTGAGGGCAGGAGCTGCTTAGCACTTGCAGGGGCTATCATTGAATGAAAGCAGGATCTAAACCCCTTTTTAAAGAAAAAATGCCCCTTTTAAAAAAATATTTTGTCCTATTGTTTTGTAAAAACTAAAAGCTTCCCCTTTAGCAGATGTCATCCCTAACTATCTTGAATGTACTTCATTGTTACCCAAATATTTTTTTCATGGTTTGGGTTTCTTATTTTAGCTTACTTTTACACTCATGTAAATGTTCTGAGTTAAGGGAACATGGTGGGGAGAAGCCCCAGCTTGGGGATCCTTCGTGTTATTGCATTCAGAAAATGGAAAGTATTCCTGTACACTGGGTCCTAGCATAAAACACCTTGCTGCCTAATCCCCAGGTATGGGGAACTGCCCTGTGGAGCCAAAACAACTTACAAGTCCTCATTTTTGTTTAATTCCCGTGAGCTGTACTGCAGGCCTGTTTCCTTTTCCGCTCCAGCCCACAGCAGAGCCGTGGTGTTGAGCAGGTCCTGCCTGCCTGAGCCTTCCCTGGAGCTCTGCAGTCTGGAGCCACGGTGGGAGCTGAGCTCAGCACATCCCCAGAGCCCCCAGTGCCAGCCCAGAGCCCCCCGTGCCAGCCCAGAGCCCCCAGTGCCAGCCCAGAGCTCTCAGTGCCAGCCCAGAGCCCCCAGTGCCAGCCCAGAGCTCCCAGTGCCAGCCCAGAGCTCCCAGTGCCAGCCCAGAGCCCCCAGTGCCAGCCCAGAGCTCCCAGTGCCAGCCCAGAGCCCCCAGTGCCAGCCCAGAGCTCCCAGTGCCAGCCCAGAGCCCCCAGTGCCAGCCCAGAGCCCCCAATGCCAGCCCAGAGCTCTCAGTGCCAGCCCAGAGCCCCCAGTGCCCTGGCTCAGGGAAATGCTCACCTCAAGCTCAGCACACAAGCTGTCTCAGGGACACTGGAGCACCACAGGGCAGCAGACTGGCCTCTTCCCTGCCAGAGCTGGACACTAATGAGGTGACCTGTCTTAAAAGCACTTTGTCTCAAGGCTGGCTTTGTCCTTTTGCTTACCTGTGGTCCATTGTGTCATTTTCAGGAGCTTTTCCTTGTCATTTCTGTGTATATGTGCTGGTCCTGCTGAATTTCTGATAAATCAGGCAGTAGCTTCCCCCCACTGAAAATGAAGAAGGTGGTGCAAGTACTGAAAAGCAAGAAGAGTGCAAATAATTACTTCCTTGGAAAGGTGAAATGTGGTTTACCTCATTACAGTAAACTAATTAAAGCTGGGCTCAAATCCTGTCCTTTGGGCTACACATTAGTACCAGGTGATAATATGGCTAAATACACATAAGTCAATGGGTAATAAAAGTCCCTATTTGTATTAATCTAGCAGAACAAGCTTTGTGCCTTCCTTTGGGTTTCTAAGGCTGAGCATTAACAGCTTGTCTGGAAACAATGCTCTAATGCCTCTATCTGACCTTTCAGAGTAGCACATGGCAGCATGAACTTGGGAAGGAAATACAGCTCTGGATGAGCAGTTCATTTTCTGGAGGCAGAGCTTGTAAAATTACTGCCAGCTAAGGTCCTGCTCAGGCTTGACCTCTCTCTAAGCTACCTGACACCCCAAAATGCTTCTCTTTCAGTTCAGGTTGTCCTCAAGAGGTTCACATTTTCCTTCACCATCAAGGTGACTGTATAGGCTCTATTTGAGAGCTGGATGGATTTCCCAATCTCTTTTTTATTTTTCTGTCTTCTTTTCCCAAATCCAACACCAAAAATACTTTAGAGGTATTTCAACAGGTTCCCTGCAGAAGTTGCACTGGTATTTTTGGGCAGTGAATACTCAGTATAGCTCCTCCTTTCTTGTGTCTTGATTTCAGTGGATTTTGCATTAAACTGGCCTCTAATTATCTGTCTATCCTTACTGCAGCATTTGTAGCTTTGCATCTGAAAGGGATTTTCTAATTTCTCACTATTCACCAGCCTGAACTAGAAATAACTGACCTGTCAACGAGTGTAGGAAAACAAATGAGATGAAGAATGCCCACAAAGTCAGACATCAGGTTGCATTTTTGAGAATTGCAGGGAGCATGAAGCTCAGTTCTAGTCTGAGGGAAAAGAGCAGCATGAGCAGCTCTTACATGGGCAGAAGTGTCATTTGGAAGGTACTGCTGATGTTGGTGAATTCTTAACCATGGATAAGCAAAGGAATGTCGAGTGTCTGCATTTGGGGAACTATAGGGCAACAGCCTTAACATCACTTGGAACCTCGGAAACACTCCTCTAAGGCAAAATGAAAAAGTCAGCTTGAAGTGTGGAGTCTAAAATTAACTGTTTTGATTTGGTTTTGAACTCTTAAACAAATCCTTTGAGAACATTAATCAGAATCTTTACTTTGACAGAGCCTTATTCAGTATAAAACTGTTGAACAAATTCAAGTAGGAGTTTTTTTAATTTAAAGAATTCCTTTCAGAGATGCCTGAAGTGAAGGAATACCTATGATCTCTGCTAAATGGTACACTATGGTGTTCTTAATAGGATCAAAAGATTATGTGTTATTTTCTCAAAGGCTTTTAACATGAAGGACTATTGAAGAAAAGTCTGTGGACCTTGTTCAATGAAAAAGCAACATCTGTAAAGTGGAAAGTGTGCCTTCCTCACAGCAAAGGTTAATTGTCAAAAAGGGTGGTAGTTACGAATTACATCTTGGTAAATTGGAAACTTCTGAAAATACTGTGTGAGGAGTTGGGTGGTAAAAAAACCCCTCCAGATGGCAGACAGGAAAATTAAAGGTGAGGAGAAGGTGAGTGGCACACTGTGCACAAAGTCTGAACTAACACTTTTCTTTGATTAGAAATATGCCAGCTAAATATATTTTTTTTAAAAAAAAAAACTTGTCTGAGTCAGAATCTGAAAAAGGTTACAAGAATAAAGCTTTTCAGAATGTTTATGAACCACAGGGGAATGTAAATCCCACTTGAGTTTTACAAGCCCAGAGACACTGTGCTGGACTCTTATTTTTGTGAATCTCTTTGTACATATTTAAATAACGTTCCATCATTTTTTCCCCTTTTTTGGAATGGTAGTGCAGATTTCTTTGCTCAGCAGAACGGATTTTAAAGAATCTTTCAGTGAATAAGAAGCTGTAAAAGTCTGCTGGTTGCCACAAAGTTTTTGGGTACTGAAAATTAATCTGCATGGGAAGACATTCTCTGCCTTAAACATGTGGGAATTTTGCAGAAATATGGGGGAACAGAGTTTTTTTCGATCAAATTTGACCATGCTGAAGATCAGTGATTCTGTAAGTGATGGCAGCTGCTCTGAAAAAAGTTATCAATAAAAGACACAGTACCCAGAAGGGAACACTGTGGATGCTTGTGAGGAGTCAGAGGACAGCCTAAGCCCCAAACTGTTCCCATCTTTATGATGCATTGCATATAATTAAGAGGAATGATGAAGAGACTGAAGGCAGAGCCCTCTTGAGCAGAATGCAAGGTGAAATGGTCTCTGTGTACTTATTGAATCTAATAATTTACATCTCATTGAATCCAATCAAGTTAGCAGTTTATCACATTAAGATTGCATTAAGTTGGTTGTCTCCAGTGAGGCTGAATTATTGCTGGAGGGAATCCTACAGCTCCGTGCTCAGGGCTCTTCTATTCCCCAAATAAAAGGTCCAGCTTTGGCTGGGATGTGCAGCAAGAAATAAAAATATCCTTTGCAGGAGCCGCCTTGCCTGGTGTAGTTCCATGTTGTGTGTGCTGCTGGTGGGATACAGCTCCACACTCACATCTTGCTTACACCCAGTCACTGAAATGTCACTGAAATCAGCAGGGTTGTGCTGAGTTTTCCTTCTTGCAGCTGAGGGCTGATCAAGTCCTTTAAATGTGGCTTTGTGACAGAAGGCAGCTGCTAGCCAGGTGTGTTGGTGGATGGCAGCAGCAGTGGGTGTATAATCCTGCTTTATCCTCACCTACTGAGGCTATGCAGGAATGGCTTCTTACTGGAATATTTTGAAATTCAGAACTTTAAGTTAATGGGGTGTGATTAGAAAGAAGAAAGCAAAGTGCCCAGTTTGAAGTTGTTTCAGTGACAGCCCACAGGCTGCAGAAATAGAGAGCAAGAGTGAGGGACAGAGTTAATCTCAATGCTGAGAAACTGAAGTTAGAAAATGAGATATTTTATGTAGCCCAGTTTCAATATCCCAGATTGCACTAAAAATACCAAGTATTTTTGTAACTAACTCTTGCTTATGAGGCAAAACCAAATAACTGTGCTTTTTTTTTTAATCTCTAAGTACCCAGCTTGTTAATTGGAATGAACTTGAAGAGAGCAGAGCTCTGTAGAGACTACTTGAATGCTGTATAGATTCTTACAGAGAATTTTGCCACTTTGGTGGAACTCTGTTGGGCAGCTTTACAGTCCTGGGGGAAGATTCCTGTTATTCCTTTCAGAGGGTCGCAGGAACATTTCCCTGCCTGTGGGAGACAGCCCCCATGGGGCAGGTGGATGCACTGGTGGGTACAGCTGAGACTCAGGACAGCTCAAAAGTCTTCTGACCTGCTGGGTTTTCTGTTTTTGTCCCCTGTTTTTGCTCCTGCAGGGATGGGCATGGCTGGTGCCATGCAGGATGTGCTTCAGGGCTGCTGTTCCCACATCCTGCTCCAGCCGGGAAGGAGGGCATTGGAGGGGAGTGTGCTCCTGCTGACCCCAAACCTGAACGTTTCAGCCAGAAGGTAGAAAGCAAAGGAAGGAAACCGTGGGAGAAAGTGAGTTACTCTGTGTAGCTTACAGGTGTGAGGACAAATGTTTTCATTGGAAGTGAACTTTTAAATAGCATTTTCTTCCAGATTGCAGCTGCTTGTTGCACAATGTCACAAAGACCATTGGTTTGATGATCCATTCTGCTCTGCAGCTTTCCCACTCTGCAGCCTGCTCACTGCTGCTCACTCTGCTGAAGAGTGTGCAGAGAAGGGTTTTTAATATTTTTTTTTTTTTAATAGCTTGTGGGCAATTGATCTAAGATTACCAGTATCCTGCAAATTGGTTGTCATTATTTAAACATCAGATTGAGAATTTTTGCCCTAGAGCCTGGGCCAAATAAATATGGCTTTGCTGGAAATGGTTTTATAATAATAATTTGAACATGAGCTGAGGAGAGGGGAAGGCCTTCGTCTCACTGTCCATATTTCATTAGAGTTCACCCCAGCACAGTAACACGGGAATCATCAGAAAAGGCAGCTCAATTTCTATCAAAGACTCCACTTTATTTTTCTTGGGGCTTGCAGTAGCTGTAAACTGTAGGTTTGTTTTGGAAGAGGCTGGATGAAGCAGAATTCCACAGAGGCTAGATGAAAATCTAGGTATTCCTAAATTATAATAATTCTGGATTATATATATATATATATATAATTATGGGATTACTGGAAAGGCATTTAAATATATACTGCATTTTCAGAATGAAATGCAGGTTTTTAGTAAGTTCCTATTTAATTTCTGCATCTACTGAGAGTCAGTGGAGCTGCTTCTCAATAGTGATCCAATGTTCATGTCCACATTTAGCCCAGGGAGAGTAATTAGGCAGGTGCTGTACCTGACCTCACTTGCCAGAGCCCTCTGGACAACTGGGCTGCATTTCAGGTCCTGCAACACTTAAATTAGCTGTGTTTTTCCCTCAGCTGACACCTTACTTGTAATCAAGTGACACTTTCAGTCCTTGCAAAGACCTTTCAGTTTTCGGAAGGGTTCACACCTATTTTAATTCAGCCAGACCTTGGTGCAGAGCTGGGGCTGCAGGGACATGCACAGAGTGAAGCTTGGCTGGTTTAACAAAGGTGACTTTGAGCTACCACTGTGCTCCAGTAATTGTGAGATTGGTGAGCTCTGAAGGAAAACTGTGAGGGAAACTAGATTCTATCTGGCCATGATCTCTATTTGCCATCATTTACATGCTTCTGAGACAGGAGCACCATTAACACTTACAGCTGATTTTATGTGAAGTGTCATCGAGTCACTGTGTTAGTCCTGCTATTTTTAAGTCTGACTTTTACCATCACAAAAGAGATTAAATACACTAGTGAATGGAGTCACTATGTTTAAGATTTGGCCAATGAGCAGCTGAGCAGAAAAGACTTTAAGTCATTCCATAGGTAAAGATGTTCTTTGCTGATTTTGCTCTTTTGCTAGGTTTATACAACAGTGAACACAATCAATTTAGAGACTATATTCCAAATAATCAATGTGTTTTTCACAGTGAAATAACAAAAAATATTGAGAAGTGCTGTTTCAGTGATTTCTCCCGGTGAACAGTTTAAAACAGCTGTTGTGTTTTGACAACATGGAAAATCCAATTTCCAGCCTTGAGAAAACGCTTTATTTTTTAAAATTGGGCATGTTTATTAAACTCTTAGAAGTTAATGGAAACAACAAAAAGCCAATAAGGTTCACAGAAGAAATAACAAGGTTTCTCTCCTTATAAAACCACCTTTGCCTGGGATGGCATTTTGTGTTCCTCCCTGCAGGAAGGTGGCTGGTCCCTGGCACAGGGTGAGGTAGGCTGGGTCAGTGGCAGGACTCACAGGTGCCCATCAGGACAGAATAACCCTAGAAAACCTCTCAGAAGCTGTGAGCAGCTGCTCACCCTCAAAGCCAGGAATTGCAGATGAGCTCGTGAAAGCAGCACCTCCCAGGAGAGTCCGTGAGCCCACCCCGTACCCAGGCAGGTCCTGAGCCTGGGCTTTCCAGGGGTGTTCAGTAGTGAAGGAGCTGCTTTGACTCTGCTCCCAGACAAATATCTGGGGTTCCAAAGGGAGCAGAGCGAGGCTGGTGTGTCCCCTGGCCAGGTGGTGTGGAGGAACAGGAATTGGAATTATATTTTATGCAAGAAGGCTCAGTGATCCTGCCGAAACACTTGGCCTTGGGGAAGGATTATCAAGCACAACTCCCACTTATTTTTTAATATGCAGAAGAGAGAACAGTTTGCTCTTATCTACTCCATTCTACTTGGTTTCCAGGTTTTCTTTCTAGCAGTCAGTGCCTACCACAAGCTTGGCAAATGACCCAGAGAAGAAAACACGTGGAATGACTCTCTGGTAGGAATGGAAATGGCAGTGGGAAGGCTCAAACAACCAGACCAGAGCCAGGTTATGTTATGGAAACAAGGACTGCTGTAAAGCAGGCGAAGGGCTCTCTTACTTCTCTGCAGAGTAAACTAAATAACAAGGGAGAAGCCCATCTTCTCTTAGGCATATAAAGAAGACATCATAAACCATTTAGGTCACGAGAAGCAAGGGAAGAGATGCATTTAATGGACTCTAGGTTAGAGCTGTAGAAGATGAATAGATTCCTTGGAAATAGCTGGCATTTGGTTAAAGCATCCTTCAGCACAGAGCCCAGCTGTGACCCTGTTTCTCTGTAGGGCTATTCTCAGTGCCAGGTGCCTGACCCTGACGAGAGCAGTGGCTGCTGGGCTGCCAGTCAGAGATGTTGAGTGAGCCCCAGTTGTTAGAAGAATGTGTGTCTTTATTCCTTTTCAATTAACGTCACCATGTATAAATCTGCTGTGGGACTCCAGCGATAAAGAAAACTGACGTGCACCACTCCAGCGCAATAAATCTTTGGGCTCTGGCTGTGGGGATGCCAAATCCACTCGTCAGCTTGTTATTCTTCAGCCCATCAATTGTGTGGCAGTTGTTGCTGCCTCTGAACACCATTGTTTGTGCAGAGGCAAAGCTCTGCTCAGGCAGCTGAAAAAATCCTGGAACTGAGAAGCTCAGGTTTTGCTTTTCTACACATTCTCAGTTTCCTAAAAAGGGCCCTGTCCCCATAATAATTTTAAGAGCCTACAGCTCGCCTTCTTGTCCCATTTCAGTACTGACAATTGTAGATTTTGGTTTTTCACTCATGCTTGTGTATCTGTGTGCACAGTGCATGCATGTGTGGGGAATGGTTCTGCACCAGCATTCCTGGTTCTGGAGTCAATCCAGGCAGAACTGACTTGCTCTCTCTGCTCTCTGTGTATTTCTGTAGGAAATGTTGTAGGAAGGATTTGTTCATGGCTGGGGCTCCTGAGTGTGTCTGGGTCCAGGTAGGAACACTTTGAATTAACCCACGCACAGAGAAGGTATCTCTTGGTGGTGAAATCTCTCAGCCTTGGGTTCAAAGAGGTCCTCTGCTCTGAAGATTTCTGACATTAGAGAAGTTGAACATTACCTTTCTTCAAATAAATCACATTATTTTTCTCAAGACCTCAGTGTCTTATCCAACTGGTGCCAGCTATAATCCAGCACATCAGGCTGGCTGATTGACGTATTTGCAAAAGCCATGCAGTTCCTAGTGATGGACCATTTGGGGCTTGTTCTCATCATAAGCTTTTTTATCATTATTCTCAAGGTAGAAGCCTGCCACAAATAATGTATGTAGTGTCTGGCATGCACTAGCTAATGGCCACCTGGCAGGATGGTTATTTTGCTACCTACAGTACTTTTTACTTGCATATTCTAGTGGGATGGGAACTGTGTAATGCTAACTGGGGTAATGATGGGCTACCTGCACAAGCCTATATATATGTCCTAGAAAACAGCTCCCCTTGGCATTCATTTGTTCTTTAAGCAGCTTATATTACACAGGCAATAGTAAAACCACAATTTAATATTAGAAAATATAGGTGAAATGAAAAAAAACCCACCCAAAACCAAAATAATAACATTGTACATAAATCATATTAGCCTATTTTTTTTCAGAACCACCTTTATTTCTCGAAGAGAAAGTGAGGGACTGTGAGAGTTGAAATTTCTTTTCTGAACAGTGCTTAGAATTATTTATGTCACACCATGACTGCAGTGCCACTATGGGATCCTGTCTTTATGGTGGCTGTATTGTGGCATGAAAGATGATGTTCCAACACAGGAGAGCAGTGACAATGTATTACAGAACCTGGAGAGCTTGGGAAGTGACTTGGGTTTGGGGAAGCTTGTGAAAATCATGTGGAAGGGAAAAAATCAGGGAAAATTATTTTAAGAGTGGATTTTATTTTTTTTTTTTCATTTCTTCACTGGCTATCTAGATTTTTTGAAAATAAGTTAATTGTTCAGAATTTCAACCAACTCCAAGGCTGAGCAAGCAACTCCAAAATGTTCAGTATTTGTCTTTACAGTTTGTCCTTACAGTGTTGGATCTGCACCTTTTCCTCCTTTACCTCCTCATTATCTGTAACAGTGAACACCCCCTGTAGATTCTCTCTTAAAAGCTGACAAAATTCAAGCAGCTGCAGGAAAAGCATTTTGTTGAAATCACCCATTGTTGTTTCTACATGAGTATCATTGGGTTTCAGAAAATATTTCTGAAAAAGGGAAACTTTTCAGAACAAAAGGGAAAAAGTAAGTGATTTTTGAGCAAGGGTATATGGTTGTAACATAATCTGTTTATAAGCCTGCATTATTATTCACATACTTTAATTTTTTGTGTTGACACAACAACCAAACCACTGAATAGCAAGTTGTTGGTGCTGGTTATGCCTTCCTTCTCCCTCCTATCAGGGAGTAATGTTTCTTTTTCCATCTATATATCCAAAGTAAATGTGATTGAACAATTCATAAAATAGATTAGCATATGGGATTGGATCTGCTTAAGCTCATGATGCATAAGCAATGCAGGATCAGGCTCATAAACTTTGTGAAATTTTCTGCTGCTTTCTGCATGCATTTAGCCCACTTAACTTGGAATCCACATTAAAAGTTAAATGCTTCAGAAGCCACCATCACTGTGTAACGTGTCAGAAGACCAGGGCTGTTAATGTTCTTGCTGTACTAAGATAAAATTGAACCAACACAGAATTTTCCAATTTTTGTTTAATTACCCGAGTCACTTTTTAATAAATTAGGAAGTTGTTTCACTTCTTGTAAACAAGTCTATTTGTTTGACATTCCATTCAACTCAATTCTTGCTTGAATTTTGGGTGTCACTTTATATCACTGTCAAGATGATGAAATTCAAATTGGTGATTAAAAACAACACCCTGAAGGATTTCATTTGCTTCTAAGAACCCTGAAAATGCAAGTGGTTCAATTCAGACCTGCCAGCTAAGACAAAGTTTCTGGAAATGTGAGACACCACTAATGAGAATTATTCATCCCCACCCATGGAGGTGGGCTTAGCTCTTTGGAAATTCTCTGAATATGCTCTTTGTTTTAGATACTTGGTGGACAGGAGAGGGACACAAAGAGAACACACTATTTCAGACACGTTGTTTCCAGTCTTATTTTTGCTTCTTTTCAGTTGCTATTTATTCTCAGCTATTATAATAATTCTGTACTTAATAAGCACCTAGATAACCAAACACAGACAGAAACAGTGATAAATAAAATATTGATGTTATCTGGACGTGCTGTGCTCCTGCAGCAATAAAGTAAACTATTTATACTGCTCTGAATAGCAGTGTAAATTATAGATCAGATAATTGTACCATGTGATTGTGAGATAATAGGATGAAACTGAACCAAAACAAACCAGATGTGTAAGGGAGCAGCCTTGCGCTCTGCAGTGGCTTTACAAGGATTAGCTGTGAGCTAGAGGGAAAGGTTCAGGTATTGTTGATGCCAACAATACAAACAAAACTTGTTGCCTGGGCTGCATCTAATGATAGCCAGTGATGAGAGCCTGTGCTTTGAATGCTACACAGAATAACAGATTTGAAGAGGGATTTTGGTCCAGGAATTTTAATTCAACCTCCTCCAGATTTCTAGAAATTTTGAAAAAGAATGATTAGTTTTATGTTTGAGATGTAAAGATTTGACTAACAATTCTGCATCAATTTTCTTTTTAACATGGATATGGTATTCTAAAAGAATGAATTGTGTTTTGGCAATATTTTAATGAAAACTGTCTTGTATTTGGTTGAGCTATTGGCAGGTTTTAAATGAAGGCAAGCTTCAGAGCCTTGCCAAAGTAGCACATTACTGATTTTTCCTCCTTGTCCTTAAATGACCAACTCTCCAAAATGCCAGAGAGAAAAGACAAGAGATACAGCATGCCATGAAAATCTGGCAGAAAAAGAGGGAAGGCATTCTCCGCAGGTGAAGTGTTTTCACTAATTCCTTATCACTGAATGTTCTCTTACAGCAGCTCCGGTAAGGAGCGATGCCAGTGTGCTCCTGTGGTTCCTGAAAACTGAATCCCTCTCCTGTCTTTGCTGGGTCACAGCTGAGCTGTGTCAGAGGCAGCTCTCTGCTGCCCAGTCCCAAACCACCAGAGCTCAGTGATGGCATGGCTGTGACCTGTGGATAGGGAGGATCCAGCACCTCTCAGCTTCCCTGATCTCATTCTTGCACTCATTTGTACTTCACGTTTACAACCAGCATTTGGCAATGGGAACAGTGGCCTTGTCTGCAAGATGCCGAGGGACAGGGAAGCCTGGAAGAATGAAACTCTTTGAAGTGGTCACCCAGACACTCATTAAACACCCTGGTTGTGCTTTCATCCCTCCTCTGGATCTCTGTCTAACTGCTCAGCTGTTTGCATTTATTCCAGACTCGCTATTTCATTATGATGCCTCCTGGATTAGATAGAAAAGCAATAATAAGTTTTATTGTTTAATCATTGATGAGGTTAGGCTAAATTAGACATGAATTTGGTTATGTAATTTTAAATATAATATTTTTAGATGGACCTGGGAAAAGAACTTGTCCCAGACTCAGGCAGTGGAGGCTGGAGCCAGGTCTGCCAGGCTGCAGGAAACACCTCTCCTCCAGGGCTACCAGAAATGGGGAGGTCATGGGGAGGGATGAGAAGAGCTCTGCACTGCTCACAGATCCCCCAGCCCTCTGCCAGGAGATGGGAGAGAAGCAGGAAGCTCTCACTGGATCTTCTAGTACCGCCTTCATACTTTTCTCCATCCTCCCTGATAGAAATCTCTGGGGTTTTGTCCCCTCCTGGCTGTGTCCTTTCTGCAGCCTCATTGGGGGCTGGGGGCTGGACTATGATGACATGAAATGTCCCATGCCTGAGACAGCAGGAGAGGAAGTGAGGATTCAGAAACACTCATTTCCAAACCCTTCTGCAGCCCCCCTCAAAAATCTCACTCACCCCTCCCAGCCTTCCTCTCCAACAGCTCCCCAAAAGCCCTGGAGTCTCCCCTGGCTCTCATCACTGTCACTTGTTTGTCTTGCTTCTCCCCAGTGCCATATCCTGACTTCTATGCACACAGGCTTTGAAAACCATGGATCTCCCAGAGAGACACCTCACCCCACCCACTCCCTGCCCTTCTCTCCCTGGCACCAACACAAAGCTGAATTTTGCATTTGTTGCTGAGATGTTTTGTAGGTGGCTCCAGTCATGATGTGTAACAGGTGAGTGCTGTGGTGATGAGAGACTGTTGGGAAAGGAGTTCAAAACAATCTGTGTTTGTGTCTGTGCTCTGGAGTCACCACCACTGCAGCTGCCTGTCTTTGGACTGACACTCACCTGAGCAAACCAGCAATGCCTGGTGGGGGATGATACCCTGGTGTGGGAACCACTGAGTAACCTGGTGGCATGGTACATGAACCAAAAAATCTGCATACATCAGCATAACAATGGAGGCATAAGTTTACATTAATTTATTCATTTGATTTATGAGAGCCTCCTATATTCTGTTCCCCATTTTTATTGCCTCTTGTATATATTCATATGCTCCAGTTTGCTTTGCTATGAAAGAAAAATAATAAAAGATGATCCTGCAGGTATTACCATTGTTTCTAGCTCTCATATATCTTTGCAAAGGAAAACTGGTTATTAGGAAGCCTAGCTGCACAGCAACATTATCTGCAGCAATATAAGATGCTTTTCCAACCAGTGTAGTAAATACACAGAGCAGTCACACCCCAGTTGTTCCCTCCATTAATGAACCAACACAAAGCTAAAGATCTGCCCAGCCTCAAACCCAGTGTAGACAGCCTTGCTGGTTTATAGTGCTACTTTTGAAATAATTGAGGAATGTGCTGGGACATTTTTCTCTGGAGCCTTTTATTCAGCAGTTTCACAGTGATAATTAACTGCAGTGAGCTGATGCATCAGCTGGTGCAGCTCAGGACAGACATATCCTCTGAAGTCACTGAAATAATTCCTGCATTAGAGTTGCCCAGTTGTTTGTGGGAATTAATTCTTGATTTATTCTTTGGAGATCTAAGTGTCAGTTAAGGGTCTTCATGTACCATGAAAATACTCTTTAGCTGTAGTCTAGCACTGTTCTAATAACAGAGATTTTATAGGTATGATTATGTGTCTATGTCTTGATTTATCTACCTTTTTTGTTGGATGAGTGGTGTTAGTTGGATGCTAAATATTATTTCAGGAGATCAGGAGGTAAATTGTGTCATCAAATCTTCATGAGAATGAATAAACCAGCCTGAAAATGTGAATCCATTCTTCTAAAACCTTCTAGGAATGGAGTGTAATTTCAAGCAGAAAACCTACCTGGATAGAGAACCCCAGTGTGCAACAAAATGAACTGTGATGATTTGGTGGATTAAGGTAGCACCAGAGATCAAATTCTAGATCACTTTGTGCTATTCAACAAAGGTGTCTGTGTTTTCTGGAGTTGCCTATACCTGTATTCTCAGGCATAGCTGTATATACAGTATTGACACAGTGAGAATCATGCATAAAGAACAGATATAGATATATATAGATATATAGATATATAGATACACACACACACACACACACATATAGGACCTATACTCGGCACAGAGCAGTGGATATGCTGTTGCAGGGAAAGCTGTCCTGGTCAGGGTCACAGCTGTATCAGAGTTATTCCTGTTCCCATCAGTAACAGTTTTGAAGACCTTTGCAAATTGCAGTTCACTTGTCCTTGCATCACCCCTGAAGTAATATCATATCCATTTTACAAATGGGAAGCTGGAGCACAGAGAAACTAGATGGCTGTCTGTAGCCTCATCCTCAGTCAATGAGTATCAAATTAGCCTAATGTTCATTTGAAGGCTCAGATTTGTCTAGAAGAAAGTGTGATCAGCACCAGATAATGTCATTCACTTGTCATTATGGTCAAAACGACTGTGCAGCATAAAGATATGTTCCTGCTTGTCCTGGGAGCCAAGTCACACAATTTGTGTGTTGCAATCATGAAGTTTCACACTACAGGTGGCCAGGCTGCAGTCAGGCTCAGCTCAGCTGGGGAGAATATCTGCTCTATTTTCCCCATTAGGTGCAATTAACATAGTTTAATATTAAGTATAAGAAGTCTCTCTTCTGAATGATAAATGATATTTTCTGGCTCTTCAGCTCCTACCACCTGTACAACAGGTAGAGAAGCTGTCACTTCCAGAAAATCATCTCTGGTGAATCCAAATATTTGTGTGCTGACACAGGGAGCATTGTGCTCATAAAATACATGATGACAGGAGAAAAAGAAATAATGTTTAAATCAGAGAATCTGGCTACAAAGCAATTATTCTACATACTTATGGAGAAGTAACTCCCTACAGACTATGATGTTTTGCAGGACTTCAGACCATAGAAGCACTGCATGTTTCCATGGCCCTAAGCTTGTAAAGAAAGTATATGTTAGCTAATCTCATTCTATATTAGTTAATTAGTTAATATTATTCTGTGATTTACAGCACATTGGCCCCACATACACTACCACAGACTCACCAAAAAGCCCCTGAAAATACCTACAGCTGCTTTTAACACCATCAAACTGCTTTTGGAAATACTTGGGCGAGCAGCGATTTCCCTTCAGCTTTTATTTTCCTCCAAGGGCTATCCCAAAGACAACACTTTGAACACTGGACATCAAGAATGATGAGTCAGGGATAGATTTCTGTTAGACCATAAGATTCTAGAAACTTCATAAAGTTTGTGGAATCTTCTCTAATACTACATGTTTTTCCTGTAGATTTGCTACCAGGATCGTTTTATGATGCCAACTGCACTGTTTACAGATTCTGCTGAAGACAGAGCAGGCACTTCCTCACTTCAGCTCTGAGAGGAGTTTGTTCTCTGGAAGGCTTTGCTCTGACTAAGCCATATTTTGTTCTTGAGCTTGTACCTGCAAGTGTGAAAATTTAGGTGACAGGAGAAAAGGGAACAAGAGTATTTAGAAACTGCCATAGCTGAGGATGCAACTGAAACTCCCCCAGAACCCAGACTGAAGCCTAGCTGCCAGTGTTGGGTGACTGCTGGAAAGACCAGCATCCACTTAGACTGGCTGCAGCAGCCATGGTCCCTTGTGTTGTTTCCACTGTTGCATTGAGGCCAGGTTGTTAATCTGTGTAACTCTGTTTCCAGTCCTCTAAAATGTCAAATGCCAAGGTTCCAAAGGGAAAATGTCAGGGAGGACAAACCCAGCCTGGCATATGTGTGAAGCTGAGACCTGGGTAGCAAGAGTCACAGGTAAAGGCTAATGAAGAGAGTGGAGGGGGAAGGGTATTACTATTCTTAAAATGTACACTAGGAGTGTCTTTCAGAGAGTATTTTAGGACATTTCCTAGTTGAGGGCCCTGTTCTCTGATATGTGTGTGTATCTCTTCACAGAGCTGGATGCTCAAGGATCCCTCTGTCAGCATCAAGTCAGGCACTGCACCTGGTTTGTTCCAGTGAAAAGAATGGAAGACAGCATAACCTGCTCCCCTCTCCTGAAGTTAAATTGTGGTAAGGGCCCCTCTCAATGTTACCTGATGGCTCTGAAATCCTTGGTCAGAATAAATTCAGGTGTACAGGTCTGCATCTACTCACAGCCTGTGTTATGACTTTTCACGTTTAGATTCTTCCCAGCATCCATCTAGGGAAGATAGGTCTGAGTTTACCTTGTTCAGGAATATTTTTTGTTGTCAGTTGAAGTCTTGGTGTGATGAAGAGTTTGTGTCCTGTTTTGGAGTAGTGAACAGACTGTGCAGTAGTCTGTGGAAGGAAGAGGAATTTGTTTTTCACGTTATCTTCAGTACTTGATGCCAGCTTCAGGGAATTTCTCCATGTCCTGAACTCGGCTGCCTTCCCTCTAGCCTGTTGCTGTAGAACTGCTTTTACCTCAGCAAACTGTGTAAATGCTATTAACAGTGTGCACAGGCTGAGCTGGGTGGTTTATGTGTTTGTGTGTTTATGCTGTTACTCTCAAAGGGTTTCACTTGGCTTTGCAAGTCCAGCACGAGGGGAGCATCCCTTCAGCACTTCAGCTGCTCCTGGAGGCTGTGGGGTGTCACTGCTGTCCCCTGGCTTCACTGCAGGGGTCTGTGCACAACTCTGTGTCCTTGACCCAAAGGATTGCTTTGATAGTGTTCTGGGAGCATGGATGAGAGTCAGCTCTGCAAAGTGAGTTTGAAGGTGTGCTGAAGGAGTCCCTCTCTCCTGGCAAAAGCCCTAAGAGGAGCAGAAGGGAGAAGCAACTTCACCGTCAGCTTTCTCCTCAGGAGCAGCATTTTGTGCTCAGTACCTGTCTGATACACATGACAGGCACGAGGAGACTGTGCTGCTGAGATTGGAAAATCACTGACCCTGGGATTCCTCTACCAGGACAGATGAAAAAAAGATTAATATTAAGGCATGATGTACAAAATCTGAATAAACACTGCAAACACTAACACAGAAATGGAGCAATATATACTTTCAAAGAAATAAGACAGTGCATTCTAACAGTGTTGTTCTGATCTCTGATTGTAATTATTTTGCCAAATCATGTTTAAAGAACGTGAAGAAACCCAAGACAGAGCAGCTGAAGAGTTTTCAAATGGAATAAGGAGTGCTGCAGATGCCTCTTGTAATTACTGTTACATATTCAGCTTGAGTTTCTCTGCTTTGAGACATATGTACAGAGATCTGAAAGGGCTGCAATAACATCTGGATGATGTTTTGGTGTCATAATGGGCTGGTAAATAACATTACTGAAAATGAGGAATGTTGCTGTGCATATTCTTCTTTCTGTTTCCCCTCTTGCAGTAGATTTCAGTGTTAAAATGAAGATACCTGATAATGATCCACACAGGCACTTGTATCAGGTTTGCAGTGGAGTTCCCAAGGGTAAAACTCATTAATAACTAATATTTGTTCTATTAAGCTTTTTAAACTGAAATCCAACTGACCTGGTAGAATCCTAAATCCTGAGCAAGAGTGCTGCTACTCTTCAAAGAGATTTGGTAGCCTTGATGATAAATTTCTGGCCCTAAGGGAGACTTTGAAAGCTAGGAAAACGTGAAGAGCAAAAAAATGAAAGCATGCACTTTACACAAAGCTGTCTGGTGCTGATGAGAAGATGACAAGATCAGTCACCACTACCCCAGTGTTTGGTAATAAAAGGTGAGGATTCTGACAAGCTCCTACCCTGACTTTTATAGCCAGAGCTCTAGTTGTATAAACCGATTTTTTCTAGTGCAGTCATTGTGATGTGCAAGTTTACAGAGATGGGAGCCGTCCCCTGTACTTCAGCAGACTGTAAATGTCAGCTCTTAGCCGAAGAAATACAAAAAATGGAGCTCTGTTGTGGTGCCCTGCATGATCGTCAACCCTTAATCTACTTAATCAAGCAGAAATAATAGAAACTGGCTAATCCTGGCACCTCTGTTTTCCCTCTCTTGGGGAGAGTGTTGACTTTTTCAGCAGTCCCCATACTAATGAATTTTCAGTGAGATGAGGAAAGGGAGAAAAAGAAAATGACAGTGAGTTTGTTATTTGCATGCATTTTCCTATCACATAACTTGAGGCTAATCCCAGCTGTTCATATCAAGGTACATTCTTGTCTCTAAATACTTCACTGCATCATTTTCTTAGCATTCTGCTGAGACACTTTTCCTATGTTTTCAGGACTGACAGTGGAAGGGATTTTTTTTCTTTAATTAAACCAAAACTAGATACAAGAAGAGTACCACAGCATATTTAAAAAGCAGAGAGTTAAATGAAGTCTTGAATAAAATAAACTCCACAAGCTCAAGTTAATTTCTCTTGTATATATTTCCTTCTATTCATCATAGCACTGTAATACAAAGGCCAAATAAATAAAGCCAGTGTTCCTCTGTCTTAGAGATGTTAGACCTTGGCTCTGCTTTACTTTCTCAACCACTGAAAGCCAAACACTGCAGATGAAACCTTCCAAATTCAGCTTTGAAGAAATCTTTTTTTGGTCTAAATTTTTATTTGGTCTCCTTGAAGATAGTGACATGGAGGCAGAGGGAAGAACAGCTCTCAGATGTTGTGAGGTGTGGGTATAGCCAGTGCACTGAACACACCAGGCTTTCCAGGACATGGCTTTGATCTACAGAGGAGGCTGTGCCTGCACTATTCACAGGGACCTTTGGTTAAGAAAAAACTACAAAACCCATCCTAACTGATGGACACTCACAGAGTGTGGGTGAAGAGGAGCAGGAACATCCCTGCATTTCTCTTGACTCGGGCAGTTCCACAAGAGATTCACATTTTTAATATGTTGTGTATATCCTTTTCTAGAGCTCCTAAATGTGGGTGTGGAGGTTGCACGTTGTGATTTGAATGCAGGAGCAGGTACAAGCAGTGGCAACTCGAGGTGCACATCATTAGGGAGCCAATCAGGCAGATTTTATGCAAACACCATTAGGGCTTGTATGACTCAGTCTCTGGTGCTCTTGCCATCTCCTCCCCACATTTATTTCAAGCCCACTTCCAGTGCAGCTGAGCACATATCAGACACTGAGGCATGCAAACATTGGCTCTGTTTGTGTCAAGTCACCTTTTGGCAAATTGGCTCCATAAATCATGATTATACATTGATGGTGTTGATGAATGAAGTCAATCTAATCCCAGAATACAGAGACAGATAATCTGTTTTGAGTTAAAAACTTGCTGGGAGAGCTGACACTGTTACAGGTGAACATTGGGACATTTCATTAAGAAGGGTTCCATTTTGTTGAAGTTGTAAAGTTCTGATGTGACTGCTCTGGAACTGGTAATAAAGAATGATTTCTAGATTTCCAGTTTCAGTTTTAGGGCTATAGCATGTTATGGAGAGAGAAACTTTTTTGGCATGTTCTCTGGCAGTATTTAAGAACTGAGACATTTTGGAAATGCAAATGGTTGAAGAGAAAGATCAGGAATGGCTCTAATTTGGTAACTAATTTCTGTGCTTAAAAATGTCTTACAGTTTGTTGTTGATCATGGTACATTTCTGATCAACAATTGTTATATAGTCCTGTGCAAAATGAAGACTCAAGTTCCTTCAGGAAGCACTGATGTAGGTGACCAAGTCTTCATGATTTCAATAAATATCACTCATGGCTCTTACAGACACTAATCCTCCCTGTAAATAAACCCCCCTGAAGATGGTACTGGAGGAGGCAATGGATCAGGAAGCAGAATTTGCATATTTTTGTGAAGTATTTTGCAAAGCACAGGTGAGACTGCAAAAAGCCTGGAGTAACCCCCCTCAGGCTGTGAAACTGGGAAACCAGGAGGCTTTTGCTGAACTGAGCAAAGCGATCTTAAATCATCACGTGGGAACTTTCAGTGCAGGATGATGTAAATAGATTGCACTAGATATAAATTAGGTTTTAAGAATGTAAAACCATTACCTTTTTAAACTAGTGTTTTGAAATATGTGATTCCCTATAAAGGAAGGCTCTTAAATTCTAGTTACCTAATGGATACACATTCAAAGTCAATTAATTTTTGCAATTTTTTTCCCCAAGTATTATTGGGGAAAACACTAAGTCCAGGCATGCTTTATACAAATGATATCATACTATGATTTGTTTTCCCATTTCCAAGCTCTTACTTTTATTTTCAATAGCAGGGAAGCTGCATCAAATGTATTTACAGCCCATACAATATGAGTCTTAAAGTTGTAATGCTGTGGGAAGCTAAGTGACAAGTGACATTACATGTGATGGATGAATGAATGAATGAATGAATGAATGAATGAATGAGTGAACTTGAATGGTTAAACAGCTCCACAGCCATAAGTTTTTGCAGAGAGACACAGGAACCATGTCTGAAGTAAAGCATTCATTTTTGCTGGCGTTCAGATGGCAAGACTGAGAAGAGAAAATAAGATCATGGGATGGACTTTTTTACAGTTGGTTTCTCTGACCCTATTTAAGATCAGAGACCTTCTGTGTCTTGGCACTGTCAGAGGCTGGTGATCCCTGCTGAAATGGCTTTCAACACTGGCAGAGCTGGTGCTGGCAGTGGCAGGGAAGGGATGGAGAGAAATGAGGGATGAAGGATAAAAACTGGGGTCCTTTCCAGAGGAGCTGTGAGGTTGTGTCCCAGCATTTGTGTCATACAAGATGGACTCAGAGGCTCCAGGGACTTCTGCTACAAACATCAGACTCAGCAACTGGACATCATAAACCTAACTGCTTTGGTTAATTGTAAAATAATGATGAGCTGCCAAAGCATCCAGTTTGGAAAGGGCTGCCATAAAATTCTCAATTGCATCAATTAAAATGTCCTTGGTGAGGGTGGGGAGTGTTTATACAACAGCATAAGATATTGGCAACTTTTTTTTAGAATAATCAAAAGTACAGGAAAAACTATGAAATTGCTCAAATTTAAAAGCATCAATGGTTTAAATAAATGAAGAAATGTCAAGTGTGTTGACTATTCAAGGACAAGGTCCATTCACAGTCAGTGGGATTCTGTCCAAAAATCCACAATTCTCAATTATTACAGAACATTTCTAAGCTCCAGTGAATTAGGCTCTAATCAGAACTCAAGCTTTTATAAACTAAATATACTTGGAAAATGAAAAAAAGGCAACCTACAGTAAGTCATCTTGAAAGACAAACTTGGAGGAAAAAAATAAATGTTGCCTTATGTGCAGAAAATATTACAACAATTTATCTTTTTTGTGTCATAGTGAACCTCTAGGAAAGATGTAAAGTAAGGAAAAATAATGGGGATGACAGATATTAAGTTTAGAATTGTAGCACTTCATTTATTAGACAGCAGAAATCAAAATGCTCTAAAATGTCTGTTTTGTCTGGAGGCAAATGACTTAAAACAATCCATGTAATGGTTTATTGCACCAGTAAACATTTTGGGAAGCCGTGTATGGAGAAATTTATAAAGAAATGAGTTAAATTTTGTGTAAAATGCACTTAATGACTCCTCAGAGAGCTTAAACACTGTTGGAATTTGCAAACATGTAAAATAGATTTTTTTGATTTTTGCTTAACACTCAGGGCCTGATTGTGCCCTTTCTAGCAAGGAAAAGCCATGAGAATGGGATAAAGATAAAGAGAACAGGCCCTAGAGCCCACTTCTCTTGATATATTGCCAGGGAGTACCACAGGACAAGTAAAGCTGTACAGCATGACCCTGCATCCCTCACCGTGTGTTAATACCTCTGCACAGTTTGGCACCAGGACTTGCACCAGCCTTTAGTCAGGAAAGTGTAGTAAACAAGGTTTCCCTTTCTCAGGTCTAATCATCTACTAGAGTAGATGCAATGAAAATATCATTAAAAAAGCCATTAAAAAAATAAAAATACAAAAAGCAGAGAAAGAAGAAGCCAACCAAAACTATTGCAATGGTATAATTCCCATTAGCACAGTTCATGGCAGTGGCATTGTACACAGTACTGAAGCAGAGTAAAGGTTTGAGCCATAAAACTGTGTTCAGAGTTATAATTCTAGCCTCCAAGTTTAAAACATATTGGGTCTTATCTTCTGCAGTGTACATCAGTCTTGTCCCATTGTAAAAGGAGCTGGACCCACTTTCAGACACCAAGGGTCGCATTGGGGTCATCTGACACAATGGGCTGGAAACCATGTCTTTTGCAAGCTCCACATTATTTCTGCCAAAAACTTCAGCCTTGAGAGACTCAAAGAAATGTGTGACAGAACAATTGTACTTTGGGGATAAGGCATCTCCTAAAAAAAATCTGGTTTTCTCTGTCTGATTGCCAAATGCTTCCTCCCACATAAGCAATTGAAAAGTCTCCTTTGAGCCACTTCTTATGAATAGAATAACTGCAGCAAAACTGTATAGTCTGAAAGCCCATCATAAGTATTTAAACAATTTATTCTCAGACTCAAGGGGAATAGCTGCTGACCTTCTCTCACAGGACAGTTCTGGCTGAATGTAAAGTTGTTGGTAAGACAGGCAGAACTTGGAAGAAGAATCTTTGTCTCATCCCTTCCTGCAAACACTCACCACACCTGAGCTCTCAGACCACCTGTGGGGCTGACCCCTTTTTTGGTCAGTCACAGGATATTCCAAATAATCCAGAGTGCTTCTTCAGGTCCCTACAAGAATTTCATATACAGGAAAATACTCATATGATTCATACTGGTGCCTGAGAGGCAGTGCTGCCCTTGTTTGGTGATATGAGACAAGGAGACATTTAAAATTACCAGGCCAAAATCTCCAGGAAGATGGGGTAAGGTCAGAGGGGTGGCCACATCTGCTGCTCCCTGGCTAATCCTGCTCTTCCATGGTGCCTAGCCTAATTCAACCAGACATCAAAAGGTTAAAATAATTGGAGAGATGCAGGACGACAACTTGGTCAAGCAAGGGGCTATGCTAGAAACTTGCTATAATCGTAAGAAAAACAAAAAGGAGAAAACGAGATGGGAACAGGTGTAATATGGGTCCAGGAGTAGCAAATAAGTCATTGAAGGACAGTGACACATACACCTTGGACTGAAAAAGTAATTAAGGATGTATCCTAATGGTGGCATCTAATTTAGCAGAAAGGCTCAGAGCAGGGTTTTCCCTTCACTAACTCCCACTGGTGAACAGCTCAGGGTCACAAACCCCACTGGTGTGGGACATGGCTCTGGAGTTTGGGACAAGGGTTTAACACACAGGTGGAAACCTTTGCAGGTGGCCACAAAAAGGGCTATAAAATTTGCCCAGCTGATGTTTCTCTGCAGTCCTGGGACAAGAGCACCTTCCCCAGGGAGTAGCTGTGCAGTCCCATACATGACTGTGTGAGAATAACAAGCACTGATTGGTGCTCTGGAAAAATAATATATCTGGAAAATAATATCTCTCAAAAAATAACCTGCTCTACTGTTCAAAATTTGGACTGGAAGGTAATGGATATTTTACTTCGCCTTTTAAAATTTTAATTTTAATTTAAATTTAAGTAAAAAATAAGTTTAAACTATTTTTGTCATCTGATGTACAGTATTTTTATGCATTAAAGGCTCTTTTATTGCAATATTTATATAACTGGAGAAGTCCTAATTTATCCCTATTGATTTTAACTTTGACTTATTTTTACACTGTGGGCAAGCTTCTTCAAAAATCAATATTTTTACCTTTTGACAAATCTACTACAAATGCATGGTTTTCCTTTCAATCCTTAACTTTTGAGTAGCAATAAAATATACAGGGAAAAAGAAAAGGAAAGCTAGTCAGCATAAAAGCTTCCCTATCTTCCTTAACATTGCTCACAGCAAGCCTCATTAAGCAAATGTGGTATATGCTCTCTGCTAAGTGATCAGGGTTTGAATTTAAGGTCTCACTCAAAATTATGGCATTGTCAGATATCTTATTTCTCAAACTGGATAATTTAACAACACTAGGGAGAAACTTTCCAAGTGTATTAAACTTTAAAAGCATATCACAAGTACAGATGACCACAACATCCTCATTTTGCAGGCAGAGGGAAAAATGTCTGTCAAGGTGAGAGGAAGGCTGTGGAACAGATAAGGAATTTTCTCCAAGTGGATGTGCAGCTTCAGCTCTGGGCACTATTTGGTGGAGCACATCTGACTGTACAGGATCAACCTTCCTCCCAGTGCAAGTCCCTAAAACTGTGCTATTGCACAGGGGTTACACACAGTCTCTAAAAGCTCTTCTTCATTGCTTCACTGAAAGCTGTGAGATTTTGCTGTTGACTTCAACATCCACAAAGCCAGCTCCAAAATATTTTTTATACTTTTTTTTTTTTTTTTTTTAAGAAAAAGGGCTGCTTCCATTAATGCTTCCCTTCCTCAACATTAACTTTTGTGACCAGCACTTAGCAGGTCATCTTGGGTCCCACTGACATTGGCAGGATTAAGCAGGGTCCTAATTTTAATAATGAGAAGCTGTCAGAAAAAGAATTTCTGCTGCTGTTTATTCACAAATTTAAATTCCTTTGACAGTCATTGAGGACTCTGAAGGACACCTGTTGTTGTTTAATTTCTTCCAGCAAATGCATTTATTATGATTATGTCACTTTCAGAGACAGGAGCACCTCTCTGCCTTTTACAGGGAGATTAGGAGGATGATGGGCACCTCAAATCCCAAATTTAGAAGGCAGCTGTCTGAAAGTGTTGCAGACTTTTGTTCTTGGGTAGAATTAATTGGACATTTTCGGGAGAAGCAGAGAACAGGAGCTGTCGCAGCTCTCACTGATTTCAGCTGGAAAATGGCCTTTAGCTTACAGCATTTGTTGAAGATGGGAGCCCATTCCTGCATTCCACCAAGGTGAGGACAAGGCTGAGGAAAGCTTCTCTGTGGCCCCTACAGTTACTTTTGATTGTTGCTGTTAGGAGCACACAATGAGAGGTTCGGAGCCCTGCAAAATGAGGCTTTTAAATATATATTGCTGGTTTTTAAAGGTAGTATTAATCCAGACAGACAGTTTCTTACTTCCTGCTCTTCCCCACCCTGTAAGACATTGTCCATCTTCTGCATAGCCTCGGTTCCTCTGGGAAAGCTTCTCCATCTGACAGAGAAAACAGGAAGAGCAGCTAGAGACTACTCTGCAATTCCTCAAATGCCTTCAGTGCCAGTGGTTCCATGGATCTGTCCCCAGGAATTTAGGATTTTAGTCTGTAGCTGCAGAGGATGCAGTTCTGGTGCCCTTCCTCCTGGTGCTGCTGGAGACAGTGCTGGCTCCAAAATCACTGGGCCACTGAAAGACATGTATTGCTCTTTCAGCTTTTAGATGCTCCCAATGGTAATTAAAGCATCTCCTTTATTAAAGATCCAAATTTCTTTTGAGATTACAGGCCAGATTGACTTCTGCTTGAGAAAGATGCCCAGGGAGCCCTAGCCCAGGTTTCAAAGCCATACTTGCAGAGGTTTGGCTTTGACAAGTAAGACTGGGGAGATCTTTCCCAATTTCTAGAGGCCAAGGATGCCTCCAGGCCTGAGTGATGCATGAAATCAACAAAATCTTGTTTAGTTGTTGTCATTTCTCCTAATCAGCAGTAGCCTCTGTGAGCTGTATATCAACTGTCTCTCAGAATTAGGGGATAGAGACCTATTGTCTGATAGTATAGTATTACCCTCTTGATAGTTATTGATATTAGCTATATATAAATAATAACAAGATAGCAATTGGACTGCTTTAGTGTGAGGTATTTATATCTCATTGTTTGTACCTAATCTCATTGCTATTTTGTAGGATTTTCTGGACCCTCTCAAAAGCTGTGCACAGCCCTGCAGTTTCCCATTAAGCTGTTAAATGCTATCCCACTGAGACTTATACATCAGACAAAGAAATCAAAAGTGCCTGAGGTATGAGCACCTCAGAGCTGAGCTCTGACATCAGGAGTTAAGATCTGGAGGTAGTTGCAGAAGGCATAGCCTCAGTTTTGGGTTTATTTCCCACTCCAAGGACAGGATGCCGTTTGCACTCTTGCCCTTTCAGTTTTTAGATGCAAGCCTGAATCAAGCCAAAGAGATCTTGTTTTGCTGAAATGTTAAGCAACTCTTTTTTTTTCTTTTTTTTTTTAAATAAAAGGACTCAGCTTGGTAATTCCAACCATTTAATAGGAAAATACTCTGTACTGTTCTTGCTGACCCCTCTGAACAAGGCAACATTATCACCAGCATGCAGAAAAGTCCCTGACAGAAAGCACACAGAGTATCTTTAATACAGGACAAATAAGGGGGTGGGACTGAACTTTGGGGTGCTCTTGCAGCCATGCCATCTCTTCCTCTGAGAGTGCATGCCCTCCTCCTGCTTCCAGGGAAACACCAAACTGCATTATCAGCTGCCCTGAATGCACACAACTGAGATGAGAGCATCTGACAGCATCAGCTGTTTGCTCTGCATTCAGGAATACCCTTCTCTGCACAAGTTCCTTATCTCTGATGTTGGATGCTGGGTTAGTACATCCAAATAATGCACAGAAGTAGAATACCTGGGGTGGAATCCAGACTGGGAAGCACTTGGCACAGACTGAATCACAACAGAGTTATAAAGAGCTCTTTTCAGCAATGCTGGACAGTAAAGCCAGAAAGATGCAATTAGTGTGATCTAAAATCCACCAGTTTCTGCTCAGTGGTTGGAAACTTGCTGTGTGCTTTCTTTGAATTTGCCTGCTAACTCCTTCCCCAGGACCAAAAGCTGTTTTCCTCTCCTCTTGGGTAGCAGGAGTGCAGGCAGCTGGGGGGGGGAGCAGGGCTGGGGTGTTCCTGGGGCCCCCTGCACATGTGGAATGTGGGCACCCCCTTTCCCCAGCTCTCGCTGCCCCTGCAGTGCTCCAGCCACACCAAGACCACATCAGCTGACATCCTCAATGTAAGCATCACCATTGCTTTAAAAAATAGAGCAGTAATGAAACACACACAATCCCACAGAAAATGCCCTTCCTTTCTTGTTAAAATACTGATTATTGGTCTTAGGTTAACATCTGTCATGAAGATGGTTTTAATTCCAGAATGTAGAAAACACCTTGGAGGCTGGTAGTTTTGCTTTTTGTTATGAATGTCATATCAGTACTAGAGGCCCTGGATTTTTTATGCCACTGGAGTAAGAGGCATCACTTTAAATAGGAAACACAGAATCATTTTCTATGCATAGGGGAAGCTCTTTGTTCTCAGAGAAAAATGAATTATGCAGTCAAAACAGGTGACACATAGTAGATGTTGTTGCTTTCCATAACCTGAGATGTAACCCAGCTGTGCCCTTTTGCTTTTGTAGATGTCAGCCCTACCATCTGCTGCTGAAAAAAAACCACCAACATGCATTGCTGTGGCAACACTGAGCAGTTCTGTGGTCTTTTCTGCACTCTGCTCAGGCTGTGCATTTTTAAATAGTGTGACCTTTATTGATTCCTACAGAAATGAACTGTGCAAGATGGAAAACTTGAAAAGTATACTGCCAGAGTTCCCTTTTAGGAAGAAGAATACAATTATATTACAGAAATGTTAAAACTAGAAGAGATGAAATCAGTTAATTTCCTCTGGAAATGTTTGAAAGAGTTGAGAAAAATAGAATGGGTGACAAAGGGAGCAGAGATCTGATCAGAGAGACAGTGGGACAGGAAAAATATTTGCTCCAATGAAATCAGAGGTAGTTTTGGCATTGCCTTCAATGGAATGAGAATTTCATCAGCTATAATGTTTAACACACCACAGCTTTATAGTGCTTTTCCTAAGGAGGATGCTGTGTCCTGAGCTCCTGTTTGCTGTAGGCATCACCTGGTTCCTGGGAACTGCTGTCAGGTGGTGGCTGGGAAGGGTGGAAACAGCTCAGGCAGGGGAAGCCCTGGGGCAAGCCTTGCTGCTTGGCATTCCTCCCATTTCTGCAGCCAGCTCAGCTCTTTTCTTCCTCATCTCACTAAACCTACAGAGGTGTTTTCTTGTCATACATAAAAACCCTTCCCTCTGTTTTCTCCAATGATCTCAAGGACACCTTCCCTTGGCTGACACTCTGAGTAGTTTCCAGACCTGGAAAAACAAATCAAATTTTTTCCAGACAAATCAGATTTTTTCCCCTCTTCACTGTCCCCATGCACTTTTTGCAGCAGGAAGAAAACACAAGCCCTTTTGCAGCCTCCATCCTTGTGCATGCCTATCCTTGCCCCAGCTGGATAGCATTAGATCTCCAGTTGCAGACTTTATTGCCAGTCTCCAATGAGATGCAACCCAAAGTCAAACACTCAAGAAATAACTTTGTAGTGTAAAGATTTATCAGTGCTTTTGTTTTCTTTTCTTCAGTTGACCAAATTCAAGATGGCTCTAGAAGGAACATAAGTGTGGTTTGGGGGATAACCAAATATCTACAGTGTGCTGGAGAGCATGGCAAGCAGTTTCAACTCTGCAATCTTGTGCTGTTCCTGGCTACCTCCAGTGTGAAGTACCAAAAAACTATTGTAAGTAGTCAAATTAAATCACTCAAACACACCTGGAAAATTAGACTCTTCTTCCTGGGATTTAGATTTTTAATGTCTGCATTATTCTGTGACGAATGGCACCAAACTTTGTTTCTGCTCTCGCATAGCTTTTAGGTGCAAACCCCATTTGAGTGAGTACCCATGAGCCTTGTCTTACAAACCAGCCCTCCTAGCAAAAACAGCATCAAAGACAAATTTTGGTAATACCATGCTGCTTTGTGTCACTGCAAAACAGCCCTTTCTCTTCAAACAGCCACAAATAATGTCAAGTGGTCCAGACTCTCTGAAGAAATGCAAAAAAAGGGAAGATTCTACTAAAAATATGAAAACAGGGACTTCTGCCATGAGATGGCCAGTCAGGCTGGTCTGATGGGGGGTATCTGGTGGAGGGGCTGGCTGCTGGGTCATTCCTCAGCACTGCCTGCAGCCTGCACATTCCTGATCACTGACAAAGAATGGTGACAATTCCCTACAGCTGGCTGGGTGAAGGCTGCTTGTAGAAGGTAACAATGCTTAAATTTATGAGGGATATGCCTAAGACTGTTTCTGGGAGATGATTTACCACAATAATAGTTGAAACTGCAGACTCCTCCAGAAAAGAACATTTGATGTCTAACAGACAGCTGCTGATGTAAATGTTTATGAAGAGTTTGTTAAGTATGTGACATTGCCTGTATGGTAATGCAGAAATTATGCTGCTAGTAAAAGATATGTTATGATAGAAAAATCAGTGGATAAAGAATGGATGAGAACGGTGCTGAAGCAGGAACTCTGCTATGATAAATGTAGTGCCAAGCAAAAGCAGCGTGAAGAAAATCTATTAACTACATGTATTCACTGTTAGTGGCATATCTTGAATTTGTCATTTTAAGATGCTATTAAAATTAATGCTCTCCTAAGAGGTACTCTTGGAACTGTGTATAAAATTGCCTAATTAGTTTTTTAAAAAAAGAATTCCAGTGAGATGCTAGATTTTGGGAGAGAGACAGTGAGCAGATAACTATGCCACCAGACACTCATAAAATGGGCTCTCCTTGGAGAGGAATGCTTTGTCTCATTTCCAAGAACTGCCTTGCAGCTGAATTGAAGTGGGAACTGAAGATCAAAACTGCAAATCTTTCAATTCTGAAAGGTATTCTTTTACTTATTAAAAAGACATTTTATTGAATGGATTCATATGACAAATCAGTAGGTTTAATTAAGTGAAATAAATTAACCTCTTATTGAAACTCTCTTTCATTTACAGATGCAGACCTGAAATCTGGTCACTAGTTTCCATGTCCATGATTTAATCTGACAGTGAAACAAAGGGAAACCCAGATATTCACCTCTGGCAAAACAGATGCAAATGTTTTTCAGATCTCTTTCTCTTCTTCCTTTCCATTCCACTGGAGGACCCAGAAACATACGTAATGACCTGGCCGTGAGACATGTAAAATAATCAGAATCGCTAAACCTTTGGCCCTACTATGGGAGAGCAGCACCTTTCAAAGGTGGAATGGTGTCAGAAATAAAGAAAAAGCAGAGGAAGGTGCATGAGCTGGCTGGAGGGAAGTGCTGGAAATGCCAGCAAAGGCAGAGAGAAGTGTGGTAGCAAAAGGGAACATCCCCAGCACCAAGCTGTGGTAACCTGGCCCTTTTCAGGTGGGGTTGTTCCCTGAATTGCACTGCTCAGGGGTGTTGAATGGGGTTAGAGGTGGGAGGGACCCTGATGAGCATTTTCCCAGCCTAGCCTGACCCTTTGGTGTCCCTGCCCTTGGATTTATCCTCCCACCATCAGTGGGTGCTCAAATTAGCAGTGAGCACCACAGCAAGGTCTGTAGGTACACTCTTCTCTACTGTGGCAGCAGCCAAGTCAATAGGTGAAATCAGTCTGGTGTTGATTTTCTGTTCTCCTGATAATGAATTTGGGGATCCTCTGGGATTAGGTATGGGATCTATGCTGACACAGAGCTGTGGGGAGGGCTCCCATATCCCACTTTCACAGCAGCTATTGACACACACATTTCTGTTACAATGATAATCTTCAATATGTCTCATCTTGCTTAAAACAAGAGAGGGAGAGATGTGGGGAGGAGGGATGGGATTGGCCTGCTGATCCTAATATAAGGAAACCCATTTAAATGAGTAATTTTATAAACTACTGAGCACTCATGCTGAATAAGAAGTGAAGCCTACTGCTATTACATGTGGCAATAACAGGCTGCTTTGATTATTAGAGCCACCAGGAGGGAATACCTAGAAACAGATGCTGTCAGTGAACCACACTGACTTTGAGCAGGAGATCCTCTCAACATGTAAGTGCAGCCTTTTCCCTGTGAGTATAGGGAGACCCAGAACAGGAGCCCCACATGAGCAGCTACAATAAATATTAGAAACCATTCAATAAACAAATTTAATAGTTAAAATTTCATTTTGGTGATTTATATATTAATATTTCATGATTCTTGCTTATGGGAGACAGCAATTGTAACATTTACAAAACTGCCACAATTCTCAGAATTTGCTTAGATAGTGATTTTGAAGGCATGTGCTGCTAATCAATGAGTTAATGATTTCTTCCATGCTGTAATCCATCATTTTATCACAGCACACAATTTAGCAATTTGTTTGTGCTAATTACTACAACAGCCAGAGCAGTTTTCTGAGCACAGCTTCAGGCTATGGCTAGAGAAATGTTTGCCATGTTATTTACATTTCCCCCACTTACCTTGGGAAAGGCCCAGAATCCAAAATACATGAGGAAAATTTATTAAGATATCAGAAATACTCATCTTGCAATTGGTGAGTTTCTCTCTATGATCACTGGAAGGGAGGCTTAAGGAAAGTTTCTCTCATCTCCTGAAATCTCTGAATGTCCAGGTGCAGGTGTGAACAGGAGACAGGAACTGGAGGCCAAAGGGTTTTTTTGCACTGCTGCTTGTACCAATAAATGTGTTCAGGGATCAGAGTTAATCACAGGAGCCAGGCAGTCTGGGGGACAGCAGACAGAACACTAGGTGGGCATCCATTTAGGGTTTATATTCTATCTTGTGTGAGTTTGGGCTGCTTTGCCCTTGCTGAGGGCCACGGTGTCCTGCTCGTCCACATGGGGCTGTTCACCAGGGGAGTTCCTCTCCTGCCTGTCTGTGCTGTAAGGATTTACCCATCTCTTAGGCACAAGAGGAGGATTCTCTTTCTCCTGCACCACCAGTGCAGTCAGCTTGGCTGCTGCAAGGGAGAAGGAGCCTCCAGGGTGTCCTGGTGTGGGGCTTTAACCACAAGGCCGGATGGTCCAGCATGTCTGAGGGGGCTGCCAGGCAAGACACAGACACTGAGACTGAGACATTCTTCCCCCTCCCATCCTGGGAGAGCCCAGCAAAGCCCCATGGCATCAGAGGAAGAGTCAGGTGTTCTAGATGGAGCTCTGCATCCTGGGGAGCACCGCACAGTCAGTCACCCAAGAGAGTGAGCACTGAGGGGGGTGTGAGGGGACAGCTGTGGCTGGAGGGAGTTTGACCCTCCTGCCATGCCCTGGCCTTGATGGGAACCTGAAGGCAGTGCTGAAATTGCACACTGCCACAGGACAATAGTTTTTAGCCTCTGTCATAATTGCTCTCTTTAAAGTAGCACAGAAGACTTTCCTGACAAGGCCATTACTGTTGAAAGGACAAAGGGAAAGTAGTTACTCGGCTGTGTTCAGAACTGGGTTATCAAATTAGCTTCAGCCACTTTCAATTACAGAATCTTATGGTTTTGAAATGAGCTCTAAATGAGGGGCTATAATTCTTTGTCGACAGTGAGCAAAAAGAACATAATCATCATTATTTAACAGGGGCCTACAGCCTAGCTAGCTCCCAGATAAGTTCATCCAAGAGAAAAAAGGATTCAATTGGTATAAGCAAGCAAAAGATTATCAGTTGGCCAGGCTTCAGTGCATTTCTCCATCCTGCAGCTAAGGAAGTGACCTTGGGATTCATCCAGGAGGGATTTACTCCCAGAGCCATTCTGAATCACTAGCTAATTAAACATAAATACATAAGAAAAATTAGAGCAGTAGGGGTTGTCCCAGGCATGCATTATTCCACCTTTAGCTGGGCTTTGTTCTGCCAGGGCTTCCTCTCTGCCTGAAGACTGTTGTTGTTATTATAATGGCATTGTTAAATCCTACCTGTCTGGTGGCTGCTGCTTTACAGTAACAGGGAGAAAGAGCTGGGCTCATGCCAGTAGAAAGAAGGTTCATTTGTGAGATCAGACAGCCTCCTGTAACAAGCAGTGTCTGGCTGAGTTCACCTCATTTTCCCTGACAGCACAGAGAGGGAGCAGCCTTTTTCTGTGCCATCCTCAGCAGCCACGGGGGCTGGGTGCCAGGATGAGCTTGGGACCACAGGACTACCAGCAGTAGGTGCCAGACCTTGGGTGTGCAAGGGAACCATGCAGGGTCTGTGGGGAGCTGGTGACATCCCATCACCATCTTCACTGCCCCCTGCAGGAACCTGTTCCCAGGTTCAAGAGAATGGCTGTCCCTCCCAGCCATCTTCCAATCCATGCTTTCTATAACCCAGCCTCTGAAATCAGTATAAATACATGAAGGATGCTGAGTTACAGTCTCTCTTTTTTTCAGTGCCTCCATCTGAAAATGAGGGACCATGGCTCTTCTCTGTATTTGAGCACAGCAGCTGCAGGGATAAGTGTGAGGAGGTGAGAAACTCCAGGGTAACCAGCTTTGGCTTGTCTCCATGTGGAAGCACGGGGTGCCATGGATGTGTCCACCATGAGTTAGCCTGCACTCTTCCCCTCCGCTGCACACTCCTAGCACAAAGTGAGTGTGAAGTCATCTGAGAGGTCTTGAAAGTACATTCTGATCTGTCCTATCTTACCTGAGGTTGAAGGTGTAATTACCCCACCTAACTCCAGACCAACACATATACTTAATGAGCTTGCTCCTCCCCTCAAGTAGTGGAGAAAGAAACATCACCAGATTAAAATGAGGTGGAGGTAGGGAAGCCAGTTTTGAACACTTTCTGTTACATTTTCAGGAAGATTTTACAGAACAGGTGAACAACCCAAAGGCCATTTTCTTTCTCCTGTTCACTGGTTTTCAAAGGTCAAATTTACTACCTCCTGGCTGTTGATAACTTTGGCCCAAATATCTGGGGCAAAATTCTGTCTCTGCTGAAGTCAAGGGAGTTTTGCCATTAATTTCAACAGGCCATTGGCTCTTTAATTTTTATTCTGTGTTTCTGAATCAAAATTGCCCTCAGGCTTGGGAATGTATTTAGATTTACACAGTCATGAATACACACACAAATAAAAGTGACAGAGAAAGAAACCATTCCTTTTCAAGTCCCACAGCTTTTATTAATTTTTTCAGTCCTTGTTCTGTACATTAATTTTACTTTCAACAAGATTTCTATTCTATACCAGTTTTAAAATGGATATCTGAGGAAAACTCATGCCATTTAAAAATAGATTTGTTATTCCTGATGCTTTCAGGAATGCAGACATTGACTTTCCTGGTTTCCTTGACAGTTTTGTCAGGTTTATTCTTTTCATCATAAATGGAGTTTCACTGACAATGCCTAATAGCTGCTGGAATTGCTTTTAAGTTTTCCTTGGGAAATATCAAAATATTATCACTGAAAATTGAATTATTATAAACAGTGGGAATATTGTCAGCCAGTTGTATAGTATAAGGCTGCATCCTGAAAAGGTGCAGCATATCTCCTTAATGGATGCATTGCTTTACCAAGGGTTATAGCATTTGCTCTCAACTTGCTGATCAGAATGGCAAAGAACTCTCATTTTAAAAGCTTAAAGTTGATAGAAAATTAATGTTCCGGTTATTCCTGGAGTGAAAGCATTTCTTTTCTCACCAGAGATATGGATATTGGGAGTTTATGTAGTTTGGGCACACTGGGGTAGGATGCTGTGAGGAATATCAGAAAAGGAGTTTCATTTGGGTGTTGAATGAGCAAGCAGGGGCTGTTGATAGGCTCATGTGCTTCTTCCATGACTTGGTTTTACTTCTATGAAACAGAGCTTGATCTTTCACCTTCTCTTTTTTTTTTTTTTTTTTTAATTTTGTTTTATTTTTTATTTTTTCTTTTTTTCCCTTTGTTGATACTTTACAGGAAACAGAGACTCTCAGGGCCTTGATTTTGTCTGGTCCACTTAGTCCTGCTATTAATTAAAGTGTTATTAATTATAGACAGTTCTGTTTACATCTGACATTTCACAAAGTGCTAGAGAACCCATCATCAACATTGTTAGTGCAAGGAAGATAGTTCCAATTTTTAACTCTAAACACACCGGAAAAAGCCTTCTCTCTAGAAATCTGGGAAATTTTCCGCACTTTCTCTTTAGCTTTCAATAAAGTGAAACCCCCATGCTTCCTGCACAGAGTGCAGTACATGTGCCCCCATGGACTGTAAGCGGAATTAGCACTTTAGTGTGCAAAACAAAGAGGCAGCTGGCATGGCTGTACTGTGTTTACACACCTCGTTCTCCCAAACCTTTGTTAAATGGTCTAATGAAACAAGGTGCTCTGTGGGAAAAGCCCATTTAACAGAGTAACAAATCCCATTAGCTCAGTGGAGCTGGAAATCTACTGCATAATAAATTAACTCTGAATCTGTGGCTTTCAACATAAATTTCCAAGTCTAGACTGATACATTTTTTAGGCTTGTATGCAACTTGTCTAATAAGCTCTGAATTGGCTTTCCTTCATTTCCATCATACATTTTGATGGTATTTTTCTCTCAGTTTCTACCAGAGCAGCAGTTTTATTGCTCAGTCCTCCTGCTACACAAGGAAGAGCTGCTGTTACTCGACTGCAGGAGCACTTGTGCATTTGTGTTCAACAGTGAGACAGAAGATGGAAGGTACCACCCAGACCTGTAAGAAAAAGACTGTCCCTGTCCCAAAGGCCTGGCCACTTTAATTATTAAAGTCCACATATACAGAGACTGAGGAGAGGAGAAATGCTGTCTCTGAGTGACACAGTCAGCTGCACACAGGCCAGTTTAGACTGGAAAATAGTATTGGCTGTATATGGCTTGGTACCTTGCCCACAGTAATAAGCCAGGAGACAGGTTTTACTGATCTGGATTTAATTCAGCACAAATGTGGCTATGCAACTTCCAGGCCAGGTCTGCCCACGGCACTGTGGGAACCTACCTGGGGCTCATCCAGCATCTCATCTTAAGGCTCTGTCATGTAGTGTAAGAATATGTTGTCTCCAGTGCAGAACACATCAACTGTTGTCTTGAACTGTTGTCCCACTGGCATGCTGCCAGAGAGATGCAGAATAGTAAACACTGTGAAATCCTGGTAGAATTAATTTGAGCTACCTCCTTTTCAGTTACTGCTTCTGACTGATCACAGTGGCCACATGGATTAAATGGTGAAGTCACCAAATCAAACTACTTGAATAGAAGCTGAATTCCCATCTTGTGAAACCAGAATGCATCCTGCAAAGCTTTTCACTGGCAAGAGAGCTCAGCCAGGTTATATAATTGGCACCCTCACAAGCTTTTCATCTTTGTCTGAGTGGTACTCGAAAGGAGTGAAGTTCTCTCCTACCCTTGAAAATATCAAAGAATCTCAAAGAGTGCTTGCTGCTGAATGTCCCACTGATCACAAGAAGCCAAGGGCACACAAAACTTCACCATCAACAAGAAAAGAGCTTCTGGAAAGACAATCTTTGTACTCTTTAAAGAAAAAAAAATTAAAAATCAGTGATCCTCAGGAGCATTCCCACCAAATTCATTTAGATCCTTTGGATCACTAAGTCCTAACACACACAACATAAGAGCTACAGATTTAACCTAGAGGCTATTTTTTACAGCTCATATTCAGGAATAGCCAAAATGTGCTCTCAGCCTTTCTCTGGCAGTCTGGAGGCTTTGCCTGCCTGTGTTTTGACCCCTTTGAAAAAGTATTTCCAGCCTCTCAAGGCACCAGATGAACTCTTGCCTTTGAGCCTGCTCTGCCTGACCATGGGAGCACCTTCTGGGGCTTGAGTTCAAGCAAGCAACAAGTCTGTCCTTGTGGGCTGACTGCACACACACTTCTGAAAGGCAACAAGGATGCAGACAGTGAGCTAAAATCTAACTTACCAGGGTGAATCAATTCCGATGTAACTTCATGCATGTCAGTAAAATTACACTTCAGCCAGGATCTGTACAGGCCAAGTACCTCGCTGAATTTATTAGTCTCCTATAGAGCGAGTGAGATGTTTCTGGGAGAGCTTTCAAGGGTAGAACGCCATCATCGCTCCAGGTACATTAGCAAGGTTACCTGGGTGGTGTAGAGAAATCTTTGTTAATATTCAGGGTCATCAAACCCTCTGCAGAGTGCCAGACCCTGTGGAGCAGGTGTGCAGGTGGAGGAGAACTCTCTGAGCAGAGCTGCAGCTGCTGGATTTCCTCAGCCAGTTTTTTTCCCCTTTGGATATTTTCTCACATGAGAGGAAAAGCCAAGTGCAACTTGCACAGTAAATTAACAAGTCTCCATTGGCATGTGCTCCCAGGAGAATTTCCATCAGTGGCATCTGTGGGATGTGTGCTGGGGACACATTTCAACCCCTTTCCTGGGCTGCCAGTGCAGAGCCTGCCTGGGTCCAGTGGCCCGTGTCCACTTCCATCATGGAGTCTGAAATTTTCCATGCTCCATTGTGCATTTTCAGGATGTTAATGGCTGAAGATAGTGTTGTTTACCTCCTGTTTTATTTCCTGGACTTAGCTGGACTAAATCAAGATGCTGGAGTTAGAGTAGCTTGTAGAGAAGCAGGGAATTGCTGGTGAAGCATTTTTGTAGGTCTGTGTGGTAGAAAAATGGATCAATTATTAAATACTGTGGGGAAAAAAATCCATGAACAGTATTTCTGCTGTCATACAACTCAGCTTGGTCAAATAACCTGCTGAAGAAGAAAATCATTGCAGGTGATGCTTTAGAGAAAGTGTCCCCAGGTCTATGCCCATGTTACAGAGCCCAGTACCTTGTTAGGGGACTTGCTATCAGAACATTTATCTGCCATAAGTAGAGGGGCTCCAGAATTCTGTTTTCTGAATTTAAAGTGATCATTACATGAGAAGAATTTGTCTTCTATCAGTGTTTTAGGTTTGGGTTGATTTTTGAGTATCAGAGCTGTGTACAAGCAACTTCTACACTGGAGTCACATAAATAGCTAAGATGAACTTGGGTAGATGTTCTGTGTTGCCATCCTTAGCAAGAGCTAGTTCATTGTACTAAACTCAAAGTCACAGCAGAGCTCTGATGCTTGTGAAATTTAATACACCTAAAAATGACAATTGCCACCTCTCATAAAGTTCACTTGCCCACTGTTGTCTAATATCCCTGCACTTCTGTCACTTGGCAATTTCCACATTGCCAGTTTAGATGGTAAGCATTAACAACTAAGATGTATTTTATTGCTTATCAAAGAGATGGAAGATTCATGGAGACTATTTGTACTGTTGCATGAGAGGTTCATAGACTGCTTGGACCATGGATGTTAAAATTGCAATTGAACTCATCCATATTTCTAAATGTCTAGAGCAAAGATGAGCTTTCATGGGCTGTACTTACAGCTTTACAGTAAGGATCTCAGCAGCTCTTCATGAGTTTCATATGAGAATCACTTGGTTATTTGAGATTTTTGAAACTATAAAAGCATTTAAGTATGGGGACATGCTTTAAGAGCTGCCAGCACTCAGATATTTTTATAAATAGCAAACAGCATTTTTTCTGTTAAGGCAAAGTTCAAATAGAGAAAAGCATCTTGCTTTCTTCTGTGTGCATTTTTGTGTAGTAGCTTTTGAAAGGGCAGCTTCTAAAATAAAACTGTTTACAATAACCTCCTCAGATAAAAACATTTCACTTCTAAGACTGAGCATAAAATTTTCACGTCTTGCACTTGAGCTCTGATGTGCCTTGCTGCCATATTTTGCCCAGAGGGTTGATTATTGCTCCATTACTAATACAAATGGAGGAGCTTTTGTTTCGATTCAGGCTCTTCAAAGAAACTCTCTTCAAGTCATCAAGGTCTAGCCACTGTACTCTTTCAATCTCTAGCTGTAGATTTCTTTCTTTTCCACTTACTGTTTAAAATCTATTTTCTGCTCAGCCTTTTATAACTTGAATATAACGGTATTTTTTTCTTTTCTTCCCTGTTCTCATTGCCTGTCTTGCTTGCTTTGCCATGCCCTTGTGAGGGTGTATTCTGCTTCGACTCTGCAATACAACTTGAACCCTGGAGAATGCACAAGTGTGTCTGAGAAAAGAAGTACCAGGGCAGTAGTTCCCAGTACCCAAGAGGATGGCATTATTTCTAATAATGGTTAGATTTATTGTTAGGTACCACAAACTAGTGTCTTTTGGAGGAGTCCAGGTCCTTGTCTGTCAGTCCTATAATTAATGTAAGCAATTGTTGCCCTGGTTCATGAGCTCGTTCAGTGTTTCAGTGCTGCAAGTTCTTTGTTCCATAAGTTGTCCCAGTGCTCTCCTAAATAAAATGAAGAAATGTCTGTTTCCCTGTGGTGGATGCAAATAAAGGAAATGCTGCCTCTGACAGAAATTTCATAACAGTAGCAAAAATGACATAGTGTCACATTTGCTTTTTAGTAAGCTTAGACTTTCTCTTTGGCATTTCTGTACAGTTTTACTGTATCATGTATGTACAAATTACAGTTCTGATGAGCAGTCGAGGGCATTCAGAACACTGTTGCAGTATTTTCTTGTTTTTACTTAGAGTCTGATTTAGATTAACTATGCTGGTGTGTCTGAGTCTGCTGTAGTGAAAGTGTCATTTTCCTAATAGAGTTTTGTTCTGTGGCTGCATTGCTAATGGCCTGGTTACACTTCTTCCTGGGAACAGCCTAATTAAAGGTTTGACATTGAAAAAGTGATTAAAATTTGCATGGGGAGATATTGAATTAATTTTTTTTTTCCTGGTGAGTTGATAAGTAATAACATACATTTTGGTAAATGTAGACCTCTGATCCAAGGGACTTTCTGGACAGAAGCATCTATTCGATGGCTGGCATTTATTTCTCACTGGTTTCTTTAGCATGTGTTTAAAGTTAACCAGATATTACAAAGCATATATCCAGAACAGGGGGTAAAGCCTTTCTGGCAGTATCTGGCAGGATCATACCTATAATTCTGAATATGTATTTACTTTTGAATATACTTCATGAATACCTTTGAGGTTTTAAAGGATGCTGCTTCATGAAATTTCCTGGGTGAATCGTTAATCCAGGATTAGGTTCTGGGTAGTCTCACTTCTACCAAGCAGTGCACACTTCACACAACAGCCCCACTGAAATAAGACTATCAAACCCAAATCAGTAACACCATTGGAATCTGTCCTGTCGTTGGCTGGCTGAGTATATCAGTATTTCTCATGCCTAGACTGAATTCACCAATATGTATATATTTAAAAGGCACTTATTTTTGCAATAAGCATGGAATAGGCCCTTGTACAGACACAATGGAATAATTCTTCTTTTCAGTGTGATTGTATGGGCCTAAGTGAAGTTATAGTAGTCCAAATTAGTCATTGATGTATGGAATAGATGCTGCAGAAGTACTGGAGGGAGCTTTCTTCCTGGTCGTGCATTGTCAGAGAACTGTTCATCTAGCTCCCCTAGCATGATATACAATGTTTTCAAAAGGATTCAGACCTTCAGGCAACTTTACACTCATCTCTAGTGCTTAAAATGCGACATGTAAATCAACCATGGGCAATTATAAGCATTGCCAGGAGCACTGCAGGCACATGAGTGAATGCATGGTGGGCAACAGCATTCTGTGCACGGAGTGTCCACAGAGTTCAGTAGTGCCAGTATGTCTTCCCTGCTTTAAAGCCATGTGTGTACACAAATTTCTGTATCACACTAAGTGTGTTTTTCACTGCAGCCATGCTGGTGTTGTGGGGTTGACTGTCCTGAGCTGCTCTCTGCATTCATGGTGCTAAGAAAGGGCAGTGTCCTCCCTCCTGCAGCAGGACCCTGCATGCCAGTCTGAGCAGAAAACAGAGCCCTGCATTTCTGCTGGGAAGCTGCTGTTCCATATGTTTATGAGCTACTTTAACAGCAAGCCTGGGTGCCTTCTACCACCCTCTTCATGTGCTTTAAAGCAAAAAGTAATTATGGTTTGGCTGGTTTGTTTGTATGTTTGTTGTTTTTGTTTGGTTGGTTTTGTTTGGTTGGTTTTGTTTGGTTTTTGTTCTTGGGTTTTTTTTTTGGTGGTGCTGCTGGTTATTTAATATATTACATATTTGCTGGTCTTTCTTTTTCAATGGACTGGCACCAGATTTTTTGATTTACGTATGCAAAGTAGATGGAGAAAAGTCATCCCTGAGCCTAATAAGCTTTTTTTTCTTAGAAGCCAAAGACAGAAAAGCAGTAACAATTTCCCAGTTAAATTAGATTATGAGCCCATTGACTGGAGTTTCTCTTCCTGGTCTCTTAGGATCCAAAGGCATTGCTTGGTCGGTGACAGGGTTTCTAGGACTGCTATAATGCAAATGAACAATGCCACAAACTTTCTTTCCTCTGTGCCCAAATAATGGTGGCAGTATATCTGCATAGCCAGGGTGCTAGTGTGAATAAATTCAACCCTTGGGAAAAAAATAAATAACTTTATTACACCCCAGTGCAACTGAGCAGGAATGCTCATTTTTTTTCAGAGGCTTATTAAACTTTGAAGAAGCATAGTGTACAGCAGCAGGAGGATGTGCTGTGGGTATGTGATTGCTGGCCTCAAATGATCTCTCTGGGCACAGCGGAGGAAAATGAAGAAACCTGCACAGGTGAAAAACAGAAGCCAACAAAGACTGTCCCAAAGACTCTCACAAAACCAAATATTGTGCAAAGTTTGGAGCCTTTGCAGATGTTGGCCTAAGCAGTGGTTGCAACTGAAGACTTCAATCCTTTTAACCTGGGAAGTAAATTTTCATGGTGTGTAGGCTTACATTTTTCTTGCCTGTATTCAGTAGCCATCTCTGCCTGAAAACAGTGAAAATAATGACAGCTCAACATTCAAGAGGAGCTGCTTGGCTTTGGTACCTCCCCCACATGTCACAGCAGAGCTTCCCCAGAGCTGCTGTACTTCCAGCCCTTGCTGAGATGTGAGTCTAGCACAGGCTCTGGGTGGATGTTTGGCTCAACACATTCTCCCTGATGGTCACAGTAAATGAGGAGACATGGGACTTGGTGAGCAAAGGCATTCCTCTGCAATGAATAATGCTTAAATTGTAAATAATTCACAGCCTTTATGCTGCTCTCTGCACATCCCACACGATGTACACATGAAACCCACCATTCCAGTAATTTCAAACTGCAGTGTGGGAGCCAGCCTTGTTCAGTGTTATTCCATCAGGCAAATGTTGAATGTGTTTTACACACAAAAAAATGGTGGGTTTCATGATGCTGCTGAGAACCCATCACTGGTGGTCAAGGCCCTGTGTGTTAGGCACTAAAAAAGAAAACAGCCTTGCCTGGAAGAGTTTCCAGTCAAAAATGAATGTCACATGGATGTACACAATGAGAAGAAATGCCATGGTTATAGTTACACTGCCCAGCAGCCCTCCTATTATCCTCCTGTATCTTGTAGATGTTCCAGGAGAAGAGGGACCTGAAGAAGAGAAAACTGATGTTTTCACGTGGCAGGACTCTCTTTGCATGGTTACTGTTCAGCAGAAATGCCTATACATATATATTGCTGGTAATAATTACACTGTGCAAAGGAAGAATCATAAATAATGAAGGGAGAATGAGCTTTAGGCAACCTAATTAAAAACCTGCTCTCTTTATTAGTTAGCAAGGTAATCTAAGTCAACCTCTGGCTCTAAAGATTTTCTCTGTACTGTGAACAAAATTAATCATCTGTTAAAGAGTATTTTCTTTAATTCTTCACCTTGGAAAAAGGCTATTGGCTAGAAGTGGATTTTGGAGGAGAATGAATAGAGGCAGCTGGGATTGGAGCTTGGATTTTGTTGTAATTTGGTGGTACATTCTGTGTGAGGAAGAAACACCCTGCATGTTGCTTTCTGTGTGGGTACCTGCTGATCTGGGGTGCTTCACAATGAGTGTTTTGCATCCTAGGCAAACTCTTTTCATATGAACTTCCCCTCTTGAGTCCAGTGCTTCTGATAAAACCTTCTCTCAGTTTTATCTTCTCTTAACTGACAAATTGTTTTTCTCTCAGCCCAAGACACTATTAAGGTTTCAAACAGTTAATTTAAACTTGTGTTTTGACCGACCTTGTCTCGTAAATGTGGGAAAAGAAGAGAGCAGTAATTTTCTAGAAATATTAGTGCTTTTAAACATTCCACTGGTGAATGAAGTAGATCTTCAATAAAAGTTACTGTGTGCCACATGTGAAATAATTGGTACAGAGACTGCACTATCTGAGATCTCTGCTAAAGTGCTGATGATGACTTGGATTTAGTAAGGTCTGCCTAAGACAATTTTTGGGTCCTGTTATTGTGATGAGAGGGCATATAAGAAAATAAATCTCCTTTATGACTAAGCTGACTACTTGTAAAAACAGACAATACTCTTTAAAACATCTGTAGGATTTTAGTAAGTTTGCATCAGCTGTAAATATGTTGCAGGGTATTTTTTGTGTGTTGGAAGGATTTACCATTATGATTTTTTTCTTAATATTTTCATATTTTATGAAGTTTCCAGATTAATTTGGTGAGAGGAGGGGGAGATCTGGAAGAAAAGGAAAAAGATAATTAGCCTTTATGTAGCAATCAGGCATGCCAAGTTCTCTTGAATTATTAAACTTAATTAGTTCCATTTATTATTCCTGCAGGCTACAAATATCTGTATTAAATGCCAATCTAAAGTGTGGTATGTTTGATCTGGTGGGAACATGGATTTGGTAATATACTGCAATGCCACTAATCTGAATAAACCCGTGATTTTACTATCTCTCGTATAACGAATAGTAAATATATTTTCATACGATGCTGGTGGAAAATAAGAACATCTTAAAATGTACTCAGCATTGTGTGATATATCAATAGTACAAAGGATGTTTAAATCTGTGTTTCTGAAGTTATTCAGGTCTTGGTTTCATAAAATATTGTATGTGTGCAGAACATTATTCATGGCTTGCAACAACCCGTGCAAAACCTTTTTAGAGGTGACACTTCTCCAGGCATGACCTGGCTTCTGAGCAGTGATCTTTTTCCTTGACTTAAGGTTATCCCCTTCTCAGGGTGTTGGTTAATTCCTGGTAAATAATACAGCTGCTATCTCCTGTTGAGAAAATACTTCCTCTCATTTTTACAGTGTATGTGATGATTTTGTCCCTGCCCTACATTAACTGAGCTTCTGAAAGGAAAAAAGGAGAAAACACTTTTAGCTGTGCTGGGGAAGGAATAGCCTGAACAGAGAGGAGAGGACTGTCACAGAGCTTGTCACTTTGTGGAAGGGAGGATTTTTACCTCTGTGAAGCTGGTCTTGAGCAGTGGGGAGATGTCAGGTGTCAAAGGAAGCCAAGCCCTGGCTGCAGAGGCTGCAGCCATTCTGTGCCATCAGCTGGGCAGTCTGCAAGTCCTGTGTAAGTTCAAGGGTGCCCACCCTGCTAAAAACCCTCTGAAAGGAAGGTTCTATTTAGGCAGAATAGAACAGGGTGTGGAAACAATTTACTGTCCGGTAGGAATAGGTGTTTTGCATTTTTAATGGGGTTTTTTACATATTAACTTTTAAAGAGAAGCCTTTTCAGAATTCTAGGTGCTTTTTGCCAGCACTAACTTTCCAGATAGTTATTTACAGAATGCAATAATCCACCTCCAAAGTCAGAGGAGCAGCAAGTACAGGAGAGCAGGCTAGAAAGGCAGAACTGTATTGAAGAAGGCCCAACTCAGACACTTAAAATTCATTGAAGCCTACAGTTATCTAATTTTGGAAAGGACAGATTCTCCTAGTTCAACTGACATTTCAGTACTTTATCTTCATTTTGTGGCTCAGGTGAGATTTTACTAAATTTTACAAAACAGTGATTTGATTCAGCTTCTTTCTTCTGACTGCATCCAAACTAAAATAATGTAAAAAAATGTCTTGGATCCATTTTAAATATCAATTGGTAGTCATAGTTGATTAAAAAAGGAAGGGTAATAAAAATTTTCCTACACTATGGGCCTGTCCCTGGCCATGTCAACTGATCATCCTGTTTACTGTTACCCTCTCTTTTTGGCAAGATGACATGCACTGTCTCTTCATTGTATTCTAGCTGCAAATTAATCTGTGGCAAAATAAAGAATTAGTCTTGTGTATTATTAAAGGCAGTGAAAAAGAAAGAAAGCAATTTTCATTCTAATGATAGTTCTAGCTGGAAGAGAGTAGACAAAGTGATGGAAAAGGACATGAATTTCGCCATTACCAATTTTGTTAGAAATTGAAACTGGGGAGAGTGAGGGAGACATAGAAGGGGAAATAATATAACAAAATGGATGATGGAGTTTTGCCACTCTTTTTCTTTTTTTTTTTCATACTTGCAGTCTTACTGAGTGATGATTTACAGCCTTATCAGCTGGATTTTAAATTCTTCTCACATTCCAGGGATCTCAGTATTCCCACATGGCTGCACTGCATTAGTGCTGTAATAATGCTGCCATTTGCTGTTAATTACCATCCTGCACTGTTTCAGTGATGTGATAGATTTTGGTTTAGACTGTAACTGGTCATCCTTTTTAATTACCGAGTAGGGATGATGTATATTTCCCTGTTGGTTTTGTTTTCTGATCCTGTATTGAAATATTCCCAAAGGTTATCAACAATGCTTAGTGAGAGATTTTGTCTTTTAAAGACAACAGAGAGAATGAAAGGATGAATAGGCAGCAGTAGCATCCTAAAACAGTAAGAGCTGCATAATTTATTACTATTTCTTTCTCCTGAGACCTTGGTTCCATGTTACAAACAAACTCTCTGTCCAGGGCAGAATTTTGAAGGCCAGGGCTTTGGGGATATTATTATTTTCCAAGCTCTGCACACAAACCCATATCTGCCTTGCCAGAGTATCACTGGAGACTCGACTATCATTGAATGAGTCTTAAATATCTATTGGCATTTTTAGGTCAGCAATAACCTAGTTAGAGTAATGACACTTTTATCAATAATTTTGGTACTGGCAGCATGCAACAACACAGTGAGCATGGGCCTGTCTGCAGGCTCCTCTGTGCATTGCAAAGTTAATTACCCCAAAAGATCTGCTCCTTGCTGCTCTCATGAACTAATGACCCTCTGAAATTAAAAATTTCATGTTTATACCTTTTGGGTAACTGTGTTATCTGTGAATGAATCATGTATTAAAAACTTGTTTCTTTAAATTTTCTTCTAATTCACATTATGCATGGATTTGTGCTACCACCTTTATAAGGCATAAGATGCTTTTCCTGTGGAGGTTAGAGAAGAGAAAGTAAGAATATGTGCAACTGAGAGTTAATGAAATGAGTGGCCCAGGTGGGAGGGTGTCCTTAATATGCAGGATAAAGCACAAAGATGATCTTGAAATGGATCTATTGATATGAAGTGCGGAGAGGGGAGATAACAGGAAAATCTGAAGCAACAGCCAAAATTTCACAGTCAACATAGAAGACTCTAAGAAAAGTGACTTCTAATGAATCACAGAGCTAAATCACTGAGAATTGCACTAAAACCTTATCCCAAGGGTTTAATTGTTTCTTGACAAGGAGCTAAATTCTGTTATAAAACCAGCTGCATTTAATAGTAATTATCTTACTTTTATCTGTCATGATATGTGATGAAATACTTGAGTCTTTAATCAAAACTGAGCACGATCCAGGTCACTGCTAACAGGCAGCTCCTGCTTGCTCTGAAATAGTCCCAAACTCCTTAGTGCTAATGCTACACTGATGTCAGGACTGGTGTGAAAAAGCTGCTTACACCAGCTAGCTCTGAACATCTTTATGATAAAGTTAGATCACAAATGCCCAGTTCTGAATGCTTCTGAGTGCCTGTAATACAAATTGATTTAATTTGGGGTTTGATTTTTTATTTATTTATTTCCCACTGGAAATGGGATCTGTGTACTCAGCAGATGCTCAGCTTCTGTCAGGAACTGAACTCTAATTAATTTTCTCTATGTATTCTCTGAGTGGTTTTCCAATGTGGATGAAGCTCTTGAATTTAAAAACACTTGTAAGATCAAAATATCTGGAAATGTTCTTTTTAAAAATCAGTTATTATATGAATCAGCACTAAGCTGAAAATAAAATTAGATTTTTCAAGAAAAAAGGATCTGCAGTCATTCTCCAGATTTATGTTCCCTCACAAATCTTGACAGAAAATCAGACTGGGTATAACACTACCTAAATCCAGTAAATAGATTGGCAGTAAATACACATAAACCACTGACAGAAAACTTGTTAATCTTCTGGTTTGACCTCAGATTTTTAAAAAAAACACCTCAATTCCTTCAAATCATTGGACAAATTTATTGGAGAAAATTAATACAGGAAACATCCTGGAATATCTCTGTATTTGTGGGGCCAGATTCTGCCATCCAGCATGGCTGTGTCCTGGCTGTTATCCTCTGGGATCAGCTCAGTGTAAATGTCTGTGAAGAGCTTTGATCAAGGCTCCAGTTGTCCTTACTTAATTTGAAGTCCAAGCAGAAGCAGAAGGCTCTCCAAGCCCCCAGAGCTCTCTGCAGTCAGAGTGCTCAGTGCTACATGAGCACAGATTCGGGGTCTCCTGTTCCTCTTTGCTTGACAGAGACCATCCAAAAGCAGGAGGTTTTATTTTGGGTTGATCAGTGTATCCTGGGTAGGTGAAATATATACTTTATAAAATGTTTATCCAAGGAAAATGTAACACTGGGCACCTTGATCTGACTAAATGACGCATGGAGGCAGGTAAAATGCAGACTAGGAGATTCTGCTATACTTGTGAATGAAAACACAAGTCTGGTGGGCATGAACTCAACTTGTCAAAGCAGACCCTCTCAAAAAGTCATCCAAGCAAAAAAAAATAAATCCAAGTGCTGCAGTTTTTCTTATACACTTGATTTGCTGCCCTTTACTGAGGAAAAAAACATCCAGAGAACAGGCTGTGGGGAAAAGAGAGTGGCTAAAAGAGTGGTGAGTCCTCTTACTGCAGTCTGATGATGTTTTCCTGTCTTATGAAAGGTAATGAGCTTCTATGAGAAACTAACAACTACCAGAGAAGATTTTTGGCAAGGGATAGAGAGGAAAGTCCCCAGTCTGCCCTCCTGGTGCAGAGCAGGAGCAAGTACTGAGTGCTACCAACACACTGAACTCAGGAATCAGCTCCTGCACCGTCTTTTTGTTGAAATGCTGAATAGATCTCCACCATTCCTTATTTGACAAAGCACATTAACACACTGCTTCATTTCAGATGATGCAAATAGAATAATAAATGGTGATTTCAGTCAACTGACTGGCTGCTGTGAGAGAGGAGAGTGACTCTGTTATTCTCTAGTGCTCTGCAGTGATTTTCTGTGTCTCTCATATAGATCCCTATATAATTCCCTACTAGTAATTAATGTACCTTCTTTCTTCATTTTAAAAGCACTTTGAAATAGCAAAAAGGTGTATATTCTGAACCATGTGTGATTTTTTAAATAAGTCAAGCAACAGCTTTTTAATCTCTCGTATTAAGAGTCATATATTGAAGAGATGCTGCTGTTGGCCATGGAGTTGTTCTTTGTTACAGCATTTCACAGTCAAGAGATGAAGTCAGATTTCTGTAATTGGCAGCTGTGATGCCTCTAGAAATGTGCCTGACATGTAGCTATCTGCAGCTGGTGCTATTTAGGATGAGAAGCAGGGAATGCCATTAAGAAAGTAACAACAAGGAGGGAGCAAAATTCCCACCTAACTTCAATCTCTTTATCCCAGTCTTCATTAAATATATTAGGTACCATTTCTGCGGAGGAATTTGCAAACAATGAGTAGGTAAAGTCCTTCAACTCCCAAATCCAAAATCAAAATAACTGTGAACATTTGCAGTAGAGATAAATATTAAATTAGATGCAGGGACATTACAACATCTGAGCTTCATTTAGACCTTCAAACTGACCTGTTGGATTAGAAAAACACAGTTTTCATACTGAAGTAATGAAAGCAGGAAATGTTTAGTATTTCACAGGAGGTATATCTGTTTACTTACAGAGAAAGTGATTTGCTCTCATGACTTCTTAGAGAAGAGTCTCTTACAATATTTCAGCAAACTTAGTTTATTCCCAGCAGGCTAAGGACTCAACATGTTTCTGACACAATATTAAAGGCCGAGCTCGCCCAGCAAAGATAGGTTTGATCAGACAGTTGGGAAGATGTTCTTAAAGTACATAATTCAATACAATACAAGTAGGGATGGGGACGAGGAAGCCAGTTACTCTAATGACATTGACTGCCCTAAGAATTAAAATCAGAAGAGAAGGTTGAAAGCAGAGCAGATATTAATGGACCATTGAAGAGCAGCTATGATCAAGAGCACATCCCAATTTCTTGGTGTGATCTGATCAGCAGCAGATACTGCAGCTGTGCAGTCAGTGCCTTTCTCCTCCACTGAGCTTGATGCTGGCTGATGACCCAGGATGGTAATTAATATCTAACTGTTATTGGCAATGCTTGCATTAAATGTGGAAAAATAAATGTAGGTGTTAATTTAAAGGGAAAAAAAAAAAAAAAAGGTCAAAAGGTTTTAAACTGCTCCAAATTTCCCTGAAATCAGCAGACATGTACCCCTTGTTTTTGAAGGCTTAGCCTAAATCTGTAAAGGTACAAACAAAACAAAAATAATGTCCTCTCCCCTTTGCCCCTCATTTCAGTTTCTCCTAAGGGTGTCTGGAAGAAGGAGGATGTTTCAGTGTCCAGAAAGCAGAGAGGTGCTGGAGGTGAGCTGAGGTGAGCCCAGCCTCCCCCGTGCCCTGGCAGGACCGTGTGATGTTTTATCCATTGACAAAGTCTTCACGTCACCACAGAGGCTCATGGCCTGGGTATAGTTTTCCTGGAGCTGCTCTGGGTGTGATACAAAGCTTGCTGTGAACTTGGCAGTGTGGCAAAACAGCTGTCACCTGCAAGAATCTGTCAGTCCTAAGTACTACAAGTATCTTTTGAAATTGCCTTTGTAATTGCCCTGTTGTTGCATTGAACAGATGTGCAGATTGGAACTGCTGAAAAAACCTCTTAAATAAGGTAAAAAAACACACAACCAAAGAAACAGGTTTAAAACCACAGAGTCGGTCTTTAAAAACACAATAAAATCAGTTTTGATCCTGATTCCTCACTGATGTAGAGGCAGCATTCTGCTGATTGCAATGGACCTGACCCAGTTTTCACTTGTACAACAGCAGCCTTGCTCTGACCCTCTGAGCAGCACCTGTGTGTGTGCCTGCAGCAAGTAATGCAACAGAGCCGTGCTGCAGGGCCAGTTACAGGGGCAGTCCAGGCTCTGTGTGTTCAACATCAGGTTCTGTGCTTTCACAGCTGTTTATGTGAGGATTTGGGTATGATTCCCACTGTGCTGAAAAGTAATCTTTTATTTTTTCATGTAGGGAAGGAGATGGTTAGTGAAGCACTTCTAGAAGAAAGGTTGGTTATTGGGATGATGTTCTGCCTCCACCCTGCAAGGAAAAGCTGTCTGGGGTTAATGGCAATGGGAGTGAGTCAGCCGTGTTGCATCACATCCCCCAGCTGCTCCGAGAGAGGGAAAACATGTGAGAAGGTTTTAGATATTGAGTTTCAGTATATGCTTGCAGCATTTCACAATTTATAGCATTCTCCTTCCTCTAAACATACCCTCTAAAGATATATATCTTCTACATGGGAAGGTTACCACACAATCTGTTATAAGACCATGCATCTTTAAAGTGTCATCCTGCAATATCTTGGGGTGTAAGATTGTTCTTTACTTTGGAACACCCTTTGCTACTCAAAGGCAAGTTAGCAGCTTGACAAAGAGAAGCTTTGGGGTTTTTGTTTTATGAACTCACTGCCCAACACCTCACATGAAGCTGTTAATTTCTTTGGTCATAAAGCAAAGACTGAGGTGTAAAATGGCTTGTGGCCAGATGTTGTGTATAATGAAATCTTAGTCTGTGGATTTATTCTTGGCTCATTATTCAAGGCTTGAATCTGATTCCTCAGATGTAGAAAATGTTCAGTGTCCCTCTTAAAACCAGCAAAAAGTGACTTTCATGACATAAGATGTGTTTACTGTCTGCTTGCCCCATTCGCAGTTTTGTCATTTTGCAAACACATTCTTTTTTCTAATTTCTGTTCCCCCTGAACCTATAGCATGAAAATACACGATCTTTTGTTTTTGATGCCTACTGTGCTCTGTAAACAGTGGTGGGAGGCAGAGTAGATGTGACCTTTCCAGGCTGCTAAGTAACTCTGTGTGTTCCAGTATCCTGGAAACTTTAAAATGCTTCTAAATGTGAGGATCACAGCTCATTCACATCTCTAATGAGAGTGGGAGGTTTTATGTCTTACAGTAATTGTTTTGGTCCTCAGCCTGCAAGCTGGGTTACATCAGGTGGCTGAAGCACAAGGAAGCAGCCTCAGAAAATAAGCAGCACTCAGTGGTTCTGATAGGTTTGGCCCATCACAAAACCACTGGACCAAAGCACTTTCATGTCACACCAGCCTGCATTTGTGTGTTCTTGGGCTTCCCTTAGTTTGAGTGGGCTACAAGCTGCCCTTCCTCAGAGTCTCCAGCATGTTTCTGACCCCAGAGCCAGTCTGCTATCCCCTCCATACAGAAATGGCTTCTAGGATGAATGCCTGACTTTGTAGATGCTCCTTCTCCCAGCGCTGATTTTCCAGTCCCATTGGGGTTATAGTTCACCTCTCAAGGAACAGGTGTTCAAGTCATGCAGGGATTTTAAGACTGTGCATTTAATGCCGTTTAAGACTGTGCTGTGCATTCAGCACCATGAGCAGAGGGCTTTGGAAAGGAAAAGGGTTCAAATGGAGGTGCTTTGAGACCCATTTCTGGGGTTTTCTGAGGGCCTGGCTGAGGCAGCAAACACTGCTTTTACTTCTACAACCCAGGAGCCATTTGAGCACAAAAATGGGTTCTGTCCTGAGTTCAGAATCAGTTTTTCTTCTCTGCCCAGTCCTCATCACTTCAAGCCTTGCCTAAATGCAGTGTGCTCTCAGCGTCCCAGGCCAAGCAAAACCTCTGTGGGGACCTTTGGATCAGCAAAAGTAGTAGTCACATGTCTATGGAAACATCTGAATTTCTGGTTGCCTTCCCGTGCATTTCTGCAAATGGCTGATACTCTGCTTCAGAGCACATAAAAAATTTAAAGAATCACTACATGCTAAGTTAAAAAAAATACAATGGAGTTCTGTGCACTAAGGGAAATTATTGAAGCAATAAAGAACAATGTGTTTGCAGATGAGGCTCCAGAACAAGCAGCACAGAGTAAATCAATAATGTCATACTTCTTGCCAGATTCAAAATACTTGTGGAAATAGCTATGGAGTGAGAGGGGAAAAGGTTTGTTTCAATCAATCATTCTTGTATAATGCAATATCACAGAGCAAACCAACTCACTTGCTAGGGACTTTAAGAGCTTGAAAAACATTTAATCAAAAATGTTCAGGCATTGTTTATCCTGAAGACTCATTATAAAGGGAATATGTGGTGGATACAGGGCAGGCAAGCTAAACCAGCAAAGTCCTGGATGCTTTCCTTGCACATCCTCATGCAAAAAGCTGGGAGCCTGACTTTTTGTTCAGAGCATCTCACGGGATGTTCAGCCTGAGCACACCTGTGAAGGAGTGGGAGAAATGCCCAGCTGGGGTGCACTGTGTGAGAGGAGCTTGTTTTGTGTTTCTGGTGCAGCACTGCACTGGAGTCCAGCTGTGACTCTGCTCTCTGCCAGCTGTTACAGCCCTGTCTTGGGTAATTCACAGTTTAGGCAGTAAAAGTGTGCTTGAAATAGGTGACAGCTGTAATGAAATTAAATGCCCTGCTCAGGAAACTTGTAGTGGAACTGAGAATTAAAAACAGAACTCATGAATCCATGTCTCCTTTAGAGACAGCACCAAGCCAATGCCAACACACAAATCTTGGATTAGCATTTCTCCTTGGGCCTTGGTGTGATTGAGAGCAGCTCAGATTAATGTTTTTAGGGTCAGAAGAACATTACAAAGTGATAATTCATGATACAATAAACAGAGAGAATCTCTCTCTGTTTGTTGTATCATGAATTATCATGATAATTACATGAAATACCAGAGCTGTCCCTATAGCAAAGCTCAGGGAATATTCAGGAGAAACCTTGCAGATGCACAGGAGCTCTTCAGATGTAGAACAGCACATAATGCTCTGAACTTAGGGCTGATTTATTTAAATGATACATATTTTGAACGTACCCATGGAATCTCAATTCACCAGGTGTGAGGTAAAACTAGCTTTTGTAGTTTTCCTGTTTGTTTAAATAAATTCTTCATTAAAAAAAAAAAAAAGGAGAGAGAGAGAGAAACATGGTAACCTGATCCCTGTACCCAATGATGTAACAGAAATTATGGTTTCTGTGGTACACACTCTCCCTGAAGCAACCTGTATTGATCTAGAGGATGTGACAGTTTCCCTCTTTTTTGATGTCAGTATTTTATTGATGAAAAGGCAGCAATTCTACTTTCATCCAGTTTTCACATTTTGACATATGTGTTAATTCTGATGTGGAGCAGTATGAACCCTTCTTTTTTTCATGTGAATGTAGAATTGCCATAATTTGTGTTTTCAGAATGAAAGTCCATTTTTCTCTTGGATACCAAGATGCATGTGCTCTCTCACTTGCCCTCTAACTCACACACAGAGGTTCACAAACTTAGGTCATTTTTTATCCCAGGTATTCCTGGCTTGGTCAGAACAGGGAACAGATGTGGTGCCTCCCTTCATCCTATGATACAGCCAGCTCTCTCTGTATTTATTTTTTAAGAAAGAAAACCTGAAACCAATTAATTGCCACAAAGTATTTAATAAAAGAGTACACTTCTACAGGATCTAATTAAAGCAGAAATCTTTTGATGGCTGTAGTCAGATTGTCTTGCTGTTCTCTTGAAGGTCATCTAAAGGCTTGAAGCACTCTGGGTTTTGGAATGAAAACTGTCATCTTTATTCATTTTGAGTAATAGTGGAAGGAACTAGAATTATAAATTGAGATTCAGTTTTTCTTCCTTCAGCTACTGAATCAAAAAAAGTTGTATAAAATGAGATCCATCTTCTGATTACTCAGAACAGAATTTTCAGTCTCTCATAAGGCAGGTCAAACAATGCCCAGAAAGTTTCCCCTCCTTTGCTTAGGCCATTAGAGAATTAAATTGATTGCATCATTTTCAGCATCATTTCACAACAGTCAATAGTCCATCTTCCAAATTGCATCAGTGCCTCGTACCATAATACCCATATGGAAAACGGAGCAGCTGCCCCTTCCTGATACACAAGACATTTAAAATTCTCCTACAGAAAATTATTTAAACAAGACAGTAAAATGGTAGCAATTTACCATCTCTTTTCTCCTGGAAATAGATTGTTCTGCAAGAACAAAATTATTTGCTGCTGTTCTTTTTTCTTCCCCCGTGTGCCTAAAGTCACCATTATGCAAAGAAGTTTGGATCAAAAGAGGATAGACATGGGAGCTGTGCTATCGTGGTCAGAGGCACTAACTGAATAAAGCAAAGTCAAGAAGTCAGCTTGGAAGCTGGGAGGAATCAATTCTGACAACATGCTGCTGTGTTGAGCTGTGTCTCCTTACCTGGGGGCTTATTTAGTGCTGGAAGAGGGAAGAATGGCCAGCTGGGCTGGTGTGTGCCTTGGGAATGAAGCAGGAAAGGCAGGAGCAACTGGAAAATACTTTCATGCTTCTGGAGGATTTTTTTCCTCCCAAGCTATAGTGCTTTTTAAATATATTCTTCACGAGGGCCAGGTGCTGTGTTGAGGGAACCAGCTGGAGTCTGGACCACAGGGCATTTCAGGTGCTTGGCCCACAGCTCTGTCCTGCAGCCCTGAAAATGTTGCTGCAGCACTTGATGCAAGCAGTGACCACCTTCTGCTGAGGCTTTTCTGCTGGCTTATGGCTTGAGGGACTCCTGAGCTGGGAATTTCCCTTTCCAAGTAGATCTACGGGATTTTCCAAAGCAGTGCTAAAGAAAACCTGTTCATGTCTGCTGGCTGAAGATGAGATGATGGTAAGGTGAAAGTGCTAGCAGTCTGTTTATCTGCTGAGGTGTGATTGACAGGAATTTTAACAGAAATAGGAAGCAAATGCAAAAATTTGAAGCTTGTGCTTCTGCTTTCAGTATTTCTGCCTTGTTAAGATTCAAAAGTCTTGTAACTTGTAGCTTCAAAAGAATGTGTAGCAGAGTTTGCTTGTATCTGCTCTGTTTGGTTCCTTTTGCTTTTCTCTTTTTCTTCAAGAGAAATGATAGCATTTTTTTCTTTTCTTTTTTTTTTCTGTAGCAAGACAGAAGGTTAGAAGAAGACAGTTGCATGAAAGAGTTGGGCAACCATAGCTTATATCTGACTTTAATTTGCTGTTGTGGTAACACAGGAGCACCTGGTACGGCATTACAGAAATGAATCCAACATCACCCATTTTACATGGAAACATGGCTTGGTGGTAGGCTGGCAAAGTGAGAAACAGCACTTTCTTTTTCATCCCAGGTGGAGAGGTATTGAAGCATCTGGGGACCATCTGTTTGTTCAGGTCTAAGTTTTTCAGACCTACAACCTACCCTGGGCAATGACTTGGTCAGGTTCTGCCTGGAGGATAAAGTCTCCTGGTGCCTTATAGCCAGAATTCACTATTGCCTCATGTGTGGGAGTTAGGAACGGAGTTCAGGTTCAAGCCTAGAGCTGATGAACTTTTCCCACCCAAAATGCATACATTTAGACAGCACAGTGTCGTTCCTGCCTGTGATTGCATGTGTAAGTGAAGTCCTCACTCCACAGAAACCTCTGGGGATGCTGATTAAAATGCTCCTGCTGGACCAGCTGGCTGCAGTCACCACATTATTTTCATCCAGACCACTGTAGCAGGTTGGTAGCAGAAAATCCCTTTGGGGAATGAGGTTTGAATAAGGAAAAACTGAATTCTTTATTTAGAATTTAAAAGTCTGATAGTGTATTAACCTGCCAATTTAGAAGGTACCTACCCCATGGTGAATATAAACATCATCTTTGTGAGGGGGCAGGAACTGTCAGGGACCATTTTATAAGTGAAAAAAGCTGTTTCTGCAAGCACTATCATCTGTTAAATTGTAGGATTACCATTTGAGGTGATACAGGAAGGGGACAAGAGTACTCTGCTTGACTAAGCCATCATTTCAGGCATGAGGGCAGTTATTTCTGATAAGGTTGCTTGTAACAGTTGAAACCACGTAACTTCAATTTTCCTGAGAGTTAATAAACAGCCAGAGAACAGTTCTGTGGGAGGTACAAAGACCATATCTGTTTTCCTACAGCTACTACCTGACCTCTCATTTTCCCAGAGGCACATCTAGGCTCACACAGAACTGTTTCTGTATTGTCTGACTGGGACAAATTTGTTATTCCAGATTTTCCTCCACCTTAGATCAGTGGATGATGTTGGTGCTCTCAGAAAATATGAGGCTCTTTTTTTCCTGAGTATCTGACTGAAGCTGACAGTGGCTGGTACTTCACATTTACCAGCAAATGGAGTCTATCAAAGACCAGATGTGGGAAATGTGAGGTGTCTGGGAGTGCATTGTGTGTTTTTGATAACAGAGGTTCCCTGAGTGTGAGATATTATGTGGTAGTTGTATCCATAGAGTTTGTTCCAAAGGCCTGCAGAGACTTCAGCACAGGCTTTGCACAGCTGAGAGCAGCTCAACCCTAGACAGAAACTCATCCCCACACAGCTGCTCATTCCTGCCAGTGGGACTGGGGAGAGAATCAGAAAAAGTGAGAAAAATCATGGCTTGAGATAGAGACAGCTCAGCTTAATAGGTAAAGCAAAAGTCACACACTCAAGCACACCAACACAAGGAGTTTCATTCTGCCCAAGGGCAGAGAGGTGTTCAGCCATCCCAGGGAAGCAGAGCTCTGTCACATGTAATGATGACTTAGGAAGACAAACACCATCAACCCAAACATTCTCCCCTTCCTTCTTCTTTCCCCAGCTTCATCCACTGAGCATGACACCACATTGTCTGGAATATCCCTTGGGTCAGTTGGGGTGTGCTCCTTCTGCCCTCCCAGCCTCTGCTGGTGAGATGGGGTGAGGAACACAAAAGGTCTTAACTCTGTGTAAACACTGCTCAGCAATGATGAGAGCACCTCTGCACTATCCACTCTGTCTGCAGCAAAATCCAAGATATACAACTACTGTGAAGAAGATTAACTCTACCCTGGCCAACAGCAGCACAGCAGCTGAGCATCCTTTGGCCCTAGAAAACCTGGAGGTCACAACTGTGTTCAGTGTCAATGAGTGAAGGAATCAATTCAGTCTTTTAATGCTCCCATCCCACAAATGCAAAGTAGTAGGCTACAGGTTTGGAAGGATTTGCTTTTTCCTGCCCTAGGTGAGCTGTCAGCCAGAGGAAGGCAAAGTATCTGTAGGCTTTCGGTTTACTGTGACCAGCAGCCTGAATGCCTCACCAGGCACTACTGATGGTGTTAATACCATGAGCCTCCTGCTCCTAGGCTGCTCTTTCAAATTTTAAAAGGTTTCTGGACTGTATTCAGTGTGCTGCTGAGGTCTGCTTGGGAACAGTCAGAAACAAATTGGAAAGTGGAAATGATGTGGCATCCTGCAAAAACTGCTGTGACCTCAACAAGGGTCTTCACAGCTCTTCAGGTGAATTTATCTGCTCCTCCAAAATAAACGGTGTGAGATCATCTGTGGTGCTCAGCTTCCCTAAGAAGCAGGTGGAGAGATTCTATCATGTATCACTGTCAGCTGTATCATGCCCCTAAGAAGGTGAAAGGTTTGCATCTTCTCGCTGATATTATCCTTATTAACCTTATATTTACTTTGACATTCTAACTACCATTATTTCCTATTTCCTAAAGATGTATTTGGATTGACCAGTAGAAACATTTACCATTTGTAGACCTACATATTCAAATCCAATTTCTTGCATTTTGTTTCTTTACTCCAAATGGCACTTCCCTTTAATACCATTCCCACAGAATTTATAAGCTGTAGACTGCTTGCTCCAGGAGGTGTTTTCTGAAAATCAGCAGCTTTGCATCTCTGTAAATCTTCTGCCAACTTGCAGAGTTCATGTGGTTCATCCTTTAGGCCTTTTGATGTTGTGGTTCATCCTTTAACAGCTTCTTTATATTTAAGAATGCATAAAGACACACCCTTGCATTGAGTTTTTTATCTTATCTCAGAAAAGCATTTCAGCCTTCTTGCTATTTTTTTTTTATACATTTAAATGAAAATTGGTGCTCCCTGCTAAAGCACAGCTGCATTAGGTGATCAGCCATGTGATCTTTTGATAACTTTTTGCCGGGGAAAAGAGTTCTGGTTTTGGCCTTCCTTCTGCTGGGCTCATTAGAATCAGCAGCTAATGTAAGTGATAGCTGGTGTGTGTAATCTGTACCTTCACTCTTATGGCTGCTAAAGAGGGAATGTTGTACTCAAACTATGCCACAGCCATGTGTAGCTTTCTGTGCACCCCTCGTGCTCATCTGCAAAACCTCTACCATCCAAAAGGGGCAAAGCTACTACTGATAAAAGGCTATCAATAGATGCTCTTATTTCTGTTATATTCCTGTCATATTCCTTGCTTGTAATGGGATTGTGTCCCTACTGTTGTCGTTGTGTATTGCTCTTTCTTCTTGGACTCAATTTTGGCAGGGAAATGCTGACTGTACAGTGCCTACATGACACATATGGCAGATATAGCCAGTGTTTGGGAATGTGATAATAAACATTTTGTTTCAGAGCGCAGGAATTATATTTTTACAAGTTATTCTGAAAAATAATGGATTTATGGATCTACTACATAATTCAGTAATGTAAGTTTATGCTGAAAATGTTGACCTGAACACCAGTTTGAATTTCTGTGTGGCTTTCTCAGCTGCTCTTTAACTTTTGCAATGATGGAACAGCTCCCTGGGGCCAATTGCACTTTTGTCCTCACCCTAAAGGTCAAAAGGGCTGCTCAGAACTCAGAGTAGAAACAGTGATGAAAAATGTGCTCGCTTTCCCAAAGCTGGAAAATGCTCTGTCCCCCTGTTGCCATGGTAACACCTCCATCCACATTCCTTCATCACTGCTCCCTATTACCTTGCTCTACCACTGTCTCGAAGCAATCGTTGTCTTTTCCTATCCCAGTGCTGAAGCAAGGAGGAAAAATATGTAGAAAGTGAAGGAGCAGCCATACACACACAGAGGCACGTTCATTCTGGACACAAAACCATCAAAGTGATTAGCTCTGAGGACAAGATAGTCAGAAAATGAGGAATAAATTGGTGGTTTGAAAGTGCAGCTCTGATTCTCATCAAGTAATACATTGCATAACTTATATGTTGAATGTCTACAGATCATTCTGGGGAAAAGCTTCTCCTACTCATGTCCCTGAAATTTGGGGTTGTTTAGGAAAGTGATTGCCTGGGATTTCTCTGCCTGGGTTATGGTTGAGCACCTGGCCAAGCTAAAAGGTTTGTGACAGGAAGCAGCTTGGCTCAAGACTGCCAAGAAACAATTGTGGAGGGGGGGATAAGATGAAATGCCACTTCCCAGAGGCTCTGTTCCTTAAAGTGATGCCAAATAATTCAATTGAACTGAAATTATGGACCTGTATGGTTGAAGCTTCTGTTTTTATCTGGTGATCTGCCTGGCAAACTTTCCTTGTAGGTACTATTTATGCTGCCCAAATTAGTGTGTGCATGCTAGTTCCTTGAGTGAAATGAATTTTACAGGGGTAGGATCTTCTGTACCTCTGCTTTTGGTGTAGCTGGCTAGAAGTGAAATGTTTTTGGCATGCTCGTGGCCCATGCAAATGAAGTGTGGGCTATGTCTTATTTTGATGCAAAGATTATCCCACGTAATTACAAAGTTCTGTACGGTTACCTACCTTTAATTAGAAACACTGAACATTATCTGTTGCAAAGTGGATAATTACAGTACTTCTAGCTAAAACCCACTTGTCTGTGTCTTCTGGAATGAGAATGAGTGCTGTTCTCCCATTCCTGAGATGAACATTTTCCCTCTCATGGCTTGAGTCAAGGATAGTGCCGTCATGGGATGTCATAAGCTCTCAGCTGTACTCGGTGTTTATCCTGACAACATGACAATGCTGCACTTGATTGTACTTGGGAAATAAGTGCAATCTTTGTTTCTTAATTCCTACTGCAAGCACAGCCTGGTGTAACATTTCCACAGTGCATACTGCACAATTTTAATGGAAACTTCACAATTGGAAAAAATTAATGGAACTGTTTTTATATCCTATTGACAGTTTTCACTTCAGGTTTAGCTGAAATGTTCTCCACTGTCTGTCACTTTTCTGGGGTTCAATAAAACTGCACTAAAACTGTTTCCCCAAAGTAGAGGCTTTCTAAATCAAGGCAACATAATTCCATGGTGGAATCCAGGGGCTCTTCTCAGCAGTGTCGAGGGAGGCTGGCATTGATAGTTGGTCTGGTACATGTGAGATATCTGAGGTACAAAGGAGCTGTATTTGGGACTGGATGCAGAAGTAGCCAGCAGCTGAGCTTCTCCCCTCTTATGAAACCATTTCTTTCTTTTCTCCTTCAGTTCTTCATACTTATACGTGTCTCCTCTCACGATCTTGTAAGTCTCTTGTAAGTCTCCTTCCCATGGGAGTCCCATTTTTAGTCAGTGGCTTGGTCTCTCACCAGACCCATGGCATCTCTTCATTCCGCAAACATTCCTTGCCTTTCCTACTCTCTGCCCTTCCCTCTGTATCTCTTGTGGCACTGGAAGAACACGAGAGGGAAGAAGGGTTACAACACGATGAAGATAAGAGATTGTGCCTGTCATTTGTTATCTTCTTGAGCATGGTGTAGTGTGTGTAGAGAAGTGTGATCCACAAAAGGAATAACATGCACAGAGCATAAGGTTTTCGTGTTGTCCTCTAAAAGATCCCCACTGAGAACCCGTAAGATTGAAAGGACAGCAGAAATTTTAATCAAATTCATTCTCTTTTCTCTATAAGCAAATGGATTGTCAGCATTAAGCTTCGAGAAATGCTGAATTCTCTTGAATGAGATGTTCATTGTGTTTTGCTCCAAAGCCTCATCCTACTCCTAATGTTATATTGAGTCTGCTAAATATAGATAATTTTTCTGATATTCAGACATGAAGAGAAGGTAATTAGTGGTGTTTGTGTACAAAGCTGGTTTGTGCAGGGAAACACAAACTCTGCCTCCCTCGTTTCCATGAGAGGGAGTGAGTGGAAAGCTGTAACATACCCTTTTCCCCTCTTGCCTCCTCAAAGAGCAGGGAAAGCAGAAAAAAAAGGCTTTTTTAATCAAAACTGTAGTCAGAGAAACTGGAAGGGTTGATCCAACACAGCAGCTTGAGCAACTTTTAATTAAGTGTGTTTAGTGGTCATGATGTTCAGGAGCAAATAAAAACTAGAATTAGGACAATATCAATCAAATTAAGTTTAAATAATTTTCTGATCCTCAATGTGTATCCATCAGCTTAGCTTCATGATTTGAAGAGCATGTGTCTGATCCTGCTGCTGTTGTTATCAAATTCTACAACAGAAAATTAAAATTAACATACCAATAAGAAGAAAAAGGAGTGACAGCAAGACTTCCTGCTACTCCTGAAAACTTCCAAAGTCTGGAGAAGTTTCCCATACATAAATAAAACTGCAGCTATGGCACAAACTGAATCTCAGCTTTTTGCACCTACCTATTTATCTTTGAAGCTAAACCTGTCTCAGGACCTAAAGCTCGGTGGGGCCAGATGAGAATTCTGACTCTGTTAAAGTGAGGCGGTCATGTCAATTTTCATTTGACTGTATTTTAGGGTATTTTGAAGTTAATGCTTAAAACCTTTAAGTTCAAAATTCAGATCTCACAACATTCAAGACCGTGAAACAACTTTTCCATATTTTAAATTTCTTTCTGGAACTGGTTCAGGAGGAGAATTCTCTGCAGTTCCACTGCCTCGGTGCAGCAGCTGTGGTGAGCAGAAAGTGAAGTGCATGAGACAGTTCCACAGTGCAAGTCAGGGTGGCTGGGCACAGGAGCAGGCTCCCCAGGGAGGAGGTCACAGGGTGGGATCCTTGGGGCTGTCCTGTGCAGAGACAGGAGTTGAACTGATCATCCTTGAGGGTTCTTTCCAACAGAGCATATTCTATTATTCTTAGGAAAATAACAGTGAACAACAGGCTTAATAGTGTTTATGTAAACTTGTAAATGTTTTATTTGTAATCAGTTCAACCGGGTGTTAATTCAAATGCTTGCTGAGTTCTGAGTGTGGCATAATGGCAGTGTGTCAGTGTCCTTAAGAAATGTGTGAATTAAGAAATTCATTTCAGTGTGATGTTACAGTGGTGCTGACGGGAAGCTCCCAGCCTGGCACTGAATGCAGATGGTGTTTTAACTCTGTCAGTCAGTTAATTGTTTGGGAACAAATTCTCACATTTTCAACTTAGCTTTGAAAATGCAGAGAGAGCAAAATCAGCTGTAACTTTGCTGTCTGCATTTGAATTTTCCTCCACCTACAAAGTATGCATTTGTAGAGAAGTGAACCTGTAACATACTCTCTACTGGTGTCAGTCCATGACTGTCTCTGGAGATCAACCTTTCTGTAATCACAAGTGCATAGCCAGGTTTAGCCCCAGGAAGAGGGGACAGGATGCTAGAGCCAGGATACTAAAGAAGTATTGAAGGAAATAATGCTAATGAAAATACAATAAAGAAAAACTGGGCAGATCTTGGAAGTCATCCAAGATTGGAACATCTTGGAGGAACAAGCCAGTGGGACATTAAAAAGAGCAAAAATCTAGACCATGCAAAACAGCTGCTTTAGTAGGATCAGGAAGCCGTCCAGGGGTATCGCCCTCGCTGTGAATTTTTTTTGTCAGGACCATAGCTCAGTAAAGATGGCTGAACTGCCTTTTCTGCAAACACCAGAGAGTAATTCTTTAAACTGCAGCCTGGTCTCACGATAAACATAGCTTGTTTGCTGTGTTTGCAGCTTCTCCATGCATTATTAACATTGTAGGAATGTATTTTCACATGAGGAATTCAATTTGACTAATGTCCCAATCATCTGGCATGTCCCATATAACACATTTTGATGTAGTTCTGGTCAGTTGTTTCAAATCTGTAGAATGGGGCAAAATATTTTTATGCTCTCAAAAAAGACATTGCTGTGATTTTATGCATTGACATTTCCTTTTAACATGGGCATAGTATGGCTTTGGACCAAGGTCAAGATATTTTCCCTTTTACTTTCCAGGTTGAACATTTTTCTTGGTTTCAGATCTGTCAGGCCTGTGCCAACTGGCCAAAGTTACACCCGTCTTGAGTAGCTTGATGTCAGCGTTAATTAACTGGAGGTCCCTGGTTAATTGCGTTGTCTGAAGCCGCCCTGGCACTCCAGGTGCTCTGGCACTCTGCTGGTCTCTGGCCGCCCCAGAGCTCGGGCTGTGTGCTACAGGCACAAAGGATCTGGCAGATCTTCATTCATCTCCCTCCCTGCGGGCTCCAGGCCGTTCTCTCTCCCAGAGCTCCGTCCTTTGGCGCTGCAGGTGCTGTCGCAGGGTCCCCAGCCGGGGCGGGACGCCCGGACACCCCGGCAGGTGGCGGTGGAGCCGTGGGAATTCCGCTGGAATCGGGATGCGGCTCCCGGGAAGCCGCTGGACACCCAAAGGCTGAGCCCGGGTTCTTCCCACACTCCCAGTCCTGGACGGAACGATTCCCAAAGCTCCTGGTGCTCACCACTCAGTGTGATTTTCCCAAGCCACACCGCCTTATTGCACATCTTTGGCCATGTGGGTGAAATATGTTGTGGTACCAGGTTCGGAAAAATTAGTGGGAAGAAGGCTATAGAAGAATAAACATGTTTGGGGAAGTATTTTGCGTGTTCTCAATATAAATGAGAATTAGTTTGGTTCAAAAAAACCCCGGTGGCTCTTGATTAGAAGATTTTGGGTTGCAAAATTTCAAAATTAAGAGATTAGTTTATCACCAGGGATGTTCTTTTCATCTATTGCAAATTATGGTTCACTTTCACCAATGAGTGTTCCATAGAAGAATATCTTCCTTCTCCTGTTTGAAGTCCTCAGGTTGCTGGGGGAGCACATCCTTCAGATTTCCACACCACTGTGTTCTCTGAGGAAATTTTCCTAAGAATTCTTATGCCAAGCAGCATCTTAGCCAAAGGGTTTCAAGTAGGAAAATACACAGACAAAATTACAGCAAAGATTGTCAATTAAGTGAACATTAAAAGGTGTCCAGTCTCTTCTTTCAATGAGTCTTAATAAAGGATTACATGGAAATTATAAAGAACTAGAACAAAAATACTTTAGACTAGACTATGTATTTAATGCCAGTTAGAAAGCTGTTACATCCCACACTTGGATCTTACTGAGACTGTAATTGCCACCCTTAAACCGAGTGTTCCCAGAGGCACCTGATGCTGTGCAGCCAGGCTAAAACAGTGGTGCAGATTTTTGCAATGTGCTCAGGCTCTTCCAAGCAAATGTGATTTCTGGGCAAATACTTTGGTTTGTTGAAGTTACTAGACTTTGTACAAGAGCAATTTAAGAAAAGGATCAGGGCATGTGGGAGAGGGTGGGTTTTCTTCCTGACTCAGCAAGTAGCAGTGCTTTGGAGGCAAGGAGAGCGAGGCAAGGCAGGCAGAAACCCACTGAATTAAGGGAAATGCTAGTTAACTAGTTTTTGTGGATCCTTTCATCTGTTACTGGTCTAAAAGAACTGTTTTTCTGGCAACTATTGGTGATGTGCCCTGGCACACAGAGGCTGGAGGGAATGCTGTCCCAGGGCGCTGGTTTAGCTCAGGACTCTCTTAGCATGTGGTGTGGGTGCTAAGAAATAACCAGCATCTTCTCAAAAATGACAAGGCCAGAGGAGAAAAAATTAGGCAGAATTCCCAGATTACTCCGGTCTATGAAATACATACTTTGGAAAGCTCAGGCTTCAGCCATGGTGTTCACATACGTCCTTAGCCTCTGCTGACTAGCTATGACTCTACCTATGTTGTACTTGGCAAGAAGGCAGCCTTTATTCAAGGGGGCTCTTGCCAGCTGTGCTGGTGAAAGTGCTTTTCCTAACAGGATTCTAATTAAGTGCATTATTAACATTTATTATTTACTGGTTGCAGTTATTGGTAACATGCATTTTCCCAGGAGAGCTCAAATGTTGTTTCTTCCTGAGGAGGGGGAGAAAACGATTCTTTAGCTGTTTGTTTGTGTTCACTGTGTGGTGTTTAAGTGCTGATGCAGGTGCAGGGTGTGAATAGTGAGGGTCCCAGAGCAGTAAATTCCCCACGCAGGACCTGGTGTGGAGCAGGCTCTGGTGAAAAGGCAGCCACTGCATGTTTGTTCAGCAGCCAGAGGAGCGGGCAGCAGCGCTGGCACAGCTCTAGCTCTGTCAATGTTTAACAGAAAGCAAATATTTCCAAGGTGATTCTCAGAAACTGCACAGTGAGGACACGCTGGGCAGTGTGTGATCCCACTGGTGCAGGACTGCACCAGGAGGAGCAGCTGCCTGCTCCAAAAGCAATGACACAGCTGCTTTAGGCTTGGCCCTTCAGTCGTGTCATTGCTCAGGTGTGGTGAACCAGGGGTGAAACGTGAGCAGAGAGATGCTCCTGGAGGCCCTCTGGGCTGGACACGAGCTTGAGTGAATGACTGACAGCTGCTGTGAGACTCCTGATGTGCAGCTACAACAGCCCAGGGGACAAATGGCTTTAAAGCTTTTTCTGCAGCAAAGTTTCAAATGAACACAGGCTCCTTGCCCCTTTATACTGATGATACCAAGCATGGCTTTCAAATATCTGAGCTCAGTAATTTCTACTGGCCCAACTCCACTTGAGTTAACACAGGAGCACATTTTGATAAACGTGTGAGTTGTTCCTTTTTGTTAACATTATCTGCATTAAATCATTGTGGCATTGGAGCAAACTCTCCTCTCTCTGCTATCAGGAGTGTCAGAGAAAGGAAAGACAAGAGTGTCAAACTTCCTGAAGAGTTTGACAGTGCAATTCTCTGAATGAAATGCCTGAAATACTGGCTTTAGAACCCCTCTCTCTGATTATCCATCAGTCTTCAAGCATACAGCACACATCTATTTCCACCAGGAGTTTCTGACCTCCAAGACAAACCTTTTGATTTATACCAATAATGCCACTGGAACACATGAAGGGGAATTTCTTTGAACAGTCAGTGCATTTGTTTTTTATTTGTCTTAATCCCTTTTAATGTATTGTTATGCTAATGCCAGTTGAAAGTAATTCCAGGGAAATTAAGTTAGGATTAATCTGTTGTAAAGAGGAAAAGAATTATTATAGTTCTCATTAGGACTGATGATTTTTTTTTCCTGTTCATCTGAGCATCTATGAAAGATTGTCAATTCTGAACAACATTTTTCTTCTCCAGGATTTAAGAATATAACTTAATGAGATGAATTTCTATCTGAAAGGTGCTCAGAGCTTGTGTTTTAAGGCAGAATAGGCTATCATTGAATAAAAACCCACAAGTCGGCATTTCTTGGGGGTGGTTCAAATTTAACCCTTTTTTGTATTAAATTTTGTGATGCTTTTTACAAATAAGATGCCTAGCTAAGAGGGTTGCTTCTGCTGCTCCATATCATCCAAATCATCTTGGCAGTGCTGATTAAAGCAGCTCCATTGCTGGTATGCATCCATATCTCTTTACTTAGTCCTGTCTGTCTTAATTGATAGGGCTTATTTATGTGCATGAGGAGATTATTCATGTTAGTGGGGCATTCAAAATATTGGTATTCATTTACAGAAACAAGTTTGGCTAATAAATATTGATTTTTAATTTTTTTAAAATGGTTTTAAGTAATATTTAGAATGTCTGAGCATGGTTATAATGATGTACTTTTTAAAATTAAACAGATTCACTTCCTGTTTAGACTAAAATAAAAGAAGTAGTGTTTGACTTAGCAAAGCTTGAGGAATTGATTGCATTTCACACACTTAGGGCTCAATTCTCCTAGTGACACTTTTAAATTTTTGTTCCAGGAATATGTTCTGTAGCTGACTTGGGTCAGTGGGAGGATGAGGCAACGTGCCAGGCCACTTGTTTGGCACCATGGGCTCCTTCTGCCATGGTCAAGGCTTGGAGGAACTCGGTCAGTAAGGAGGCAGAATTTTGACCAAGGAAGAGATGTGATTCAGGCAGGCTTTTAGCACATGTTTTATGAAGTAGATTTGCAGTTCTTGTCATGTGTCAGGGCATGGCATGTGAGTCTGCACTCAGCCCCTTGTCTTGACACTACATCTGAGAATGGCTGGAACAGAAATTTGAACATCATTTGCTGAGATGTCACATGTTTTCATTAAAATGTAATCTTGAACCTCATAATAGAATAGATAGCAGTTTCAGGATTGAGCCTCGTATACAGTGGGTAGGCGCAGTGAAAATTAATTTTATTTTCATTATCTTGAATGGTAAACCCATCTGCCAGATACAGACTGGTGCTGAACATTGCTTGCTCTATTTTTCTGGAAAGAAACTAATTAAAAGATTATAGCTTCTGTGTTTAATAGTTGTTCAAAATATATTGGTGGCACTGCTTGCCATTCAGATTTCATCATGTTGCAAGCAGCAAAGGGAAAGCAAACTGACACTTCCCTCTCTTTGGGATTCAGGTCATCTCATTCTCTTTGTAACCTGATCTTCCAGGATATCAAATGAAGGCTTTTGTGTATTAATGAATGCCCAATGTTAAATGAAAGTCAGATGAAACCCAATATCCAGCACTGATCAGGTTTACTTTGCCCAAGGTCCCGCTGGGAGTGTCCCAGAGAACTTGTGTTTGATATCCAAAGGAGATCTGACCTCAGGGTGTGTGAGAGAGGCAGCTTTAGCACACCTCATTGTTTCTGGGGTATTAGTAAATGAAGTCATGTTAACAAGGTGCTGAAACACACTGTCAACTGCAGCCCACACTGTGCAGCCAGAGCTGCCACCCACAGCAAACTTAGCTTGAACTCTTTTAAACCATCCCATCTCTGCCTCATGCCACTGAGTGACAGTATGATTTGGTTTATATTGTATTGCAGTTCTATGAAAAATTTACTCTACTAAAAACATGAGAATTAAACTTTACTTGGCATCTTCAAAGAAGAATTTTGCTTCCATTAGCACTAACTTGGCTGTGGTTCCCATCTCTCACCTCTACAATGCTGACTGTTAAGCTGTAATTTTCCTGTGTAGCTTTCAGCTCCTTCTCCCCATGCAGGTGATGCTTCTGGCAGAAAACATGAATGTGTGGAGCCCACCTGGCCCCTGGTCTTCACCAATTTCAGACAGTCTCAGTAAACTGCTCAAAAAAACAGGTCCAAAACCTGCAAAACCCAGGTGGATCATATGTAGGAATGGTGGTCTAGCACTGAGCATGCTTCCACAAAAATCTTCTTCTTCTTAAGTGGATTTTATTTCAGTCCCAATGAATATCAACCCCAGCAGAGATTAAACTGTGCCCATGGGAAACCAACATAAACTGTTTTACTTTGTGTCTCCCTGTTACCTCCTCATCAGTGAAGTTCAGCTGACAGCCTCCTGAGGTGAGCTGCATGTGGAGTCCTATTTATTTGCATGAACTTTGAAGTAAAGAAGTTAATAATTCACCTTAAATCTCAAAGTGTGCTTTTAATTACATGCTGCAACCTGGATTGCAAACAAGCCACCTGTCATGAGCCACACTTTTTAGCAAACCATCATAAAATGTAAGAGGTCCAGTACTTTAAAACTGCCCCTCTCTTGTTGACTGGTGTGACAGGTGAGGGTTAGGAGGTCTCCATGCTTTTTCTCAGTGTTGTATTCTTCACTGCAGTGATGAAGCCTTTTTCCATTCAAATGGGTGTTCCTTCCTTTTCCAAGTTTTCCCTATTTTTTCCCCTGCTTACATAAGAAAGTGATTATTAGCATTAACAATTTGGAAACAGAGATTATGATCACCTGTTTCTGAAATGAAAGTCTGGTAAGTGTTCTTCCTTATCTAATTGTGTAAGAAAAGGTTTCAAATTTTCAGAATTATTTCTGCTTCATCTGGTTTTTGCAGGAAGTAATTGCTATTGTCCAGCAGTTTCACCTGTCCCACTTCTTTAACATGTAAGGGGTGGTTAAGGGACTTCATAACTAAAATGTGAGTCATATTTGTGATTTTGTGTGTTAGCTATGGTATTTTTCTATCTGGAATTAAATTATATCTCTATTTCTGCATTTTCTACTGCTTGATAATAAAAAAATCATGAACTGTGCCTTGCTGCCCCTTTGGGCACAGCCCCTAACTTCAACGACTTCTGAAGATCACTCTAGGTATGCTTTTTGCAGTGTTAGACCCATCTTTTTGGGAGCAGCTAATCTCCTTTGAAAACAAGAGGGCTCTTTTGGAGAGTAATCCATTGCAATTTTGTTGCAGATCTTGTTCAGATAGTGTCATTCTATATCTTGGTCTGTTTGCCATGGCACACACACCTTTCTAAAGAAAAGCAGTTTTAACATTAGTAAAGCATTCTTTAAGCAAAATTGGCAGTATTTTAAGAACCCATAAGAACTGATCGCAGTAAAACTAGGAGTTAAATTGGATTCAGAAGAGAAGTCACACACAGCAAGCCATGGATATGAATTCTTTACTTTTTTTATTTTTTATTCAGCTCTGTGTTCACTTGAGATGAGTCATTCTTCCAGTGAGCTCCTTCCAGGAAGGATTCCCCACAATCCTCAGAATGTTTCTCTTTCTCTGTACTATTAAAGTTCTTTCTCTCTTATTACAGTTTCCTTTTGGCTGAAATCCTCTTTGATTCCTTCTGAAGGATCCTTTTAAAAAAGGAAAATTACTTATTACAAATGTTCACAAAGAGAATTACTCTAGTAATTCTTAAAAAAAAAAAAAAAAGAAAAAACATTTTAAGATTATTTGAAATGCAGATCTTTTCAATCAAGGAACTTGAGGTCTCGTTAATGAGGTCAGAAATAGTGGAGCTGTTGCTAAAATGTGCTTTGCTTTCAAACCTTTTCACTGGTTTATGGCAAAGCTTAGATGAAGCTTTGTGTGAATATTTAACATGAACTTAGAATACCATGTGTGCTGATGGGTGCAAGATGTCTTTCTTTGGCAATCTCAAAAGAAACGACCCTATTCATCTTGTTTGTGTGTTTGTGAATGCCCTGAGGTGAGGATGAAGAATTACTTCAAGAGGGGACTTCACATCTAGCCCTGTACTGCCCATGGTCTAATACTGAAATCTTCCAGGAAATTTGGTGGGTGTCAGATAAGGATGGGAAAAGTGAAGAGATGAGAAAATGTCAATTACTTACCCCTTTTGCTACACAGAGTGTGGATTTAAGTGGTATTTTCTGTTCTTTTATGTGAAATAAAGCATGAAGAGACAAGAAAATGTACAGAGCTCAAATCCTGCATGTAAAAGACTGTGTGTAGAACTCAATGGATTTGCTTGAAACACAGCACTAAGGAACATGCAAGAGGGAGACATCAGGTGTGGGCTTTGGGTATTGGAAAACAGAATTGTGCAGTGACTGGGCAAAGGTGGGTGTCTGACCCTGCTCTGCAGCCCTCTGTGTCCCAATGCTAGTTTAGTCATCTTTCTCCATCAGTAACTACAGATTGAAGCACTGAATGCAGGAAAAAAAATGAAAGCCTCTGGTGGAAATAAGTCTGAGAACTCAAAACTGTTTGTCCACCCACAGACAGTTTTCCTACTAGCTGAAAAGAGTGTTAATAACAATTGCTACCCTGTGGTTCCATTTCACTTCTGGGCAGAAAGGGCCCAGGATTGTTACACTGAGTGGACAGTGCCTCCATTTACACATCAGGATTTTTTCTGTTGCTCGCAGTTCTCTTGTGGAGATCGGTCACATCGTTCACTTACCTTGTGTCTCTGCAGTGAAGGGTGATTAAATAACAGGCAGCTGTGGACAGCAAACACTTCTCTGGTCTGATTTACAGTGGAGAAGAAAGGGTCAAGGAACTAGGCAATAATCACCAGACTGCTCAGAGAAGGGACATCATCTGCTCTCAGCTGTGTCCTTGTTTTACACGGGAGAGAAGCTGCTCTGAATGTAGCAGAACGAGGTGGGCAGTGGAGATTTGAACAACTCCAGCTACAATTGACACTTAGCTGGGGCTTTGTTTTTTCCTAAAATGGTGAACAAGTGTTGCTGCACACCTGTCAGGGTGCAGGCTCCTTTCTGTCATGCAGTGCCTACTGCCAGTGTTGCTGTAGTGACTCAGGGATAGCAGGAGCAGGGGGGGATGAGGGTGTGACGAAAACAGGGATGTGAGTGGGTGTGTGCCTGCCAGGCTCTGGTACATGACTGCAGCTGCTGTGGGGATGGAACCAGCTACAAACTGGTAAGAACCACCCCAGCACTGGCACAAGCAGGGCCCAGGATAGTGGCTGTGCTACAGCCAGTTCAGGAATGTCTCCACAAGCTGGGAACATGCCTGGATTACACAGCAGATCAGGCAGCGTCTGGATGAAATTCCTACCTTCTCTCCTGGTTCTGCTTTTGTCTTGCTTTGTTCTTCTAAGAATTCAGAAAATGCCTCCAATGTATATTCCCCAGTATAGGCCACTTCCTGAAAAAAAAATCTAAAGTTAAGTATGTAACTCTGTACACAAAATTTTGGAAATAATGGTGAAATCAGGTAGAGGATTTGGGTTCTTTAGACTGACCAAACCCTAGACTTTTGTGCTTCATTTGAAAAGCAAGGGCAGAGGCACAGCTGGTTACAACACCATCTGAAACTTGAGTGTAAAGAAGAAATAGATGTATATTCCTAAGAAGAAAAGGATTTGTATAAAAAACAACCATTATTTTACAGTACCAGTTTGGGATCCTACCAACTACTGATATCAGTGGGGGTTTTTGTGCTTAACAATAAACATTGGAAAGATATTCTGAAGAATAGAGTCTTTTAAGTGTCTAGCCATGCTATTCAAAGCTGTTCAAAGATTTTGATGGAAATTCAAATTCTGGAATAGCTCTGAAATATACTGTTGCACAGCTTGAAAGAACAAGATGAACATGAGCAGTGACATTAATTTTCTTATACTTCACCTTAAATTGGGGATTTACTGAGGATTTTCTTCTGAGGAAATTTAATGAAAGAAGTAGTTTCAATTTAGAGCTTAAAAATTTTCTGAGTGGGTCTAGGCACCATATTGTATTTTAAAGATTCCTCCCTAAAAATCCTTTGCTCTCTGGAAGTATAAAAGGGTTTTGAACAAGTGTTTTAGCAAAACGTTGTAGCAGTTCATGTACATGACATTGGGAATTGTCTGCTGTTATCTGAGTGTATTTAGAAATAGGTGGAGGCCTATTCTCAGCTGGGATAAGCTCACTGCCATGAGACCAATAATGTTGTGTTACTTTACACTGGGTACTCTTACACTGATTTGAGTTCCAAGGACTGTAAACAAAGCACCTCCAGACCAGTGAATTCACTAAAATGGTACTCTTTTTGTGTACTAAAATTCTGGTATTTCCATTCCATTTTAATAAAAAGTGTGGCAGCTTTGAAACTACTTTTTTATGGTTTTTATGTTTGTAAGTTTAAGTATCTCGAGAAAGATTATTTTATTTTGCCAGAGGCAATTTACATTCTCAGATGAGTCTTGATTTTTATCAACTCTGATGATGGCTGGAACATCAGTTTCTCAGAGCCTGAAGACCTGTAAAGCCAGAGAAGCAGCTGATTCCTTTGCTGGTTATTGGGGATATGTGTCAACACTTTCCATTACAGTAATCTGTGCATAGGAGTATGTAAAAGTTATTTTTCTCACTTAACCTGTATAAACAGATCTACAGGAACGTGCACTGCTAGTCAAGTACAAGACAAAATTTCTGTACTTGAGGAAAGTATTACAAAAACTTGGTGCACAAGGAAGAACTTGAAATTTCAAATACCCTTTAATTCCAGATTATTTTTAATTATGAAATAATCCCTTAATAGTTGATGAAAGTTTTACTGGTTTGGGGCTTTTTTTTGTTTGTTTATTTGGTTGGGTTTTTGTGGGGGTTTTTTTGCCAACTGACATTTTTTACAAGCATTTAATGTGTTTCTGCTTTTCTGCTAGAAGACTAAACATTGTGTGAGTGTGCAGGACTGCAGTTCAATTAATCAGAAGTTGTGCATGCACATCCAAGAGGAAAATCTCTCAAAGATTAAATGAGGACATGGGTAAATGTCTTAGAATTTAATTTAAGTTTAATACTAAGAAGAAAAATGAAAAGCTTAGTAATGCCTTAATTATAGCAGTATCTTATTTTTTTTTTACTTCAGAGATATTTTCTTTTTAATTAGATAGTCTACATAGATGGAGAATGTAGCTATTTACTATTTTTCTTTGCCTTCACTTTCAGTAGCATTTTCTAATTATTGTGTAACATAGCTGATTTATTAGGTAGCATATTGCAAAAATCATTGGTCTTGACAACAAATATTCATTCCCAATGTAGGCTGGGATACCAGAATGAAGTAAAATTACTGTATTTAATGTAGAGGAGAAAGTTTTTTTATTTGGGTTTTGTGAAAATGTAGAGGAAAAGGAGCAGTACCAACATTTTAGAGACAATTTTCATGAATGCTCTGGAAACAACTAGCACAAGTAATTCTTTGACAGGACATCTCTCATCACAGTTTCAAGTAAAAAGGCACTGCAGTCATTAAGAGGCATAGGTAAATTCACTCCAAGCTGAGACTGTTGCCAGAACCCAACAGGCTGATTGGAAATTGTTAAAGAGCAGGATGTGAGGCCCTAAGGACTTGTAGTCCAAGTGAGTAAATGATACCTGAGCCCTTGTCACATATCTAGGATGAGACAACAGAAGGGTTTCTCCTCTAATTCAGGTTCTTGGCAGCAACGTCTACTCAGAAGCCAGTGCTGAGCAGAAAAGGACCAAAGCTTTCTTAGTGAAAGGACTCCTTTCTCCCTGTGACACAGGTGCAAGCACAGCCCCCTGCCCTGGCATGTACCTGTGCCTGCACAATCTTCCCCAGCAGCTTCTCACCTGGTAATCCGGCCCAGCAGGAAAGAGCGTGAAGAACGGATAGCGATCCAACGCCACGGACAGGATCTCGTTTGCCGTGACATCAATCTTTGCAATCATTATGTCTTTGCGGCTTTCATATTGCTCTCCCAGCTTATCCCAGATCAGCAGGAGTTTCCTGCACTCGTGGGACCAAGGGGCATCTGCACATTTAAAAATAAAATTAGGAGGACACAGAAGTGCATGTGGTGCTGCAATCACAGGGACCTATCTAGCCCTTCAGGTCAACAGGGTTTGGGCTTCCAGTTGTGGTCAGCATCTGCTTCAAACCATTTGCCCTTCATGAATTTCACATTTCCATGTAGTGATAACTAGTTATTCACTAACACATTTCTGATAGCACTGCTGCTTTAGCTCTCTTTAGCCTGTATGACTGTAACAAACACAAAACTTGGATTACGTTGCTGGAGAGTTGTGCCAGATAACCAGTGCAACCCACGTAAGTCTTGCATCATTCCCATGTTGAAATACTTGTCAGAACTACAAAATACGTCCTTCATACTAAAATTAACTGTGTTCACAAACCATGCTATGTTGACTCCAGAAAGAGGAGTTTGAGTTATGGTGCTGTTCTGAATCTGAGCAATGCACTGATGCAGGCCACCAGAAAGGCAAACTGCTGAGAGCCCAGTATCCCTTTAAAAAGCTCACAACACAGTTGCAGTCCTTCATTTGGGATAACAGTGCTCACACTTGGTTTACACAGAATTAAAGTTTCAGGTGCACTTGACTGAATACAATACATTCCCTTTACCAGCCTTTCATTTCCAGAGAATTGGTTCAATTCTTGCTTAGATCATTCAGTTTGTTCATGATACTGAAATGTAAAAATTACTTGTGTGAGTGACACAGCTGCAGCCAGCAAGGAGGGTGGCAGGAATGTACAACCTTAAGGAATTTCTGGAATTCAGGATAGTACAGCTAGGTGTCTATACTTCTGTTAATGCTGCATCTTTGCTTTACTGAAGTAACTAAGGCACAAACTAATCCCTGCTGGCTGGTACAAGGATAGGGCAGAGGTGTCTTGCTGGAGAGAGTCATGTAAGGAATCCACATCCCTTGCAGACAGAGGAGGAAAAAAGAGTTAAAATTTCCTAAACCACAATTCCTATATGGGATTTAATCCTAGAGCATTATAACAAGACAATCTCACTTAACTCTCCCTCTGCCCTAGTAAGACAGCCTGACTCATGCTGTGCAACACACTTCCATCGTACACCTTGGTGTTTCAGTGTCATGCTGGTTTTCAACACAGATTTGATAGGGCCTTGACAAATATTTACTGAAGAGATCCAGTACTACTCAGTGCAACACTAAGTCAGGAAAGTGTTTCCATAGATATGACACAAATTTTTCTTCCATTCTTTCCACAAACAATAATAATTCATTGAGCTCTGATTCTGTAAAGTGCATAGATTAGTTTGGTATATAAGCATGAGCTTTCATTTTTTCCTTCCAATTGATCATGTTAAAGCAGCTTAAAATCTGAATTCAGCAACAACACTTACAAAACATAACAAACACGGTCATGGTCTTATTGAAGATGATACTGTTGAAATTCTTCCCAACAAGCACTTTGACAGGCATCTTGTCCCAGTCTTGTGGAATTTCCTCACTAGAGAGATGTTGCTAAGCAGAAACAGAAACATTGCTGTGAAAGTGCAGGGAACATTGAGAAACTGTACTCCAGCTCAAGTTAATGTGAGACTGATGGGACATTACCTAATGTACTCTGTTACTGTCTGATAACTCTTTTATATCATTACATCCAGTTCTGCCATCACATGGTTCCACCTTCTGTCCTTCAGCAGGAGCTGGGATCTCACACCCCTGGGTAGTTGGTACTCAGAACTACTTGTCTCTCTCTTGAGTACAGGCTCTGTAGCAGACTGTCTGAAAATGATCCTTTGGAACATAGTTGTATTCCTTGTCCTGAATTCTTGTTGCCCAATGTTCAGAAGGTAGACTATTGAAAAGTTTACATGTTGTGGGCTTTCAAAAGTGATGTAAAACACAGCAGAAAGTGTGCATTGCTGCTTAAATCTCTGCCTTCACCACCAGTCATGGTCCCCACATGACTTCTACAATTTACAGTGCAGTAGCTGGGAATTTCTCTTTTTGACACCACAGCACAGTAGTAGAAAGGCACATGTGCCCCATGGCAGCTGTCCTTGGTGGGACTGTGCCCCTCAAGCAGATCTTGGTGAGAAAGAGGCCACATCCCCTCTGCTTCCATTCTTCTGCTCACTTCCAGCACTGAATACAGGATCTACCTACCCATGTGTCTTAAATTCTGCCTTCTCTCAGACTGGCTGCTTTATCTTTTCTCCCTGTAAATCACCCTGAGGAGCACTGAATAAGAAAAATGTTTTAATGTATTTTTCACATGAGTGTGATGATGCCTCATTATGGCAACAGATGCTGTGTTTACCATTGGGAATGATCCCCCTGGGAAAATTCACTTTGCTAAACTTGCTTAAAATAAATACCAAATGTTAATCCCCTCTGAAAATGTCAGTTTTCTATTTACTGGATTTTTCTGTAACCTTAAAATCTGTTTCAATGATTGTTTGCATCCCTCCCCAACAAAGGGAGGGAAATACCTCCATTATAGTATTGGAAAGATTGAGATAGAGGGAGTTTTCAAACCACTAAAATAAAATATCAGTTAAAATATTGGGCCATAGATGATCAGTTCAGTATTTACATTGGAGGAAAACTTTGTAGTCCACCTGAGTTTTTAGATACAGAGGAATGCTCTGTCAACAACTGTAGATGAATGCACTAGGGTGACAGTAGATTAATAAAGCAGTGATCACAACAGGACACTGTTCTAAATTAAAAAGGGGGTGCTCTGCCAAGCTGTTATATTTTAGCTGGTGTACTGGAGAGCTGTATCATTAATAATGGACATACCTTTGCTTTTCCATTTAGGTAGTTCTGGCAAAATTCTTTTAGGTTCTCCACAGTCACCTCATCTGCAGGCATTTTGTATTTGGCATCGCTGGTCAGATTTAGGATTCTCACGGCAGGAACATCGATGTCCCTGATGCGAAAATACTCAAAAATCCGTCCATTCCTTGATTCATCAGTATCCACCAAAACAAACAATATCTGATGATAAAGAGAGAGTCATGCATCTGGTTGGGCCTTCCAGGTTTGGTTTAGCTAGTCTGGAGAAATGGACTGTGGAGCCTGCAAGCAGGGTAGGATTCAAGGAACTGTGCAAAATCATTTTTGGTCTCAGACCAAAACCCAGCAGCTCTGTGGACTTTATTTTATCTTGATCCTAGTTAATAACAAATGCTAAAGCAGCCAAAAGTAGTGCAGCTTTTCCCTCTGTCCTTTCACAGTGCTTTGCTATCAAATCTTTCAATTTCACACTTTTAAATTACCCCCCAAAGTGCTTATTACTCTTCCTCATAAGTATTAATGGGACTGAAGAGCTGAAACACCTGTAATCCATATGTATTTACCAATATGTGATATCTTACTACAAGATGACTTACTGTTCTTCAGTGTCTCTTGTACCTGGAGCAGAAGTAGCACCACAGAAAACCAAAATATTTGTGTGTCTGACTGCCTGTAACAATCTCTACACAGGCAAACACACGGCTGCACATGCCTTGCAATATTCCTCAGGTTTTGTAGCTGGCTCCAGCCTTTTCTTCAACCAATATTCTGAGAGCCTCGTGGCATTTCCTGGTAGAGCCAGAAATTGCCAGAATTTTGCAAAAACTACCTTTGGTTGGAAGGTGCTCCCAGAAAATTTTATTTGTAAAATCAGAAACAGGTTCATTTGTAACAGCTGGAATTAGTGCTCCTCTTTGTGGTCTTTGTGTCTTAAAGAATCATTTCCAGCTGAAGTTTATCTTTCAGCTTGTCCTTAACAAATTCAAGTAATAGTTACTGAAACTGTTTTTAAATGGTTTGGTAGAGTTAGAAGATGGACTGACATCAGTGTATTTTTGCCAGTAGTGTTGACGAGTGATTTTCCACTGATCTTTTGGCATTCCTATTTGCAAATCTGGATTGAGTGTTACAAACCTTTCCTCTGAATTCTGCGGCAGCAGACTGGTAGTTTTCATAAATCTCACTGAAAGTGTCCGAGTTCGTTGGGGTGAACAGCAGGATGTGATTTTCAACAGGGACATCAAAAATCTTCACAGATGTCTGGGAAACAAAAGACTCAACATCTGCTCCACTCTTTGTAGGCAGAACAGTGAATCAGAGGCTCAGCATATCAGTATCCCTAGGTTCTGCTATTGCAAATTTCACTTTTTAAGACTCAGTTCCCAGTCATTTCCATAACCATTGGTTTTTGTTTCATTGTTTTAAAGCAGATAAAGTAGGAAGAATCAGCAGCTGCTGAGTGGGTTTTTTTCTGTTCTAGGAGAAAACTCGTAGTCATGCATAGATTTTTACAGTCAGAAGGGACTGTGATCTTCTAATCTGACCTCCTGTATAACACACAGAGAAGAATTAATGCTGAAAGTAAAAGGTGGTGTTACCCAGGGAGGCCCAGCTGCAGCAGCTGTGGGGGCAAGACCTGGCTGGGCATTTCCTTCCCTTCTAGGAGGCATCAGCAGCTTGTATCCCCTTCCCTGCACAGGGCTACCTTTTTTCTCGTGCCACCCTATAATCAGAGGCAGTGGGGTGTCCCCCAGGAAAGCAGGAAATTCCATCTTTCCTTTCCTACCTGCACTAACAATTACTGCTGGTTCCTTTCCCTCTTGCCTTGGCCCAGAGCTCCCTGTTGCTGTGTTGGAGTGCTTGGAGCCAGGGTTAGGGACTGACATTCCAACCTCCCACCACACTTAGCTGCTGCAGAAGCAGCCTAGACCTTGGTGTTGGCTCCACAGGAGGGAGGTGTCTGCATGCCCAGAGCTCGCTGTTCACCAGCCACTCCTCATCTCCTCTAGGAAACAACATCTTGCCAGAGGGAAGCATCACCTGGCCTGGGTTAGAGCTGCGTGCTGGGTTCTGCTGGCATTCCTAGCTCTGTTTAAGAGTGACCTTGTCAAACAAAGAAAGAAAATTCTCAGTCCCTAAGGTGCAGAATATTTCCCTAGGTCTCTTTCTGCATGGATTTCCATCCTTCTCCTGTAGTTTTTGCTAATACAGCGAAATGCACATACCTCAATATTATATTCAGTGACCAAATCCAAGGTAAAGGTTTTGATTAGCCTTGTCAGGCCCAGTTTGTCCTGTCTACCATCTTCAAGCACTTCAGTATGCACAGGTTTTCCCTGGACAAATAGTGAAGTTTGTGAGGTTGGTGGCCTTATCAACTACAGGAGCAAAATGACAGGCTTTAAAAGTGAGAGTTTCATGATCCTGAGCAACTGAAATTCCATAGCTTGTAAAATGAATGTCACAGCTAGATTGCAGAACAAGATTACAGCTAAAATTCAAGGTACAGCTGACAGATTTAATTTGTTCAGTAATGTTGACATACTGAAAGATCTTTCCTACATCTATACACGTTATCTGTGAGATTTGCTCACTCAGGAAATCATTGGTCTGACTGCTTCCTAGTCTAAATATTGCTGCTACTCTGTGTTGTTTTGGTTGTGTTGTTGGCCACTTCTGCTGTGGACTGGAAGAAGATTCCTGGTCAAAAGCAACACACAAGAAAAGAGGTGAATGTTGGTAAATCTCACTGAATTTGGCAGCAAATGTTGATTAGAACATTTGAAAGGTTGAAAGTAAAGCTATTATACCCAGATGCTTAAGCATAAATTAGGAGCCTGGATGTGGGCAGACAGATTGAAAGTACCACTTGTCTAAAGGTTGCTGGTTTTGCCTCCTACTTGTCTCTCTTTTCTGCAATTGCATTATTTTTTTTGTGTTAAGCTGTTTGAATTACGACTAGGAAATTATTTAACCTGAAAAATTCCCAAACTGCCTTTCCATAGCCCACAGCTGTCACAACACCTTACCTGCTAGACTTTTGTACTCCTACCTTCTTAAACACAACAAGAGAGTTCCTTTGGATGCCGTAGCTAGCACAGACATTCTCACTGGCTGTCATCCCAAAAGGCATCTCTGGCACATCTTTTGCTGCCTCACAGAAAACTTCCACACTGTCATTGTGAAGTTCCTAGTTCAGGAGAGAGTATTTATTAAGACTGCCCTACATCCTGCTAAGATGTGTAGGAGTTAGAGCTCCAGGTGAAGCAGGCCCCTAAAGGCTTGTGATGTAAAGAGCAGAGTATAATTGTAGAGTGGGTAACACTTGCCAGGGTTCCTTCTAAGGGGAGATCCGAGCAGTGCTGTGACACATCAAGTGTCCCCCTTTACCACCTGTGTTGGTGTCCTGGGCCAGCAGGGATGCTCTGGGGTCTCCTCTGTCCTCCCTGCACTGATCTAATCCCCCCTGCTCTCCCCTGGCACTCCCAGCCTCTGCAAAGCCTTCTGCAGACGGGGAGGGATGGTGCCAGCAGCTGCTCCCCCTGCACAGCCGGCAGGAGGTGAGGGATTACAGAGCAGGGCTCTCTGCTCTCGAGAGGAGCTGGCTGGCACATCTGGGGCTTTTGACTGAGTGCTCTTCAAGGCAGGGACCTTGAGTCCTGCATCTGTCAGATAGTCACTCTGCTGTCCACCCTCAAACTAATAGTAAATAAACAGGATGAAAGGCAACAGCACTTCCAGATTTGATTTAATCAGACAATTATTTCATGCTAGATGAATAGTAATTTATATGCTGAGACCTTCCAACACATCCTGGCACTCATATTTGTGAGCAATCTGTGAGTAATAGAAGGCCAAATATGGCTCTTTATTTGCTTGGACACTGTTTTGTTGGCTTCCACCCATTAAATTTCTGACATGCTCTAGCTCATGCTCATCTATTATCTTTTCAGCCCCCGAGTGAAACCAGTGTCCAGTCAAACACATCTGCAGGCAATATCTGCTATCAGTGTGGTTCAGGGAACTCTCTGGCATCACTGTGATAGAGCTTCTCAATTTCCCCCAGCACTGGAAAACTGCCTTCCTTCCTAAATGGCTGCAAGCAGATTGCTGCAAAGCAAAAATCTGGGCACTGAGCATTTTCAGTTTGTCCTCTTATGTTCTATGTGCTCACCAGCTTCGTTACTATGGGGCATTTTGGTAATGAATCCTGTTTTCCATATTCACAAAACTTGGAATATCTACTGTAGCCAGCACATTTGGGACATTATCAGTTCAGGTATGAGTCCAGACATTGTGCTTCTAACTGGGCAGAGAGATATCAGAATAAAAGTCTCTTTAGTTAGAGAATATCCTTGATCAAATTTCCAGATATTTAAGATTTCAAGGACACACTGAAAAAGCAGGAAAAAGCTATTCCTATTTTACTCACTCTGACAGCATACCTATTGACTATTGTTCACTAGCATTCAGCCCAAATCCTGAGAACTTTATTCTACTTTGGAAACTGGTAGAATTTGCTTGAGAAAGGAGCACATGTGTTGGGTCATACAGAGTGGTAATATTTTATGACTTCCTATCCATGAAGATTTGGCCTTTTTCACACCAGCCAAATCTGGGAGGGCTTGGCAGATGCCCGTTCTCTGAGGATGCAGGAAACTCTGCTGTGACCAGAGCTGTGCAAACCCTGCTGGAGCATCCTGTTCTCAGGAGAAGTTCTCAGGGTCTCTGTGCCCAGGTACTGATTAAGGAAATGTGCTGTGGGGTAAGATTTTCTTATTTCTGCCTGGGCTGCTTGTCTAGAAGTGTGCAAAAATAGATAGAGTTATTTTTTTTTTTCAAATGTAGAGAAAATTGAGGACCTAGGTTTTTCTGGTGAGTTCTAGGTCTTTTGGATGTATGGGATTTGGTGGTGATATCAAGCAGTATAACCCAAAGCTGGAACAAAAACCAGCCTTTTGAGCTTTCCAAATAATTACCCTAAAGAAGCCAATCACTGCTAAATCATCAGCTTTTATGATGGCTTCAGCCTGATCAGTAGAGTTGATTAAAGCAGTGCTAGGTCCTGTTCTTCTTTTCACCCATGTAATAAAGGTTGAGGCTTTTCTGACTCCTGTGGGAGGAAAAGAGAGTTAAAATGAAAGTCAAAATGAATGACAGAAATTTCTGTGCAATCAGGACAGAGGCAGTGGAGGTGCAGAGGGATGCTAAATATAAATGGACTCGGGCTCCTTAGGACTGAGGTCAAAGCTGATTGAGAGGGGGCTTGAGGTATCCAAATTCAACCTCAGGTTCTAGTTTAAAGTGTTAAACTGTAGTTTAAACTGTAAAACTGTGTAGTTTAAACATTTAAACTGTTGTGACTGTAAAAGACCAGCAGTCTCAAGATCAGCACAGCTTTTTCTGAGACCTCTGCAAATGGTTTTATGTCCAGTTAAATGATTAATCACACATGGAGAATAGAGATGAAGAAACTCAGACAGGTAGAAAACCTGTCCTGCAAGATTTCATGTGTCCCAAAATCACAGTAAGCTATAAAGTGCTATCGACCTAAGGTTTAATCCAGAATGACTTCAAACCAATTGCAGATTTTATTGAACTGTTTGTTCAATTACATTAGGTGTCAAAATTGTTCCTTTGATGCTGCAGGAGGGGTCTGATAGGCACAGAGACATGTTAAAATTCCTCTGTGGGGCCATAGCATCACTTCAGTTTAGACATAAGAAACAAAGTTATTATTTAGTTCTGGATTGTTCCATCTTTTGGCTTCCAAATTACTACTACCACTTCTACTGAGATTATAGTCAGTCTGTTTATATGGTAGATTCTCCTAAGCTTTCAGAAGTTTTAAATGTTGAGTCTCTTGAAAAATCACATTTTTAAACTATCACGTTTTCAGAGGAACAAATTGAGGCTCAGGCGATTAAAATCTTAGCCTTTTCATCTCTGTGTGGCAGACACACTTGTTGGACCAGAGTAAGGGTTAATTAAAATCATACATGAAAAAGGAAAAGTTAAGTGCTGGAGTCAAGATGTACAGTACAAGTGGATTATCAGAGATGCAAGTCCTGGTACTGTGCATTTTAGCAGTATGACAAGATCAAAATTGAGTCCACTGAGACCATTTTACTGCCATCAATTTTGCAGCAGACAGCACTGCAACTATCTTAAAATACTTTTTTTTTTTTTTAAAGTGAAGCAGGCAGTAATCTGCTCTGCAGTGTATAGGCTGCAGAACAAAGCACAGAGCAGTATCTAGTGGCCACATAGTGCTTGACTTGTGCTGTCTAAAGGCAGAATTGAGGTCTTGTCACTTATGTCAGTGCTAAAGCCCCTAAGCCTATTTTCTGTGTGGTTAATCTTTCTGTTGAGTTCCTTTAATCAGCCTGTGTAGTGGCCAAATTCTGACTTTGCAGTCATAAATGTTGATTTTATGAAGCCTAGAATTTGACCTTCATGTTAGGTCCATTGCCAAGGACGCCATTCAAAAATTCCATCTTCTATAAAGAGTTTAATTAATTTATTGATTTAAGCAAGGTCTGCAGTTGCTTTTGTGGTATGAAGTATGTACCAAGTCCTGTATGAGAAGTCACTGGGTGGCCAGTGCCCATTTCCAATTGCCAATGCTCATTGGTTTAAAAGTCAAATGTGAGGTTTTACTCAAGTGTTGCACATAAGCATTTACCAGTGAACAAAATGTAATTTAATCCACTGTTGGTGGCACATGTCCTCCAAATAACTGGTGCTCTCTGCCTTGTACAAAGCACAGAGCAGCAACCAGCTTCCTAATTCTTGCATCTTGCTAGAAAGTGTGCCTAAAATAAGAGCTTTCTGCTGCAGGGCAACTGTGTGTGTGTTGTTACAATTCTCTGTACTCACTGGCTCACACCAGAAAATCTGTCAGGTTTACCAGTTTAAGAGAGGTTTTCTTGTCAATGCTGTAGATTTAATCAGAGACTGAAAGTAGGGGCTTTTGCTTTCAGCACCTCTAATAAAAGTTCAGTATGGCACATCACGCTTTCGGTGGCATTTGTGCAGAGGCTGCTGTTTGCACAAGTCTGGATGGTGGGAACTTGGTAAGAAATTCAATAGCAAGGAGGAGCAAGTTGCTAAAAATATTGAAGATCAGGTTTCAGCAGGAGCCACAGGGGGCTCAGCAGTTAAAGATATCTTAGCACTGGATTGTGTACAGGTTCAAGAGGTAAACTTTGGGTTCCTTTTTTTGTTCGGTGTATTAAACTTGTGACTCACCTGTGTGTGCTCAGAGTACACTAACAGATGCTTGGCCAAGTCATGCAATTTTTATCACCTCTGTAAAAGTTCATCATTTTATGAAAAGAAAACCAACCTTTTCTTGTATATACTGTAAGTGAACAAAAATGTTTAATAATACCTGGATTTCTGGGATTGCTCAAGTCTGTCGTTGTCTTTGCTTAATAACTTTCTGTAAAATACTTCCAATTATTCTATGTTTTATTCTAAGCCACATATGAGCTCCCTCTGATGGCTGAATGGCAAAATTATTTTCCTTAGCTTAGAAAGCAAATCTGTATGTTAAGGACCTGTGAATTCCCAATTCACTGTTAGAGGCAGTGCTGCTCCAGCCTGCTGCTGTAGGCACACTGCCCATGGGAATCTCAGTCAACCAGAAGAGTAATGGAGCACTTTTGGGGCCCAGTTCTTGTTTGGCACAACTTGTTAATGTTTATTGTAATAATTGGGAGTAATTGTCTTGTTGGGGTGACTGTACTCGGTGGAATAACACCAGTAATTAATTTAGCTGTGTGAACTTAACATAGAGAAGATATTCAAGATATGCCACTGGATGATGAATTCAGATTCAAGCTCCTGTACTGGTACAGAGGCCATTGCATATTTAAAACCATGGGCAAAACCAGCATTCCACCTTGTGTATTTTTTATCTGAGCATCTATATTTTTATTCTCAGCAGTGTAATAGATGGGTACATCCTGTCATTACATATCATTGTCTTATCAGTGCATGAGACAGATTACCTTTGCAGTCTATGGGATCTTCCCTGCTGCCATTCACAAAGAACTTCACAGTAGGAAAGGCTTGAATATTAAATTCTTTTCTCAAGTCGTGTTGGTGGGTCACATCCATTTTGCCAAACTGGATTGTTGGAGCTTCTTTTTTAAGCTGTCGTGCAGCCTCAGCAAATTCTTCAGACAAATTCTGAGATGATTGAGATAAAGTAACATCTGGAAAAGGCCAATCAAAAGCAAATGGGTTACATAAGCCACAGCATGAAGCTTTCTAGTGGAGGTTGTTGTGTCAAGTGGTAGCTGGAGGGTTTGAATAAGATCTGCTATGACTCAGAAACAAATGAGGATTATATTTGCTTCTTTATATTGATGCTGGTTTTTCACCATTCCCTATGTCCTTGAACCAATATCGATGAACATCCAGCAACATTTCAGTATTCTTCTGTTGGGAAAATATGATGAGCAATTGAAAAGTAGTTTGACTGACTGTGCTGGACATGAGTTTAGGAGGGGTGAAGGATAGAGTTAAACATTGCTCACATTAGGACTCTATGATCCCATTTCTGTAAGCACTCCACTTTTGTAGTGCAGAAAGTACTTTTCCAGATGAGACATGGAGGAGGGAGAGAGGAGCAGAGTGTGGTGTTTTAAAGGCTGGCAGTCATGTGCTGTCCTGTGTCCAGCACTTCTCCAGCTCCCATGGCAGATGGGTGGAAGGAGAGAGGCCATCCTAGGCTGGGCCCTGGAGCTGTAAAGTTATATTAACATGAATAAAGGACTAGAGAAGGAAACTAGGCACACAAACATTCAAAGACAGGAAAGAGATAAAGTCCTGGAGCTTTATATTTTTGCAACTTGGGTTGAAAAAACCACAAATTTTGATTGAAATTGAGATAATCCGTCTTGTTAAATTTCTTTTATTATAAAGAACAAAATGTTTTTCTTCATGTTGTATACATAAAATTTTTTTGTTTCTTCAATATATTTCACAAATAGAAACAGACGAAAAACATTTTAAATTTGGTTTCATAAAATTGTGTTTCTTCTTTTGTGTATATGAGTGTTTTTGTGTATGCACACATTCAGATATATAACTGCACAAGCACACATACAAATGCAGCAAAGCATGAATGTAACACAACAATTATCTTTTGTTCTTTCACAAAATGGTAGATGAACTTCCCAAGAGGCTGTCTTCCCCTGGTGAAGGCATTGCCCAATGTGGTTATAAACAAAAAGTAAATGGACATTTCTGTAAGAGTTCTAATACCTGAAAGATAAATCCATAATCTAACTCAGTGCTGAGTTACATTCCTTGCATTATTCATCATTATCCTTGCTCTGAATCCCAGCCATCAATCACTTTCTTCCACCTTACTGTTGCAGCAAGTGTGCAGGTGAGCATAAAATAATGCTATTTTCTCAAAATATTAAAGTGATAGTGATAGGCCCTTCCACATCCAGTCACATATAGCCCCATCTCAGCAGAGGCTCACAGAACCCCTGCACTGGAAGAGCTGCTCCAGCTGCTAATGTGCCAAAGGGTTCCTGTTAGCAGAACAAAACTTATTGTCTGCTCAGGGGATACTCAGATATGTGATGAAGAGATGGTGCTTCTCTAAATAAAGTCAATGAGCCTTAAGACAACAGTGCAAACCCAAATTGTGTTCTAATTGCCTGTAAAATAAGTGTTTCATCAAATAAATTTATTATGATTTTTCAAATAAATTTTACCCAAACTTTAATTTCCTATTTCCAATTGATAAAAATGGTCTTATGAACTTTTCACTCAACAGGATTGTAATGTGTTATCTCCTAGCACCAAAAAAAAAGGTAAAAAAAAGTATCTCCAGTTATACCTCAATATGCTCTAGAGGCAACTGCAGAAAATCTACAGTTCTGACCTGTCAATGTAAGAAATTGCATGTCTACTCTATAAAAATACTGCTGCTTCTAGGGACATTGTGTGTTGAGCCTTTATGGAATATTTTTGCTGAAAATGATTGCAAAGATGGACTATTCAATAAGACATGGAGTACCTGCTATGCAGTTTGAGAGTGCTGATGCCCAGTGACTGCAGGTGGCAGGGCTAGCCCAGAACAGTTATTGGCCTTTCCAAGAGGAAGGGTGTGTGGCTCTGGACACAGTGCAGTTGGAATAAGGGTCAGGAAACCCCAGAGTGAACCAGGATTCAGCAGCTTTCAGCTAATTCTAGGTCAGTGTTTTACACCAGAGGCAATTTCAGTATAAGGATTTTTTTTTTTTTCTAATAACCTGAGTTTGCACAGCTCTTTTACTGAAGCTGCGAAAGTGGAAGCTTAAATGCTTTTTGCACAGTGAAATAAGAAGGGGCAGAAGAAACTGTTGGTGAAGTCCAGACACAGAAGCTGAAGCTTCACAAATATAAAAGAAATATTAAACTTAGACATTAGACATTTAGGTAGTTTGTCTGGGAGGAAGAGGGCTTTAGATCCATTTTTCTCTGAAATATTTTCATTCCAAACAGATTATTTAGGATCTCTTATCACTGAATGACCTGAGTAGCCAGAGTTGCAGCTAACTAGGAATGTAAGTAGCATGCTTAGATAATGGGAGTTGGTAGAGTTAGTAGCTCCATGCTGCAGCTGGGAGAAGTGCATGACTCCTGAAGTCAGAGACCAGGAGAACTTTAAGTACCATTAACCTGCTAACTGTGAGACACAAGTTCAGTGAGCAAACAGACAGATAAAAACTGTTTCCTTGACTACCCAGAAATCATGTGGAAACATCCATCATGCACCTTTCCCCTGCTTTCCTGAGTGATTAGACTCCTCTTCAGCTCTCCATCAATTCCTTTTCATTCCACTCATTCTCTGGTTGCCTCCCAGGTGCTTTATTTTTCAAGTCGTTTGAGTGTTGCAGGAAATCATCACTCCTTTTATCTGGAGCCTTTTCTTGAGTTTTGTTTCGCTTCCTCTGGTTTAGATTTTCATTGACACCGATCACTTCAGGCCGTGGGATGAGGAAGCAGCTGCTGGGGCTAATGTGGCATCACAGGCTCCAAACTCGAGGAGCATCAGCAGGGAGCAAGAGCTGACACGGATTAGAGGCAACAGAGCTGGTGACAAGGCCACCAGGGAAGGCATGTGTGGGCAGGACAAAAACCAGTGTAAACCAGCTCAAGAACAGCATCATATTAACATGGGAGAATGTTTCTATTATCAGTAGTTTTAGCTGTGTTTTAAATAAAACAAGGATAAATTAAGGGTTTGAAAATTAAAAGTGGGAAGAGAACCAGAAATCCTGTATTTTGACTCTTACCTCTTCAGTGCATCGACAACCTGAGTAAGCTGCTACTTCTTTTTCATGGTGCAGTTTACTGAGCTAAAATATATTGAAATGTGACAGATAAATCTTTTGCTGACACATGAATGTGTTTAATGACCCTAAAGAATTCTTGAAGTGGGTATACACAGAAGCACAATGAGTTAATTTTCCTTTAGCTAATTGCTGGTGGCCTCCAATCTCATTATTCTGTCTGAATTGATGGTTTAGGGATTGCTGCAGTCATTGTGAATGTGCCTGTTGTCCTGCCAGATACTGATTTCCTGGCTGTTAGTTTCTGACATGGTCACAAAACCATTTCAGCAGTCCCATTTCTCATCTGTGCAGGCTGCTTTTACAGTTGCACCACAGATATATAAATTTCTCTGTAGAAAAGTCTTGAGATGAAGGATAGATTCATGTTTAACATATCAGACTGGAAGGATGTTAATCTTACTGCAGTTGCAAGTTTGCTTGTGTGACCTTGAATTCTCCTCTTCTAGAGTGAGATACAGCCATAACCTCCTGTGCTGACCTCTCTGCTTTTTAACTGAGGTTTGCAGTTCATTTGAGATTTTCTTCTATGTAAACATCAGAGTTTATTCTAATTTGGATTATTGTAAGCATTCACTAAAATAAGTGAGGGACACTTACATGAGGGACCTATGCTATTAAATAATTCTCCTGCAGGTAACTGCAATTTCTTCTTAATAACTTCACTTTCAGCATTTGTGCCTTAAAAAGGAGCTGCTTGTCTTCAAGAGTAACCCTCGTTTGCCTATTAAATGTCATTATCTCAGCACAGGCTGTCAGTCTCCTGGTTTTCACAGGTTGCAGGAATACTGTGGCTGACCCAGTACCTCACTAGATGTACAAATGTCCTGCTAGAAAAGGTAAACATCACCTTTTCATAAATGAGAGTGTGCTTAGCACACAAAGCAGCAGCACAATGTCTGCACCACATGTGTGCTTGTCCTTAGGTTCTCCCTATGTTTATCTAGGATCTGAAAATTTTTCTCTGGAAAGAACAGCATTAGGCACTCTCAGAAACCTGTAGAACCAAGCAAGGGTCTGAGTCTTTTCATGAATTCTTCTGGTAAGTTGGAGGAAATGGTGTTAGCATGTGCTCTGAAAGCAGTGCTTTTAGTGTTTGTGTTTTGAAGTGCCCAAAGTTCATTCTCTCTGTGATAGGCATATTTGTTAGAGCGATTGAGACTTCTTATGGTGGTTATTTGCTTTTCTCTGCAGTGAAAGTCAGCAGAGGGACTTAGATTCAGGCAGTGTGTAGTGTAAACAGTGAAACTCTCCAGTGCAGGTAGCACTGATCAAAGGTCTCCCTTCTGCTGGTGACAAGTGCTCGGAATTCTCTGTGCTGTAAGCATTTGTGTGGAATTCAGATCAGTTTAACATGGATTGGGAGATGCCACAGCCTGCAGCAGAAGAGCCCTTTGAATTGAGTGCTGAGATTAGGTGCTGGGCAGGACTCACACATTGCTGGGTGATGCAGTTTTCAGACATTTCTTCTTGCACAAAACAGCTGGGATGAGAGAGGAAGAGTGCCGGGTTTCTGGGTCAATGCTTTGCTTTCACAAAGTGAACTTTGCCCAACCCCAGAGGGATCTGTACACTGCCTGGCCAAAAGTCAGCATGTATTTATAGTAACCCTTCCTGAAGGAAGGCAGACCTGGGGCACTGTGAGGGTGGAACTGACAGGTGTTCAAAAGTCTTGGGGGTCACTGGGCAGAAAACATCAAAGCAGACTTCACCTGAGAAGTACAGCGAGACTGGTAAGTAAACAACATTATGCAACAAGGAAAGCATTGGGGTTTTCTTGTAATTGATAGGTGGTCTAAGGCACAGTCTGAATCAAAGTTTGTGCTCAAACTTTTCTGGTGTTGGTACAGCACCAGAAGAAATCCCATCTTCTGGGAAGCCTGGGATTCCTTCCCACTCTTTATATCTCTGTGTTCACTGATGAGTCAGGAAGAAAAAGATCTCAGGTCTCACATTAGTTCTGGATTTCTTAAGATGATTCCTGGCAGCCTCACAGATTTCCTGGGTCATCTGGGCAATATTGTTTTCTTTAACATTATCTAAGTTTCCTTAATAGTTCCTTTTTAACACTAATTGTTTATTTAGATAGACTTTTAAGAAGTAGGATATAAAAGATTAGGGCTTTTTAGCTTTTCTGTGCAGGTCCCATTTTAGTCTCCTTGGGCTGTGGCAATGAAGTAATTCCAGCAAACGAATCAGCTCATTCAGCATTGTGGGGTCAGGTTTCCTACAGGGCAGTGCCTGACTGCAGGATAGTTTTTCACTGCCCCAGAGGCTGTTTAGTGGCATGTCTCCAAAGGGAGACTGAGGCCAGTGATTTCCAGATAATGGATCTGTGCTGTGGAGCTCATCACTCTTGGGAGTGATTCCATAATTCTTTCCAGAGACTGTAGATGCCTTTATGGTTTGTGGGGGAAATCCATGAGTTTTCAGTAAGCCCTTAGATAGACATGTTGGCCTTTGATCCAAAGCAGAAAGTGATGAAGTTCGCTGGAGCAAGGTGTGAGGGTGGTGGGAAATCAGAGAGGTCCAAAACTCTGCTCTGGAGAAGGGCCAAGGAAGTTTGATTTAGATCCCCACATCCTCTGAGTTTCCAAGTCCTCGTGCTACTTTATTCTGAACAATTCTTTCTCCATCTCCTGTCTCTTTATGAATTTTTTCAAGTCTGTTTTCCACTCAGACTTGGTTGCAATGCAGAAGTGTGTTGCAATATCTCACTGTTACTAATCTTTGCCAGTACTAATAAAGTTTGTCAACAAACTCTACTCTGACCTGGCCATTTCTATCCTGTGCTTTGAAACAAAGAAGAGAACACAGAATGACTAAGGTTTTTCTGGTAAGTCATTTTCTCACCAAAAGTGTGCATCTCCAGAAAAATAAAACAATTCACAACTGCAGATTGAATTTGGCAAATAGCTTTAAATCCTCCGCAATTAGTAAACAAAATTTTCCTAAATTTCAACACTTTCAGTAGTATCTAAAATTTTTAGACATTATGTTTTAAATAATTTTCTAATGTGATTATTCTGAAAGTTTAAAAACACTTGAAGTTTTGTAACCCTTTCTCAGGATTAATGAAATGCTTGGTATGATGCAAATATATTTATAGTTTCCTGAGTCTGTTATTACACTTTAGGTTTTGTGTTGGAAATACAAATGTTTTCATTTCAGGTTGACCTACACTACAACATTATTATTATTATTATTATTATTATTATTATTATTATTATTATTATTATTATTATTATCATCGTCATCATCATCATCATCATTATCATCATTATTATTATTTATATTATTATCTTTATTGTCTTAATTGTCTTCATTATGTTCTTTGTTATATTAAGTTTTATTGTTTATTGCTAAACTATTATATTGTACATATTATTATATGTATATATAATATTATATATTACTATATATAAATATTAAATATTTTATTGTATATAATATGTTATGTTATATTATATTAATTATATTAACTATATTAATTATATTATCAGCAACAAAATCCACATTTGGTAGTGATGCAAAAGAACAAATTAGATGCACATCTGCAAAATTAGGATATTGCTCTAATTTCAAGTATCTCTTCAAAATATGGAACAGTTTGGGGGTTCAGCTTGTGCCTATGTCTGCCACTTGCTTCCAAAGAGGGGCTGGTTTGCACCAGTTTGTGTAATTTAAGGTTAAGGGGACATGTGCACTGAGCTCAGGGAATTTGGCTCAGCAGAGCAAGGTCAAGCCCAAGCAATAGGCAAAGATTTTGCTGCCTCATGAAGATCAAAGGGTTTCTGCTACCAGCAAGCTGCTGGCCAGTGCAGATCCCTGTTTGTGGCATGGAAAATTATGCAGCATCTAGGTAACATCACAAGAATCAGCTTCTTGCCTTTTGCCTTTGTGATGTACTTGATAGCCAGACCTTATAACAAAGTTAATTACTCGAAAACCCCACCAGTTTTCTCCCCAGGAGGAACGAACATGAACCTTAAAGAAGGACTGCAAACATGCCTCTACCTAATCAAGCACTCCTTTCAGGGAAAAAGAATATAATGCAACTACTGACATAAAAATATTGTAAAAAGACAATCCCTGAAGCCTAAACACTCACAGAGGGGAGACGCCATCCAAAAAACCTCATACAAAGTGCTGATGAAAATGTAAGAGGGAGAAAAGCACTCTCTGATTAACTTTTGTTTGGTTGGGTGTTTTTTAATATGTTTTACCCATCACTGCTGTGAAACACATACTTGCAAAATTAGGCAGTGGAAGCAAAGAATGCCAACTCAGCACTGTCTTATGGAGCAGACTGGTATTTAACTACCCCAAAAAAGAATAAATTACTGTAGTTACAATCAGAAATAGATACATGGAGGAAACCAAAACAAACAAGGACTACTAGGGGACAAAACAATGGTAAAACAAGCATTTGTGAGTGCCCCAACATCAGCCATTCTCTGCAGAGCCACCAGGGTAAGGGAGTGGAAATTGATACTCACAGAACTTCACCAGGAGGTATTTGGTCTCCTTCAATGCTCTGTCAAAGTTGCTCGTTTTCAGCAAGAGGACGTGGTTCTCCTTTTTTATTTTGGGGAGTTTGGTTTTCTTTAGCTTTGCTTCATTTGGGCTTATGCTGTTTGCTGGTAGAAAGCCTTTGAGAAACAAGAGGAGAAGAAGGAAAAATGTATGTGTGTTCATCTTGTCCTGCCTTTATGCAGATACTGAAAAAGAAAGCAGCAAAGGAGCATTAAGCAGTAGGGTTTGCTGCTGAAATGTCTGCAGCTGTATCAGCCAAAACAAGAGGCTGATAAGGTTGATAACAGTCTACCACCAGTGGAGGCAACTGCACCTTTCCATGGGAAGATTAAATTAGTTAAGTACTTCCCCATCTTTAGTAGTGGTTGTGAGGGGGAAGTATTTATAGGGAATTTGGGTTTACTGTTTCTGTAAACAAACAACCCACAGGGAAGGTGAAAGAGCACAGGAGGAAACATTTGCCTACAGAAGCACGAGTGGATTCAGTGTGCTGGTGTAATTAGACACTCTTCTCTTGTCAGGGCTGCAGACAAAGAAGGTCAAGCACCTGGCACAGTATTTGAGGGCTGCTCCTCCATTTAATATTTGTTTGTCTCCTGCACTTACAGATCTACTAATTGTGGATTTGACTGAGAGCTTGCTGAAGTCAGGGGAAAACTTTCATTTCTTTGCATAGGTAATTTTAATGTCTGTAATTTTTTGATGTCTTGTCTGTGGGGCTCCCCTCTGTACATAAGTGCCAAGTTGTAGCTCAAGTAAGATTCTACTTTGTGGGTTAAACCAGAAGATTTTACCATTGGTTTTCAGTGGTAACACAATTTTCTGTGCAATAAACTGAAGGGATTAAATGTAGCAATTCATCCTTAGGATGTCTATCAGCTATGCATGTGAACTATGAGGCCTCCCTAGACAGTCTTTTCTGAACCTTTAAAAAATATCTTACAGAAATATTGAGATTTTGGAATTCCTTCAGTTTACCAAGGAATTATTATTTCTGTAAATGTCTGCCAGTCTGTAGTTGTAGCAGAAACACCTTTGACCCTTAAACTCTGCTGAAATTTGTGAACCTTACCCCCAAAGCTGTAGCTGGTAGGGCAGATCAGGTATTCTAGGGGTTGTTTCAGTGGCATGAAGGACAGACCTGGCTTGACAACAGGTGGGTCTGGATGAGTAGAACCAAGAACAAATTCCTTCAATAAAGACTCTTTCCTCTTCTTGAGGAATAGGGAGTGATGCTTTCCACCTCGTGCTTTTAGGAGACTTTCTATTCAGGAGGACACTGCTAAAAAGAATGAATGTTCATCATGGGGGTTGATTTAGTAGCCTCCATTTTCTGTTGATACAGGATCTTGGGGGGCATATTGCTGGAATTTTATCTCTTTTCATGCCTGCTGTGAGTGGGGCTGGGTTTCCAGCAAACTCTTTTCTATCAATCTCAAAAGCTCTGCGTTGTAATGCACCTTGAGATGTGTTCTATTAGTATTTGTAGAGCGTGCCTAATGAAATCAGGAGCTGTGTATTCAGGCTGCCTGCAAGATAAGATCACACATAAATACAGATTCAGCAATCAGGTACTAAAGGAGAAAAAGAAACAGAAAGATAAGAGTCTCCCATTTGACTTTGTGGTCTCTCTCTTCATAACAAAGATGTCTTTCAAGCAACATACAAGTAAGGTTGAAAAGCATCTGTCAGAATTGCAGGTTAAAACTAACAAGGCCTGTTTGAGCTGAGCAGGCAGTGTTTAAGCTCAGAACACAGCCTAAGGCTCCCAGAACAAAGGTAGGATGACAAAACCATTTGCTGGCAGAGCTGGTTTTCCCCTGTCTGCCACTAAAACAAATAGCCATCAACTGAATTCCCTCCTGGAAACCTCCTACCAGGAAATAGGCTCCATCATGGAAAGGGCTTCTAACCTCCATGTCCTGAAAGGAAACTGCAGAAAAAGGAGGATCATACCACAGTCCATCCTGCCAGGACAGATTTGCAATGAGAAAAGGAGTGAGATTTAGTGGAACTGAACTGGTGGAGAGCAATATTTTCTTTTAGACTTAGAGCAGATAAGGTCATGTTCTGTGCATTTCTTTGTCAGTGCTAGCTAGCTTTGGCTTTGGTTTTGTGCTTTGTAGTTTGAGAGTTATGGAAAAGCTGCCCTCTGCAGAAGTCACAGTCCAGTCAGCAGGAAACACTGGATTCAGGATAAATAATATTCTGATGTGATCAAGAACCATTAAGACATGCCTCACATGTGCACCTTCTGTCTCAGTTTCTCTGGTTTGCCTCACAAAGACAGTGATTTCAGAGTGATGCCAGTTGCTGTTATTTATTGGCACTGAACACTGGAAGCTCTCACTACATCTACACTTGCAATAAATAATGCAAAGGTGAAAGTAACTACATAGAATCCCTGGGAGATAGTTATGGACTGCTGGCTATTAGATAAGGACAACATCATGACACAAAAAAGTTTAAAAGCAAAGCTGATTTCATTGAATTGGGGGAAAATTCCCTCAGATATATGGGCACAGCCTTAAAGAGCTCATTACACTCAAAACAAGTTTATCTGATGATTCAACTGTGAGTGAAAATCCAGTTTTCGTGGCTTTCAGGGTTTTAAAAACCTGTGGCATTATCCATTCTGTCTCTTCTATATGTACCTATATGTTATGTTGAAAAGACCAGGAGAAACTGGAAATGTTGGTATTTTCTTTGCAAGTTTATTTTACATGTATCTTTTCCCAAGCTGCACACTTCAGCTGAAGTGCAAAGCAAATGGAAGTTTTGGCACTTCACCTTTGCTCATTTACTGTCTATTTTGTGTTTATTCCATGCCCTCAAAGAAAATAGAACTCATAAGAAAATAAATCAGAGATTCATCAGTTTTATTGGTGCATAAATTCAGTGTGACTCGCCATCTAGTGCAGGTTTAAGGCATAACATAATTACAGAGACAGTTTTAAGTCAAGGTGATAGTCTCCTAAAACACTTTAAAAGTAGTGGCATGTTATTTCTGTAAGCAGGCAAAGTAACATAAAATTTATAGGAATGCAGACATAGATATTGAGAAAAGGACTGGCAAGTGAAATTTTAGAGATGAGATATGAGAGTCATTCATCAAAGTAGAGGACAAATATTCTAATGAAAAGCGGTGCACAATCCCTTTACAAGAAAAGGAGGAACATAAAATAATAAAGAAAACATGGATATGTTCAAACAACCTATTTATTCAAGCTGCTTTGCATTAATTCATCCAACATCGTCCATGGGACAGCATCCAATAACTGGATTGGTTTAAATGTATTTTCTTTCTTTCCAGGTGACTGATTCTTTAGATGTGCACCTGATTCTCCCCCTCACTGTCTGATAAAACATCATTTATCATGAGAACATTTATTAAATCCTGGATTCCTCAGTGTTTGTGGATTCTCAGGTCACCTTGCAGATCATTCCATGGAAACAACAGACTTCTTACATCTCAGATTATTTCCCATTATGAATCTATAATCCAGAATAAAAAGGAACTGCCAGAATATTTCAACTTTGCAAGTGATGTCTTAGATGAGTGGGCACAACTGGAAAAGGTAGTATTTATCTTTTATTTTATAGACACTGAGTTGTAGTTTAACCCCAGCTGTCAGCTGAGGACCACAGAGCCCCTGGATCACACACACAGACAATCCCAGTGGGATGGGGAGGAGGATCAGGAGAAAATAAAGGTAAAACCCATGGGTTGAGGAAAGAAGTTTAAAAATTAAAAAAAATATAATAAGAAGATTACTATTAATTATCACTATTGTAGAAGTATTACTAGAAATAGTAGTGATGAAAAGGGAGATAACAAAAGGAGAGAGCAACAAAGAAAACACAGAAAAGATGAATGATGCACAACACAATTGCCCACTACCCATTGGTTAACACCCAGCCTGTCCCCAAACAGTGACTGGCACTTCCCAAAAAACTTCCCAGCAGGGTATAAACTGAGCAGGACCTTCTGTGCTGTGAAATATCCCTTTGGACAGTTCAGTTCAGCTGTCCTATCTAGGAAACCTTCCAGCTTCTCATGCACCTCTTTGTTGGCAGAGTGTGGGAAACTGGAAAATCCTTGACTTAATTGTTGCTAAGCAGTGCTTACTTTATCCCATCAAAACCAGGACACAGTGGAACAAATATCAGATTATACAGTTTTACTAATGGCTACTGAATTGTATTGACACCATTTTATTTTGTTTGTTAGAAAGATGGGTATCACTACAAGAGACGAGTTGCCAAGGATGATTTATATTGAAGAGAAACCTTATGAAGTTTGTCTTATCTTAATATCTTCTCACATGTTGTAGGATGGAAGAAAACCAGCAAATCCAGCTTTTTGGTGGGTCAATGACAAGGGAGAGGAGGTGAAGTGGAGCTTTCAGGAGCTGGGCTCTCTGTCCAGGAAGGCAGCCAATGTACTTTCTGAGGCCTGTGGTTTGCAGAGAGGAGACAGAGTTACAGCAATTCTGCCTCGTGTTCCTGAGTGGTGGCTCCTGAATGTGGCCTGCATGCGAGCAGGTGAGGGACTCACTGACGTCTTGGGTGCAGAGAGAAAGCAAATAGAGGGTGCAAGCCATGGATTAGATCAGGGAGAAGAAAATGCAAACGGGAATATTCTGCTGTGACCTCTACAACTGATCTGTTGAAGAAGGAGAATTGGCAGCACCCACACAGCAACCACAGGGCCAGACATGGTCCAGTCAAACTCATCCTCAGGTGAAGCCGGTGAGGGTTGAACAGCTGCAACCTAAGGCCAGACTTGACCACAAACATTGTAAGGCAGCTGAATTCATAATGGAAGAATGTATATGATTAGAATCATTAATAATTCAATATATCTATTTTGCTCTGCTTTTAAACTGCTAAACATCCAGGATGGATAAAATCAGCATCAACAGAGAGACGTAATCAAGTAGTTTTGGGAAATGCTGAGTTTTCTCAATTACTTCTTGCTTTTTTCCAGGAATTGTCTTTATTCCAGGAACATCCCAATTAACAGCCAAAGATATCTCATACCGACTCCAAGCTTCCAAGGCCAAGTGCATCATTACCAACGACACACTGGCACCTGCAGTGGAATCTGTCCTGCCTGGCAGCCAGTTCCTGAAAAGTAAACTCATTGTAGGCCAAGGGAGCAGGGATGGGTGGCTGAACCTCAAAGAACTCCTTGCGTGAGTATCCAGCTCTTTCACCATCACACCTGTGAGGTGAAGGGAGCTGTACCAGTCAGGTGGCATTGCTGAGTTGTGGAGGTAATTTTCAAAATACAAATTAATTACGTTTTTGCAGCCCTCTGTCAGCTCCCTGTTTTGTGATAACACCGGTAGAGGTTCGTCCAATCCAGGTTTTGGGAATCAGTTTCATGTCCTTCAGTTTTACTTCGCAGCCTGCCAGCTTTTAGAAGCTCTCTGCTTCTATTGTGATCATCAGACAAGCACACAGAGTTCTAAACAATTGTTCTGAGCTTGTCTGCTAGAGCCCATTCTAATTGCTTTTGATTAAATGGGAAAATACACATTGCCAGCTCTTGGTGCTCAGTTCTTTCTTCCCTTTACTGTCCTGGTAGCTCAGAGGATCTGAATTGTTCATCAGTCTCTTGAACATAAATTATATACTATTAGCAATAAGACCAATGTACTTGGCATAATAATCTTAGTTATTGATTTCAAGTTGGGGGCTGGTTTTTGCTTGTGTGAGGCAGACACTGATTTCTGGCTGCTGTTCCATAATCAGCATCTAGAGTGCCCTTGCTAAAACAGTGGCAAAGTCACTGAAATATTCTGTAGGTGCTCATATCTTAAATGTTATGGCATACAGGGCATACTTGTTACAAGCAAAATGTTCTCTAACTGTTCTTACCTGTGTTACCTCTTATTTAGTGAGATATTCAGTTTGGGGAACTCAAATTCAACAGAATTTCCCTGTTGAACTCCTAAACAATAAAAATGCTGTTTCCCTGGTGGAAAACTTCATGTAGTGACTGGAATATGCCATTTCTTCCAAAGGGCTGCATCTGCTGACCATCAATGTGTCAAGTCAAGGAGTCAAGACCCAATGATAGCGTATTTTACCAGTGGAACTACAGGCTTCCCAAAAATGGCAGTGCATTCCCACAGCAGTTACGGCATCGGATTTGCAACCACTGGCAGGTTTGACCTTGCATTTCCTCCCAGGGTCCTGATTAAGTGACTGATCACCATTAAACTGAACGTGTGACCATAAAATTCCAGTAAATGTAGGCATTTCATGACTGTAGGATCTTGTATCGTCCTCATCTTGAAAGTTAAAGGATACCTTTCCCAAAGCATTCTGAGTTGGAAGCTGACAGTCAGGGGTCCAGAGAAGCAACTTGTTTAGTTTCCTGGAGAAATGAGCTGTTGCTTAGCTGATGTCTCAACTGCACCAGGTGGGGAAAGCCTACTCCAAATGATCTCTGTGGGCTCTAGATTCTGCAACTCAAGACAAAAATGTTTTGCACTGCTCACGAGAAAAACAAATGCTTGAAATATTAAGCAGGACAGAATAAAGGGAAATCAGAGAATATTTAAGACTCTTCAGCTCTCTCACACTTTCTACAGAGCCCCACTTGCTGACACCACATCTTCTAATGGAAGCCTCCTGCTGTGACCTGGGCTTGAGTCTCTCACATTCTCTGCAGCATTTCTTTCATCTCTGCTTTTTCATCAGGTATTGGATGAACTTGACTCCTTCAGATATAATGTGGAATACCTCTGATACTGGCTGGGTAAAAGCAGCTTGGGGCAGTCTTTTTGCACCATGGATCTGTGGATCCTGTGTCTTTGTACACAATATGCCACAGTTTAAACCAGAAGTTATTGCAAAGGTAAGACTAATATTTTATACTGTGATGTTTATTTCCATTTTACATAAATGAATAAAACAAACTGGGCTCCAGGCCATGAGTGCCACTGCTCAGCAGCAGCAGCAGGGACAGTACTTCCCACATCCCAAGGAATCATCCCTCCATTTGGTCCCCATTAAGCTCAAGCAGCAAGAGCTTTCCCTCCTGGTTAGGCTATGTGTCATGGCTCGAGTGTAGAGGACAATTGCAGAAAGATGCAGGATATGAAGATCTTGGGATCACTGCTGTGTCGTCCAATATTGAACCTAAACCTCACTACAAGTATGGACTTCCAGCTGCCGTGGGGTCAGACTGAGTATGGGCTAGTAATCAGAGTATGGTATGAACATGAATTAAGGCTCTGTTTTGCAGAATTTCCAGTGTGTGTATTCCTCTCCAAAGGCACTTTAAACCAATCAGCTGATTGATTCCCCTTAAGCCTGGCCTCCTTTCTTAATCACCTGCACATTCACAAGGTCAGAGCCAGCATTACACTTTCTTTTCAAATAAATAACTTCCTATTTTTCTAGACACTCTCAAGATACCCCATCACCGCCTTCTGCACGGCTCCCACCGCCTTCCGCATGCTGGTCCAACATGATGTGAGCAGGTACAGCAGGGAGGGGAGGGAGGCTGGGCTGTAATGCTGGGACAGCTCTGGATGCTTTCTTCCTTAGCTTCCTGAATTCTCTTTTTCAGTTAAAGGAAACCTAACTAGCACAGCTTGCTCTCAGTAAAGAAGGCTCACAGTTCTGAAATGTGAGAATAATTAGTCACACAGTGTGCTACTTGGGTGTCAGGACTGGGTCTTTGAAAAGGCAGCACAGAGGAAACAATGGAAGGGTTTTTTAAGTTGACATTTCTTCTGAACTTAGGGTACACAGTTCTGTTTAAGCCAATGTTTTAGGCAGCATTGGATCAGGAGTACAGTGGAGTTGTTCTCACATACTTGAGAATGAAGGGAGCAGTTAGAGGAGTTTCACATGCTGAGAGTTATTTGGTAGCTGTTCCCACCAGTTTATTATTCTGTAAAATATCCAGATTGTGAGGAGCGATTTGCAAGGAGTTTTGACATCTTTGATAAGGTATTCTTGTCACACAGGTCCTGCCAAAAGCCAACCCAAGTTTAGCAGAGTTCAGCCTCTGTGTACCTATTCATCCTTCCTTCTGCTCTAGAAAATTCTCTGTTATATCTGATCTTGGATGTTGGCACATAACTCAGCCTTCCACACACATCTGATGTGCTTATTCGGATTTCTCCTTTCATTTCAATTCTTCCAAGGAAACACTTTGCTCATGTGTTTTCCAGCAGAAAAACCTCCTTCTAGTGACACTGAGATAAATCACATCATCTTCAGTGGCAACTCAAGCAATCTAGGAGTCTATCCCAGGTGTGCATAAGAGGATGATGATTGTCATTTCCAAAAGAGCTTGTGAAGTTTTAGGTATACTTCCTTGGAAAGCTGAGGGAGGCTGTTTTGTTAAGTCTATTTACTGCTCTTGTCAAGAGTTAAGAAAATTATTTAATTTGCTCTTCCTCTCAAGCTACAAGTTCCCGAGTCTGAAACACTGTGTAACTGGAGGGGAAGCACTCAATCCTGAAGTGTTGGCGAAGTGGAAAATCCAGACAGGGCTGGATATCCATGAAGGTTATGGCCAGAGCGAAACAGTACGTTTGCAATAAATGTAATTACTTGTAGTAAAACCCTTCACCATCTTTACTTCAAAAGCCAAACTAAAATAGATTATTTCCTCTGGGTATCAATTTGTCCTGAGGTTTAGTGAAGAATATTAAAGCAGCTCACATCCCAGATTCTCTGATGTTCTCAAGAACCACAGTGCTGTGATCCTGATTCAGCCCTTGTCACAACAAAGTCACAAAGAGGAGCCCTGTCTAACATAAACAATAACAAAATTTACAAGATGTTGCAATAATTTTAAAAAGTTTTTTAAAAATCTATTCTGCAGGTCACAATCTGTGCCAATACGAAAGGAATGAAAATTAAACCTGGCTCTTTGGGAAAAGCTCTTCCCCCTTATGATGTGCAGGTACGTGGGTGTGTGGCAGTTGTGGGTAGAACAGTAAGGCAGTGCTGGCTGTGTCCCTTCTGTGCCCTGCACTGAGCTGGAGCAGATGTTCCTCTGAGCTGGTCAAAGCACTCCTGCTGTGTGTGTCCTTTCTGCAGATCGTAGATGACCATGGGGCTGTTGTGCCTGCAGGAGAAGAGGGCACCATCGGTATCCGAGTGAAACCCACACGACCCTTCTGTCTGTTCTCCGAGTACTTGGTGAGCCTGACTGGCTGTGTCTGTGTCTGCTGAGAGCCTCAGGAGAAGCCCAGGGCAAAGTTCTGCCAGGAGCAGAATTCCATGCAGAATCCTCAGAAGGTCTCACTGGGTTACTTGATGACTTTGAGCCTGATCAGTGCATAGTTCCAGGAACAGACTGACTGACAAAGTGTAGCTTCAAAATGCAACATGAACCAGGGGTTATCTTGTTCCAGATATCTACCAGGCAGTTGCCATGCACTTCATGTTCGGAGCATCACTCTTTTCCCTCTTTTCCATTCCTCTCTTTGGTTAAACATTGTTGAAGAAAGCCCATAAATTCTACTCTTATACATCAGGAACGCAGGGAGGCTTTCCAAGGCTCAGGTATTTTATTCCCTCATACCACTGTCAGAGGTACCCTCATTCCAGCAGGCACTGCAGTCAGAGAAACCTGTGTACAAGTGCCTGTCACACACAACGTGCACAAGATCAACAGCACAAACCCCTCACATGCAGATGATCACAGGGTTCTGAGGTAGTGACACATGTAATCAAACACCACTATTCAAATGGAGATGCTCTACCCACTGAAAGCAAAACCAGGCTAAGAAAACCCACCAGAAGATGGGACATTTTGGTTCAGGTCAAAGGTCCATCTAAGCAATTGTTCATCTGTGGTGCTGCTGAGGTGCAGGACATTCTTAAGAAAACAGAAGTATCAGGCAAACCTAAAGATATTATCCCCTGTATTGGAACTGCCACATTCAATAGGCTTTGGGGAACCTACTTATGTTTTTAATCCTCTTCTGAACCCCCATAATATTTGTATATACTTGTAGCACTCTCATACAACAACCTGCACAAAGTCATTTTTCACTATATCACAAAAATCTTCTAAAGTTCAATATTGTAATTTCAGGTTTTCACTATGTCTTCTCTTGTCAGAGAGTTTTTCCTGTGTAACCAAGAGGTTACATTGGATATATAGATCCTGAAGGTCAGATAATTTTTTTTCTGCAGGTCACCTCATTTGTGTTTTGGTCCTGACATTTAAGAGGAAAATGTTCCCTTTGTCTGGAAGTTATTTTGGCAACCCCCAGCAATGAAAAATAATTTCCCTGCACGGAGTGGGTTAAACATTTTTGTGGGTTACACATTTGCTGTGGTGGATGGGTATTTTGATAGAACATGGCCTTTTCTCTATAGAACAGAAATCTCTACATAAAAAGTGCTTTTGTCGATGTATCATATGTTTCCACAACAAAGGTGCTAATGTGGCTCTGTTTATTTAGTTGAAAATATAAAACAGTATTGAGCACACTCATTTTGAGTTCAATTTTATTGTTCATTTTTAGCATCACTGCAAAGTAAATACATTACAAGTCACTAACAATAAGATACTTTTTGGAAATGTTTGATTGTTTCCAGGATAATCCAGAGAAAACTGCAGCCTCTGTGTGTGGAGATTTTTACCTCACTGGGGACAGAGGCATTATGGATGAAGAGGGATATATCTGGTTTGTTGGCAGAGCTGATGATATCATTAATTCTGCTGGGTAAGGCATTTCCTTTTAGTTTTGCCTCACAAAATGCAGCCTGGAAAGACCAATGGACTGGCCCATGCTGCTGGGGCTGAGCTGTTTCTGTGCTCCCCTAGGTATCGCATTGGCCCATTTGAAGTGGAGAGTGCATTGATAGAGCACCCAGCAGTCTCAGACGTGGCTGTTGTCAGCAGTCCTGACCCAGAGAGAGGGGAGGTAAAACAAAATAGAAAAGAAATGTAGAAAGAAATGTCCTTTCGTCTAAGTATCTACTTCATTTTATGTACTAGGCTTCCTTGGAATTCACTGTTGCAGGCTTTTGAAGTTAGGTGGGCTAACATTTTAAAATTCCGTATCTTTGACAGATCTTACCATTTCAGAATTATTTCTTTGCAGGCTTTTATGTGGGGAAAAAAATCATTTTTTCAGACTAATAATGTGATCTTTTTGTCTAAGTAATGAAATTTTGATTATTTTTTGTTCACCACCGAGCATATGGTGGCAATGACATTCAGAGTGTTTAATTTTTGTTTTATATTTTCTGACTTTGCAACACTTCTTTGAGCAAATGGGGTGAGATTTTAATTCCTCTTTACTTTCTGTACTAGAAGTTTTTTGAAAGCTTAATAATGTATAAAGATAAGAAAAAAATTGGAAAATAGCAAATTTTCCTGCTGCAGAAGGGGTCCTTCATAGCACAGCAATTGATAACAAGCAGTTAATGAAAGGGGAAATTAAAGAAAAATATCACATTTTGGCATTCTGAAATTTGACATTTGCTTTTGGCAACAGATGGATCCCCTTATTGCCACCTCTGGAAGTTAACAGAATCCCTTACTTTTTGTGGCACAGGTGGTCAAAGCCTTCATTGTTTTAGCTCCTGCTTTTAAATCACATGATCCAGAAAAATTAATTCGTGAGCTTCAGCAACACGTCAAGAAGGTGACTGCTCCTTACAAGTATCCAAGGAAGGTAAGTACAGCCCAAAAAAAAGACAAAAAATGGACAGGTTCTCTCATTGTACCAGAAACTGAGCATTTTTTTGTCCTGCCTCAGCTGTTTTTCAACAGCATTCTGACAAACACTCCAACAGGGTTGAAGGAAATGAAAGCAGATGACAGGGCTTGTTTCAGCTGTAGCCTTGGTTGGCAGTGTGTGCTATGAAGGACCAGAGGGAGACAATGGTCATGAAATTGTCTTCATGGGGGGGACTAGTCTTTCTTTCATGGAATCCTGGAGTTTTCACAGCAGTTCAAATGGGCAATTCCATTCTAATCAGCTCTACCTTGAGCTCTCCTCTGACACACTGCCAAATCAAAACAGAATTCCTGCTGCCATCAGTGGGTTGGAATCCATCTCTTCTCCCTAGGAAAGACACCAGTAACCCCCTGTCCTGAAAGCTGAAGCACTCCCAGAGATCATGGTACATCTGCTGCAAGTGCTGTCTGTGCAGTAGCCACAAGGTGTAGTCAGGAATTTCACCATTCCAGCCCTGGCTGTGCAGCTTCCCATCTGTCTATCCCCAGCCACCCTGTGCTAAAAGTGTTGTCACATCTTTTGTTGTACATGGGAATTTAACCACAAGTTATTTGGCTACAGGGAGCATTTTTGCCTTTCAGGTGGAGTTTGTTCAGGATCTGCCCAAGACAACTACTGGGAAAATCCAGAGAAATGTTCTGAAGAACAAAGAGTGGGGAAGAGCATGACAACAGCAACAGATTTGGAAAATGAGGAGAAAAAGCAGAATGACGACACCTGGAAAAACAAACTGTGGAAGAAAAAGGAGAAAACATTCTTGAGGATATGTGGCATTGGAACCACATTTGCCATTGATCTACAAATTTTCAAAAGGAAGGAAGTTCAAATAATTCAAAGCATGGAATGGGAGAGAGATAGACAGACTCAGGTGCATACAGAGGTCTAATTTTTTTTACAGCAATTTGTATAAACAGCTTCCTTTAGAAAAATGGGTGAAACTACAAGGCTTTGAAAATTACAGATGAATGAGAAATTAATAAAAATATATGTTTGTCCTAAGGTGGGTATCAGCAATTAATTAGCATCCAAAACCCACCACTGTGACATTCTCAATTCTTTTCAGAGTGGAAAGAAAAAATAATTTCTTTTTAATGTTTCTCTTCATCATGGCGAATTTGTGACCTACTTAAATGGTTAAAGTTGAGGAAAAAGTGGTCCAGGTTAAGGTGCAAATTATGCATAATTAACAATGGTGTAAATGATTACAAGAAAAAAGTTACTCCACAGAAAGAGCTTTGCTGTTTGGTCTGTTTTGTGCCATGTTCTGTTCTCATTACTCCAGAAGAAGTGAGTAAGAAAGTCAGACGCGTTTCACTCCAAAACCTTTATGAAGGAGTGCTCAGGCTTCACATCTCCAGGGAACAGCTGATCTTTACAGTGCCTCATATGGGAAACATGTCCTAACAGGTGAGTGAAATGAATGAAGAGGTTCTCTCCCAACAGCTTCTGATCTCTCCTGTCCACAGCAGACAGGTCAGGAAAATGTTATTTATCTGAACTCCTCGTGTTGATGATCACTGAGCAAAGCAAATGGTATTAAATCAGGAATAATAATTTCTGATTCTCACTACTCATTCTTAGAACTTTGCCTTTACTGTGTCTTTTCCTCAGTTTTCTGTCTTCATTTTCACCTCCATATTAGCAGGTGAGAAAGTGCTAAAAACTTGAAGGCTCTCGCAGTCTTATTGGTAGGTGTTTTTGTAGAGCACTTGGGAATCCTAAACTTGAAATGTTTCATCTTGTCAGTCTTGAGTATTATTTCCCTAAATATTCATAAATATTATGTTCCTCCTCTTTCTCTCATAAGCTATTGTGTAGATTTTGTCATTGTAATGCTCTGAAATATGCAAGTTAAAGCTAAATCACAGAACTAGAGCAGACTGAGAAAGGAGAAATATCTTCCTGAGTGATTAAATATTGTTTACAACTAGTCAATGTTTCTCTGCCACAATGTCCAAGGAGTGTAGAAAGCACCATGAATTTCTGTTGCTTTTGACAAAATATCTGTTGTGGGGGAAAAGTCTGCATCCAGATTGTTTATGTTGGCAGATATCACTGAAAAGATTAAGTTAAACTCTGGGTAATTGAACTAATTTGCATGACAGGCAGATTAAATTTTACTATATATAGTTCTGCTAAGGAATAAGGCAGTAGTTCCAATGGTAAATAAGTAACTTTTTCTTGAGGAATAAAATGTGATCAGTGCTGAGATCTGTGCATCAAAGATGTGAGAATAAACAGTTATGATTGAAGACATGGGAGAAGGGGTAAAAGACTGGAAAATGAGCTTTAAAAACCTGGGGCAAAGGGCAAAACTTTGCAACTTCACTCAGGCCACAAAAATTTCCCAGGAAAAGGGATTTGATTCAGAAGGGCGTGGGCGTGGCTCCGGGAAGGGGCGTGGCCCGAGGCTGAGGGGGCGGAGCGAGCCCTGCCCCGAGGGGCGGAGCGAGCCCTGCCCCGAGGGGCGGAGCGAGCCCTGCCCTGAGGGGCGGAGCGAGCCCTGCCCCGAGGGGCGGAGCGAGCCCTGCCCTGAGGGGCGGAGCGAGCCCTGCCCTGAGGGGTGGAGCGGAGGCGGGTCCCGGGGCGAGAAGTGGGAGCCTGAGGTGGGGCTGTGTGAGGGAACGTGAGAGAACGTGGCTGGGGTGTGCTGCAGGGCAGGAACAGAGGTGTTGGCCGGCTTTGTTTTGAGGGAATGGGGGTGATGGGTCATGAGACGTGCCAGGAGAGAGGAGTGGGACGGGAGCTGCCGCCGCCATCTTGGACTCTTGGTGTAGTAGGCAGAAGAGAATACAAGGCAGCAGAGTAACTCGAACAGTCTCGCTTTCTCTACTTTGTATACCATTCTAGAGGAACAGAGGAGTGAGAAGGACGAGAACACGAAAGGGCAGGAGTAGCTAATGCTACTAAAAGCCTGCCCAGGCTCCTGTGTCGGTGATGGGTTCCACTCTCAGGTTCTTATCCCAGGGTTAGAGGGATTAGAAGCAGACTCAGGTCTGGTTAGGGTTAGGGTTACAGTGGGGCAGGGGTGCCCCCAGGTTTCTTGGGAGAGTGGTTTTAGACTGGAGTCTGCACTGCTTTTCTTGGGCTTTTCAAGCTTGAGGGTCCCTCCTTGTTGTTAAGTCATGCAGTGTTACCTCAACGAGTTCCCAAAATCCTGAGGAAAAAGTACCACAGTCTGGACCAGGTCCTGGCGGTGGAGTGGCTCCTCTTGGGTTTAAAGCAGCCAGAGAATTTTACAGGACCCATTTCAGTAGAATTTTCAGCTCACATTTTTTAACCTCCTTCCAATGGTCCGCTAAAAGTTCCTTAAATCATCTATATACATCCCATTATTCTAAATTGGACAACCTTAGTTCCATCCTACTAAACTGGGATTGTGTGGGATGTGTCCTCTCAGTTGGGGGTAGGTGTGATGGGAAGGTGTCCCCTTTCTCTGCTCACTTGCATTCCATGCAGGGCTGTCCAAGGCAACTGGTCCTCTCCAAAGGTCTCTTGCTTCTCCATCAGGCCTGGTGATGTATTCCAGAGCAGAGTCCTATTGGTCTGCTAGGACCCAGCAAAACTGAGTCCCTTAGAGGTCTCAATATGAGAGTCCCTGTTCAGGCGCCACATATTGCAGTGGGGTTCTGTGATCTCTCATCCACTTTGGCCAGGTTGTGCGTGGCAGAATAAATCAGGATGGGTACAATGGAATGCCCAAAGATAGATTTTAATGATCACAGGGGCTGCGTGGTCCGAGGGGCTGCATCCAAAGACCAGGGGGTGTGGCGAACTTCACAATATTTAGGGATACCTGGGGACGGGGGGCCAATTATGAGCACGAACCAGGGACATGGCTTATTATGGAATGATCCCAGTAGCATCCTAATTTCCATCCTTTCAGTATCCCACATCCCAGGTCTCAAGTTTATGCCTTATGTACAAGTCACCTGAGATAAGCCACTATCTGTCCCAGCTGGTTCAGTTCCCATAGGCCTGAGTAGCTTCAATGAATAACCCATCAGCTCATAAGTGGATTGTCTGGATAATCACAAGATTTGTTTGTTTTGTTGGTTCTTCTTGTTGTTATTGGATTCATAGCAACAACGCTATCAATTTTATTAACCTCAAGATGACTGTGCTTATTCCTTCTGCATACTGTAATGTTAAATACTCACAAAAATACAGGTAACATGACATCAAATGAGGAGGTGTGTAAACAACTTTTTATTCAAACTGGTTTGCATTAATTCATCCAACATTGTACATGGGACAGCATCCAATAACTGGATTGGTTTAAATGTATTTTCTTTCTTTCCAGGTGACTGATTCTTTAGATGTGTACCTGATTCTCCCCCTCACTGTTTGATAAAACATCATTTATCATGAGAACATTTATTAAATCCTGGATTCCTCAGTGTTTGTGGATTCTCAGGTCACCTTGCAGATCATTCCATGGAAACAACAGACTTCTTACATCTCAGATTGTTTCCCATTATGTATCTATAATCCAGAATAAAAAGGAACTGCCAGAATATTTCAACTTTGCAAGTGATGTCTTAGATGAGTGGGCACAACTGGAAAAGGTAGTATTTGTCTTTTATTTTATAGACACTGAGTTGTAGTTTAACCCCAGCTGTCAGCTGAGGACCACAGAGCCCCTGGATCACACACACAGACAATCCCAGTGGGATGGGGAGGAGGATCAGGAGAAAATAAAGGTAAAACCCATGGGTTGAGGAAAGAACAGTTTAAGAATTGAAATATAATAATAATCATAATCATATTAGTAGCAGTAGTAGTAGCTCACTGCCCACTGATTGATGCCCAGCCCATCCCCAAACACCTCCCATCAAACTTCCCCCAAGGTTATAAACTGAGCAGGACCTCCTGTGCTGTGGAATATCCCTTTGGACAGTTCAGGTCAGCTGTCCTGTCTAGGAAACCTTCCAGCTTCTCATGCACCTCTTTGTTGGCAGAGTGTGGGAAACTGGAAAATCCTTGACTTACAGTAAGCACTGCTTAGCAACAACTAAAACATCAGTGTGTTATCAACACTACACTCATCCTAAATTTATAAATCACAGCACTTTATCAGGACTTAGTAAGAAAATTTACTCTATTCCAGCCAAAACACGGACACAGTGGAGCAAATCTCAGATGATACAAGTCAGTTTTCCTCATGGGTACTAGACAGTTTTAGCTGCAGAGTGGAAAGCAACATTTTATTTTGTTTATCAGAAATACAAGTGTTACTGTAAGAGAGTGATTGCCAGGAATTATTTGCTTAGTTAAGAGTTATTGTATATTGAAGAGAAACCTTATGAGGTTTGTCTTATCTTAATATCTTCTCATGTGTTGTAGGATGGAAGAAAACCAGCAAATCCAGCTTTTTGGTGGGTCAATGACAAGGGAGAGGAGGTGAAGTGGAGCTTTCAGGAGCTGGGCTCTCTGTCCAGGAAGGCAGCCAATGTACTTTCTGAGGCCTGTGGTTTGCAGAGAGGAGACAGAGTTACAGCAATTCTGCCTCGTGTTCCTGAGTGGTGGCTCCTGAATGTGGCCTGCATGCGAGCAGGTGAGGGACTCACTGACGTCTTGGGTGCAGAGAGAAAGCAAATAGAGGGTGCAAGCCATGGATTAGATCAGGGAGAAGAAAATGCAAACGGGAATATTCTGCTGTGACCTCTACAACTGATCTGTTGAAGAAGGAGAATTGGCAGCACCCACACAGCAACCACAGGGCCAGACATGGTCCAGTCAAACTCATCCTCAGGTGAAGCCGGTGAGGGTTGAACAGCTGCAACCTAAGGCCAGACTTGACCACAAACATTGTAAGGCAGCTGAATTCATAATGGAAGAATGTATATGATTAGAATCATTAATAATTCAATATATCTATTTTGCTCTGCTTTTAAACTGCTAAACATCCAGGATGGATAAAATCAGCATCAACAGAGAGACGTAATCAAGTAGTTTTGGGAAATGCTGAGTTTTCTCAATTACTTCTTGCTTTTTTCCAGGAATTGTCTTTATTCCAGGAACATCCCAATTAACAGCCAAAGATATCTCATACCGACTCCAAGCTTCCAAGGCCAAGTGCATCATTACCAACGACACACTGGCACCTGCAGTGGAATCTGTCCTGCCTGGCAGCCAGTTCCTGAAAAGTAAACTCATTGTAGGCCAAGGGAGCAGGGATGGGTGGCTGAACCTCAAAGAACTCCTTGCGTGAGTATCCAGCTCTTTCACCATCACACCTGTGAGGTGAAGGGAGCTGTACCAGTCAGGTGGCATTGCTGAGTTGTGGAGGTAATTTTCAAAATACAAATGAGTTACATTTCTCTCTCAACTCACAGCATTGAGATTACACTGCATTAAGTAGAGATTCATGCCACCCAGGTTTTGGGAGCCACATTCAGATCCTTCACCTTCCTTTTGCTCCTCAGCCTTGTGATTCAGAGTGTGCTTTTGACAGGCAAAATGTGTTTTCTAATTTTTCCCTGTGATATACTATGCAACTATTTTTTCAGTAAGATCATATAATTTGGGGCAATTTTCCTGTTGTGTTCCTAAACATTAAAAATACTGATTTCCTGGTGGAAAACTTCATGTAGTGACTGGAATATGCCATTTCTTCCAAAGGGCTGCATCTGCTGACCATCAATGTGTCAAGTCAAGGAGTCAAGACCCAATGATAGCGTATTTTACCAGTGGAACTACAGGCTTCCCAAAAATGGTGGTGCATTCCCACAGCAGTTACGGCATCGGATTTGCAGCCACTGGCAGGTTTGACCTTGCATTTCCTCCCAGGGTCCTGATTAAGTGACTGATCACCGTTAAACTGAACGTGTGACCATAAAATTCCAGTAAATGTAGGCATTTCATGACTGAAGGATTTGCATCTTCCTCATCTTCCCCCTCTTATTGTAAAACCCTTGTTATTAAAAGAAGGTCCAGTTGAACCCATCATGTGCAGAGTTGTATCACTTGCAGGGCTGAAAGCACAGGAGCAATAAGGAAATTGTCCCTACAGCCACACTGGAGGAAGTCAAGTGAACCTTCCCTGAGAACCAAAGCAACCTCAGGCTGTTTCATTATACCTTAAAAGTTACACTTCAGGTTAAATCTGGGGCTTGGTACTGATTTGCTTTCCCTGAAAGTTTTTTCCACCTCTGCTTTTTCATCAGGTATTGGTTGAACTTGACTCCTTCAGATATAATGTGGAATACCTCTGATACTGGCTGGGCAAAATCAGCCTATGGCAGTGTTTTTTCACCTTGGATCTGTGGATCCTGTGTCTTTGTACACAATATGCCACAGTTTAAACCAGAAGTTATTGCAGAGGTGAGTAATCCCCACATCCCAGGCAATCCAAAGGTACAAATGGTACAATCCAAAGAAGAATGCCTATTCTTCTTCCCAGCTATTTTTCAAAACCACTCAATTGGACGATTCTCCTCAACACTGGCCTCTTGTGCAAGGCAGAAACCTTCATTTTCCCAAGAATACTGGAAAAGCTCTGGTTTAGTTCCCTATCACTAATTAGGCTTGAGCCTGGGACACAGACATCTTGAAAAAACCCAAAAAAACCCCTTAATTGGAACTACTGCTCTCACCAGTCCTTCACTTACATGAGTGACTTTTTTTGGACAGAAAGTTACATATTTTCTACAGGAGTTGGACTGCCTTGCACAGCATTTTTATGGTTTTCATCTTGCAGACATTTGAGCATATAAATTGTGTTCATCACCTGCACATTCACAAGGTCAGAGCCAGCATTACACTTTCTTTTCTAATAAATAACTTCCTATTTTTCTAGACACTCTCAAGATACCCCATCACCGCCTTCTGCACGGCTCCCACCGCCTTCCGCATGCTGGTCCAACATGATGTGAGCAGGTACAGCAGGGAGGGGAGGGAGGCTGGGCTGTAATGCTGGGACAGCTCTGGATGCTTTCTTCCTTAGCTTCCTGAATTCTCTTTTTCAGTTAAAGGAAACCTAACTAGCACAGCTTGCTCTCAGTAAAGAATGCTCACAGTTCTGAAATGTGAGAATAATTAGTCACACAGTGTGCTACTTGGGTGTCAGGACTGGGTCTTTGAAAAGGCAGCACAGAGGAAACAATGGAGGGGTTTTTTAAGTTGTCACTTCCTCTGAATTTAGGGTACACAGTTCTGTTTAAGCCAATGTTTTAGGCAGCATTGGATCAGGAGTACAGTGGAGTTGTTCTCACATACTTGAGAATGAAGGGAGCAGTTAGAGAAGTTTCACATGCTGAGAGTTATTTGGTAGCTGTTCCCACCAGTTTGTTATTCTGTAAAATACCCAGATTGTGAGAATTGGTTTGTAAGGAGTTTTCACGTCTTTGGTAAGGTACTTATTCTTGTCAAATAGGTCTTTCATCCTGACAAAAGCCAACCCAGGGAGAGAGCTCAGGCTCTATCTTCCTATGCAGTCTTTCCTTCAGTTTTAAGTGTACTTGGAAAGCCAAGGAAGTCTTATCAGTTAAGTTATTGCTTAACTGATAAGCAATAACTTATAGTTATTGCTTACTACTCTTAGGAGTTAAGAGAATCATTTAATTTGCTCTTCTTCTCAAGCTACAAGTTCCCGAGTCTGAAACACTGTGTAACTGGAGGGGAAGCACTCAATCCTGAAGTGTATGCAAAGTGGAAAATCCAGACAGGGCTGGATATCCATGAAGGTTATGGCCAGAGCGAAACAGTACGTTTGCATTAATTCTTGCAGTATACCCATTCAAAGGTAACAATACCAGAGCTATGATGTCCTTGATAAATCAATGAAAAAGGTAAGAAGCGCTTATATGATTGAAAAAAAAAATACAACCAGCTTTGTATAATTGTGATTATATAGTTCCAGAATCAGCAAGCTGCATATTTTAATGGTTTAGATCCTTGCAATAAACATGCCAGTGACACTTCAGGTCAAATAAGTTGCAGGAGATCCCTTTGTCATCTTTACTTAAAAAAAACCCTGAAAAATAATGTGCTCCATCTATCTATTTTGCCTGTCTGAGGTTTTAATGGCAAATGTTAAACCAGCTCACTTCCCAGACTTCTCTGTAAGTGAACATTAACAAAGCTATTAAGATTCAGATCTCAGGCCTTCTCTTATTTTGCCCTTGAAATTGTCCCAAATTAATTGTCCCATTATTGAAATAAGATCTGTAATAATTTCACATCTGCTGTCCTGCGAAGTCAAGTGTTTGCAGGACAACCCACTGGCTCAGACTCACCAAAATCAAGCTCACACAGGTCTGACCTGAAATGCCTCTCAATGCCTCTCTGATGTTCTTAAGAACCACAGAGCTCTGGTCCTGATTCAGCCCTTGTCACAACAAAGTCACAAAGAGGAGCCTTGTCTAACACAAACAATAATAAGTTTTACAAGATGTTGCAACAATTTTTAAAAATCTATTCTGCAGGTGGGAATCTGTGCCAATATGAAAGGAATGAAAATTAAACCTGGCTCTTTGGGAAAAGCTCTTCCCCCTTATGATGTGCAGGTACGTGGGTGTGTGGCAGTTGTGGGTAGAACAGTAAGGCAGTGCTGGCTGTGTCCCTTCTGTGCCCTGCACTGAGCTGGAGCAGATGTTCCTCTGAGCTGGTCAAAGCACTCCTGCTGTGTGTGTCCTTTCTGCAGATCGTAGATGACCATGGGGCTGTTGTGCCTGCAGGAGAAGAGGGCACCATCGGTATCCGAGTGAAACCCACACGACCCTTCTGTCTGTTCTCCGAGTACTTGGTGAGCCTGACTGGCTGTGTCTGTGTCTGCTGAGCGCCTCAGGAGAAGCCCAGGGCAAAGTTCTGCCAGGAGCAGAATTCCATGCAGAATCCTCAGAAGGTCTCACTGGGTTGCTTGAGGACTTTGAGCCTGATTAGTGGTGGCGGTGCTGAGGTGCAGGACATTTTTAAGAAAACAGTAGAATCAGGCAAACTTAAAATTTTTGTCCCCTGCAATTGAACTATCACAATGAATAAGCTTTGGGGGACCTATCTGTGTTTTTAATCCTCTTCTGAACCCCCATAATTTTTGGATATTTTTATCATCCTCAAACAACAACCTGTAAAATATAGTGCTCACTATGGTATAAGAAACTTCTTTAAGTTCAATTCTACAACTTCTGGTTCTCACTATGTCTTCTGTTGACAAAGTGTTTTCCTGTGTAACCAAGAGGTTTCACTGGATGTAGAAGTCCTACAGGTCAATGCAAATAATGAAGGTTAAGGGTAAAAAGTTTATTTTGATGGGAGGTTATTGTGGCAACCCCCTGCAATGATAAATCAATTCCCTGAATAGAACGGGTTACGTTTTTGTGGGTTACACATTTGCTGTGATAGATGGGCATTTTGATAGAGCACGGCCTTTTCTCTATAGAACAGAAATCTCTACATACACTCTTTAATGTGTAGTGCTCTTTTCCACCTCTTTTCCACATACTTCAGGCATCAAACTTGTAATTAACATGGCTCAGGGTTTTTTCGTTGAAAATATAAAACAGTATTGAGCACACTCATTTTGAGAACAACTTGAAAATTATTTTTATCATTTTTAGCATCACTGCAAAGTAAATGCATTACAAGTCACTAACAGTAAGATACTTTTTGGAAATGTTTGATTGTTTCCAGGATAATCCAGAGAAAACTGCTGCCTGTATGCGTGGAGATTTTTACCTCACTGGGGACAGAGGTGTTATGGATGAAGAGGGATATGTCTGGTTTGTTGGCAGAGCTGATGATATCATTAATTCTGCTGGGTAAGGCATTTCCTTTTTGCCTCACAAAATGCAGCCTGGAAAGACCAATGGACTGGCCCATGCTGCTGGGGCTGAGCTGTTTCTGTGCTCCCCTAGGTATCGCATTGGCCCATTTGAAGTGGAGAGTGCATTGATAGAGCACCCAGCAGTCTCAGACGTGGCTGTTGTCAGCAGTCCTGACCCAGAGAGAGGGGAGGTAAAACAAAATAGAAAAGAAATGTAGAAAGAAATACCTTTTATTCTGAACATCAATATCCCTATATATACTAGGTTTCTTTGGAATTCAATATGTTGCAGAGTTTTCAAACTAAAGGGGCTAAATTTTTCTAAATCCATTTATTAATAAGTCTTAGAATATCAGAATTATTTCTTTCTTTGCAAAGGTTTTGATGTGGAAAAATAGTTTGGCTTTTCAGACTAATAATGGCATGTTTTTATCTAAGCAAAGAAAATTTGTTTATTCATTGTTTTGTCACTTAGTACACTGTAGCAATGACATCCAGACTGTTTAATTTTTGTTTCATATTTTCCAACTTTGCAACATTTCTTTGAGCAAATGGGGTGAGATTTTCACCTTTAATAGCATATAACGTTAAGGGGGAAAAAAGCTGGAAATACAGAAAAAATCCTCTGCTCTAAAATGGGTCCTTCATAGCACAGCATTTTGTTATAAATGGCTAATGAAAAGGGAAATTAATGCCAGAATGCCACATTTTGGCATTCTGAAATTTGACATTTGCTTTTGGCAACAGATGGATCCCCTTATTGCCACCTCTGGAAGTTAACAGAATCCCTTACTTTTTGTGGCACAGGTGGTCAAAGCCTTCATTGTTTTAGCTCCTGCTTTTAAATCACATGATCCAGAAAAATTAATTCGTGAGCTTCAGCAACACGTCAAGAAGGTGACTGCTCCTTACAAGTATCCAAGGAAGGTAAGTACAGCCCAAAAAAAAGACAAAAAATGGACAGGTTCTCTCATTGTACCAGAAACTGAGCATTTTTTTGTCCTGCCTCAGCTGTTTTTCAACAGCATTCTGACAAACACTCCAACAGGGTTGAAGGAAATAAAAGCAGATGACAGGGCTTGTTTCAGCTGTAGCCTTGGTTGGCAGTGTGTGCTAGAAAGGACCAGAGGGAGACAATGGTCATGAAATTTTACTTCATGGGGGGCCAGTCTTTCTTTCATCCTGGAATCCTGGAGTTTTCACAGTAGCTCAAACCATCAAGGCATTCAGTCAGCATTTAATCATCTCAGCACTGGCTGTGCAGCTTCCCATCTTTTTATTCCCAGCCATAATGAATGTCTTTTCTTCAGCTGGGAACTTAACCAGGACGTATTTTTGCCTTTCAGGTGGAGTTTGTTCAGGATCTGCCAAAGACAATTACTGGGAAAACCCAGAGAAATGTTCTAAGGAGCAAAGAGTGGGCAAAAGTACGACAAGAGCAAAAATGAAAAAAAAAACCAAAACCAAAATGTAACCACAACTCTTAGATACATACAAATAAATAAAAGAGAAATTAATAAAAAAAATCTTTGTTCTGTGGTCGGTATCAGCAGCACATTGATATATTCTTGTCAATAAGTATCACTGTAACATTTTCAAATTCTTTCAGAGTGGAAAGAAAAAATAATTTAAATGTTTCTCTTCATCATGACGAATTTGTGATCTACTTAAATGGTTAAAGTTGAGGCAAAAGAAAACCCAAAATGCTCTAGGTTAAGATGCAAATTATGCATAATTAACAGTAGTGTAAATGATTACAAGAAAAAAGTTACGCCACAGAAAGAGCTTTGCTGCTTGGTCTGTTTTGTGCCATGTTCTGTTCTCATTACTCCAGAAGAAGTGAGTAAGAAAGTCAGACGCGTTTCACTCCAAAACCTTTATGAAGGAGTGCTCAGGCTTCACATCTCCAGGGAACAGCTGATCCTTACAGTGCCTCATATGGGAAACATGTCCTAACAGGTGAGTGAAATGAATGAAGAGGTTCTCTCCCAACAGCTTCTGATCTCTCCTGTCCACAGCAGACAGGTCAGGAAAATGAGTAAAAAAAGTCTCTGTCAAACTTAGGGGCTACATTACAAAGTGAAGGTTCTTGGGACTGATGTGGTGAATGGATGAATCAATCAGCAACTGCTGAGGCTAAAGCAGTGAGATTCTTGATGGAAGTAGTTTGGAAACACGCAGAAAAGAAAAAGGAATAGAAAATCAGGTACTGAATGTATGTAGCAGAAACAGTCTTCTGATATATACATTAATATCTAATGTTGTGTTTTACTATGGAGAGTTGTGGGCAATTAATTTAAAAATTAAAAATATGAGAAAGCAGGATTGGGAAGTTAACATTGAATTAGCATGTTAAAATCATCAGTTTCACTCTGACTAGCCTAAGTGACTTAAATGAAGAACTCGTTAATTCATAATTGGATTATCTTTGGATAATCTCAATATTATTTTTCTTTTTTTGTTGCTCTGGTTTTTGTTTGTTGTTGCAGGATTCATAGCAGCAATTCTGCAATTTTCTTATATGGTCTACAGCATCTAGACACAATCTTCTGCCATGAAGTTGCTGTTCAAATTACAGAGGCTAAAACTCTTGTGGACTCTGAAGCTTTCTAATAGGACTTTCCATGGACATCCCAGGCTGCTTTCCTCTGATGTATATTCCCAATATGAGTCCATCAGACAAGGCAAACAGGAGATACCAAAGTACTTTAACTTTGCAAGTGATGTACTGGACAAATGGTCTGAGATTGAAAAGGTAGGGGATCTTCTGTTGTGCCAATGAAATACTTTAATTTTAGATTTCATTTGTAATAAGATGGGATTTTTTCTTTATAAAAACAATCAGTTGCCAAACAAAATTTGTATTAGGAAATTATACAAAATTTCATTGTTCCTTGCTTTATTTATTGTTATTTTGTAGGAGCATTAATGCACAGTATAAGGCTTGAACTGAAATAGGATCCAGATTAGGACTTCTGTCTGGAGACAATTAGGCTGGTGAACATTTGAAGTTCAAAAAAGGAGAATCTATTAGGAATACCTGAGCTTGATGAATAGCAAATCTCAGTCCTTTAAGGACAAGAAAAAAAATAGCTTATGTATAGCCAGCTGTCAAATACTCAGATCTTCCATTAATCACAGATGTCTGTGCATTACTATTTCATGGTCTTTCAGAAGAAAATCTTTGATGTTTGAATTCATATGTTTTGTAGGCTGGAAAGAGACCATCAAACCCTGCTTTCTGGTGGATAAATGGCAAAGGAGAAGAAGTGAAGTGGAGCTTTGAGGAGCTGGGGTTCCTGTCTCGGAAAGTGGCCAATGTGCTGACCAAAGAATGCGGACTGAAGAAGGGAGACAGGCTGATCCTCATCCTACCACGAATTCCAGAATGGTGGTTGGTCAAGGTGGCTTGTATGCGAGCAGGTCAGTGATGTAAAATGGTCATTGCAAATTGGTTAAGAGGATCAAGAATGGATATGATTTATCAAGGAAAAATACTGTAATAATGCAATGAGTGGACCAGCTGCCAGGCAGTCCTGAAGGGTTTTCATCAGGGGCCATAGGAGAGGTAGCTCAGGCAGTGGGCAAGAATATGCCAAAAGGCAGGGAAGAGCCATGGAAGTCACCAGACAGGTCCACATTTCATTCCTGACAGGAGAGCAGAGGCATCTGCATTAATCTAATCTAACTGTTTGGCTGGGGAACACCAGGGCAAATCCATATCAGAGATCAGTTTGGGAATAGTTAATAGCTTAGGTTCTTAAAAAATAATCAGATGTAGGAAAAAAGCCAGCACAAACTAACTTTATCTCTCTTCCAGGAATTGTCATAATCCCAGGAACATCCCAATTATCAGCCAAAGACATATTGTACCGACTCCAGGCATCGAAGGCCACGTGCATCATTACCACTGACAAACTGGCACCTGCAGTGGACTCGGTGGTGTCCCAGTGCCAGCTCCTGAAAACCAAGCTAATGGTGTCCAAAGGCAGCAGGGAGGGGTGGCTGAACTTCACTGAGCTGTACCAGTGAGTATGACAGTGCCACTGCAGACACGGGGACAAAGCAGACCTGTTCCTACAAGCACTCATTTACATCAGCTACAACCACTGAAGTTATAATTACATTCTCCTTTTTACAGAAAGCAATCTGCTGACCATTCCTGTATCAAAACAAGGATTCAAGACCCAATGATTATCTTCTTTACCAGTGGAACTACAGGTTCTCCAAAGATGACTCAACATTCCCAGGGCAGTCTTGGTTTCAGACCCCTTTTAAGTGAAAGGTATGAAAGAGTTAAGCTTGGTTGAACATAAGATAATTGAAGCTGCATAGTAGAGCTATTGTAAAAAAATTACTGAAGAAATACCCGTGTACATCCCAGCCCTTCTGCCTTTGAAATCAGAGTGAAAAACCCCATAAAATTGCTAAGGACTAGGATTGCCCCAGTGTCTCAATCTTCCAATTAATAGCTCTTACCCTCTTTCTGGGTATTTTTCATTGTCTTTTTTTTTTCCTGTTCTATCAGGTACTGGTTGGATTTGACTCCCTCTGGCATGATATGGAACACAGCAGACACAGGATGGATACTAACTTCAATAGCATCTTTTTTTGATCCCTGGGTTTTCGGATCATGCATCTTTATACATAACCTACCACAGACTGACTCAGCAGTCATCCTAAATGTAAGGGGAAAACTCATGGAAATGTATTCCTCTGCAGAAAGCATACCAAAAACAATTCTTCACAGCATCCACAGATTTCATGAGGGTTGTGTTTATAGTAGTGTCTGAGATATTGTATTTGTTGTGTAAAGCCACTTTCATTTTTAATGTGTACAGAAGGGGACAAACATGCAATCCATTCATACATTTTGCACATAGCTGGTTAGCACACGAAGGAAATCATCCAAAAACAGCATTAAATGCCTGCCATCCATTCTAGTGACTGTGGAAATAATATCAGTGGGTATTAATGCAGAAATGAAGTGTTTCTCTGCCCACACTGGCCAAGATTAAAGTGAACACCTCCCTGTGATGTAGACAGGGGAGGAACTATTCTGGCCATGCTCCAAGCTGTGGGGTCCTGGTATCAGGTAGATGTGTTAGCATGGGATTTTTGTAATTGAATATACAATCTCTGCATATTGCACCAACTGCAGGAGAGTTCCTCACCCAACAGAGGGTGTGCTGCTTTTATATAGGGGGCAAATGTACTTCTCCTTTCTCTGTCACCTGTTTACTGTACATACCCAAGGCAGTTTTTTTGTCTGAGTTTCACATGTCCTTCTTGTTGTTTAACCCTCTAGACTCTCTGCAGATTCCCAGTTGACGCCCTGGTCGGTGCTCCAACATTGTTCCGCATGCTGGTGCAAAATGATCTCTCCAAGTACGTCAAAAAATTATTTACTAATGTTTGGTTTACCCTAACTAAACGTAGTCATCTGCTATATCTAACTGCTTGACCCAAAATAGTAATAATTTAGTTTAAAATATCCTTCACAAGAAGACCCTCATGCAAAGTTTGAATTTTGCTGAGTTTTTTTATCAGAAAAACTTGATGTTTTCCCTCAGAAATTTGAGACTTATGCTACTGTACTTGTGAGCATGAAACTGAGAGTCTGTTAAATACTTTGTCATAATTTTTGTTTACCACATTAATTGTCCACACTTTGGGAAGGACTTCATCCTAGAAAGTGCATGTCAGCATAACTGTGAGGGAATTATTTGTTGTGGCAGTTGCCTGTCATTGTTCCTTCCGTCCCTATTGAACTTTCTCACTTGGCCTGTTGCAGAGGGTCAGCAATCAGGACCCTGGCTCAGCAGATCAGTATTTGGTTATTTATAATCCCAGCTGACTTCAGCAAAAAATTTATTTTTCACATGTTTAACTCTGACTGCTACTTATTTAGAGTGTTGAGCACAGAGTGATATCCTTGTATCAGGAGCAGAAGTATCTGATTTCCCCACTTTGTGGCACTAACTCTCCCAGTAAACAGCTCTCCCATGGTGTTTACCCTTGTGTGCTACTGGTCTCACCCTCTACATTTAAGTATTGCCTTTCTTGTTTTTAACTCCCTGTGAAGATACAAATTCATGAACCTGAAGTGCTGCATGAGTGGAGGGGAACCGCTCAACCCAGAAGTCATGGAGAAGTGGAAGAGCCAGACTGGGCTGGACATCCATGAAGTATATGGCCAGACTGAAGTGGTACATCTGTAGGGATGTATTAAATATTAAATCTTTGGAATTTCTTTTTGCTGTAAGGTTGTTTTGTAAGAACACAGTCTGTTTCCTCCTTCACATTTCTGTGAATGATTCAGTAATTCCCTTCGCTAGTAATCTCTGAAAGAACTCCCTCTCGTGGCTCTCTTCACAGAACCTGTCAGAAATATGAGATTTGGGGGGGAATGTGCTAATATTTCCACGAATGTCCTTAAGCTAATTCCAAGTAACAGTGACAGTCAAGAGGGCAGAGTTTGAATCTAAGGGAAGAAAACTGGTTAGCAGAAGACAATAATTTTTCACAGAGAATGAAATAGGATTCTTTCAGGAAGTTTTATGATTTTGCTTATCTGTACCATACAGCACTGCTATATAGGATCCTATGAATCTTAATTCCTTACTTTGGAATTAATCTAGAAATTACATTTAATGAATTGAGTGTGAATGTCACAATTTTCAATTGCAAAACTTTGGTTTGGTTTTGGTTTTTACAGGGAATAATCTGCTCTGTTTTTAAAGGAATGAAGATTAAACCTGGATCAATGGGGAAAGCAGCTCCCCTTTATGATGTTCAGGTTTGTTGACTGCTCTTTAGATTCTGTCATGGGGGATTTTTTGTTTGGTTGGATTTGTGTTTGGAGTTTGTTTTTCCATTGGACCAAAATAAGAAATTTATTTTTTATTCTAGATTATAGACAAAAATGCCAATATCCTGCCTCCAGGACAACAGGGGGAAATTGCTGTCAGAAGCAAACCTATAAGGCCACTTGGTTTTTTCTCTGAATATTTAGTAAGAACTTTATTTTATTCCACACCACCGCTACCAATCTCCTCAAAAGCTCTCCAATTGCATAGTGGTCCTAAAGGCTGGACATTTTTCATCATTTATTTATTACAGAGTAATTTGTGTATTTTGATTGGTGGGTGTTAGAAAAGGAAAGAAAATAATTTAGGATCAAGTTAAATTTTTTGTTAAAGAATAGAAATTATGTTAAACCTATTCTATTATATTTTATAGCAATATCAGTACATCCTTGACTGAAAAATCTAGTTTCAGTGCATTTGATGTTATGTGTGTTATACCATAATGTATAGCTAATGCATGCTCAAAATCTAAACTACTGCTTGTAAACCACTCTAAGGATAACCCTAAGAAAACTGCAGAAAGTGAACGTGGGGATTTTTATGTCACTGGAGACAAAGCGACTATGGATGAAGAAGGATATTTCCAGTTTATTGGCAGAGATGATGACATCATCATTTCTTCAGGGTTAGTCTGCACACACCCATTCTATATCTGCCATTGTATATTCTTACATGTTGTGTTCTGGTGAGGTTCTGACATCATAATCCTGTGACAGGAATGTATTGACCTCTTGACTTTGGAATACTTGCTGTTACTATTAGCTTTTCACAGACCTACAGTACCATCCCCTGCAACATCTCATGTGTTTTAACAAAGAATGAAGGCTTCAGCTGGCAAAGGAGGGATGTTTATCTAGTTTATTTTTTTACTAAAATGGAAGGCATCTCTATTGGATTCAAAGAGCTTTTGAAACAATTTCTTTTTAACATGTTGAAAGGAAAGAATTTGATAATGCATGGTGTGATACCATAATGTGGCACAGGCTGCTGCTGCAGACCCAGCTGCAGGGTGGGATGGAGCTCCAGCCTAAAAGCCCCAAGGAGAGAGCACAGATTGAGAAGTATCCACAGCCCCAGTCCTCTGCCACAAGGCCACTGTGAAATGCTCCTACTTCTAACTTAGTCAGCTTTCCAATTTTGCCTAAAGCTCCTGTAGTGGTTGTTAATTTGTTCTGGCTTTTTTTTTTCATTTCAACACGAAAATTAAAAAACATTTGGTACTGTTTTTTCAAGATAAAAAATAAGAGCCAAATCTCATTTTTATTTTTCCTTATCTAGGTATCGCATCGGGCCGTTTGAAGTAGAGAGTGCCCTGATAGAGCACCCAGCTGTGGTAGAAACAGCTGTTGTCAGCAGCCCAGACCCCCTGAGAGGAGAGGTAATGATGCTGAATAGAGGCAGGGGAAGCAATGCATTTGTCCAAATATACAACAATATCAAGGAATTTCTACTTCACTGAATAACTTACAGCTCTAAGCAATAATGTCACCTTAGAATCATGAAATTGTTCAGGTCGGAAAACACCTCTGAGATCATTGAGTCCAAGCATGAACCCAACACTGTCAGGTCCACAAATAAACCATGTCCCTAAGCACCACATCATGGATCACCTTTCATCATGGATAATCCTAATGCGACTGCTAAAAAGCAAAATCCCTTCCCATTTACATGCCTTTGCTCTTCTGAGTTTCTTCTCATCCCAAGATCTTCTCTGTGAAGAACACTACCATGATGTTCACTTTGCCCTTGTTCTTAAGCATATGTCTATACACTGAAATTATCATTTATGACTCTTGGTGTAGGCAAAGTTCTACTGGAACTGCCCAAGCATTAGACATGGGCTGCAGATGTGAGGAAAGCACAATCCTGGGCCAGGATAACAGTGCTTACTGTCCTCAGTGTGAACTTCAGAAACAAAACGTCCCTTAGCTTCAGGGAGACCTCCACAGAGACACCTTTTATTGCTCCTTCCTCTCGGCTGCTGCTGAGAAGAAAGGGCAAAGGTTCTTATTTGTAATGAGGGCACAAAAACTGTCCTTTAAACTTTCCCTTCTGCACATACACATGCTGAAGCTGGACACAATAATTTCTTGTCATGTGCTGGTTTCTCTGTTCCTCGTGACTGCTGTGACTCTGAGCAGCACTGCTCACTGCACATCAACCCTAAAAACAGATGGTGTCAGATCACTTTTGATAATTTTACCTTATAGGTCGTGAAAGCATTTGTGGTTCTGTCCCCAACCTTTTTATCCACTGACCCGACAAGCTTAATTCGTGACTTGCAAGACCATGTCAAGAAAACTACTGCTCCATATAAATACCCTAGAAAGGTAAATATTTCTGAGGAGAAATTTTAAAACAGGACATCTTTTCCCAAACCTCCGGAGAATTATCATTTAGATTTTCATGATTCACTTGAAAGAGACAGCAGTAAAGATTCATCTAGACCACTGGCTCCAGAAGACCTTTCCTAAATAATATTAATTTACATTGTTTTTCATGGATTTGCATAAAGTACTTGTTCAAGCTTCTCAAAATTTTCTAGGTTTTTTGTATCCCAGTTAGATCTCCATGTGCTAAGTCAGAATCACAATCATAATTCCCCATTCTGTGTTTAACTTTTAAATAAGCACTTGCCAGTGCCTTAATGGTAGCACATGACTGAATCTGAATAAGATTTTACCTACTGATCATCACAACTGATAAATAGATACAAGCCCAAGAGGATACACTTGGTGATTCTTAGTAATCCCAGCACCACAGGAAAAGAGCTACTGCAGTGCTTTAGTTAACTTGGGGAAAGCTCACAGAACTAATAACCATTAAAGACTTTGGGGCTCTAACATTCCTTTTTTTCTTCTTTTTGTCATTTATCTCTGGCCTCAGATACCACTCAGGCATTTGCCCTTCTGCTGTGAATTACTGTACTCAGTTTGGTCAGCTGAGAGGCAGCTGTGCTGATGTTTGGCTATCTAGGCAGCCAAAGAGATGGTTTCACAAGTGGCAGAATGTGATGCTTTGGTTTGGCTTGGATTTGAGGCAGGCAGCTCTTACTGATGGGAGTGCTCTCAGTTTTCTACATGTGCTTGGAGAGTCTTGGAAAACCAGCTCTGTAGAACATGCTGCATTGCTTTCTCTCTTTATTTTACCTAGGTGGAATTTGTCAAAGAGCTGCCAAAGACAGTCACTGGGAAGATCAAGAGGAATGAATTAAGAGACAAAGAGTGGGGACGGCTATAGCATTGTCTGGAATGAAAGAAAGCTTTTATTCCATTAGCACTATATGCATTTCACTACTTAACTGCCATCATTCTGATCTCTTTTTTTTAAGTGCCTGAGCATCAAAAACAACAGGTAACATCAAGATGTGATATTTGTGCCTGCTTGCAGAGTTTCCAGTGTCAGTACCTTACTGAATTGTATTATTCTGGGTGAAAAATAAAATTTTCAATAGCCTTTCCCTTTGAGACCCCCTCACCATCCCTCTTAAAGCCCAGCTTCTATTTGATGTTATTCTTGAGAGACAATAAAGAAGATAATGCCCACATTTGAAAAGGTATTTTATGTCAAATATATTTTGATTCACTGTTTCCCAAGAGTTTACCCTGACAGGCAAAGCTTATGGAAAGGACATGGTGACTGATGTGGTCACTATGTGGGTTCCAAATATGCAACATTATGAAGAGGCTGCAAAAGAACATTTTTCTGGTGCCACTGGATAGTGGCAGTAAAAGTCCTAAAAATGAATTGTTACAGATGGGGGATTAGCAGTTTTATTGGATAGGCTCAAAATCCACATTTTTGGTGATAGGATGGGAACTATGTGTAGGTGTCCCTTTTTTTGAAAGCATCTGGTCTCCTCCAGGTGCTAGCCAGGAGTGGAATTCTCAATGCAAGGTTTGGATGTACTCTGAAATAGATATGAACATAAGATCCCATGTTTTGCTTTAAAAACCCCTCTGAGATAAATGAAATGAGAATTGAGATTATGTTCAGTATGTGAAAAATCCTTTACTAGATGATGCTGTCATGCATAATGAGAAATTAGTAAGTTGTGGAAATTCACAGTATGTGCTTAATATTGCACATATATATGGTGTGTATAAATATATGTTTTGTGTATGCATTTGGCACATAAAATTGCTCTGCTTGCATTAGTAAGAAAGTTAATATTTAGTTCTATGTCTTGAAATGCTTAATACATTTCCAGAATGGGTTTGGAACTTGGTCCTGCGGATTTTCTGGACTGTGATTTTTGTGACTTTGAGTAAGTTATTTTAGCCAGTCCATTGAGCAGGAGCATTTTATAAGTGATCTACAACTTCATTTCCTTTCCCACAAGACCAAAAATTGAAATTAAGCTTTAATGAAAAACAGAGCAGCCTTTATATGAGTTTGGGTTCAGTTATTCAACAGGATTGCAGATTGTTGATATAAAACCAACTTTTCTGCTAATACTTGATCTGGGTCTAAATTGTCATCCTGTAAGACTAAAAAATGAACACAATTTATAAATGCAATGTATGTAAGCTTATCTGTTTGAAAAGGGTTTGCTATTGAAAAGATCAGTAAGAGATTCCAGGTTTGGCCATCACACTGAAGTGTTAGATTTAAGATTCAGACCAGAAGTCACCATCAGTGTCTGAGCTTCCATCAGCTGTGGCAGAGCAACAGAGCTCAGCAGCTGCTAATTTGTTAGTGGGTTCCTTTACAGTCCTTAAAATCCAAAATAAAGTTATCTTCAAACACAATCTCACAGACTTCTAGTCAATGTAGAAAATTAAATCCCCCATGAGAGCAAGCAGTTTGTTTAATGTGATTCTACCAGAAGAAAAGTGAACAAAATAAGGTTCTGCTCAAACCTGGCTGCTGCAGGGTTCTAAACTTCCCTTCTCCTGTGTTACAGCTTTGTTCTGAGATTAATTTTTCCTTCATTCAGTCAGAACAGAGGGGAAAACATGTTGGAAATTTTAAATGTAATGCCATTTTTGGACAGAATAACAAAAAATTCAATTAGATCTTTAAGTGCAATCAAAAAAAAAGTTGAAAAATGTAATCTGGTCACAATTTCAGCAACTGGCTCTTTTTATCTTTTTAAGGGCATTCAGATTTCAAATGTGATTATTTTTTGGAAAAGTAATCCACTTTGAAGTGATCAGATTTTTAAAGTAATCCATTTATTCCATGTAAGTAATAAAATTTAAAATATAATCTAATGATGAACTTTGAAAGTCATTGATTTTAAAGCAAATTTAAAAGTATAATCCTGCAACATGTTCCTAGGTTTTTGGTATCAGTCTGTGCTGGGCTTTAAACAGACCTGGCTGGACTTTTTCCTGAGCCTTGGTAGTGACAAAAATTGCTCATTCCAGCAGGGGAGGGTTTGCTCAGGAGGTTTTCTCTCTGCTGCAGGACAGCCTGCTCAGTCTGCACTTCGGGTCAGACACACTTCCCAACATGTTCTTTCAGTTTTACAATGATACAATACCTGAACCTGAGCAGGAAAAAAGGAAGAAACAAACTGGTGAATCAAACATTTCTGTTTGATGTGTGGGCAGGAGCCTTTGCTCTGTCATACTGCCCAGGGTTTCAAGGAACCACGCAAAGCCCCTCAGTTGTTCACAAGGCTGTGCTCAGTTTCAGTGGTGTATGTTTGTCCTGCACTACTGACTTGAGGAATTTCTGAGTCAACCAACTGATATCCCTTGTTTTTCTAAAACAGAATTTACTCTTTTTCTTGGGTACTGGGGGTGATGTCCTACCTGTCAGCTAAATCCTAAGAGCCTAAAGCTTTTAAATTGGCATGCATGCCACAGAAAAGGAACACAGTTTGGAATGAAACTGACAAGTGATGTTGTTATTTCTCTGTACAGAGAAGTTGGGGTTTGCTCAATAACTATCAAAGATGGTCTCTGGGAACATTCAGAGGAAGAAACTGAGAAACACAGCGTGGGGCTCTTTGCTGCTGAGCTCCTCACCAGAACGTGCTCATCCTGAACTTTTGTGTATTCCAGCATCCTGTTTCCTATCAGTCTTAAGAGGACAACCTTCTGAATAAGAGTGGGAGATACACATTGCTGTTCTGCTGCTTTGAAATATTTCTAAAGCAATATATTCTCTATAACTTTAAATGTACATGGCAGAAAAGGGTTTTGAAAATAGTGATAGAAGAGGGAAAATGGACTGGTCCTTATCGCAGTGCTGTTACTGAAAGCCACACATATACCATTGTTGGTGATTGGACTCCCAGGGCTAGCCACTACTGGGTTGCATAGAGTTTCAGGATTAAATATAATCAAGGATTTCCTGGGCTGAGGTGTCAGTTCAGACTGTGAGATATTTCCATAACAGCCAAGCCGTTCCAAGGTTATGGGCACAGCAGAGGTTTAGCTCATCCCTGCTAGGTCACATCTCACATTTCTTGTTACCTCTCTGTAGCCCTTGCACTTCACACCATGCTGCTACAGCACTTCATTCAGAAGATACGAGTAGTAGCTGAACTCTATGACCAAGGCTGCACTGAGCACAAAAACACCAGTGAATCAGAAAAAAAAAAAAAAAAAAAAAAAAAGAAGAAGGAAAAAAAAAAAAAAGCACAGGGTTATTTTTCTCAGATTTTCCTTGTTCTGCTGTAAACCCACTATGCACTACCCATAAACATCTCCAACATATCTGCTAGTAGCAGGAGCTTGGGAAAACAGCAAATCTGCTGGATAGTAAAACTGCTGATGACCTTTCAGGACAATTGTTATCAGCTGGCTAATAAACACAAGTCCCAGGTGAGGATGTGCCAGGAGGGTTTTGCAGGTGGATCTTGCCTCCTTCACACCCTTAAGCTCTAAAATGGATATTCCTTTGCTTTCCACCTACAAAGCTCATTATTGTCTGAGGTCGAAAATAGAAAACAAATGCACAAAATGCTGTGTCCATCACATTAATCTAAATGGATCTGAACTTGCACTACTGAAACCAGAGGGTAGTTGAGAATTTATTTCTTTAGGAGCAGAAACAGAAAAGGAGATGAAACTAAATGGAGCTTTGAAGAGCTGTGTTTCACGTCCCAAAAAGTGGTCAATGTGCTCTCTGGGCCATGCAGTCTGCAAAGAGACCAAGTTTTAGTGATTCTACCTTGCATCCCAGAGTGATTTGAGGAAGCTGAGTGTGGCTTGTACTCAAGCAGGTGAATTATGTAATTCCTAGCGCTCTGTAGATTATTGCCTTCTATGTTAACAATTCATTTAATAATTCTATTTATCTGTCTTCCTTCCTCAAGCATTTGACAACCAAAGGGGTGACTGGGGTAGTCTCTAACAGCTGATGTATTTACCTTCATCATTTTTCTTTCATTTTCTGTGGCTTGTGTTAAATCAGTTTGACTGTGACAGACTCAAAGCTGCCAGTGTTTTCTGCCTCAAAGTTATGCATTATACTTTCACTGTGCCTATAGCAAAGGACCTCACAGAAACAGAAGCTATTTTGTACTTCAACTTGTACATCTCTATTCAAGTTCAGATGTGTGAGACTTGTTTTACCACCTTCTCCTTTCTGGACTGAATGATGCTGGTAGTCATCAGGAAAAGCTGTGAAGTGATCAGGACTGAAAGGGAAAAATACCTAATACGTTTCCAATTTTATTGTGTTTTCAGGTGTTATCAGCATCCCAGGGACAACACAGCTGACAGCACCAGACATTTGCTATTGATTGCTGGCTTCCAAGGCCAGGTGTTTTATTATAATCGATGATCTTACTCCTGTGGTGGACTTGGTTGCATCCAAGTGCCATCTCTGAAAATAAAGCTAATTGTGTCTGAAAGCAGCAGGGCTGAGTGGCTGAACTTCAGCCATTTGCTCAAGTAAGTGCCTTCTACCTAAACCCTGTTAGATTTATCTCCAGTGGAAATTTTCTCATGTTTGAACACTCTTGTACACTTGTATCTCATTAATGAATGAGATACCTCTAAGGGGGTAGGAGAAGAGACAATTTAGTCTCTTTTTTATATAGACAAGCAATATCAAGGAATAGCCAAACTGCTAATTATAAAGTAAGTAGCTTTATGATGTCTAGATTTCTTATATATGAACATAAAAAACCACAGAAAAATGGGCAGGAATGACTTTTATTGACAGCTGTGGCCTATTTATTTTCTAAAAGATAAATATTCTATACAAATTATTCCATATTCCTAAACTTTATGATAATAAGGTTACTGTGAATAGCTTTTCACTATCAAAGGCTAAGAGGGTACTGTAAAATGAACTTAATGTCTTTAGGAATCCTCTATACAATCACTGGCAGTCTGCCTACCTGGCAGGACAACTGCCCCAACTTCCCTGCTGCCCATGTCCTCGGCTGCCTCAGCTGAGTGCTGAGCTGGCCAGGAGGCTCTGGGGCTCTGGAGTGGGAGCTCCTGGGCAGCTGGAGCCACCAGCCAGCACCAGGACACAGCTGGGCTAGGGAGGCACACTGCCCACACATAACCTTGCAGGAATGGGCAGTGTTTGCATGCCAAGCCAACAAACATCAGTCCTGGCAGAGCATTTTTCATCCGTTTTTGTACATGCCACGCCACAGTTTGATCCAAGATCAATCTTAAATGTAAGAACACCATGTCCACAATGAACAGTTACTCATATTTCATGTTGTTTCCCGGGCAGGCCACAAAACTAAGCTTCTTAGATTTACAGGCTTAGCTGTTTTAAGATGGCATAACCACAAGGCGATTGCTCTTTGAATAGGAATATAACACAGGAAGGATTTTGCAGCATGATTCTTTTGGGCACAGGATATTACCAGCTGCTTTCAATCAGTAGGAGTTACTTAAAGCCCTCCCCTACTGAATTTCACTACTGAAATGATAAATGAACTGAATTACGTGTAAACTCATATTTTAATTAGCTGTGACCCTCAAGAAAGGCAAGTCAGTACTGGAAAAAAACTAAGTGAGACTGGCTTGTTCTTAAGAGAAATTATTTTCAAGTTTCTCAAGCCAATCTGAGTTTTAACCTAGCACAAGGGGAAGAGTGAATGTCAGGGCCTTGGTTTCATACCAAGAGATGATCCTTGAGTTTCAAGTCAGCATTAGGACAAATTAAAGATACCACATTCCACCATCAGTGTATCACCTCTTCAGCTGATGCTTGGGCACAGTAACATCTTTCCTCAGCACTGACAGTGACAGCAATTATTTGGCTTTTCATGGAAGTAAGATCATAATAATGTCTTATAGTTTGTCCATAAAGGTTTGAATTCAAAACACTGAAGCACCATCCAACCACGAGGAAACCACTGAACCCAAAAGTGATGGCACAGCAGAAAAACCAGGGAATTAATGTCTAAACAATGACTGTTCAGTAAGTGCAAATCATGAAAAATCAGAAGTAAACTGTAAGCCCTTTAGGCAGACAGGTCAGTGAGAGGAGGAAAGAAAACCAAAAAAAAATCCCACTAACTCCCCTGAGTCTTTGTCCTTAGAAAATAATCAGGCTGCCATGAATCACGATCACCAACATCAGCCACCAATAAACATTCACAGCCAGCCTCTGTGTCTGGTCTCAGATGGCTCTTTCCTTTGTGTGACTCAGACATTGATGGTTTTAATCCACACACAAAAATCTTCAATAATTTAAAGAAAACACCACGGGAGGTAAGAAAGCAGAGTTTTAATAAACGGGTTGCAAGGGAGACAGGACTAGGGAAAAAAAGTCATTTTCATTTTCCAACTTCTAAAACAATTTTGAAAGAAGAGGAAAATACAAATGATGACAGAGATTTGAACATGTCTTTTTCATTAAATAAAGACCAGTAACAAATTGTGTTCTTTAAGGTAAGTCTTTTCCCATTAGCAACATACAGGCTTTTATCCTAGAAATTAAATACTAAAGCTACAAAATTCTACAGGAAGCATACTCAAAACCCTGTTGGAAAGCAAGTTATAGCTGCACTGGTTTTGGTTGGTTTTTAGGAGTCACAGGGACAAACCACTGTAACACAAAGACAACAGAAACACTAGCATTACATTCATTCTGAAACAAAATTAATACCATAAAACTAAAACTGTACCAAAAATTTAAATTTATTCCCCTTATCTAGTATAGTATAATGGAGAGCTTCTTAACAAGAAGTTTCCAAGCAGTATTTTAATTCAAACTTTGAGACTTGAGAAAAAAAAATAGTAACAGGAACACACTATAAAATCCCCCAAGGATTGAGTCTTTGGAAAGAGCAGCAAAAGGCTATTTGCAGGAAATTACTCAAAAGGATTCCATTCAGTGACTACAGCATTTACTATAAACCAGTAAGTGCTGCATACACAGCTAATGTAAACAGACATGTAGCTTTTGATAAAACCATCTGCAATGCCTGCACTGTGCTTCTACTGTTCTAAAACAGTCCAATCTTTTATTCCAAATCATCTCATAATATTCAAGTATTTATATATATCATAACAGTTCTTTCCATTCATGTCAAGACAGCATATCCTTGTGTATATATAAATATATGTATAAAACTCTCCATCAGACTATCAGATTTACCTCATTCTGTTGTTCACACAGAAAAATGTTACTAAGTTTCTGCAGCTGTCAGTTCACTTCCTTCCCAAAACCCTCTGCAACCAACTCTTTTCCAGATCACTCACTCCTGACAATAATTGCTCAGAGCTGCTTCTGTGCTGCCTTTTGGCTTCTGTAGCCTCCAGATGTAACAAAGGAGAGTTCATACATGTCAGGGTGGCCACATCTACATATACATGCACAGACCCCTGCTTTGTGTGCCAGGGACAGGAAATGCAGAACAAAGCTGCAGGAGGACAGCAAGCTTCACCAGAGAGGTGATGTACTCTTGAGCACCCTTACATCTGCTGAAATGTCAGTTCCACCTGCAACAAGCATTAAAATTCTTTTACATGTGGATTTTAAAACCAGGACTTCAAAACAAAACCCCCTCTTCCTCATTCCAACACCCTTTCAGAACTCTAGGGCAACTTGTTTTATATGTTTGGATTATGTTTACCTTTCCCTTATACAACATTTTCTACACTGTCAGAGCATCATTCCCCTTGGGCTCAGATTCTATTTCACTTTGATTCTTGTTCTCTTCTTTTACTTCTTTAGAGCTCTTCACCTCCTCCTCAGTTTCTGCTTTAACTACCTTTGAATTCTGTTCTTCTGTCACACTTGGTGGGTTTTGTTGTGCATCTTCTTTGTTGCTCTTCACCACCTCCTGTAGATTGTATTTTCTGAACAGAACATAGTCCCTCACCACACTTAAGCAACAGACGGTTTTTATTATTTCCACCACAACTGTGTATTGTGGATTATTAAGATCAACCTTGTTTTCTGGATTGAGGCTACCCACAATTCCTGTAAAAGAAGATGCAATTTAAAAGCTGGGAAAACTGTTTAAGAGCATAAGTATGTCTTGTTTCTCGTAATTGCAGTGAGATAATTTTTCTGTTACTTCAGTTCTACTGGTGGTACATACTGTGACTCCTGCTCTGTTCTGCTATTTTAAGCAATTACAAAAATAATTGGCTATAACTGAGGGGAATCTTGCCTCCTCTCTCTTAATTTTTATCCATTCAATAAAATACTCCAGTAAGATGGAGCTATTTTATGAGCCACATATTGAACAAACATAATAACGGTACCATTTCCATACAGCCTCCAGAAAGAAACCCTAATAGCAGTCATTTCAAAACATGTACAACTGATGCTGCAAATGGTATTCAACACTGCTCTCTCTTCTGCTTATAGTCTCTCAAGACATCAACACCAACAAGGAAAACTGATGTCAAGCTTTTTTTAAGTCTCACAGAAGCTTTTAGAATTCAGCATACAGGTTTTAAGCAACAAATGTGTATGTCCATTATAACTTCTTTTAATAGTCTGACCCATGCTGTGCATGCAAAATACTTGTGCATGTAAACTTGTTCTGTTTCGTGTGAAATCCATACATACCTGCCAGTTCCTTAATTACTTCTTCCCTACTCATATGGCTGTTATTACGAGCTTTGTAAACTATTTGAAAAGTACCCTTGTTAGGGGCTTTAAACCAAGGCTCAAAAAACGTTTCTGTGTATTTTTTCATATCTTCCATAAAAGCCTTGCAAGTTCCAGAAATGGGCAGCATGCGCAGAATGACTCGCGTTTTCTTCTTTTTAGTGGTGTGCATATCCTTTAGTATATGGTGCACCAGGTTCTCGGGTTCTACAAGAAAAACAGTTGGGTATGAGCAACAAATTGAAGGCATTATCTCCCTTCTTCCCCTTCTAAATAATAAGCTGAGAACTTTGCTGCACTGCTGTCAGCCTTAAATCCTTTTATGTAAAGTGTTGTTTTACTATACCAAAACTAGAGAATCAAAGATTGTTTTGTCAATGCAGTTTCCTCTACTTTTAGCTTCTTCACTAACAACAAAATTCAGTGGCACAGCCAAAGGAAAGGGTATTTGTTTAATATATGGGTGTTACTTGGAAGCCACACTCTGTGGCATTTTACTAACAGTGCTGAGGGCAGTTTGCATTACTCAGTATCAGCTGAAGTCCCACCTATGCCCTGGGTTCTGATGAAGACCACGTTGTTGGCACCACTCTCCACCGACTGGAACCGCCGCAGCTTCTGCTCCGTCGAGGCACGGATCTGGCCAACCTCCTTCTTCAGAGCTGCCTCCACATCATCCTCATCCTCCTCCCTGTCACTTCCAGACAGCCTCTCCTCGTGATCTGAAAACTTCACACAAGCACCACTTGCTGGTGAGCACGGAGCAGCAGCGCCCAGCTGAGAGCCCGCGCAGGGCCCGGGACACGGGGCACGGACCGGGCCTTGGGTCCGGCCGGCAGCGGGGCTGCCAGGGGGCTCGCCCGCACAGCCTGGGACACTGGGGGCCGTGGCGCACCCGCGGTTTGTTCCACACACACACGGTTTGTTCACACACACACGGTTTGTTCCACACACACGGTTTGTTCCACACACCCGCGGTTTGTTCCACACACACGCGGTTTGTTCCACACACACACGGTTTGTTCCACACACACGCGGTTTGTTCCACACACACACGGTTTGTTCCACACACACGCGGTTTGTTCCACACACACGGTTTGTTCCACACACCCGCGGTTTGTTCCACACACGCGGTTTGTTCCACACACACGCGGTTTGTTCCACACACGCGGTTTGTTCCACACACACACGGTTTGTTCACACACACGCGGTTTCTTCCACACCCGCGGCTCGTTGCACACACAGGGCTGGAGCCGAGGCCTCGGGGTGCCGCTCCCCCGCCCGCCCGCCCCGAGCGCCCGCCGGCCCCGCCGCACGCACCTGCTCGGGCCCGTAGAGCAGGTCCCCGTACTCGCCCAGCAGGCTGTAGGCCTCCCCCACGCACTTGCGCTCGTTCATGTTGCAGGTGATGAGGATGCCGCGCATGCCGGCCTCCAGCTGCCGCCCGGCGCCGCGGGGCCGCTTGGCCCGGCCGGCCCCCGCCGCGAAGTGCCCCTTGGGCCGCCGCTTCCGCGCCGCCGGCTCGGCCGCGGCCATCGGGCAGCTCGGGCAGCTCCGCCAGCACCGCCGCGATGGCGTCAGCGCCGCGCCCGCCCCGCGCCCGCCCGGCACAGCGCCGCACCTGGAGCGGCGGCCGCGGCAGCGGGGAGCGAGCCGCGGGGAGCGAGCCTCCGGGACCGAGCCGCGGGGAGCGAGCCTCCGGAACAGACCCGCGGGGAGCGAGCCGCGGGGAGCGAGCCTCCGGAACCGAGCCGCGGGGAGCGAGCCTCCGGAACCGACCCACGGGGAGCGAGCCTCCGGAACAGACCCGCGGGGAGCGAGCCGCGGGGAGCGAGCCTCCGGGACCGAGCCGCGGGGAGCGAGCCTCCGGAGCGCGGGTCGCTTTCGCCTCCCCCGAGCCCAGAGTTAAAGTCTGTGTTATAACTCCGGAACTGGGGGCACAGGAGCAGGCGGACGCGCGCTAGAGGGGAGCGAGCAGCCCTCGGTCCAGCTCTGCGTCCGCCACCCCCCCGTGCGCTCCACGGAGAGAGATGCTCCCCTGCTCCCCTGCTCCCCTGCTCCCCCGACTCCCGAAGGTGTCACGGTTAGCGAACATGTGCTGACAGACGAGTCGTGGCCCATAGTGTAGTTCCTAAAGGAAAGTGTCTGTGTGCATCCCGGTCCGTAAGAGCCGCCTCTCCCTGCTGTAACTTTTAAGCTTCTTGGGGTAAGAATTGTAACAGGTTCTGATCTGCAGAAAAAACTAACCAAGGCAGCTGCTCCAAATTCAATATAGGAAAACCTCCATCAGAAGCAAACTGAACTAGAAGCAAAAAGTTCAAGTACTTGCTGCCCTTTTGCAGGATCTTTTACAAGGTAAGACATGGCAGGTTTACACAGTAGTGTAAAGTAAGACATTACACTATATCCTTCTTAGTTTAGGTTTGAATACATTCTTATCTGATTCCCATCATCTGTCTGTCCCAGGGGCTACACTACAAGCTAAAGCAGACGGTGATACAAATGAAATGGGAGGCAAGAGCACAACAGTAATGTGTGTTAAATAAAGTATTTAATGAAATGTCAGTATCATATCTTTATTGTTACTTAAAGGATAAAAAACTCTGTAAGAGTTTAATACTATTATTTACTCTTATTACTAAGAGTAAAAATACTACTGCTTCAAGAATCACTTCTGATGTATGACATCTTCTAAAGAGATTTTTAAATGTTTCAAAAGTTTCAAAAATTAAAAGTTGCAGGCATTACATTTAGAGAAAAAATGCAAATAAAATCTGTGTCATTGAAATCTTTAAGGACTGGACTAGTAAAGTATTTCAAATATATGACAACATAAATTTAAGAATTGTGGGAGCTGCTGCTCATACTCTAATTTTAGCACTTAATAGTTTTATCTGTTCTCTCATACTTCATTAAGGAGTTACTTTATGATCTGATATTTTTGTGTGTTTGAGGAACTTTCCTTTCTATCAATGTTAACCAAGAACAGTCCTTTTTGTCCCATTCTGAGAATATGTATCTGACATAATTTGACTGTCCTGATTACATTAAGCATTAGAGTTTAGGATTCAGATAAAAAATTATCTTTTTTCAAGTTCTCATAGAGGGTCTAAGACACAAATACTTTTTGTAGGAGGAATTTTCTGTATTACTAGAAACAGTTCCAAGAGAGGTCAAAGCGTTAAAGGTGAGACTGTTAGATTTCTCTTTCAGAAGTGCATATTCCCACTTGAAGTATCCACAACTTTTCTTATTACCTCCTTGCTTGCCAACAGGACAACAAAAAAATGCTCTGCCGTGATTTGGGCCAGCATTTGACACAGAGAGTTTTTTGGCTCTTCGGCCACAGTTACACAGAGGGGGAGTTGATTTTCCATTTCTCACAGCTCTTACAGACTCATTCAAATTGACTGTGGAGTTCAAAACAGCAGGAGATACTTTGGGCAAATTTGAACTTCTCAAAGGTAAGGAGTGAGCAAAAGAGGAAGTTTTCTCTTGATATATACGAAAAGACTGTTTTTTTGCTGGTGGGCATGTTTTTGGACTAGTTGGCTTTCTTTTAGGAGCCTCTGAAGGAGTAGAGTAATTTCTAATTAATGCTGATTGTGCTGAAACAGCATTTCCCTTTGCAGATGGTAATTTAAAAGCTGAACATTGCAAAGTCTGCCCTTGTACTGTCCCTATATTATAGATTGTAGTATCAGGACTTTTGTAAACAGACCTCAGAGGTTCCATGGGTGCTACACTTTCCTCCAAACTCTGATTATCTGAACTTGTCACAGCCAATTGTTTTGAAATAGTTTCTTCTTCAAGCACTGTTAGATTATCTGTACTTGAGTCATCTTTGAGCTGAACAGAGTCTGAATTTTGTTCATATTGAGATTGTGGTATCAAAGCAATATCTTCCCAGTCTGTCAGCAGAGACAAGCACTCAGAACTGGTGCTGATGTCCCCACTGGAGAGAGTGACTGAGGGGATGGTGGTGGAGACAAGCACCAGCCCTGATCCCTGTACGGGGAGGCTGGGCCTGGCTGTTCTCAGAGGCTGCCCAATGCTCAATCCCTGCTGGATGCCTGTTGATGCAGGACTGGGACATGGCTGTGCCAGAGCCAGAGGAACAGGAAATCTGTCAGAAGAAGCTGCTGAAGAGCTTTGGGATTGAGCATGGAACTCAGTCCTTGAGCTGCTGCGGGGTACAACATGGACATCTGCAGAGGGATCAGTGCAAGTCATCTGCTGTTGCCCAGTCTGTGCATTAGAATTTATCCTGTTTCCAGCAATATTGTTGTGTTTGTTCTCAGCCACAGATTTTGTTTCACAAGTTCCATCTCTAGATGTTTCAGGTCTGCTCTTACTTCCCAGTGGAGTCTTGTCAATGATGTTTACAGTCAGTGTTCTGGAAATTGAATTACTCTTCTGACGTGCCTAGGGAGTCCATAAACAAAAGCAGATTCTGGAAAGTGAATACCCAGACATTTTGGGAATAAATGTACAAAATTAATAAGCGTATCAGCCTAAGGATGTTCTTTCCAAATCATAGTCAACATGCTGGGTTTATTATTTGAATAGCTCACCTTTCTTCTGTATTGCAGGCTACAAAGCAAGTAGACAGAAGATACAAAGTAGTGACTAACCTTATCCAAAGATTTAGTAATTTTCAGCACACATCCGTCACAAATCAGCCTCCAAGCAAGACGAGCAGTATTCCGGGAATCATCCAACCCTTCCAAAGTATGGTTATATTAATGTCTTTTTTTTTTTTTTTAGCTGCTACTGGGGATAGTTCTTATTACAGGAAAAATGTAATCTAGGTAAGCCTTACATGAATGACAAGGAGTTACATAACTGTGACACTTAGTCATCTAGTTCAAAAAAGGGAAGTGGAAGTAGAAAATTCCAAATAATTCTCTGTGCTGAAACATCTGAAGGATTATCCATAGAGCTGAATATCTGTTCACAATTTTAAATATCCCTGCTCTTTTCATTAATCAAGTAAAAAAAAAACCAAAAAAAACCACCATATTGTGCTGGAATTCTCTCATATTAACATGATACCCAGAGCTATCAGGTAAAATCAAGTTTCTTTATATTCACCTCTTTTCTTTTGCATCTTAGCAATTCATAAATTGATCTTGTGAACATGCACTCAGTAGCAGAGATTTCAGAAATTAATTATGAGGTTAGAAATAACAAACTGATCTCAGAGCACTTTGCCTTTCTTGTTTTGATGATCTGGTCTGTTGGACAGAACATGGCATAACCTGAAACAGTAATTATTACTCAGAGTAATGACTATTAACTAGCTGCTTTAGGTTAAGTTAGCTAACTAAAGCTAAATAGTACTGTTTAGCTTTATAAGATACATATATTTATATATGTATTAAAATGAGGATCATCATGCTTACCAGAATGTTCCCGTCCTTCAAAAGCTATTCCCAAATCCTGCAAAGCTCCATTTAGCCCTTTAGGCTTTCTGTTATAGAAGGCCTAAGGAAAGAAATGCAGGTGCTTAACATGAAGCATTTCAAAACCTTTCCCTAGTGAAGCAAAGCCATTTTGGAAATACCCCCTTACGAATAATAAATCTCACAAGGCAATTAAGCAAGTTGGGTATCTGCATTTTACAGTGAGGATAAGACTATAAGTGACTTACCCTGTTAAAAATCAGAATGGAAAGAACCATGAATCCCTTCTCTCAGTCTTAAGCAAATCCATTCTGTCTGAGCTCTGAAAGTCATTTGTCTGCACTCTATGGCTTACACTGATGAAAGTCTTAACAGACTAGAATTGAAGAATACAACTATAAATAATACCTTAAGGTGCAATCAAAGGCATGGGCATGAAAATATCTGGCATAAGTAGGGATATTTTTGTAAGTGAAAAAAGTGAGTACTACTACTTGCTCCTGATATGAGTATCTGATTTGATCATTAGAAAGGGGGAATATTCCTGGTGTTTATCTTTAGAGACCTAATTCTGCTGCCTACCTGTAAGGTACCTGTAAGTAGACTATAATGAAGACTTCCTTCACACCCATATAAGGCACACAAGACAAAAAAAGATAGGAAACAAGGAGAGCAAAACATGTCAGGAAAGGAAGAGCAGCTCATAAACACAAAATAAAGCCAGGTTGCTCTGGTCAGTGGGACATACAACCCTGCCTTGTAAGCTCAGTTACAGTCAGCCTTTGAGGTGAGGGTGGGTAGAAATGTTTCAGTCTGTCAATCTTCTCACCCTATACGTTGCTTTGAGATCAATCCAGGAATTCAGAATGTCAGGTTTGCGCAGCTGCTTCCTTTTACACTCGTAGTGCAAACACACACCCAGGTCCCAGTCTGTGCAGAGAAAACCAGTCAATCCACTACTACAGAACTGGCCTAAAATCCACAAATGTGTCCCTTTATGTGGCCTAAAAGTCTACATAAAGGGACACAACATCAACACAGTGTCAGCATCCTGTGCTGCTGGATAGTAGGGACAGGCTGTGAAGTGATTGTCCATGGGAAACCCTAGAGTTGCTGCAATGGGACATCAGAAGAAGCAAATCTCTGTTTTAGTGAATAATTTCATGCAGTTAAAGATCTCAAAGACATCATTAATACATTTAGACACAGTAAGAATAGTCATACAGTTCACTAAAGCCGAAAAATGTAAGTGTCAGACCCTGGAGTCAAAGATGCAGTGAACATGTCAGGATTCCATGGATTTCATATTTTCAGTCCTATCCCAATATTCCGTATTTTTAATATCTAATAACAGGATTTTGGCTGCCTAGCAGTGAAGACAATCTCACTAGCGCCACCTAATGTTATTACTGTGCAGAAAGAGCAAATGAAAATGTTACCTGTCCAAGTAACAAAGGCACACACTTTTGCATCTGAAGAATTACTCTGACTATCTGTACTGAATATAATTTTCTTCTCCTTTTGTATCATTTGAATCCATTTCAAAAACTGAGATAAGCAAATGTTGAGAGGCACCCCTTCGTCAACTTGTTTCTTCAAGGAACAGAACAAGAAGCATGTATGTGTTAGAATGCACTGAAATTCATTTGAGGTTTGTTTCTTTTTAGCCCTTTAAAGGCCTCTTTAAATAAAACAGTAAACAGCAATTGTACAATTGAAAAACAATGTTAAGTCACTATTATACCTGTGTTATGCCAGTTAGTTCTGTACAGAATTCAGAGAGAATAGGATGCTCTTGGGGCTGGACATACATGTGGAATTCAGATTCAATAGCTCCTGTTGAGGTGTTTAACAGGACTGCTGGAAATTCAACTGCAACAAACACAGAAGAAGAAGAAACCAAACAAAACAGAAACAAAATACAAAGCCAGGAAGGTTAAAACTGTTCCCAGGAATGGCACCATTTTAAAATGGGTCCCTGCCAACTCAGCATATTCCACTATTCTATTCTACATATATACATAAAAACATATAGTTTAGATTTCAAGCATGATGCTGGCAAGGTCAAGGTGGGTTTCATTCCTGTGATTTGCTTAACAGCTGGACTCAGTCCTTGTCGGTCTCTTCCAGTTCAGAGTATTCTGTGATATACATATATATGTATATATATATCTATATGACACGTAGTGACGACACATGGTTCAAAGCCAGGCCGGTGCACTCACTGATCTCGGGCCCGCGCCGCCCGCGGTCCTCCCAGCACGTGGCCTCGAAGTCCAGGACGATGAGGAAGGGGAAGCGCTGCCCCGCGGCCGCCCGCGCCCCGCTCCGCGCGCTGCTCCGCGCCAGCCCCAGCTGCCTGCGGACACGGACCGCGCTCAGGGGCCGCCCGCCACCGCTGCGGCCCCTCGGCTGCCCGAAGCCCCTCGGCTGCCCGAACGCCGTCACCGCGCCCCGGCCCCGCACCTGGCCAGGCGCTTGGTGGCCATGGCCGCTCTCCGCCGCCTCAGGGAGCGGCCGCCATTTCAAAGCTCCCGCGGGCCCGCCCCCATCGCGCTCTCGGCGCTCGGCTGCTCCGGCCGCGGCCCCGGCGCCGCCCAGCGCGATCCGAGAGCGCCCGGGAGCGCAGGGCTGCGCCGGGCCGTGAGGGGCCGCCTGACCCCGCCGCTCCCGTGCGGGCCATGGCGAAGGGGCTGTGCCTCAATGGGCGCAAGCGGCCCGGAGAAGCCGCGGAGGGGCCGCGGGCGGCGCGGAAGAGGCGGAAGGCAGATGGCGGCGGCCAGGGCCTGGGCCGCGAGGTGAGAGCCGAGCGCCCGGTGTGAGGAGCGCGGTGCGGGCCGTGCTTCCCTCACGGCCGCTTGTCGGCGGTGTTGCTGTGTCCCCCGTTGGGGTGCTGGGAGCTCAGCAAAGCCGTGTACACCGGCAGTGTACCGGGAGGGTAGGGTACAGCTAGTGCCTGCAGGTAGCATCATAGAATGTCCTGAGTTGATCCACAGGGCTCCTCGAGTCCAACTCTTGGCCTCTTGTCCAACAGGACACCCCAGCACAGACACACACCCACCGTGTGCCTGAGAGCATTGTCCAAACGCTTCTCGAACCTTCCCAGGTTTGGGGCCTTGACCGCTGCCCTGGGGAGCCTGTTGATGGCTTGGATTGTGCTGCAAGAGATGTAGAAAATAACTCATTTGGAGTGCTCTGCATTACATTTAAGAATTTTTGTTTAAAAAATATATACATTCTCCAATATAATCTTGTCATAAACAAAGCAGATCTTGAAAGGAGTGTTGTGTGTGCTCAGCACATGCACCCCTGGAGGATGCAGAGCAGCCCCACCTCACCCAGAGCACACTGAGTCAGTGCCCATGGCACAGGAGCTGGTGTGTCCAGCCTGTGAGATCAGGCCTGTTTGTACCCTAGAGACAAATTCCCGTGGTTGGCAGTACCCCCTCCTTGGTGAATCAAAACCTCTGCTCTTTGTGTGGGTTTTTCTGCAAAGCTTTAATTCGGCCGTAGTGAAAACAACGGTGTCATTACTTGTCTCAGCATGAGAGATGAGGCACTAGCAATTACACCAGCCTGTGCTATTATTGCCAGGTGATTCTTAAACACTGAAACCTCTCTTTAGCTTCCTTACCCACTGACAAATGTCTTGAAGAGCACACCAGCTCAGCCCCATGTGGGCAGGCTCTGTCCAAATTACTGAGCACACAGCATGTTAGTGTGCAGGGGAAAAGAACTTCCAGTGGTTATTCATGCTGTGAGGTTTTACATTCTCTAGTGTTGTGTGGTGTTTTTCCCCCTGTATGCCTTGATGTCTTTTTATCACCTATAAAAAGAGTATCTTTAAAATTTTTACAGGAGTTCTTTGGAACAGAACGTCTGATCAGTGGAGGTCACCAAAATGCCACATTTACTTGCTAATTAGTCTTTAGAAGAATTTGTGCATCTAGGCTTGAAGAACTTCTGTGTAGAACTGTGTGGCACAGTCCCCACCTCATCTCCTCATTGCTTGTTTTCTGCAGCTTCCTTGGATTTTACTGAAGCATTTTTCCCTGCAGGGGTCAGCAAACACTTCTGGCAGAGCAGATCCCACACTGTAGATAGAGAAAACCTCACATGGTATGAGTGGCTGTATGTAGCACTTGTACAAATGTTTAAAGCTCTACAGGAGCAAGTAGGGGACAGGGTTGAGAGACCAGGATATTGTGTTGCATGTCAATTGTCTCCTTACTGCATACATCTTATGTTAATTTTTATTAAATGACTCTCTGAAGTTAGAGTACCTGGGTTACTGAAATCTTGATAAATGTAATACTAAAATGGGATCTGAAATGAAGCTTGTGTTTATAAAGAATGGAAGAGTTACTTTAAATGTAGCTTGAAGTATCCAAATAGTTTCTTTTTCCTTCTTTTTTCATGGACTGGTGTGATTACATGAAAGCTCTCTTTACCAGTTTTTCCCTTTCCACAGGAAAAGTCGTGTCATTTGTCAGCAGCTCTGCTTGGCGAGGACTCCGAAATCAGCCAGGACCACCTGTATGAGCTGCTGAAATATGCAGCTCTGGGGAAATGCCACAGTGCAGCACAGCCCAGGTACATCCACAGCTGCAATCAGCCTGGTCTCGTGTTCTCCCCTGGTGTGCAAACATTCCTAAAGGAATATTGGCCATGCTTTGGAATGCTTGTTGTGGAGTTGCCATAACCAGCAGCCTGGATTGTGCAGATACAGTTGTTGTTAGACTTGGCCAGAAAGCAGAATTCCTCTTCTGGCTGAAATCCTACCATTCCATAGTTTTGTTTCATGCAGTTTTGAAAAACTGTGTGTAAATGACTGCTGTGGAACTGAAGAAGCTTTACACACTGAGAAACAAAATACCCTGTTAAAATATTAACATAAATATTAATGCATTTCATGTTAGATATAATTGAAACAGAGTGCTCTAGAGCATTTTAGAAAAAACATATTTTAGTCACTTTTTCCTTTCACTGGGCCACTTCTCAGTACTGGAAGGGAAAGGTTGAGGAGGGCTTATAACCTTGAATGGCAAAAATGAATCTTCAAATGAAACTCAAAGCAGAAAATATCCCACTTTAGATTTTAATAGTGAGTAGAAAATTATTTTGTGAAACTTATTTTGATGCATTAATTCACCAGACTGCATCACTACAGTTGTTGCTGGTATATTCACATTCTGATGCATATGAATGAGGTATACGTGTCTTGAAATGGTATGGAGCAGAAATTTGCAATAACTCTTTCTCTGTCTGCTGTATTGTGTTGATTCCAGGAATATGTGGCTGTTTGAGATAAGCTGTAAAGCCTCTTCTTATTGAAGTAATTTGGCACTTTGCCATTTACTGACTTAAAAGCTGGGCTGGTTCCAACTTTTTTTAAGAGTGTTTGATAGATAATTGTTTTGCTTTGATTTTTATGTTTAGGGTTTGTTTTTTTTTTTTAATTATTGCTCTTTTTTAACTGCAGCTGGTGCCATATTTATCACCAAAGCCACCTGGCTGGGGTTGTGGTTGTTGTTCTACATGAAATGAGCCAACTCCATTTCTACAGATTCTATTTACAGTTCAAGCACCTCAGGAAAGTGTTCCGGCATGTAAGTCCCCAGACTGCATCGGTGTCTTCTAAACTTCTTTCAGTCCTGAAACCACATCCCAGGGATAATGGCTGCAGTGGAATTATTGCCATTCCCAAGGATGTGGCCATCCTTGACAGCAAGTGGAAGGATCTGTTTGCAGCAGTTGTCAGCTCAGAACAAAGGAGAGGGACTTTGATATTAGGAACAGGATTTCAAGACATGTGTCTTTGAAGCCTTACCAGGTGAAATGTTCATTGATGTTTCAGTCCTCTGACTGTTACATATCCTGTACCTACAGGATGTCAATTAGATTATAAATATCAAGGATTAATTTCAATAATTTGGAATTTACTCTGAGTGAGGAGGGTCTCAATAGAGTTATGCTAGTCCCACTGGTTGAAAAATACCACTTTTATTATTTGCACTTTGTCTAGTTTCTCCCATTTCCCAAAAAGATTATTTAAATAATTGTTTTAATCTTCTGACTTACAAGCAACATTTTTGAAGGAAGATAGAAAGAAAGAAGGACTTGAATTCAAGCTTCTAGAGAGTTCTTTCTGAACTGCAGCAAATGTAAATCACAACTTAACTGGAAAGACTGGAACTGGCTTTAGTTTCTATCAAAGAAGGTCTTGAGATTTGCCTTCTTGATTATATCAGGCAAGGCAAATCTGTCCTGTAGTACAAAGAATCTTGTATCATCGCTTGTTGGAACAGGTTTGGTTTGTGTTGGGTTTTTCTACTTGATAAAACACCAAATGTACTTCCACTATTTCTTTATCCATCCTCCTCTGAATTTGGCTGGTTTGGGGATCAATAAACCCCTCATTTGCTTGTTATTTCTGTCTGTTGTTCAAAGTAACTAACATGTTTTCACATTTTCTTTTTTCAGAGATTCACACTAGCACCTTCCGCTAACTTCCCGGTCAGCCTGTATGGAGAAGGAACAAACCTGAAACCTCAAAACACTCCACAAGGTATTTTGTTTGGGTTGGCATTGTATCTTTCAAGAGAGTGACTCACTTTGATCAGAAATTTGCGATCTTGCATCCTCTGCAATCCCAGCATTCTGCCGTGGTAAACTTGTTTAGAAAGGAACACATCCAATGGCTTAAACCATGAGTTTCTTATCCTGACTAGTTCAGGAACTCCTGTTGGGCCGATTGTCAAAGTGAATGTGAAACCAGAAAAAGGTTTTAACATATTTAATCCAAATCCCTGCTGCTTTACTACCCATTTTGTGATTATTTTATACTAAGATGTATCTAATCAAAGAGACAGAGATAGAAATTAGGTTTGAGCTAAGAAGACTGTGTATCTTTTTCTCTGACCCTTTCTCCAGTCCGTTGTGCCAGGTAGTAATTTGGAATGGTGCAGCCTCTAAGTGTTGATCTGATGCAGAAACTGAGCTTGACAGATGCTTCTGTATTTTACAGGTTTGACTTCCACCAGCAGTGAATGCATTATTAAAAGCTCAGACTTGCAATGTGATCCCATCATTCAGAGATATGGAGAAAAAAAAAAAGGCCTTACAAGCTATACTCTAACTTTAGAAGAGCAGAAAAGAAATGATTATCCCATAGAAGGTCAGTTTATGAGTGAGGGCTGTTCAGTTGTTTTGTTGTGTTGGGGGTTATTTTTAATTTTGACAGTTTAGTGATACAGTTTGTCATATAAGATGAGTTGTAGAAGAAAGTTATTTTTCTTATTCCTGGGTGTGTTTTCCCTCCAGGTTCCCCTGGATGCAAAGGCTACATCTCCACAGAGTGTGATGAGCAGAGGACAGACAGCAGCCCCCTCTTCGGTCTGGATTGTGAAATGGTAAAACTCAGTGTGTGTGGCCTTACAAAACAGAGTGAGGCACCCAGCTCCTACCAGCTGCTCCCAAGTGAGCCAAGCACTCTGTATTTGTGAAACCACTTTTGATATCTTGGTATCTTGCTGCCAGTCCCTTCCTTGGTGGTACCAGTGCTAATGCAGCAGTGGTTCTGGCAACAAGACAGAAATAATATCCTCAGCAAACAGCTCAGTTCTGTGGAGTCCCAGAGCAGCAGCTGGATCTGCCAGGCCTGTCAGCAATGCTGCAATAACCCATGAGACTGCTGTGAAATTCCTCCTCAGAAATTCCAAACCTCCAAAGTTTGGGAAAGGAAAGACACTTTCCTGTCACACATCTTTCCTTTAGCCATCACAGTTCCTCTGGCAGCTGCTGTGGTGAAGACTCCTCCTTTAGGGCAGTTTTATCCTTGCAGAGATGCCTGTTTGGCACCGGCATTAACTATTGATACAGCCTGGGCTCTGCCTTTAAATTGTATAACGTCTCTGGGGCTGGTGCTGTCAGTGGCACTTGTGCAGTGCAGAGCACAGACTGATTCTGTGAAATCAGCACTTCTTTACAAGGTTTTTCTGTGCCATGCTTGCCTGGGTGTTTGCTGTGCTTACAGTGCACATTTAACAATTGAAATGAAGCACAGGAGCGTATAAACCCACCAGCTGTGAGTGGTACATCTCTAAGTCAGGGAACTCCTTCACAGTGATGCTGCTGCAGCCAAAGCTGATGTTAGCTAAGGTTTTTGAGTGGCAGCATCTTGCTGATTCAACAACTGCCTCTGCTTCTTCCTGACAGTGCCTGACTGCAAAAGGGAATGAAGTCATCCGTGTGTCTTTGGTGGATGCACAGGGTCAGTGCCTCCTGAATGAGCTGGTCAAACCTGAGAGCACAGTGGTGAACTACCGCACCAGGTCACTTGCACAAACCTTTCTTATCTCTTTGTCTTTCTGAGCTGCTGCCCTTTCAAATTCAGCCTGTTACACAGGACCTTTCAGAAACCCCTTGGTTTGCACAGATGCTTGCTGCATATCCTTCAGTGTTAAGAATACAGTTCTTGCTGTGTGACTAAAGTGACCAACATTATGTGTACAATCTGCTGCACAGTGCCCATAGGGCTGCCAGGCAGAACCACTGCCATCCTGCAGTGTCCACGGGAAAGTTCTGTTACAAATTAATGATACACGGTACAAGTTACTCTTCACTATTGGTTATAAAATAAGATGGAGTCCATAGCTAAATTTACTCATATGTAAAAAATGCATAGAGCTTGTACACACCTTTAGGGTGAGGCTCAGGATTATAACAAAAGCAGGCAAAACTCAAGGCTTGTCTTCTTCAAAACTTCACCTGGCTTTATTGAGGATGTGATGTCCCAGTCCCCTCGGGTTACTTGGAAGCATCTCCCTTCACCATCAGACTTCCAGTAGTTCCTTACCTGTGCTGTCTGATGCCAACTGCATCACTTAAGAATACCTGGGAGAAATAAACTTTTGAAGCAGATGTGGTAGCACTCTTAGCAGTTTAGCTGCAGTATATCCTCTGATGTTGGAACAGAAAACAGTAAATAGCATTCTGTGATTTGCTACACAAAGTTCATATTTTATAGGACCTGCTTGTAATATTTTCTAGCACACAGTGTTGCTAATGTGTTGCTTTTAACTCACTCAACTTTTGTTTTGAAGATTCTCAGGAATCACAAAGAAAATGCTTCTTCCAGTGAAGACAAGACTGTCAGACATCCAAACCAGGCTAAAAAAAATGCTTCCCCATGATGCAGTGCTGGTGGGTCATTCTTTAAATTCTGATCTTCAGGCTTTGGAAGTGAGTATGTTTTTAAGAGTGTTTTTCCTGACCCTGTGTTATTCATTTCACACCTGGACACTCTTTAACAATTGCTCTTTTTATTAGCAAACACTTGTTAATTGCTTTTTATTATGAATAACCCTATCTGTAAGGATTTAAAGGTCAAGGACTCTCATTACAGTTCTAAAATTTGCAAGGGGCTGTTCAGAACCAAAAGTCTGTCCAGACACAGATATTGTTGCAACTGCAGCTTTACCCCTCTGCTTCAGCCAGATGCTTCTGGTAGCTCTGTCATTGGGAGAACTGAAGTCCTTTCTGTGGGTAATTCAATCAATCTAAAATGCTTGAATCATAATTAATCTTTCTAACCCAATCTAGATCTTCCCACTAGAGTGGGAAGTAAAAAGGAGAGTTGGACTTGTTTCATTATTCATTTTGCTGTCTTGTGGATGAGGTATCTGTCAGAGAGAAACTGGCAGCTGAAATTAAAAGGCAGAGGCCCAAAAAATTGTGGAGTTACTGTCCAGTTCTGTATGTCTGCTGTTCTTAAACTAAACAGGGAATGATTTTTCTCCTCCAGATGATCCACCCCAGTGTTATTGATACTTCACTGCTTTTTGCCAGAAGTGAAGGTCGAAGATTTAAGCTGAAATTTCTAGCCAAAGCTGTTTTAGGGTAAGATCATTACTGTACTGTCATGGGAAAGATTAGAAACTGTCATGGTGGGTCATAGGGTCTTACTGTGCCACTAATAGTATCAGAATTATTATTTTGTTACTAAGATTCAAAAGAAAGGAGCAGGTTGTGTGAGTAAGACACGGTAAAAAGGAATTTAGTGGCTGCTTGAAACATCAGGGAGCATAATAAATGGGCTTGTCTTTGAGCAAGCAGGAATGTTGTGACCCAACCAGATTTGAGTCCCAGCAAAACTCGCCTTCCTGCAGGGCTGTAGAGGTGTATTGAATTGTAGAACAACAGAGGCACTTTGGCTCACACAGATGAGAGCTGTTTCAGTTGGCAAGAAAGAAAGGTTAAGGCATGAAAGTCTAATTTTCTGACTTAAATCATATTTCTCAGTGCATCAGCTACCACTGGATAGTATCTTAGTGAGATAGTTCTCCCCATACTCACAGTGAATGGCAATGCTTTGCAGTGCCAAACTTCACTGAACTGGAGGTTGCCTTCCACTCTGTGTACAAATTGTGAGTTGAGCCATTGGTCAAGAAAGAAGTAAAATTTAAAAGTAGTCATGCATCAGAATAGCAAGTATTAGCACTGCTTCTGTCAAATTTCTCCTGTACTTGGCACTGGTGAGGCCACACCTCGAGTGCTGTGTCCAGTTCTGGGCCCCTCAGTTTGGGAAGGACCGTGAGACACTTGAGCGTGTCCAGAGGAGGCAATGAGGCTGGTGAGGGGCTGGGAACACAAACCCTGTGAGGAACGGCTGAGGGAGCTGGGGTTGTTTAGCCTGGAGAAAAGGAGACTCAGGGGTGACCTTATCACTCTCTGCAGCTACCTGAGAAGTGTTTGTGGGCAGGTGGGGGTCGGTCTCTTTCTCCAGGCAGCATTTGACAGAACAAGAGGAGACAGACTAAGCTGTGCCAAGGGAAGTATAGTTTGGATATTAGGAAGAAGCTTTTTGCAGAAAGAGTGATAAAGTGTTGCAATGGTCTGCCTGGAGAGGTGGTGGAGTCACCATCCCTGGATGTGTTTAAAAAAAGGCTGGATGTGGTACTCAGTGCCATAGTTCAGTTAAGGTGTTCAATGATCTTGAAGGTCTCTTTCAACCTGGTGATTCTGTGATTGTGTAAATTCCATAAACCATTTTGCTCAACATTGCAAAAACATTTCTTGCAGTATCTTTTGGGAATATTTCACAAGAATGCTGCTGCACAGAACTTAAATCCTTTTTGGAGAGGGGAAAGCTCTTTTACCCGAAAAGGACCCAGTTTAGAAAAGACAGGATATTTGTCAGTGTGGAAAAACAAGATAACCTGCCTGTACACCTAATTTTGATACCCTAGGAAGGAGATCCAGTGTGAACAGAAACTTGGGCATGATCCTACAGAAGATGCTAGAGCTGCATTGGAATTAGCTCAATTCTTCATTGAGCAAGGACCAACAAAGGTATTTATATCTAATTAAGATTTGTCCTAAAATATGGAACATAATGTTATTGTGTTTTCAAAGAAAAAAACTTCAATCCTGCCCATCCTTCTGTTGATTTAAAAGAGAAAATGGAGCTATGATAGAGGCCCCAGTTTTGACAGCTTGTTACTTCCAGCCTATACCCAGGTACCTGAATATCCTGGGCACTACCAGTGCTCAGTACTCACATCAGCCAGCATTTCTGCTGATCCTGAAGAGGGCACTGGGTAAAGAAGGATTGAGACACTTCCAGCCTGCAGGAATGGCTGTAATTTTTTTAGATGAAAGGAGAGGCCTTGTGTGTTATGGTAGTGATTCAGCTGGTTTTATGAGTCCCTTGTGTTGTTGATTTCGGAGAGAACTTTCTTGGAGATGATTGCCTGTTGATGCTGTGAGTGCTGCATGCTTGAAAATGACAACAGAAAATAATAAGGCAAGAAATTAATGCCCATGTTTCTCCACTGCTGGAGTGTGCCTGTGTGACTCACAGGGAAAGCACAGGCTTTTTGGTCAGTTACAATTAGCTGATGAGATGAAAGCCAGCTAATAATCTTCTTCCTTCCCCAAGGTAGCAGAACTAAACTTGGAGATGCTTCTGACAGCTGAAAAACTGGCTGAGGTCTCACAGAACAAAGCTGCTCTACAGCCACAAGGATGTGGGTTCCAGAAACAGCTGAATGAGCCTCCACCATTATCCAAACCATGGTAATAAGATTCTCAGATATGTATGTTTTTCCTTCAGTTGAATCCTCAGTAAAATCAAACAAGTGCATTATGTTTTTCAGAAGCCATCAGGATCTTCAGACAGACACAAATAATTGCAGCATAGTGCTGCAAAACTTTAAGCAGTTTCATCTTAAATTTCACAGAGTATTTCCTAGGCTTCTTTTGATGTCGTGGACAAGAATATTCTTTCAAATTTCTTACATGAATTGTAATTCTCTGACAAGCATTTCTTGAAAGTTTTTATTCCCCATATTGAAAAGTATTGTGATTCACAGTGTACTTCTCTCTGATAGTTTTTTAGATTGTCTGCAGGAGACTGGCCAAAAACCCCTCCTTTTGGGCAGACAGGGATTAGACTCTTCTGGCCTGTGTCAGAGTAACCTGAGCACTTCAAACAAACAGGTGAATGGACTTAGAGTGGGTTGGTCTAAACATCAAAATAGTTCATAGTTGTTCTTGTTCTGGGAGTGGGTAGATGAGTCCTATTTTAAAAGCTGACTGACAGTACTGTTAGCAATAGTGTTAATACCAGGTTAGCTAAATCCATTTGAGCATTTCGGAAATGAGCTTTGATCCTCTGCATCCTCTCCTGACTCACCCCAGAAGAATTTCTGCCTGAGGGCTTTCTTGGACAATAATGAAAATTAAAGTTGGGAGTTAAATTCAATACCCTTGTTTCTCATCCTCTGCAGTACAATTGTCTTGTACCTCTTTGAGCCTTGTGTGCTCTTGTCCCTCCAGATTCTTCAGAGAGCCTTGGAAGATGTTCCCCTGTCCAAATTCAGTATCATTGGGTTCAGTTTGGGTCCAGAGTATCTTGCATCTCACCTTCATGCTGGACTTTATGAAAAGGTACTATTTTTTGTTTGAGAATAGTTTTCATGCTGAGCTTGTAGAGATGTGATTTATCAGAGGCACTGACTAGTTAGTTCCTTTGCTTTGTGAAGTGCCTTCTCTAATCTGTGTTCCAACAGGTGAGAAGCAAGCTGACTGACATGCTGACAATTTACGCAGGTCCTTTTGACGAAAACTTTTGCATGAAGTCTGTGAAGAAAGAATTTGGGAGGTGTGGACCAATCCAGTCCCTTACAGTGGTAACTGAAACATTCCAGGTGAGGAGCACTCAAAGGTTGCTGACAGGCCTGGAAGGTCTGAGTAAACTCTTGGAAGGTATGGATTAGAACCAAAGAAATACCAGTTATTCTGTTTGGAGTTTTTTTGTGGTAGTTGAAGTCATCAACTACAATCATTCAGGGTGCCTAAAAAGCTGCCCCACACAATAACAAGTGCAGCTCGTGTGCTGCTCAGAGGACTTGAAACACTGGGGAAACTGAGGTGGTTTTTGTTCTTTTAAAGAGAACTGATATGTTAAGGCCTTTAACAGCCAAAGGAGAAAAAGAAAGGGTAGTATTAATTGAAGAGTTAATTGAAGGGGGTTTTAAACAGCTAGAGTATATGGAGCGTTACATATTTACCCCCAGACTTTTATATTATTCTAGTTCTAAAAGAAAGCACAAGTTTATTGAGACATGACTTTTTAAAAAGGGAGGGCTAATGTGTCTCATTGGTAAACCTGAAGTATCTTACTCTTCTATTTCAAGCCATATGTCTGTATCCAGTATGAAGTGCTGGAAGCTGCCCAGCTTGCTGTGGAAAGCCTGAATGGAGCTGAGGTAGCAGGATCCTGCATTGAGGTAAAGACAAACAGCAAAAGTTATGTTCAGCCCAGGCACAGCCTCCAACACATCAGTAATATCACAGAAGTGTGTCTGGGCAAATGCTGGCTGCTTGTGCTGTTACAATCTTCCTGTCCCTGAACAATTTAGGACCACTGGCAGAAAGGAAAAGGCTGGATCCCTCTTTTTTTCCTTAGGGAGTTAGGAAGCATTCTGATCTCCAGCTGCATCTTGAAAAGGCAGATCCAAGTAACAGGGCTATACAGAGTATGGCATTGTAGTTTTATAGTGTCCCTTTATCATGACTAATTAAGTTGGCCTTCATTAGTCGTATTTATTTCAAGTGATGGAAAATAACCTGCCTACTTTTGGTAATGGGAGAAAAGCACTTTAAAATAGAAGCTCAGAGCACAGAGCAGTGTGGGCTCACATGCTTTTTATTCCTGCTGCATCCACCCCAGGTCCAGAGACCAGTCACTGCAGCAATGCTGGACTGCAATGTTCTGATTAAGGAATTAGAACTGGATGTAGAAAATGAAGGTGTGATTTATGTGGCTGGTCTAAAGAAGTCATTAACAGAGACAGACTTGCAAGAAGAATTCAGCCAGTTGAAAGACCTGGAAACACTGTTCCTGCCAAAGGATCTTCAGAGTGGAAAGCACAGGAACTGCTGTTTCCTCAGTAAGTAGCTTCACACACAGCCTGCATATTTCCTTCAAATAAGCTCATTCAGCGGCCCTTGGGACTTTGCACAGGCACAGCAAGAGCTACTGAAACATAGGTAGGGATGGTATTTAAAACGCTCCAGTGAAAGCACATAGTGTTTAGAGGAGCACTTTACAGCTAAATATTTAAGAGGAAAAAATACCTGCTTAAAAAAACTCCAAACATTTACTTTGAAAATGTTAGGGTAGCTAATGGGCTCCAGTACTTCCATGTGAGGGAGGGGTGGCTACTGTGCAGCTTCACCCAGACCAGTAATCACCTCTGAAAGGTGAGAACATCTTGGTGAGTGCTGCTGCAGCCAACTGGCATTTCTAGTCTGATGTTTATCTGTAGCAAGATGAGGATCTGCTTGCTGCAGTGATTTGTTTCTCCTCTCCCTCCAGCTCCACACCTTTAGCTCTGTCTTGTAGGTGCCAAGGAGGGCAGGAACAGCATTGCCAAAGCATGTTCCCTTCTCTATGCATTTCAGAATTCCAGAAAACCCAGAGTGCTGTGGATGCCCTTGAAGCTATAAATGGATGGACCATGAAGGGTAGCAAGCTAAGAAGTAGGAATGCCCTTGCTCCAGGTCACCTCTGGAGATGGATTTGGCAAATGAATCACAGCAATGGGAAACAAGGAAAACACATCTTCTATGAGAAAATGGAGCAGCTGTCTGACTCTGTGAGTGTGAGGCTCTGCTGATGTTTGTTGCAATTAGTGAGTCCCAGGGACTGCCCTGGGAACCTGCAGTGGTAACTTTGAGCTGACTGAGGTGCAGAGCTGCTTGTGACAGAAGGGTCTCCTTGTGCTGGAACAAAGGAGCTGCCAAGGATCAGTTTCCATAGAGCACTTTGAGAGGTAATTCCACACGAGATAAGGGGATGTTTACAGGGCACTGCATAATGTTCAAACCATTTAGCTGCACAGGGCAGTGGGTGGTGCTGCCTAGGAGCTGGAGCCTGGCACTGGAGAGCTGACAAGAGTCACAGGGAGAGGTGAGTGGCTGTGGGGCTGCACAGGAAAGATGAGCTCTAATTGAGGGATGGAGATGCAGCTCTCATTTTTACTGTGGTGCCATTTGAGCAGGGCCTGTGGTTCTGCAGCTGGGCCACTGCACTGCCAAGTGCCAGGCAGGAGCAGCATCACTGCTGCTTTCATCTGGGCCATCCCACAGGTCAGCCTCCCCACACACTTAGAAGTACAATTGCTGATGAATGGAGGATTTGAATGTTTCTGTTCTCTTATGCAGGAGCAGGATCTAAGGAAAAAGGTGAAGAAGTTAGACAACCATATCAAAAAGCTTTATAGAAGCCTGCAAAGTAACACCCTGTGTGTTGTTCTCTTTCCTGGAGTGAACAGGTAACTTCCTACCTATTTTGCAAAGAATCAAAGGAAAGCAGAGCCAAGTATTTTTATCTCGATCTACTAAAAATTAAAGCCCTGCACAAGGAAGAGAAAGCCCAAGAGAGAGGCTGAAGAAGCTGTTGAGCTTAATCTTTCATGTTGGGCCAATAAAACCTCAGCCATAAGTACTGCACAAAAAGCAGGCCTGAGTCACAGCTCATGTATCTGAGGGTCCACAGTGTTCATTAACTGTACAGATCTTATCAGTTCAGCCACCTCCCTCAGAGGACATTTCATCCCCATTGACAATGAGAGAAGTTTTATGTGGCCTTGAGAGAATCAAGCAGAGTTTCCACAGCAGGCAGGATTTTTGCCGGGGTTTGGTTTCTGAAACCACCCAATTACTGCAGCCAAGGCCTCACCTACCAGTAGTTGTGCTGTGGTACCCCACAATGTGCTTCAGCCACAGCTGATCAAAGAGGTGGTTCATGCCCTTATTCTCATGTGATGGACAAAAATGAGAAAACCCAAATTTGTTCACTGAGTCCTTCAGCTTTTATAAAAAGGAGCAAGTCATGCATTTGAGTTGGACTGCAGTACTTCTATCAGGGATACTTCCAGCTGGAGTGGGCTTCCTGCATTTCAGCCCCTGGGCCTGAACTGCCACAATCTCACTGTTTAACTATTAACCAGAGAGGTTCAATCTTTCCTAAGCAAAGGAGAGGGAGCTCCATCTCAGGCTGGGAAGAGATTTCTTGCCAAGTGTGAGGTTCTTGTATTACTGTTTCCCTGAGGACCAACAGCTCAGAGGAGACTTCTTGATTAAAAAGGATGCCAAATAATTGTGGGGTGGAAAAAGAATGCTGACCCATGGGGTTACAGGCTTCTTACTGCCAGCCCAGCAGAGTTATGTGCACAAAGGCTGAACTGAGAAGAACTAACACACCTCTTGTTTGTGTTGCAGCACAAATGGATCACAATCCGGCCTTGGTCTGATGGGAATAAAAGATGATGAAGGGAGGAGTGCTTGTTAAACTGCCAAGTTTTTAAGCAAAGTCTTTTGTTAAGATATTTTTAATTACTTTAAATATTGATGTCTTTGTAAAGATCTCTTACCAGAAGAACAATAGGCTTTCACTCTGTATCTTCTACAACGTCTAAAAATAAAAGCCATTCAAAGTGTCTCAAAACACAAAACTTTTTCCATTAACCCTTCTTGCTGAGGGAAGGTTGAGCCAGGCAGGTGCTTAGGCAGGGCAAACCAGAGCAGTGCTCCACAGGAGCTGGGCAGGATTGGCCTGTGGATGTCATTCCTTGCTGGAGACCAAGGTACCGGCTGGGGCATCTCCCCTGGACCATCCCAGGCCATGAACCAGCCAGCCAGGTCGGTGCAGAACCTGCAGCAGCTGCTCAGCAGTTAACAGCTACCCCAGGGATTGTGTGGATTTCTGGAACTGCAGCACCAACTCCTGAACTGGAGTCGCTGCCTCCTTTCCGGGAAAGTGCTGTACTCAGTCCACGGAAAGGAGGAATCAGTGATTCATACCTCTTGGACAATCTCAGCTTTCTCCTCCTTCCCTGACCACCCCCACCCTCCCCTCACACGCAAAAAGTTTCCATGTAGCTGTGGGAGGGGCAAGGGATGTTTTAAGGAAAGCACCTGGCTGTGTGGACTTCGCACAGCATCGCTGTCAAAAGGGAGCTGGAAGCTGGATGAGGTGATTTGCAACCTGACAGCTCCAGACCTGTCCTCTGCAGCCACTGCCACTTGAAATAGAGGCTGCTTGAGCATCTCCTGTTAAAATACAGAATTTCCAAGCACAAAGATGCTTAGGAGCACTTTAGGCACTCAGAAAAAAAATTTGATAAATTAAAAGGAAATGTTTGTTAAAAGATTTGACCATAAAATGAGGGGTTTTTTCATGTGGTGTTGGAATAGGCCAAGATAAATTTGAAATACTTATCATTCTAGAAATTATTAAATACAGCTGATGGAATATTTACACCCTCCTACTTTCCAACCCTAAGTTCGCTGGGCTGGCTGGGCTGTCTCCTTGTGTTGGGATTGGGGAGTGGCTGTATGGAGGAGCAGGCACAAATACAGGAAAGCAGAAGAAAGTTTAGCACAAGCCCAGAAGCAGCAGCGAGCAGGCAGGAGATGCTCATGTCAGTGTCATTAATGACTACTGAAAGCCACCTGAAAATTAAATCTATTATTCAGCAAGATGAATTCGGCCGTTTTTCTCACACAAAGGTACTTTGGCCACTCCAAGTGAGGCTGGCATTCCTTTGGCTGCAGCTGGTTGCAAGCTGGCATAAGCAATAACATCAGTGCTACTACAGAAAGTGAAAGGAAGCCAGTCCCTGCTGCTGAGCCAGTCCAGCAGACACTGGGAGCTCAGGGAGTGAAGGGCAGACTGACCCCAGCACTCATCCCTCTCTAAGATTCCCTCCTGTTCAGGTTGTTCACATCCAGCATCTCCTTGTGACAGACACTAGCACTGCAAAGCTGAAAAAAAGCAGCTAGTTTTCCTTCCACACACTTTAAAATTATGTGGTCACCTCCCTGCCAGGACTAGATGGGATTTAGTGAGCATCCACAAGTCCTGCTTTAGAAACTCACATGACAAATAAAACTAGCAAGAGTCCTATTCATAGGCATGGAAAAATAAGTAATTTGTCCCTTTTTAATTGAAAAATGTAAAAAGGACTTCAGCTTTAAATAAGACATTTTGTACAAAGCTTGAGCACAAAAAAGTGAACACCAACGTGTCGTCATGTAAACACCACAAATGTTACTCATTTGTTCAGTAACGCACAGAACAGCGTGCGAGTTCCCTTTCCAGTGGGTGAGATTTCTGTAGCTGTTCCCCTCCCCTCAGACCTTACTGGAATACAGGAAACCCAGAAGCTTTGGAACATTTACAAGCTACAGTAGTCAGGATACATTGTGACTAAAGGATATTTTTTGTTTTGTTTTTTCTTTAAGGGGTTGGTCATTTAAATATACAGAAGTACAATAATCTCACAGGTAAATGAATGGCAGCTTGGATTAGAAAAAGCACCAAAATATTTAATATACATCTGGCACAAAATTCACAAGAAGTCAGTAATGGACAAACCAATGCTTTGCTTATAAGAAAAGAAAAATCTCAGACTGTACTTAATGCTCTTCTTCCAAAAGGGATACAACAAAAACATTGCACTCAGGATTGCTATCAAGTAAAGACAACCTTCTTTTCAATCCCTACTTGCATTGTGCCTTAGATTGCACATTCCATAAGATGCTGTTTCCATTCTGTTCCAGACATCAATGGTGAAAAAATGTAAGAAAAGTAACTGTAAAACTACAAACCAATTCAGTAGACTGGGATTCAGTAGATGCATTGCCCTGAAATTTTCCCAATTTTCCTCTAGATCAGGTTTCAAATTTGGCTGCATCCCCTTGAAATAAAGATCCTACATGAAACAGAATTTACTCCAGCTGTTTTCAAGCATTACGTTTACACAGCACTTCTGATACTGCTGTCCCAAAGAGGAACCACGGGGCTGCTCTGTGACGTGCAGCACATTCATCATTTCCCAGAGTGAGCAAACTGGCTCATACAGGGTTATCTCCTGGGTAAGTCTGAAAAGGCAAAACACCCCTGGGCACAAAGAACAGCAGATGTGACCCTGCCCACCCATGCTGGTTTACTGAGGAGCCGAGAGGCCCATCAGGGAGCTGTGCTCACCAAAGCCGTAATCCTGTTGCTTCCTACACTGCGGTACTTCTCTGGGAGCAAGCACTACCAACATGCATTCCTTCCACAGAGAGGGACTTGAGGCTGAGCTGGGGCCTCAAGATCCTCAGGAAAGAAACAAGGCTGCACCAACCAGCACTCCCAGGCTGACCCTTCTCCCCACAGCCCATCAAGGCCTTGTGGTTGCTTCATGCCCTCAAGACCAGCCAGTGCAAACCCCAACAGCGCTGGCCCAGGACAGAATCCTGCCAGTCCCATCCACGGCTCCTGGCACTTGAGTTACTCAACAACTTACAGCACGAGGCCCTCCAACCCTCCTGCCAGCCCATCTCTTTTTTAAAGACTATTTCAAACTTACAGATAAGAAAGCAAGTGTATTTTTAAATAACTTTGTTTGGCATGACTTAAAAAGTCACAACTTCCAAATATGGAGCACTAATCTGTAAAGTCCTCGAATGTGTAACACACATGGGAGTAGCAGCCAGCCTTCAGCTCCACTGATCCTCTGTGCAGGTTTGCCACCTCTGGTCACACAATCTTCACTCTCACAGGCCCAGAGAAGAGCAAGAGTCAGCAGTTGCAACTGCATAAAATGGCAACATTCAAGTAAACACACTGCTTCAACAGTAGGCAACCTTTAGTCCAGGTATAATTTACAGGGGGGGAAAAAGAAACACTTCACAGCACAAACACTGGAGATGGACTTTTTTTTCCTGTGTGAGAAATGACACAATATCCAAAAAGGGCTTATCTGAAGAGTGCAATTATGCAAAGATAGAAACTTATTAAAAATTAAACAAAAAACAGTATTACCTACAGAACCTGTTGGATTTTCAAAGACTGAGGACTGCAATAGTAGCAAGGAACCGCTGCAATGTCAGTGATTTAAGGCAAGCTGTTAGGACAAGAACGTACATGCTCTTTTTACCTATTGTCTCACATCCCCCTGGTTCTCTTGAAATACGTGCCTGTCCTGATAGTGCAAGAGGTCACACCCCAAAACCAGTCCTCACACTGGAAGAATCCTGCAGCAGCAGCAACTGCTGCCACATCACACCATGGGGGATTTGCTGTGACAGCCGTGTTGCAGTTTGCTTTGGGGGAGGAAAGGAAGGACACAGAAGTGTTGCTAGAACGCCCCCCAATGCATTAATGAACACAGCTGAGCACCAAAGCCACTCTGGCATCACCAGTTCTCTTGAGAACACTCCAGCTTTACTCAAGCACAAGGGTTTTATCCCAAGCAGGATTCTGACCTCAGGGACAAAAAGGATGCGTGTAGCCTTTGCACTATTGCAGGTCCCATCTTTGCTGGGTGGTTGCAAGTCCAGTCCAACATGGAACAAAACACAGTATTTCTGATTAAAAGAAAAATACACTCATGGCACTGCATCAGGTGGGTTCCTAAAGCTTTTCAAGGGCAAATGAAAAGGCTGATGGCTCCCTCTTGGGGAGCAGCTGCTCCATCTTCAACTCACTATCAGTACAGGCAGCCTGACCAGGGAGGAGGATGTGTGGTGGCAGAAGCCCTGAGCCACAGGCCACGTAGCTCTGCTCGGTCGCTCTATTGCACTCCAAAAGTAGCACCCGAGAGGGACCAACTCTGGTTTGCAGCTTGACCCGGCCCCCTTCCAAAGGGTCCTTTGCATACAGGTTAAACACAGGATACCAAAAACTATGGCAAATAGATAATACTTAACTTGGGTCAATTAAAAAAAATAGATTACTCATCCAGGCATAAAATCCTGGGACCAAAGGATGGTAGCCTTAAACTATTCAAGTCTAAGAACAAGAGGTAGAGATACCTACGTACTTCATGGTGAAGGAGTTACAGCCTTCTTTGTCCTACAATCTCATTAATTTCACTTCAATAAAACCAAATTTTCACACAATAAAACCAAAGGTTCGATCTTCAATAGTCCAGAGAGAAAATGTTAACACTGGTGGGTTTGTTTGCACACAACAAAATTTAAGCAGACACTTTGCTTTAATACTTAGTTGAAAAAAATGTTTTTCTCCATATTGAAGCACTACCCTGAAGAATTTTGAGTTTCAGGTTAAGCATCTTCCTTTTTAATATGAAAGGCTAAATTTACATGCACACACTTTGAGCAGAGTGGGCTCAAGGGAAGAACTGGGTGCCCAATTCACTGAAGACCTTCTAAAAAAAGGATCACACTGCAGAACACAAGGCTGCAAGACCCAGAAACTCACAATGACTATTATTTACCAAAGAATGGGAATGATGTAACCTCAGCCAACAAACTGTATCACAACTGAGGTGGCTATTAACTACATGGTGTTTCTTTAACTTTGTTGGGCTATTTTTGGAAACAAGGCTTATGTTGACAGTGTCACAAAAAGTCTAAGGTCACTGGTCAGTGCATAGGCCTGGGAACCACGGGTGACAGGCTAGTCCTGGATCCACGGGTTCTTCAGGCTCTGATGGACACACAGAGAGCCAAATAAAAGTCACCCAGTAAAGCTGCTGCTGCCCCCCAGCACTGTCCACCAGAGGAGGGGCTGCACCCTCTGCCACCAACCTGAGCCTCTCTGTCCTCAGCAGAGCAGCCTGAACTCACTTCATGCTCTGAACTGTGCTTGGCTGAGAACTGTCCTGGCTCAGAGCTGATCCAGATGTGCCAGGCCAGCCCGGGGGAGCAGCTCTCACAGTCCCCACTGCCACAGCTGCTTCTGGGCCACCTGCCAGACCTGTGGTCCTTTTACTAGGATTGCACAGTACTAAAAAGCTGTAATTCTCCATGTAGAATAGCACCAGCAGCAAATAAACTCACAATTTGGTGTTCAAGTCCAACTCATTGCCTCGGTCATGTTTATGGCCAGCTATGGGCAGGATCTTTCAAATCCTTACTTGAATCAATAGATAGGCTTTGACCTCAGAAATGCACCCACACAAGTAAAAATTAGCACAATTAAGCCTCCAGTTGATCTGGAAGCCAAATCTTAAAGGTGTTGCAAGCTATTATATGGTGTAGGTTGTCAGTGTTTTATTACTAGGGGCTAAAGCTTACAGGAGTTGTATTTCTTTGCATATAAGAGAAGGCAGTAAAATGCCATAGACTGTGGATTCAGACCAGTTTTCCAGTATATTACTCCAACTATCTATATAGTTATCTATAGTTATTTATCCCAAGTTGCAGCAGATTGACTACATGCATAAAGTTTCCTAATGCATAATCTAATTTTTTTTTTTAAAAAAAAATAAACAGTTGCAATGGTTTCAAGGATTTCATCAGCATCATTGCTCACTTACAGTCCTGTGCCCTGCACAATGAAGAATTAAATTATATAAAAATGAAGAGTGAATGTATTTGGCCTGTTCCACAGATATTCACAGTTTAACCATTAAACAAGCATATTTTCAGAGGCTCCAATATTATTAAAGGCTTGTCAGAGACACACACAAACCCTGCTCCCTCACCCCAGCATTACAAAGTCTGGGCAGTCTTGTTTGGGACCACAAAATCATCAGGCAATCCAAGAGAAGGTCTGACAGCCCCGCTCACTGCCAGCACTACTGAACAGCTGAACCTTCAGCTCCTGCTTCAGGACTTTAAAACTGACACAGGTCTGGTTTGCATTCTGTAAATGGTAATTAAATTAGGCTAAAAATAAGTGTTACTTTGCTAGATAGATAATTTGGCAGCTTTTGCAAGTACCCAACCCAGTGGGTGGAGTTGCTCCTGTCTGGCTGGAAGTGGCAGAACAAGAGCAGGGCTGTCCCCCAAACTGAACACGTGGGACCTCAGCCACTGGTGATGGTATGTCCTTCCCCCAACAGGAAACCAGATTTTCCCTTCCTATGTGATCACCTCTGCCTTTAAAAAGAAGCTGTATTACATCAGATACATTAAAATGGCTGAGCCTTATGCACTACAGGTTGATTTCCTCACTGCTGTCCACATTCCATCCACAACATAAACACCTTCCTTAAAGAGCTCTCTCCCTCATCGTTTGCAGCTGCTGCATGCTACAGTGTAAATCAGAAGCTGCCATGAGCTGGTTATGCACTGGCTACCCATTTGAATAGTTACTCTTCACATTCTGGACATTTCTAATTTCCTTTAGGGGATTAAAAAATAAGTGATGAACAAAGCATTTAATAGCTGAATGAATGTAGAGTCTCAAGCTTACAAATACAGTCTTCATTTACTATCAAATCAGTCTCCATTTGGAACTTTTCCTACCAAAGCAGCCTCTGTTGGGGAATTTATTTTAGTCTTTTAAAAATAACAGCATCAGCAAAAGTCTCACCATAAATTCAACAATTCTAGCACGAGTGCTTTGGCCTGCTTTGCTCATAAAATCAGAGTAAGGTTTTGCTGCCAAACACTTTTGTGCCACAGAAAGTTAGAGAAGCAAGGACAAAGCTTTGGGTGTATTTACCCATGAAACAGCAACTTCAGGGCTCTCCTGCAAAGGGACAGATTCAGCTCTGTCTAAAAAAAAAACACATTTGTTTTCCACAGCTTGTCTTCCAGCAAGAGCAGCATGGACCAAATTCTCCTTTTATTAGATGAAAGAGATGCTATCTGTGGCTTGTGGGTTTGTTTTTAAACAGTTTGCATTACCCACATTTCATTAGTGATTTATGACCTCCAAGTCAAGCTATTGCAGGGCTGCACACCAGCAAAGCCAGTCCCAGAATTCAGGCAGATCCTACTCTTCTCTCTCCTAACCACTGTGGGGCACAGCAGACGTGCAAAGCATGACACCCTGGACCTGGTGACAAGCTCAACACTTAAAACCTGTTTCCCTTTAGCTTTAAAACCCTTATATCACAAAAACCATTAGATGCTATGGATGACTGTCCAGGCTTTTTTTTTGTTTTGTTTTGTTTTGCAGCTGAAGTTGGTTTATGATCCTGAAATGCATCTCTGAAAATAAAAGGTGTGTAACAGAAGTATATCAAATTCATTAAGCCAGCACTTGGCTATACAGAAAGCCTTGGCAATCAATCCTTTTACCAAAAGGTGTAAAAAAGTTGACATACTAAAATTAAAAAAGGTAGCATCAATAACCAAAAAAGTTTCAACCAGTGTTAATAAAACTCCCTTTAAGTCACAACAATTTCAACAGGCAAATAGTCCCAATACAGGCATTGTAAAATAATAAATTGACTTCTATCCAAATATTATCAAATCAGTCTAAAAATGACTCATCTACACTGTTGTCATTAAGAACACATTAAGAATTCACTTTGTCATCAGATGCCAATATTGTTGCTCCCAAAAGTGTGGAGTATTAACTGCAATTTAGCAATTAAACATATGCTTTAAAAAATTGGTTTGTCAATATTAATGCAAAAGATAGTTCCTTACATAGAAGTACTGTGCTTGCCAGACAAGTAAGGTAATACTTTAGGTATAAATCAAACAAATTAAAGCAGAATTATACCACAGTTTTCCTTGAAGACTTAGGATTTGTGTGTTGCTTCTGTCAATGTTTAGCAAACTTAAGAAGCAGAACCTTTGGTTCTTTTAGTCAAGTAAAAATATTCTCATGTAACCACAAAAATACAACTTCCAGAGAAAATGGAAGTCCATCAACAAGTCCACTTTCAATAAAACTGAGGTAGTACTGCTCTTTTATTATGTGAATGTGTAAAGAGATTTAGATACAAATCGTCATCTACCACTCAGTTGACTGACAGGTACAGTAATTTTATAAAACAATCCCAACATTTAGTTTGAAAGTCCAAAAAAGGAATGATCTGGACTCATTCACTAGGAGTTAGCTCAAAATGGGAATTAGCCGTATTACAAAAAGCTGTTGCTTATGTTGGTTTTTAGAGCCTTATTACCCAGGATTAATGCATTTATAGTTAACACTGCTGTTCATCTTGGTATAAAACCTTAAAATTATTACAGCCTAAAATTTCAACAATGTAAACAGCACTACACACAGTACAGACCTGCCCTGACAGATGTAGTATGAAAAACTTAATCTGGCACTGTATAATTTAGCAATGTTAATTTAACCTAACTAAAAAGATCTACATTGTGCAAGAAGTATCAGACTTATTTATACTAATCTGAAGTCTTAAAAAAGAAAAAAAAAAGGAAAAAAAAAAAAAAAAAAAGAAAAGCTTAACTTGTAGCCAGGGCCAAATATTTCAGGGCAAGAGTAAAAGGAATAACCAAAATTAAGAAAGTGCCTAAAACATGATACAGCATTTTAGAGCCCTTTCAAAGACAAGGCAGAAAAAGGTGTAAAGTAGAAAAATCTGGAGCCTCGGTAATTTCCAGAAACATCCAGAGTTTACATTTCGTGAAGGGCAACAAGTTGCTTTTGTCACTGCTGCTTCACCACCGCTAAGTCTGTTCATCCACACACAGGCCCTCTGTGTCCGAAGACAGAATACATTTGGTTTCCTCTTCCTTTTTCCTTCGCTCCATTTCCCACTCCACAAAGGTATCAAAGAGACTCGGCCAGGCCTCGTCCTCGCTGTAGTTGCTAAGGTCCGGTCCAATCACCTGAGTAAAATTTAGAAACATGTTCCATGTGTCCCGGGAGATTCCCTTGATTCCTGAGGGGTTCTTGATTAGGAAGTGTAACCACTGGTCCAAAATAGGGGGCTTGTTTTGGGTGAAGACTAATTTCCAAAGGGCAATGGCTATTTCCCGATGTAGCGACCTCTGTCCTTCTTCAGAGTCCAGGCCAAACTGGAAAGTGAAACGATAGAGATCCTTGAATTTATCCTCCTGCTTGGCTTCGTTTAGGAGGCTGGGGAACCTTGCACAAATGCCATCAATGCTGTCTGCGTTTATTGCCTTGCAGCCTTCAAAAAACTCCTTCCTGTCAAGCAAGAGAAGAGAAATGAAAGTGAGCCCTTCCCACCGACCCTGCATGCCAAACACGTCCCGTCTCTGTTCAGCTACATCGAACTGAAGAGGATCATCTGGACAAGACAAGGTATACTCTCGCTCAGCACCAGCAGCACAAAGATTTTGGCAACAAAAGCTACTGCAAAGACAGTTTCAAGGCATTCCTTAAAGCCTTGAGAACCACACACAAGCCCCAGGTCTGCTGGGGCACTGTTAGCATTTGAAGATTCTGCTCTCTGGCTTTTCTGGACATCTCCACATCCTGGAATGCCTTTCACATTAAAAACTGAATCTAATTTACCACAGAAGAAATTCTGAATGTTTGAAACTAACATATTTACCCCAACTTGTTTCAATATTGCCCATGTCTGAATGCCCATGCTCTAGGTGAGCTGTTTGCAAGGGACAGAGCAGTTCAGTTCTGCTTTTGCTATGGTTTTTGGTCACTCTTCCAGCCTGCAAAAGCAAAGGGGAGCCACTGGTGTCAGTCAGCAAGGCACTGATGAAAGCATGGAAAGGAGCACAGCTTCCCAGGGGCTGCAGCACAATGTATGGACACTGCTCCAAGCACCAGCCCTATACCAAGTGGCCAAGTGGGACACCTTGAGCTCCAGTTTCTCTGATGCTTGGGAGCAGGTGTTATAGCCAGCCAGGAGAGCCAGCAGGCTGACACAGGATGGGCTGGAGGGAAGACAAGAGATGGAGCAGCACTCTGGAGAACAGACCATGATGGAAGAAGTCCATCAGCACCTGTACCCTGGAGCATGCCCGTCAACAAATACAACCTCTCACCACTAGATTTGTCCTCTCCAAGGAAATTAAAACCATGTTAATAATACTTATGGTAGTTGTGCACAATCACAGACACTACTTACAATTCCTTTACCATCTTAGCAAATACCTGTGCCGTCAGCCTCCAGTAAATCCACATTTGCATTCCAGAGTAACTCATCCTTTTGACACACACCCACAGCCACAAAGACTCAGAAGATACTGTTCAGTGCACAGCAGAGGCTTGGGTCAAGGCTCTGAACACCAAAGTAATTTTCAAAGTTATAAGCTCAGTAAAAATAGGCAGCATTACTCAAACCAATCTAGATAGACCAAAAAAATAAGAAATTCCTTCTCTTCCTGCAAGTCCTTGTAGGCAGTCTTCACTTGCTCTTACCTGGACATTGCTAATCAAGCTGGGGTAGGCTGCTGCAATTTGGGCTTGCCTGTTGGCTTTGTGGGGGGAGTTTTAGCCATTCCATTGTTTCCTGTAGCATCACACAGGCTGTCAGCCTGCTGACTGAGCCCCTTGTCCAGAAGGGCACACAGCACGTTGAATAGCAATCATTTGTCAGCTAGTATGAAACAGCTACCGGTGTCAAAAGCCACACATTTCCTTCCCTCTCTATGCTTTAACAGGATTACTCTTGGAAAAAGACATTAACTGTAACACTGGTTGGACAGGAACAATTCTTTCATTCTTTCACACACTGTTAACAGAGTTAGTAGCAATTACTAAAGAATCTCACACTACTTTAAAGGAAAAATTAATTTCACTGCCCAACTTCATCACCAAGATAATGCTGGGTACAGTAAATTGCTTTTGGTAAATCAAGAATAAATTAATATCTACAGAATCTCACTATATTGTTCATCACTAGCAGCATAATGGCCAAAACCACATCTTCTGAAATCCAGCGTGAGGGGAAGGGGAAAAGAAGACAATACAAAGCTTACCTTCCGCAGTGGTAGGAATTAATTTGATCAAAATGCAAGTGTTAGAAGAAATAAGTAAGTGAAGCTAATGAGGCTGTCTCTCCAACATACTGCTGACAGGATATACTTTAACATATGAAAATAATTACAAGTTCTACAAGAACTAACCTTGTAAATTTGCACATGGTAGCAGCCTGGAATTTCCAAGCCAAAACTAGTACTTTAAATTCAGTGGGATCAACACAGAGGTCATTGCAAAATCGTTCCATTCCTTCTTCCAGTATGGCATCTTCCCGCTCGTCCTTATACCTCCTGAATAACTCCCCAATCCTTTGAAGAGAAGATTCCTCTGCACTGCAAACAGAGTCTTTCTTTGTATCTCCAGAAAATGTCGGAGGCTGACTGGACTCTACAGCAGCGTCTGTTTTCTTTGTCCCATTCACAAGAATGTCTCCTGAAGCCTTCCCGCAAGCAGAGCCATGGTCATCTTTGTGGACTGCACTTCTCTTGCTGTGGGACTTGCTGCCAGATTCTCTTTCCCCATTTTTGCTGCCAAGCGTAGAAGAAGGGTTCTTGCACTTGGTGACACACTGGCCCATGATGTTCAAGCCCAGCTCCTAGCGTGGTCCCCCTGCCCTTGGACACCCTCGCAGCTGCTCTTCAACACATCTCACCATGCCATTAGCAGCACTCAGCTAACCTGAAAAACAGTTTTATAGTCAAACTGCTGTCTCTCTATAAAGAATATTTGAAGTATTAAATGTGGGATAACATTTGCCATTAAGTAACCGACTCCAGGATATTTAAGCTTTGCATACTGAAAAGGAGCAGTGTACACAAGGCTGGAAAATGCCATAAATTTCAGGCAATTTCAGGTTGTTTTACCTAGAAATCAGTGCAGCTCACTCAGTGGCTACACTATACTAACGGGTCCTAATAAAGGAAATTCCTAAAATTCTTACTGCAGCATAGGTTACAAAGAGGTTGATTCATGTACAGGCTTCATCATGACAGAGTACTCTAACCCAGAAATATCTTAAGGGAAATGGTTTTTAAAAGCATACCCACATATATATAGAATAGACACTGAACAACGCAGGGAAAGGAGGAGAGGGACACTGATGGCACAACCTGGCAGAGACCTAAGCATTGGATCTAGATTGTACCTTCAGCAAATCAGCAAAGGGGTTTCTCAGGGATGAGGGGAGGAAGGGGCTGGGTTTGGGAAGGAGGCTGGTTTTGGGGAGGAGGAAAGAGTGAAAGTTGTGTATTTGTTTTTAAACAGTTTGGAATCTAGGTTTTGTATTTAAAACATACACAGAATGTGTTTACAGAAAGGAGGCAACACTTCTTATGCAAGAGGGTATTCAGAAATTGTTCACTGTTTCAAGTGGGCTCCTCCCTTCAGGTAAGGAGACAGACAGGGGAGGGGGCCTTCTTAATGAAACTTCTTTAGACAGACACACATGCAGATAAGAAGTAGTAATTCCAGTTCAGAGGCTTTTTTTTTTTTAATAAAAACTAAAATGCCAAAATTATTTCATCATACTCTCTTTTTATAAATCACAAAGCCCTGCATATTTGGAAAACATATTCTACCCACAGGAAAGGCTTCTCCAATTTTCACTGTTAGAACCAAGCTAACACTCTGACACTGCCCTATCAGCCACACCAAGGACAGTCTGTTTCTCAGAAATGTCAGCTCCAAGAAAGCAATTGCTTATCATAGTCCTCCTTTACCCACTTGTTTGCATTTCACCTCTGTTGTCAGTTAGGCAAAAGCTTCAGACATAAAAATTGTGTCTGCCTTGACTTTGTGTACAGCTTCCAGTTTAGAATTGGAACAAGCAAGAAGAGAGATAAAAAATTTAAAATTAAGAAATTCAACAGCTCTCATGTCAGTTTTACTGTATTCTTTCTTGGGCAAAGCTTTATTGAGACTGAAGGCCTCTTTTAAGCTGTAAACCAACAGCAGCAATGAGAACAGATGAATTCTCAGATACTAGGATTACAAAAATAAATCTTCTCTCAGCCATTGTAACTGTTTGGACAAAACAGCACGTGTGCAGCTTCATGAGCAAAATATTTTGCCAGTGGAACTACAACAGTCAAGATATGCTGGTTTTGACTACCTGGCTTCCCTTTCTCTCCCCAGTCCTTTTTCTTAAGCACATAACCCACACATGAAACTAGCAAATACCTATTTTTTAAGCAGCCAAAGGAACAAAGGTATTATATATTCTTTCATCACAATGCTTTAAAGATTAACTTTGCACCATCATTTTTATAGGCAAGCAAAGTTTGATTTAATGTATTCAAGAAATTCTCAACAATTTGTATTAGAAAGGATTTATAAAAATATGCTTGTCAATATAAATGATCCATGAGACAATTTCACTGGTCCTTAGTACTTCACAGCTCTGTGAGTTGCAAAGCACAGCCTGGCACTGATTTCTGTGCTGCCAGGTGCCTGAGCAACATCATCCTCTCCAGTGTACACCAGTCATTATTTCATTACACCAAAACAAACAGGATATTAGTAGGCAGTGTAAAAACTGCTTCGTGATTAACTCCCACACACCAGCTTTCCTTCCCCCCCCCCTCAATCTTTAAATTAATCCAAATTCAAATGTTCAATCTACACTAATTCTTGTCCTTCCATCAGTTTCTCAGAGGCAGCTAGCACTAGACTGGACAAATTTTTCTTAAGGGAGAGAAGAATGAAGCTAAAAGAACAGAATAAAAAAATCCTGAGTACAGACCAGTATTAGAGTTTAAAGCAGAGTGTAGGTAGTATAGAAAACTTTCTGCTCAAAGATGTAACAGCAGTTATTAGCTATTGATGATTTGGAACATCTTTTCCCTGTGGAGGAAGCTTAAGAACAGCTGCCTATTGGTGAACAGTACTTTCCTCTAAACTAGTCTAATCACACACATCGTAATTTACATATTAATCCAATTCACTTGAGGAATCCCAATTTGAAGTTTTTTTTTAAAAAAAGGAAGTTTGCAAGACTGACATGCTATGTCCATAATTTTCCTAATAAAAATGACTCATGCTGTCATGCTTCCTAAGCAACAGCTTGTATTAATGATGATAACAATCTAATGTTCAGGTTTCCAAAGTGACATCACCAATGTGATGAAACCGATGGGTTTTAAAGTCATTTGCTGTCACAAAAAGAGTACTATAATACACAGAGGGAAGATCTGCCAGCATTATTAGACACCTGTATGTAAGGAGGTGTCTCTTTTTCTTTTGAAAACCAGCAGTTTTCAAAAACAAGCAAGCCCAGTAGCATCAAGCCTTAGTGAGCAAGTTATCCACCTCCCTCACATCGTACCCCTCTAACAAACACATTTTCTGTACTCCTACTTGCCTTACGAAGAGCTGAATGCTGCTCCTGAACAGCCACTGCCTGGGCACTGCTCCTCCCTGCAGTAACAGAGTTCTTCTTTCCTCCTCTCTGCCAAGGAGCTTTTCAGAGCACAATCCTACTCCTTATGAACAAACACTAGAAGATACTGGTGTACAGTTGCTGCAATTCCTCACTTTTCTTCTACATGAAACTTGATGCCATGTGCCAGATCCTTAGAAGCATTCTACCCCAAAAATAGCAAAACCAGCTTGGAAAAAAAAAAAAAAAAATCCAGACTGCATCCGCTGGCAGCTTGTGCATGTATCTGGTTTTGTAAGAGAGAAGTCTTTTGGCACTCCATCAGTTACCCTTTTGTAAATTGCCTTTGCTGAGCTGGATCCACTTCACTAACTAGTCACCTCCGCTTCCTACGTGACTCAGGTTTCAAGGCATGAAAGGAACAAGAGCCTTGGAAGGAGATAGAAACAAGTGGGAGAAGCCGGCCCTTTTGTTAAGGAAGGCTGGAGAGAGGATCTAATTGCAGCATCAGGAGCTGCAGTGAAGCCAGAGCTCAAGGAGTGGGAGAGAGCACCCTCAGGAAGGTGAACAGAGCTGTGTGTTTGGCTGCAGAGCAAAGCCAGTATCCCAGAGCACAAGGAGCTGCAGAGAGATTTCTCCCAGCTGGATCAAGATCTATGGGTAGAAAGTTCTCGTGTACCCAAAGGTTACGCTGGATTAGTGGCAAAGCATCAATTCCCAAAAGGATCAGTTCCCAAGAGCAAAATTACTAAGAGGCTTGTACAGCATAAAAGCAAGACATAAAAGGCAGCAGTGACCACTACTTTTGCCATTCTACTAAAAAGGATCAAAATTCAGGGCTAAGGTTGGAATGTGCTCAGCGCTGCAGGATGCAGTGCTCCCAAAGAAGTCTATTACTCAGAAAAGTATTGAGCAATGATCTCCAGTACATATGAATCACCAAGATGCCCATGAGGCCATCTTCCTCTTGCAAAGTAGAGATCCACAATGACATTTTCTGCACCTTTCTAGAAAGGAGTCGGCAGCTGGGAACACAGGAAGATGAGTGCTGGTGAATACAACCAGCTAAAGGAAAGTCACCCTCTAAGAACAAAGGATGTGCAGAGCCATATGGCCCCACACATTAAATGAAAACCTAGAGAAGATTACAATGGCCTTGGCTAATGGCTTGATGGGGCTTTTCGATTTGGTGGGGGTTTTGTGCAGGACTTTTTTCAAAGTGCTGTAAGGAATTTGCAGCATTCTTCCTCCATTTTCAAGTGACCAGATCACACATAACCCAAAATTTGAAGGGAACAAAACAAAGTGACTCAGTAGTAACTCTCAATCATACAAGCACACCGTGGCACAATTGAAAACAGCAGCAATGAAATGGGGGCGGGGGGGAACTGGCAGGAAGAGAGAAGATGCAAAGGAGATATTTAAGTAACCCTGTATTTTTCTATAATGACTGATGTTATTGTAGTAATAGAAATTACTGGATATGTCCAGAGACTAACAAGCAAGACAAGCATTATGCTGGTTAATAAAGTGTTGCATCAGAAGGTATTTATAATGAGTTTCAAAACACAGAAAGTATCAAGAGAGTAGAGGAAAAAACTTTCCATACATTCAAGAAGATCTCAAAGACAAATTTAGGAAATCTCATAACAAAAGGGGAGACAGCTCAGCCAGGCATTAAATCCCTTTTCAAGTACCACTTCACCAGCTAAAGCAAAGACAACGTAACTAGAGCTTAACTAAGCCTCAACCCAGCATCAGCTTATCACAAACACTTGAGCATAGTCTAAGAATTTTACAGAATTTCACTACACATTATCTACCTTTTAATGGACATGGGATACATGACTTTAAAAACAGCTGAGAGTAGGGAACAGTATCATGGATACCCTGCCTGCTTCCAACTGAACAGATACACAGAGCTTCCCATTGGGGAGGCAGGAGAGGATCACTGCCACTGCTGAAGCAGAAACAATTGCTGCTCTAACAATTGTGCTGGACAAGTGATCTTGTAAGTAAACATCTAATACTTACATAGTTTCAGCTACACAGGGAATCATTCCAGTAGCTTCACAGCTTCCTTTAAGCTCCCTGGGTTCCACATAGAATGCTGGAAGACAAAAGACCACACAAATCTTTACATTTAGAAGAGGCTATGAAAACCATGCAGGGCACCAAATCATTGAGAAACAACTGTGTATTTAATAAAACCCTTTAGAGCCAAACTCCATTTGTTCAAAGAGTCATTTTATAAAAAACTACTTCACTTTTTTGACTTACAGAGTAGCATTAACACCATTAACTCTGCATTGTCATATAAACCTAAGAACAGGTACTGAAAACAACAGACAAATTCAAATGTTTGTTAGGAGTAAATACACACTTCCGGATACTTTCATGGCTTTCAGCATGGGAGAGTTAATTCCTCATTTCATGCACTCAAAGCAAAGCAGAGGACATGCTATCACTGTCACTGCATGTTAGCTGAGCACTGTTTAATCTGTGAATGCCAGACAGCTGCTACCTAGCAAAGCATAATTTGGGTCTGGAGAGTAATTCTCTTTTTTCATTCTCTAGCACATTCTTTTCCATGTTTGTTTTCCCATGTTCAGTCAAGCTGGCTCAACTTTGCTTCTCTTAAATTCACAGCTCTGCTGTATGACTAGGAACCTCTGAAGAGAAGAAGACAGATGAAGGTATGTCTGGTTTGTATAGCAAGAGCTGCAACTGCATCCCCTAGTCAACACACCTCTGTATCTGATCTAGTAGAAAAACACAACAAACAAGAAATCTCTGGCAAGGCTCCCCTGCTCTACCATACTAACAGAAACACTAAAACATCTCGTTTTTACAGCTCTTAGTGCATCTAGGAAGCAGACAGGTGATCAAAAGCTGCCTTGCTGCATACTTACCTTTTACATGAGATTTACTTCTTAGGAAACAAGCAGGAGCATTAGCTTGTTCACAGCTTCCTTCAGCAGAAAGAGGGGGGTGAATGTAGAGAGACAACCATGAAATAAGGTCTTGTTACACATGCCAATCTTCACATGAGTTCGCCCCAAACCTGAATCCTATATGTGGATTAGGAAAATTTGTCTGACACATAAAACCTAGTTCAGACCAAAGCTGTAGATAGAGCTTAAAAGCCCCAAACATTTCAAAATGCCTGGAAACTCTGGAGTGATACTTTCACTCATATACAGACACAGAGCAAAAATATACACTGAATCATTTTTAGGCATTCACTGTTGAGATGGAGACCAAAAAGTCTACTTCACACTGGGTTTATATACTCTGCTCCCAAACCTCATCTTCCACACAACTAACCACCCTTTTTCCCTCCTCCATGGCTTCACAGCTCTTTTAGCAGACACTCCAGTGGGTGCACAGCCACCAGGCAGCTTAACGTGCAGGGAAGCAGACAAGTGTATGACTCCCTCACAGTGGAAGTACTAGCTTGAATTTCTTCCTATCTGACCATAGCATCCCATGAATTTCAAGAATTTAAGACAAAGTAACATCTGGCTCATCTATGTTAATTTGTCTTGGCCTCCTGAATCTAAATAATTCCTTTTATAAATCACCAGGGAAGAACACAGGGTGCTGGTGCAGCCTCATTTCCCAGGAACCTGTTAAAACATCTTACAGTTCACATTTTGAAAAATCATTGTCATGGCAACTTTTTGCAATAATCTACTTTTCAAACATATTTGTATTTCTTTTGAAAAGATCTATGATCCCATGATCCACTGAATCTACATTTCCAGTTGGCTTACTGCATGTACTGGAAGCAAACACTTACTTCAAGTTCAAAAGAAGCTGAATCTGATGGAAATCAGCCCTACCCAGCAAAAGCCAAACTTTTTCAGGTTGTTTGAAGTAATTTCCATGTTGGCTGACCTATACACACATGCACACTGACTGGAGCCAGAAATTTGAACATGTTAGAACCTACAGCTACAATTCTTCCCTTTCCTTTATATTTCTGTTCTTCCAAGTTGTCCATTTAACCTTTTTAAAAATTTTAATGTAGTAGCATGTGCAACCTTTGACAACACAATTACAGGATATGGAACAAAAAGTTAGTATGAGTTAGCAGTTAACAGATCAAGCTCTTCAAGGCTCTGTTTAAAGGCTGTCATAGCACAGCAATGCACTGACTTAATCCTAATTCATGTACAGTGAGTGCAGCAGGGGTGGAGAGAAGCATTAGAACGTTGGTGGCAGAGGTTTTGGTTCAGTCCCTGGGCCAGAGTCACAAGGTGTAGCTGCAGGTTGTGGTCACCAACACCCCTTGCCCTGTGCTGCTGTTACAGGACAGTAACTCAGACAACACCCTGCACTGCTCATTAGCAACCCCTCAGCAACCCAAGGGGAAATAACTAACTAAATAAATAGCATGGACCCTTGGGATGATGGAGGCCTTTGTTTTGCTCACCTGCCTGTTTTTGTACCTGTGTCTTAGCCCCTGGGACTTTGCCCTCCCAAGCACTGGGCAGGAGGATCACTGCAGGCCCTCCATACCTGCAGCAGCTTTCCCAGAGGTAAGGGCAGGCAAGAGGTAAGATACCCTGTGGGGAATCAGTGAAGGATCGATGGTCTTGTTTCCCTCTTCAGCAGGCAGAAATTGAGAGGATCAGCTCTACACCTGGAAGCTTTCACTGTGCACTTCAGAGTTCTACACTACAGCACCAAGCAATTGGTGCACAAATGTTACAGCATAAACCAAACCTCAGTCAAAGCCAGCGTGTTATGGAAACTCCTTATTTCAAGTCTGAACCTGCAATGAAACTTTCTCAGCAGAAGCCCTCTGAGTGCAGCACAATGGCACATTATGGGCTCTCAGGAGCCCAGATCACACCTCACCACATCCCCAACCAAGCTCTGTGCTAGCACCTGTCTGTCACGCTGATCTGCTCCACACCACTGCTGTACAAATACGTTTATGCAAAGTTACTCAAGAGGAAGTCTAAAAGCAGGAAAGTCATGCAGCAATTAGTTAAAATGAATTATTAGTTTGTGAGGCTTCCTGCAGTTGGAGAACCTTTCAATGAATTACAGACTGTAATGGTTTTGTGGGCAGACACATGAGAAATTTACCAATCTGTTCCAAACCAAGATAAAAAAACTATTTCTGATTACCTTTGAGCTTTGGAAACAAAACAGCTTTAGAAATGTGATCAAACTGGGTAATATTTGTCTCTGCAGAACATGCCTGCATAGAGTAGAAGCTAGTTATACAGACACCTGAAAAGGCACCATGCAGAGCTCTGGCTGCCGCTTGGTAGAAGGCTACATGGCAGTCTAGGGGAAAACCAAGCCAGGCAACAGCTACGTTGGAAGCCTGAATACTTTCTCAAATGAGAAGTGGACTTCTCTGACAAAGGTCACTGGGAAGGATTTACTTTGGGAGGGAAGGCCAGGTACAAAAATTTAAAAAAAAAAAATCAAGAATAAATTCACCATATTTACAGTCCATAATGCTGGGCCAGGTCTCAGGGCCAAGAATCAGAACTATCACCAAATCTCTTCCTAGAAGAACACTCCCCACCAATCACCAGGATGCAGGCAAAAGTCTCTTTACAACACCTGAGCCTTGACCTAGTGTGCTGTCACACCAAGTGCAAACCTTACTCATCAAAGGAGATTTGTCCATTCAAGACTGGGCAGAAGAAACCTGCTTTCTGCACTCTTGAAGAGCACCCGACTCTGCATGCACTCACAGAGCCTGACACCACATTTCATGTTCAAAGTTCAACAAGTAGTCTCAAGAAAAAGTGGAACAGATGTTTCAGATCTGTAGGTCACTGTGTGCAGTTAATTGTGTAAGGCTAGCTTAAGGAAAAATGAGTAATAATGTGAAAAATGATTGGCAGAGGAAGACTAAAGCACCTTACTAGTTTTTCTTATGGAAGATACATTCCTTAAGTAGCTTTTTCAGCAGGTACAAATGCATAATCCTTGAATTCCTCCCTTCCCTTTACATTCTCTAACCACGCAATACCTTACTTAGTGATTACTTCTCATTGTTTTTCCATTTGGCCCCATTAAAAAGTTTTCAATTGTTTCCTATTATGTGCTTCATCTTACTTATATTAGGTGGGTGGAATGATTTGTTAGGATTATTGTATTTTCAAAGAACAAACCCAAGTCCGGTTAGCTAAACAGAATATAATTTTAGAAGGGTGCCTTCAGGTGCTTTTGTAATGTAAATAAATTAATGAACTAATTCATGCAGCAGCAGTACTTGTTTTGAGAAGTCTATTTAAGCTATGAGCAAGACAATAGGCAGAGGGGAAATCAAGACAGCCAAACAACAGGGCTGCTCAAGATCATGCCATCAGTTTTTAGTAAAGCTGAAACCAGAACCCAAATCAGATTCCATCCAATTCCCTACCTCATACATACACAGATATGAACAAACTCATTCATTTTGCTGTACATAATTCAACCACCTTCAAAAAACAAAGGTTCAGTCACTGAGGAATTTATCTCCATACATTTAAAAACTACCAATATTCCTCTTCTCCCTCAAGATCCTTGTCAAAGGCCATACAAGGTCCAGCACGTACAAAAAAGCAAATAATCTTCTAATGAGAGTTTGTTTTATTTCCTTCTTCATGTGCAAAGGGTTGTAAAAGAATAATCCTTCAGTATTTTTCCAAGGTACACTGTAACTTTTGCACAGTGTGACAGACTTTCAACACCTCAGTATGTATTATGAATAATTAAAGCAGCTCATGCCAGGGGAAGAGCTACCCTGTGCTGACACAACCAGTTCACATCTCTACAGCGAAACTGCAGATTATGGGACCAAAAGAAATCATAGCCCCTGGGTACCTGCATTCCACTGAAAGCATCTGAAAGTAGCTGTGCTGCAAATATTTACCTTACCCTGGCTCAATCCATCCTGCAAATTAACCTATGGAAAATTGCAATTCTCTGCAGCCAAACCAGAATAACTTTGAAAAACCACCTCGGTCTACAATCTACTTGGCAACGGAAAGAAAAACATTTACTTTTAAACTGAGCTAAGTGTGTACAGATTTTCTTCTACACCGAGTTCAGCTATCAGACTTCACCTTGGAAGTGCCTGAGGTGCCTTCAACAATTACATTCAGCAGAATATAATTCAGGTATATATCAAGTGACTCCTGTAATAATAAGATATGCTTTAAACTAATTGTGGTAAGTGAATAACGCCATATTTCTTACTGTTGTCAGCAATAAAGAAAAGACAGAAGTCAAACAAAAAAAAATAAGTCCTTCCAGCAGCTCTGGCTAACAGTCTCCCTTCTCCAGCAGAAAGCAGTTGTAAGAACAGTGACCCACACAGCACCTAACACTGAAGGGACAAGTTTAAAGACAAGAGCCAGATGACCTCACAAGATCCCTGTTGGCAGCAGATGCTCATAAAGAGTTTACAGAAGGCTCACTGGCCATCTCCATGAGTGTAACACAGTTTACAGGCTGCCAGCCAAAACAATCATTCATTGCACACAGTTGTGTAGGACCCTCAGTACCAGCTGACCACATAAATACCAGAATCATATCTAAGTTATGTACACCAAATTGTTCTAAGTGAAAGCACTGACATATGAAAGTGCCTTAAGAGTATATGCTTGGATTTTTAAACTGACTGCAGTTTCTAAAGCAGAAAATACACGCAGCCACCTGCAGAAGCCCTGATTCTCTCCCCTGATTTGCAACTTCCCTATTTCAGTGAACAACACTGAAATACAACATTTCCCAGTGTACAAAGGATACTGCAGTATTTTGATGCTAACTGTATCAGTAGCTTCAAAAGAGCTCCTTTGAATACTTGAATTTGGTCATCAGTTGTAAAAGACTCTCACCTCTCCCTGAGGAATCTGCTGGCAGCTTCAACCAATGCACTTTTTTTTTTTTTTTCCATAAATTTTCACATAATCTTGATTTCTCTTGACATCCTGTGCCCCACAAGACACCAGGTGTGTAGGTATCTATCCTGTGCTTCATGAGACATAATCACTAACTCCAAGCACAGGTAACTGCTAGAAGCTGGAATACATCAGACCTTGGGCACTCCAGGCCACCCATTTATATGCTGATCCAGAATACTTGATGCTTTCTGTACAGACTCGTTGGCAATGAAAATATTGAACAGTCAGCAAATTACCAAAACCAAGAGCTAGGACATTTGTGTTTGTGAGTCTATTACTAAGCTACACATGCCTCCCATAATCATAGGTCCTAAGATGATTTTCTCCCTTCTTTTCCATTTTAAAACAAAAGAGTAAGACTGACTGCATCACAAGTTCCAAAGTTGCAGGAGGAAAAGCATCACACCAAAAAAATTCAAAGAAAGAACTAAGAGCTGTCACTTTCTGCTACTACATGGATGCAAAAATAAGACTGGTATATTTTAGGAGTACATAATCCTTTTGGTTCAAAAAAACCCACTTATGTTCACTAAACAGGAAAAGTGAGACAACAAACAACTATGACTGTCTCTGGCAGTCTGACTTTGTGGGAATAACAAACTGTGACAGGAGGTCAGGAACAGCATTCTCACATTTTGCAAAGTAAGTTTTGTCTTTCACAAAACAGATGCTGTAGACAGAACAGCATTTATAACCATTCTTTCTGAGACACCAGAAGATTATACTAGCTTACTCTCCTTACTGGAATCCTGTCTCACCACCTATGCTTTTCTTGGTTTCTCTACAGTTTTCCTACTTCTGTAAAACAGTTCTTTAATACTTACATCTAAGTAGTCCCCTAACTGTCATTCTTCTACCAGCAAAACATTGTAATTAATAACCTTTAACTAAAATCCAGATTTTCTTCTTCCTTTAATATGCAGATCATCAGACTGGAGAGCTGCCCCCCATGACACATGAATAAAATGGGGACATAAATGGGTCAATTCTCAGATTGTATTTTAGGCAAGAGGCTTTGGTTCCCTATTTGCTTTGTTATGGTCAGCACTGAGATCAGAATGTAAAAGCATCACCACATTATCACACCAAAGCCACATGTGACAAGAAGAACCTCCTCATGTGACCACAAAGAACACTGGCATTTGTGCAGGAGAAATCAGAGCTCCCTTTGGTTTGCCAACCCCCCAGCTGCCTTGGGCTCTCCCGTTTGCTCACCCACATCTCATCACCAAGAGCCAAGTAGATCCACAAACCATCCACAGGGAAGGGGGAAGCCAAGGTGCCAGTGAGCAATGGGAGCACGTCTGCAAGTCTTGGATTTCCTGATCACTCCCTGGGAAGGTTTCGACCCAGATCTGTAATTACCTGACTCAAGCGAGAGTCAAAAGAAAAGGGGGGAGGAGAAAAATCACTGACTGTTTCAAAAGACACACTCGAGGCGACTTACAGTACAGAAGACACGGAGTAAATCTGCACAGACAGTTTACCTGTGTCACATGTTTACAGGGGGTAAATTGAAGTTGGCACTTTACCAGAAGGCAACATTTGCCTTGAACATTTGCCACGAAATTACCATTGTTTCAAGTCAAGTTACTATGTCATTACTGCTGGGTAACTTAAGAGTCAAGTACACAATTAATCCATGTCACCAATGCACATAGTCTGCAAAACATTACAGCCATTAATCTAGTATTTTTAAAAAGGAGGAAGGGGTAAGAGACAAAAGAACTTATTAGACTTCCAGTAACCAGAAGACAAAGCCTATTAGTCAGAGGCAAATAGAGGAAAGGAAGCCAGCAAGATAAGATGCAGACCCCTAGGGAGAAGCAGCCAAAGAGAAGGAGCCCAGCCAGGGAATTCTGATGAAACTGTTAAGGGGGTTCCCCCTTATCTTTCTGTGACTACCAAGTCCCTCGAGTGTTTACAGATTGTTCTTTCAGCCTTCCAAGAATTCTGGCTACCAATATTCAGCTCCTTCTGTATTTTTGAGGATGAAAGAAAGGACTATTTTTCTAACATCCTATCCTTCTATTTTTATAGTCTTTTCTTACTCAGAGCAGAGTTTTCCTGTTACATTCACGTACAGACCCATGTGCCTAATGGAACAATACTGTTTCTGCAATTTGCAAGTTCTTATAAACTGCCAAAACCCCATCAGGATGTATTTTATAGTGTTCCAAGGCTCTAAATTAAATTTACCAACATTTCCCTGGAACCAATAAAGAAAATCAAGTGCCTCAGTGTGGGACAGATCTGAGCAGTGCTGGGGCACTCTCACTCCTTCAAACATGCAGCCATGCATCTCTGTATCCAAGCCCTCCATGCATTCCTTTCTGCCATGAGGAAATGCAAGTACAGAAGCTGTGTCTGTCCCCTCCTTCCATCCCCCTTCCATCTACTTTATACTCCATTGCCCCTGTGTACACACCCAACACAGAGGATTTCTTCCTGTTCCTTAAGCTGAACCAAAGCAAGCAGCAGAACCAAGACCCTAACTTATCCACTCACAAATTTATCAGAACACATCTTAGAAGTCTGTCAAACTGTCTGGCAGCCCTCCTTGCTCAATATATACTTCTTCAATTAATTTCAATGAGAATCTTCCAAAAGAGTCGTTCTTGGTTTTCTCTCAAAGACACTCCTTGATCTGATTGTCTTTTTTCAACATAGTTCATGCTAAATGGAAGCAAGATGTAATTATTAATGAATTTCCAAGATCAACAAATTATAAGAACTACTGACAAAATCATTGAGAATTTGCTATGAACACAACAACATTCAACTTTAAAATAAAGCAAGAATCTGGGCAGAAAAGGCACTTAACACAGCCTTGAAGATCCTGATTACATGAGCTGATTACAACTCATACTGCAGGCTGTCAGTCTCACAAAGAAAGCAGCCAAGTAGTACCAAAGCTGTAAGTTCCCCTGTTATTAGTTGTATTACTTTTTTTTTTTTAAGAATTACAGTATTCATGCCTACATACAACTTGCTATTAGGAAATAATCAGAGTTTTAGAAATCATTACAAGAGCCAGTTCTTGCAGTAAGTTTGTAAAGTCAGTTGCACTCTGCAAATCTGAACTAATTCAATACAGATCACAAGCTCTCCTTTTTCTGCTGATGTGCAGAAAACCTTTGCTTCAGACTGTGAGCTGCCTGTCATGTAAAAGTGAATGTTTTCCACAGACCACCATGACATACCTGTGTAGAGGAGACTTTGAAGACAGACTACAGAACTGACAAGAACATGAGGTCAGATCTCTTTACTTTCACATGCAATCTTAACTAAGGGACTTATGTTTCCTTTTCTGAGGATTACCTTTCACCAGGGCAACATGCAGCAGTGTTCAGATGCAGTCAAGGGATACAAGTACTCAGACACTCTCTCTTCCCATTGCTGTAGCCCAAATAAAACACTAATACTGTAGCTACACACTACCGGTTTAACAAAGAGGTTTTTAAACGTGCAAGAATTTGTTTAGATAATGTCTTTTGGTCAACTGTTCTCTCAAAAAAATACACCTGCCAGTGTAAAAAAAGACCCTGCCAGTGAGGCCTATAATTTTGAAAAAGGTCAGACAGTTCTGTGCTTTTTGTTTGTACAGCTATGCCCCTTTTTTTCAGAGCACTTGACTCATTACCCCTTTAAATTATGTGTCAGACACTACCATTCAGAAAAGTTACCAGCTGTGGATCAATGCTGTATTCTGACACTTGGCATCAGCCTGTTCAGTTATCAATGTAACATTTTGAAGGGCAGCATATCAGCAGTGTTAACTATTTAAAAGATAATCAATTATTCTTTCCAGCAACCACAGCACTGATAGGATAGGCATATTCTTCCAACCAATATTTGCTCGAAACACTGATTATGCAAGTTATAATTTAAGTTGTTATGAGTAGCTTATTAGTACCACCACAGCCCTAGAGAGTGATTAATGCAGATTGCAGCTTGCACAGGAAGGGTAAACACGCTCAGGGGAGGGAGGGAGAGCTGAAGCAGGAAAAAATACTGGCTGTGCGAAGGGAGTATGTTCAGATAGCGAGAACTACCTTGGAAATAAATCACTTTACAGTTTATTTCTCTTTCTCCTGAAAACACTACGAACGTTCCCGTTCAAGCGTGACACGTGAGAAGGCTGGGCACGAAGCGCACCCGAACAAAGCAGCCGCTCCCCCCGGCCCTGGGGGGCTGCGGGGCCGCCCGCAGCGACCACCGTAAGGGACGTTTTAGGAACCCGCAGACGGCACACAGCGGAACGGAAAATAACAGCAGAACCAAACCCCGGGGAGAGGCAGCACCGCCGCTCGGGGCACAGGGATGAGTGTGAGTGGGCACGGCCCGGCGGCACCGGACCCCACCGGCACCGCCCGGAGCAGCGCCCGGCCGGGACCGCCCGCGGCACGGGGGCAGCGCCTGTCCGGCAGCGGCTGTCCGGCCGCTCGCGGCGGGCTGGCCCGGGGCTGCAGGGCTGCGGCTCGGGGGGCCCTGACGTGAGGGGGAGGCGGCGGCGCGGGGCCCCCCGAGCATAACCGGCCCTGGCGGGGCTGAGGACCAGCGCGGCGGCCACGGACGAACCCCACCGCCCGCACAGTCGCCCGGGCCGTGCCGAGCCGCGCCGAGCCCCGCGCCGCCCCCGCCGCCGCTCCCCCCGCAGCCCGGGCGGACGGGAAGAGCTTCGGTCCAATTCACTCACCTCCGCGGCGCCGAGCGGCTCTGCCTCCACCGCATCACTTCCGGGCGAGCGCTCAGCTGGCGGACGCGCCGTGACGGGCCGTGACGTACCGTGACGTGACGTGCCGTGGCGTGCGAGGGGCGGTGCGCGCGACGCCGCGCGCACGGTGAGGGCAGGGAGGACGGCGGCTCGCGCCTCCCGCGCCCACCGGAGCGGGGGCACCCGGCGGGGCGGGGCCGCAGCACGACTGCACCAAGGTAAAGCGGGGAGGGGGAGAAGGCGGGCGTTCACGCAGGGAGGGCGAGGGAGGGAAGAGGCCGGAGGCGCGTGCGGTGGGCTGACACACACACCCCCCCCCCCCCTCTGCTTTGAGCGTTGGTTCCGCCCGGCTGCGGGGGCAAGGGCGCCCCGGCCACCAGGGGGCGCAAGCACGCCCCCGTCGGCAGCGCCCCCTAGTGGCCGTGCGGCTCCAGGTCAAGGGGGGCCGCAGCGCCATATTGACAGTGGCAGCGACCGTGGGGGCCCGGTATGGCCCGGTATCCCACAGCGGTCTGGGACCCACAGCGGTCTGGGACCCACAGCGTTAACTGACACACAGCACTCCAAGCCCACAGTGCTCAGGGGCCACAGCTCTCAGTGCCCATAGGAGGAGAAGGCAGCATCTGAAGCTGCACCAAGGGAGGTTTAAGTTGGACATGAGGAAGAACATCACAGAAAGGGCGATCAGACATGGGAATGGGCTGCCCTGTTTGGTGCTGGAGTCACCAACCCTGGAGATGTTAAGGAAAGACAACGTGGTCTGGTTGACAAGGGGGTGTTTGGTCACAGACTGGACTCGATGGGCTCAGAGGTCTTTCCTAAATCGCCTGTGTCCCACAGCCCTCCCTGCCCACGACCCTGCTATGGCTCTCAAACAGCAACTAAAAATCATGTCTGTCATTGAGTGACCCGCAGAATAAAGTAAGAAGAGAGTCAGAGAGGATTTTGTCTCTGCTAGCATTAATATTTATACCTGTTGTTGAGCTTGGGAGCTTTTCCAATGCTGGGAAATATTTCTATCCATGCATTCAGTTGCATTTGGCTGGAAGCCAAGGTATGAATAAGGTTCATAAATCTATGCTGGAGCTTGTGTCCATGTTGTTATATTTCTGTATGCTTTTATATTATATAAGCAAGGCCATCCAAGGATAGCTGAGAATTCATTTTCTCTGCTAAATTTCTCACTCTGCATTAAAATCTTTCTCTGCTTGTAAGTAATACGAAACTAAACACACAGGAGGAGAAAATGGTATGAAAGTGTGAACAACAGAGCTGGACAAGACTAGAGACAAGTTCATATTGCTTTACAGTTTACCTAGCCACTCTGTGATTTTCATGAGAAAGCTAAGAAATAAGTAAAACAATTTTTTTTTGTTTCCCTTCCCACAGTCTAAGTCAGCATTTCCATTCTTCCTGAGGCTCCTGCAAGCACAGGAATACACAAACATAAACTTCCAGGGCAAGTCTCTATGTCCTGCTAAAACCAGATAATGCCTCGACCACCTCAGACTAAGAGAATGAAAACCCAGTGATCAAAAAGGGTTTCCACTTTCATTTATTCAAATGAAAAGAATGTTGTAGAACCATAATTTTGTGTGAATTGGCTTATTTGAACTGACATAGGAAACGGCGATAAATCCATGTCCTTGTTTTACTATTTAATTATATTCTCTTTGCATACAGTTTGCTTTTTCTGATCAAAAGACTGCTCCATATGCAAGAGCAAGCTTAAAAGAGGTCCAAGTTCAGTCAGAAATCTGAGGCACAGATAGAACAGCAGAGTTCCCATCCCAGCTGCTGAACAGTGTGAGTACAATGATTTAGGGAGTCTGGATCAGAGGTGTTGATTGAGGTTTCAGATCATTTCAGTTTGCCTGCAGAAAGACACCAGCATGACAAAATCCTAAACCCTGTGAAAGTCACCCTGCTTTTAGATACCATTATGGAATATCTTGGTTCAGTAACTTCATTCTTTTTCACCAAATCTGCATGCATTTATGATTTCAGCTTGTCAATGGAAAGAGTGAGAAATAAATCTTTGAATCAAATTGATGAGAATGTCTAGAAATATACAGGCTTGTGTCACTTGTAGAAATGAGGATGTAACACCATCATGGAAGAACATGATCTTTCATTCTATTTATTTTTCACCACGTGAAGATGGAATACTTTAGCTGTGATGGAGGTTTCGCTAGGATCTGGTTTTGTCTGAATCTTAAAAAACGTTATGAATGTTCATTCATGAATAAAAATCAAACGAAGTTTTCACTTTGCCAGTAGATACTGCAGCCACGTGTGGTTGGTGTTTGCAGGGTACTGTCACAGGCCACTGAGTCATTGATTTGAGTAAAAGAGGACAAAATTACTTTTGTGGAAGCTAGATTTTGAAACTTAATATTGCTGGAAGGCATGTGACCTACCCAGCTATCACAGGAATCTGTGACCCCTTCTCTGCCCCCTGTGCCACAGGAACTCATTGTCTCTGTTGTTGTCTCTCAAAGAAATGACAGTCCAAATTCACTGCTGCATTAGGAACCACAGACTCATTTTGGCAGAGTTGCATGAAAGATGAATATGGATTACTGACCTCTCATTGCTGTGGAGAGCTCTGAAAGGAATGATTGATTATCTGCTGCATTAGCAGCAGGAGAGAGACTGCAGGTCATTTTTTACCTAAGTGGCATTGTTTAGCTCCTTAAAAAAAAAAAAAAGCAGGTATATGATTTTTTTCTGCATCTCTTTAAATAAACATTAGCCAGAGTGCATTTGAAAGTAGAAGCTATACATACAGCATACAGGCTGGATTACTTTACAGGCACATAGTATGGAACACAGTGGTGTTCCCTACTGCAGTGTTGATACACCGTGGTCTTGAATGACATATTTACTTCAGTAACAGAGATGTGATTGCAGCTTAATTTGGAAGGCAGTCAGCCCAGCAGTTTGTCACTATGTCTTTAGACTCCTTGCCAGTAGCAAACCAGCTGTTAAATAGAAGTTGTGTTGCTCCTAAATAAAACATTTTACGTCTGAGAAATTCAAAGCTGCCTTTTCAAATTATTTCATGCAGGGTTTTGTTCCCCACCTCCCCTGAGCAAATCCAGTTTCAGCACCAGCACTAGGTGTGCATTACTAACGCATGCCCCAGTTAGCTGGGATGTGAAAGAAGAGATCAGTTGCTTTAAAATAGCCCTTTTTTCCCCATGGGCTCTTCCTCTCACCCTCTGTTTTCTAAAATTCTCTATGTACTCACTGCTGGCAGATTTTATGCTTAAAGTGAGTAGCTAAGGCTTGACTTTAGAAGAAAGGATGAACTAAAATAGACTTACAACTTTACCAGAGGAGCTGTGCAGAGGAGGCGTGTGCTGGACATGTGTTCCCAGCCAAGTATCCCCTGCTGGGAAGCATCTGTGGTTTAGCTGCTCCTGCATCTGTAGTCAGTCTTGGTGCAGTCTGTCTTCTGTCCTAGCTGACACTGTCCTGTTGGGGACATTGTATAGTGCAGTTGGCAGATTCCTTTTATTGTTTTTATATGAACTTTTAGTTTAAATTCTAGACAAGCCTGCAAATAGCAAAATAAGACTGGTGGTTCATAGATTATTCAGATTATTGAACTTTTGGGTCAATCATCTAACAATCCAAAGGAATGTGTATTTGTTTCCAGAAAGAAAAACCTACTGCATTTTATAGTCTAAGGGACTATTTGTTTTAATTAACAGTGAAAAATGTTTGCATGTTCACCATGCAGTAAGTCATTAACTGCTCAGATCTGCTTTGGAGTTTGGATACAGTGGGATGTTTCAGGTATGTGATGTGTGATTTGATAAGAGGGGTTGCACAGAGACCAGGGGAGCGTTACAGCCCTGCGCTGTCGGGCTCTGCCCCAGCACCCAGCAGGGCTTGTTTGGGAGGCAATGCCTGGTTTCCCTCCAAAGCCTGGGCTCTGACAGTGGGCTCCGAACTGCGACCCCCTGCTTTTCCCCACTGACACAGCCGTGCAGACACACCTACCTCTGACCTCTCCTGGTTTGCCTTGTGGCAGTAAACACCCAAAATTTGCTCGGCTAATACAATAGCCCTATACTTTTTGACAGAAAGGTCTGTGGTTAACCTCTGTGGGCTGCATGCTGCAGTAAAATGAAGGGTGGTAGAAGTTAAACAATGGGTGTGACTACCACAAGATGGGTGTTAGTGGGAAAGTGGTGTAACATCCACTTAGCATTCCAGAGATGTGAAATATAATTATGATTTAAATGCCAAAGATGTAAGTTGCAAGATGAGTAACTACAAGGACATGAAAGCCTCCCTTATCTTCCTTTCTATCCCACTCAGAATCATTTTGCACACCCACAAAACTAATACAAGTAGTGTCACTTGATGAAATTACTCCTGATACATGACTTGTACCATCACTTACATTTCTGTCAGTGTGGGCTCTGTTTATACTAAAGGAAAAATTCCAATCTCATTTACAACATTTTAAGTTGGAAGTAATTTTGCTCTCAGTGGAATTACTCCCTATTTATACTCCCACTCAGATCAGAATCTGACCCAGGCTTTGAATTTCATATTATTTGCTCTCATCCTTTCCTGTCATAGACAGAAGTCCTCGATCTGTAAAGGGCTACTCATACCTTCATTTATGTATCTTTGCAGAAATAGCTTATGAGCAGGTCTGTAATGTTAAGAATTGTTAACTAAATGAGCCCTGGGAGCAGCTGGTTGCTGAGCATACATGAATAGCTGCTTAATGTCTTTTACATCATCCAGCATATGTGGGAAGGAGAGCAAGAATGCAGAAGTGCAGCCCATGCCTAGATGAGGGGCTACACTGTTCTGTAGCAATTCCAGCACAGACAAGCTAAAGAACAAAAGAGTGAGTTGTAGGTGGGGGAGTGGAAGCAACTAGTGGGGAAAATAATTGTTAGTTCTAGACTTTTCAATAAAATCTTTATAAACAGATTCTTGGTATGTTTAAAATCCAAGTGCAGCAGGTATAGTCATCTCTGAACACAGGGCATGTTCTGTCCCAAGCTGTCACCTTGGAAATTGTCTGATGCATAGATCAGAACTGAAACCTGTATTTTAAATATTTTTATTCCCAGCATTGTTCCTTTTATTTTCTTTATGGATTACATGAAAACCAAAGCTGTTATCAGCTTCTCAGAGGCGACACCTTCAGATAACAACAGAGGGGGGAAGTCAGGAGAGGCCCTAGGTGAGGCCAGAATTTGGGACTCTGCTTGTGCTAGGTTAACCCTTGTAATTGAACTGTCTCTTTTCTGTACCAAATGTCCACCTAGCAGAGGGAAACAGTGATTTTTCAGATACATGTACATCTGTGCCTTCATGTCTGACTGATTTCACTGCCTGAAATGGAGCCCTAGAGTGGATGAAGTGAAGCACTTACTCCAAAGTGTTTGATGAGCTGGGACTACCTAGTTATATTATTTTGGAATTTATTTCCTAGAAATACCATAAACATTTACTAGAAGTACTTTGTGCAGTGTAGGAAGAATAATTTTTCAATCTGGGGGAAGAAGATATGATTGGTTAAACACATTAAAATAGGAATTGCAAAACAAAAATGTTTGCTTTTAAGAATCAGAGAAAAACAGTTCTTGAAACCACAAAAGGTCTTTAGATAACAGCAGTTAAGTCTAGGAATTTATAGTTCAGGATTTTTTATGAAAAAGAACCATGAGCCAAATCCTGTGTTCAGGTTAGCATCCGTAATTGCAGCTTTGGTGAAGTAAAGAGGGTCAGAGTGTCTGGAGTCACAGGAGGCTGGTTCTGGTCAACCACTGCACTGGAGGCAGCAGATCAAGAACATTTTAGCCTGAGAAGCCTTTGGCTCAAGCCCCTCTTCTGCAACCCAGAATTCCAGGAACTGCCACAGACTGCAGGCATTTGAGCCATAGCACACTGCCAAGCTTCCCACAGTAGTTTGGGTGCTACATTAGGAAGCAGCTTTTCCTCATGGGAAGGTCAGGCTGTTTCAATTACTCTCCTCCAAACTGTCCATTCCCAGCACACAGGTCTGATTTCAGGGTAGATTCACCCACAGTAATTAGAGCTTCAGGCTGTCAAATGGATCCTGATAGTCAGATAATATCCTGTCTCTGACACTTGTTCCTCATTGCACCCATGTACTTACTTGGCAGTGCTGCTGCACCTTAGTTTGGGACAGTGAGGTGCCTTTGACAGCTGCAGTGCCCCTTAAGCAGAAGTAATTTTTTTCTGTTAATTTAATTCTTGGCAGAAATGTTGTTATCCAGAAGTGGATTTGTCTCGGGGAAATTTGTGGTCTGTAATGAAATTGTGTAACCACTTATATGATAAAATACTCATTTACATAAAGCAAGAATAAGATTTCATTCTTTCTACTGACAAATATAGTTATCACACCTGAAGGTTGATTCAGTGGGCTCAGCAGGTACACAGCTCTCTGAAAATCAAGACATTCAGGACTTTCCTAAATCCACAGTTAGTCTGCCTCTCCTGAGTGCTTAGATAAAATAGCTTTCATCACCTTTTCATCACATCAAACTCCAGCTGAATCATTACTGCCTACTGTCATGGTATCACGAATAAGCCTCTCAGCCCCTGCAGCCTATACAAGTTTTCAGCAATATTGTGGCGGTGTTATCATGTATTTCATTCACAGATTTGCAAAGATAGGGTCAGCATTGGTACAACAATGTCTCAGGAAGGGGGATGCTTAGAGTTTCAGTGGCTTGCCCAATGTCTGTTGCAAAACATAAGTGAAACAGAACCCAAGGCATTCTTGTACCAGGCTTGATTCAGCAAAGCACTAAACCAAGTGCTTAACTTTGAGCAAGAGCTCAAGCTGTTTGAATGGAGATAGATTTAAATATCTGTATAAATACTTTGCTGGACTGAGTCTTCAGCTTCCAACAGCTAATTACTGTTTACAGCTATTTCAGGGTTTTTTTTTTTTCATATAGCTCAGCATATCTTTGGATGACGGAAATATTTTTAAACTAATTGAATGGTGTGAAAAAATGTCCTGCTTGCTGGCCTTTTGGCAACTCAAATGTTCATGCATATGTTGGGGGTTTGTCTTGTCTTTATAGATGACACCATCAACTCGACAGGAAGTTCTTGGCCTTTACCGCAAGGTTTTGCAAATAGCCAAAAACTGGCAGTCGGCATCAGGACAGATAGAGGAGACCATGAGAGAGAAAGAGTACATTAGAAATGAAGCCAGAACGTTATTCCGAAAAAACAAAAATGTAAGTGTCCTCACAGTATTGAATTTCCGAATTACTCTTCTCTTGCTCTTTGCACTCTGTGGTTGGATGGTAATATAGGAATATAAGGGTTGAGTTCCCAAAATTTCATTCACCTTAAATGCTGGTGTATTTGGGTTACAGTTTAAATATCATCCCTGAGAAAGCTCAAGCAATTTCAGCTCTTCATTAATTACTGTAGAAGTCTAAAAGGTCTTTTTTCAGTAAAAAAAGAGCCAAGAAAAAATTAAATTCCAAAGATACTGCTTGTGTAATTGAAGCAGCTTTTGATCTTTACAAAGTTAGCTAAGTGTATCATTACCATGTAATGGCAAACAGAGCTCAGCAGCTTCTTTTTTTTCTTTTCAAAGCAGCAATCATTGGCACTTCTTTTAAAAGAAGCACTTTAATTTTTTTCTTAAGGAAGAAATTTCAAACCGTGGTAATCAAAGGCCCTTCTTGTAATTCAAGATCACAACACTTATTTATATCCCATATTGATCTGGGACAAAACTGAAGTAATGCAAAATTAAAAAAAATGAATTTAAGTCATAATTCACGCCACATTTCTGACTTCAAAGAGAGTTTCTGGATAGGATGATAACAGAATGTACACCAAGCAGTGTCTTTCCTTTATCCACTGGTGACCTTGCAGAGTGAGGAACAGATGAGTGTTTTTTTCATAGATGTAGTAGTAGTTTATATGTTTATTGTCTTTTTACAGAGAAAATAGCATGTTTGGGTAAAAAACTCCTTCTGTAGCCTCAGTCCTGACAGCCTCTATGCCTGAACATTCAGTACCATCAAGCCCAGAACTGTTGAGCTGAGGAAAATACCAGTGTTACCATTTATGGATGTGAAAAACACAATCATTGTATCCTTGGGTTTGCCAAAATAAGCTAAGGAAAGCCACGTGCTGTTCATCGTTTACACTTGAGCTTCCAACTGTTAATTACTGTACTCATATAAAAACCCTTGTTTGTCTGATCATCATAGGTAACAGATCCCAAGCTGATTAAGCAGTGCATAGAAGAATGTGAGGCAAGAATAGAAATTGGACTTCACTATAACATCCCCTACCCCAGACCTGTAAGTACCAATCACAAAGTCTTCACTGATACCCACTGAGCTTTCTCCATATAACAAAACTATCAGTTTCCATCACTCTCCTTGCACTGCATTTTTAGATGAGCTGGCATTTAAATGTGTGCTAAAGCACAGCCAAATGTACATTGAGATGTTCTCTATTTTTCACTGTAAATTGTAGGATTTCTTCTCAAAATAAGGAGTCAAAGCCTAAATGAAGTTACATGAACTGAACTCCCAAGGCCTCTGAATACTTAGCCAACCAAAGAATATAGAAAAAACATGGTAATGGAATAAAATAATAGAAGAGAATGAGAGAATAATAATAGGAATTACATCTGCCATAGGAACAATAATCTTTATAGCCTACATTACTGTTAACTGTTCTCCTGGTCACAAATCAGACCTTATGAAATACCTGTCTATGTTGCTGCTTCTTTTCCCTTCTTCCTACAGAAGAACATGTCCAAGATTACTGAAATGCTGGAAGTTGCAGCAAAGTCTTCTAGTGCACCATTCAATAAATTTTCCTCATTGCCCAGTCACTTCTGTCAGTAATATTTTATGCTGCCTCCCATAGAGACATCCTCTCAACTCCTGTTGATGAGTTTATAATTTCACATCTATAGTTCCCTTATCAAAGCAGTCATGGTCAAAATGAAATTGTATTTTTATCAGATGCTTGCCTAGACTATGGTCACTGTTACCATCTGTTTCAGTATACAGAATAACAATGCACAGCTGGCAAACAATGTTCATAGAAATGGGCCTAAAATGTGTTCTCTGCAGTGGTTTCAAAATCCCAAAAGGTCTGCTCTCTCAGACAAACTGGATGATTATTATTTTTCAGTTTCTAGAAATCTCTACTGCTGCTTTAGTCAGTGCTTTTACTACTATTTGCACCTAAACACCCATCTTACAGGATGACAGCCTCAGCAACAGTAACACCTGACTGCTACCACCTACATTTTTCAGTCATTTAGGGGGGTTACAGCTGCACGATTCCCACTAACAGTCTTACGAAATATAAAGACTTTGTCAATCAAAGGAAGAGTCTGTCACCTATTGCTCCTTCTGCTTATAGAGTCAATGACATTGATTGTGCATTTTAATGTGCCATATATATAATCATGACAGTAAGAAGGCAGGCTTTCAATACATACAGTTTGGGGTTATTTTATGACTTGTTAAGTAGGTATGAATAAATCACACAGTGATTCAAGACATCTACTCAAGAATTTTTAGGTTTTCTACTTCTTACAATGTTCTGGAACATTGTCAGCAATCCTATTCCATCAAGTATCACTGCAGCCTGATACCAAACTGCAAAACAAAGTTACTAAGGCCTACATATATAGGATTTTATTAAGGTCTAAAATATATATTATTTTAATAAACAGAACAATTAGGGCCTGAAAGTTGTACCACTAATCACTCCCCAGATAGTCCTCCTCCTAGAAATCTATTACCCTGGCTTGAGACAATAGTTACCCTCTCTCCAATGTATGAAGAAATGACTTAAAACTGAGTGAACTTTGTATTTTTCTTCCCAATATGCACCTAACTGGTGGGATTTTCTTTTCCAGATCCATCTGCCTCCTATGGGCCTTGCCCATAAACAAGGCCGTACATTGCGACACCAGGAAAAGTTAAGGAAGATTTCTAAGCCAATATATCTGAAATCCCATGATGAAGTTTCATAAGCCACCATTTAAGCTGTGATGTGTAATCACGTCCTTTAAACTGTGAACTGCAATCCAGGTGATTTGTGTGCACAACTGTGATGGTGTGGTCACTTGCTCACACATTTCCTGAGGCAAAAAAGCCAATTGATCCATTGTGTATGATGGATAAGGTTGGTTTAGTATTTATTACATTTCAACCACTGACTTGTCAATAAAAGTAACACTTTTTAAGAAGTGAAGTGTGATAGAAAGTTTTCTTTGACATCAGGACAAAATGCAGCAGGATTTCAAACTCTGTTTATCTGTAACAGGGTTCTCTGGTGGTTTGAGGTTCTCTGTGTTCAGTTTTGACTCAAGACAGTGCCTCGTGTAAGGTCAGCCAAAGTCAAGGAAGTCTGGGACAGTCAAGCAGACACAGATCCTCCAGAGCTTCTGCCTGCCAGTGGGAATACAGTCACTGCACCAAGTACCTGCTGTCCTTTGTCTCTGCTCTCTGCTGTCCCTGGAGAGAGTTCCAGTTTCATAGTGCCCTTATGGGGATGTTTTGTTTCTGGACAGTAGGAAAGAGACAGAAAAGTGGCAGAAGGGCTACTACTCCTTTTCCTTTTTTGCAAATTGCAGAGGAGTGGCCTAGAGTCTCTATGTCAGCTTTTCCTTCCTTCCTTTGGAGAGGGTGTGGATGTGAAATGCAAAGTTTGGAATGCTATTACACAACTCTGAGTAAAACATTCCAGTGTTGGGTTCCTCAGGTTCCCATGTATGGACTGGCTGAAAACTCTGCCTTCAGGCTGTCACTATGGGAACAAGCTTAGGATGCTTTGGTGTCCTCACTATGTTTTTGCATGGTCAGCTTTTCAGCATAATCAGCACACTGGCTTTTTCAACAATTATTTTAATTTAGTGTTAGGTTTTAACTCTTACGTTATAGACCCCATCTTTAATAAAAGATAGTATCTTCAAGTCTCCTCCAAGTTTGAGGGGTATTTCTGTTTCCCAGGTGCCTCATGAATAGAAGTAAAGTTAAATTAATTTTTGTTTAATGGGCTACCAATTGTTTTGGCTCCTTTGCAGTCATCTGACTTTACCAGGCTGTTGACTGTTCTCTTCAGGGAAGACAGGAGTGTATTCCATCCTTTAGGCTGGAAATACCAGTGAGACCAAGCTTGGACAAGAGCCACATTGTACTGGACACTACCTAAGTACAGTCCACAGCACTCCAAGGACATTAATAGTGGCAAAAAAAAAAATAAAATCAAATTTGAAACATGCATGTGTGTATGATTTCCTTTTAAAGTGGGAGAAATCAATAGAATCTCGTTTCTGAGCTCACCAAGTAATTCAAAACTCTCCAAGCTCTAATAAACAAAGACAAAGAAATATTGCTGTTTACCTGAAAAGTAAGTTAGAACTGGTCCTGTGCAGAACAGACTGACAGTCCCTCTGCCAGTAATGCATTTTAAAGAGTGAAAAAAAATACAAGCAGAATAGAAAGTATAAGAAAACAATAAGAAGAGTGAATCAGAATGACAAGTACTGGCTGGCCCAATTTCTCACTACCCTTTATGGCTCCAGTCCACAAAGGTCTCTGTTCCCATATAATTATTTTCTGGGAATGCCTCGTGTGGGGAGTAAATGCCATTGTTTTGTCCGTGGAAGCTTTGCAAATTTACTGCTGCCAGGAAGACACAAAGCAAAACTCCTTTAGCCTAGGAAAAGTGGGATTGCATTAAAAAAAAAACAAAACAAAAAACAAAACAAAAAAACCCCAAAAAATTTAACATGATTGCACATACTGCTTAATTCTTCACTGAAAGAAGTCTAAATACAGGCTTCCTATCCTAATTCTGATACACCAGTGTAGGGATGTGTCAACTGAGCCCAACCAAAATGTGCAGAGGCAAGGGGTTTGAATGGAAGCTTAAGCTCACTCTTTGTCATTAAACTATCATTTGAATCTTTTGAATTGCTGAAGTTTATGTGACTAATGAAGGTACTGATGCTCTGACGCATCAGGTGAATAAACAGCCATGGAAATGAGCAGTCTAAATTTACTGTCTGTGTTATAGTCACAACTCTTTCCTAAGCACATACTGTAAGATGTAGATTATTTCAAAAGAACAGCCCTAAAATTACAGAAGATTTACACCAAATTGAAATAACAGGAGTTTACTTCTGAAAGAAAATACAAAAAAGCAATTTTAAAAAGATTCAAATATTCTCAAGTAACTGAGAATCCACTTGCTTAACTGAGAAAGCAGCAAGTAACAGCATCACTTTATTTGAGATGTCTTAAAATGCTAGACAGCCTAATAATTCTTCAAAGTGTTTGAAAAATTATTAGCTGATGCTTTATCCTCCATCACCAGAAGGCAAATACTGAAATTTGTTAAAACTTCAGGCTGTTCAGCTAAAGGAAGGATTTCATCAGCTTTTTTCAAGTCTAGAGAGCAAACCCTTTCTTTCATAGTTTAAGTCAGTATGGAAAGGAGAATCTAACTAGAATCCTTTGTCTTTGGAGGTCAAACTGGCAAACTACCATTTTGAGGGAGTTTCATTAAAAAATGCATCTGTAGTTCAGTCCAGCAGGTAGGCAGACATCTCAACTGGTACTCTCATATTAGATGCCAAGGACTTTATAACTTCTGTCAAGAAGTATCCCAATGATTACACAATATGTCATTCCTACACATTAATTTTACTTGCAAAAACAGGTTGTCCTAAAATGCCTCTGCTTTCTGCAGAATTTGTAGTGCACTGGATTTACCCAGTCACTGTACACTCTGTCCTGTACTTGCTGAACCTTCTCTTACTCCCCTTCCAGTAAATACTGTCATTTTCCAATTTATCACCCTAGTCAGGAGATTGAGGGTAATTTAGAAAAAAATGGTGACATTATATTCTTCAGAAATAAAAGTCTTGAGTCAGCTGCATGAACTCTCCTGCAAGCCAACTGGTAGGCAAGGCAGTAAGAATTTGTTGACACAAGTATCTGGCCTTGAATGCCTCAGTAACACCTCCTTTCTGGGAGTTCTGTCCCTAAATCCATCATTACTAAGGTTGTAATTTATGAAGCTGTGCACTAATGACTAACATTAGCAAGCACACAACTTTTTAAGATGGATGTGGCACCATTCCTTACTGAATGTCCCCCTCATGTTGTCTGGGGGTGAGGAAATGCTCCTTTTGCTGCAGCAGTGCCCCAGTCAATTCCCAGGGCAGCATCACAGCACCAAAACAGGTTAAGGTAAGATTAGATTACCTGATCCATCTTCCTACTAAAACAAGCTGCTTCTTGTAATACCTTTCAGATATGAAGAAAATAAGGCAAGCTGGACATATCTGTGCCCTCCTCTGCATCCATCAGAAATGGTACCAGCAACATCCATCTTTTATCCACAGACAGAAAGGTCACTTATTTGATCATACCTATACATTCATTTTCAAGAATGCTAATTAGAGCAGAGACCTTCAACTTTCACTAGTAACTCTAATCCTATTAGGCACAATGTTCTAGCTATAAGTGGAAGAATTTGGGGTCTTTGTATTGTCGTCTTTTTCACTGTGTAATTTTCCCTTTAACAGCCCAACAGTGTTAAAACCCAATCCTTTCTAAAAATAAATTTTGTGCAGATAAGAGGAAGGTTTCAGTCTCCTAAGAATATGTACAAACCCTGTCTGTCTTATAGGATCCCTAGCTGGAAATCTTTCTCTGCTAAGGGGAAAAAAACCCTTGCTCCATAATGCACTTTTTTCCATCTGCCTTGAGTTATTACCAAAGCTGTAAATCTGCAATTTGAAGTAATTATGAGTGTGTTTTGTGGCTTATTTAATTAGTGTTTCTAATTAAGAAATGAAAATTCTAAACCTGTCAATCCAAGGATTCTAATACTACTATTACAAGGTACTTAGTTTGTCCAAAAATTTTTCACATTTCTATCATGTCCAACTAGCAGCTGAATTGCCTTTTTCTTTTTTCTAAATGCAGCTCAGCCAAGAAAGGTTGTGAATTCTAATGTTTAGCCAGTTTATCATTCTCCAGGAAGGTCTAGACAATGTTAAGGAAATAAGGTTGGGAAGCTCATTTCAAAGAACCATAGAAAAATATCTCTAAGACAGATATCCCTTGACAATAAATTCTATTACTTTTTCTGTACTAGGGAGGGCAGCCTAGGAAATCATGTACTGCAGTAATCAGCTAAAGCAAGTCAGCCATGCCTGATCCCTGGTGAAGGGGATGCACAAACCCTCCCTTACAGACCTCTCTTATCAATATATATTTTTATCATGTCTACAAAAGCTTAAAATACATCTTTAATTACATTCCAGGAGATGCCTTCATATCAAATCTAAACATCAGCACAAAAGAAGCATTTAGAAAATCAACACAGTAACCAGGACATTGCACACATGTTGTAGCAAAGTCATTGTATATTCACAATATACAATTCACAAGAACCACTATTATGTAATTTAATGAACTATCAGTTACTGTTTGTTCACAAAAAGGGATTAACAAAACCCACATGGCAAGCTATTACACAGATTTCTAACAGTTTAAAAGTTATTGATCTCCATAAAATATCATTTAGGTAGTGAATTTGACTTTTTAAAAATGGTTTAATTTAGAGGACTGCTTGCAAGACCAGAATTATCTGTAAGAGGATTGACAAATTTTAGTGTTAATTCATTTTAGTGTTAACTGTTGTTGGCTCAGCCTCCCTTTCAGCAGGTGAGGTGTCACCAAGTGCTTTGATACAGAAGCTATGTCTGAGCAGAAAGATCCTTCTGAGAGCAGTGACTGAGCTGATGAATCCATTGGAAAGGATTTAACAGCCAGTTCCTGCCCCTTCAGCCTGCACACACAGCTTCCATACCAGGAGGTTCATGACTGGTTTGTTATCTCTGATGCCACAGTGGCCTAATTAGTGATCTGAATTGTTGATGCAATTAAACAACAATTAGATGCAGACATTCAAAAATACAGTAATCACCACAATTTTTTTTAATGTATAGTAAATTTCTGTTAATTTTAATTATATGAAAACTACAAAGTATCTCTCTTATCAAGTCTAAGAAAATAATTTTATCAAGGACCAATTTTAATTTATTTACAGATCTACTGAAACATGATTCTCTTCTTAAAAACTGTTGTCTGTTTGGATGAGTGTGCTGTAACATTCATAAACAAGTTTTATTTTGGTATAGGTGCCAAACAGCATTTAGTCTAATTCATTAAGAGTAGTTTCTTCCTCTCAATAATTTGAAACACCTGCACATCTCTGTCCCTCTTATTAAAACAAACATCCTTTGGGTGTCCTGGCCTGACATCTTTGTTCTACTCACCATGTAGCAATGATGCACCAAATGCCTGTGTGCTGGACTGTTCATGAGGTGTCAGGTGTGGTACATGAAGCTGCTGTTTACCTGGGCATCTTCCTGCAGAGCAGCACTGCACAACACACCCCCAACACTTCTGCCTGACCTTGCAGTACCATTCTTAACAGTTACTATTTTAAGAATATCTGCATAAAACAAACCAGTTGTTAATAAAACAATAATGAACTGTTTTCACCTAAGCACAACACGACACAACAAATTCCTATGACAAGAACCGTGTCTTTTAAGGAGTTGGAACAGCCTCCCTTAATGCTCGGAGCAGGACACTGGGAATTGCCAAATGATGGCTGAATCTCTGACTTCATGAGGCCTCCAGCAAGTCATTAAAATGCTGCAATTTGGGCAATGAAGAAAAATACAAGACCTCAAATTAGTGAATGTCTGTGTAGTGCATGTTTTTTTTAAATGTTTGCCTTGATCTTTGTGCTTCTCTTGTACTGTGTACACAAGAAGACTAATGATGCATCTTTAGTACCTTCTTGGCATGCTGTGGGGATTAGTTAATGACTGCACAGCTCTTTGAAGATGTTCAGGCTATTTTATTTTTAATTAATGTTTGCAAGCTACTTTGAGCTTCTCTGATGAAAGGGCTTAAACAAGTACAAAATTTTAGGCAGTTATTAGTCCAAGAGAGCAAGATGAGGAAGTGTGCTGGATTTAGTTGGGGTAGAGTCAATTTTCCTCACACTGGCTGTGTTTGGGATTGTGCTGGACACGGGGTTGATAATACAGAGATGTTTTTGTTATTGCTGAGCAGGGATTGCACAGAGCCAAGGCCTTTTCTGCTTTTCATACTGCCAGGCTGGGGAGGAAGTCGGGGTGTGTGGGAGGGTGGGAGGAGACACAACCAGGACAGGTGACCCCAAATGAGCAAAGGGACATTGCAGACCATGTGACATCATGATCAGTGTGTACAGTGGGGGAAAGAAGGAGGAAGAGGGGGATATTTGGAGTGATGGTGTTTGTCTTCCCCAGTCACCATTACATGTGATGTGCCCCTGCTCTCCTGGGAATGGCTGAACACCTGCCTGCCCATGGGAAGCAGGAAATTAATTGTTTTGCTTTATTTGTGTGCATGGCTTTTGCTTTCCCTGTTAAACTGTCTTTATCTCACCCCATGAGATAGTGGGGGGGGGTGAGTGAGTGGCTGTGTGTGGGGCTGGGCTGCTGGCAGGAAATAAAGTGAGACTAGAGAGAAAGAAAACTGCTCCATGTGTCAGGTACCTGGAATATGTAGGTAAATATTGAATATTGAATACTGAATATTGAATATTCAATATTGAAAACAGGAGTTACATGGCACAAGCATACTGTTCTGAGAAATGGCAACTCCCAATACATGTGCTGTTGAGAAGTTTTCCATGGAAATTCTGAGGGGAATCAAGGAATTACTACAGTTTTATAATACAGCTTTGGTAGTTCATTCTATCTGAGGATTGGAGGATTGGTTTCATATGTTGACAACAAAATATTCTCATCTCCTCCCTCCTTGTCCTACATACTCCTGGGACACGGAAATGGTAGACAAATCCAAAATCTTTTTGCAAGAATTGTGAAGTAGATTCCCAGTAAAATCAGAATCAGAACTCTTTAGGCCCAATTTCATTTAAAAAAAAAACAGCCATGCAGCCATTGAGGAGTAAAGCATATCTTTACAATCTCAATATTGCACCTTCTCAGTCGTCCAGCTGGCACAGGGCTGCCACACCTCGATTTATCCAGTGTTTCTGGGGCTTGTCTGAAGGGAGATCAATCGACAGAACATAGTTGGTTGAGTGCCCAGTGGTGGATAAGACACCTCTTCTTTCACTTGTCTTGTATACAGGGCATGAATAGATGTTCAGATGAAGAAACTTGGAACTTTCTCCAGGTTTCAGCCATATTATGGGCAGAGGATCGTAAAGGATTTTTGGTAGTGACTCTCCAATTACCAAGGATTCTCTATCCCATCGTGCACCTTCCAAAAAAAGGCCTCTCACGTAAGCCCCATCTTCTGGCATTTTCTCCATTGTGTGCTCCTGTTTCATCACCTAGAATGATTAAACCATTGCTTGATTTTATTTTTATCTGGAGTATACTGAATCCTCTAAGTGACAGTCTGAAATTGCTCCTTTAAATAAAATACTTTTTCATCTGAAAACTCTATTTCTTGCTGCCCCAGAACATGTTTCAAGCTGTTCAAGAAAAATAAAATTCTTCTGCAATTTTCTTACCTCAAACTCAAATCCGATGTGGTCAATTGGGATGGTGTATTTTCTGGCAAAGTTTTGTAAAACACCAGTCAAAAAAGACTGAGTGAAGAAGAATCCTGAGAGCCAAAAGACTGTGGGTGGCCCCTTGTCAACCCAATCCTGAATAAGGAGAGAGAAAACAAATGTAAAAAACAACCCAATATATTTGTGGCTTCACTGTGCCAATTCACCAGAAAAGGGATGTCTTTTCAGGTAAACTCAAACAGCGCAAAGAGATCTAAGCCTTGATGGGACCATCTGCATCTTTTCATCAATTTTCTTTTTTTCAGAGACAATAAATCACAGTTTAGGATGACAACAAAAATAATCACTCATTCTGAAACAACCAGAATTCAGTGCTACTGAGAAAAATTTCATAAAATAGCATAAGCACATTTTTGTTAAGTTAGACAATGGCCTCCTAAAACAAGAAAAGTGATTGAATTTTGACAGTGTTATCAAAATACTTTATTTTACAGTCTTGTAAACACCAATCTCTAAACATAAAAAAAAAAAAGCCAAATTCTTTTATATTCTTCACTGATCAATGTCTCTTCACTGTGAGAGCACTCACTGCCACCCACACATCAGATCTTAGTAGAGGAATTCATTCCTGTACAAAGATGCCAGACAAGGAGATGATGTCTACAGACAAGACGTCTTGTCCACACAATGCAGTAGGAAAAAGCAAAACAAGAGCAGAATGTCTTCACACTACTACAGTACTAAGTTATTAGAGTCAAAAGAAGCCCATATAATGCTCTGATCCAGCAAACAGGAAATTCTGCCATTTACATAAATCTCAGACACTTCTTCCTAGCTTTCTCCTCTCCTGACTTCTATGAGATTTCACTACATCTCAGCAGCTCACTATTTAAGGTACACCCAAAATTTTAAGTAGTTTTAAGAGTGCTAAAAGTGCAATGGAAATAATGGAATGGTAAGTTAAAAATAAAATAGCCTGTTCAAAAAGCATGTGAAAGTGGTGTCACGTTTTATGAAACCTGAAAGCTATTTACAGACACGTATATAGAATTCCATAGTGCCTGTTATGCAATGGTTCTAAAGCATTCTCACACCCAGCTCAGTGTCCTTTCAGCAAGGAAGTCATTAAGATATCAATTCAAACTAAAATGAATCTTGTAGAAATAGAAAGATGGAAACTACCAAAAGCAGCACTGGATTAGCACCAAGGGATCTTTCTCCCAGCTCACCCTGAGCAATTGCCCAGCTAACGGCAGTGCTGCTAATGCAAAGTGTATTTGGACATGAGTGTGTGTGAGAAGCTCACAGTCTGGAGCTACCCAGGGACTGCTGAGCAAGGACAACACTGACACACTCTCTCCATCCAGCTTTCAACTACAATTCCCCAGACCCTTCAGTCTCGGTTTAGCAGACCTGGAAGAACTCCAAACGACAGAGGAGATCGGACACATAGCTTCCCAGAGGCTTCAGTGATGGATAGGATTTGGCAGCCCACATTGATGGCACTTTTCCCATTAGCATGCTGTTAAAAACATCTTCAAGCTCAGAAGACATCAACACTTGGCCTTTAATGGCTTTGCCTATGTTAATGAGGCTCTTCCTAACAACTTCTGTAAGCCTTCAGAGAAAACAAAGGAATTGTCATTATTTACTTCTTACTACCTGGCTAAATACCCCTCAGTCTAACTTGAATGAAGAGTTGACAGAGGTGGTAAACGTCCTGTCAGAAATTCCTTATCTCACCTGTAGTTATCAAAACTCTTTACTTAACTTTAGAAAAGCAAACAAATTTAAAACATACACACAGAATAAAAGGCAGTGAAAATTTTCCTTCTAGACAAGGGAAATCAAGTGACAAGAGCTTTAAAGCTTGTAGCACTCATTATCATGGTCTGCTGTGAATATTTGGGCCTGGGTATCGCTAACAAAGACTAAAGTAGGCTGTTCTACCTCAGCAGAACTCAAATCTCATTCATAATCCAAGAATACAGGTACTATTGCTATATTCAGGTACTCAGCTGCAGCTTTCAAGTCTTTTTAAAAGATTCATACAAAGCAGAATCTAACATGTTAAGAAAAATGCATTGTAAAAGGCTTGTTTAAGGCTTGTGAGCAGCTAGCACCAATGAACACAAGTATATTTCAGTTTAAGAAGTACTACACAAAACTCTGAGCCATACCTGTTAAATCTAATTAGTTCTTGCCTAAGAACAGTATTCATGGACTCTTCATACAGTACTGGGTATGCCTTCATCACTTCTTCCATATCAAAGCTACTTGGTAGTTTGGATAGGATGTCCTGTGCCAAATCTTCAACAACTTCCTGAAGTCACAAGTTTGTTATGAGTAACAAAAAAATCCACTAGAGTATAAAATACAGGAGGTCAAATCTGAGAGACTTGAAAGGTTATTTATCTGTATCTCAAAGGGGCATGGATTTGGCCTGAGCTGCCAGGACATGTGGTATTAATCTGTTTGAATACAAACTCATGAAGCATAGCATATCTTCCTTAAAGATGCTATGCCAAATCCATCTGCTTCTCTACAGGGATTTCACATCTACTCCCAATGCTACAGTCATGAGATGAGAGGTTTTGGATTACTCTGAGATCTAGGACATGCTAGGAAAGGGCACCTTTCTGGAGTGCAAATTGATCTTTCTTCCCCAGTTACCTGAGGGGACTTGCCAGCTCCCCCTGCTTCTCTAGGCAAAGTCAGGAGCACTGCATGGAAAAGCTGGTTGGTCTCCTGATTATCCTTGGTGATGTCTGCATTTTCATGAAGTCCAAACACTTCAGGGTGTGTTGTAATTGGCAAACTTCGTATGTATTCAATGTAAGACTGTAAAACAAGCATTCAGATGTCAGACATCATGCAAAGTGATATTTATAAATATCACAAAGTGATATTTATAAATAGGTCAGTAAATCCAACTGGCACAGAACCTTCCCATTTACAATTCAAGTTGGTAGTTCCCTGTTAAACACATCCAGGAATTGACTGACTCTCCACAAAGATAAATATGAAAGTTCTGAGTGATTCAAAAACTCACAGAGGAGTTATTATCACCCTTGTGTAAGTGGCAAGAGAAAGAAAAGTACATTAGCAATATCCAAGGAGTGTTGGTAGGAATCACAGAAGGGGTAGGATGCTGGATGTGTCATCCCTACAACTGTGGGCTACACAAATGGGTGGGATTTGAGCACATTCCTTATCTCTATGCAGCTGTTAGGAAGTAAAAAGAAGATGGAAATTGAGTATACACCTGCCATTCCACCTCTTCCTCCTGATTGCTGCTTTCAAGGGTGGCTCTCTGCATCAACAAATGCACAAGTATTGGATGATCTCTACACCCCCACTGGGATCCATAGTGCCAGATTCATATTTCATACACAAGATACATTCTGGCATGGCTTTATGCTCTGATGGGGTGTATTTTCTGTTTGCTTATTCAGCATTAATAAGCACAGTGTAGCTAAGTTCTTCCCCAGTAAGTGAGAAGAATTTACACTTGTTGTCTCCTCACCTCATATGGGCCATGGGGTGGTATGTAGTAGTCACTGCCAGCTGAAAGCATGTACTTCTCCTGCTCTATGTCCTTGTTGTAGACTGTGGAAAGAAGGGACAGGAGGAGACGCCTGTCTTTATCATCTGTCACTCTGCCTCCATAGTTACACTCCCCTGGAAAAAGACAAAGAAAACCAGGACAAAAAACCTGAAAGTTAATGAACAAATAAAAATTGTTTTCCAATAATGTGAAACTCTAGTAATCTGGAGCTCCAAAGCTCCAGATCTTCCAAAGTTTTTAGGTTTTATACTTCAATTGATTCGATATAAATTAGACACTTGAACATCTGTGGGCCAAATGTATGTGTCTTAATATGGGAGCTTTAAGGAGCACTATGAGCTGGTCTGAGTAACTGCTACTCATGTCCCAGAATTCTTTTTCATAGAGCTAATCATAACATTAACAAAAATCAAGAATGACAAGGCTGACAAAAAAGCAGCTTATCTCCCCAAAGAAAGAGAACAGAATAGCCACAGCAGCTGAGTTATTTACACACACCAACACCTCCTGCTTTAAACCCCTGAGTATTATCACATCCTCTGATGAAGTGCCAAAGCTTCCTCTGTCAGGCTCACATTGATCAGTGAAGGTGAACCAGAGGCCACCAATGGTTTTATCTGATGTTATGAAGCAAAGACCAGGAGGTTTGCTGGACCATCAGTAATTGTAGCCATATTCAAGTCAAAACAAGAATGACATCTGAGGGTTTGGGATCCAACTCCAATTACAGTCCAGCTCCAACATCCATCCAATAACATCCACAGTGGATGTGGAAGGCCAGAAAAACAAACCAGTGTGGAATCCACTCAATTTGTCAAGAACTCACCAATTTATCAGCTGAAAGTGCCCAGCAATGTCAATGAACACATGTGAGGGGATGTAATGTCAGTACCTGTTAGATAGGTCAGAGCTTCAAATGGGATTTCTTCATACTCGTTCAGAAACATCTGGATCTGTTGCATACTAATTCTGAGGTCAGACTCATTGAATTCATATGGAATATTCCAACCTGTTCAATTTAGAAAAGATACACAGGGCAGTGGTGCAATGTACTGACAGCTGGGCTCAGGAAATGCTGGTGTTGGTACTACACTGCTGCTACAGAGCTGAAGATACAACTGCCAGATAATCTAAAAGAAGCCTGGAATATACCAGGCTGTTTATTAAGCATAGAAACTTGGGCATCATTATATCCTGAAAATTTTATTGTACCTGCTTGTACTTTAAGCTAATCTGTTGCTATCTGGACACAATGAGGAGTTTTAATTCATTTATTGATTACAATTTTTAATCTGTCCCTCTATCAACACTGTTTGCAGATGACATTCACAGTAACTGTAAAACAAAACAAGAAAGCAAGCAAGCAGACAAACAAATAGGAACATACTCCACATAAAAGAATCTTTCAGAAAGCCTAAATCCCTAGTGCAAATCAAAAATAGGGCTATTGATGCAACTATCCTTCTTCACCCAGATAGGTGGCCATGTTAGCAGTAGACATTATGTTAGAAAATGGTCTCTAGAAAATTTAGTTTTCACTCTAAAGCAATAAATGAGTGTTTTCATACTGTAAGTTTAGTGCTTATTTAAACAGCTGATTATTAATGACAGTTGATTTCAGTCAAAATATAACATTTCCTAACACCAGTCTGTTACAAGGAAGATAGACTTAGCTGGAATGGAAGACTGAGAACTTCATTTACACAAGTGCAGAACATAAACTTTATACAGCTATAAAAATGGAATCTCTAAGTCCATACATTTCTATGCTATACAGAAATTCTATATGGTTTTCTACATATTTGAAGATTACAGAAAAAGCTGAAGAAGAAAACTTATGAATACATATCTTTTCATTGCTATGTTATAAACAACACACTGCAGCTCCACAGATTTGTTTCACACCAAGTAAATACATGCACTAGGTTTGATAAAACAAAGTATGCACATAAGTAACAAAATCAGAATAGAAGAAGGCATATTTTTAATTACAAGAATTTAAAGCGGATCTGAACTTGATTGTTAGTAAGAACTACAGTAATAAGGAATAATTTAGTAAGCTATAATTTCACGTAACTACTGTATAATATATTTATTAGGAAAAATAGTATTTTCTAGTCTTCCCCAGGGTAATACTTTTAGTAGCTTCAAAAGTAGCTTTGGCTGAATAAGAATCCCTCCAAATAACAGCTTTTAGACTTTATGATGTTCTGTGCAATGCAGATTGCACTCTTGTAATTCTGTTAACAATGCTGCCTTTTAACAGACTCCAGCAATGCATTTTGAAAGCACAAATTTTTTTCTAAATGAGGCAAAATAATCTAAAACTTACCAAGTGGGCCAAAGTTTCTCCTTTCCTGCACAACAGCATGGAAAAAGCAAAGGCCAAAAAGCAGTTTTTGCCACATTTTTGGCTTTTGGCAGCTTTTAAAAAACACAGGGTCGGATATGGGATCATTCAGGTATGAGCGAAGGAGGTTCACTCTAACACCTTTAGGAGGCTCATTTGTCATTTTGATGCCATTCTGGAGGATACTAACAGGAAACTTTTCTGATGGATAACTAGTTAACCACAACCTAAAAAGAAGTTTGAAAAGCACATTATTAAAAATTCATATATGGGAAGAGAAGTAGTAGTAATAATAAAATAAAATAATATAAAATAAATAATATAAAAATAAAATCAATAATATAATTCTGCATCTTAATGTTTAGAAGACTAAATTTTACTACTTGCTTAACTATTAAGCTAACATCTAAATTTGGTCTAAAATGCAGGCAATAAAGTAGATTATACTGGGCAGGTAGAAAAGATGACCTCTTAATTATGGATCTTTATTTTATCACTGCACATAAATTATATGAATATCATACTTAGGCATTCTTACAGAAGTTATTTTAATTTCTTTTTAGTAGTGTCTTCAGCAAACAGGAAATACATTAAAAACTGCAAAATACTAAAATCCTACCTGAACTTATCATTGGTATTCTCAGGCACTATGACTTCCTCACAGATTTTTTCCAAGGCAGGCATCCAGCTGGTTGCAAGATGGCAGTTTTGTAACACTACCCAGGTTCCATCAGTAATAGCCTGGTAAATCATTTTTTCTGCTATTGGGCCCTGGCCCTGGCCAAGTGAAACCGTTTGAATGCTTGAACTTCCCATGCTCACATCATCAGCAAATTTTAGCAAACCTATGGTGGCAAGTTTTATACATGCAAACAAAGACAAAGTCTATTAGAAAGTAGAATATGTTATATTCATCATTTTTATAATGTAATTAAAGGAGAAAATTCAACAAATATTTTACTCAATTAAAAACAAACAAACAAAAAAAAAACCCTCAAAACCCAGAAGTGGTATCATATGCTGTGTCAGTCACTGTGTCTCTGAGGCATATACTAAAATTTAGGGATACAAGATATTAATTTTAAAAGAACCCAACCCCAAAACTATCCAGGTTAAATGGCTGACCTCTTCTTTGGCCCCAAGTGTTCAGTTCAAGGCTGCACAGGAGCCTTTATTGCATAGGTACAATTGTTTATGGGGGTTGAACTTCAAATTGGAACTTTAGATCTGGCTAAAAATAGCCAGCTTTGCTATCAAAATCAGTACTTTCTGGAAATACATCCTTATGGTATGGCTCCATGTCACAATTCTATTGGCAGAAAACCAGATTTAAAAATAATCTGTGTGGTTATACTTTAAAGGACATTTAACAAATGTGTTTTTAAGTGTGGCCTATAAACCATTTAATTAATAACTGAGAGGGAGGAAATTTACTGGAGGAGCGGTTGCAATAAAGACTGGGGCAAACCTCCAACACCCACTGAAAGAATTGTAATGCAAGTACAAATTATAAACTGGTCTGGATGCTACAATCTGTTAGATCCCCAAATTGCTGCTCAGAGACCAAGACATTTCATCACCACTGCTTTTATTCCACCCTCTAACAATTTTACTATCACTGTTTGCATATGGGCAGATGCCAATGTTTGAAATTCCATCATTGCTGTATTGTACTTTACAGACATTTTAAAGATAAATGAGGGGGCCTACACTATTAATGGTTTAGTCAGACTCAGTGACATTTAACCAGATGAAAAAAGATTTTTTAATACCAATCTCACCTGCCATAGGATCAGCACCAGGTGATAATATAAAAATCAAAGGGGCACAACAATTTGAATCACTGTAGCTTCTTCCAAGATCAAATGTAGGTGGTTCAATAAACGTTCGTCCCATGTTTTCCACAATGAAGATCTGCACTGCTGGGATAATTTTGTCAGGTCGCAGACACCTGAGAATAACCATGCGATCTAACCCCGTCAGTGAGCCCCAGGTGCCTGGAAAGGTTTCTTCATGGGGTCTGACAGAGTCATAGATTGGCTTCCACTCAGAAGAATTGTCTCTTACGTGTTCCATTAGTCCCTGGAGGTTTGTCAGGCAAGATGCACGCACGAGCTCAGCCCATGATTTGTTAGACAGCCAGTCTGGAGCTGGATTGGGGTGAGGATTATCAAGAGCAACACCTCCTGTCAGTAGGAAACGCCAAACCACATCATCTATCTTGCCTTTTCCCTTCATAATGCCTACTGTTAGAAGGAAGGAGAATAACAGCTTGTCCTTTTCAAACAGTGAACGACAGACATTATTATAGATGCTTACTGTGAAATGGTCAGTTATACTTTTAATTCTCTCGTATAGTCGTCCACTCTTTCTGCTTTTAGCAATAGATTGAACATACAAGTTAATGAACCAAATCAGTGAATACTGGTACATAGGTTCAATGTTGGCCAGATCAGAGATGCAGAAGAAGACAACAGCTGAATGAACAGCAACTGGCTTATACCCCATTCGAGTAGAATCTATTTCCTTCTCAGTTACAGAGGCAATTTTTTGCTTTTCAGAGATTTCTGCAGATAACTCTTTGGATGAAGACAAAATATTAATTGCTGTTTCATCCTCTAAGATGTTGCCTTCTGAATGAGAAAGGACCTCCAAGATTTTATCTTCTATTTCCTTTAGTTGTTTCTTATTGGCTGCACTTTCTACAATGAGTTGGTTTTTCTTTTCTTCTAGCTCAGGCTTTTCCTTTGCAGCTACAATTCCAAGAAGCTGGTCTTGAAGACCCAAAGGTGTAATCATGAAATTGAGTAGACAAACTTTCACAGCCACTTCAGGATAATAATGAGGATTTCTTAAATGGGTTGTCATGTAAAACCTAAAATCTCTTGAATATTCAATTATATTTTCCCCTAATTTCATGTATTCTACTCCTTGTTGTTTGAATGTTTGCTTTAATAAAATAGGTTCTAAGAAAGCATCTAATTCTTCACCAATATTTTCTAGCAAGACTGGTGTTCCAAGCTGAAGAGCAGTTTCTAATGTCCTCACATAATGTGTGTCGGATAATTTGATAACTGCCAGCTTGTTAGTTTTCTCCATGTTTTTTATCCACTTGTTAGCTTGCCTTTGAGGATCTATCATTAAAGCCCATCTTCTTGAGTTAGAAACAATTACACCATTGTCAATGGAAAAAGAATCAACTGGCAATCCAGCAATCTGCCATGCACGGATTTTGACTGGATCCCCTAATGTATTACTTAAGCTAAAATCACTGGAGCATGGAATGTTCTTTTCAATGCACAGATCCTGCCACTGCTTTTGACATTTTAGGCGATAATCGACAGTAAAGGCTCCCAAATAAGCCACAGTTCCTGATGACAACAACACATCCCCTACTAGGTCTATGTACTGAATTCCTAATAACCGTGCCGCTTCTGTCCACCTCTCCTTCTCTCCACCCAGGCCACTGATCAGCTGTTCAGCTCTCACCAGCTTTTGTGAACAACGTTCAATATTATTCTCTAAGTCTCTCTTCCGGTTGTTCATTTCGTCAAACTCATCTTGCAAAGCCTGAAGGCGATCAACAACCTCCTTAAGTTCTGCTTGCTTCACTTGCAGCTTCTGCATTTGAACATCCAGTATTGCCTCAGCCTCTTGCAAACGCTCGCGCTTTGGGGCAACCACTTTCTGAACACGGTCGTAGACCTCCATGGCTCGCACCCACTTGCAAAGGCCTTCACAGGCAGATGAGACATTCTTTACGACCTCTGGCTGAAAATCTGGATGATTCATAAACTTCTCTCTAATTTTCTTCATTATAGCAGGCGGAATTTTATCCTTGTCAAATGACTTCAATCTGTCAAGGAATTTAATATCTGAAAGAAGTTTTTTAGCTGGCCCCCAGAAGTCTTCAATCATTTTCCCTATATTGCAAATAAGACTAAAATCAGGTTCAATACATGCATGTTCAAACTGAAAATAATAATTTGAAACACAGTATGGAGAATTAACATCAATGATATTGCAATGGAATTTTACTATGCAAAGACTATTAAATAGTTTGGGAAAATCATTACCTAAATGAATTCATACAGGAAATTCAGCATCACTAGCAAATATTGTATTTATTAACTGCATGTTAATTCTAAATCAACCAAGCACATTCAGGGAAAGAAATTACTATACAGTCTTTCTTAGCATTGTCTATTAGATAAATTAATAACTGTGGAAGTATTCCGTCTTAATCTAGATAAGACCATTTTGGATGAAAGGCATTTATATAATTCTTATTTTTAATGATGAAGGGCTGAACTGTATAGGTATAAGGCAGGAAAAAAGTGAAAGAAAAAGGTCACTTTCCTACCTTGTAAATCCTGTGCAATCCCACAATAACAACATCAAACCACACAAGAAAAATCTTGCTAGAATAATCTGTGGCAGAGGTATAACTAGAATTCCCTCCCCCTGCATAACTGATAGTTCGGAAGCAGGGATTAGAAGGGGAAACACAGGTAGATGGTGCACAGCACACCTCCAGAACCCTGAGTTCCTCAAGGCAATGCAAATCTCAAGGTTGGGTCAAAACAAGTTGAAGAGAAGCCTGTGCTGGTGACTGGGATCATATTTACAAATCTTGTACAACAGTGTCAGGCAAGGGCAGTATGTTAGCATGGTAAAAGCAGCTCTTCACTACTCAGTGTACCTGTCACTGCCAGCAAAATGCACCCCCAGTGCACACAGCTGCATTCATGCCAGAAGCACCTCAGCAGCACACCACAGCAGCACCCACACATTCCTGGGGCAGGGATAACAAAAGCTGTGCCATTACCGCTGCCACTGGGGTCAGGTTTCCTCTCTGGTTTAATTGACCTCATGATACAGATACTCTCCATGACGAGTTTGACAGGACCAGGTGGATTCTGCATGGATTTCACAAGAGTGATGTCAGAAGGATTCAGGGTGTTAAGAGCTGCCTCTGCTGCAGCCAGAGCTGGCAGAGCCTCTGCAAGGTCTGCTTCACATTCATCCTGTTAAGACATGGGGCAGAAAGCTGTAAACCTTCTTGCAATACCAGGCTGCAGCCTGACCACCCCACTACAGCACAGCCTCACAGAACCTTCTCTCTTCTTCAGTAGCCATTAAATAGACTCTTCACAACATTGTGTTTCTAGGAGAGAAAACTAATTTCACAATTTGACTGTACAGTTTGAAGAGGGAAGGTTTGTAGATAAATTAGGAACTTCCATAAGCTGAAGTGATAGTTGAAAAAGTCAGACAAGCTTTCAAGATCAAAGTCTCTCTGGTTTAGCAATGAGAATTAAAATAAAGATTAGATACAGTTGTTCTTACAGTTAAATCTTAACAGTAAATTAGCACAGTTAAATCTTACAGTGCTGATCAAATGAAAAATGGATACTGTGCAGCTTAAATTCTTTATCATATACTCTGATCTCAGCAATTATCCATATTAAATATCACTGACATTTCCAGCTAGTTACAGAAAAAGTATTGTGGAATCTTGAGTCTTCCCACAGGAAATTCTGTGTTACAGACGTCTGGCTATGGCACTACCTCTAAAGTTATGCCTAATAGGACTACATGCAGCATATGCCAAATTACCTCAGCTAACTCTACATTAACTGTTTTTGGGCCTGGAAGCAGTATAAACTCATTATTCAATCTATTGAAAATGAGAATATATTAGTAGAGAAATAAAAGCTATGCAACTTTTGGAACATGAACTAGAAGGGAAGTTATGCAGGATGGTGAGATGCAGTCAGAGTCCAAACAGCCTAAATTTACTGTGTTTATATTAAGAGCATGTCATTCATCATCTGCAATTTCATTACTTTAAGAGCTTGGCTCACCCCATTAACACATCATCACATCATCACAGCTCCCATTTACTTGGAACCCATGTGCTCCAGACTCAAGCCCTTGTGCTCTACCTTAATACCCTGAGCAACAGCAGCTGCATCATTGGCCTCTTTTTCATCTGCTGACACTATTGCCTTTTTTGCATCTACTTCAACTGTTTCCTTTTCAATCTTGACCATCATTTTATCTGTTTCTGCAGATGTTTTAATCAGCTCAGGCTGAAGGTCAGTCAGTTCCTTCTGCATGTCTGCAACCTGATGAATACAATAGGAAATCAAGAAAAAGTCTGCATCAAGAGAAGCCAAACACTGCATTCATTTCATATCTTGATATCTTAGGAATAAAGATTTGAAGACCCTATAGTAATACACTAAAAAAAGAACATTTCACCTAAAGAATTAATAGTTCTCTAGTTTATTTTTACTAAAAGATGTTTCATTTAACTGATTAGATTTTAAAGGTATATTTATCATCAGCTATGCAATATACTTGTGTTAAGATTCATTAATGTCAATAATGAGAAATATATTGATTAATTCTATTTTTTTCTTCAGTCAATTTCAGATAATGAAAATCCAAATAATCCTTTAGTGCACAGGTGGAAAACAAAATCCAAAAGAAACCTGGAATGGAACACAGAATTAGTGACAGCAACAGCTGCAAACTGGATCTTCTTCATTCAGCAAGTATCTCAAAGCCCTTTTAGTTTGTATCTTGGAAGGATCAATCCCTGGATCACATGGGTTGAAAAAGAAATTATTTATCTGGAACCTGATCAATTTTCTACTTGGAATCTACTCAGGAATTAATGTTTAGTATTGTCTTGCAATGTTTTTCAATTTCTCCCCTATTTTGGAAAGAGTAATAGGTACTAGAATACTGAGGTGGATTGTCCATATAAGGTTTTGAGAAAATAATGAAATTTATAATATTTATTCCTTCAACATTTAATGAGTACCTTCATTTTAACTTTGTTTTCTATTAAGAGCTATAATCCAAATGTAGAAATCACAGTTTCTTCAACTCACTAAGCAGAAATCTAACTTTTCCTGCTGGCTTCCTACAGAAAACTATCAATAGCATCATGAACATAGTAAAGAAAATAAAAGTTTTATTTTTATAAGTTTCAACCATACAGACCCCACACTGAAGTATGCATTTGGCACATATTCAGCATTTTCATCTGAAACTTACTTGTGAAGATGCAAATTCAAGCTTTTCAAGTCCCACAAGATAACGGGTCCTCATCATGTCGACTTCTTCCCTTTTCCTGTTCAGCAGGGTCTTGAAGGTGAGAATCAGTTCCACGTAGGAAGTTGGTGTCACGTAGTTGTGTCTGCGTAGCGTAGCGTAGTAGCCATCAGAGAGTTCTCTCACACTTTCTTGGAAATATTGGCACACTGACACAACCCTAGGGCAAAAATTTTCCATGTTACTTTGAAAATACAGTCTGTCTTTTTTACTACTCTCAAAAAATCACTCTTAAGCTTATAAAGTCGTATTAGTGTTAGGGAAGGCAGAAATGTGTTTTCCCCATTATTAGGAATATTTTGGACTCCTCTCAAACAGTGGTCTGATTTTCAGAAACATCAGATACATATGTCTTGGTATCTTTGACTTGCACTGAAATCCCAGAGTTGGCTTAGCTTTGTCCATGTATAAGGACAGATCAAATACACTGGGTGCACGAGGGGCAGGGGAACAAACTTTTGCTTCATATGTTTCTTAAGAGATAAATTCATACTCTTTTCTAATGTCATCTTTGAGCTCAATATCCTCTAAAAACTTGTGAGCAACCATTTCCAAAGCATCTGTAGGCCAGGTTTGGAACCAATCAATGGTGCAGCAGTTTATCAGTGAAGGGAACATCCGTAATCGATTCCGAAATGCGTCTCCAATAGGACTCATGGCTACAAAAATAAAAACATGATTGTTAGCCAAGTTTCTTTGCAGTTAGGAAGCAGAAAAACAAATAAATCTAAATAAAAACATTCTAAGAAATAATGCATTGTATACAGACCTAAGACAATATGCAAATTTTTCTTCACCCTTTCAATAAAATAACTGTACATAGCAAGGGGCGTGGCTTCAATTTTCCTGTTCTCCATCCTTGCTGCACTTTGCATTTTCTCAACAATTTCAGCTTTCTCATCTGCTGCAAAGATATTAGGCACATCCCCAGTATTTAAAAGCATGTTGATATCTTCTACAAATGATTCATCCTTTATTTGATTATCGCAGAACAAAAAGGACATATTGTTGTTACCAACACCTGTTTTCAGCATGACTTGTTTAATATCATCTTTCCATTCACTGATGCCATAGGACTTGGTAATTTCTATCTGGAAGAGCTCAAAGGAATTCATGAAGGTGGCAAGCTTGGTCGCGCTCTGCCGGCCGCTCCCACCAACGCCCACCAACAACAGGTGTCCATTATCCTGTTTCAGTACCCTGCATATCCTTGAGATGTGCTCAATAGCAAACTGGAACATGACCAGAGACATGGGAGCCTTGCTGATATTGTTGTATTCCTCAAGGTAGAATTCCATCACACTTGTCAGCTGCTTTAAGTCTGTGATTTCATCATAAATTTTGACAGAACTGCTTGGCTTTAAATAGTCTCCAAAGAACAGGCCACGAATACTATCATCAGTGACTATTCCAGTAGGTGAAAGATGACTCAGTACCTAGGAAAAAGACAAGAATCAACAGATAATTCTAGCTATTAGAGGATTATTTTCCTTAACATCATAATAATCCTTATCTACATAGCATTAGTACTGCAAAAAGCACTGTTTTTCACTGTTCTGGTTTCAGCCTTGGTCTAGAAAATAATACTGCAGTTTCTACATAGGCACACCTCACAGAGAGATACTGCTGTCAAATATAGGACTAGTTCTAAAAAGGCTTCTCAGAAAGGTACCCACTACACTCACTGGATCATCCAAATAATTATCTTGGGTAAAAGCACAGATAAATGCTGTGCAAGACATTTATTCCATTCCAGTTGGTCCTTTGGAATGGACCAACTTGATGATATTTGTATCAATACAGAATCTCTCAGAAGTTCTGAATCATTCTTATATGAATGCTGAACAGAAGAGTATCCATATTTTTTTAATTCACTGGTCAAAATATTGCAAAATGTCTCCAATAACAACTTAATCTCAATGTTTAAGTATTTAAGTATTTCTGAAAATGCATCAGTATCACCTTGGTCCCAGCACATTACCCAAAAATACCTTATTAAAGTTCTGTTTGAAGCTATTTAATGTTGTCTCTTGTACCATCTGAAAGAAAACATTCTTGTCATCCTCATCAACCAAGCGATCATAGAAAACTCTGTAAACCTCATGAACCCAAAGTCTGATCAGTTTATCTCCATCCTGAAAATGTAAATACAAAAAAATAGGTAAATATAGCTCAGGCAGGATTTATTCAAAAAGAAAAGGTTAGAAATGTCCATCTGGACTCTGCTATACCTTGTACTAAACTCAGTGGGAATCTTTTGATCCCAAGCCATTCAGCACATGGCCCAGCATCTGCTAACTTAACTGGATTCCTCACCTAGTTACCATCTTGTCCTTCCTGCCAGCACAAACTGGGACTCTCGTGTCAAAGCATTTTTCTCTACTATATCAAATGAAATTGTTTTAACAAAATGACCGCTCTCTCCCTCAGAGACAGACAGAAAACACATAACTAGGAATTCAGGGACTATTCTGATCTTAAACGCTGTAAATCTATTGAAATCACAGTTCATGTATTATGAAAATAATTTAATTTTTTCAGTGCTCTCTCCTACATCAACATAATTAAACTACAACTTACTTGCAAATGAGTGTGTGGACAGAGCAGAACTCCTTTAATAACCCTGGAAAAATCCCGCAGATTAAAGACATAGTGGGATTTTGAGGGAGTTGGAAGAAAATTATCCACTGCCAATTTATAAAGCACTGATGTCGCTTGGACCATCATCTTACCCAGCCTTAAGAAGGAAAAGAAATACAATTGTAACTTCTGCAGATAAATCACGGGGAAAAGACAACAAAGGTGCTACAGGAAATAGATCCCATTACCTCAAAAATGAAGCATCAAAGCCTTTGCCAAAGTGCCAGTCAGTAACTGCAGTAAATATCTTGCTTAAAATATCATCATTGAAAGAACAGATAGAGACAATGTTCAAGTGCCGTGTGAAGCGTCCTATAAGACACACAGAAGGATGCAGAGAGATTTGAATCTTCAAATATTTTTCCACCTTTCAGCTACCGTCTTCTAGGTTTGCCTGTTACTAAAAGAACATTTGAATCTGGTACAAGCTTCATTATTTTGATTCTGGCAAATTTTTTCCCTAGCACTGAAGCAAAAGAAATATAAACTGGTTTACATTTTCTATCAGTATTTAACTGATAGAAATTTAAGTATTTAACAACTGTTTTGAATATGTAAAACATGAATCTCCATTAAAAGGCCGCTATTACCCAATTTAAAATTTCAGCTCACCTCAGCCTTCTTGATTATATGACACAGTAAAAACTTTACAAAGTCAAGTATCTTATTATTTGCTTTCACTGAAAAAAGAATCAGTCTATACATGAGTATATTTTAGAAATTTAGCTATATCAGAAGGGTTATTTTCAGAAAGCCTCTTTAGAACACATACAGTCATTTCTGTATCACGGTGTTTATAAGAAGCAAAGCAGCACGAAGTGCCTTATAACAATGCAGCTGTATATAGTCTATAACAATGTAGCTGCAGCTACATTAGGACTTTTATTTACATAATTTTTTCATTAGAAAATACAACCTCCTTTATGGTGCTGTGACAGGAATCATGGACTTGCAGGTGACATTCTTGTAAATAAATGCAGGCAGCCTACCTTAGCAGCAGGAGATACAACTTCAGAAAAGACTTGCCAGAGACATGGCAAGCAGATGTATTCTCCCTCCCTTTTCCAAGAACAGAAAACTGAAATATCCTCCATTGCTAATTTTAGAATAAATTTTGACATTCACAATTTAATCAACACTAAACACATTTTCTAATGTTGATTAAACTCCCTCTGGTAAAGGTATAGATTTGAACTTGAACATAACAGACCTGTACTTGGAATGACCCACTCAGTGAATGCACCTGTAGATACACCAGTCACAGATAAATGTAGAATTTGCCATCAACAAACCTGAACCCACCCCTTAACTTCAGTCAGCTAGATAACCACCTGCCACAGGTGTATTTCCTACCTGTAATGTCATTCCTGCCTCCCCCAGGGGGACCCATAGCTGTGACAAGCAGGACATCTATGATACTGATGTGGGATGCATCTTTCCTGTCGTACCAGTGCCCATGATCAATCCATTGCCTGAGAAGCTCAATAGCTGGCTGAGCTCCATACATTTCCTTTTCAGGCATATTTAGGTCATCTGTGGAGAACACAAACATTGAATAAAAATCCTCAGTGTTTAGGAATTCAGTTTTCTTCTAAGAAGGAAAAATAACTGAACTAGAGGTAGAAAAAGACAATGTGTTGTTATTCCTGCTTCCCATTGAACTAACCAAAATCAAATAACATTACACCTCACAGGCATAATTAGGGGTGATGGATTAACTTAGTGTGGCTGGTGATTTTGTTTTATTTCATGCCATGTCCCACTGCAACTCTAAGAACTATTCTGAAGACAACCACCACTTAGATCTCTCAACAAGAGCAATGCTAATCCTTTGGTGATCCCTGTGGGTTCCTTCCAACTCAAGAGATTCTAGAATTCTCTGAATGCCTGAAAAAAGCACTAAGGCAATCCAAATTTATTAGTCTCTTTGCCTAAACCCAGAATAGAAATTATTTTTAAAAAATTAAAAAAATATGTCTTACCCACAAAAATTATAGCTTCTTTCCCTGCTGGAGGTCCAAATAATCCTTTTCTTCTTCTGTCCAGCTTAGACATAATAATATCCTGGGTCTGGTTAGCAGAGGTTCTTGCAGAGAAGTTGATGAAACTTGGGATGTATTTTTCCTTTGGAAGTTTTAGTAGAAAGTTGTTTGTTATAGCTGTTTTTCCAGTGCCAGTGGGACCCACAAAAAGCAAAGGGACATTATGCTCCACATATGTTTTAAGAAAAAACATTTGTCTGGCAGTTTCCATTGTTGGAATGATCAGCTCAGATACCTGTTACACAGGAAAGTAAAATAAAGCATGAAAATCAAACATCTAATACCTTAATCAACATGAATATTTGCAAGCAACTACAGGAACCCTGTAGCACAAATGCATTTAAAAAATTTTCTATTTTCTGAAAACCTAAGCTATAACAAGGTTCTAGTAAATACTATGGCCCCACTCCTTGTTCAGGGCTCATACAGTCAGTAGTATTACCTATATTGTGGTTCACAGACATTATATAAAGCCTGGAGGACTACAGAGATCAGTATGGCTGAGCTGTCTTACTGGGCAAAGAGAAAGGAATACTAGAAGGAATTTTTTTTCTCTTCCTCATTTTTTATAGTTAGCAGCTGTGGATTTGATATTGAGAAAACATTTTCAGCAGCAGAATGAAATGTAGTCTTGCATCTCTCATGTACTTAATAGACAAGACAATTGCAACTACAGTGGAATAAAAAGTTGAAAAAGCTTAAGTTATCTTGAAATTTCATCTGCAGATCTCTCTTGTGCTTCTCTTCCATTCAGTTCACAGCTGCCATCAAAATCTGAGTGCCCTTATTTGGCAATGGAAGGGATCCAGCACTCTCAGTACTGCTCCCCACATCCCAAAGTAAGTCTTTTTGCTTGCTTTCTCTAATTCATACTCCAATATCAAGAGATCAACCCCTGAAAACAGAAATGAAGGCATGGAAATTCAGGCTGTGTCTTTTACCCACCATGGTTTCCCCAGTATCAAATGCTGTTAGAAAACAAAGCAGAACCCAAATTTTAACCACCAGGCAACCTCAGGGCTCCATGTGCACCTGCAGTGCTGAACTTCAGAGCTAGTGGTACTAGAATTGAGTTAAAAGCATGAAAGGGAGCTAATGAAATGTTGCAAAGCAATCATCAAACAGCCTAATATAGTTATTTATACCTCCTAATTATTTAGTCAAATAATTATTTTCCATAGTAAAGATACCAATGTGCACCTTAGCCCCTGGGGCGATAACTTGCTCTTCCTTTGTGATGTAGTCTGTCCACATGTTCCACTGCCCGTGGCCATGCTTGTTAAAATAGAAGTCATAAACACTCCCTGTTAATTGAAAAACACAACATAGGAAAACCCACTGATTAAATTATAAAAATAAACTTCAGCAATTTTAGTGTGAGATTTCCAAAACTGTGAGATAATGGAAGCTTTCTAGCACACAAAATACTCCCCCACCCCCCCCAGTCACACCCCCCACTGCCATTATCATCACCATATTATTTTAGGTCAGATTCAGCCACAGTGTTTGAGTACAACAGGAGGCATATGCTACTCCTGGTTAAAAGAGCCAGGAAAGGACACCCAACTGTGCAGCCCAAGGCTTGGCAGATGGTGACTCTGCTGCAGACTCAACATCTGCCAGGCACACTAAGTGCCAAGCTTTCTTACTGCTTTATAAAGAGCCAAGCAGTTATGAAGAAGCACCTTTTTCTGGGAAGATATTGTTTTTGTTAAGCTTCACATTTTTAGGGCGTGGGTTTTCCTCATTCATTCCATTGAGCAAGTTGCGATAAAATGAATCAAATTTTCTTCTGCTGTCTGCATCGATGATCCCTCCAATTGTCCACACCAAAGCAAAAAGGAAAAGGGCCTGCAGCCACGAGGTGATTTGATGAGGAGACATGGTTTCACTGTCCTCTTCATTGGATTCCTTTATTTCATCTAAAACACATATTTTGAATTTTAGTTAAATGCCAGTAATAACCATAAATCCCAATTCAAAATGTGTTTTTGCAAAAGTATTCTCAACATTAAGGAATTCCTTTGGTTTTTCCTTGCATCTTATAACCTACATTTTGTCCTGGAACATGGCAGGAAAAAAAAAGAAAAACTGAAATAAAAACAAGGCAGCTTAGGGTACTTACCAAGGAGAGAAGAATAGAGTTTCATTAAGCTGTAACCCAGGTGAATAGAGGATGTTTTTACAATGACTTTGCAATGATGGTCAATAAAATCCAAACAGGGCTCAACTAGCCACATAAATAAGTTATTGACCTACCAGGAGAAAAGGAAACAGCTATGTGACAATGCAGGACTCTCCACATTCCCCACTGTTCCTCAATTCAATCAAACATAAGGCATCAGAAACTGTCCAGCTTGGCAGAGGGATCAGGAAAAGGCCCGTGTGAGGCAGTACTGAAATGTTTACAGTCACACTATCACTCTCTGATGGTGAAAACAAGTTGCTTTTAGCACAGAGAAGTTTTCAGTGGGAATTCTGTTACCCAGTTACTAATCCAGACAGCAGAGCAGAAGCTCAGCCTAGAGAGACTCCTGTCTTACTTAGGCAACAACAAAATTATTCCAACAGAAACAAAGGTAAGGGTTTCATCCTCCCTTAAAAAGAGGCCCCCTACAGAGGGCCCAGCCCAGATACTGTGCCCCAGCAGGAATTCCAGCATGCTGGGGCTGACTGGTGCCTGCAGGAGTGCCACAGCATGTGGGTAAATACTCACTGTGGCTGGTGGCATCTCAAACTGGAAAACAGGACAGAACCATGACCTACCCTTTTCCCAGGGACTAGTACTCAAGGAGTTGCACTAAAAGGTCAGGCTATCTGTTGGTTAAGGAATAATTGCTTTACTCTGATGAAGTAAGAAAACTATAAAGAAAGAGCTCTTCTAGTCTTGGTACTTCTTTGGAATTTGATTCTAATTTCCTGAAAAAACTCAAAGGGAGTCTTCTCAAATCATGTAAGTTTTCTACAGCTCCAATCTTAATATCATTCCAATTATGTTACTAGATTTTAATGTCCAATAATAGGGATTTTAAATTTTCATTAAAAGCTGATTCTCATCAACACCTATTTTTATTTGCATCTACAGAAAACATCGTACAATACACAGCACAAAGAACTCTCCTTGATACAAGCAATGAGGTGAAACAGACTTTGAAGACTAAACTGTAATGGTAATAATAAAAAAGTTTTGATTCTGCATGCCTGCCTTCAAGTGGGCAAACTGTGAATGTCACCTTATAGTTAATCTTAGATTAACTTAATCTTAAATTAGACCTGTGCAAAAATGAAGTCTCGTACCAGCTCTAGGTGTTCTTCCTGCAGGTTTGGAGGCAGAGTTTTTATGTAGGAATCCTTCAGTGGCTTCCAGCCTAACTGTTGTGGGTCCATATAGATCATACCACACCTGGGAAGATCAAACACCTATGGTAGAGGAATACACGTGCAAGGTGGGGCAGTTCAAGCTTGAATGCTCTCACGTTACCTGCTGACAGTGGCTGGAGATGCCTGCTCTAAGTCCGCCGGCTCAAAGATTAAACTCATTTTTGAGCTCATCTGAATTATTTCACCACTCATTAAGCATAACTGGAAGAAGAGCATCACATAAACATGGTCTAGTCATGTCAGTGCTGATCATACAGTAAAAGCAATGTCTGTCATAAAATCACTGAACATTTCACTTAGTGTCACTCCTAATTCATTTGTATCCTTCCAATACATGATATTTTATGACCTTGTCTCAACTTTTCCCTGTCTTACTGTAAAGCTTGCAGAGACACAGAACTTTAAATAACTCTGCAAGAGAAAAGAGTTATGACCTTCAGCTTTTTAAAAATTTATTTATTCTCGACATAATTTAAGCAAGTTCAGTTTTCAGTCACAGAACTGAGTCCAAGCATTTCATCTTCCTAAAAGGGTCAATAAAAAAGTCTCAATGATCAACATCATTTCAATAAAGAAGGAGCAACACAAGGCTCCTAGGGAGAAGTAATGGGTTAATATTATCTAATACCATCTAAACCCACTCATACAACTGGGGAAATATAACAGTGCTTTTAGGCACATCAGCCTTTCCTGAATTTCACACCTCCTTTGACTAATGTAGTAACAATATTGCTACAACTAAAATTAAGTATGTTTATTCAAGGACAAGGCTACAGGCAAATATTAGGCTACCTTTTTATTATCATCCAGCACAGTGTTCATGTTCTCTATCCAAACTGCATCCACAGGGCCATCAAAAATAATCCACTTGCGATCGTCTGTGGTAGAAGATGCTTGTTCCCTGAAGGCCTTTGCAAGAATTCCATCAGACCACTCATGACTTACAGGATCAAAACTGCCATACAACTGCCCCATAGTAATGGCTTTGGGATTAATAACTTTGTATTCAACAGCAAATTCATCCATGGCATTCGCTGAGTAAAAAGGCAAATACATGAGTTTGAGAATTTTATAGGTTAGTTTTATTCAACAGCTGAACAAGATGATGCCTGAGGATCCTGATCTTGAGCTACTCTAGCTCAAAGCAAAAAACCCCAAATATTTGGCATCTAGGTAGCAGTAAATAAGAAATTTCCTTACTTGTACAAGGCAAGGAAGAAGTCTGCTGTAAAAAAACAATGAAAAAAAGAAAAAGCAGAGCAGCATAGATTTCATGTATTTATGGGAGCTACTTACAATATCCTATCAGAGCTAATTGTTTCAAGAGTATTATACACAAATAAAATGACTAACAAAATTCAGAAAAGCATAAACATAGCTATTAGTATGGCTTCCTGTTCCAGTAGATGTAGACAAAAATACTATCAGACAAACTTACCAGACAAAAATAACTCAATTAATAGAAATTCTACAGTCAAGAAAGAAGAATATAAAGACAATTAACAACCTGGGCATATCTCAGCAAAGGAAAAATAACAGTCATAGAATTGATTTCATTTAGTGAGCAGCTTGTGGCTGAACAATGTTACCTGCACACAAATCAGCCAGGGCTCCAGCCAGCACTTTGTATGAACTGGTCTTCCCACTCATAGGATCTCCCACAATCATGAAACCATGGCGCACCAGCATCATCTCGTACACCTGCCAGTGAAGGAGAGCCACTCCTTAACATGGCACAAAAGCAAGTGTTACATGTTATGTGAATGAAAATAGCAGTCACTCTCCTGCATTCAGATGTGACACAACCAAATCTCTGCACTCTGCTGGCTGCACACATTAGCTCCTTCACAGACTGTCTGAGTTACAAAATCACTATGACCAAAGCAGGCTTTTATTCCATGATTTTTACTCATTAAAATCATGACATTTGTAATAGTCCATTAATTGTTAAGGAAACTACTAGATATTCATCATGACACAGACAGTAAATGAAGAGTGTTTCTGCTCTTGTGCTTTTCCTCCCCAGAAGTACGTGAAAATAAACCTGAATAATTTTTCCAATGAACCATGGCACTGGTTGAAGATTCAATTTTTCAATATTTTCAGTTAGTGCCTTGATAAATAAGTCATAGTCTGGTGTAGGAAGAACCACTCCAGGAAACAGGTCAGATATGATACCCTGTTAAGGAAAGACAGAATAGAACATTATTTAAACACAGGCTACAAAAAGAGAAAATTCCCAAGTAAAACAATGTTCACACAGATAACAGGAGCTTAAAACCAAATGTCCTCAGCTGGATAAAACTAACTTTTAGGCAAACCATAGCCACGGAAGTATTCTATATACATGAAATAGAAATCTGTGTCTGCAGTCCTCATAAACACACTGCTATTGTAAAAAGAAGCTTAACATTTGCAAATTTGCCCCCATCAGGATTACACAAAATGATGTGAAAGTAGTTGAAAGAATTTCAGTGATTAAATAGACGGGTATGTGTTCCAAAATTTCAGAACAAGGACTCTGGCTGTGCTTGTATCCTAGCTTTTAGTCTTCAATATTGATTGCTTTGTAGCTTAACATGGTCTTTATTTTCTATTAAAGCAGCAAGCAAACAGAAACTTTGCCATTTTTATTCTGAACTCGAATTTCTAATTGACCTTAACTTAATTACCCACATCTCTTTTGGAGCACAAAGCCAGAATACAAACTTCAAAGAATGATTTCCACTAATGAAACAGCAGAAGACGATTTTTAACAAGATATCATTTAAAACATTTTGTAGAATGACTTTAAAGAACCACTGAAAGTTTGCTTTTCAAAATAATCCTAACAGAGCCAGAGTTCCTCCAGATCCATGGACTGAAATAACTGTACACTGTGGCATCATCTAGATCAAACTGTTCTAAATTAAGATAATGACCTGTTTCTCTCAGTTCTTACAATGGATCTCATCATCAGAAAACCTGAAACACACTGGTCTGATACCTTACCTGAAACAGTGGCACATCCTGGGACAAGAACTTGGCCAAATTAACATCCAGCAAAGCCCGAAGCAACAACACACTTTCATTTTCAGTTGGGTACTTCAGTTTTAGGTTCCCTGCTGCTGTCAGGACAGATTTCACCGCACGCATTCCGTAATCATAGTGGTGCTGAGATGACAACTGCTCTGAGCACAAACGGTAAGTGGCTACAATTTTCTGGGCAAGACTGTGGATAGTAAAATATTATGTAGAGTGAAAATATCTCAGCATGCAAGGAAAAAAATTTACTTTCCTGTATATACAAAGTATCTGCAGTGATTCTAAGACACAGCAGCTGACAAGATGGCCCAAGATACCTGGGAAGAAAGACTGTAGATTATGCCATACTAGAGAATGTGTGCATCATCTAGGAATTCTGTTTGATATTTTGGTACATTTTCTAAATGATTCTGTGTAGAAGTGCACATCTGGCAACATGAGGTGGTAAGTGAGGATTGACAAGAAAGCAGGAAAAAGTACTTTCTAGAGAAACAAAACACAGACAGCTGCCCATATATGCCTCATAGAGGAATGAGGTATATCACACTCAACAAAGGTAAAAAATTCAGCATGTCTTACCTCTTAGAGTCCAGAAATCCCATGGAATAAAGTGAAATTTCCCCAATCAAGGCATAATCTGGGACCATCATGGCAACCGTTCGGAACAGTGCCTGTAAGGAAAAAAGTAAGATGCCAGCTTTTGACTATGGAATATTGTAATAAATTGTGCCTATTTTGTAAGAATAGCATCTCTCCATAAATTCACGAATGCAAAGAATTCATGAATCATCTGAAATCTATGAGACTTCTTTAGAATTCTATTCTATTCTGATCTTATCAAGAGGTTCAAGAGGTCTGTGCTAAGCACTGCAGTAACAAATGCTTAGAAAGAGTCAATTCTAAAGAACTATGAATAGAGGAAAAGGGAAGTGATATTCATCTCACTTTCATAACAGACAAACTAGCACATGGTGTGGTTAATGCCTTGTAAAAGATCATGCAAAGAATTGTGGCAATGTTAGAAAAAGAACCAGGACCATATCAGTCTTCCATAGTGTCTCAGCAGAAGTTAGAAAATGTCTCAAAGTTATAATAAATTTAAATTGGGATTTGGATCACCAAGCCATTGTAAACCCAGAGAATTTCCAATTAGAGAGAGCACAGTTAATGCTGTAAACTGCTACCAATATGATTAGACTGAGACCTTTCTTCTGTGCATTTTGTACAACCTTAACTATTTACTAAAGCTTCACAAAAAGCACAGCGGGATACACTTGAATAGATTATCAGTTCTGCTGGTATTGGTTGGGGTAGACTTAAATTGTTTCACAGGAGCTGGCCTGAGCTGTGTTTTGGGTTTGTGCTGGAAGTGTTGATAATTCAGGGATGTTTTAGTTATTGCTGAGCAGGGCTTACACAGAGTCAAGGACTTTTCTGCTCCTCACCCCTCACACCGGCCAGGAGAACGGGTGCACAAGGAGCTGGGAGGGGACACAGCCAGGACAGCTGACCCAGGGATATTCCAGAGCATATGGGGTCATGCTCAGCAGAAGTAGAAAGAGAGGGACTGTTCAGAGTGATTGCGTTTTTCTTCCTTAAGCAACCATTACACATCAGTTTAGTATTTCACTGATGACTTTTTTTATTACTATAGACTAGAACCTGCAAATTCAGGTTAATTTTTCCAAGAAAGCAGGATTTCAGACTTACCTTCAGATTATCAGGCAACTCTGCCCTTCCAGCATAGCCAGGATTCATCGTAATAAATACAGCACATGTGGGATTAAGAGAGATCTCTGTCCCTTCAAAGATGAATGTTTTGAGTTTGCGAATTATAGCTTGCTGGATGCTGAGTATTTGCTGGGCAACTACAGATAATACCTCAACCTAATACAGACAGAACAGATTGGAAAACATAAGACACTTGGAGAACCAATTTAAAATGGTTTTGTTTACATGTTTTCATGGCTGTATTTGTGTTCCTCTAGGGAAAAATCACCCTGAGCCTATGCATTAGCTGCCTATTTGAGAGATCCCCTGAAAGTCAGTGCCACTATTCTCTACTCAGCCAACAGAGGCTTCTAAAAGCCTCCTCAGGGAAATACCGTGTGTCTGAACGTAGACATCCAAGTTAGCTGGACAGGAACTCCCTCTGGAGGCCTCTAAAAGCACTTTCCCTTCAACTCAGACACAGAAAGAGTTTAGGCTCTCCAGAAAAACTGATTTCACTCAATGGCCAAAACTGAGGGCAAACAATAGGTATGGCTGCTGATTGTTTTAAAGTATAAACAGAATATTGGAAAAGAAATGCTAATATTTGAATTCACAAGAAAATAAGCTACAGCAGAAAAAATGGAAAAATTAAGGAGTTAAAGAAACTAATACATACAAAATAGAATTTCATAAAATTTTCACATTTACTAGTATGTACTGAAATAAAATTTTATCAAAGTAACAATAAAACTTATCCAAAGTCATTAGTGACCAAATTAAGCAAAACCAAAAAGACCAGAGTAAGATCAAGGGGAGAATTAGATGTGTCTGTTTACACAGCTTGATAATCAAGTCACTCAGTTAGTGACACTCAGCTCTAGTCATTACATAAATCCTTCCACTGGCATTTGTCTGTCCTGTGCTGAACATAGACACAGGCAACTCCACAGCTGTAGCTTGATTTCTCAAGGAGAAGACAAGAACATTTTTTTCCCAACAAATGAGTGACACAAGAAAAAATTGTAAAGGAACATTTTTTTTTCAGCTAAATTGACCCAGAACACAACACTTTCTCAACACAGTACAGGTAGGCACGTACTTCTAGAGAAGGCAGCCAAGTGCCTATGTCTGTGTCACTGTCAAAACAAAGAGGTCTCACCACTAGTAAAAGCAGAAAATTTGCAATAATGCTGTCATGTCTAAATCTAAAACTTCTTGTGTCTTAAATTAAAGCTTTCTCATTTTATTTGAGTTAAAACATTACCTCAATTCTATTGAACTCGTCAAAGCAGGCCCACGCCCCAGCTTGTGCCAGCCCCTTAAAGAACTTGCCCATCGCCTTGTAATCGAGGCCATCGGAGCAATTAAAGACAACACACTACAACAAAAACACAGAGAACATGTCTCAGTATTACCATAAAGTCCACTATAAAATTCTTAGCATCTAAAATGGGAAGGGATTACTGTTGCTAGTTTTGGATTAGAAAACCAGGATGTCATATAGACACAGTCCTAAATGTGAGCTTGTTACCAACTATTCCCATGAATAAAGAACAGAATCATTAGGTGGGAAAGACCTTTGAGCAACTGTAAATGAATAGCTACAAAACAAGCAGCACTTGCTTAAGAATTGCATTTTAAGAAATACCTACATATCCAAACATAAACAGTGAAAACTAAAAAATAAAAAATAAGAAAAAGGCGGGGTTGGTACCTGTTTAGCTATTGCTTTTGCTAGATCTTTAGTCGTTTCTGTTTTGCCAGTTCCAGCAGGCCCTTCTGGAGCACCACCAAGATTTAATTTCAAGGCACCCATTAATGTCCTACATTATCAAGAACACAGGCATTAGAAATAGCAATCTTTAACGTCAGATTGTTTCTGAATGGATTGATAAGTATTTTCCATACAGGCTCTCTCCTGAAAACAATTTACTACTACAATCTACTGATTTTGCAGCTTGCCCTAAAAACCCAGTATTGTCTCATAAGTGATTCCTAACTATGGAAGGTCACATTTGGTCACTTGGCCTAAAAGGAATATCAAGGCTTTTATTACATGCATCCACCTTGTATACCCTCAATCACACAAGAAAATGAACAGTGCCATGAGCAAGATGGTAGAGTCTACAAAAGCACACATTTCCCTCAAGTGGCACTTGAAATGGCAAGAGCTTCAAGCTGGCTTTATAAATTCAGCCAATCTTTAGAAATTGATGAGAAAGCATAAAGGCTGTTACAAAAACCTGGGAATCACATTGCTTTTCAAGTGAACATCTTACTAAAATGAGATCCCTGTTAACACTGGAGTGATCTGATTATTTTACAAAATCCTCATTGAAAGGCTTTCACTCCTGTCTTGAGGGCTCGCCAGAATTGAAATTCCAAATGCCTTTGAATATTTCAACCTTGAGGATTGAAGTATTTCTATTACAACCTCTTGCAAGCAAGAGGAACAGGAAGCTAACTGTATCTGTCTAGGGCTCTATAATTACCTCATTTATCTTACAGGCAGGCATACCCAAACTGTGTGTCATACTTAAGATAAATTAATTGACCAGTGCTACTGTAGAATTCTTTGCAGTACCAATACCATTTGCTGCAGCCTCCTTTCAGAAGCACCTTCTTGGATACAGTAGAATCTATTACCCTCCTGGTGTAGAAGCCTATACATTGTAAATATTTTTACCGTATTTGCAAAAAATCTACAGGAAAATGTTAGCCTATTATTATCCTCCTATTATTAACTAGAACAAATGAAAGTAAGTACAGATCAATCCAAAAAAAGAAAACATTATTCACAGACAATATGTCTTTACCTATAACATCGATCTGTCAGTGGGGTTATAACCAGACGTTGCGAATTGCCCAGATACTCATAACCATATTTCATTTCTGTTGTGATCATTCTCACTATCACATCATTCTCTGCCCAGTAGTATCTCAGCTGAGAAATCCACTGGAAGTCATTCAGATCTGTGACTTTGTCTTCAACCAATTTTGAGACCACATCACGAGCTGCAGAGTAAGACACAGATTGTTTAAAAAAATCTACTCTTCTACTGTGGTAGTTTACTTAAAACCACTTTAAAGTAACATTTACTTAGAGCTATGTAAAAGCAATTCAATGCTTAGAGGCTGGTTTTCATGTTAGAGAGGAATTTGCAATTGTTTTGCATAGGGAATCAGCTGAATTGTAACTAGATTACAGTTTCTGTTCTAAATAGATGGGAGACCCTTGTGCAGAACTGAGCAATCCTCATTTGCCCAAAGAACTGAGCAATAACTCTGTAAGGCTGATTCAAGTTAGAGAAAACATTTTAGGTGCCTCTCTCCAATAGTCCACGCAGCTAATGACAGCAGCACTGCCCCAGATGGCCCAGGGGCAGCAGGAGCTGCACAGTACCGTGCACATCGATGACAATGAGAGCTCCGAGGGTCAGCCGGGCCCCACTGGACAGCTTTCCTCTCACTAACTCAACTATGTCCTTGATCTGTAGGTTGCTCTTCTCCAAGAAATCCTGTCACAGAAACAAACACAAGCATTAATGTGATGCTGTAGCCAGCAGTTCCCAGGTAACAAGTGACAGTACAAGGGCACATGGTCTTAAGCTGCACCAGGGAAGTTTACATTGAATATTAGGAAGAATTTCTGCATAGAAAGAGTGATTAGACATTGGAAGGGGCTTCCCAGGGAGGTGGTGGAGTCACTGTCCCTGGAGGTGTTTAAGAAGACTGGATATGGCATTCAGTGCCAGGGTCTGGTTGACAAGGTGGTGTTGGGTCTTGGGTTGGACTCAGAGGTCTTTTCCAACCTCATTCATTCTGTGATTACTACACTGTATAGAGAGATTTATGCCTGCACTGTTCTCTGAGGCTTTCCCTGTAGAGACAGGAATTAGAAATAAAAAATACATAGTCTTTAGCAATGCTCTGCCACTTTTAGTTTTGTACTTTACACCAGTATCACTCATAAATGAAGTAATAAAATTTCCTTCAGTAGGATTTCTCCTGATACACACCAAAGTAAATGGAAACAAACCTCTGCTGAGACCCAATGCAAAAGGAAGAACAAACTAAAGCACTGCATGAGTAAATTGCAATATGTTGTTGATAGAGGATCTTCTTTGCGAAGGAGATTTATATTAATTAATCAGAAGTCAGTGCCTAGGAATAGGAAGTTAGAAGAAAATCTTACTTGTAAAGCTTTTTTCCTTATAGCCTCAGAAACTTCTTCTGTCCAGTAAATGGATGAAACACAAATAACTGCCTGTCCAGGCCACTGAAGTACCCATTCTTTTCGAGGAACCTTAAACCAAAAGATCAATTTCAAACACAAGTCATATAAACACATTAGATTATGGCGCTGATAACAATTACTTTCCTCAATTGTCTTTTGTCTCATGCTGCAAATAAATGAGAATCACCATCTAAAGCTTTAATACATTTTCTTCATGAGACTTCAGGATTAAAACTTTAGATTAGTACTATTGAACAAGAAAAGCTGGATTCCACTTAGCTTCAAACACGTTTTCCTTGTTAAGAATTTGAGCAACATATTAATGTATATTTGTTTGTGAAATCTAACTTATACCATAGTTCAGGAATAATTACCTGGCTATATCCTTTTATGCCACCTTGAAGAACTTGTTTTACACTGGCCAACATCATTTCTTCTACTTGCAGAAGCCATTTTTCTACCATGCCCTTCAAGAAAGGAGAACAGTTAAGAGTCAGTACACATTTCTTGATTGTATTCTTCTTCAATGACACATTATTTGAAATGTGTTAGACTTAAATATGCTTTCTTTGGATCTAGGTGTTGTATATAAAAGGAATAACAGTAGAAATTACTCAAAATCTGACTGGTAATACTGTATTTTATGCTGTCTGAGGGCAGGTATATTAAACTCACTCTAAGGACAGCCCAGCTAAAGAAACAGCTGAGTATGTTTCATATAAGTATAAACAAAAAACACAGATTGCATGGTCAGCTAAGCCTGCTCATTTTAACCCAGGGCATGCTTTGTTTCTGCAGAATTAAGGGAAAAGAATATCTAACTCACAACATGCCCCACCTTTCAGAGGAATTTACTGCAAAATTGGTATGTCTTACTCCTTTTTATAGGAAATCCTTTTTATTCTAGAATACCAGTCTACACTCTCACTTCCTGAACTCCTTTCATGATGTGATCCTAAATGGTTTAAACCTCATTCCCTCAAAAACATGCACTTTATGCAATGTGTTATATATTAATCTAATTTAATATAGTAAAATATTAAAAAATTACATTTGCTTTCATTGGATAGATTTTATCTATGAAAGGAACTATTTCTTTCTCTGAACTGATCATGCCTATGATCTCCAGATCTTCTGTGAACTCCAGTTTAGCAATTCCTTCAAAACACTTCTTTAAATGTGGTTGTACTCGAAGTGGATCCTTTGTTTCAGACAGTATTTCAAGCAGCTCATCATTAGACAGGAAAAAGAATCTGCCAGAAAAATACAATTATTTTCCAAGCATGAAAATTGCCATTAATAATCTACTCATACAATTGGTTTTATTTTTCCTTAAGATACTAGTGTATCAGAGAGGAAATTATAATCTCAAATCCCTTTCCTTAAGCAATTTTTAACATTATAAAACCCATCACATCTATTTTTTCAGAATTCCAATGTGACCACCTTTTTATACAAAGGAAGAATAAGGGTTCTCAGACTCAGGCAGGAAAGACCAGATGGCTCCAGCCAGCCATTAAATACTCTGTGAAAACCCTGAATCCTGCTCCTCATGATCATGTAAAACTTCCACAGATCACACACCTCTGAAGAGGGTGGGGCAGGGACATAATTGCATTTCAGCCGTGGGAAGGTAGAAAGCTCCTTCAAAAATACCCTGCAAGTAATAATGCCTTTCCCAATCAAAGTTTACATTGTGACAGACAGATTGTGCCTCCCCATCCCCACCTGTTCTGGCATTTCACAACTGAGGAAAACATGTCTGGAGATGAGAACAGCTTTTCATTTTTTGCTGCATGTGACTATGTCCCACATATGTTTATAAAATGAGATTTTTAAGTTCAGTAGAAATGGTCTGAAAGAGCTTATGGCTTCTTGTTTCTAACTTAGGCCTGTTTAATTAATTTACCTTGGGAAAAATAATCTTTTTGACTCCAAGTAAGTATTCAGCCCCTTTTGAATGTCCTCTAAGAGAGTATTTGCTTCCTGAAGTCTGTCTAACATCTTGGGTTGTTCAGTTGCTACAAGTACCTTTGTGTCTTTCACCTTTGTAAAAACAAACACATAGCAGAAACTGCTAAAAATTGCAGTAAGTTTTACATTAAAGCTGTTAGCATCAATCACATATATCACAGAAGACTAAAAAGCTGTAATTCTTTTCTGTAGTGTGCTTTTATGGTATTAAATATGTTTGCATTATTTGATAGCTTTGCTCTTCAGACTGTCAATTTTTAATGAAGGAAATATCAACAAGTAAGATCTTTGGCACTTGCTCCTATTTCTTGACTATGCTACATTGTTTTCCACTCACAAATAAGTTCTATCAGAAACACAGCACATGACAATTATTCCCTGTTATTTCTTTCTAATAATACTCCTCTTCAGAGGGTTCTATTTCAGTACAGGCCTCATCGTTCACAGACAGTTGGACAGGTCTCAACTCCTATTTAGTTACATTGATTATTTCAACATCTTTATCACACAACCACACACTCACAGCATTTTTGACAAACATCTCAGTTCACACCACCACTGTCTGGCCTCTTACTCAACTTCCTACTTACAGAGAATTGAACAGGTTACCAAATGGCACTTCCTATCCCCATTATCTTAACGTGACACACTACCATTGACAGTCCATATTCACTAGATTTTTGAATAGCCATGCCATCACATATGAGAGAACAATCACATGAATAAAAAATCCACTTAGTTGCTCCAAAAGTGTGTACACCCTCTAACTCTCACTGTATCCAGACAAGGCTTTGTACCTTGTCAGTGAAGTCGTAAGCAGATCTTGAAAGCACAAATCATTCATCTTTCTACCTAATTCTGACCATTTAGCTATAAGAAAGCTAGAACATTTAGAATTCATGTTCCTTAAGCTATAATTCACTTTTCAAAACCAAGCCTTAACAGAAATCTCAATACAATAATGATGCAATCTACAGTTTAACTGCAAGACTAGAATTTGTTGGACTTCAGAAAAGGATTTTCCACTTCATAGATACAAACACCCAACTGCAGAAAAGAACAGTGTATGTGCATGATATTAATATTCATGTTACTAGATGTGCATAAAAATGTACAATTTATGAAATGTTAGTACTTACCACTTCTGTCATAATGTTTTTCCAGTATGAATCCACAATCTTAAACTTTCTGCCCTCTTCAGGCATTTGAGCTATAATATCTTCCGAACTAAAAATTGGTTCCAAATACAACCATGTTGCCTGACATTTTAACCAGCTATCTATAATATCTTGCATTAAACACAGCTTATCTCTCCAAGCCTGCAATAAAAACATTCAGTAGTTAACCAAAATAAGCAGTTAAGCAAAAAAATAAAAAAAAATATGAATATGTGTTCTTAGTTAACCATTCTCCAGTATCTTATCATGTCATAACACCTTGAAGCACTTGGGGAAAGCATATTATGTGACATGCAATGATCTGGCTTTTCCTTACCACACACTCAGCTTCTATTGGTTTGATGAAGGGAGAGCCACACACTGTCTGAGTCTTAACAATGTGATCATCCAGCAATAGCTGGATGTCATCCACTGCTGACAGGATGCTGGTGTCCTATAAACACATGACACTTTGGTAAGTCAAATGGCAGTTACTTTATTTCACCACTCATTCAGCTTCCTGTAGCCCCCTTCTCTATGATGTGAAGATACCAAATGGAATCTCCTCTGTAAACCTCCGTTTCAGGTCCAGAGACCAATTGTTTTGTGTCGGGGAGCTGATGCCTTCTGACTCAATCTTTTGCACTGTGACTTTTGTTCCTTCTGGGCAAGTTAAAATTTCGCTACTGCTCAGCTTTCCACACAATCCTGGGGAAGTCCTCAGGTTTACAGATTTGTTAGGATGAGTATGTGAGATCACAAGCTGACCAGATACTAAAGTCCACATAAAAAGAGATATAATAATGGAGACATTTGCCCAGCTGTGGGCTAAGATACAACTTTCAATTGCACCACAATGAATCAGCAGCAATATCCCTCTAATATTTCTCAATTGGTATTCAGAACCAAAGTAATTATTTTCAGATATATATATTGATTTGGTGTTTACTTACAGTATCCCTGTATTTCGCCAAACCAAAGTGCACATTGACCCACTCCAATTTCATTTTCTCTATTGATTTCTCTAAGGAATACTCCTTACTTGCAGCTGCTCCAACAGGTTCTATTCTAAATTAAAATGAAATATATCTTTGAAATGATTTTGTAACATAACTGAAGAGGAAAAAAAAAAGCAGTTGTAGGTAGAGTTGCATATCAGACTACCTTGCATAATAATTTGTTAATAATATCACAGACTCTTTCTTCAAGAAATATTTTTCCACTTTCAGCCTCACCAAGTTAGAGATATTGATATTAATTGGAAGACAAATACAAACAGAAAATTCTGAATGAGCAAATTAAGTGATTTAGGAATATAATTGGATTTTTATACCTCTGTGCTACAAGAAGAACTCAGAGTTCACACCTTGATAAATATAGCTGATTTTACAGCATGTTCTAACAGCACACAAAACCCCAAAAGAACTAAAATTTGGTATCTGAGCTATGAAATACAATGTCCAAAAAATGAGACTAGATTAAATTTCTTACTGTTCAATAAATTTGGAGAGTCCACAGTCCAATATGTATTTAAGGTTAGTGCTTTCATCCGGTTTGATCTCACATCCTACAATTTTACTAATCTGAAAATAAAGTAAGAAATAAATCTATTATCAAGATGCATTTTTGTAAAATACTTTCAAATAGCAAGCAACAAACTCAAATGAAGTATTAGCACAACACCCTAATTTGCTCTTCTGCCATTAATTATTACTTTAAAAATGCCACTGCCTGAAGCATTCATTTCAAAACTGGATCTATCATGTCACAGGATAGAAGATCTTGGACTGTCAGTTCCTGTGGCAGAATATTTGCATAGTTAAAGCAAAGTTTAAAGTACCTGCTCCCAGTGTCTCTCCTTCATTCCACGATTGCAGGCAATTGACAGGACAGGAAGATGCTGTTTAAATTTATCAAGCTTGAATTTCATGGATTCTGCCATGCGCCTGGGCACCGGCACATCTGGGAAGCTCTTACTGAGCTTGTACATGGTCCTCCACATATTTCCAACCTCTTCATTAATTTCATCAGAATTCAACTGCTGAAGAGGTCCTGAATACAACAGCATAAAAAAACCACAGCAGGCACATCAGCACAAGGAGATTCCAAGAGTGGTTCAGTTACAGCTATTTTTAATCACTGTCCTCTAACTGGAAATCAATTGTGTTACAAAAAATTATCTTAACGCAAAATCCAAGTCAGTAATTCTATTTCACACTGCTTAACAGCACTTATTCCTTAAAATTATTTTCTCACAACTAATCAACCCTCTCAGCTTCTCCTTAACTAACTAAAAATAACATGTTTCATCAAATGAACATCAAAGCCTCACCATTCATCCATTCCTCAGATTTGGTATGGAAAGTATATGCTGTTACCCAAAGCTGCTCAAAGGGTTCTTTGGTTGCAATTATAGATTGCAAGAGAGGAAATTGAGTCTTCTCCTGCCCAAGCAAATCTTCTTCATAATTAATGCCCTTTAAGGGAAAAAGAAAAGTAAATTATTCCCATCAAAAATTCCTGTTGTTGTTTAAACTTTTAAACAGACAATATTCAACACAATTATTTTACATATCTTAAAGCCAGACAGATCTGTTGATATAGGCTTGTGGATTTTAGGTGCATAATGTAATGCTGTTCTTGAAAATTCCCCTGATGCTTTCATGGAATCATAGAGGTGTTTTCCAATATAAACCATTCCAAGATCAAGTTCAATGATGAACCCAGCATTTTTTACTACTCAAATAAATTTAAAAATACAAATCCATTTTAAAATAAGATAATGTACCATGGAATTCAGTGGAAAAAAAAGCCTCACAAACTGTGAAATCTGAATGTAAGCTCCTCAGTTAGAGAGGCTTGTAGGATTTTTTTTAATTTGTGCTTAGTTTGTCGTTTTTTTTCTTTTAGAGAATTATCTGGGAGCACCCATCAAAACAGGTGTTAATTGCTGTGTTTATTCATGGTAAGACATTGTCTCTGTCAAAAAGATTTTACACTAAAAATCAATGTGCAAAGGTTTAGATTTTTAAAAAGTATTGTCTTCTTCATTTTACAGGTGGGGAGGTGAAGCATAGAGAAATGCTGTCTGAAATGCAGACACTGAATTCAGATTGAGTCCTGAGTCTGTGGTTTTATAATGCCAGCTGGCCTTTCATAAAACTTGTAATCATTCAATATGAGCTGCCAGCAGAAAAAATGTAAATATTCATATTCCAAGGTAATATTTAAATTCATGTATTCACTGAGCTAATTGTCATGCCTTTTAAATTGTGTGGATACACCTCTCATTGTGATCATGTATTAAGAAACTTAATCAGTTGTTCTGATCTACCTATAGCAGCATATCAGTGTTGTTAACTTACACTAATTAAATATACTAGATGCCTTTAAATCAGATTGATAGTGTTGATGTGTAGGACTACCAATTCATTTAAATTCTAAACTCAATTAATTGGTTCCATATTTTCTTTTGAGTGGGACTTAATTAAAATCTTGACCCTTATGTCTCCATATATGGAGAAATCTCATTGTCTCACCGTGATTTAGAAGGTTAATTAAGTCTCACAATGCCTGAGAGATCTCATTACCCAGCAGAGTCACAGCTAAGACAAACTGTTCAATTTAGGATGATACAGTAAATTGGATTGGGAGCCCTGAATAGAATCTAGAAATCTTGGACTTCAGTTTGTTTCTTAGCATTTGAAATTCGTGTTATGTATTAAAATGTATATTTAATGCCAATCAGCATTAAATGGAAATTACACAAACAGTTGAAAAACATTTGGGTTTAATTAGAGAATAAGCAGAGGGACTGAAAACACAGCTCCAGTGCACAAACCATGATTCAGGGAAAATGCCAGCTCCCTAATATTCTGCCTCTGCCAACTCTGCCAGAAGAATTGTTTTCTGTGGGTAGCATCTTGATACTACTGACTCCTTGGAAACATCAGTATTTCAGTTTTAAAAACTCCCTGAATTTTTTTTTCTTCACAAAATTTGCTCTTCAACTCAGTAGCTGGGACAAATCAGCATACAGGCACAAGAAGATATTTGCCACATCTTTGTGAATTTGGAAATTTTAAAGCCATCTTAACAATATATGGCCAGAACCCTGAAAAAAAAATCGGAGCAGGAACCAAACTTTTTCTCATCCAGAACATTGCAACCCATTCCATACTCAATTAATGTATACTAACCTCAAATTCTATTAGTGCATTATCTATATTCTTACTCAACACTTGAAAATTTTCAACATTCTTCTTCAATTCTTCTGCAGTCACGATATCCCCCCGCTTTTTGTAGCTTTCTACTTCTTTATGATAACCTTCAAGAGTTTCCTTAAACTTAGAACACCTGAGGTAAAGACAGCTATGGTAATATGATGTTGTGTTTAATTCCTTTTCAGATTTCAATTATTTTATTAATTACAACAGGCACTGTCACATGAAATCTGATCTCAGGATTAGTGTAACCACAGATGCCAGTGAAAGCTCACTAATCAATACTATATCAATAGTATTATATCAATACTTATATCAATACTATGCAGTTCATAGGATTAGAATTCAAGGCTCATTTACAAACCTCACAATTGATTTACTTTACTTACATTTGCTACCTCTACTACTTGGAGAAAATAAAAGAAGAGTGAAAACAATGCAACAAAACTATGTGTACTGCTGTACTAAATAATATAACAAAATAAAATTATAATTATTGTGGACCAATCCTCCATTGCTCCTTTCAGATCTATTTAAGTATACCGATACTCAAATCCATCCTCATCAATAGTATTTTTTTAAATCTCCATAATGCTACAAGCTAGATTTATTCCTTACTTTCTCAGGTTCCTTCTAAGTTTTCCTTCTCTGATATTATCTCCCTTCTACACATACTGAGATGTTTCTTTTCTTTAAAAATAGCCAGTGGAAAAAAATTATTTGACACCATACCTTTCCATCAATGCCCTCTCCACCTGAATCCTCATGTTAGTCAACACATCTTTACTGCTATTAAATATTTTCTTAATCTCATCAGGCCAATGAAAAACTGTGCTGTTCAGGTTTATGTCATCATCTAAAATAAAAAAAAAATATAGTCACCTTTAAGAAAATACCTTTTAGTCAATGATTTAATAGAATGGTTATTATATAATGCAATTACTATTGACAAGCAAAACAGTTGAACTTTGTTTAGGAATAAGCAATGAAACTGGTGGCTAGATTATCTTTACTGCAAAAAAAACTCTTCCCTAAAACAAGTCTGATTAACAGCAAAACTGTAAAATCAAGTTAAGAATGTGAAATTCTCTAAATAAGATGTTGGCTATGCAGAGACAGTTAGTAAGAACAGTTATTCCAGAATATCAGTTCCTTTCAACTACACACAGAGAGACCACTCCTAACTAAATGAGCATCATACCTAAAAAAAGATGGATAAATGTTTAAAATATTTCTAGTCCTCAATATGTAAGTGCTGAATTATTCACAAAAGCTAGAGCATCACAACTACAAGATGAGGATACATCTCCATCTTCATATGTGTCTGTTTGTTCAGTGCACTTAGGTCATTATAACTGATGTAGGACACATGCTTATAAACTCAGCTATAGAGAAAATGTAATTATGAAATACTGCAATTGCAAACACTCCAGTCCAAAAGGTAACAGAAAATTGTGCTGTGTGCCATTCCTCTGCCATTCCTTGCTGCACTGGTACATTTTGGCCTCTATTGAATTATTTTTATTTCCTTTCTGGCTCTTTTGGAACTTTCCATTAGCACCCTAGAAGATGCAACATTTAGGCATGCAGAGTCCATTATCTATATATAAATATTCTCATAGGGAAATTTTATATTCTGTAGTTAGACATACCAGAGAGATCAGCATAGTCCATGAGGATTTGTAGTCTATTGGCTGCTTTGGCAAGGTCCTTTTGCAGTTTTACAACAGTAACTTCACTGGATTTCTTCAAGAATGCATCATATTCCACTAACTGTTCAGTGTTCTGAGGCACTTCACTCATTCTCTTTGCAATAAAGTTAAACTCCTCACAAATTCTTCAACAAAAAGATAATAGACATGTCACCGGGATTGTAAATAAAGAGAGATCTGATAAAATGATTTTGTCCTTGAAACAAAACCATTAAATTTCTTCATAAATGGATTTTTTTTTTTCTCTGTGAGTTCTAGCCAAAGCTCCCTGTTCAGCCAGGCTGCCCATCTTGCATTTGTCTGGTCAGCACTAAAATACCCATCAGATGAATAAAGGTATCTCATCCACATATATCCAGCATCAATCCAAGCAGTCAGCAAGAATCATCCATGCAAACAACAGGTACCTTTGATTTAACCGTCTGTTTTCCATCACTTCATATTCAATCAATGTGTCTTTGAGATTTTGGGTCCGACTGCAGAGTTCCTCATGCAGCTGTAAAGCATCCAGACAGAACATGGCCAGAGGAATGGTGACATCCATAGAAGCAATCTCTCTTTTCAAGTCTGTGAAGCTGTCAATCTTCTAAAAACAGCATATAATGCATCTGTTATTTTTCCTAAAAGTCTATAGCTGAAAAATCTGACAGAACTAATAGTTTCCATCCAACAAACTTGATCATTTATTCCAAACAGAAGAAAGAAAATTCATTTTTATCTTTCCTGAGACCTGCTATCATCCACAGATTCCAGGGCTGAAAGCTTTGCACAGCAATTTGCCATAGTAGGGAAGACTCCAAGCTGTCTAAGGAAGCATTTAGCCATATGCTGACCCAGGATGCAAAGAGAAGAGCAGACAGGGCTGACTCAGGACAAGACAGTCAAAAGACAAGCAAGCTGCAGATTGACCAAATACTCTAGGCAGCCTTTCTGCTAAGAAAGAACAACTCACAGAAGAAGGTCATAAAGAAACCTCCTCCTACATTTGCACAGCAGCCCTACAGTAAGGGGATATGTAAATCGAGTATTCCCTAGTATTCCCAAAGGTGAAAAGAAGTGATTTGTTTTTAGGCATAAATTAGGAAGTCATGTGTGATGTTTTAGCAGTTGTCAGGAACACATTACCTCAGTTAAAGCATCTAAAGAAGGACCTTTATCCAAAAATTTTGCCACATCTTGCCGTGAATTGTTGTTCAAAAGATTGCTGTATTTCACATACACATTTAAATACCTTAAACACAGAAGATCACAAAAACAAACATAAATTTCTCATGCAAATTTTCTCTATAGAAAGAAACAAACACACTCAAACTGTCTATTAAGTCAAATGGAGTGTTATGAAACTGAGGGTTTGGAAGGGCAATGGAGTTACCAGCCAAAACTTACTTCTTTGGACCAAGTATGTTGCTTTCAAAGATCTTTTCAAGTTTGTTTATATACTCTAAAAACAATGACTCATGTGGTTTGACTGTATTAAGAGTGAGATCACCTCTTCGTAATTCCGGAAATAGAAGTTTCTCTACCTAAAGGAAACCATTACACATACTGTAACAACACAGAATAGTGGGAAAAAAAAAAAAAAACGGTATTCTATTACCCATTCATCTACCATGTTTTAAAAAAATTATTATTTGGTAAAAACATTGCAATGCATAAAGGCTCTGATCCATAATTAACACTTGGTTACTCACATAGTTTGCTTGTGAAAACTATATGAAAATCAAGCTAGTGCTTCAATGTAACTTGAATCTGAAAAATATCTTCTATAATCAAAAATTCTGCACAGTTCATGGTTCACAATCCTCATCTTTATCTTCTATTTGTCAGTCTTGAGGCTCATTTGTAACTTTTTACCTTATAGAGAGCTTTTATTAATATTGTATTTTGTATGTGGCTATAACTTATCCAGTACCTTTGGGAGTTCCTCGGCACTCTGCAGAATCTTCTGGAAGCAATGACTGATTAAATCCCAACATGCTCCCAAAGGAGGCTCAAAGACAATATCAGGCTCTTTCACACGGAGTTTGACTATGAGTATCTGAGATAGGAAGAACTGAATTCCTTGATACGGTTCTTTAAAATCATTTCCATTCTTACGGGAAAGAAGGAAAAAAATACAGAACAAGGAAGTGAGCTATAGGAATAAGAATTTTTAAACTGCTCAAACTCCCCAAATATCCTTACTACACAACACCAATGCAATCATCTTCCCTGATATTTATACAGAACCTGATGTTTCAAACAAGATCTTATGGTGCTGACTACTTAATGAATCTATAAAAGCTAGAATTAAGAAACTCGGTTTAAGCCTAATTACCTTTTCTCTTAAGTAACAGAAACAAAGCACTAATTATCATAGAAACAAAATTTCTAAAAGAAAAGTAATCTATAATATCTATCAGAAATAAATTCCAGGATCTAGTTTTAATTGCCTTTAATTGTGTGGTCAGTAAGAACTGCGCTAATTGCAAATCCCCAAATTGCCTTTACAATAATGGAGTCCTAATCCATGGCTAGATTTGTAATGTAAATGTTAGAATAAGTTAAAAAAGAACAAAACAAGCAACAAACCAAAACAAATAAAAAAGCCCACCCAACCAATCTACAAGACAATACTGAAAAAAAAAATAAATTTAAAACCCAACCATCAGCCGTAAAATCATCATCCAGATGCAAAGCTTAGTGGCAAGGCTTAGTGCAAGGTCTGATAGTAAACTGCATCAAGTAATTGATTCAATTGATCCTCTGCAATGCATTATTTAACCCACCACATTTATTCATTTTGTCTTATGATGGTAGGTCCTGGGATCCTAAATTTTAAAAACTCATTTCATCAAAGAAGCAACTTTATGGTATCTAAAACAGTGGTAAAATCTCCCACGGTAAAATGGTTATTGTTATAATTCTGTGCATTACTTGAAATAATACAGGGCCTTCATTGGGTATAGACAGGGTATATAATGTATAATATATACATTATATGTATATATAATATACATATATAATATGTATATTATTTTATATACATAAACCACCTCTGCAAAAGATTACACATGACTGCACACACTTTTGTCTTCAAAGGAGATTATTTCTGTGCTTTCAGAGAAATACAGTAACTGGTTAAGACCAAGAAAAATTAAACTAAAAATAAACTAAACTAAACTACAGTAAATGCACACTCACTCAAGACTTAGCTGAAATCTGCTATAAACTGTTACTTGTTACCCCAGATCTGCCAAGTGGTCATTCAAGTCAGAGGTTCCTGACAATGCAAAAAATCCACTGAGTACACATAAATCTTTGAAGGATACAGCTATTTTTTATGGAGGCAAGAGTCATTTGGGACATTTTAGCCTTCAAAGAGCATTCAGTTTCATGGCTATATGAATTATCTCCATGTAAGACAGAAAACTGTACATATACCTGACAGCACATACCTTGTGGATCATAAAAAATGCAAGAAGATCTTCTAAGGAGTTAATAACCATCTCACGTAACTGTAATGACATTAGAGCTGCCACAGAATTAAAATAGCTTTCAACTTTCTCAGAGGAATCAGAGTCCCTTTCAGGAGCAAAATGAAGCCACATATTTCTCTGATCAATGAAAACAGATGCACAAGCTGGGATCCATCTACAATGAAATAATATGGAGACAAAGTTTTTAAAGGCTTGCTAGTCTTACTTTGCTCCTTGCAATTAAGTCTCAACTCAGAAATTACCCAAAGAAAGAGTAAAATACAAAGGGCTAGAAGAGAATTGATACATATACCTTCCAGGACTTAGAGGAAACCTTTGTTTTAAAGCTAAGAATGCTTGTTAAAATGGACCACTATGATTAGTTTAAATTAATAGTAATAGACAAAGCAATAGCAAATTATATTGTTTTATTGATTATGGAACAATATTCAATTATTAGCATTAAATGAGAGACAAGTTTGGAAGAATCTCAGGCAGCAGACTGCAAACAGTTTCTATTATGTGCCTCATATATTCTTTCCTAAATAGACTGATTTCCATAACAAAATAAAAAATTCAATCAGCATTTTTACAGATATAGACTCCACTCCTCTCATGGTTAGAAACCTTCTGAATTCATCTCCATTTATTCATAGTTTATTACCATTTATTCTTGTACAAGCACACTTGCACTTCCATAGGCTCTTACAGTATCCTGACATTTATTCCTCTGAGGGCTATTCACCTCTTTTTTTGGCAGCCTTGTGGCTGGGACTGGTGTCATCTCAGTCTAAGATCTAAAAACAGGTCTTTGTAAGTCAGACCCTGAGATACTCTATTTATCTACAGCTACCACAGCTGGCACTGACTTGTTCTGAAGGATATCTCGAGCTTCCAAACAGTGCCTTTGAATGATGTCCTCAAACTCTGCAGGCAGCAGTGGCAGATCCCCACCAAGCACCTCTGCGGTGCGAACAAACCGGAGATGGCTGAACCTAGGGAAGGCAAAGACAGAGGAGATCCTTTATGGAATACAGCTTAAAAAAAAACCATCCATGAAATATAGTCAGGAAGGCCTCAAGTGTATTCTAAACACTTAAATATATTCTAAACACTAAAAATATAATTTCATTTATAAATATCACTCCATCGCTAAGCTGTTCAGCAAGTGCATTTCTGATTGGGTTTTTCTGTCTACAAAGATAAAGGGTTTCACAACATTTAGTTGTACTTGCTGTATTTAAAACTCTTAATTCTTTGCTAAAATTGTCTTGTCCTTTTCCTAGATTCATTAGTGTATCCAGTCATTAAAGAACATATAGAATGACACCTACTGCTTATATTCCATATTAATAAGTAGCTATCCTGACTACTCTGTGGGGGGCAAAAAAGAAATTTCAGCAGCATAGCATATATCACATACAACTTAACCTAAATTCCTGCAAACGCTTCTTAAATGCAAAAACAGCTTTCAGAATTACTAATTACCATATTTAACCTCCTAAGACTACACATCTCAATTTTCAAATGTCCCCAGGGCAAATTTCAACTACAAACATTTGAAAGTTATTCAGTTTTAAGTGTTAATTTTGTTCATTTCAGCAACCAGGATGAGAATTCCAAATCACCATTTACTGGAGCACTGAATCTTAATTTAGGCATAGCACCTTTTAACAAAGGGGATGATCTTTTCACAGCATGTAACACATGTTCATTCAGCGATTGCAGGAAACAATCATTTTATGCTGAAATTCTTATGGGCTCAGAAAAAATAATTATTTAGAAAACAGACATGTTTTGCCACTTTCTAGTAGCTCCCCCAGGATCTCTGTAGCATATGTAGAGAGGTCAGAAGATGCACTCTCTAACCAAATCATTAAATAAAAGCATGCTAAATTTTATTAAGATCCTATGACCAAGCCATCTTACTGAGAAAGCCAGAGCTCTTGCAAAATGGGCATCAGTGAATTCACTATGAACAGATTGTTTTCATTCCAACTTTTTGTTTCTTTATAAGAGCTGTGCCATGGGACTGGTGCAGAGACAACTCTCCGGGGAAAGGGGCGTGGGGTGCTTCCAATAGACAGTCTCTTCCTCTCAGCTGGATCCAACAAGACATAATCAACTACAATAAATTATATATATCATGGTTAGACTGCATGGATAGCCAAAACCTACATTCAAAACCACTTCATAATTCAGGAAGCAGTAGAATTCTGCACATTTAAAACTAATATAGTCATATAGTTAGTTGTATGTTTTTAGTTTAAAATACAACACAATAACAAAATTACAAATTTGATTCTAAAATTGTTTGAGGGGAGAAAAAAAAAAGAAGAGAGAAAATTGGTCCTGACTCTAAAAATGGGAGGCAGAAGAAACAATTTTTCATTCCATCTCTCCACCTGATGGGATGTAAAGTTTCGTAGATATTTGTTGAAATATTTAAATGCTATATAGCATGATTACAGGTTATTTTCTCTCAGAGATCTACTGTAGCTCTACTGACCCCAAAGGAATTCTCCACAGATGCTAAGAATAGGAGATTTGCTTCCAAACTGCAGTAAATGTCTACATAGTTGGAATTACTCAGAGATTTTGAGTCTTACCAATGGATTTCATGAGGCCGACACAATAGTCTGTCTTAATCTCCTCTCTTAAACGTGCCAGGAATTTCTCCAGCTCTAGGCTAGGAAGAATGTCAGCTGGAATATATTTTAAAATTTTATTCACCATTTCTTTATCCTGAGGTGTCAGCATGTCTTCTCGCACTCCATTATATATGTAGTGATAGTACCGCTAAAAAATGTTCAAAAAATTACACTTATTGTATGAATTCTGTGACAGATGATTTATTACTATTAAGTATTTTTAGCTTTTCTATCACATGAGCCTTCTCTGTAATTGAAAGGTGTTTGAATACAATGGATTTTGGGTATCTATCTATGTTCCTTCTGAAGCACTGACGTCTTTACAAGACTTCCACCCATGTTGATGCAAGCACATAGACCACTAGAACTCAGTTCAGCATATTAAATTACAGATCAAAAAAGTATTAGAGAACAACATGAGATGTTAAGAATTTGGGAAGATACTTAACTTGCAAATCCTTTACAACAAAAATCAGAGTAGCTACAAACAAATGAAAAAGGGGCTGACAATTATTTGACAACAGTTTGCTATATTGAGTATTTACATCTCCTAATCCTCATGTACTGCCTGCTTTTCTCAGCTACCTTTTAGTAAACAGTTTCCAGATATCTTGCAGATGATTAATGCTGCTACTTTCACTTTAAAAAGAAATTATATAAATACCTCTAGATCATCACTTGAAGGTGGCTTTTCTCGCTTACTTATCTCCTTCTCATGTAAATCCATGAGAGCAAATTGTTCTTCTGGGGTCAGTGGCTGATTGTCTGTATAATTTATGACATGCAGTTCTGGTGTATGAGCAGGTACACTCAGTGAAATGCGATTCAAACTCTTTAACAAATTACTTTTGTAAAAGAAAAAAAAATACAAGTTTAGCAAATCAAGAAGGAGTAATGTTTGAGGACAGATGACAAGGATTATATAAACCACTTGTGCTACACTGAGGACAAGTATGATCTATGGAAACTCTCATTAAAAGTGCAAAATACAATATACTACTTTTAACATAAAGGATGCAGTCATGCAAACCTTACAACTGCCTGGGGTCACTCAGACAGGCAGTATTTTATGAGCAGTTCTATCAGAGTCAGACCTACTAGGACAGTTATTTAAGTTGCCCAAGATCTCCATGTATTTTCATGTGATTATCTTACTAAAATCTTGTGACACAAAAGCCAGTCTTGATGCACATATTTGTAAGGTCTTAGCATTTCATGCTTGGATGCTTAACACAGCATTCAGTAAAAAAAAAATATTAAATCACAACTCAAACCAGACTTACTGTAATAATATAACATTAAAGTACATTACCTGTCAGAACTCCATCGCCGCTTTTTCCTTGCAGCTTTAAATATCAGTTAAGAAAAATCACATACAGATGTTTTTCAAATAAGATATTATTTCATATTGGTGAAAAAACAGAGCTAAGATAATTAATCACATAATGAAATAAGAAAAAAATACAATGACAAAGAGAAGCACTGCATGTGATTATTTGGGGGGATGAACCTAACTAGAAACTCTGAAACTGGCCTTTCATTAATTGAAGTTATACAAGCATTGGCAAATTTGTCTACACTGACTCTGAAGTGATAAGCCTTTGTTTCTTAGGGATATGTGATGTTTTCCAGGGATGATGCTTTAGCGGATAAATAATTAAACAGTGCATAGAACAAGCAAACTTATATACATATTCAAATATGGATACACAGTGAAGACTGTGATATCTCTATCATTGAAAAGGACTTCAATTTTTTAATATTTTTCAATTTTAAATCCCGTGCAGTAAGAGTGTAGTTATTAGCTATGGAGTCACTGGGGTTTCGGTAGTGATGCTGCTCTTTGAATGGAGCTGCCAAAGTCCATGATGATTCCTGCATCAAAGGAGGATAACGGGTTTTCTGAAGGAGAAGCTGCAATTGGAAAAACAAAAGAAAAAGTTTTACAGAGCACAGTAATTTAAAAAGCTTTCTTAGAGCTAGAACAGGATTAAACATCAATTAGTATGAAAAGCAAATACATAGGTCAGACATACATTTGATCACTGATCTATTTTTAGATCACTATGCTCTCCACATGCATAAGGATAATTCTACAGAACACTTCAGTTGTACTCAGGCATTTTTTTTGCATAATCAAGGAATTCTTTTTATAAATAAGACAGTACATTATCTAGTTCTTTGTACTCCCCCACATCTCTATCTTACTTCTTTTCTTCTCCTTATATTTGCTTAGATTTAGAAAATTCCTTTTCCTCGGGCCTTCATTAATGACCTGTCTACTTTTAACACTCAGTCTTTGTAATAATTGAAGAATAGTACAGGTTAGCCAATTCAGCTCTTGTCTTTCTCTCACATCAGTAAGCATTTGTAATAGACTTCTTCTGTCTGCTCATTCCATGTTTTCTCAGGTGACTTGGTATCTATTGATGGACTTTTCATCAGTCCTGATGTCTAAACTTCACTGAGGTAGCTCACAGGCACATGAGATGCATGTCTCAAAAACACCCTCAGAGACACAAGTACATGAGACACAATCATGATTATTCTTGGAATCATTGGATCATTAAGGCTGGAAAAGACCTCCAAGGCCATCAAGTTCAACCTTTGACCCAGTCCCACCCCACTAAACCCCATTGCAAAGGATGGGAATTTGCCAGCACATGGAATGTGTGCACACCCTGACAGCAGGGAGACAGCACATACCTCATACAAGTCTGAAGGTGCATCTGAAGCAGGAGCAGCAGCAGGTGCACGTGCAGGTGAACGTAGCAATTTACGTTTCGGTGACTGTTTTGGACGACTCATATTGCACATGGAATTGTTTTATGACTAGACAGAAATGAAAAGCAACTTCAAAGATATTTATGAAATACTCTCTTTCAAAAAAGATTCATGAAGAAGGAACAGAGTCCTTCAGTTTTAATCGAAAATTACATATTGAAATTTTTCAAATTTTAAGGAAAGAGCAATTCTTTGTAGTGGATTCCTCAGCAAAACATGTTTTTTGCAGTCATTTTATAAAACTTCTAAACATCAGTAAATGCCAGTTTAAAAAAAAAATTATTTTTATATTCCCAAAGACTACTTAAAGTTAGTTAAATATTTTAAGTTACTCCACATAGAGTTTGTAATGGTATAAACTCTGGATATTACAATATAAAATCCTTCCATATTACCAAATTGACAGTGAAATAGTCCAAGTTGTGTGAACTTAACCTGTATTACTGGGGAGGGAAAAAAACCTCTAGATTTTTTTCATGTCTAGAAGGAGCCAATTATAGAAGAAGCTATTACCAGGATGCTGCTGGAAGAACAAATTATTCACAAGTACACTGCAAAGTGTTATACTACAAATGTCAAGATATCTGATATGTTTTAGGATTATGTTTCACCTCCTCAAGGTGACAATACTTTGAGATGGATTCCCAGGACTCCATACAAAGCTCTCTCGAGATATTTTTTCAGAATTACTAAGCCTCATAGTGTTTTAAAATGCTTTTGAACAGCAGCCTTCCTTAGTATAGGCCAAAATCTCACCCATAGTCTGTTCTGAGTTTCCTAAATCAAACTTGTTTAGGACATTCACAAGGAACAATTTCCTGAATACATAGTGACACTATGAGAAAAAGGAGGTGGAAGTGTGCTGTATCTGAACACCAGTGATTTAAATCACTGTGAAAGAGGAAGTTATTACCCAGTGCAATTATGTTTGAGTAAGATATACTCTTTTTTTTACATAATTTAACACACTTTTAGCACATGGGTTTTGCTTTCTGATGCATCAATGAAAATCAAGGCTGCTGGAACCCAGTTTTCTAGCAGACAAAATTGTGCCCTCTTCAATTATCAAAGTAGAGCCCATTTAAAAATAAAATAAAATTTGAGAAAGGGCTGATTTGATTTACCTCCTTTGTATTCCCCAGCATGCCTGCCCACACACAGAAATAAAGACATTTTCACTGCCAGACATAACTCATTAAAGAGAGCATGAATTCCTCTTGATTAATGACTAAAGGATTGGGCCTTAGGGTACTTTAAAAATTAATAAATGATACAGTTTATTAGGACATCCATTCATTCATTCTTAAAGGTGCAAGAGTCATTAAAAAAGCCATCATTCATCCTAAAACAACTCCTGACTTATATGCCAACTAACCTTTCAAACACCTAATATTTGAACAAAGAAATCTTTAATAAAAGGTACATTATAAAGGATTAAGTCCAAAGAATATTTAACAAGAACATGTGTCCTTTAATAAGTGTTCTTCCAATATGAAATCACTAACCACCAGTAAAGGCCAATTTCATCTGAAGTTTTGACAGTTATCGATCTTTCACAGTCACTTTCACAGAAGGAACTTACCCTCAGGAGACTTGGGCTCTGTGTTGGCTTTATTTTGCTTGGGCTTTTTTGTTTGCTTAGAATTTTTTGGTCTTCCCCCTCAGTGTGAACATCCTTGTTGTTACATGCACTGAAAAAGAATGAGAGATTCGTTTCAGGTACTACACAAGGTGTCAACCAGCTTCTATCCCAGCTGACAGGAAGAAAAAAAATCAGCTCTCACATTCCTTGTTTACAACACTAAGCTCTCTCTTCCTCCAAACCTCCATGCTCTTTTTTTCACCATTCCTCTCAAGCTCACTTTTCTCCTTAATCTTTCTAACTCCCCCCAGATATCCTTCAAGCAAGACTTTCTTAAACCCTGCCCTTTCCAATTTCTCCAACACCCATTTCCTCCCCAATGCCTTTTTCCTTCTGATTTATGTCCCAGGGACTCTGGGCCCCTCCAGCTGTGGTTTACAGCAGAACCACCATTAATTTCCAAAAAAGAGTAAGCCCATGTCAAAAGGAATGGTAAAAGAGAAAGACACCCTGCTTGCCTCACATGTTCACAGGATGAACAGGTGAGCAGGGTAAGGGCAGGTACGACCTGCGGGTGCCTTGTTACCAGTCCCTCTGCCTGTCACAGCTTGGTGAACTTCTCTGACACTCTGCCTTTCAGTCCTCAGCTTGGTTGCCCCAGTTACAGCATAGCTGGTGCTTGGAGACAGAATTCCCTCCTCCCTCTCCTCCCCTAGCAGAGAGGAAACAGCCCCTTTCAGGGTTGTGCCAAACTGTGGTCAGGGAGATTCAGTTGTGGAACCAATAAGGAACTGTACAGGCTCCTTTTACCTCAGAAAGTTATGAAAAATGTCCTGAGATACCTGAGATATTCTAGCTTTTGCATAAAAGCACTGCACAGAACTCCCAGAGCAGTAAAGGCTCTATAAACCCAAATTTTCTTAAGAAGAATTGAAAAAAGAAATAAATTCAAGATTCAAAATCTTGAATCCAAACACCTCTAACACTTTTCCACCATTCAAACTCCCTGAGGATCTGAACACAGCAGGTGGGATAGTCTCAATTCATCTAAGCCTGTAGGCATTTGCCTCCCACTCAGTCATCACTACATTCTGAAAGTCTTCCATCACATTCCTCCACAAATGGGAATTACAACCATCCCACATGAAATCTAGCATAGTCTCTTAATAGCTACCCTCAAGAGGGCCTTGTTCATGTTTTGCCAGCAGGAGTCCAATTTTAAACCCTTTCCCATCACCTTTGCTATTTTTCATCCAGTTTTCTGTGAGCTGTGGGAATGGCTGATACCCCTCAGTTAACAGCAGTTTTCCTTAGGTCTTGCTCTTACACCACCTACAAGTGGAACATTGTTGTTGGCCATAGTTCTTTAAACACAGGCCAGCAGTGCAGGGTACAGAACCAGCACTGCTGGTGCTTGGCTAATGTGTGCCATAACCCTCCAAATATTTCAGTGCTGGTTTGCAACGTGAGTATTTTCCTGCTAATTGGAGCTGACACTGGCATGAAGACAAGCTCAATTAAGCAGCAGTTAAGAGTAACTACTGTTCCTCTGTGCACATCAACTCGGATGCTTATATATGCATGCCCTTCAAAGTTGAATAATTTATCTCTGCTGCTTGAAAAGCATTAAAACCAGTTGTTTTGTATAGAGGAAGATTATATATGAATTTTTAGCAGAAGAGATAATTATGCATAGCAAGAAAATAATTTACTAAGAAGTATAAGACTATCTTCAAAACTGCAGCTATGGCATGCTTGAAAACAGCCAGAAATTTAAAATCTCCAGTATACTTCAAACTCAGCTCCATTAAACTTTATTTATAGTGCCATTATCACTGAGTTGTGTCAGACTACAATTTTGCCAGTTAGTTTTTCCCTATGCTCACTTTTTAAAAAAAGTTCACAAACTAACAAATTTATTATGATATACTCTAGTGTACCAGGAATATCAATCCACTATGCACTTATATAATATGAAATTAACACATTAAGAGTTCAAGAAAAATACACTTGCCCTGACCATCCTCTTCTTGCAGGTATCTCGTGCTACACTTTTAGACCTCACAGTCCAAATATGTGTTAATATGCAAATCCTGGTATCTGCAGAGATCATTGAAATCAGCACCTCAAGGACAAAGAGCTCCAACAGTCTGATAAGCCTAACCCCACATACTTCATAAAACCTCTTTTTGCATTTCCAAATTAAACATTATATTTATTTTGTTGCCTTTTAAAAAATAATGATTAAACCATTAACATTCAGTTTTGTAATATTCTCATAGGTGGCACCAATCAAAGCAGTCACGAGAAATACTAATATTTAATTCATTTTTTATTGCAATTTACAGCATGAAAAATTCCGTGTAGCAGAAGCTGGGAATTTACTGAAGCCTCACGCTTGCATGTTTACACCATCGTGATGTCTCTGGAGAACAGCCAGGCCAAACCATGGTGCGACACACCTCACCGAGCATCGCTGCTGAGAACAGTCCCAGCCACATGCTGAGACACTGTAGGAGCATTGCTTCTGCTGAAAACCCAGCTAAACTCTTAAAGCAATCACTCCGCACAGGGCACGTCTCCCCGAACAGGTTTGCCACGTGGCCATCAAAACACCTGGAGGCAGCAGGACAAGGTGGGAACGTGTGGGAACAAAAACCCGGCCGGGGGAAGGTGGTTGAGCCAGGTGAGGTGTTCCACAGCGGCTGTTCCACCGCTCCTCTCGGCGTGACTGAACACTCCCAGCCAGCCTGGGGACGGTGGCATTACAGACACCCACGGAGCGACACCACCGCAGCGGTGCCGAACGAGCCTCTGCACGCCTCCACAGCGGCACGGAGCGCAGATACCCTCATTTCCCGTCCTCCATTCCAAAAAGCTCCAGGCTGCATGTCCTCAAACAACACAAACCTCTAGGACACTCATGAGGGTGCCCGGACCGAGCGGCTGAGGTAGGGCCGGGGTGAAGGGCAGGACAGCGAGGGGGACGCGAAAGGACACCCGAGGAGCATCAGCCACGGCCGCCAAGCCCCGGCGGCCTCTGAAGCCCGGCCCGGGCGCTGCACGCCCACGGCCGCGCTGCGCCGCCACAGGCGGGCCCTGCCCGGCCCCCACGGGGAGGAGGCGGCGGCGGGAGGCCGGCGGCGCTCCCCCAGCCCCGGCAGGCCCGGCAGCCGGGGGCGAGCGGCCGAGCGGGGCCGCGGCCCGGCGGGCGGCAGCCGTAGGTGAGCGGGACATTCCCGGGGCCGGCTCCGCCAGCCCGGGCTCCGGCACCGCTCGGCTCGGCGGGAGGGCCGCGGCCCGGCAGCCCAGCGGAGCGGGGCCGTGTCCCCCCCTTACCTCCGGGGGACACACGCCGGGGACTCGCTGTTCGGCCGCGGCACTGATTCGTGGGGGTGGCTGCAGCGGGGATTAGGGGGTGGTTTCTGTGCCCTGGCCGCAGTTCTGGGTGCCCGGTGCAGGCCGCGGGCAGTGGCGGAGGTAACGCCCGGGCTCGGGCGCGCCCCGCGGGCGGCTCCTGCCCAGCGCTGCCGGCAGTGAGGGCTCACCCGCTGTGTGTGACCATGCCGAGGGCCCAGCAGGGCCCGCACAGTGTGGGCAGGGGGCACAGCAGGGACGTAGGCGCCCTGGTTCCTCGGGGTTGCAAACAGGAAAATGTATCCTCTAACCTGCCCCTTGTAAGGGTCCCCTTGCAACAACAGCTGGAAATTTTCTGGGAGGCTGCTGAGCTGAGGTTTCCTTGAAACTGCCACAGTTAAATATGTTCAGAGCATCTGGAAGCATTTTGCCTTAGTGTGCCGAGTTTTGAAGCTGTGCGGGGTATGCTCTCGATGCTGAGCAAAAGGACACACAGAAATAAGTCTCATCAGTGTATTACCGGTTTCTAGCACCCATAGCAACAAATTGTCCATGCAGGTGGTTAGAAGTGATGTTTTTACTGGTAAGTGAATACTCTGATGGGTAAGCATTGGATTAATGTTATAAAGGAAGAAGGTGAGAGTCACCTGTATCTTGCTACTTGGCTCTGGGAGTTTCAGAAGAGCTTGCAGAGACAAGCCCTCTGCATTAGATGTGCTTCTGTGAAAGTAATGTTTTAGACTGTGTAGCACTTTATCTGAAACCTGCATTCTCTCTTTATACAAAGGAAATATTTTGTTTTCAAAAAGCATCTGTATGAGCCTGTTACTAATTGTACCTTCGTTTTAAGGGAAATTGGATGGCTGAGTGAGAACTGGCTGTTCAGAAGACATTGTGGCTGAGGATTGATAACATGTCTAAAGAAATGCAGGAACTACAGAAGCATTGGCACTCCATGATGCAGACCATCCACAGCAACGCAAATGTGGGTCTGAATTGTAATTCTATATATCTATAAAGCTACTCCTTTTGTAACTATCAGGATATCACACCCTGATTTATTTAAATGCACTTCTTATTTTTTAAGTGAACACTGTGAGGCCTATGGGAAGGCCTGTCCTCCCACACCTTCAGTCAAGAAAGAGGGATGCCTGTTCTGCATTCTTGTATTTTAATGGCATAACCCTTTGAGATAGAGTGACATTTTAGTGAAATGGTTGTATTGTAAAAATGTAATGTATTGTAAAACTACAATACATTTCCCTTAAGAGAAGGGAAACTACTGCAATAAAATTCTAGTGTCTAGCTATGACTTCCTCTTTAAAAATATTTTAACTAGTAATATTATTAAATTCTTAAGAACATTTGGATATATACATGCCTGCACTATACTTAGGTCAAATAAATTAGCAGGTTCCAGATATTACTAAGCCATGGATAAAAGAAAAGCTGAGCATTTTAAAATGTTGCAGATTTTTAAAATTAACCAATAGAGGTGTCTAGTTCAAAATAATGGTTGCTGAGACCCCAGTGAAAGCTGCAGGCTAGACTGATTTATTTTTTTACTTGCTTTCAAGATTGGTTGCTTGTTTTGTGAGTTTGTTGTTTTTTATAATTCGTGTAAGAATAGAACTGGGAAGTCCAAGAAAAACATGTCTGTTGTTGGTAGAATTATATTTGCTCTGAAATTATTTTAAGTTACAGCAAGTCCCCATGCTTTTGAAACAGCGACGCAAGAGGTGCTCCCTATTCCAGCTGCAGACTAACAAAAGATCTATCATACCTGTAGTTCACTACAGTAGCAGTGATCTGTGAAAGGTATCTGTGACAAGATATTTTAAAAAATCTAAAACGTTTTTCTTTCATCTGCAGGTCGTTGCCTTTATGAATTCTCGCATTGGCCAATATTTAGATGACCATCCTTTTGTTGCCTTATCACTCCTGATGTTTATTGCAGTGTCAGCTGTTCCTGTTGGATTTTTCCTGGTTTTTGTTGTTACAACAGCTGTAATGGCCTGTATTGGTGTGATAGTCATGGAAGGTACTGTAGGAATTCATGGGTATACTTACCTATTCCCTTTTAAGGGCATGTTATCTTTTTCCTTTTTAATTCTTCCTTCTGAAAGTCTGTGTCCTAGCAATTGAAGATTTCTGTGTAGTGCTCAGGTCTTAGCAGTAGTAAAACTCTTAATACAAGAATAGTAATCTAATTAAGTGCAGTCTATACAGGGGAAATCCTATTTTCCTTTCTGATCTCAGACAGCAGGATATGCCTAAACCAGTTATCTTGAGCATGCATAGCTTTTATGGACATTAGCCAGATGAGGGAGGAAGGTGGTTTTCCTAAATTGTTTGAAATTGGGGTTACGGTAGAATGTCAGCTCTTCTATTTGCACATAGACTTGTTTTAATAACAAAGTGATGTTTTATTAGGTGTTGTCATAGCCATAGGTGGCATAGCCCTTCTGTGTGTGCTGTGTGGCCTGGGAGCCCTGTCTGTGGGAGTTTCTGGAGTGCTGAGTGTTTCTTATGTTGCACTTTCAACTCTGGTCAACTACTGGTGTACATCAAGGTAAGTATGGATGTCTTGATCCATGCTTGGATTTCAAACTCTGCAACTGTGCTATTGCATTCATTGTTCCATTTTTTTTTTTCCCTAAAGCAGCTACTGTTATTTAACAATATTTCTTGAATGCTTTGAATCTTGGGCTACCCTCATGGCTTAAAACAGAATACAGATGTCTGGTCATCAGTATGTATTCTAATGAGTGTTAAGTCATGCCCTTTTTCCTATTTGGGACAGAGGAAATACAAATGGTCTTTAAATGTGAATGTGCTAACAAGATATCAGGCAGTAAAATATTGTCTCACTCCAATGTGTCACTTTAAATGTCATTAAAATCCACTGCCAAGTAGAATTTTGTGTACAAGATGAACCCTTTGCAGTTTTTCCTGCATAATGACCCAGCTGTCTCTGCTTACCTGCATTTGTACAGTAGGGGAGCAAAATTGGTTGTAGATTTGGGATAGTCAGAGGACTACTTAAAAAGGACAGTGTGGTCAAAATAGAAATAACAGGTTTTGTAGGATGCTGCACCATGCAAGTTGGCAGTTGTGCCTCTCAGGACTCTGGGCTGGAAGCCTATTTCAGTCAGCATTGCCTCAACCAGGCAGCTGAGAGCAGGAGGCAGCAGCAGGCTGTGCTGGAGTGCCACCTGTGGCCCCCTGAAATACCTGCCAGGGAAAGAACCACAGTAAGCACTGAGGCATAGGGAAGAGCAAGAAAAATCACAGCTGCTCTCTTCTAGGCTCCCTCAGTTTGCTCCTTCAGCACAGCTGTGTTTGCACAGCTCTTGAGGACACACAAAGCTGCGTGAGACGGCAGCGGAGTGACAAAAGCATGGTGCAAAGCCCAGCTCCAGGGCATGCTGCCAGGTCCACAACACCGCCCACCAGTTCCAGAAGACTTCCATTTTCCATAGCATATCCAAATGCACAATCCAACCTAGCCACCAGCCCTGTTGAGCTACAGCTTTGATGTTAAAACAGATAAAAACATCTATTTTTATGTTCCCCTGTCTTTTGAGAGAAGCTTAGGTAGACCAGCAGCAGATGTAAACCTGTCTAGGACATCTCACTTTGCTCAGCTTTTCTGAGCAAAAAGTTAAGACAATCTTAGGGAAGAACAGACAATAAAACCATTCTTTTCTCATATACACAGGGGTCAGATAAGGAAGCAAGATGTTAATGGAAGTTTACCACAGAAGCAGCCTGTCTTGGATCTTTCTGCCAATATTGGAAAGAGTGAATAAGTAGGTTTCTCCCCACTTCATAGGCACTTAGCTGTACAAGTCCAGCCTTTGCTGTGTAATTGTCTACTCATCAAGCATTCAACCATTGTGTACTCCTGGAAAGAGAAAAATCAATATACATCTTACACTGGCACTATAAAAGGCATCTTAAGAATAACCAAGAAGCAGCAGTGCAGTATTAAGTATATGTGCATGATGGAATGTTCCACAGACTTTGGTAAAGGGATGTAATAATAGTTGGTACTGTGTTAAGTCAATAGCAAGTAGGTAGACTGAAGGGGGGGAGCTATTTGACTTCTCAGATATTGGAGTTCTGAATGTATTCTCTCCAGTACACAGCAGTGGTCATTTTCATACAGAAGTACCAAAGTTCAGAACAGTAGAAACATGTTTTGAATGTGGAAAAATATTCGTAAGCCTTAACAACCTTTGTTAAAGTAGTATGAGTACACCACACCAGTGCATTATGTTCATTATACAGGGAAAAGTGGGTTTGTTACATGGCATGGTCAAAGCTTTTATCTCCCTTTAGATATTGTGTTATTCCTAAGTGATATTTTCCTTCTTGTCATTGCCTCATCATATCAGGGCTATGCTTAAGTCTTGTTTAGGTATTTAAATTTCATGGTTTACTTCTCAGTTGTAACTCTGTGTATGTTATTTAAACTTCTTATTTTTGCAAATGCTATTATATTTTTAAGCATTAAGAACATATCTAAGTATATTAGTTTAATAAAGTGCTGTTTGTTTAACTAGATTGTCTTCTTAGTCTGTTCTATTCTGCAGTAAAAATATTTTTTTCACATCTCATTTTAGGAAGGCTACATTTAGAGCTGAGTTTTTATCTTAGAATAAAGTATTTTATATGGCCAACACTGCTGAGCCACAGACTGCAGATTACTCCCTTTCTCATGCCTGTGAAGGAAATTCAGATATCTAAATTAGTTTTACTTAGTTTTGCATGAACCAACCTGCTGCTTACCTAAAACATGGACACAGAGCCTGCCTGAGCTGTAATGTGCTTCACACAGTAGTGGTGGTAATAGTTTCAGCCCTTAGGCTAAGCTGGCCCCAGACTTCAGCTGTAAAATAATCTCTAGAAGATTTAGGAGCCCTTCATTTTAATGGTACATTAATTCAGCAAACATTACAAAGCCACATAACCAGCCTACCCTCAGGCAAGGCTGCCTGCAAGAGCTTTCCAGGAGGCTCCTCCAAAGACAGGGCAGTAAAGCCCTTAGACCTGCCTGAAGTTACAACACTTAATATCTTTATAGCACAGCTCATCCATGAACACATGGCTGGATCTTTTCCCTCAGTTTCCCTTATGCCTTCATATGCTGAAGAGTCATTGCTTAATAAAATCAGCAGACACTAAAATAAGTTAATCCAGTCCCACTCAGAGTCTGACCCAACATGAACCGTTTCCTTCTGCATTTTAAATTGATTTTTCATTATATAATTCATTCTGTCATCAGCACTTAGCAGGAGCTAAAACTGTGAATTCTCAGTTACCTGCAGGTAAACTTGGAACAGTTTCTTTCCTGCTGCCCTGACCTTTGCATGGTTATCAGCCTGTCATTGCAAGGCTTCTCACTGTGTCCTTTCACCAGAAGCTGCTTTTTGTGCAGTGCCATCGCTAGAGAAAGGTTTTCAGTTCAGAGATGCTGAAAAAAAACTAGGTCAGCATAGAGTAGGTGTTCTACTGGAGACAGTAAGGCATCCCTTAAAAGGAGGGCAGAGGTTGTTTGTGTCTTTGAATTATTAAAGACTGCAGTAGAGCTAAAAAGTCCTTTACAAGACAGGCCGGGGAGATGCTGCCAAGTCCCCTTTTTCTCAGCTGCTCTCTCAGCTTTCTGCAGAACAGCACCAACCCCACAAGAAACTGGGAGGAGATGCCCACTCCATGGCACCATTCCCAACCAGCTCCTCAGCCTACTCAGCTCACAGATCTGGTTCACTGCCCCTTTAGGCATAAACATACCTTAATAGGCAGCCACACTCACGGCCCTACATCGTAGGGGACCCCAAACATCCCATGTTTAAGGAGATTTGGAGCAACCAGCTATAGTATAGTCCCTGAAGCAGCTGCTTAAGCTCAAGCTGCAGGACCAATGCTGCCTCCACCTGCAGCAGGTTCCCTGACTTATTCCTCTGCCTTTTCTTGCAGCACCATTATCCCCACCTCACCCCACCCTCTGTCAGGAGAGGGACCTCTGCCTGAATGCAGGAAAGGAATCTTTTTTACTTGTAAAATGATCTTAAACTTTCCAGATAACACACTTTAACACAGGGACAGAGGGGCAGCAGCACACATAGAGAAAGAGAAAAGGAATAGATGTGTCTGGGCTCTAGAGTGAATGATGTACAAAATAAGAAACACAATCCTGTGTTTTCCTTGATTTAAATTAATTACATGAGTCTTCATTCAAATCATCCCTGCATTATATAGTTATATATATAAGTTAACCCCCCCAGAAACCAGGGACAAATTTCCTCTGACATGCCACATCTGAAGTCTTTCCCTAGGCAGACATTATCAGCCAGGGCAGAAACTAAGCAAGTGCAACCTTTTCTTTGACCTAGATGGATGTGCAAGCTCTTTGTCTCACCTCCTCAGGCAGTAAAAATAGTACAAAATACAGAAGTCAAAGAGGAAAAGTAAAGCTCTCACTGCTTCCCATACTGAAAGTACCCAAGTTATTTAAAATACTTGCACTAGTGCAAGTCTGCAGATCCATGTATGCAAGATACACAAGAAATGTTTTAGCTTATTGGGGTGTTAACTAGCGTGTTTACATGTCACTTAAACATTGTTCAGCAAACTCCAGCCATCCTAGAGCAAAGGTTAAAACTCCATCAATTAGAAACAAGGAACTTCTGTACCTGAACATGCACAAAGATCTTTTCCCCACACTTCAGAACAAAAAGGATGGAGAGAAGAAATATTAAGATTAGCTTTATTTGGGTCAGAGGAGCTAAACAGCCCATACAATTAAGTACAGCACACTGTCAAGTACATAAACCCTCTTCATCAAGGACCACTTAACCTGGCTTTTTCAGAAATACTTCATATTCCAGCCAAGTGCTAAGTCAACAAGACTTAAGTACAGCAGGTTGTTTGCTGGACAATAGCTTAAGTAATCCTTCCAACCCTAAGGTCCCTCAGGCCAATGACAGTAACTGAGTTGTAATTAAGCGGCTTCTGTGTGAGACTCAGTTTCACTGTGTTTATATTGTTATAATTTTGATTAAGTAATAGTATAAGGCCTAATAATCATGTTAATCATGGTCTCTGCTCCACGCTCTCTTTGCATGAAATACATATTAATACTTAAAATGCAGCCTGAAATTGCATTAATAATAGCTCATTAATAATGCCTAAGTGAATTAGGGGCTGTGGCAGACAAACCCAGAGCCTGTACTCTTTATGCACAGCATGTTTGACAAGCATCAGGGTCTGGCCACTGACTTGATCTGAAACCCTGCACAGAGACCACAGGGCTGGACTTGTGATGATCACTCTCCCTGCTCACACAGGGTTGCTAGATAGTATTTAACCTAAGGCTGTTACACTCCTACTACAACAAAGCACTTTCACTGTGTCACAGGCAGTTATATTTTATGTCTCATTTCCTTGACTATGCAAGGCAAGGTGTACAGAATAAGAACTGCATGAAAAACTGCCTCACCCCAGGTGGGCAGTGTTACACCTACAGACAATGCTGTCAGTATTGCAGACAAGACAGCTTTAGCTGTACTCACACCTTTTTTCCTCCTCCAGTTTGAGACCAAGTTACAAACTCCTGATGCCCCTCTAAGTACCCAGTGGAAATTTCAGCCATCAGAAGACCATCTCTGGCACCAGGAGGTCTATTCCACTTTGGTTTTTCTAGTGTCCTTCTAGCCTGCTATACACAGAAAAGGGAGGCATCACTGTGTGTCTCCTTCAGAGGCCTTTTGTAATGATCTGCTTCTCAAAAGGACTTTTTTACTGTCAAGTTTTAACACAAGCATTGGGTGTTGCTAAACAATTTCAATAAAGCCAAGTTTCAATTTCCAGGTAGGGTGTAGGGCTCATGTTTACACCAGCAGCTGAAAGAGCTACTCATATTGCAGATACTGGCACAACAGGGATTTTTAAAAACCCAGTTAAATGGAATCACAGTTGTGAACAATGATAAGCAATTCAAGAAAGGAAATCGGCTGTGAAGTCCAACAGGCATTTAACACAGCAGTAGTCAGTTTCAAAATAAAGATGCTCAGGAAATTAAGTATTATAATCATTGTTAAAGACTAATCTACAATAAAGAGACACTCAGAGGATGAGCAGTGTTGGTTTGCATAACTAGATGCAGGAGAGAGAATACATGACAGACAATTCACCAAGTGACTACTCCAAGTTTATTTGGAAGTACACACTAACATACCACATTTACCATGTATGCTCTTCTCTTTAGGAATTTAAGAAAAGCCAAAAATAGTAGCATTGTGGCCAGGGAGAGAACACCAACAGCAGTCATTGCAATGCCAACCCATGCCTCCTTGCTCAGGAGAGTGTTCCCTGCAAAGCAAGGAGAAAGGCAGTTTGTTTGAGGAGACAGATTCTAAGCCCACCACCCCCCAGCACCACACTGGCTCAGTACCTTGGGCTGCAGACCATTCTTCTGGTACAAAGAGGACAGGGCCCCCCAGGCTCACCACAGCAGAATTCACAGCTGCCATCCCACTTTCTACAACAGAAACAGCACAGCTGAACCCCAGGGCAGTGGGTTATTTTGGATCAGTGCAACCTAAAATCCACTCAGACACTACCTCGCTTGCTTCTAGATGGCCTTGGGCATCTTGGTATGCACAGTGGGGAGTCTGGGTGAAAACGGTGGCAGATGAGAACACTGCAGTGGAAGTACACCTGCCACAGAATGAGAAGAATGAGATATCCATTCATTTTAAAGCAAAAACATCTCCAAGTCTACTGTCACCTACCAAGCCAGGAAGGGCTTTGTCACCAGAGACAAAGGCAAACGTCTTCACTTCCAGCCTTTGGCGATAGTTAGCATGGCTGACACCACGTCCCACAGGGTGAAACACAGTCCTGTAGCTGTCTAGGTCATACTCACAGCTGCCAATAAATGAAAACCAAGTCAGAACATTCTTCTCTACACAGGGAAGAGAACACCCTTCTCTACACAGGGTAGAGTAGGTTTGGGTTGTTGGTGTTGACTCCTTTAAACAGATTAAAGTTCAAGGTTGAGATGCTGCCTACTTCCTACAAATTCCAGCATCCCAGGACAGAATTTGGAAGGCCCTGACGCTTAAGATTCTCTTAGTAAAGAGGGAGCAGGGGAAAATTAGGGACTCCTCCCACCCACTGTAAAAGGGACTTCCATTTGTACAGCAGGGCACTCACCCATCTACAACAATATTCCACTGGGGTAGTGATCTTGGATCTTGTGAGGCCGTTGCCCAGCAGTCATCCAGCACCAAGTGGAGGTTGGGATCATTGCGGTTCAGGACCTGAACTTCCAGGAAGATTGGCTGCCGCAGGTACCTCACTATTGGATACTGATCCTCACGGTACGGCTGCCTGTACGAGTCCTCTGCAAGGGCCAAAGCCATTTATGTTAAATAACTCAGGGTGCAAAGGGAGTCTCAAGCACTTTAACAGCAGCTGGCTGGACAACTGCTGTCTGTCCAAGGGCCACAGATTTGAGGCATCTGCTTCAAGCAGTGTGGATGAGCAGGAAGGAAGCACTCCAGGAGAAGTCCATGTACCAGAGCAGTTCACTCATCCACCCTCCCCTCCACAAGCTTCAGATACTTCCCAGCCAACTGAGCCCAGAGCCAGCTTTACCTGGGTAGCTTAGAAGAACCAAGGAGAGGGAACCTTGATTCACTGAAGAAGGTGGAGGAGAAAGATTATCTACTTTTACAGTGAGAGAGGCATCACCATTGCTGAAGGAGCACTTGACTGTTAACCTACAACCAGGAAGGAGCAGGTAAGTCACATATTGATGTGTGGGTAATACAGTACTGGATGGCCTAAAGAGGTTTCCAGACCCACCTGAATTCACTGTCCCTTGAGATCCTGCCCAGGGGAAGGTCTGTCCATAATGCCCTCACCTCATTCTCATAATGAATCCGCTCCCCATCAAACTGTGGATAAATAACAGCATTAGTGAGGGCATTCCCAAAGCCTGAGTGCCACCCCCACCAACCCCAGCCCCACACTCACCCAATGCCTGGTCCCACACCCATTGAGCGGGACATGAAACCCAACCCTGTCTTTCAGGGGGGACTTGTAGGCTGGCCGGCACACAGGATCCCTGAGCCTGAGCATATCCAAATCCAGCAGTGGTGTGGTGCTCTCAGCAAGGATTTCAAAATCCATGTACCCATCCTGGGTGCATACAGCAGCTGTAACAGAGGTTCACAGAAGTTGTCATGTGAGTCAGTGACAGCTCTGTCTGCCAGGAGCTGTTGGTGAGATGAACTAAGATGAGCTGTGCAGAGGGATCCCATCTGAGCAGCACAGGCGCTGGGGAGCTGCAGGAGTCACTTACCTATTGGTGTGTGCCGCTCACAGGGGCACTCAGGGTTCATCACCATTGCCACAGTCTCCCCGTGGAAGTGAAAAGCCAGTTTCAAAGAAGACATGTAGTACTGAAGTCCTGAGCAGCTCTCCCCAGGTAGCTAAAGGACAAGAGTTACTGTCTTTAAGTGTGACAACAAGAGCTCATTTTAATATATGAACCTGTTAAAGCTGATTAACAAATAAGCCAAGCCTGAAGAGCACAGGGAAGCTCACTTGCACTGCCCCAGGCATGCCAAATTCCTACTCCCTTCAAGAATATTTTCACCTCCATCTGTTTTTGCCAAAAGACTCCAGAAAACACAAGTTTCCTTGCATGATGATGCCTATTATAAAGTCAGTTTGTATTCATCTTAATCACATCTACCCTCAGCCACAGGGCATGGCTGACTTGACAGATGCTTAATCAAGATCAAAGCTACTGTGCTTGGTCTCCAAACACCAAGGAGATGTTATCACACCAGCACTTGTGACTCAAGGATCAGAACTCACCCTGGACTTCAGGACTCCCCTGCTAATATACAGCCTGACCCCTCTCTGTGTATCCAGGGTGATTCCATTTTCCTGTAGTTGATCCATGGGGATGGTCTTATTCTCTACATCCACATCCATAAGGATCCCTGGAAATGCTGGGATGACAACAGTCATGTGTGTTGCATTACAGATTGCTGGACCTGCAAAAACATCTTAGATAAATGTAACATCCATTTCCCTAGGGCAAGAGCAGGTTGGGTTCTGGCTCTTTCCATGCATTACCTGGAGCACAAAGCATTCTTGACTCCACAGTCAGTCTGTGCTCAGGAGGGCCGTACACGAGCTTGAGTGCCACAGTGTAGAGCACCCTATCATTGTGCTGACAAAGAAGATGGAGCTCTGTTAGACAGTGCTCAGCTCCTGATCCCATCATAAGACCAGCCCCAGAGGGTCATGTACTGCATCAGGTTCGCTGATACTCATGCTTGCAAAAACAGTTTCTTCCCACCTTACCCTTTCTAAAAACAGCTGCTAATCATGAGACTGGCAGTCAGATGTTCCCAGGACTGGCTGTGGCTAGAATTCTGCTTCTGGGGAGTCCCACTCACTGTGCTGCTGTCTGAGGTACACACTGTGCCTCCCCATGTCCTTGTGCTGGGCAGTTAAGTGACAGCTGTGCAAAGCCAAACAGCTTTGCACACAGTGCAAGCCAGCCCACCACACCAGCCCAGCAGTGCATCAACTCTGGCCCTGGCCTGAAAATGGATTCCCCAGGTCTACAGACAGTGCTGGCCCAACAGGGGCTGGGTAAATGCTCAGTGCTGGTTCTCCACTCACATACCTTGTAGGACACAACTCCAGTGGCAGCAAAGGCCACCTGAAAGATCAGGTTGTGGCCATCAACTAGAAAGTTATAGCCTTGCTGTGTTGCTTGCCCAAGGCTCAGCTGATGTATTCTGGTTCCATCATCAACTGACAGATTCCAGGTCATTGGAGTTGCTGGAACCTGCAAAGCAAGAAATCCCTGCTTAGGGAAGGAAGGCACAGAAGCATCAAGGCATTAGATTTTCACCCTACAGGGCTGCCATCTCCTAGGCTTTACATTCAAGCTCCCTATATTGGCAGGGCAGAACTAGGCTTCCCAGCAAGATGCAAGTTCATCAGAGAAGTCCCTGCCTGAACTTGGAGGTATCAGACTCAGTTTATGCCAAAATCCCAGGCACTTCCCCCTCTAGCTCCCTTCACAAGGTAGAAGAAACATACCATATGCCCATCACTGAGACTTGACATGAGTCCTGGGAAGGTAACCTGAAACACAGCATGAGAATTAGACTGCAGGAACTGGAATAGGACTGGAGCCAGACAGGATGCATCATTAATGACCATTTGCAAATCAGCTCTCCAAAGAGCCAGCAGCCAAGCCAAAATGAACATGCAGCCAAGAGACTTCCTTGCAGCTCACTGGAGCTTCCCTCAGCTTTCTGCAGATTCCAGACACAATTCCAGGAGACAGCCACCCTGCCTTGCAAGCCTCACCAGGATCTATAGCACTCCCACTCCTATACTTACTGCCATAAAGTCTTTTGTGCAGTTTGTTGCACCAGCAAACACAGGAGTAATGACTTCACCCACATGAATGCTGTCACAGTGAGTGCTGTAGGTGATATTCGTCTCCTCTCCCATTGTTTCATTCACCATCAGCCTCAACCAGAGCTGGTGCTGACCGTGCTACAGACAAGAGACACAAATTAGAAAGAGGCAGCAGTACTCACTACAGAATGAGGGCAGCTAAAATGTATTGGGACTGAACTCTAACTTCAGAGTTCATTTAGGTGTTTGTACCAGTGGAAGGACAAGATCACTTTGTTTTAAAAGCCCAAAGGAAAAGGGTGAGCTCTTTAGGAAGGCAGGAGGGCACAGGGTTAGGTTGAAGAGCAGAAGGTACAAAGATAACTGCAGAAGTCAAAAAAAACCCCAGTGAGTAGCAGGTTTTAGTTCCAGAGTCAGCAGTCCAAAAAAACTAAACTAACAAACAGCAGAACAGAGTTTTGCAGTAGTTCAAATACCTAAAAGCAGCAGATAACAGTAAAGCATCTAGTTTTGGCCTCCCACTTACTACTCTACCTCAACAGCTATGATCAGCATATGCTGTTAATTGTCTGTCAAAGCACATTTAAATAGATTAGTGCTCTGAAACTCTTCAACCTGGTCCATCTCCCTACAAGAAAACCTGTCAAGTCATTTAAGTTCTCAAGGAGAACACAACATTTACAGCACTCTGAGGGATTTAATGCATAGTTGAAAGCATATGAATATCAATATCTTTGGGTTTGCTTTTCTTTTTCAACTTTTGGCATGAAGTATTCTTCTACAAGAGTTTTAGATCATCAGAAGTATAAATATCCAGTCTTGAAGACAGTTAGAAATAGAAACCCTATTAAACCCAGTCCTGTCCAGGGAAAAAAAATTAAATATCTCCAAACTCCATTACAGCAGCTTCCCAGGATGCAGACCCCTTTTTTACCTGCAGGCTGGTACAGTTCACAAATGGGACACTGAGTATCAGCCTCTCATAATCCACAGTGTAGTCACAGGACACGATCTCCTCACCACTCACATCTAGGAGGGATGGGGAAGATTAGCTCTGCAGCAGACAGGTTTCAGCAGGAGGGGCCAGGGCAGCAGCAATACATACCAACAACATGCAGATGCCAGGTGTAGTTGCTAAGCTCTCTGGAAAACTCAGCTTCCATCCTATCCCTATGACAGGTCACATTCTCTGCAGAGGGAAGACCACCATGAGCTCCAGCACACACACCCTGCAAGCCCCCCAGCCAGCCACCCTTCAGAGCCCCTTCTGTGCCGAGGCAGAGGGGAAGCAGCTCCAAGCAAACCCAAAGCCCCACCACAGCCAGCCCAGGACACATTACCCAAGACATCCTGATCCCCCAGGCCATCAGCACAAGGGGCTAAGCACAGCAAAAACCCAAACAGGAGCAGCAACCTGTAAAGAGAAGATAATCAAATGAGAGAGCAGCAAGGAAAGAACCCCCACCCTTGTATCCCAAACCACACTCACCACATCCTTGAGATGCTCCAGCACTGCTGCTCAAACCCCATCTCTTCAGGAGACCACAAGCTTGATCTTTGGCTGCCCAGGGAGGATTATATAGGCCCTGGGTCTGGCTCACACAGGTGCCACCTCTCTGCTGCCCAGGGAACAGAGCACTTGCACCTGCTGCTCCTTGAGTGGGGCAGCTCACAGGAGACTTTAAGGTAATACTAAGTCTTTAGCAGGGGTTGTTGTTGCCTTCCATTTTGAAGGCATTCTTTTCTTACTCTGATAATGTATTCCCTTTATTCCCATGCTAGATATTTTATAGAGAAATGTATGTCTGTTTTGGCAGTTATTTTTTTTAAATGGAGTTTTCTGTGGCAGCATGACAGAATTTGAGACACCAGTGAGCTCAATGTTGCTTTCCTTGGGACTATTTGAAGACAGGTGAAGATATCATGGGGGAAAAGATCCCCAAAACCAAGGAAAATGTTTTAACTAAGAGCCTGAATGCCAGGTCAAGACTCCTATTTGATTTGAGTACTCACAGCAAAAATTGCAAAAGCCCCTGTGATACAACAGATAATGTCTCTGTTCCCAGCCCTATTGTGTGCAGGCTCTGCAAGGGATATCCCTGGACCCACAGCAGAGCAACAATCACATCAGGTGGGTGTCAGGCAGCACTGGTCACACAGATCCTCAGCCTGATGTGGGTCAGACTCAGCCTGGCTGTGGGAACTGGCTGCTCAAGGGGACATCCAGCAGCAGTGTGTCCTGAGGCACAGAAGTTTTGCCTCCCTAAGAAGTGAAGAAATAAGCTCTTATTGTTGTTTTAAATGTTGTCATCATCTCCGAATTGTGTAGCCAGGATTACCCAGTGTGACTAATTTCATTCTTCTCTAAGCCCATTAGTTCCAAAGATCTCATTAAGCAAGCAAAGACTTCCTTGCCTCTCCTTGCATGGCCTTTACCATACCACATTTGGTGCTTATGAAAGTTGCAGTGAGGAAATGTTGTGCTGGATAATACCTCATACAAAACAGATGGCACAACATCATCACTGTGCAGATTTATGCTCCAAGTTACCTTCAATAACCTAACTGGTGATGCTGCAGCCTTTCAATCTAGATAGTTTGTTTAACTGGCAAAATTTTATTTGAGACTGTTCTCAAATTATGAGTAAAATCCATATACACAGTAAACTCCAATAACAAATCAAAGCTGCTGGTTAAATAATTCATTAGTTTATAACACCATGTACCATCACAACAGTTTCTCTTGAGCCTGGTAAGACATTTCAATTGGAAGTAGAATGGTTCTGAAGTTCTTTTCAAACACAAGAAGAAAAGTTTCATTCTAACTATCCAAGGAGTTTAAAAAGATCACAATTTTGAGCTTAGTCTCAAAAGAATAGTCTCCATTCAGGCTGAGAAATTTAGCTCATTTGATGTTGAATCATTTATTGCATTTCAAGTTGAGGTTTTTGGATGGGACAAAGACGAACAAGTACCAAGAGTATAGAAACAGATGAAGATTTTGTTTGGTCTTTTCCTTCTTCTTTCTTTTTTGTGATGCCCACTTTTATGAAGGAAATAATAATAAAGCTTGCAAAGTCCTGAAGCTTCTCCCCAGCTGACATGGGTGTTTCTTTACCTCTAATTAAAACTTGGAACAATAATTTCCCACTTAGCATTATACAGGGTAAGTTTAAAATCAATATTTTTCAGATGATAATAATAAAACTCATCCTGAGATCAACACTTTGTGTTCTGGATTAATTAAGAGAAAAGCAGATTAAGGTAATTCTGTAGTAAAAACCAAGGATCTTGAAAATTAAAAGGACTCTTCTTCCACCAAATCACTTCTCATGAATATATCATGTTTCCTCCCTCATACCAGGCACTGGTGGTATATGCAGTATGAATGGTGATCATTTTACCCCTAAAAATAAGGCCTAGTAAAAGAAATAAAATTTGATGCCATTAAGAAACAGCCAATCTTTTTTTATATATATATATATAAAAGATAAATATATATTTATACACATATACATGTATTACCTATCTTTTTTCTGCAACAGCTAGTTTTTCTAGTAGCTGTCAATTTAGCTCCATGCTGAGCCTGGTTAACTAGAAAACAGAATAAATGGCTGCATTTTTATTAGAAAAGTATCAATGTAGTGCAAGGAACCTGAGAAATGGCTGAGAGTAAAACTGTCTTCTAAAGTGGGGATGGAGGTTGCCTGGGTGAAGCACAGCCCATCCTGACTACCCTGAGATGGCAGACAGCAGCAGGGACATCTGTGTCTGGGGGTGACATGAGGGACAACCAGGGCTTTCCTTTACTCTGACCTGGAGTTGTTTATTCAAAGGTTCAAACCTGTCAGAGGATCTGACTGACCCTCCTTGTCCTCATGGGAAGAAAAAGGTTGGTACAAGTTCATTCCTGAAGAGCTCTTCAATCCCTGTCTGAGAAAATAATGAAGAGAGAAAGCCCATTTTGAGAGGTCTCTTGTGTGTCACAGGGGCAGAATTATGGGATGTAAATGAGGTGGCAGAATTCCATTTGGGGATTGCACCAACGCTGAGCAAGGAGTTGGTTTGTGATTCTCTAATGGGGGCACAACAAGCAACAAAACCCCACTGCTAATTGCTGAGGGTAGAGTCTCTGAGATCCAGGTTAATTCAGTGAGCCACAGAAAACAGCTTGGCAAAAAGTAATGTTTATGTAGCAGCTCTTGTGAGTGTGGCCAGAAGAACCCTGAGCTCCCAGCACTGCAGGAAGCTGCAGTAGCCTCTTACCAACTTTTCAGCTGCTGTTTGAAAACTGGCTTTTTATATGCCTTGCTCTTAGTAATTCTTTTGAATTTAAAGTTAGAATTAGTCTAATTCTAACTCAGGGGAAATTATTTCCAAATCAAGAAATCATTATTTGTGATTTGGACTCATTTGTTCGCAGGCAAGGACCACAGTGCCCAGGTGGGGCAGTGGGCAAAGACCCATCATGTTTCCTTTTCTGGAATTCCCTGCAGTATCCTGAGGAAATCCTGTACATCTTTTCTGCATCTAGACAGAAATTATAATATTTCAGAAGAGTTTTATATTTGCCAGTTTCATGAAGATCTCCTGATGAACTGCAATTTACACAGCTGTGGCTTTGCCAGCTGTGACTTGCAGACTTGTTGGGGATTTTATCCAACCATCACCCTGTCCATCATTTCCAGACTTTGTACACAACATGGTTCCATGGAACGGCGTGGACAGGACAGGGGAGTGACTTGTTTTCAAATACAAGATTCCAGAAAAAAGATGGGATACAAAGGACTCCACCAGGAAAGGTAACTGCTCATGTGTTTCCTCCCATCAAACTCAGAGATATTTTATTATTTGGACTGAAACCTGATCACACTGACATTCATGGCCTTCTGAAGGTTTTTTTGAAGTTCTTTTTGTAACTCAAAGTCCTTTTGCAATTCCCACAGAACAGCCAGGCAAAGACACACAGAAGATGAGTGGATCCCCTCTCTAAGTAGTCAATTATGCAACAAACTGTACATGGCAGAGGCACCTTGCAGGAAATGAAAGCACTCACCACACCACAGCCTCATTACCTATGCAGATCTCCAGAGCCTGCCAGGATGAACTTTGCCTCCCCATTCCCCTCCTCACAGGGACGTTTCTGCTTGTAATCATTAATGAACTATCCCTGTAATGGAAGAGTGACTGTACAGCCCAGATATCGCCCAGAGCTGCTTTGGGAAACCAGGAGCTGCTGAAAATGTCGAGCAGGTACCACAAAGCAGCGGCCGATGGCAACGTGGACCTGTTGAAAGAGGCCACTAGGAAAGACCTCAACACTTCTGATGAGGATGGGATGACACCCACCCTTCTGGCAGCCTACCATGGGTACCTGGAAGCTTTGGAGGTCATTTGCCGGAGGGGGTAAGTCAGTCAGCTTCCAGTGCTTAAAGCCTGGGCCTCAAAACTACAGCTACTGAGTTGTGTTTCTAGTGCCCCGGTGACAGGCCCGAAAGGCTGAAAATCACAGTAATTTCTTTCAATGCATTGCCAAGAATTGTTTCTTTAGTGGCAGTGGTTTAGGTCCAGAGCCTGCAGGCAGGTCTCTTCATTATTTTCTCAGGCAGGGGTTGAAGAGTTCTTCAGCTGGTCTGTTAGTGAAAATACACCAGTATCCACAGGAGCACGCTGTGTGTGGAGCCTGCAGAGAGCAGCTCGGAGAAGCAGGGCCCTGGGACCTTCCTTTCCTCACTGGAGAGGGTTGCCAACAACCTTTGAGGATATCTTGAGACAGGATTTATAGAGAAATCCTTAATTTGAAACAGTTTTAGCAAAAAAATATCTTCCATTTGCTTCCAAAGTGCAGTCAATAGGCACTTGTGAAGATTTAACACTGTCCAGAGGCGAGTCACAACATAAAGCATTAAGCCAGAAGCATCTAAAATGGTTGTTTCTCTGCTTTTTTAATGGTTATTTTCTCTACTTTTCTACCATCACGTTATAACTGAGGATACTGTTTCAGAAGCTATGATAGGACCCTTGTAAACGATAAAGGAAAAAAAAAGATAAAAAGAGGGAAAAAATGAAAGGAAGGTTTTCTACAGGTTTATTTTCTAGTAATAAAATGTCTATATCATTTAAATATCTTACATGGTTAAATTGTCTTATTGAAATGGTAATTACCTCTCCACCATCAGGACTGTCTTGCTCAGAGCCTACCTTTTAAGCTGCGATTCTGTAATAACATCTAATAAAAGAAAATATGCCCTTGTGTAGAAAGACAGTTAATAAAATGTTCTTTTTCAGAACAGCAAACAGATTGCAAGGAACAGTTGAATAACTATTTGGATGTATCTGAGTTTCATTAAAAATTGAGTTGAAAAAAATTTTTTTTCATAGATTTGCTTTATAGCTCATTGGGCCCAGGTGTGGCTGTGGTATCACAATGAAAAAGACCTTTGGACTGCGTGGTTGTTGCTTTGTCCTCAGGAGAAGCAAAAATAGATTGACAATTTTTCAACTTGTGCAATTAAGGCAGCTCCCAGGAAATACCTGTCAATAAGGTTTGTCCCTGAACACCTGCAAGGCAGAACAACTAGATAAGGAACAAGTAACAAAATAATTTATTTTTTTTTCAAAATCTGAGTGAAAAATATATCTCCTACCACATAAGCTGACAGAAATCACAGCAGATGACACAAAGATCAAAATTTCTTTATATTTGTTATTTCATGTATTTCTAAGTCTTTTTCTTGGTAGAGGACAGCTTTGGGAGAGTATCACCTCAAAATCTTCAAACATATGTGTTTACCTCTATTTTAATCTATGATTTCTGAGATGTGTCTGTCAGAGGCTGCATTCTTTCTGGTTTTCTTGGGGAGAAGCTGAATTTTAGAAGATGTTTGAGCTGTTCTCCAGTCAGTTAATGTTTTCTTGTGAGAAAGTATTTTAATTATTTTTAACAAATTCATCCTTTCCTTGAAGAGGTTTCCTGACAGAGGCTCTGAGGTACAAGGCAATTTTCTTTAGAGTGGTTGCAGATTTTAGGACTCTCAAGCTTTGGCCCTTGGAAATGTAGCAATACTAACAATAAACCCCTTTCATCTTGAAATAATTCATCTTCTCAGGGGTCAGGAGACCTTTTCTCTGCTTGCCTTGCAGGTACATGAATAAAGAAAGGCAAGACCAAATAGCAGAATCTGCTCTCTTTTGTGTGAGCCTTCTCCTTGGGAAAGTAGGGAAAGGAGGAGTATGAGAACCCAGAGTAGATGTCAAACCTTGTCCAAAGTCCCACTGAGCTGGGAACAGCCACTCGAGTTTGTCAATTGTTTGAGACTCAAAGGCTGGCAGGTTCCACGGGGAAAAGAGACCACAAAGAGCTCTGAAGGGACCTGGGGGAGGACAGCTGACCCGGCACTCCCCAGGCTCAGGGTGCCACAGCCAGCTCCCTAATGTGGGAATTCGGGAACCCAGCACGCTCAGCCGCAGCCAGGCAGCTCCCCAGGGCACAGCCACAGAAGCAGAAATATGTACACATGGTTTCCATATGTCTGAGTGGGGAAACTTTGATCCTCAGCTGCCTCCTCCTTGTAGCAAAGCCTGAGCTCCCACGGCCAGCACGGTCCAGACCCCCTGACCTCCCTCCTGCCTGGGGCAGCTCAGGCTGGAGGATATGTTCAGATCTGGCCCTCAACAAACCTGGTGGTGCTTCTCTTCAGAGTCCCAAAGCCAGAGATCAGTGAAGGACGTTTTGTGACAGGATGTACCCTGTCTTTCACAGTACAGCTGCCATGGCACCAACCTCTGAGTCATTGAAATGCTTGAACCCCCAAGAGTGGAAATTCTTGTAAATTTGGTCCCCAGCTTTTGGTCAATAAAGATTTTGGGCTTCTGTGGCCACCCTGTTTGTTGGTCACAAGAGGGCACAGGCTCTGTTCTGAACATTGCTAAGCCTGACCTTGCCAAATGTGTATCTAAATATTCGAGCTGATTCTTATCTGCAGGCAGCAGTTCAGTGTGAAGTCAGTGCAAGAGTTAAAAATAAGCAATACTTTTCTCTGGCTTTAAACTCAATTGAAAATTGTGGCATTTTATTTTCAAATGAGCTTCTGTTTTTCAAACCCTCATGAGCAAAAGCATCTTACAGAGAACAAAAGAGTTGAAAAACAATGGCATCTATCTGGGCTTAAACTAATAGCATGGGAGACAAATGGGTAATCAGGGCTTTGCTCCGGATTTACCTATTACCTACCCAAAAAAATTACTACAGGAGCTCACTAAGTGTGTATCAATGTGGTCAGTGAGGAAACCTCCTAATATTGCCCTGTATAAGGCATGCAAAAGGAACAAGTCACTAAGAACGCTTTAAAATATTCCACACAAATGTTCTTGAAACAGTTTTGCCAGTAATTCCAATAACAAAGTCAAAGCCTGAGCCCACTTTGAGTTGCCAGCCCCTGGGATGACAAAGGAAATGTCCTGGCTCCCTTTTGGGGAGATGCAGTCACAGTCAGCCCTGTGAAGTCGTTTAACTCACGGGGCAGGAATTGGAGCTCATGCCACACACACAGCCACGCTCAGGGCTTGTGTAAGTGAGTGCAGCCTTGTGCTAGTGGCTGGAGCCAAGCTGAGCCATTGTCCCTGGGCTGTTCTCCTCAGAGCAGAGCAGAGTGACACATTTAGTGTCTGTTCAGCGCTACTGCAGAGCTCAGTGTGGGTAGCCCAGCTCACTGTGTGCTGTTTTCCCTGCCAGGGGTGATCCAGACAAGTGTGACATCTGGGGGAACACGCCCCTGCACCACGCTGCCTGCAACGGCCACATCCACTGTGTCTCTTTTCTGATCAACTTTGGTGCCAACATCTTTGCTCTGGACAACGACCTGCGCACTCCCCTGGAGGCAGCTGCCAGCAGGGACCGCAAGGAGTGTGTCCAGATCCTGGACAAAGCTGCCACCGAGCAGAACTTGCTGAATCCAAAGAAGGTCTCCAAACAAAAGGCACAGGCCCAGAGGAATGTTGAGAGACAAGTCAAGGAATGTGAGAAGCGCCAAGAGAAACACCAGCATGAAATGAACCGAAATTATATTAAAGAAAAGGTTGGCACAATGGATTCTTCCAAAGGAACACACTCCAGGGTAAAGTTGCCCAGTCTATTTGCTTCAAATACCACAAGTACTTTAACTAAAAACCTGAAAGATACCTTGAAACTCAAGACAAAAAAGACAGGCAACAGCACAAGAAGGCAGGAAACACAAAGAAATGACCAAGAGGATGATACCCATAGGAGAAGTGTGATGCATTTGTTTGATGAGAAAGAGGAGGATGAATTACTGAATGACCTTGAAGAGAAAAACCTTGCTGGTAATGACAGTCAGCTCTCCATTTTTCAGAGGCCAGGTCTTGGCAAGATTGTGTTTGGAAGGAATTTGGCTGCAGAGGTAAATCCTGAAACAGTGTCTTCTGAGAAAGAAGGTACAAGTATGACAATGGCCAGTGAGCTCTTCCAGTATGAAAATGCTGAGAATGGAAGGGAGGATGATGATGAAAACAGTGCTGGTGTCCCTTGGAATGAGGAAGAAGTCATTTGGGATGATGAGGAAACAGAGAATACGCCCCTTGAGGTATTTCTGGCATCACAGATGCTGGATGAATTTCTTCCAGTCTTCATGAGGGAAAAAATTGATTTAGATGCTCTGATGCTATGTTCTGATGAAGATCTACAGAGCATTCAGATGGAGCTTGGGCCAAGAAAGAAAGTCTTGAATGCTGTGAATAAAAGAAAACTGGCACTCAAGAACCCTGGAAAAACAGTAGATACTTGTTTATAAATTATTATATCTGTTGTTGTAACCTACACATTGATTCATTACCTTTCCCTCTCCAAAGAGTGTGCAACTCTGCACAGAAGTTTGCTAAAGCAAAAGGCAGAGAGGTTACCAATTGCTTTAGGAAATACAGCAGGGATAACATTTTTCTCTCTGGATAGGTAGTTGTGGTAAACAGAATATTAAGTAAAGTATATTCTGCCAAAAAGCAAGAATGTGAAGGTAAAAACCCAAAACCTTCTTCTCCCTACTGTTTATGTGGATTGTATTTCTTTTGGTCCAGATAATTTCAAGCATCAGTGAAGGCCAGGCCCACTGCATTCCTTAATAAAGGCCTTCCTTTCTTCTCCAAAACCACAATGCAAAGAGCATTCTCAGAGCTTGAGAGCTTTGAGTTTTCTCAAAGCTTGCTTCTGTAAGATCAGTAAAACCACTCTTCCTGGTACTGATGGTATGTTAGAAAAGGAATCTGAATCTTGATTTTAGCTGTGGTTTATTGGCTCTAATCACTTCTGAATTAATGTAAATAAGACTAATTTACATCAAGTTTCATATTTTTGTTAGTAAAGTTTGTACTTCTGTATTGACAATAATTTTAAAATACATGGAGTATCTTCCCAAGAGATGTTCAGTGTCAGTTGTATATTCCTTTCTCATCTAATTAGACTGGATCTAGTTGCCTGGACCCATCATGACCTAAATATCATCAAGGCTGCAATACTTTTAACTACAAGAAGCTGAGGTTTAACTTTCAGAATTTTGGATCTATTTTGGTACACCCTCAACTTGGTTCCTATAAGGCTGCATTTTCCATGCAAAGTCCCAGAGATGAGGATTCATATCACACACCATTTTCTGTGGGTTGTTGTCAGCCTTAGCCTGAGAGCTGTGTATCACACACACACACTCTGAAAATAAGTTCATGAAAATAAAAAATGATCTGTGCTGCTGTGGAAGTTTCTGCTCCTCACAATCTATCTGGAGGCATTCACAGCAGGGTTCCCCTGTTCCTTTGGGAAGCCAGCACTATCAGATGTAAATTAATCACTCCTGTTGAGTTTTGTGAATCTAATAAAGTACTTGCAGTAGTCATGCTCTGGCTAAGATCACAGATTTTAGATGCACATTTATTAGCAGAACATTTATCTTTAAAGATCTTCTAGCTTTCCATTAGCCAGCTATGATTTTTACTTAGGGGTATGCTGCATTTGTGGACACTAATCCTGGTTAATGATCTGTTTTTTCATGTTTCTTCTTTCCATATCATCTTGATTGATTTCCATATCATCTTGACTGTGATTTGTGTATTATATTATCTTTTCTTGGCTGGACTTTATACTGCATTCTTCCCTGCTTGGATTCCTGTGCACAGCAGGCTGATATGTTATATTAAGCAATCACATCGAAGTCCTGTTCTGTGCAACCTTCCACGATTGCTGTGCTCAGCAATCCAGACACCTCCCCCCCAGACTCTGCCTGCTTGTTTTCATTTTGGCTAAGAAACACCCAAATGTTTAACAAATCAAGAAGGAACCATTACCCTTTCATATTTGAAGGCATATGACAGGTGGATTTCCAATCCCCATCTGCTGGAGGTGCAGATGCTTCCCGTTCCTGCTGAGGCCAGCCCAGCCTCATCCGCCTCTGCATCCTCCAGTCCCTGCAGCAGCTGAATCCCACTCCCCCAGCACACAGGGCTGACACAAGCTCTGTGCTGCTCCAGTGACTCCTCTCTGCTGCAAAGTGCTGATCACGATGCACCTTTTTCAGGCCAGATTTTAAATAAGTGGGTTGGATTCAGCTGTCCAGGAAGTGCTTTCAAAAACTCTAAGCATGAAAATGCCTGTCACCAATGGGAGGTTATTGCAGGTAGAGGAGAAGCCACTGCAGGGTGAATCAGGAAACAAAGGTCACCAAATTGCACTGAAAATCTGCTTCTGTGCCTCCTCATCTGCAGCCTGTGGCAGCCAGAGAGAAGAGCAGGGACCATCTGCACATAAACAACTCAGCTGTCACAGGCCTCCTCAGTGCTCAGGCACCTCCTTAGGTACTTGCAGCTACTGTGCAGCTACAAGGAACAGCACCAGACCTGTAGGAGGCCCTTGTCCTCCAGAAACTGCATCAAGAGACTAAGAAACCCCAGGGCACCCCATATGACACTTCCTTTTAGGCAACTGAATAAACTTTTAATTTTTATTCTTTTTAATTAAAAAAAGTGCAATAGCGCTAACCCTTTTCTTATGGGATGGTATAAAACAGCCCTGCAGAAAAAAATTAATTAATAGAAAGGAAGACTCACAGTTCATGGTTTTTCCACTCATGTGCTTTGCTGTTTTCAGATTTTTTTACCGAGCCCTTGTTTCCTTTAGAGTTTGGAAGCACTGGAATCCTAGCTGTGACTCCTTAGGAACATTTGTATAGCTCAGTTCAGCTGGAGAGGCTTTATGTATCACATGTGCAATCCCAGAGCAGAACCCAAACCATAAAACCAGGCAATCTCACATGAGCACAGCCCTGCCAAGTACAAGGTTCTCCTTCCTTAAGGATTTAATACTCTGCACTGCACAGACATGAAGAAAATGTGCAGCATGGGACAACTGCAAAACTGAATATCACAGAGGAACAGAGCACTCCCTATTTCTTCTATTTACATTCACTGATCACATTTACTGAGAAATTAGTCACTGCAACAACTTGAGAACTTTATTTCTTCAAATAAATCAACCATAAACCAGAAAAGAAATGGACGACAAAATGGAAGTCAAAGAAAGACAGCAGTATCTATTTCATTTTAATATAAATGCAAGTTACACAATTTCATGATCCGCTAATTTGTAAAGAGAAGGAAACACAGAAATTGATGCAATTACTTCCCCTCAGAAAATCTAAAGGTGGCATCCAAGTAATTCCATTGAGTAATTCTCTGAACTCTGACATCAGAGATACAACACTGAAGCCAGACTCACAAAATCTCCCACAGCCAACGGGGCTGAGAACAATGTGGGTTTTCAGAACCAGGTCTTTGGACTGGCTCCATTTATTTTTTAAAGTGCATAGTCTGTAGGGGAGTACATGTGAAAAAAAACTGGACTTGTCTTCTTCCCAAACACTGTGTCTCACAATTAAAATTACAAATCTGGTATAACACTGGCACAGAACTGGGATAATAATGTCATAATTATTTATTGCAAATTTCCATGGAGTTCTTGAGTAATGGAGCATCATTTACTTTCATGTTTACCTCAGGTTAGTGTAGTTCTGCGTGACTGAAGTAACAAACTAAATCAACACTTAAACTTCCAAACACTTCAATGAAATGACAGAGAAGAAACAAGACATGTAAAAACAGAAAAGTAATTTTGCTACAATTAAAACACAAAAGCTCATAGACAAATGTCTGTTGTTCTTTCTGATGGAATAAACAGGATCAGTGGAGTTCAGTTTGGATCCACATTAAATATCCTTCAGCCCTCTTAGTGGTCTGCTACCTTTCTATACTACCTCTGCCACTTAGTACATTTTCCAACTAGCTTACACAAGGCTTATAACTGGGAGTATTATTTACATCACACCTGCACTATACTCATTAACCTCTTCTACACTTACCTATGCACCCTCCAGGGCTTTAATGCCAGCTGCTCCTGACCCTCCTTCCTGTTGCTCAGCTCTGTTCTACTGGCATGTTATAAAATGCCCTGTCATCCAACTCCTGCACAGCATGCAGAAACACTTAATAGCCTGCATGAAATAATATGCAAATAGAAATAAAATTTCACAAGGCACAACTTGTGAGCCTGAGACAGGAATTTGTTTCCAGGGCAATAGCTGATTTTCAGCAGATGCTCACTCTTTTGCAAGGCAGTTGCATAACAACACAAAACTGGAACTTTTCCTTATGTCACTGGGTTCCTCTGCCAGGAAAGGACCATGAAAATTCCTGCCCCAGCTAATATCTGTGATAATAGAACAATTAGCAATTGAAGCATAATACAGCCAAAGTTAAAATACTTGGCTGTATACTTGAAATCAGTTTGTGTGGTTACATCCTTCAAGAAGCTTAGAAAAACAACTTAGAGGCACCATAGATTAATAGCAAAATCTCCTTACAGAACACAGATAAAAGTTAAATCAAAACACATATTCTCACATTCCGTGCAACTCCTTGCAATATGAAAACAGCAATATCCCAGCGAGGCATGTAGTAAGGGAGGTACTGAGCAGAAATCTAGCTGTATGGAGGTATGGTTATTTACATAAACCCCCACTCAGAACAGTGCTGTTAAGAAAAAAACCCACTGAGTCTGAGGGCAAAGGAAAGTGGATTGCAAGGGGTGAAAAAAATGGTGACTTGCAGTGTGAGCTGGAAGGGAAAGTGTGTCCAGGAGTTAGAGGTGGGCTGTACCTAGGAGGCTGAAGACAAGGTCACTGTCACTGGAGCACTGAAATACACAGTTGCAATTAAAGTACCATCACAGGTAAATATAATATGATGCCAGAGTCCATTCTTCAGACTGATGTATTTTATGCCAGAATTAATTATCCCTCTAAAAACTATGAAATCTACACACAGGCTTCTGCTACATAAATAATTAGGGAGGAAAGGCATTGATTTCAGAATGATACCAAAATATGTAAAGATACCCTTGTTAGTATCACTGCAAACATCCAATACTTGCTGTTACAAAAGAGAGACATTTATTAGCAATATTGCAAGTGTCTAATACTTGAAATTAGAAGAATTTAGAAATTAGTCTATTGCTGAAATTTTACTTTTCCTTCTTGAATGTTCTAGAAGGGCCACATTCAGATAGGATTGATGCCTTTCTTGTTAACACAGGATTCAAGGAAACTAAGTGCAAATTGTTTTCTTGGCCTCATTGGCATTGTATACCTCTCTCTTCAGTTACCAGCTGACCATGCATCATAAACGAATTTTGCTGCTACTGTGTCTTCAACTGCCATCCCTGAAAAAGAATTGAAGTTACCTTCAAACATTCATTCGGCTGTATGAACAATTTTGTTTCAGAAATGAACAGGAAGACTAAGGAGATTATCTAACTGGACAAGAACAGGAATTATTTCCCATCCCAAACACCTACAGTGTTACATTCAAAGTCCATAACCATCATGCGGTGTTGGGTGTGCTGTAAGAAGTTAATGTAACAGTGGGACTCTAATTTTCAGTTCATATCACAACTGGGCCCTTTTGGAGATGTCATGTAGCTCAGAGCATGGTAATTCATCGCCAGTGCCACCCTCTCCCAAACCCCAGCCCCACAGGACACTGTCACATTGTCTCAGGTCAGACAGACCCCACGGGTGGAACAGCGGGGCAGTCGGGCTGGAGCTCTATTAATAAATGCTGCAGTCATGTCTTGAACAACTGTGAAATGGAAAATGGACTTCTATTGTTTGCCTGCTTTCCTATCACTTTTCATTACATCAATCCTGCTAGATAAATAAGAAAGGAAATAAAAAGGGAAAATGCAAATCACAGTCTACTTTCTTGTGGAAGTGCCTTGCCACAGCGGTTCTGAAGATGATCAGCAGCTTTCCCACGCATGGGGGACCTAATAAAGAACAAGGCATTGTTTTCTGTCAGACTTGGACACAGGAGGGGCTGTTCTTACCCAATGATTTAAACACTGTTGTTTTCTCAGGCAGGGCTGGTTTTGTACCCTTCAATACCTCCCCCAGCTCAGCAAAAATCTCCGCCTGTGAAAAAAAATACATATTTATACAAAAACATAATACCCATACATACATTGGGAGGGGAAAAAAACCCTTTTCTTCTAAGTGACTTCAAAAGAAAGAACTCCTCCAGCGCTGCATCCCAAAACTGATTACTTTCCATGGTGAAGCAGATCAACATTCAGACAAATTATATAGAAACTGGACAGAAATCAGAGGAGCAGAATAGTTTCCAAAGAAAAACAGCTGGCAGACTTTCCTCAGCCAGTAGGTTTTTTTACAGTGGATAGCTTGTTACTTGTCCAACAAAACACATGGGATTCCTCACACATTACCATATCTGGAGCTCTTATGTTAAACCTCAAAAGTGTAAATCATATTTATTCTGCAGACACATTAAAAGAGAAAAAGAAAACTCCATTGAACCTCAAAGAGTCCCTGCTGGCAAATCTGTGCAGATCATTGTCTGCTTTGCTTGTGTGGTCCATTCTTTGGGCTGGTCCATTCAGTGCCCAAGGAGATGCCAATCACACTGAAATCTCATGGGAAGAAAGTTACAGGTTTTAATAAATATATTTGAAGAATATTTATGATAACCAAACACTGCAGGAAATGTAGCTCTTTCAACAGCAATACATTGTTATCACCAAAAGCCAATGCTGAAAACACGCTACTTGGTTTGCATGGTCTGGTCACGGGCAGAGCAGTCACAGTTTGAAACCAGTTTATCTTTCAACCCCTGCCTGGAAAGTGTTAACAATTACATTTGATGCCCTAAAGGTCTCAGTGCAGGACATCATCAATACCAACTCATTTCAAATGCAAACTAATTGCCACAAAAATAATCATTTCATTTCATTTCATAAAGTCTTACCCCTGATAAAATAACATCTCCTGATTCTGTGAGAGCAGCATCCCTGGAGTCCACAAACAGAACGGAATTCTTCATCAGCTCATCATCCAGTTCTCTCCAGTCTGGTCTGCTTGCTCCAACAGCTAAAGGAACAAAACTGATGAACTTGGGAGCAATTTTTACAACAAATTTAAGCCCCATTTTGTTCAAAAGACATATGTGAAGCAACAATCAATGCTATTATGGAAATGTACAAAAAATCCAGTGTTAGTCTTGGAGAAATACTGATTGATAGGACAACAAAAAACCATTCAAGATTTGATATGCCAGTAAAATATCCTTGTCAGAAGAATCTGAGTAGCTGAGGCAAAATAAAGTCCTCTCCCTTTGTTATATCTTATACCCTTGTTTTCATCAGACCATTGCCAAATGAACTTTACACACCTTTATTAGATTATCACTTACCCAGAGAAGCTGAAAACAAATCACAGAGCTTAGTTTTTATACAGAGCACCAAGATCATGATCAACTTTTTATGAGCTTAAAAACATGCAAACAAGAAACCCAAAAAAACTAAAAGGACTACCCAGTTACACTACATTCTGATATTCTTTATATGTCTAACTGTTAAGGAACAATAAATTTGCATTTGATAAATCTGCATTTGTTGCTCAAATGCCTCTTCAAACAGTACAAATGCCTCAATGAAGGGTAAAAAAAGGCAAGGAAAGGAGAGAGGTCTTTGTGTCTGTGTCGCCTCAGTGACTGTGGACCTTAATTGATTTTGTTTTATTTCTGGCTTCCGTGCCATGACACAACACAGACAACAACTTCCAATGACAAAGGACTAAATTGAGTTTGAAAAATTGGTAGGATGCTGCTGGAATGTGGGACCTTCCTTTAAATTGTTCCCTTTGAGAACTTGCTTTTGTCTTATTACTATGCTATCTGGAAAGTGCACAAGGTCATCTGAACAAGGCCCACAATTAATAAAAATAAACAAACAAAGGCACATCCAGAGACTCCAAACAATAGTGTGGCAACATCATTACAAGGCGGGCAACAAAAAAAAGCACCCCTCCAAACCTCATTATAATTAAGAGGTTAAATTATAATGCTCTTAATTCAGTTATTGCATCTTCATAACTCCAGTAAAAAAGTAAATTAGTGTGATCAGCCCCAAAAGAAACAAATAGAGGAAATTACAAAATTGGTAGAAGAAAAGATGACACCACCAGACAATACTACAAGGAGCAGTAACTACTTAGAAATAAGAACATTTGTGTGGGTTATTTAAATGGAGAGAAAGGTGAGAATAATGACAACGTGAGGGCAAAGATGATGCACCACTAAGAGTAAAGAGCATATGGGAAAAGAGCAAATCCCATGCTCTAGCAAAAATCCCCTGCTGGATTATGCAGGCATTCTGGCTCCAGAAGGATAGGGCTGGGAAAAGTAATCCTCACTAAAGAGGAAAAGTCAAAATGGAAAGAACATTCATTCCATGAAGCACAGATAACTGCTTTCCAACAGATGGTGATGCTAAACAATGTGCTAATAACCACCTGCTGTACACAATGGGAACAGAACATACCATTGATGTGGGCACCTGGCTTCACCCAGTCTCCAAATAAGATGGGAGTTGTTGCCATAGTGACTGTCACAATCACATCAGCCCCTGTCACTGCCTCCTGGGCAGAGGAGCAGACCCGCACGGGACCGCTGACAGAACTGGCAAACTTCACTGCCTTCTCCTTGGTGCGATTCCATATCCTCACCTTCAGGGAGAAAAACAAGGGAAAACAAAACACAGACAGATTAACTCGGAGAATTTCTCCTTGCTGAAACAGAACACTTAATTTTTCAGTAGAGAGTTAAGCATTCCCTAAAGGTTGGAGATTTTTTCCCCCTTTTATGTTTTTATACAAGTGAGTAAATTTGCTGAGTGTTCACCTGCATTTGAATGCCTGTTTTGTGATGCCTCGTTGTAGAGCTGGCTTATATCACTAAAATGTTATAAAATAACACATAAAAAATACACTTAAAGGAAGTGTATTTAAAGTCACAAAAAGTTTACCCAAGTATGCCATATAAAGTAGGATCTTCTCAGACAAAAAGCTATCTGAAACAACTTTGATTCCAACCCCTTTTTAAATATCAACATTTGAGCAAGAAATTTTTGCTGCTTCTGCTGCTTACTGTTCTCAGGTTCTGTAGAAACAAAATATGATTAACCTTAACTTTTATGGTGGACTGACCATGGCTGAATACCAGGTGCCCTCAAAACTGTTTTATCACTCCCTACCACAGCAGCACTGGGAGAGGGAAGAGAAAATGAAATGGAAAAATTTGTGGGTCAAGATAAAGGCAGTTTAATAAAACAGAAACAAATTTTGGAAAGACAGCCTTGATGTTGTGTGAACACTGCTCAGAAGTAGCCAAAACTCTGGGTTGTTATCAGACCCTTTGAGCTGGCAGTGCACAGCACTGTGAGGGCTGCTCTGGGGAACAGGAGCTCCATCCCAGCCTGACCCCACACAACTTCACTGGCTGTACTTTTTTTATCATGAATCCTGCAACATAATAAAGATAAATGTATCCTCTTAAGATGCAGCTGTTACCTCTTTAAATGTGAACAGCTCTGTGAAGATATCATAATGGCTGTATGCTTGAACACCAGCTCCCAAAATGCACAGCACTTCTGCAAAAGCTGGCATTAACAACTGAAGAGTATCAGAAATAAAAAAAAAAAAAGAAAGAGAATAAGTAAGGACAATACATTAACAGGTATTACAAATATATATCAAAATACTACAAAAGACAGCAGTATTGTTATCCCTTTTAAACAACAAAAAAGTACATAAATAAATATTCAATAATCATTATATATATAGGGTTGTTTTTTTATGCAAAAGAAAGCATCAGTAGCACCAAAGTACAACTTTGCTTAATTCCAGTGTTGAATTGTCAGACTTGAAATTCAGATTTAAGATGCAACATCATGAACAGCAAGTTCTGCGGCCTCAGCACACTCCAATATTAAACCATCCATGTGGCTGATTAAGTGTAAAACCACAGTAAAAACTAGTTCTGGCAGCCCCACACGGACCCACCTCTGAATTTACTGAAGCCACAAATCACACCACAAGTGTATCTTGGCCTTGCAGGAGCCATAATATACAGACATTGTAAAAGTAGGGATGGTTCTGAGGAACAAATAATAAAATTCAGTTCTACAGTTGCTTTTGGCATTCTGGTTTCTTGTCTGTGATTCACCAGTACTTGGCAAAGGGAAAGACAGAACTGCTGGAGTCCAGCCCTAACCTATCCTTGTATCTTGTTTATGCATTTGCTGTGGCCACTCACTCTTGTCTAAAAAGCTTTAGAATTGTCTAGGCTCTCAAGGTTTAGTCTGCTGCAAACAAATGGAAAAAAAATCTCATTGATCCCATTTTTCAGTAATAAGAATTTGTTTTAATGTGCCTTTTAAAGACTATGAAGCACCAATTTCAAAGGTCCTTTGCATAAGAGCAGGGATCTTTGAAAAGCAAATGCCTTAAAGAAGACAAGATGACTAATATGAGCTAAACTCAAACACTCCTGAAAATTTCCAAAACAACAGATGACAATGAAGGATCTGATCTTGAAGTACCTTCGGCAGCCAAGCTCCTTTGAAGCCAGCCTGGACTGCATAAAAAACATCAGAACTGACCAAATACAGATTGGCCAAAATGAATGAGGTTCTGTAACCTCCTGTCCAAGGAGTTCATTGTAAATCATTCTGTCCTTTGGTTCAGGAGAAGCTCTTGGGGACAGGTCCTTCACTCAATTTTATGCCAGTGTAGCTCCATTGCCATGGATAGAGTCACCCTGGCATGAAGACTGCCCCTAACAAAATGGTGAGATCAGCCTTCATTCTGATGCAGAGCTGAGGAGCAACAATGGTATTTTTCAGCTCTATTTTTTCCCTCTTCTTATTGCCTCAGCTTTTGAGGTGAAGGCTAAAACCTTGCTGTGTAATGCATGGTCATTTGCTATCTTCCTGCTGTTAGCAGCCCAACAAAAAAAATAGCTTTTAAAAAAGAATCTCAACAATTTCCAACTGAAATTGAAGTGACATAAAGCAACACACAGCCAGATACACCTTACTTGTCTTTAAACACTGAAGTTTATGGCTATGGTATGGGACAATTATCTGGGCATCTTCCAGTGACAACAGAGACACTGACAGACAGACACCTCTGGACAAGTTATCCATCTATACTGGGCATCATCTACCTTAAGAGAAATGGAAATGTGCTTTTTCTCTCTTTTTACAGGTCCAGTGCAACCCACCTGTCCTGTCCTGACAGCAGGAGGCATCTATCTAAATAAAACTCAATATATCACCACAGCTCCATCACTAAAAGCCATAAAGGGGCATGTTAACACAAGCACAAAAGAAAGAAAATACAGTGAAAGACTGCTCAGTAAATTTCTAGAAGAGGGTGCAATAGAAGGCACAAAAATATAGCTCGGGTTCCTTCTCCAATCACACACAAAGTGTTAAAGCCAGACATGACTGACTCAAAACAGTGAGTTCAAGTTTTCCCTGAAAGTGCATATGTTATGATAAATATCATTTAAGCTGTATTAGATGAAAATCCATTTGCATAATTTATTCCAGTTATTCTACAAACCCCACTTAAGAGAACAGAAGACACACCTTGGTAGCAATGGCAGAAACTGCAGCTGTTCGTTTTGCTGTAATGACACTGCCATCCAAGACCTTTAAAACAATTGAAACAGACTGAAGAGAACACTGAAAAATGAATAAATACTAAACATTTTCATCCACTTTGTGAATGATGTGATATTACAGATATAAAAGATAAACACATGTAGAAGTTGACAACTATTATCATAGCAACCACAAACCGTACAAAGTCACATTTAAACTGGGCAGATTCTCTGTTTATTCCAGTTCTTCCATATCATTACATCAGCACAAAAAGAGTGAAAATGGTCAGAGAAGAGCTACCTCTAACTCACCCAGCTCCTGATGCACTGCACTTCCTTGGCTCTCCAGCACAGGGAATGCATGGATATGACTCCCATATTCTGCACTCCAGGAAGACCAGGGACCAGTGTAAGCTAGAGTGGTTCCCCAGTCTGCACTGTCCTGGTCTGTACAGGGGGACGACAGGGAACCATGGAATTCCTCAAATGTGTGTCACACACGAGACACTCCTGCCTCGATGTCCAATAGCTACTGCATACACATTAATTATGGGGCCAAAAACCCAAGGGGTGTGGTAGAAGAACCCAAGATAATTTTCTTGACCAGTTTTGGCCCTTTAACAAATCATTATTACTAAAGTGAAAGCCAAATCATTGCTACTCTTAAAAAAAATAATCTTAAATTCTTTAAATAAAGGAAAAGTAATCAGACTCTGAATACTTTTCCCTGCAGTGCAAATTGTAAATCTCTTTCAACTTGAGATGGCTCAAGATCCATTCTTTACCCAGCAAGGTAGAGGGTATTTTTGCTTTCAAATGCAAGATAAACTTCTCCTTATCATTTTTCTCTTCCAGTTACCCTCTGAGCTATCAGATTCAAACCACAAGCAGCAGCAAATAGCACAGTGAGTACAATTTAACATTAACGAAAGATAGGCAGCTTTACGCCAAATCCTGTTGGTAAACTCAGGCCAATTTACACCGAAGAAACAGAAGAGAGAACTGACAGCATGAGCAGAGAAGAATGCAGGACACACGAGACTTACAGCTTTCAAAGTACCATTGCTGGGGTCAAATAGGAGGACAGTCGCTTGGTGAGAAGGCACAGAGGAGTCCTTCAGGTGCTCATAAAAAGTCACCAACTTGGTTGTCAGCGCATCGTCTGCAGCACTGTAGGCGGGCATGACCCCGAGGTACCTGGGGGGAGAATTACCCGCGTTATCAGGGGAGCTCACAGCCAGCGGGCTGCCACCGTCACCGCCCGGTTAACCCGCTACCAAGGGCCTTTTGTGAAGCTCCAGATCCGCCCCCCGTTGCCGCTATCCCCGCTCGCCGTGGCAGCCCCGCCGTGGCCTCACCCGCCGTGCCGGGGCACGGGCAGCACGGTGCGCACGGGCTGCACCACCCCGCCCGCCGCGCCCGCGGAGAAGTTGGCCAGGGCGGCCTCCAGAGCCGGCAGCAGGAGGCTGGCACGGTGCAGGTGCTTCTCCACCTCTTCGGCGCTGATGAACACAGGCGGAGTCGAGCCCATGGTGAGAGCCGGGCGGACGGGACGGGACAGGAATAGGACAGCAAGGGACGGGACGACGGCACTCCGAGAGTGCGAGACGGCGAGACAGCGAGACGGCGCACCGCCCGCACCGCCCGCACCGCCGCTAAGAACTCCCCGGGGCGGCCCCGCCGCCGCCGGCCCCGCCGCGGAACCGCCCCGCCGGTCCCAGCTCCGCCTCCGCGCCCCACGCCCCTCTCGGGCGCGGCGGACACCCCGCGATGTCTGCGCTAAAAGCCTGCTCGACGGCGGCTCCGGCGCCCGGGAGTTGCCGTACCCGCAGACACCGGTGCTCCCGTCTCACCCGGGCAGCGCTCGGCGGGCAGGTGGCTGTGAACTCCCCGGAACGGCCCTAACATAGGTTGGGTACAGCCACCCCACGTCCCGAGGGACAGCCGCTAGCGGGACCCCGCGCTCCGAGGCATAGCCCCTAGGGCTATTCCGGAGGGCCGTTCCCGAAGGACATTCCCGAGGGACATTCCCGAGGGACCGGCGCCACCGGGACCCCGCGCGCGGCAGGGTGGCACGGTCCCCAGTGCCCGGGAGCGGGGACGCCCCGCGCCGGCGCACAGCCCGCGGTGCCCGCACGGTGGCGCTGTTGCCGCCCGCCGGAGCAGTCGAGTTCGGGGTGCGCTCGCTGGAAGGTCAGCGCGGCGCGGGGCGCGCCGGGAAGGCGGGGTCTCCCTCCGGAACGGCCATCTTGTCCTGGCCGGAGCCGAGCCGAGGGGCACGGGACGATGAAGGGGTTCCCGGTAGCCGCACGTTCCCTTTCGGTGAGCGGGATCCGGGCGCGTCGTGCGGGTTGCGGGAGAGGCGCAGCTGGCGGTGACAGCCGCTGTCTGGGCCCGGGGGCTGTGGGCGGGCTGACCCCGGCCAGCCCGGGGCGGCGAACCGGGCAGGGGGCGGCGGGCGGCGGTCGTGGCAGCGGGGCTGGTGGGCAGCCCGCGAGGTTGGGGTGGGTGCCGGGGCCGGGCCGGGCCGGCGGGCGGGCGGCGCAGCGGGACGGCGGCTGAAGGTCAGGCAGGCCGCGGGCCGGGCCCGGAGCTCCCCGCGGCGCCGCAGGCTTTGCCAGAGCCGCCCCGGCAGCGGCCCAGGGGGCACGGAGAGAAGGGAGGTGAGGGGATCCCGCCGCGCTGGAGAAGCGTCAGCTGCTTGAGACAAGGTGGTGCCCTTGGCATTGGCGCTTGGCGTGTCCTGGAAGCGGGGAGGGGGCAGAGGGCTTGTCCTGCCCAAAGGCTCTCTTGGGGCTGGCTGGCAGCCGGGCAGAACCTGTGTTGGATGAGCGCTGGGATTGCGCTCGAGTGGGATGGAGAATGACCTCTGAGTGACAGCGTGTTTGTGACTCAGTTTTAGATATGAAGTAGTAGTTCATAAAATACTAGAGTTTAGAGTTTAAAACTAGGTGTCTTACCAAACCCTTGGTGAGGGAGTAAAGGAGTTTTTCATACATTCATACAATGGATAGTCTCTGGTAAAACAATGGGAATTACATCACTGGCCACCCGTACAGCCGAAGCGCAGTGGTGTTTCTGTCACTCACTTTTCAACTTGAGATGTATAGGAATTATCTTTTAATGTGAAAGCAAGAGTAATATGTAAATTAATTAGTATAACCAACTTCTAAAGTGGGTGGAAGGCAATAGCATTTCAGATTTGAAATCAATAGTCTTGTCTTTTCTGTTGCCAGCTGCTGAAGGCAGGGCTCTTGTGATATTCACCTCTTTCATGTGAAGGACTGCTTCTGGTTATTAAAATCCTAGAATTATGGAATGGTTTGAGTTGGAAGGGACATTAGAGAGATCATGTCATTCCAGCCCCCTGCCATGGGTAGGGACATCTTACATTAGATCAGGTTGTTCTAGGCCCTATCCAGCCTGGCCTTGAAGACTTAGGGGATGGGGCATCCAGAAATTCTCTTGACAACATGTTCTAGTGCCTCACCACCTCACGGGGAATAATTTCTCCCTAAAATTTAATGTAACTCTCTAACAGTTTAAAATTATTTCCCCTTGTCCTGTCACTATCTGCCTGTGTCCCTGTCTCTTCTTAAAGAGCCCCTTTAAGGTACTGCAAGACTGGAGTGAGGTCTTCCTGGAGCTTTCTCTTCTCCAGGCTGGACTCCCCAGCTCTCTCAGCCTGTCTGTGTAGCAGAGGTGTTCCAGTCCTTTGATTGTTTTCATGGCCTCCTCTGGACCTATTTTAACAGGCCCAAACTGTAGTCTGGGGACTTGCCTTCATGTCCTCTTTGCTTGCAGGAGTCAGTGCAGACAGGTTGGAACTCTTGAGGTGACTCTTCAGGAGCTGAACTGCCTACATATAAGGAATTTAAGGTTACCTCCAAGCTGTTGTGCTGTGTATGTGGATTGTTATGGCTCTTGGTTCAGGTAATTGCTCTGCACTTGCTCTCAGGTGTCCTAGAGACTGTATGGGATTGAGAGGGATACCCACTGCACAGCTGCAAAGAGGAGGGAAGGAAAAACTCTTAGAGTGCAATTTCTTGAAATTCCGGAGTCCTTGTGAAATCATAGCACAGGTTCTGACTGATGTAAAAAATAATCAGAGGAATTACAAGGGAATCACTGTTTTTACTCCAGTGTTTGAAGTCTTTCACTGCATTTTTACTTTAAATCAGTAAAATACTTTTTCACTATGTAAAGAAACCTGATGAACTAAAAAAGGAAATCGGTTCTCTTGTGCTTTCTTCTCTAGAAGAGATTTTACTCGCTTAAAACAGCTCCTAAAGTTTCATCCTCACCAACTGCAGAGAAAGTGAAATTATCTCCACAGTCTCAGGATCTTGAGGTCAGTATAATAATACAGGTTGGTTTTTTCCTCTTTTTAATTTATTTTTTAAAACTCAGTCAAAGCAGAGCTGTGATCGTACTTCCACTGAATGAAAACAAAGTGGTTTTTTTCCTTTTTAATACAGATCACAAAATTACCAAATGGCTTAGTTATTGCATCTCTGGAAAACTTTTCTCCAGCTTCAAGAATTGGTGTATTTATTAAAACAGGCAGCAGATATGAAACCACCAGTAACCTGGGAACTGCTCACCTGCTTCGTCTTGCATCTAATTTGGTAGGTGTTTATTTCCTTTGTTATTATGTTGACAGTAGGTGAAATGGTTAAAGGTTTATTATTGCAAAAGTAAATGGTATAGTAAAATTTAATGTAAGAAATCTTGCAACGTGGAGAACCATGTGCCATGGTACTGGGTTATGTGGCTCAGTGCAGGAGAAATGATACTGCTTCCTGGCCAGATGGGAAGTAATGCTCATTTATAATTATTCTTTCCTCTGATGCCTTAAACTAGATAGATATTTAGTAGATCTATATTCAAATATATACATAACTCATTTTATTTAAGCTGCGGTAAAAATTAGTTCAGGTGGCTGATACAAACTCAATTTATTGCATGTGTGGAATATTTCTAAGTAGTTTCTCTTACTGCTGTCATCAACTCAGTATGTTTTTTAAATACTTAGAATTGTAAGTTGCCTTTTTTTATTTGTTTTAATAGACTACTAAAGGAGCTTCCTCCTTCCGGATCACTCGTGGCATTGAAGCTGTTGGTGGCAGCCTGAGGTTTGTACCCACATAGAAAGATAATCTGTGTTGGTGAGATGCAAATGAGCTCTAGGACTAAAGGAAACATAAGACAATAAGCACAACAGTGTTCAAGTGGATAAACTCAGCTTGGAAGTGGTACTTGAATAGTGAATGTTGTCAAGGAAGATCTTGTGCTTTTTGTTCTGTTAAGCATCAAGTGTGTACTCATGAGTTGTATATTAAAAACACCTTTCAATAAACTAAATACTGTGCACATGGAAGAAATATAATTTGTCTAGAAGCTTAATTTTCTTTCTGCTTTTGCAGACTTTGAGAATAAACTTCCTGAAATCAGTAGATTTTTTTATTTCCTTCATCTTTTGTGAGCAGATTGCAGGAGCAGTACAGACAGTAGTTAGCTTTTGTGATTTGAGGGTTTCAAGCCTAGAAAACAAGACTGAAAGGAACAAAAGAGGGATCTCAATGTACCTGCTTCTTTCAGTGTATCTTGAAATCATGCACTAAGATGTTTTTATCTAGAATTTGGTTAAAAATCGTGTTTCATGATTCTACCCTTTTCAGATCCTGTCACTAACAAATATGTTGAAGGAAAAGGACAGGACCAACTGTTTTCTGTCCAGAGTAGTAATTTCTAAATTGCTTTAATACATACACACATTTTTTTTCATGTTTTGCTCTTCAACCTTATTCACTGTTCAACCTTGAATTGTTGTGGTATCTTAAATTCTGATGGTCACAGGGCACTTGTTATTACTTGAATACTGAAGATGTGACTTTTAATTATGCCTGTTTCTGCTCTGTATATGTTTAAACAATCATCCCAGACAGATTTAAGGTTAAGGAGTTATTCCAGTCTGTGTCTTGTTGATTAATTTGATCAACCGGAAATATGTGTAAAAATCCACTTCTGTGTTTTTTGCTGAAATGGATTTTGTATTTTTTCTGATGTAGTGTGCACGCAACAAGAGAGAAAATGGCTTACTCTGTTGAATGTCTGCGAGACTATGTGTAGGTATCTGGATGGGCTATAAAGGGAATTACTACCTTCTTTAAAATTGCTTGGTAATGAAGACCTGTCATTTTACAGGGTGGGAGGAATATCTATTCTCATGCTTTTGTAATAAATCAGTAAATTACTATATTAATATTCAACTTCTGTGTCATGTTACTGAGCATACAAATGTTGCAGAATTGAATTATCCTACTTTGTACAGCAGTGCTAATAATTGCTCTGGCTTGAGTGATGCATTTTGTTGTTAATGTGTTGCTTACAAATTAATTTTAATTGCTTTCAACTGCAGAAGTACATGTTGCTTGTGTTTAATGTCATTGTAACTTTTTTTATGTAGTGATACAGTAATGGAATATCTCCTGAATGTTACCACAGCACCAGAATTCAGACCATGGGAGGTAGCTGATCTTCAGCCACAATTAAAAGTTGATAAAGCAATTGCACTTCAGAGTCCTCAAGTTGGTAAGTGTATTTTCTGTTCCATTGTATTGCCACTGCAGGAGTTCCTTCGAAATAAAAATTAAAAAAAAAGTGGAAAAAATAGTTTCCCTTTTGTTCTGTCAGATGAACATTGAATTTTTCAGCTTAGTGATAGGTATGGTCTTTCTGATGTTACGGAACTTTTCTTAATACACAGGTTTTTCCAGCCTTACATTTAGTAAGTAACATGCTGAAAATATCTTACACCATTCTCCTTCACAGCTTTCATTCTACATTTTTAATTCTTTTTGAGTGCAGCCAAAGAATGTGCAAGTCGTGACTGTTGACAGTGTATTTGCAGAAGCCTGTGTTCTGAAAACCATATTTAGGTATTACTCATTGGTGTGAAAACAGTATCCTGCAAAAGAATTCTTGAATTTGTATTGTTATTTTGGTATAAAAACAATATGTATTTTCAGCGTACTGAAAATGGGTTCCAGCTTTAGGGTTGCAAATTTAGATTTCTGTGTTTAAGGGAAAACAAAGAGGAAACGCAACACAAAGCCTCAGTCAAATCGAGCTTATTCCAGTATATCTTGTATTAACTCTTGTCATCCAAGACCATTCAGGTAGTTCTACTCAATAAACATCATTTGTACCACTCTGAAGTATGTTTACCTTTGTAACCCATTGAAGGTGACATTGTAATGTTGGAAAAATCTCTGGTTTATACTGAAGTGCTACTATTTTTTAAAATTATTCATTTTCTTTTTTTTAACTTATATCAACTGCAGGTTTGTTTTCACAGTAATGTAATATTTTCAGTTACATTACAGTTATGTTCAGAAACAGAACTATGAAGAAAGGAATCTTTCTCTTGAGGAAAAAGTGTGAGCAAATACAAGGAGAATATAAAACAGGAATTACTAGAATGCTGTTGGAATGCAAAAAAAAAAAAATAATGAGAAGGGAATTGAAGACACTGGCATCCTCCATCTGAGCAGGGAGATAGAGGAGACACCTCACAAAGCTACAAATAGTATTCTAGAGAGCCTGTTCTTTCTCAGGAACAAGGGATTCCTACAGTGAAGATGATAATTACAAGGATGATGCTACCCTTCTTCTAAACATTGATTGCATTTATAGCTTGCTGTTGAAGCCAAAAAGTGTTGAGCATATGTAAGTTATTTGTATAATAAGTTTGTTTTAGTTACTTTTTAATGTTACAGAAGAACAGAAGGCCTCAGGCCAGGTTGTTCCAGCCCAAGGATTTAGAAACTTCCCTATTAATTGGATTATTCCAGACCTGCTTTTGCAAATATTGTGGTTCTTAAAGTGGACCACAGCTCTCCTTCATTACATGTGGCTCTTATGTTAACTATCTGAAACTTTATTCCTCTCAGGAGTGCTGGAAAACTTGCATGCTGCAGCTTATAAAAATGCTCTGGCAAATCCCTTGTATTGTCCAGACTACAGAATTGGAAAAATTACTTCGGAACAGGTAGGGTTCTTTCTATTGTGCTATTTATCTGTTTCAGTTTTTTGTCAGGAATAGGTGGTGACACTTGTGAGACCAAATTAATTTAATATACATATAGTTAGTATTTACTACCTTACTGATCTGGTTTTGACATAAATTATTTCCATGCAACTTTTAATACTGGGTACAGAACTCACATTCACATTTAAAAAGATGGTTGTCAGTGGCTTTCTGTTGACAGTAAAGCTGTCAGTGAAATGCAACTGTTCTTTTCTATAAAAGTGTTTAGTAGTTGTCACTGGGGAATGCAATAAAATTACATTCTATAGACAGTTCCTTTTGGAAGATTTGGAATTCACTTAAAGAAGTGTAAGAGCCTATGTCAGAAACACACACGGTTTTTGTTCTTTAAACAAATACCCTAAAACGTGAATTTACTGTTGCAGCTTCACCATTTTGTACAGAACAATTTCACAAGTTCAAGAATGGCTCTCGTTGGAATAGGTATGTATGTTCCTGAATGAACACTGCAGGTCATTTGGGGAAACCACTGGAGAAATTAGAGTTCTCTGCAGAGAACCTGTTAACATAGGCTTCACTTTCATTTAACTGCTGTAGCTTTTCAATGTCATTGCACTAATTGGAGTAACTGTTGTATTGCAGGTATAAAGCACTCTACCTTAAAGCAAGTTGCAGAGCAATTCCTGAATATCCGAAGTGGAGCTGGTGCTCCTGGTGCAAAGGCTGTTTATAGAGGGGGTAAGGATGTTTCCTGTATCTATTAGGAATGACTGATTTTCTGTTTATAAATGTAGCAGTATTCAAAGTTACAACTGGAAACGCTAGTTACATGAACTGCTGGACATTGGAAGTGACAGTTCAGATGCATATCCCATTTAAATAAGCAGAAGATTCCACCATGGAAGGCTGGGAGATAAAACTGCACCCAACTCTTCAACTAAGTTTTACCTGGGACATAATATTTTCTATAAAGTGAAAAACAAGCTGCCATATGGTTTCTCTTGGCAGTTTTGGTAAGATTCCTGTAAGAGTAGGTTAAGGGCTGTCAGGTGGAGGTAGGATTCCTATTTAGAGATGTGTTAAGTGTTGTAAGTCAAAGCAAGGCTTAGCTCTTTCAGTGTTTTTTACCATTTTTTCAGTGTTTTGTACCATTACCAACAGGTGTTGTTTAGTTGGAGTATCAGATATCTCTGTAAAGACATGAAGAGGAAAAAGAAAATTTCCAGCATTTAATATTTGACTGGAATAACTTCAGTTTCTATAAGCCAGCATAAATATTATTATGAACAGAAGGTACACTATTTTCTGGGTATTTGTTTTGTGGAGACTCTTTGAGTTTTATCATCCCACATTGTGTATAGTTTAGGGTCAGGTTCAAACAAGGCATAGTAAGGTACTGGGTTTTGTGCTAGCAAGAAAAATTTTGAATTTAAAGGACTTTTTAAAATTACCTTCAGCCTCATGCTGCCTTCCTGAGTGGATATGCAGTAACTTTAGGCCCTGGCTCTTCCCTTGTTAAAGCAAAATGTTTCTTTTCTATGCTTCTGGATGTACAGTAGTTTCTAATTCAACACTGTATTACCTTTTATTCTGTTGTATTTCTAGGAGAAATCAGGAAACAGACTGGTGATAGCCTCGTCCATGCTGCTATTGTAGCAGAAGGAGCTGTTGTTGGGAGCCCAGAAGCAAATGCCTTCAGTGTCCTTCAGTATGTTTTAGGTGCTGGCCCCCTTGTCAAGAGGGGAAGCAGTGTTACCAGCAAATTGACCCAGGGTATTGCTAAAGCAACTGGCCAGCCATTTGATGTAAGTTCAAAGGATTACTGTATTCTGACTTTTAAGTAAAATGTGTATTATGTTTGAGAGGTTACTACCTTCAGCTAGAATCTTAATTGGTTTGTTCTTGCACATATTACAGTGTATCAGTGAAGGGCTTCCAGTCTGATATTTCCTCAGCACATGGAGTTTAGCTTCTTGAATTACAGTATTTTAGATCTTAATAGTAATTCTTTTTCAATGCTTGTTGCTGAATTACTCTGATGCTTAAAACAGTTGATGATGATGTTTGTTTTGCAGGCTTCTGCATTTAATGTGAATTACTCTGATTCTGGGCTCTTTGGGATTTATACTATATCCAAGGCTCCAAATGCTGGGGAGGTGAGTTGGTGATTAGAATTTAAGCATCAACAACATAACCTTTAAAGCAGTGTTTTGTTTGAGATAGTGACTGATTCATCTGAAAAAAAAAAGGAAATTTAATCTGATTTCCTGTATAAGAGTGCTCATGTTCAGTTATGACTTAGCTCTGTAAGCTGGGAATGAGACTTGCTTTGTGGGAAAGACAGATACATAATATGAACTGAAGTTAGTAAAATGCCTTAAATTGCTGACTGTAATTGCTGATTTACATTTGTAAGCCTAAGTATATAATGAAGAACGTGCTGTCTCTTGAAGCTGGCAGAACTGAGCAATTCCATGAAAAACAGTGAGACCATACAAATTAATGCTGTGGTGCAGTTAAAATCCACACTAGTTTTTGTGCATTTTTGGGCATTCATTACAGTGTTTTTAGTTTTGTTATAAAAACGCTCAGAATCGTGTTCAGGCAGACAATCCTCACGTTGTCAGCTGTTCTTCTCTTGAAGTTTCCAAGATATCAGATAATAGAAATAATATGTTGAAATCTGATGTGGGAAGAAATCTTAAATGATTTAATTTTCCTCAGGTCATTAAAGCTGCTTTGAACCAGGTAAAGGCAGTTGCCCAGGGTGGTGTCACCGATGCTGAAGTCACAATGGCAAAGTAAGTGTGTAAATAATTCTCATGTGCTCTAAAGAGAATTTCCTTAACATGCAGCTGCTTGTCAAACACGCAGACCATTCTGTACAGTAGAGCTTATCCTCTAATTATTTCCATGGGGAGCTACTCATGGTCCTGCATAAAAACTGAGCCCCTATCAATATTTTTTCAAAGCTGCACTGATTCTCCAGTAGTGTTATTTCCTAATAAAAACTTGCTAGAGAAGTGTTAATGTTTTCTGAAGACTGTTTCAATATAAGCAATTAGCAAGTGTCAGCAGATGTGTTCGTTTTAATCATACTTTGTAGTATTAAGATGTATTTGAATTAGAATCCTAAATTGCATTATTTAGGTAATTCCCTTTACAGTTACACTGAGCAATTCCCCAAACAATTATAATAAGCAATCTGTGCCATCTTCAAAGAAAAAGAGTAATGAGGGTCTGCAACTGTAAAGCACTGAATTAGTGATGGTACCCCGAGTGCTGGAAGTACAAGCCCCTAGGACTATTTGGGGGAGGGGGTGTCCAAGTAGTATTAAACTTCATTGCACTTTTTAATCTGGTTGTGCAAAACAATATAGTACAGACTCAAATAGCAAAATGAAAATATTATCTGTTGCATGTATAAAACACAAGACTTCATGTAAAGCATAGATATAGCACAAAATAGGATAGTCTAGACATGATTGGTTGCACCTTAGTCCCCAAGTAGCTAAATGGTGGATTCTGGACTTTTATACTTGGGCGTTATTTGTTTTGTGTGTTGTGGGTTTTGTGGTATTTTGTTGGGGGTTTTTTGTTTGTTTTTTAACAAAGCCACCTAGTATTAGGGAGTTACACACAGTGCTGCTGTGGCTAGTTTTTGGTTGGTTTTTTTGTTTGTTTGTTTTGAGGGTTTTTTTTGGGTTTTTTTTTCCCTTGTGGAATGACTTCATACATTTCTTATATTCCTCTTTTTCCTTTATTGAGAAAGAGAAATAAACCCAGTCAGTTCTATTTGCAGAGTCTGGCAATTCAATCAGAAATACCAAGCTACTTAATAGTGAGCTATTGAAATAAATAATTTTCTATCTTTTTGTCTTCAGAATAAAAGGACTGTCTAACAAAAATAAGGTTTTTATATGTAGTAGTGATTCTGCATGGAACACAAAGAACATAAACTCTTTTAACAAAACATGTAACTATTACAGGAGGAGCCTGACCATTTACATTCACTGCTTCTTTGCCACTTAAGACAAATTGCTCTGCATACATCTGTTCTTGAGAAAATTAATTTTAAACTTGATAGTTTGTCTAACTGCATTCGTTACCTCAGACAGAAAGAAATCCTGAGCTAGAGATCTTCTGACTTTGTGGGGGGACAGTAGGTGTTCAAGTACCTGTCATTTTCATGCTTGGACTATTTGCAGTGCCTCTTTCCTAACTACAGAATCCTTCCCTATTAAAAAAGGGAAACCTTTCAAAATGGAATCTTGAGAAGTTTAAAAGGACCAAAACTTCATTGTATTTATGGGGTGGTAGGAAAGGTAATATAGCAGGACTTACAAGCTTCCTCATTCCTGATGCTTTCTTTGTTTGACGGCAGAAATCAGCTGAAAGCCAACTATTTGATGTCAGTGGAGACTTCAAAAGGGTTGCTGAATGAAATTGGCTCTGAGTCCCTGGTTTCTGGCACACACACATCCCCATCTGCTGCTGCTCAAAAAATCGACTCTGTAGCCACTGCTGATGTTGTGAATGTAAGTATGTGTCAGCATCTACAGGTGTTCCTTAATCACTGTGTCAAGTTTTTTATGGAAAACTGATGCTCATTTCTATGTGTTTATAAACACATATACTATCTTTAAAAACAGAGAAGCAGCTCATTTACAAATCCCAGCTGGGTATCTTTTGATGTCTTACTTTACTAACAGAAGACTCTTTAATCCAATACACTGTAAAACTAGTGTAGCTGGGAATTATGTAAAATTCTCATCTTCTTCACTTAAATTTACCAAAACTGCCAACTAATATTCACAGAAAACTTCATATCAGTTCCAGTGCAGGTGATTCTGTGTCAATGTTTTTAGGATTCCTGAGCCTCGAATAATGGGTGGGTTTAATAAAACAATTAAGCTTTCAGTGATAAATTGATGTAACTTTGTTGCTACTGCACATTACCTTGTTGCTTATATGTGAAGCAAATTTCTAAAAATCCATCATAAAGAGAAATTCTGAGATACAAAATTTGTTTTTTTATAATGCTTATTTGTATTGCTGCAACTAGCAGTAGTTCTAGTAGTGAGATACACTTTATCTTATGGTGTAATTATTATACTAGGAATAACCATTTTTAGAGTTCATGCTTTTTATATCCAACTGTCTATCTGCCATTTCTGTTTAGATTATAAAGTAATGAGCAGCTGCATTAGAAGCAATTAGATTTATATGGGGAAAGGAGGATTGTTTAGATGATGGTATATTACAGTAGTGCCAGGATTTGTTCTTTTTTTTTTGGTAACTTGAAGCTGATGCTGAGTAGCATCAACTCTGTTGTAGTGAGTATTTCCTCATAACCACTTTCCTGATTTCTTTTCAGGCTGCAAAGAAGTTCATCAGTGGGAAGAAATCAATGGCAGCTACTGGGGATTTGGGAAGTACTCCTTTTCTTGATGAATTGTAAAAACAAATCTGGGATGAATTTGAGTCAAGATGGATGTGAGCTCTAAGTCACCCATGTCCTAAATTAATTACTACTAATTTGTTATTTATGAATTCAGTTCTTTCAGAAAGTTAATCTGGAGTAATTGTGGGCTTGCACTCATCAAATAAAGTGCTGAGTTCATACATTTTGTGTAGAAGTTTTTTTCACTGAAAGCAGTATATAAAAGGCTGATAAATCTGGCTCTGTACACTGGAGGTAAAAACCACTGTGTGAAAATAAGATGAGTTTTGGTCAGTGTAAAAAAAATAAATGTGTAAAAAATGATCACTGTAATGAAAACAAATGCTGTAATTACCACTGGTTATCCATGTATTCTTGTGTATTCAGGAAAAGTTCTTGATAGATTGTCTCTACAGTTCTTATATCAGTTAAGTAAAGAAACTTGCCTTCAAAATAAGCTGAATGTATTAGACTTTCTTAGAGCTTGCAGCTCCTACTTGTCTGGGACTAGCAGAGATTTTGTTTTTCCATGACTTCTCCACAAGTAGCACTGGAAGAAGTCTTTGAGGGGATTTGCCATATATAGCTAATACATAATTTGAAAGCTATAGGACATACATTTTTTAAAGTATAGGCATATATATTTAAAGAAAACATACAATACATCATAAAAAATTTAGGGCTTGAAGAAGCCGCGTTTTGAGGTGTTCTGAAGTAAAGCAAAGTCTTACAGGATCCATGTGATACAGAAGGGCAGGAGGAACAGGAAGGGCTCTCAGCATGAAGGAGGTCAAATGCTACTGGCTTTATACATAGGATTGCACAGTGCAGCAGCATCATTATGGAGTACAGCATCACACTGTGCCTGCTTCTGTGTCTGGCTTGTATCAGATATTCACCAAATTTTGGATATTGCTGGTAACATGAGTGAACTCAACAGTGTAACTATGAAAATTTATACTGCAAAGCATCCAAGTCTGTATCATCATCACTTCTGGACCCAGTGTGATCTTCATCCTCATGTTTTCACTCATACTGGAAATACACAGCATGCTATTACTTCAACATGCAGTAAATTCCCATAGCCATTTAGTTAGCTCATCATGGAATTTTCATTATTTTCAAATGCTTGTTCTAAAAATGAGTTCTTCAGTTCTGAAGCTCCTCTAGTATGAAACATTCTATTGTCCATTGTCTTTGTATACTCTTTCCTTTGGTCTTTCTCCTTGCTCAGTTAACAGAAAAGCAAGCTCTTTTTCTGTTCTTTCAGCATAGTAAATGATTTATTTAAACACAAAGGTTTAATCTCTTGGAAAGCCCCTTGCTGTGTGAGGTTCCTTTCTGTGTTCTTGCCTAATTATCTCATTTTAATACTTACTTCCCCTACCTCTGAGTTTTATTTCTGTTAAAACTCTGCCTTGGGACAACTTGGAACTGCCTTGTAACCCATCTAGATTCTACTGACTGTATGGGCAACCCTTAGGACTGAAGCAATATATTCTTAAAAGCTGTATGTCATGGCTTTCACAAAAAGTGCTTTTTTTTCCTGTTTAAAGTCCTAATCTTTAATCACTATAAGGAGATCAACTGATAAAGAAACAAATAAGCTTTTTACAGGATTGTAGCAAGAGCTCCATCTTGGTATCATCAGCTGCTTGTAATAAATAATAGTCTTGATGTGTGGCCATTACAGAGGGACGTGGCCTCTGACTTGAGGGGTTTTATTGCCAGCCAGAATTTATGCTCACAGAGGAGGCAGGAAGGGGAATGTCAAAACAACCAACACAAGCACCCCTTACAAGACATTGTCAGGAGAGGCCAGGAGTGCCTGCAAGAGCTGAGGCTTCCCAGCAGAAAGCAGCCACTGAAGATTTTTATGGAGATAACTTGCACTTGTATTTTGAGGAGACACATATACTATGCAGCCCTGTTTCTTCTTGCTGGCATGGAGATTAGCACATGCATGCTTCCTTGCCAGTTTGGTGAGTAACTAGGATTTTAAGACATTGGTACCTCCCACTAGTTCTGTTAATTTCTTCCTCCTACTAAAGTCAACAGAGTGGCACCAGCTCCTTCATGCTGTAATAAAATTGTTCTTTTGAGTTCCAGTTTGAAACTTTACAGATGATACTCATCTCAATCAGCTGAGGAAAAAAAATGTCCATAAAGATAAAATCTAATTCACTGCAAGAAAAGCTGCTAAGTAGTGCATTTGTGCATCTTAGTTTCCTCCAGCCCCATGCTCTGTGCATTGGTATTAATGCCAAAATAAGCATGCTGTTTGTGGTATCATTAAGAGATGAGACTTCTACAAAATACTAAATTTTACACAAAATTTTATAGCTTTGGTCCTAAACAAGTTCATCCTAAATGTGAATTGAACAAATTCAGCTGTTTGGTGGGGTTTCTTTTTGCATGGGGCATGTGCTGAGTTAGATCCAGGTGCTCCATGAAGCATGCTCAACTTGTTTCTTCTGGTTCCAAAAACTAAGATCAGCTGCAAAGGGACAATGTTTGTAATAAGTCTTCAACCCACTTTAAACCTTTCTGTACTTGCTGCAGTAAATCAAACACATCACATGCTGTAAATAATTTGATTCCCTAAAGCCTTTATTAAAAATGCTTTTGCAGCTTGCCTTCTTCAAATTGTTGCAAATAGAACTACTTACTTTCAGTGGTGCATATTCCTAATATTCAATGGTTAGTATTCTAATTATAGATGGGGGGAGGGGGAACAAAAAAAATATAAAATCCAAACAAACCAACAACCAAATTGGTATCGTATCTATACTTTTGTATATCAAAGAGATTTTTTTTGAGGGAACGTATGAATGCTATCACATCCTAAGAAAATAATAATAGGAAAGTAGTTTAAATTTATGCTCCAGATTTTTCCACTGATTTTTATACACAGATCAAAAGTGCAAAGCCTTTTTCTAAGGCTAAGAACTCCACTTGATGGTTTTTATTTCACCAGGCAAATAGGTATTTCTTCCTGGCTCTGGCAATTCTGAAAAAAAGGACTGCCCAAACTATAAAGGCACTGCTAGGAAAATTGTTCTAATTTAAAGATATGCATTTTCACTGTACAGCCAGTAAATTTCTAAATTACTTCATTACGCTCCACTCTTCGCTTCATAGATTTTAATGTTAAGAGACAATTTCATGCTGGGAATTACCATAGCACAGTATCATCCCTGAACTGTAGTTCATGAGCTTAATGTAATTGGGCTGAGGACCCATGTGAAGTACTCACATTTACAGAGCTTTCAATTTCAAGTTTAATACAGGTGTCAGATGTTTCACAAGAAACCTTTAATAACTGGTAATAGTCTGCTAGTTCTGATACGGTTCATTTCAGATTTAAAACATTTAGCAAATGAACACCTGTGTGGATTGTTAAAGCAAAGAGATTGTTCTATTGCCACTTTGTAACTACTTCGTGTAATAAAGAGAAATAAAAAGCAAACAATAAGGCAAATTAATTTCAAGCCTTGTGAATATTTGTGTTACTTGTGTAATGAAATTACTCGAACAATAATGCACTGAATAAAGAATGATACTATTCAAGTCTATTTGCTACATAAAGGTAATAGTAAAGATATTTTTTGGAAAAAATCCGCTGGTGAGCAGGAAATCTGTTTTTGCTGGAGAGCAATGTATAGACTTAAATTTTGATCTGATTATGGAATAGTCAGCATATCAGCTATTTTAAGATCACAGGTATTTCATCACAGTGGAATGCTGGCACTGAGCTTTATACTGTTTGTGCTAGTTTCTTTTCTCTGTAATTTTAAATTCAGTTTCTTTTGATCTGTGTAAGTGTAAATAAATCAGAGACAGGCTCAAAGCATAAATGCAGAACAAGGAATTTTCAATTCAATTAAATTTTAATGTCGCTATTGGTTCCTTTTACCTGGTTTCAGCTTTCCATCATTAGCTGCAGTTTTTTTTCAGCAGGGCTTCTTGTCTGGAAGACAAGATATGGCCCATCCCCGTACCATTGTGAGGGCTAATCCTTGTTCATCCATCCCAACCTCTGCCATCCATCCTGCAATCTGTGTGTGTTGAGAATTTTCCAGTGCTGTCAACTGCCCTTTGAAAAGTGACAGGAGAACTTTACTAGCTGAAAGTGTGGTATCATTCTTCAATAAACGTTTTAAGGAGACATTTGAGAAGGTGCTCTCCCCATTCTTAAGTATACAAACAGTTAAACCTCTCATCCTTAGTTACATCTTTAGATTGGCATTGTGTGCTGAGTTGCTGCCAAAAGACTCATAAACTTGCTTTCTGCAAATAAATACACTTAAAGTAGTTTTTACTTGGAAACTTATTTATTAAAAAGTCACACATTTTGCCAAGAGAAGGAGAAACTGTTGCTACTTAAGTATTCATTACTAACAGGGATATATTCAGGGAAGGTAGGGAACAGGGCACAAAATAACAGAAGAGAGGAGTTTCCAGCTATTAAGGACTTCAAGAAAATACTGCATGCCTGTAGCAAATGGGTTTTTCAAATCACTATTTCTTCCATGCACCATTTTTTTCTGGTTTAAAGGGAGTAATTTCAGCTATTTTTCATCAAAAGCCTTACAATTTTCTCCACCCTTAAGAAAATTTGTCAAGTTCAGGCAATTTCAGTGGGAGGTAAGTACAGGGCTTGTCCTCCAAATAACAAATCCTATTGATTGCTGTTGAACACTTTAAGATTACTGATACCTCAATTTTGTTTGTACAGTCTGCCATCTACATAAAATACTTACTTAAAAATAAATAGCACAGGCAATCGCCCACTTGGCTTCCCGGTATGTTCCATATAGACCAGTTGTGCTGCTCTGGAAAAAACAGGTGGATGTTCACTGTTGGAAGGAAAAAAATGCAAACAATTAGATATTTTCCAAGTACCTGTAGATGTGGGGGTTGTTTGGTTCATTTACTTCAACATTCCCGTACCAGAATGACGGTATCAGAGGCACAGAGCTATTGTGGCCAAAACTAGGCTGGTTTCCCACATTGGTGCATTGTTCGTTTTCTGGCTACAGATTCCCAACATTCTGTATAGCTGAATCCAGGGAAAATTATGCCATCAAAAATGGCTGTATTTGGGTGAGACTTCCAGTCACAATTAGATTTCCTTCCAAATACAGGGCACAGACACAACACTGTGTAGCGTTTCTGAGAGGCTCCACAGCTGCCAAACCTCAGTCCTTCCAAGACCCCTGTTCTCATCAGTGCTACAGAAGCAGCTCTGGAATTTCAGCTCCTTCCCAGCCTCGCAAAGGGATAAAGAGCCTCGGGATAAACTGCCTCGAGAAACAGAAGGCAGTTTTTTGTGGTGAACACAGACCTGTGATTAGTCTCCAGCCCTTGGTACTGACCGAGAGGCTCACTCTCGGGTTCCAAAACACCTCTGGGGATCGCGATGCATGAGGGCCGCGAAGGACCAGGCGGCGGGTCAAGCGTTGGGGCGCCCCTGGACAGAGCCGGGCCGAAGCGGCGGGGTCCCAGGGCAGCGCCACCCGCCCCTCACGACAGACCCCCCCTGAGGGACCGCCCGTCCCACCCTGGCCTCGTGCCCCGCCCCCTCCCCAGGCCACACCCACCGGCAGCTCTCGGCCCCGCCCCGCGCTCCCCGCGCCTTCTGTCTGGTCCCGCCCACCTGGCGTAAGCCACGCCCTTGTCACATCCCTGTCGGCCCCGCCCATCAGAAACAGACCCCGCCCCTCCCAGCGCCGCCCGGAGAAAGCCGCCGGGGCCCCGGAGCTGCCCCGCCCCGCCTGGGTCCGACCCCGCCCCCGTGGGAAGCCCCGCCCCGCCCCGCCCGGGGCGCGCGCCGGGGACCGAGGGTTCCCCTTCCGGAGCGGCCGCCGCCCCCCCGCCCGCCGGGTTCGCTTCCGGCGCCGTCCGGGGTCCGTTCCTGCCGCCGCCGCCGAGCGCGGCGCGGGGCCCATGGAGCCGCGGCCGTGAGGCGCCCCCGGCCCGGGCCCGCTGTGGGAGCCGGGCGGAGGCCGGAGCCGGGTGCCGCCGGAGCCGGAGGAGATGGACAAACTGACCATCATCTCAGGATGCCTCTTCCTGGCTGCCGACATCTTCGCCATCGCCAGCCTGGCGAACCCGGACTGGATCAACACCGGCGAGTCCGCGGGTGAGGGCGGCCGGCGGCGGGACCCGCCGGCGGAGTGCGGCAGGCGGCCGGGAGAGGGCTCCGGCAGCGCCCGGGGGTCTCGGGGGCGAGCGGGCTGTGGGGCCCGGGGCGGTGGTGGGGCCGGCGTGAGGCGCCGAAGGGAGGCCAGCCTGGGGTCTGCTGGCCGCGGGGCTGAAGAGCGGCTGGGCCGGCTCCCGGGGGCTCCCGGGGCTGCTCCCCCGGGGCGGTGGCGAGTGAGGCGGCCGGGGGGAGCTGGTGGGACCCCAGCCCCGGGCAGAGCCCGCGGCGGTGCCTCCCGGCCGCCTCGGCTGAGCCCGGTCTCCCGAGGGGTCCTGCAAAGCCCCCGAGCCCCCTCTGATTCTGGGAAACTGAGGGCCAGGGCAGCCTCCCTGCCTGGGCTTCCCAGGTACCATCACCCTGGACAGGGAATTGAGATCTGTCTCTTCTTAGTTTGCAGTAGGTTTGGAGTCTATCGTACTACGCTGATATTTCGTTTGTTGCGGGGAAGTTCTTGCTTTCCTTCATCGTTTTTTGTTCCCCTAGATTATTTCCTGCATGCTGATTTTTATCAGCTTTCAAGCCGAAATCCCATGTGTTTTTTATTTTGGAGTGTGACACTGTTTTCTTTAAAAGAAAAAGGATTTGGGCATCTGTCTTCTTACTTATGATGTAATTATCTATGAACAATTTGTTTCAGTCTGTAGATAAAGACCTGCATGTTCTGATCAGTGGAGCAGGGAAAGAGAACAGGAGGAGGGCAGCTCTTTGATCTCATGTGCCAGAGGAACCCAAAGCTCCCTGTCAGGAAAGGAAACCATCCTTACTGCAAACAGATTAACTTAACCACTTTGACCGGTCACAGGACCTGAGGGAACAGCATGAATCTGTGTCAGGGGAGGTTAAGTTGGGTTTCAGAGGGTGATCGGGCACTGACCAGGCTCCCCAGGGCAGTGGTTACAGCATTAAGCCTCTGTGTGTTCAAGAAGTGTTTGGACAATACTGTCAGGCACATGATGTGATTTTTGGGGCTGTCCTGTGCAGAACCAGGACTTGGACTTGATGATCTCTCTAGGTCCCTTTCAACTCAAGAAATTCTGTGACTTTTCCTAAACTTTATCGTTTCCAAGCAAAGCAGAGGTTAGTACAGAGAAAAGTGGTCTGACTGTAAAGACTTTTGTCATAAATTCTTGCAGAGGGTTTAAAAAATTTTCTTCATCTGGCCTGCATCTTCCAAGTTTAATATTTAATGCATGTGAATGGTTGAACTGGTTCAAATTGTGTTATATTTCCTTTATTCTAATTAAGTAGAGTATTAAAAACTATTTGGGATTAGTCACTGTGCTCAGACCAGACTGTACTTATGGCTTATTTTATTTGCTTCTAATTAACCTGGTCTAGAACCTGGACTTTCCTACATGATTCAGAGGAAAGGAACGAGTCCCTTCCCAAAGTGCAGCCTTCAGGAACTCCCTGGGTGACTTCACCATTCCTCCTGTAGCTAATTGTGATGATTTTCCTGCCTATGGCTAGATAAAGTAGTTGGTTCTTTCCTCTTATAATTCCACCTAACAGCAGTGCTGCAGTAATGAGCCCTTCTTCAGGGGCTTAAAGTAAAATAAAATAGTATTAATTTCAAATATTTAAGTATGTCTTTCTAAAGTCCTGCCTCACGTTAGCAGATCTTGTGCAATGTGTAAGATGTTGGATTCTCTTTGCATTTATAGAAAGGAGATAACAAAAACTATTCTGAAAAAAAGTGCTCATGGAAAAACCAGTCCTTTGGGAACTAAGCACAGTCCATTATGTTCTTCTGTAAAGAAAAATGTTTTAGATCCCTTGTGACACAAAAATTGTTTCTTAAAATATTTTAAGCAGCAAATTTTCTTAGTTACTTAGTGCATGATTACTTAAGAATCATCTGCCACTTCTGAGGTGCAACTAAGTTTTACTTTTAATTAGGCTGGCAAACATGAAATCTGTATGGATTTTTCTGAAGGACTTCACCAGTCAAAGAATGTTTTGACAGACCTAAGCCTTTTTTTTTTTCCTTTGCTCTGTTTTGAAGCCAGACAAACTGTTGTCATGATAAAACCATAAAGGAGAGCTAGCTGCCACCCTTAATAACTCTTTTGTAGATTTTTATTGATACAGAATTCAATGCATTATTATAAGAGTTGTGCTTACAAGCAATACAAATTTGTATTTCTGCTGTAATACAAATCTGCTGAAATACAAATCTGTATTTCTTCTGAAACGAGCTGTTTGCCCAAACAGTAAAGAAAGGAAGAGTAAAGATTCCTACTGAACCAAGCATTTCTTATAGTATTGAATTATAAGGTGAATGCTTTTGTGAGTGCCATTCATTACCCACTGACTGCTGAGGAGAGATATGGCACAGGAGTGCACAGCCCTGATGGTAAAACCTGTCCCAGCTGCTGGTGACATTCAGGGACTCTCAGCAGACTACTGTGCTTGGAGCACATCCAAGGCATCCAGCTTCCATATGTGCCACTAAGAAGCAGGTTTTCTTGCAGAGCATCCTGTGCTCAGCTGGTGAAAGGAGCTAGTTGGTAAAAGAAAATATTTCTTCACTTTATCTCTGTTCTTGGGTTCATCTCCTGTGGGTATTATTCTAGATTCTGATTCTCCAAGTCAGCCTAGTAGTGAGGAGGAAGGGGAGTAATAGTGTTTCTCTGCTTGGCTGCTGTCCTGGGGTTCTGAAAGACAGCGTGGAACAACCTGGTCTCCTCAATACTGCAGCTGTTTGAGGATGGCAGAGAGCAGAGGTCTTGGCAAACCTGGGAAGGCAGCGCTGCATTAGCTCATTCAGAGCTGTTAACAGCCTCTGTTAAGGTTGGGAACCTGGGCTTATGTTTCAGGAAGAAAAAAATCTGTTCTGATTTGGATACTAAACAATATGTACCTCTTACTTACTAGAGTTTGAGCTAAATTGGATAGCAAAATAAATCACTGGCTTTAATGCTTCTCTGAAAAATCTAGATAGTTTCAATATTTTTTTAAATCAATATAGAAGGGCTGATTAGTCTCCTAAATCTTACTCTTAAAGGTAAGTTTTATAGTCATTTGAAAAATGTTTGCTATAAAAATTTCTCCACAGCAATTATTAGGAGAGGATTGCAGCTGAGATTATTGAAGGTCTCAGATGCTTATCTGTCTTTAGGCCAGAGGAATTACACCTTTGTGAACATGGGTCCAAGTCTATGCTGGGCACTTTTTCTTTAGGTAGTTTTGTAAGAATCATTCATTAACTTGGTTTCAGATATTTCACACATCTTTGAGATGGTAAAGGAAAGATGAAAATTAAATGGATTTTTCTTACAGTGAGTTCTTAGTGAGGTTTTGTTATTCGTGCTGTGCAAGTACAGAACATTGATAACTCCAGTCTGGAAACCAGTGGCTGCTCAGTATTCTTGCACTGACTGCCTTTTCTTATCAAACTGACACTGTGAGAAATAAGGACAGAGCTGGCTTTAATTTAAACCAGTGCCTAAAGTGCCACTGATTTCAGTAGGAAGGAATTTTGTTTCTGTATCTCTACACTCCTGCAAAGAACTTTATAAGCTGATAGTTTTGTCTCCATATGTTCCTTTTTTTGTGTGGGAGGGTCTTTAATGATTTTGATATTTTGTCTTCAGTAGGGGAGGAAGGGGGATAGAAGCAGCTCTAGCTTCAGCTCTCAACTCTTTTATAGGAAAAAGGGTATGAATAGTATGCACAGTTGAAATTAGAGATGGTAAAAGCTGTACATGTGAGAGGGGTTGACAATTTGAAATGCTTTTATGGGGTTTAGGATAGGTCAAGTAATTCAAGGGAATAATTTAATCAAGTAAAATCTCACTTCAGAAAGCTAAGCTATGAGTTTGTTTATGTGGCTTAGTCATCCCTTCCTATGTAGCATGATTGTTCATTTGATTTCAATTTACAGAACGTGAACCCTTTTTATAGCAGTCATTAAGTTAACATGGATGTCAAGATTTAGGGGTGCTTAAGTGATGGGTAACTCCTAAAGCAAGGATATATCACATCCTGTGCTGATCCATAGGTCACCAGGGAACACACAGTAGAATGTTATGGCCAGGCCACTCTGCATATGCCCAACAGAGCTGATCTGGGCCATATTTGTGTGCAGCAGAGCTTCCAATTTCATCTTGCATCTATGACAAAAGTATCAAGGTCACTCATGTTAGTATATATATATATATATACACACACTTTTTATTTAAACTGCCTTCTGTATCTTGCTGTGCAGTAACAGTATGAGAATGAATTGTAAATCTAGAATATGACATTTATTTAAAATTGTCTGTTTACTACTTCTGCCTTTCGATGTATCTTTTAAAGTGTTACATGCAGTTCTTGGGGTTTGCACACTCAGTTGCATTTTTATTTGTGAAGGATGATTTCAAATGCAGGCTCCTACAGAAGAGCAGGCTCTGTGCAGCAGGCCATTCCTCCTGAGGCTGTTAACTCCCTGCTCCTGTGGAATAAGTTGTCTAATACTTAGTGGAAAATTACTGATGTTCAGTGTTATTCCTCTGCATGTCGTAGCTCTTCCTGAGGAATTTTGTTTCACAGTTCCAACAGGAACTGTAGCTTTGTTGGCATCAGCTTAATGAACTATCACAGGTAGTACAACCAAGCAGTGATTCCTGGCTCCTGCTGAGCTTGAGACCACTGAAATATTTTTCTCTTATTGGAGCACTGACTGTACATGGAATAAACTCAAGACCACATGAAGGTGCTCAAATAAAACACTACTTCTAAATAGAATAAAACAGACAAAGTAAATAAAGTATCCACAATTTAAAGACGGTGTAAACTTGCGCTCCTGCTGGCATTATTGTTTCAATGAAGTTGTCTGCTCAAAAAGTAGTGATATGTAAAAGTCAGTATGGCATATTACCAGTGACTTCTGCCCTTTAGGGCCTGTGCTGAGACCTGTTCATGTACAATACTCCCCTGGGGACAAGTCATGGTGTAGAGCAGCCATTGTGCTCTCCTCTGAAGGAGATAGTGTTGTTTCTGTGATGTGTGGATAGTTGGCTTTTCAAAAACTGTCTGTAAAAGGATTCTGGTGGTCATTTTTTAAGCATCTTGCAATATACTCAAGAAACAGTATGCATCTCCCAGCTCTTCTCAGTAGAAAGTGATGGGACATGATAGGAAGCAATTCTATGAAATTACTTTTTCCTAATGTTTTTTGTGCTATCATGTAGTGACTGTGACAGGAGAAGTTATTTGCCCTTTCATGAACCTGTTTGGATTGCATGCTGAGAATACAAAAAAAAGAAGGATGATACAGAGAATGAAGATTTATGTACCATCAGGTCCTAGAGGTGAGTGCTGAAAAGCAATCTCCAAAGCCATCTGAAACATCAGAGTGTTAAAATTAGATTCTAGGACATAATTTTCAGGAAAACACATTTCTTTGATCGATGCTCCTAGGTGTGTGAGGAAGGAGGGAAAGGTGGTGGTGGGTTGTGATGTGTTGCTGATCCCCACTGTGAGGGATGAGGACCTCCTGCCTCTAAGATGCAGGCCCTGCCAGCAGCACTTGCATTTCAGAGATGTTGCCAATGCCTTAAGAACAACAATACCAAACCCAAACAAGAACAAGATTCTGAACCCCATATAATCTGAATACTCTAATGAGTGGCCTGTTGATGGGTCTGCCTAGACTGGGAGGGTCAGTGCCATCTTTAAAAGGAACATTTCCATTCCACTTTGTATCTGTAGATGTCTTTCAAGTGGATGTAAAAATGTGACAAAGCAGAGTGTTTGAATTGTGCTTGAGTTCTGCAATCGACCAGGCCTTAAGGCACGAGAAAAATCAATAGAAAGGCATTGTTGTAATGAATTAATTTTGTGCTTACTCAACCACCCAGCATTTAAACATATGGAACTATTTTATGTGTAGGAAGAATCTCGTGAAAGAGAGCTGTGTCAGCCTGGTTATTTGAGCTTGCCAGAGAAGACATGAGAGAGCCAATTGTTTTTGACCATAGAGGAACTGATGTTTTACATCTGCTTTTTAACACATACAAACTAATGCTGCTCCTGTTAGGTGCACGTTTTGTTTTCTCTTTAGCATGTGAAGGTACAAAACTGTCAGTTTGCCTTCCACCAAATCCTGTTGAATTCCTCACCCTCTAATTTGATTTAGGTAAGAAATACCTGATTATAGAGTACAGATCTGGGAGCCAGTAACTTTTCAAATCTAGCATCTGGCATGGTTGACTTTGGATGTTGGCAAGTTATTTTGGAAGTACCCCAATTTCTTCCTCTGTAAAACAGAGGTGGTATCTTTTTCACAGTAATTTCTATTAGCATTAGCAGCAAAGCTTTAATTTATTTTTTTTAATTTTTGTTTCATATCACAGATTTACTTTATTAAACTGAGGGGGAAAAATCACAAAATAACAGGCATTTCATTTATCTTTTCTAGCAGTAGGTGCTTTGGATAAGGTACTTGAGTTTCAGATATTTGAAATAACCTTTTTATTTACTTACCAGCAGTGTGCACAGTTCCTACAGAACTTAATTCTATTCAGTGTGTGCAGATACAGATTTGCTTTCTGTCCATCCTACTCAAGAAGTACGTAAACGTAAAGCTGCTTTATACACAGATGGTTTGTCTGTGGGAAAGGTGCCTTGTTGAAATTTCAGCTTTGCGGCTTTAGGAAGTTACCTGGGTTTCCTATGTTTTTTTTAAATCAACTTAGATCTGATTTGAGGTGTGTTTATTACATTTGTTGCCACAAACTTACACCGAAATCAACACAAGAGTAACTTAAACGTATGAGTCTTAAAAGTAAGGATTCAATAGTGTGTGCTGCAAAACAAAGATTTAAAATTGTCTAAAATAATAAAAAAAGAAATCCTGCTAATGGCTGGGGCTTATTAAAAACATTTGTATCATTTAGTTTCCATCCAGCACTTACATGTGAGCAGCATTATGTAAACTCCATTTGTACTTTTGCCAAAGCAAAGAAGATCAGTAGGTCAAACTTTTAAGCTTGACCTACTTTTTTTTTTCATGGGAACTTCACAACAGCTCAACTCTTTCCCATTTATTTTCATGCAGTGCAGTGTGTAGGATTTTCATCTTAGGCAGGAGTTCTTCACCTCGTTCTTGAATCCTTTTCCAGCAGTGGTTGAGACCTTTGTATTTCAGAAGAATGTAACTGGAGTGACTCATGGATGAGGAAATATATTGAACTTCACAGAGAATAAATGCTGCTATCTATTTTAGAAGGAGATACAAAATGATGTTTGTAGTGTGGTAGAACAAATACAGTATGGAGGCTGCTTTATTCTTCTACAAAGTAATTTGGGAAAACTGTAACATTATTTAAATTTTTCAGTTCATGCAATTTTAAATTTAAAAATAATTTTCTTATTACCTAGTTGTAAGTTATTATTGTTATTCAGAGTGCCTACAAATACAGTAATTAACAGAGCTTTTATTAGTAAGGGCTACATGCAGGAAAAAAAGTTCTTTGATAATTTTGCAGCAATCCCCTTATGTATACTCCAGCTGCTTTGCTCAATTTCACTTTTCTTCCCCAAGCCTCTGACTGATGGAGATATACACAGAATTGACAAACTGGAGATATGGCCAAGAAGAGGATCTGTGCAGGGTACGTGACTGTTTTAAGAAGGGAAACAAGCTTAGACTGTCAAAGCACTCATATTGGCCTGATTCTGTAGGGAACTATATGGAATCAATGGTCATAGGTTATATCCCTTCTCAGTGGGAAGCTTTTGGGTTCTTCCTATGATATATTTTATTTCCTGTCTGATGTATTGTCTTGTATATTAAACATATTTTAAATTTTGTAAGTACAGTTGATGACAAAAGTTTGGTCTCTCTTAGTACCCTAGGAAAGGTCTGATTGTGGTGGTTTGTCTGTGGGCTAATCCAGTAGCAAATACTTGCTGCTAAGAGTTTGAGGTTCAAAATTCACAGTGTGTGAAGAGCTTGGTTCCTGTCTTTGAGCAAAACTCAGTCTGTTACATCTGGGTCCTTGGGATGATATAAAATGCTCCCTTGTGAGGGCATCGAAAGCCTCCCAGCAATTCACTGCAGTATTCAAAGCCAGCACAGCACAGTGAAATAAGCAACAGTTGGCTGCTACCCAAAAACCTCATGGTAGCTGCAGTTTGATGCCATAAATTACAAAGCACTTTGGGGTCATTAAGGGTGACAGTCTCTCAAGGTATAGTGATTAATACCCCGCTTGGATGTTTAAGTACTTGTCCAGTTGAAGACAGTTCACATTAGGCCTTGAGCTTACTTGATGGTGAGCAATTATTCGTGCCATTGTTTGCACACTGCATTAGGAGGACTGGGCTGTCTCTGTGCTTGGTACATCCAAGAATTTAATACTCAAATTACAATGTTTATAGACGGTAAAGTCAGGTAAGTTATTTCTGCAGTGCTCATCATGGAGCCAGCTTCCCAGTTTGTATTCTTGCAGTTCTTATTCCTGGGTTTTCCTTTCTTTTGCCCAGGTTGTTTTTGTGTGGTTTCCACTTCTCTTGCTGTGACTACTTTCTGCTGTTGGCAACAATGTAATTTAGTTGTATTTTAAGGAATAGGTGTGGGATCAGAACAGGACAACTGATCATTCAGTGTACTTCAGAATTGCTTTGCTATGAATACTTCAGAAGGGCTGCTTTGAACCTAGATTCTTTGTACTTTTCTCAAATTCATGGCATATATACTAATTTCTGCAATAAAATCTTTGTATACACAGAAATTAGAGGGGTCCCGACTTTGTTGATAAGCAGGGCAAATGTACAAGTAAGGAGGAATGATTTTGTCTGTAACTTCATCAGTGTGAGCTTAATGTATCAAACATTAACAGCCTCTAATTATAATGTCTTTATACCAAAGAAAAGTGAAGAAAACTCATAAAGGTTTGTCATGGGCTTCAAGTTTCCTGAAGGATGACTTTGGTATAGTGGGTGACTTGTTTGACTTGAAAATTTGCTTTGATATATTTGGTTTTCTCTATACAAAATAGAAATACTCTAAATAGTGCATTAAGAGATATCTTTTCTCAATCATAGACAGTAATCTAACAGTATTCCCACGGTCAGTGGAAGTGTCAGCTCCAGAACTGCAGCAGTGGAAGAATCTGATTTCCTTTCTTGTAGAGGAGAAAAGGCACTGCTGCTTCCTCTGTGCCTGTTGATGTGAGGAGCATTGTAGGCGTTTCATGCTGTGGGGGAAGAGAAGTCACAAGGGTGAAGAAAGAACTTTTTTATTTTCCTTAGGTTGAATTGCATTCTGAAACAAATTGTGCACCTAAATTCATGCGTTAATGATGTGCTCTCCTTCGTAGAAACTCGTGGGAAGAAGCATGTTTCACTTTGTTTTTAAACCTACACTTAATTCAATTTAAAAACTATGCAACAAGATTGTACAGGAAACCTGAAAAGATTGAAAGGCCAGGAATTTCTAATGTGGTCCCATGAATTCATTCAGTGGAATATTACTGGGTCACTCACCAATTTCAAGAAGTACCCTGAAGCTTAATATATGAAAAATGGTGAAATAAAGAGAGTAAAGGCCAGAAGTAGCAGTTGCTGTTTCACAAACAGAAGTCTGTTGACTTATGCCCGATATAATCTGAAGTAAATGTTGTCTGTAAGTAGATGTTCAGTAAGATGAAGTTGGTGATAAGAACAGAGGATCTCTTGGTTGTTTATATAAAATCTAAAATTAGAGTGAATCTGTTTCAGAATGTCAATATAACAACTGTATAAACATCTGTTAACAGATACATTCTTTGGAGCACTATATAACATTTGGTTGCTTTTTAACAGCAGTCCTACGTGCTCAGAAACGACTGAGCCTTGCTGTTTCAAAAAAATCGTATTTTACTTCAGTGAAGTGCAAATTTAACTGTTCAGGAATGGTCTGTCTTCTCTTATACTAGCTGAAAATTAAAAGAGAACTCTCCAGACTCTAACAGTCTATTTATGTAGATGCCAATTTGTGATAAGGAAGAAAGTGTTATCACCACACAGACAGCACCTGTTAATTGCCTAAATAATTCAGGCTTAAATTATGCAAGCTTCTAAAACAAGGACATGCCCTAGCAAAAGCAATAAGAAAATACATACTTCAGGATAAATCCTGAATATGCTTCCTGCATTCCTATTCTTCCTTGTTTTTAATGCTTTTGTTATGATGTGAACAGCAAGTAAATGCCTAAATTTGAGAATTATTACTACAGAAGAAGGTTGAGGGTTAGTTTGGTTTATTTTCCAGTTTGCCTTTTATATTGCTGAGGACTTAAAATGTTAATTAGCCAGGAAACAGTGTGCCAGCGGTCCTGAAGGACAACTTGTGTGTAGTTAAGCTGTATCTCAGTCTGTCTTTCAGCACATGAAGTGTTACTTGTAGATAATAAAATGTTGGCCCTGTAGCTAATCCCTATTTGAAGTGCAGTTTAACCTGTATTCCCAGTTGTTGCAAGCATGTCATACACAGATTTGGCAACAGTTAAAAAGCAGAATAAAATAATTAGGAATAAAAACTAGGCTTAAGTTGTATTTTACTTAAAATATTATTCTAGTGGCAATGAAATACATTCTTTGGGAAAATATGTGCTGTTCTTCAGTTGATGAAAGTACCTTACGAATAAAGCAACGCTAGTAAACAAAGACAGGATCTTGTATATCCCCACTGAGTACAGTGCTGGTAAACTGTGTATCCAAGGAAGGACTTGCAAGACCAGAAAGGTGCTTAATCTTTCCAGTTTTTCTAGTGGTTTTAATGGAAGATTACTTCTACCTGCAAACCTCCCTTCTCATGTCCTCATTGCTATAAATATAATCCTGTATCACATAATCAGTTATGTGATGTAAAGAAACTGCCACAATTGTTAGAACATTTGGTTAGGGGTTTGAATGTTTTGTTCTTTATATAGTCTTTTGTACTTTCAGGTAATCTGGGCCGAAAATATTCTGTCAGTAGTGGACCAAGAGAAAGTTATGTTCTGGTGCAGGCAAACATTGAAGCACATCAGGTGTATTTGGGCTGAGTGTTTGCAGAACAGACACCGAAACTTTGCAGATGCGTTTCTAACCATATAAGTGCCAAAATGCATTTCAACACTTCTCTTTTCACCTTCACCACTGGGTGATTCATGAGGCCATGGAAGAGCCAGATCAGTAGGTGTCCTTGAAAAATGTCTGATGCAAGCTGAGATCAGTGCAAAGCACAACAGTTATGTCTGACAGAGGAAGATGATCCTTATTCCTCATGAATTTAATTTGTTAAAATGCACAAGCAATCTTGAAGTCAGAGCCAGGACCTGAGTTTTCCCCCTGCGCTGAATGCCTTTGTCACTACCTTAGAAAAACTGCTTGAAGCTGTAACCAGGAAGGTTGCTACTTATTTTCTCTCCATGAATAAAAAGAGGGAGAACAATAGGGTACTTTAGTTGGTGTGGTTTGGGAATTTTGGTGTATCCATCCTGATCTGCTTGAGTATATCCAATAAGTTTGTAACACAGCTAACTTGGTGAAATTGTGCTTCTGGATTTGCAGGAGTTAAAAATGGAGGGCTCTGAAGCCCAGTTATTGCCAGCCTGTGAACAGACCATTTTATAAGACTCCTGTGTGGAAAGTGATCTCCTGCACTGTGAGATCCAGAATCTCTGTGTTGTTCTGGTCGTGTTGTACCACGCAGCAAATCCTGGTGCTGCCATTACTGCCCCAGCCCAGCCACCTCATGTCACTGGCTCCTTCTGGTGATGCAGCCTCAGAGACCTGCACATCACCCCTACAGTTGTAGGTGCTGGGCAGACCACTTCTGAGAAGGTTGGGGTAGGGTCATATGGTGTATTGGATAAAGAGGTATCATTTTACAGCTCTGACTGAAGCCAAATATAACTAAATGTTAAAAAGAACACAAGCTCATCAGATGTTAAATGGTGGAACAGCTGTGGGTGTCATAGCTTGTGGCTTTCAGCTGAACATATGGCGTAAAATGGTGTGGCTGACTCCAAAAATCACTTTTAAATATTGACACTGCCTTTGATCTTTCTTTTTTTAGGCAGTGAATTTTGTCAATTTCGAGTAGCTCTACTTTGGTTGAAGGAAAAATAGAAATAACTGGATTCCTTGTTTGTGTTTTAAACTAAATAAAACATTGCTTTCTTATTTTAGGACAGTTCTGGTTTTTTGCAGGCCCTTACCACTTCAGAAACTGTAAAGATTCTAGTCACTGACAAAACTGTTCCATTGTGAAAATGCTTACAGTGTTAGAAAATAAACAACCAGAAGGATGCAGCTTATTAGAGATCCTTTTAAACAACATTTAATTAATGCTGTCTTCTGAAGTAGGAATAAATACCTTCTTCTGAAGGAAAGAATACCTTCAGCACAGGCAGATTTCTTGGCTCTGATATGTGAGAACACACAGCCTTTGTTGTGTCAGGAGAATTGTTCCTGTGTTAGTGCCTGAGGGTAGCTCTTCAAGAGTCTGGTGGTCCCTCTAAAAAAAAAAAAAATTTAAAAAAAGAGGGGTTGGAAAATTAAAAAAACATTAAGTAAACTCAATACACAAGCAGCAGGGCATTGGAAGTTACTCGAATTCAGAAATAAACTCACTTTTTATTGCCCCAAATGTCTGCAATTTAGGCATCTCTTAGAACTAATGTATCATAATGATTGTCATCTGTAGTAATAAACTTTTCTAATATGTATAAGTCTTTCCCAATAGATGGCCCCTGGTTTTTTTTTGCACTTTGGGAAAGGAAGAGGGAGGGAGAAGACTGTGGGTTTTATGGAGGGAGGATTTGGTTTGCATTAGGCATGATACAAGCACAGAATTGAAAAATTTTGAGGCAACTTGGCACCAGATGTTCTTCAGCAGCAAGGCAGGCTTTTCTGCTAATATACCACAATTCTTTTGACATTGGCTTTAGACTTTGAAATTTGGAATTTTTCTCTTTAAAAGTCAGTAAGATTTCTAAGGAGTGACAAAAATGGTACCTAATAAGTTCAGTTCTCTGAAAATTAGATTGCTAAATATAATAAAATTGGTTGGTTCCTCATAGCTAACATAAGCTGTGTTTGATGCCAGAGATATTACCTCACCTGTATGAATATTTTTAAGAATACTTTGTTCTGAAGCAAGTAAGCATCCTTTACATCTGTAGAGCAAGAAGGATGATGCATTTCAAAGTTGATTTGGAAGGAAGAGAGCATCAGATTTGAGAGAAGGGGATAAATGGAGTAGAAGAGAAATAACAGATTATATAACATACTCTTACAATAAGAACTCTTACAACAAGAACTCTTAAAACAAGGTTCTTAAAAGAGGCCCTCTAGATACAGCAGGGACTTGACAAGTAAATTTAGGTCTTTATTAAAAACTGACTTTTTAACATTGTATAAATATTTTTTAGCTGTTTGCTTCATACCGATAGAAATCCAGTGGGTGTATGAATTGATCTTGCATCTGTTCTTCTTCAAAGTGAGAAACTCCAAAGCTTTTTTCCCAGGGTTATGATACCTATTAGATTATTTGAGAGATAAACTGGAGTTGAAGGCCAAAAGCATAAGATTTGGCATACAAAAGGCAGGAAAGATAATTTATAATCTGTTTGTTTTGAACTATTGTATGTTCTGTGCCTTTGCAGCTGATCCTCTATTATTCTTTTCAGCCTTCCTGTAGATCATCTTTTAACATTCATAAATCTTATTTTAGTGAGTCTTAGTTTCCTGTTAATTTACTACCTGAACAATGTACTGGAACATCCGCAGTGAAAGAATCAATCTGTTCTGCTACATCCTGAATACTGTACTTGCATGGTAACCTCAAAGTTATTTTAGCAGCATAAGTGCTAAAGAGCATCTGCTCAAACTACTTCCATTCCTCACAAAAGAAGTGATTATTTTTGTAAGAACTGTACCAGACATTGTATTCTCATACTTGATTAGAGACTGGCAGTTGATCTTGCATTATGTTTTGATTCTTTTATATACCCTTTATACCTATCTAGGCATAACAGTGTGCTGTTCTACAAAGACTGAAGCACAAATGTGGGAGACAAAGTGTTCAACTTGCTTGTAGTTACTTAGTTGCAGTTAATTATCTGTATGTGCTGTTTTAAAAAATACTCTGATACGGTGCTTTTTGAGGTTGTAAACTTTTAAAAATTGCTTTTAGTGGGTCAAGGTTGAAAATTGAGATGAGGACTATGATTTATGAGGCTGTAACTGTGAACAGTTGTAGATGCAGAGCAATTCTGTGAGTTGTGCCTGTGGGACAGCCTGTGGGACCTGGCATCCAGAGACCCCATGATTCTGTTTGACTGTTACAGCATTGGCCTTGCCATACAGGATCTGGTGGTTTTCCCCAGCATTGTTAATTCTTTCTTCCTTCTTGGATTTGCAAACCAGCAGGATGCTGTTATCTTTTTCCCCTTCACACCTGAGGTGGTGCTTATCCTACAAAGGCATAACTTTTCCCCTAACCTTCTGCATTGCTTATTCTGAGCATGGCTAATCGCATAAGAGGGTACAGGGCCTGATTTCTAATGGAGTTTTGCACTGGAATAAGTAGAATGAACTGTATAGAGTACCTCCAGGACTGTGGTTGGGAATGATCAGTACTGTCAGCTCCCTGAGTTTTGGGAAAGGCAGGAGGGAGAGCTCTCTATTTCTAAGGAACTACTACCTAGACTATAGAATTCATACAAATTTTACCCAAAACAAAATACATATAAATAAATCTAAAGGAGTCATTCTCTCTTCCCCCTTTGTATAGCAACATCACTTCAAGTGCCTGTTGCAGGAAAATAAATTCCATATGTAAGAATGGAAAACATCCCACTTCAACTGCCAAATTCCTTTGATGACTTTGAAAATTTTCTTCTTGGAAGCCCTTCCTCCTTGTTTCCAGTATGGGTAGGTGCATTGGAATTATTCTTTCCGTGCTGTGTTGTTTGTTCCTCTCAGAAATTCCTTGGCTATACTTTGCTCACATTGAGAGCAATCTTCTGTCAGAGAGCTTGGTTGCAGGCAAGGAGCAGCAAACATGTTAAAGGCAAGCTGGCCAATGCCAGCTTGAGGGTTATCCTTAACACTGATGCATAGAATTATAGTCTGCCATGGCAAAATCACAGTGTTTTCTTTAGACCTTTCAAGTTTCCACCTGGAATGGCAACAAGCTACAGCTCTGCTCATTGCTGGAGCCTGTTCCTCTTAGGTGGACCTACACCTTTTCCCATTCAAGTTTAGAATAGAACTTAGACATTTTCCAGAACTAAGCTGTCCTTGTCTGTGGCCCAGTGAGAGTTACAGGGAATGGCTTAACTGAGCTGCCCTTAATTTCACATATGTCATTCCCTGGCATGTGACTGTTACCTAACCAGCAGCAATGAATGTTTTAGTGTGTCCAAATAACACAGCTCCATGTACTGTGCTCATTACTAAAACATAAAACTTATCAGTGTCTTTTCCACACTGGCAGTGCGCTAAGATTTATGTCACCAGCACCTCATTAAGAAACCTCTAAACTGTGCTTTTCACTTGGTAAAGATGGTTTAACAAGTCCACAGTACACTAAAGAAAAGTCTCTCCTTTGAGCAGAAGCTGTCTGCCGGTCACAACTGGCATTTCCAGCAGCACCATCCCATCTCAGCAGGACAAGGAGGGAGAGAGAACAGGTGGCTCTCTGGGGGCAGTTCCATGTTCTAGCCCCCTCACAAGGCATATTGGCCTGTAATACTTATTTAATGTTAGTATTCAGCATTTGCTAAGGACATGGTTAATGTATGGGAGGTAGAAGTTAGGAAGCTGTTGTCAGGGAATATAAGGGGTTCAGATGCATTTAAACCCAAGGAATAGCATTTTGTCTAAAGTGATTGTAAAGACTAAACTCATTTTCAAGCTGTGACAGTAGGGGACTGCAGAGAAGGAGCAGGTACCTCAGGCTGAGCAAGAGCAGTTCTGAGGGTTTGTGCCTTGGATGTTCATGTGCCAGCATAGCTGCTGAGCTCTGGGACCTTCTAACATTTGAGCCCCACCTCATTCACTGCATCTTGCTTTCAGCATATTAGTTGTTTCTTGTGCCTCATGGCAGTGGCACCTCTCCTGTGTCCATCTGGCACACTTGATCCCACATGTCCTGGCACTCGGATAACAGATGAACAGTGAACATCTGAGTGGCCATTATTATGCTGCTGCTTTCCAGCCGTGCTATCACTGTGCCACTTTTAATAATTCAGAAGTGATGTAGAGGAGGGGGAGTTAAAGGGCTGCAGCAATCTTTGTTTTTCTCTGTAGAGTGTGATTCCTCCTTGGTGGCTCTGTAGTTACCAGGGAAACAGGAGAGGGATGGCAGAGCACCGCCGGGCTGGAGTGGGACTTGGGGGTCGGCTCCCTGGCAGCTGCACATCTGCACCAGGGGGGAAAATGAGGGCTTACCTTTCTTTGATTTGGTGCCTTTCCCTGTCTTTTCCTCTATGGTTTTGTGAAACTTAATTGTTACCTACATGATGCTCCCCAGCGTTGGTGTATTTGTTGAAGAGCCTTTTTATCATTGATTCTAGTAAAAATATGCAGTGTCGAAAAATGAGCATTACTGGTGGTTTGGAGGAGTTGGATGATCACAAAATCTTTCTCTGAAATTAACTGGAGCCCTGGTTATATACAGGCTGTCACTACTGAGAGGTTTTTTAATGTGTTAGAAATGCTTTGGCACTTCAGGGAATAGATTTACTGGAAAAGACTAAGGATCACTTCAGTAACATTTACTCAGTGCAGCCTTCTCTGATTTGATAAAGGTCGAATTTCATTTTTAGTAATTAGCATATCTGTCCTAATCACCTCCTGCTGTAGCTGTACTGACCTGAATACTGCCAGTCTCAGAAGCTCTGGGGACAGAGGCAGGTGAGAGCAGGGGAGCAGCCCCTGCACCTCGGGGTTGTCACTGTGGCTCCCAAGGGCTGAGCCGTTCAGGCAGGGGGAGGTGGGTGGGCAGCTGTGTTTACTCCACTGCAAATGTTTAAGGCTGGATCCATCTTTCAGCTGCCTAATCTCCTGCCATTAGCTGTGCTATGTGTTCCATACCTGTGTTAGGTGTTTTCAGCAATTATGCTGAAGTAGTTCTGAGAGGATGACTTAAAAACCTTTTACTTAAGGATCTCAGTGGAACTTGATTGGTTTGAGATGGGTTGTTGAGCTTTTCTCTAACTACAGGCAGAAGGCTTCTGTACAATTTCATATCTCTGTCCCTCTTTTCAATAATAGACTAGATAAGGGGGGAACAAGATTTTCTATAACAAGTTTGTTTGCCGTTCCTTGTTTGCTTGATTGCTTCAGAATGGGACCAACAGAATTAAATACCATATAAACACGCTCTTCTTTTGATTTTCATGGCAAATTAATACAGTTTTTCCACACCAGAGACTTCTTTTGAAGTCTGAATTCAACAGATTTGTCACTGTGGGATGAGCCCTGAGGTTTCATTTCCTTGTGCCCAGGTTATGCACACAAGTGAGGTATTCCTGTGTAGTCAACTTGAACTTTAACTGAGCGCATAATGAGGTTGATTTTCCAGTTACCTTTGTGAAACCTTCAGAAATGGTTCACAGACCTCTTGCCCTCCATTTGACTCCCTAGAGACTGCACACTCAAGGTTCAAAACCTTAAATATGGAGTATATCCACTTTAGATTTGTAGTCTGTAAAGCAGAGTTAAGAAAATATATTATCTATGTGCTAGCAAGATCTTAACTGTAAAGCTCAGTATATTTCCTCCAAAATGACAGATTTTGAAATTTGTTGACGCTTAAAACTCTGATTTAAAAAAAGAAAAAACCTACATCTAAGAGAACCAGTACACTTGGGCACCAGAAATGATGTTTAGGAAGCCATCCTCTGAATAGTTTCTTGCAAACCTTGTGTATTAAAAAGGAATGCTACTGTGGTACCCGCAATTCAGAGATTTTTTTTTTTTCTCTCATTTTCTTAATTTTCAGTTCTGGGTTTTTTTGTTTGGGTGGGTATTTTTTTTTAGAAAATCACCTTTTGGAGTAGTAGGTGTTGATAGTAAAAGAAATTGCATTAAAAATAATAATTCAAGAGTTCTTTTTCCTCTGGATATGGCATTTCTGGGCTTAGCTTTGGTTCTCTCTGAATCTGACATATTAAATGTGCTCTTGTTAATTGAAAAATGTCTTCAATATAAACTGCAAATTGCATCTACAAAATTAAATAGTTGTCTCTCTCTCTAATACATGCTCATTTACGGCAGCTGTTTTTCCATTTCAGTTAAGACACAAAATGGAACCAAGTTCAGCAGAGTGACTCTTATCACTGCTGCTTTTTCCAAAGTTAAAAATGCACTAAATTATTGCCACTGAAGTCAGGAGAGGTCTTTGAATTCAGAAAACATCTATTGACTGTATGATGTCATTTTTATGAAGTCATTCTTTGATTAGAATTGCAGTTTAGAAAAAACTGACTTCTGTAAGGATAGTAAAATTGTTGTTAAATCCTGGTCTTGCAGAGTGATTGGGATTAATTTCCTGTTCTATGATGCCACAGTGAATGGCCTCTTTATCCCCAAGCTACAGGAAACTGCTCAGTGTTTTGTATGAGGTTCTGCAGTGTGTGTTCCAAGGAGCTTGACTTTTAAGGACACTGGCACATCTCCCCTCTGCCCCAGCAGCTGATGTGCAATGAAAACATTGCAAGCTATGGAAGAGAAAAAAAGAGAGAAAAAAAAAAGTTCATGTAAAACTGTACTGTGCAGCCATGGAGCTGGGCAGGGGTGCTTGTGTAACCCTGGCTCAGGTTTGTGTGATCCTGGTGCACAGCAGTGGTGTGATTGCTTTGTGTCTTGAGTAGAAAATGCCAACTTCATTGGTTTTGTAGTTCAGTTTTTAGCTGAAAATTCACCCCTGAATCTTTCAGTCAGTAGATGTGTAATTAAAAGGATATATTTGAATAGGACTGAAATTTTGTAGTTTGCAACAAGTGTTGCAAGAATACTTCAACAGAACTGATTCAGTAATGGATTTGCTTTTGGGTCTTCTCATACCCTAGGATACGAAGCAGTACAATTAATAAAACTCTAAACATCTAATAAAACATGATATGCTGCCTCCTAACCCAACAGTTCTGAGCTCAGAAGCTGGTTATGCTGGTACTCTTTGCTGAGGTGTGAGCAGCGAGGATCTGTAGAAATTGGCTCCAGGGTGCCAGGAGGTGCACGCTAGGACTGGTTACTCATTTGACTATTGGCTTTCTCCTTTGTTTCATACTTTTTTTTCCTCCCAAAAAGAGGCTAGAAAATATGACAGATGTTTCTCCCTCTAAAGGATGTGCTAAACCTAAGCTTCCCAGTCTGTAATTGTGTCTAAGTTGTCCTCTTTTTATTTGAAACAGGTCAGCTGAAACAATATTTACTTGAAGTAATTTGTGGAGAAAGATGTTGACTCTAATGCTGTCCAGTGTTAAGTTTTGGTCCTAATGTAGATATAGGATAATTGTGATTTTATAGGACAACAGTTCAGAAGAAAGAACAAAATTGAGAAATCTAGAACTTAATGTTTAAGAGACACTGGAAGAAATGGATCTTAATCTTGCATGTTAAGTTGGGGTTAGAAAGACAACTTAATTATTAAAGCTCACTTCTTTATGAGTCTCAAAAGCACTGACTTGGATTTAAAAAAAGATTTTTTATTTTTATTATTATCATTTAACAGAAAATACATCATTTTGGTTAAATCTTTATGGTTCCTGTACCAATCTTATCCTTTTTCTAGGATCTTTTTGATAGATCTTTTGTGTAGATATCCTAGTTTCTGAGTGTAGTAACTCTTGTTAGCAATCAAAAGGATTGATCAATCTTACATGGAGGGATTCTTTTTAATGAGTTACTGGCAAGAAGTGGGGTTTTTCCAATGTTTTTTAAATCATACATGAATCAAATGCAGTTTCTGCTGCACGAGTCAGACGCTTAAAGCTATATTTACATATGAGGGGAAAAGATACTAGATAATTAAAGGCATTTTAGGGGGGCAACAGCTCATTTTGTTAGACTGTAAAAGTACTTCATCTTGCACAGATGAGGGAGTGATCCTCTACGCAAGTCAGCTACCACGTTAGCAGATATTAGCAGGCTTTATTATGAGTGCTTTATCTCTTTGATTAGACCTTGATTGCCACTCAGGAACCAGATACAGCTTGCAGCCATCTCACTTCAGCTTGTGCAAGCGTGTGATGAAGGAACATGAAGACAGATGTTTATAGCATGCCCCCCATCCTCCCTGTTTGAAAGGCTTACTAAGGTTCATCAAAGAAATAATCCCTTACTTTGGGGCAATTCTGAGCTGTGGTTTGCAATTGAGCGCCCCTCAGAGAGGATTTTGAAAGTTTACTTGCCTCTCTGCTATGTATTTTCAGGTGCTCTCACAGTTGGCCTTGTGCGACAGTGTCAAACCATCCATGGACGTGACAGGACCTGTATTCCTCCACGGCTGCCTCCTGAGTGGGTCACTACGTTATTTTTCATCATAATGGGAATCATTTCACTAACTGTCACATGTGGTTTGCTGGTGGCTTCCCACTGGCGAAGAGAAGCTACTAAATATGCCCGCTGGATAGCTTTCACTGGAAGTAAGTGACCTCAACTACACAGTTGACCTGTATGCAGGATAAACTGGTGGAGTCTGAAATAACACCGTAGTGTTGGAAAGGAGCAAGTGCTTAGGAATCCTGCTATGCAAAACATTCCTTCTCTTTCAATACCACATCTGAGGGAAAAATAAGTCTTGAGAAATAAAGGGGTTGGTATCTTAAGTGACTGTAATCGAGAGGGAATAATGGTGTGGAAGAAGGGAAGCCTGAGTCCTTTACCTTCCTTGGGCAGTGCCGTTAATTAAGAAAATGAGCAGGGATAGAAGAGGTCAGTCCTGACTTGAGTGGCTGTAGTATTTCATACTTCCCCACTTCCCTATATCCAGGACTTAATCCTAGTAGCTTGCAATTACTGAAAATGCCCTCTCAGAGGCAGAGGAGGCAGTTGGTACATCTGAGGTAACCTGTCCCTTCCTCAGGTGTCTTGTGAATACCTCATTCAGGATTGAGGCTGGTTCAGTTCTGCTTCATGCTCACAGCAGCTGCTTTATTCAGAATGTCTGCATCCTAATTGGCTATGCAGGAGGATTGCCCACTGCAGAGCATCTGCTGTTCTTCACAGCACTGAGACTTCTGCTTCCAGAAGTGACCTGCAGCCGTGCTTTAACTGGAGGGAGGAGTACCAGTGCTTCTCTGCCTCCCTTCACTGTGCTCTGGAGAAGCATCAGTGTAACTCCTCGCAGCTAAGCCTTCTCCAGCAGCCCTGTGTTTGCATACAGGGAAACATGTCCTATGGCTGGCTACTTCAGTGCAAAAAAAAAAGGTACAGTGAGCAAGGGGTATAACTTTCAAACTTCCTTTTCTTGGTGTGTGTTACAGGCTTAGCCCAACTGAGAAATGGTGCCTTAATGGTGGGGATGACAGCATGAAAAAACTCAAAACCTGAGGGCTTTTAAATTGACTTGAATTATGACAAACCACTAAAGGTAGTGTGAACACTAACTAGAAAATGCAAGTTTGTGGTTTACATGGGCATAAATAAGATTTAATGGAACTCTGTGACATCTCATGATATCTAATACAAGTCAGATTTAACCTTGGTTTTGGGAAGGGAATAATAAAGTGCTCGGCTTCAACAAAGGTACTTCACTGAGGCACTTGTACAATCAAAGCCATCTTTCTGACAACATTGCTACACAGCATATTAAATTAATAGTGCAGCTCTTGCAGACAATGGAGCTATTGAAATGCTGTATCCATTGTGATTGACTTTCATTTATTTTCCGGTGAATGATTAAAATAGCAGACCTGAGTATTACTGAATATTCCATCCCAACTTTTCCAGTGCAGTTGTTTATCTTATACATATTTCATGTGTATCTAATATATGGATGGGGGGGGGGGGGGGTTAAAGTCAAAGTGCTGTATAAATTAAAATGCTTACAGTGAGCTGGAGTCAAAGCTCTTGGGTAAAGAGGGGAGTTTGTGTTCTAGAAATCAATGTTTTTCTTTAATATCTCAAATCATCATATCCCTGCAGCTTTAGTTTTCTGCAGCTGTGATGATTAGTTCAGCCAAAAAGTGTGGTACCCTAAAGCTTTTTAGGTTTTTCTTTTCTTTAGCGATTTCTTCAGGCTTGCAACAGGTTCATTATCAGATGTCTCAGTATAGAAGGACATTTTTATTTCAGCATTTGTCTTCGTGGTATGAGGTGTTTAATAATGAAACACACTAATTTGTTCTTTTGCAAAGTCAGAATTATTCATAATTCTATTAAGATATGATCTCTGCGTTGCTGAAATTATAACATTCAATGTCTTTGGTATTCATCTCCAATACATACAACTCTGTGACCTTTGCATTCCTGTTAACAAAGATGATGGGGAATTTTAGCTCTGAACTCACTTATTAGGAAAATTAATTTCGAAAAATAGAAGTGAATGGAAGGAAAGATTCTAGATTTTTCAAAAAGTTGTTGAGAGTGACTTCTGTGGTTCATTGGATGAAACACAAATTAGTAACCTGTTTGTAGGTTAGTATTAGGAAATATGCAGCCATGTGGAATCAACTTGGAATACTATGAGCAGATCCTTCCTATGAAGTGCCAGTGCTGTTTAGATGAAAACGTGTAACTCATTAGAAGCGGGTAGGAAGACTTCATATTTGTTTTACTTCTCATCTGCAAGTGATTTCAAGACTCAGTGGCCTCTTGCAGGCTCCTAGCAGATATTCTTCTCAGAACTTTCTGAACACAATGCAGGACGTGCTATCCTGCATTGTGTTCAGAATCCCTGGGCAGGCAGGGAGGTCTGCTGGGGCTTCCAAGGGAAGCTCTGGGACTGCCAGCTCCATTCCTTCAAATGCAAGGGAGTCTGGAGTAAATATCTGAGGCAAAGGAATCCTTTTGCTCAGCCTTTTCTTTACAACTCTGAGAGCAGCAAGGAAAGCCTGGTAAGAGATCACTTTTGCCCAGTTCATGATGGAATTTATATATAGTTGTATAACTTATATTTTTCATGGAATTTTTGCTTGTAATCTTGTCATCTTGGATGGCTCCAGGTGTTTTCAAGTACCTACCTATAGCCATGTTTTTTCATCTGCATACCTATAAATATGAATTATTGCTGAGTGGTCTTGTTTATCTTGTTTAGCTAAGAGACATGAAGAAAACAGAAGTTGAATCTGTCAGTTCTCTTTCTTCTGTACAATTCTGAAGGGATACCCCAGAGGGTATTTACAAGCACAGCATTTGCCTCATTCCCCAGTTGTTGGTGGATTTACTGCACAGAAACTTATCCTTCTGACATCTCTGCAAACAGCTTTGTGGAGAGAAGAGATATTGCTGTCTTCCATGTCATACTGCATGAGTGACAAAAGTCTTGTACAGGTAAATGTGAAGGTTTTCCTTCATTTTTTGTAGAGAAGAATCTTGCAGGAATCAGTATTCCTACTGATGTGATAGGTATTGTCACTCTGGGCATAGACACCGTGAAAACTATCACTGGTGTTTCAGTAGTACCACATTCATGAAATGTAATGGAGAGTGGGTTCCTTGTCAGTGTTCATCTGTGCATTGCCCAGGTTTTGTGTGATTCTTCAATGAACAGGGTGCTACAAACCCATAGCTGTGCCTCGTGTGTTGGTAGCAGGCAAAGCTCTGATCAGCTGTTCCTTTGCTTGTATCCCAGAACTGCCCCTTTGCCATCCCAGCTTCTCTACCATCTCATCACCAATTATGCCCTGGGACACAGGGACACATGTTGGTAGCCAGAAAGTGACCTGGCTTTGGTATTTTTCCATATGTCTCTGACACTGCTCCTATTTTGCTACCTCTGCTTCAGATTTATGTAAACCTCTTGCCTTTTCAGGGTGCTTGTTTTACATCTTCTGGTTGATAGGACGTGGTGAAGGTGTGGAAATCTCAAATGTTGTCATTTTCATGGTCCTTCAGACAGATACTGTTAAGTTACAGATATAGAAACAATGTCCAGAGCTTATTCCCCATGGAGGCCACGTAGGTGATCTCATGTATGTTATTGCAATTTTGGCTGTTGCAGGAATTCACAGAGCTCCCTCAAGATCTGTTTACATCCTACAGATACAGGTCTCTTACCATCTGCTGCAACTAGAAAGGGAATGAATTGTGTCTGCTACTACTGAACAAGGTGCTTCTCTGAGATGTATCAAGGGAGAAGATGCTAGATGGAAAAATCATATTTCTCCCTTTTTTCCAGCAGTTACCAGAGAGTCTGTATTTGGTTTGGGTTTTTTTTCCTGAGGATTTAAAAGTTCATGAGCAGTAATGGACTGCTTTTTGGAATGCAAGTAAAAGTGGGGCAGGATAATCACATCCTTAACTAACGGTAGCTATCCTGTGAATGTCTGATTCTGGTGTTCCCCAGCGAATAAAGTGCTTCTTGAGTTATTAAAGATTTGTACCAGGTGCTGATTTCTACGTTATGTGACTCTGCAGAGGCAAGCAGATAGTACAGTGAGCTCTCTGAAGACTAAACGTTTTTTTAAGACCAGATTTCTTTTGAAGTTGTCATTAGATGCTCAAAACAATTTCAAGCTAAAGAATCACAAGAGCTAATTGAGTTTTTTGACAGCCACCATTCAGATGCAGGCTAGAAAGCTCTTCTATGCTTACATAGATCTCCTCAAGAAACACATACCCGTACTTTCCTCGGATGGACTCAGATGTTGGAGATACAATTAAAAAAAAGAAACATTTTTTAAAGACCAGATTGTGTAATGTGGAATTATATGGACCAATAATCATGTAGATGAAAGCTTTCTTCATTGTTTAATGTTTAACGTCTGGTGTCTGGGTCTTTGGTTCTGTTCTAATAGATGGCCTAACGAGGTGGCACTGAGCAGGAATGTGGCAGCCGTGCAGTTGCCAGATGTTTTGTGGTTGTGCTGTTTCCCTTCCCCTTAGAAGAATAACCCGGCAGTGCGGGCAGAGTGTGAGCGAGACACGAGCCCCCTCCAGTGGAACATCTGGGTTTTCCTGCTCGGCACTGGCACCCGAAGGAATGATCCTGGTGCTGACTGCTCTTGGCTCAAGGTGTTGTGAAAGCTGCTTTATGTGTTTTGGAAGGCAAGGAGCAGCTGATGTACTGCTGGGGATCATGGGTTATTGAAAGCATCTTTTTTGTCTATGCCCAGGTCCTACTTGGACAATCTCTGAATTCAGATTCATCATGCCCAGTATCTTCTAGAATATGAGTGTTTTTTCCTCAAAGCTGAGACCTGTGCTATGGAAATCATAAGCCCTGAGATATAAAATATGTGGTAAACTGTTTGTCTTGGATATACATGGAGTCCATTAAAAAATGGGTTTAGTATGGGCACTTTAGCTGGAGCATCTGTATTTAGAGCAGTAGTGAAGCTACAGTACAAAATATTGATGCTGCTCCAGCCAGTCGTTTCCTCATTTGTAAAGACTAGAAATTTTGTTCTGGTGAGGCCAAAGAGGACAGACAAGCTCCTGATTTTATTTTACATACCTTTGGAAACAAAAGCATCTGCAGCATTTCTTGCAGTGGAGCTGGTGATTAAGGTGATGGTTATTACTGTTACCAGTGTTTTTTGATGTTGCTTGTTTGACTTTTAAGGAGGCTTAAGTAGGGAACAGCATCCCCAGGGTTTCCTCTGTCTTGCAGTGGTGGAGACGAGAAAGATGAGACAAGGACAGCACCTGTGTCCCTTATTAATAAAATAAAAGCAGTAGCCTGTGTTAACAAGAGAATGCTGAAGAAGTTGGCATATGATGCACTTTGTTCAGGCAGGAGGACTGTAACTTGGCTTGAATTTTCTTTTTTGTATGTGGCCAGGTTACAGGCAGAGTTTGAGGACCAGGAGAGGCTTCAGTGTGAGCTGTGCTTCATGTTAGAAGATGATGGTATATGGATTTCTGGGGTTGGTGAGAGAACGGAGCAGGTTCAGCTCCTCTCTCCCCCCAGATCTAATTAGATTTGGTTGAATTATAGGTACTGTGGTGCCATGTTCCATTCACAGTAAATAATGTCTGAAACAGCACTAAAGCACAGTGATGAAATAGGAATAAAGCACTAATACTTGACAGAACTGGTAGAATCAGATAAAATTCTGTTTTATCCTGATTAAAAAAACCAATTATATATTCTTGAATATACAATCAAACCAATTCAAAAGTTAATTGAAATTATAATAATTAATTCATTTTTATTGTGGAGAATATCTTGCCTTGCAGAGGAGCCATATTTAGAAGTCATTCATTCCCATGGTTGACAGTAGAGTCCTGCACAGCTACATCCAGACTAAACAGGGTTACTTTCCCAAGGGTGTGCTACAGAAACATGAAGTTGTTGTCCAGGAAACAACACTGGATGTTCTCTCCTGGATTTGATTAGGGTATTGAAATAGGATAGGGAATCTTGGCCACTATTGGTACTGTGAAATCCATAATGCAATTCTTTAACAGGAATTCTGGATTTCTTGTACATTCACACAGTGTCAGTTGGAAGAACAAAACATATACATAAGTTTGAAGTGAAATAAAAACCCTTATTGCTTGATCTCTTTGTTCACAGAGTCTGAATTTAGTTTTTCACTAAGAAGCTTGAATTATACTGAATCAGAAAACTTTCATTTCATTGTATTGCAATGGGAAATTCTAAGGATATTTCATTATCTACGGAAATATTCATATAACATTAGGAAACTGGTACCTTTTAATCTTAAAAGAAACTGTAATAACAATTTTGAGTGTTTTCTATTTTTAGCAAAGCTTTTACAGAAAAGGAATGTGTGAAGAATGAGAAAGGGCAACTACAGTTGGAAAAAGACAACTGATAATAGAAAAAGTTTCTTCAATGTTGAATGTTACTTTATCTTGACTGGGCAAAATTACTCTAAAATAACTGGAGAAGGAATGACTGAACTTTGAGATGGTGATAGAAGTATATCTACCAATTTTTTATTCTGTAAAGGAGTTCATGATCTAGTGAGCAGAACTTAAATTACAGTCAAAATTTTAGTCTTTTTTGGGAGTAGATGAGGGATGTTTTGAAAGCATCATAAAGCCTACTCAGTAATTTCAAGCAAGTTATCAGCTCAGATAGTTCTGATCTCAGCTCTTCAGTTCAACCAGGATATTTTGCTTGTTTTTCTGGAGGGCTCTGTGAACAGGTAAATATTTTCACTTTAACACAACAGTGACTTATTTTTTCTTTTCTCTTTTCTTTGCAGTGATTCTATTCTGTATGGCAGCCCTAATATTTCCAATAGGATTTTACATCAATGAAGTTGGAGGTCAACCATATAAATTACCCAATAACACAGTGGTTGGGTCTTCGTATGTACTGTTTGTCTTATCCATTTTCTTTACAATAGTGGGACTTCTATTTGCTGGCAAAGTTTGTTTACCTGGCTGATGAATGTCTGGACTGCAGGACTTTATATTGGAAAAGAATAAGACATCAGAATTGCATTCTCAGGAGGATGCCTAAATCGGACTATCAAACACTGACTGAAAAGAGGAATGCTTTGACTTGTTCTCACTATGCACTTTGGATGAAAAAAAGGAGAGCCTTTCCCATAACCAAATACAGACCACGCTGACTAATCTCCTGAGCATACTTCAATGCAGTCAGGTCTGCACTGTGATAGGAACTAGTGAAGAATACTTTACACTGAGAAGCATAACACCCCATGTTACTGGACTGTTCCTGTTTTTAACGTCTAACAATTTGGAAGTCAAAGTATTTATGAACTTTGTGGTGAACCAGAGGGTTGCAGAGGAATTCAAGTGAGGCTGGCCTCGCTGTTTAGGAGATTAGTTGTTTTACATCTTCCTTCTGATGAGCAAAGCCTTTGGCACCAATGTGGATCAATCTTGCATTACTGCACCAAGAAGCCAATAGATCAAAACATGTTCTCTCAATGTATGTAACAGCAAAAAGACATACATGCCCTGCTCCCCCATAAGCTCTAGGAAACACTAAGGAACGCTTTAGAGGGGGATTTCGTCCTTATATTTATATAAATATATATATAAATATATATATATTTTGCTGATGCAGTATACAGTGTGTGTGTATGTATGTGAGTGTGTATATACACATATGTATATATATGTATATACACACAAATGGTTCCTGGAAAAGAACTCAGAATGCTTTGCTAGCAAAACACTGTGGTGTGCAAAACTAGAACTCAATAGAGAAAAGCCATTTTTCTGAAGGCCACATAGCTGAGAGTCTTCAGTTTACCTCATTCTTTGTAGCAGCCCTTGATTTTAACAGTTTTTTGTAATAGGTACAAACAATCCCATGCCTTTCTAGGTGCAATTTTAAGTTAAGCTAAAATTCTTTTTATGGTAATTTATTTGTATATGAGGGTTGAAGGTGAGATCATGTCATACCTTAAAATCCTAATTTTGGGAAACTGACACTATTTAAATTATTAGCAACTGTTGTACAGAAAATCTCTTTTTCTACTGCTTTGTTACATTACCATTCATACATGTTCAAGCACAGCATTTTACCATAGGTAAGCATTTCTCTAGCACATACAAAATGCAATGTTTAAAGTAATGCAAACACTATTCCTCTGCGAAGGTGGATGAACTTATTTTCAGCTGAGTATTAATTCATCTTTGCCAAAAAAATACAACGAGCAATATAATTGTTAAAAGTATATGCCTTGTTTACTAAAGTTGTTATTTTAAACATAGATTTAATGACCACCCAAATTTTAAGTACATATTCCTCACTAAAATAATTTTTATTTTTCAATACAAAGATAAACCATTGATGCCAGAGACATCTTAATTCACTACTAGGTTGGTGTTCCGGGGAAGCTGCCTGCACTATCAGTATTTGTTTTCCAGTTAATACATAGTTTACCTGAGATTCATTCTGAAAACAAAAAAATTGTCTGTTTTGGGCACCATTTCATTGAGCTTACTGGAGGAACTGCATTAATGAATAGACAGTCATTTTAGGATGAGATCTATATTAAAATAAAACCAGCAGTTTCCAAAATAATCACCAGATAAACTGGAGTGTTTTAAAATAACACAGTTTGCACAATTATGTTAAACTCTGTGCCATTCAGACCACAATGGGTCCCTGCCTTTCTCCATTCTTCCTTCTCCCCTTCCCAAGGTATTTTAATACAAAAAGGTTATTTGTTGGTTTATATTTTCTTTTGAAATTTTTGACCAAACTTGCCACTGGAATGGTTTCTAAGTAATTTTTTTTTCCCAGTCAGCTCATTCACAGGTAGAATGGAATGTTTATGGATCACTTAATTTTTCCAAAGTATACTAATCTATAAATACAGCCAAGCACTTGGAAATCATGGTCTAAATATAATTTGGTTCCTGATTTAAACCTTCATCTGCATGGGCAATCTGAAGCCCTAGACTAGAGGCCCCTAGTGATAGTGGTGGAGGTAAAAGGCAGGGTTCAGCTGCTTGATATGTGTCAAAATTTTGGTGTTATCACTACTGTGTCCTAACATAAAGTATTCACTAAAACTTGGATTATAAATTACATTTTCAGAAATGTTACACTTGTAAATAGTTCAAGATTTTTGTAACTGGAACACAGCTGGGGGGTGGGGAGAGTTTCTCAGCTGCTAAGATTTCTTTCCCTTCCCACCCCTCCAACTTACTTATTTCAGTTATTGTAACATCATGTGGATTTAGGCTTTGATTAAATGGATCACAATAATAATTTTTAAAAAACAACAACAGAAAAAACCCCACTTATCTTGGAGCATACCCAGACTGTGGTTGGCTGACTGGAAATTGATCTGATCTGCCAGTGCTATTGCTATGAATTATTAAATGTTAGCAAAGGTTTAACAAATAGATTTATTAAATATTTGAGCGTTTCAAGTCCAGAAATAGATGCAGTCAAATGCATTTAAAAAAACCCAACCCAGTAATTGAAGAGACAGCTGTCAACAGTTGCTTTTAATAAAGTCACTAAGTACTATATAGTACAGTATTAATTTATAGCAGAAAAATCATATCTTGTAAACTGTATATAAAACACTGTTTTATGGTGCAATCATTTGTCAAACTTAATGTCTGTTACTTTTGTTTTAAAGTTGTGTGCATTCTTTTCATACCTAAGAGCATCACTGTAAAATCTGCTGAAGACTATTTATAGGTTTTATTTGCACAAGGTTTTGTTTTGAGCTACAGGAAGTTCGTATTGAACATGCCTAAACATCTGTAGACTTTTTCAATTCATGAAAAACAAATGTTTCCATATGAATCTTCTCCAAAGGTAATCCCATATTTGTGTTGAGTGTTTACATAAACTTTTCTGATTCTGCCAGCCATTATTTTTTAATTTTTTGAAGGACAGCTCATTTCATACATCACTAGAGAATTCCATTTATTTTTTTGCTTCTACATCCTCCCAAAGGTTTGATGACCCATCATAATGTAATTTGTGCACACTTTGTCATTTCTTTGGCTAACAAAATGTAAGACTGGAAACTGACAGTACTTTCAGAAGGAAAAACTAGTAAATTGTCTATATAAATATTACCATGGAGCTCCGTTGAAATAATCGCCTGGAAGCTGTTTGGCTCAGACCTGGGGAGGGTGTGCTTCGCAGAACACACCAGCCTAACCATTTAACGTGGTTTTTCTGCTGTTAATCCAGCTGGAGAGCGATGCCAGTGTCCCAAAGCACAGTCAGTGTGCCACACTCCCAGCCCGGCCTCTGGCTCAGGGTGATGCCGCCAGAGCCGGGCCCTCCTGCCCTCCCTGTGTTTCCGAGACGCTGTTTAACCACTCCAGAACACGACTGTAGGTTCCTGTTTGCCCCGACACACACACACACACACACACACACACGGGAAAATGAAAGCTGTCCTTTAAAACCTTTGTGAAGGATGAAAATAATGAAGGAAATGGTGTCTGCATGTGGGCTGTCCTGCCTGGGCCTGAAGCTGGGCCCACCGCCTGAGCCCGCCGGCCTTTACTGAGGGTTGTTTTCTATTGGTTAGAGCATTTTTTCAATTAATGATTTCCGAACAAATGTTAATATTGTATAAAATGAACATAATTTTCTTCACTTGTATTTTTGTTATTGAGCAAGTTTATCAAAATAAATTGTCTACTAAAGCGACTGGCTCCGGCTGCACTGACTGGAACCGACCCCGCCCCCCCCTCAGGTGTGCCCCCCCCCCTCAGGTTTGCCGCCCCCCCCCCCCCCCAGGTGTGTCCCCCCTCAGGGGTCCCCTCGCCCACCGGCGCCCTCAGGCGGTGGGAAGCGGCGCGCCGGGGCCGGCCTCGTCTCCACCGGCAACGCCGCAACAGCAGGCGGGGATCAGGCTGGGTCCCGCCGCACCCGGTCCCGCACGAGGGAAGGGTCGGGAGGTGCTGAGGGGGTTTGGGGAGACGCTGTCACTGGTGCGGTGCCCAGGGAGGGAGAGCCTTTCCCCCGTCAGGTGAGTCTCAGCGGACGGGACCGAGCGGCGCGGGGTCGGAGGAGCCGAGGGTGTCTCTCCCCGGCGGGGTGAGGTGAGCCTCGGGCACGGGACAGCGTGGGGTCGGGAGCCCGGGGCTTTTCCCCCGTGAGGTGAGGAGGGTCTCGGGGACGGGACACCCTGCGCTGACACCGTCTGTGTGCCGAAGGGCCCGGGTTGCCCGGGCCGGGGGGAGGCGGTGGAGCCCAGCCAAGGGAAAACCGGGAATTAATGGTTCTTGCTTGGCTGTACAGCGCCTAAAGCCGAGGGCAGCTCGCCCACCCGCTGCCAGCCCGGCTGGCTCAGCTCCCGCCGCCGCTCCGGGGTTTGCTGTGGTTAATCTCTTTTTTCTGATTGAGCTCTGTAGCCGGTCTCCCAGCAGCTGTGCACACATATAATTAACTGTATAAAATCCCTTAACGAACAGTTCCTGCAGAATAGTTCCTAAATATGTTTTCTGTACATGGATAATTGTAACTTCTCTTTATTTTTTAGTTTTCTGTTGTCCCACATACAATATAAATTATCATTTAAGTTGCTGACAATATTAATACCTTTCTAATAGTGTTTATTCCTGAGGATTTTAACTTTTTTGCTCTAATATCTTTTTACTTCTATTTTTAACAAGGCTAAGTGTATTCATGTACTGGATAAACACATCAGGAAAATGGCATGGTTGTTGGACAGTGATCAGTATTTGGAAAAAATTGGGTGAGGAAACTTACAAAATCTAGTTGAGACTTCAAATGTAGATAGAAAATATAATTCATATAAAGTATATACTATATCTCTTCAAAACATCATATATTAAATTGATGCTTAAACAACTGTCAAAGTATAGAACAATTCCTGCAGAAAAAACTTGAAATTACTTTATGACAACACAGGAATATTAGAGGTAATGAATTGTTCTCATAAAATAATTGTCTTGTAGGTTGACAAAATTCCATCAGCAGGGTGATGATCCACCACAGCAAGATTCTGCTGTGCCTCAGCTAGGACCAGATAATGGATTGCTGGGAGCACATAGCAGCAAGACACAAGATGTGCTGGTAGGCGAGTTTTCCTACAAAATGGAGCAACTAGTACAGCATATATAAATTCACAGTGGGGAATAAATAAACTGATAGACAACTAATATGCTTCCTTACATACATTTGCATGTATACAAAGACAGTTTGATAGATGTGATCACTCATGTAATGAAATTGCATGTTCTGCATCTCTGCAGAGATGAATCTGAGAACAAATTGGGCAAAACAGTAAATGAGATCAACTGTTGATACTGCTTTTTCCCTCCAGAAGGCAGAAGCCAATATATATCAGTTCAAACTCTGAATTGTGTTTGGGAGATGCTTATTTTTATTCATCTCTGGTAAATAACTGGGGTATTTACTTTAATTCTTCTCTTGAACTCTCCTATTTCTTGTCTTCATTCCTGTCTGTTCTAAACTATGCTCTTTTTTCCCTTCCTTTAGCTCACAGTCTGGGGGTATTGTGAAAACTCCTTTTCCTTTGTATCACACATTCAAAAGATTATTCCAGCACATAAAATTATGTTCTTGGACATGCACTGCATAGCAGAAACTCTCCTGAGGACTTACATTTTTGTCACATTTAGACGGCACATTTAATTTCTCATACTGCATGTAATTTTTTCTCACTTGATCTGTAGAGAGGACAAATGAAGAAAACACAGTCTCAAAAGGTGCAAACAACGGAAGAATGGATAAGAAACTACAGTTTGGAATCCTTGCAGTTAACAATAGAATATCTGGTAAATGAGGGCAATATTACTTTGTAAATACAACACTGCCTTTTCTCTAGTCAGTCTTAACTTGTGTGTATCTCTGATGTTAACCATGCATAGTGCTCCAAGAATTCAGGAAATGGTGGTGAAGAGATGGTGTTTACAGAGGAGACTGTTACTGATTTTGAATGCAGACTTGCTGAGTAAGTATCCATCTTCTTTACTGTTTGACGTGTAACTGATTCTGTATCACCATTTCTGCAGGCACTGCCTTAAATCTTAATTTGTCTCTGTGCACCTCAGAGTATCTCAACATTAAATCCTTTCTGCTGAGATTTAGAGTAAGGGATAATTGTATGTCACTACAGCTGAGGTTTGGGTTGTTTTAAGGAAGATGCTTATCAACCAGGTGTTGATGTGAAGCATTTTGCTCATTTTAGAAAGGCAGCCAGTGCATGCTCAGGTTTTCAAATGTAACACTGTGTAGTTGGGGGTTATACTTAATGTAACTTGGATTACCTTCAAGTCATGGATGCAGTCATGACATGGAAGTTTAAAGTATTCTAAGGGAATTTTAAATGTATAAAATCAAGAGAATGTAAATAATTTAATTTATAGATTAAATAATCTATAGAATATTCTTCACAATTTATAAAGAGTGCTACCATTTCAGCATACCTCACTGTGTCAGGCTTTTATAAAACAGAAGCAGCTTTTGTGTTTTGAAAAAGCAAAATGGATTTTCTTCTTTAAAATGTTGGCTTAAACTTTCTGTTTGCCAACTTGTAGACACTATATGCATGGAATTAAAAATCCATTGGTTAAAGTAAAACTATCTGAGAGGACAGGAAGCATTTTGCTTTACCTGGTTGTTACTGGTTTATCAGGTTTTAACTATTTTGATATTAAACTGTTGGAAGTTGTTCTGCTTTAGGGAAAGATGTATGTAATTGGTTAGCCCTACAACCACCAATTGTGTAAGTTCATATTTAGCACATTTTAAAATGCCTGTTTCTCACAGATTTTGCATCTGTGAGAAAAGGGACGTGATGAAGACAGGTGGTCAATTGTTACATTGAAACCCAGTGTGAGAGAATGCTAAATGTGTGCTCTGCCTTTTGTCAGAGTGATTGAACTCTATCAGCACCGAATTCAGTGGCTCTTGCAGGACAGCAGAAAGGTAACTTGGACTTTGCAGTATATTTTTGAATGAAATGCTATATGGCATTAAAGACTAAATAAACTTTTGAATACTAGTGAAAAGTATATCCCAGGAAGCCTTTGTATTTTCATTATTTACTACAAGTTCCATATCATATGCAGTGATGTTGACAGTGTATTGTTTTTTCTGACCTCTTATTGGTATGCAGTTTTCTGCTTTCTAGATTTAGTCTTTTCCTTTCTCTTTGCAGTCTTAGTCGTCAGGTCCTCTCAGCACAATTTAAATGGGAGCAGATAATGCTGAACTTAACCTCTTCCTGGAGTGGAGCTGTCTTGTAGTTCATTGTGCCCACTCTTGCACAGCTGCTTCGTCACACTGCGCCTGGCAGTGCTAATGCTCAGTAACTCCTTGAAGGGAATGAGGAAAGCAGCATTCCAAAATCTGATTTCCACAAAGTTGCTTGATTTCGCTGAAGGGGACAAAGTTATTTTTTATTTATCCTCTTAATCAAGGAATAAGCTGTCTTGGGAAGAAGGTAATATGATTCACTGGTAAAGGTTAACTGGGAGCCAGTAGGACTCTCTTTTTTCCTTCTTCTTTTCCTCCTTGGCCTGGTCACCATGTCATCTTCATGCTAAAACATTTAAAATTAAAATAAATACCTTATACTTGGTTTTAAAATAGTATTGTACAGAATAAATAGTAAAATTATTGAACTGTAGATAGCTAATATTTACAGTGACTTTTCTAAGGTGTTCGGTGTTATAAAAGGAACTAAAGTTGGACTTTTGGTTGATGTGTCTCATTTGAGTTACGGACCTAGACTACTGGATTTTCAGAAGAACCTTTTGGTAAGTAATAATAAAGCAAATTTTGCCAATTTCAGCATACTAATCAAGCTTTTGTGAAACTAGAAGCCAGGAACCAAATAGAAAAAAAATTGCTTAAAATCTTAATATACAATAAAATAGATATTTTCTATTGTAGAAAAGTATGCTCTGAATGTTGTTGAAAGTGTAGTATTTGTTAATGTTCAGATCAAAACAAATCCAGTATATACTTCAAAATATTATTAAGGGAAGTGTTATTGTTAAAGTTTCTCAATTCTATCCACATTCTCTATGGAATAAACTTGCCTAACAAAAGCAGCTGTAATTTTATTTGTGTGTTTCAAATAAAACTCCTTCAAGAAAACTCAGTTTCCACATAGTCTGGTTTGCTTAGCCTCAATATCTGAACTATTGTTTAGCACTAGCCAGTATTACATGCTAACCATTTTTTAAAAATTGCTTGGTGGGTATTCTAGATCACTGCTGTTTCACGTGGTCATCAACTGAAGAGAAAAACTGGTACCAGTACAAAAAATATCCTTGCCTCCTGCCTCATTAACAAATTAGTTGGAATGCCATAAGTTTGCAGGTCTTCTCTCTAGCCTTACCAAATATTTGAATATCTATGATTTTTTCTTAGAAGCCTATTTTTAGTGATAGATAAAAATATCGCTGTAACTATTTTTAAGAAATTCCTATTTTTAGTATTTTACGTAATAACCCTACCAAAAGCACCATGGATAGTAATGCATTTGTAATTTTTTATTTATTAGTGCTTAATAGATGAGCAACTTTGTTATAAGAAGCAGTTGTACTGCCTCTCATTCAGTACAGAAATTTCACTGCTGTGGGAGAGTCCAAAAATCATCAATGTTCATGTGTAAGTAAGTTAATTTCTCTGAAAAATCAAGCTGTTTCAAACAAGGTCTCCATTTTATTTGAGCAATCTCTTGTAGGTAATAGTGTTTTTAATCTTGTGCCTGCAGTGTTTTTAGGAGGGGAGAAAAGCAATGAATTTGGCATGTGGTCAGTGGTTTCAAGATGGTTTACACATATAAAATATTTTAGCTGCTCCTGTGGTTTGTAGTAATCTTTGTGATCTGTCTTATTTAGAGCCTAAATATTTTTTTTTTTCCCTCTCCTAGGCTACATGAAGCAAGACAGTGGATACAAGAGCTGGAGCCTGGTCGAGGCTGTAATTTGCTGAAAGCCTTAAGGCATGTCCTTCCAATGAAAGAACTGAATTCCTTGGTTCTTATTGTAGGAAGCTGGTAAGTTCATTATCTGTCTGAACAACCAGATTTAGATTGGATGCAGGCTTGATACAAGCAACTGAACTTGATAAAAAAAGAAATAGAAAATTTAAGATCCAAGTTTTACATATGTTTAGTTTATAACTTTGAATTCCTTTATTTCATACCTTTTTTACTATTTATAGATCTTCTCTTTTCTGGTATGAAACTGTTTTTACTTTGCTGATCATTTATCACAGTAATCTATTGAGAGCCTGCTGGCTCTAATTTTACATCAATTGTCATTAAAGATGTCACTGAAAGAGTCCACACCTCTGCGAAGGTTAGAGGATAAGATTGAATGCTTAATGCTATTTTATAGCTAAATCTAAGATTCTTCTGTCTGTGATCTTAGTAGTGCTGATAGGGAACTTAAAATGTGTGATTAAATAAATGAAACCAGATGAGATTGTATAAATTATAGACTTGAATTCTTCAGTTCTACTGTCATAACTTGAAAATTGCAATATTGGAGTTGGGATTACGAGGAAAAGACTATGATAAGGATTCTAGGAGTGTTACCTTACTCCTAAATTATTAATTGTATTTTATTTTAAATGTACAAAAAGAGATGTGTAAGCTTGGCAAAATTGATACTTAGAGTAATTGAACTTAGATTTCAGATAACTTATTGAACACACAGTGTTGATTAGAAGGTTCCAGGTTTTGCTTGGATCTGCTCTGAACAGAAAATAGAAGTTTATACTAGGTGAAAAATTCCTTAATTTCTGTCCCTGGCAGAATTGTAGCTGGAAGGAAAGGTTTTTACTAGCCATCAGAGCTTAGGAAATGAAAGCTGTGTGGGACACTAAGTTCTAAACATCAAGCAAAGTTTTACTTTCTTTGGGGCCTTTGGAAACAGAGGGCATCCTTACACACCAGAGTTGAAAGGTTTTCTATCACAGCAGCCAAAGCCACAGCTCCTGACTCTTAGCTTTCAGGGCTAGCAGGGGATACTTCAAAACATTTGTTATGAATGGGCATAGAATCCTTGAGAGTTTGTTATCATTCAGATTTTCATGACAGACCCAAACTGCAGTGGTGACATCTCAGTAATGCTTGAAAGAGGGAGAGAAGTTTCCTCCAAAAGCATGATATTGCTAAATACCTAAATAATTCCCATGGTTTATTATTTCTTTCCCAGCTTTTCTTCCATGTCTTCTTCAGTATGGCCTTTTTCCCCCCATTTGATTACTGCCATTTTTAATATCTTTTTTCTTTACTTTTTTTAATCAGCCCTGATCAGTCTTTTGAAATACTATGTGATTATGCTCAGCAGTGTACACTGGGGAGAAAAGTGCAGATTCACATTGTTATATATGATTGCAACCCTGCTTCTCTTGTAAGTAATTGTGTTAATACTTAACTTCCTGAAGTGCCCTGTCATTTCTTTTCTTATTCAGCTGTAATGCCTTCTCTCATAACCCTGTGGGGAAGCTAACCTAATCGTTAGAGTTCTTGAATTCAAGAGTGTTGTATTCTCTTCAGAGCAGATTTGCACACATGAAGAAATTGTTTGGAGCATCATCTTGTAACTTGCTATACTGAGTTAATTTTTCAGCCATATTAAAACAAGACTGGTAAGCAAATGATGGAAACAATTATTTTGGCTTTCTTAGTACAAGTATCTCAAGAACTCGTTTTCTGTCTCTACTGAGAACTGAATACCAAAAACCCACATTATCAAAAGAAACTATCAAATCAAAGTAACTGTTTCTCTTCCTATTTTTATATGTAGGCAGTTCTAAAGAACCTTGCAGAAGCTGTAAGAGGCCGTTACCATTGCTACTCTTCCAAGGGAGAGGTAGGTGACAGGAAGAGAGGCAAAGCATTTTTCTCTCTTTTTGATGATTTTTCACTTTGAGAAAGTAAAATCATTATCACCCAAGTAGAAGTTGATAGTAAGTGCTGAAAGTCTCTGTCCTAGAAATGCTGAGGATGTGCTCAATAAACCTGTGGTTAATTCTTTCTGCAACTGAAAGCATTTCCTAAAAGTGCAATAAATTTTGCAGTTATTGTTTACTGACTTATTGCTGATAAAAGCAGTGGCTTACTGTAGAGTGATTCAAAGTTATAATGTAATACCTTATTTATAAATGGCTACTAATTTATATGCAGAGCATTAGATACATTTATACTCAATTCTGCCAGGCAGTCTTGTATTAGTGTTTGCACAATAAAGTAAGAGAGCTGCTTTCAGTTGCTGTATGAGCAGTAGTTAACTTATTTTGTTTTTATAATTGCAGAATTTTGATAGCAGTGATTTTCATCTGCTACTTCAAGAATCCCAGAAAGCTAAGGACCTACTCGAGAGTATCAAACAGGCTTTTCAAAGAAGAGCTGGTGGCTTGCTTGGTAGTAGAAAAGCAGATGTATGTATCTCTTTATTTTCAGATGTATTTTGAATAATTAAGGTTAGAAATTTTAAGTGTCCACAATATGAAAAAAAATTGTGTGATGTATCAGGTATTTTGATATGTGAACTTTGAATATTCTCTATTGAACATCCTTTGTAAGAGCAAATTAAGAACAAAATCAGCAAAGGAGATATTTTGCTAAATGTTCTCCAAAATCCATAAAAAGAACATTGTCCTGTGATCATAATGGGAATCTAAGAAGCACTAGCCTAACTCTATGCACAATCTTATAGATGAAGTTCCATCAGTCCTTTAAACTGGTGAAAAGATACTCCTATGTGATTTAGTTGGACATTTAAATCTATTGCAGACTTATAAGGGCTTGTCTTGGTAGCACTGTTATACAAGTCTAGGAGGAATTTTTTTGTTAGTGAAATAGTCTGTTCTCTGTCACAGCCACTGTAGGTATCTGTGTGATGTAGACAAGCCTGATCTGAAAGTGTGTCTGAAAGCTCACATTAGATATTCTTGTGTAGCTGGTCATCTGACCTGAGACATTCCAGACAGGAGGCAAAGTAGTTATTTTTGAATAAAATTTCTCATTATTTTTCCCCTCAACCTTCCTATGCTGTACATTTTTTTTTTCTCTCTTCCAACTTCATAGTTACTGTGTAGGCTACCTCTGGAGCAGAAGTCACTCTGAAATTATTTAGAAGATTCTATATCCCCAGTAAAAGCCCATTTTTAGGAGGACCAATGATAGCTATTTTCAAAGCATTTTGTTTGTTGGAATCCCAGCACTTCAGTTTTAATTATGTTCACCGGGATTCCATGTTGGATATTTTGAATTGAGAGTAAAAATAAATTATGCTAAAACTTGCATGAGCTTTTCTTGAAATCCATTTTAGGTTTCCACAGAATTTGCAAATACAGCAACTTCCAGCTTCTTCCCAAAGCCTCCAAAGAACAAAGGACCATTAGTTATTCAAACACCAGGCATCCTGGCCAAAACCTCAGCAGACTGGTTAAAGACATATGGACTGAAAGGTAGCACAGAAAGGAAAGCTTAACAGATATGAAACATGAATTAAAGACAGAGTATGTGTTTTATTTAATGTCTTTTTTTCTTCCTATAGCTAAAAAATTAGACCTTTATCAAGTTTTGGCTCCCAATGCTTTCTCTCCTGTGGAAAATTTTATACCTGTTCTTAAAAAAACAGTATCATCAACTCTACATGAGGCAAGTGATGAGGAACTTTTTTTCCCTGGGTTTGTGGAGTTTTTTTTATTTATACTGCTACATTTTTCTAATTTTAATCAGTACTTTAAGCTGCCTGAAATTAAGTTGGCTGAAATTTGAATCATAGATTCAACTCAAATACTTAATGTCATTCTTAAGAATGACTCAGGAAGAAATTCCATGTTGGTCTATCTTATGTTGAGCTCTGTAAGCAGTTAACTCTATTTATCCTTCTAGAAAGTGATGATACAGTTTGAGTGGTATGATGGAACTGTAAAAAATATCCATGTTGACCTTCCAGTATTGTACAACTATCAGGTGAGTTGTCTATCGTGATGTGGCCTTGTCAGGGCTAGACTACCATCTAATTAATCCTCCTAATTGTCTTGTTAGCTAAGTACTGTGGGGATTCATGTGCAGACAGCTGTCCTTGTAAGTCTGCAGCCACTGGAATTCTTACAGGCAGTAGTGATTCTTGAGGATTTTCTGCTAGATCAGAAAGCGGATCATCAGAGAATGGGACGGATTTAATCAAAGAGAAGCTGGGGATGTTTGAAACCAGGGTTTGCTGTATAGTGGTCTGTCGGTCCTTTTTCTTTCCCACTTTACTGGCAGTCCTCACAAAAGGCTATGGGAATATTTCCAGGCAGGGAAAACAATTCATTACAGTGGGAGTGATGTGAAGTCTGTGGAACTCTACAGCCAGACCAAATGGAGAGTGTGAAGTGGCTGAAGTGAAAATCAGTTTCTGTGGCTCCTTGCTCACTGGTAGATGCATGTATTTTGTGCTCCAAAAGCATGCTAAATGATAGTTCTGAGTTCAGTGCCCTTTTCTAGCTTGATATGCCCTCATTTAATACCTATATATACTTGGAAAGGTCATGGTGTATAGAGTTTGGACAAATTACTTTGATATCAAATTGATAGTGTTAAAGAATTACATGTGTTTGAGAATATTGTGTTTATGTTATATTATGTGTTTTGTGATGAACACTGCCTAAAAATGTTATTGAAGAAAGTGTAAGCTTGTAAAAGCTCTTAGAGCTCTTTTTTTTGTTTTCTTGATATGTCTGAACACTATTTTGAACATTGTGGCAAGAGGAAAAGTGGAGATACTGGCCTCTAGATTCTTTACTGCTTTTTTTTTTCACTGTATGTTTTTTCATGGTCTGTGTTCTCATATCTGTACTAAAAATGAAATGTCACTATCTAAATGAATGAAAATATTATTTTTTTACTATGCTGTTATGTTATTTCTGTCTTATTAAGCATTTGACAATAAAAGACTTGAACTTTTTATTTTTAACATAATTTTTTTTTATTTATGCATAGAAAATCCTTGCTGAAATGGTAAGAATCTATGAGAAACGAATTGACTGGCTATCCGGTGCTAGCAGAAGAATATGGGGAAGTGTTTGTGAAAGAAGGTATTGTATTTGATTTTGGGTTGTTTTTTTTTTTTTGTGAGGTTTGAAGCCTTAATGTGTTTGAGGACAGTGTTTATTTACATCTTGTCTGAGGCCTGAACCTCAATTGCACATTTGCTCTTTTTACTGTTTATAAACCTTGAATATGGAGTTTGAGACAAAAGGAAGGTAGCTGAGACCCCTGTTACTAGAGGTTTTCTTGCTCATTGATTTGGACTGAATTAGTTTACCTGGCCACTGTGTTGTGCTGGCAGCTCACATCCCACCAACTGTCCATCGCACCTGTGGGTCTTTTCAAAACTACTGCTCCCAAATCATCTCTGTCCATTAACTGTGACCATCCTGCGTTGTCTATGCAAGCAAGACTTAAAACTGACCGTGCTGAGCAGCTCATCATTAACACTTTTCTCTAAGCAGGTGATGTGCTTGATAGCATCAGACAGTCCATACCTGTGCAACCCCTCTGGCACTGATGAGCTGAGAGAAACCTTAACCATTTGTCTCTGGAGTAATATTCCATATGTTCCTGGAGTGTTGGCTGGGAAAGGACTGAACCATCAATCAACTCTCCTTGCTGGCAAACATCCACACATTTCAGGAGGGCTTTAGATACTCAAGTACAGAGAAAGAGGAAGACCTGTTTGGAGTTCAGCAGCCCTTATAGCACTACAAGTAGCCAGGACCCTGATAATTCCATAGTTTAGGAAAGATTGAAGTTTCATTACTGTTACTATTTTTTTTTAAAGCTACCTAATGTTTTGCAGAACTTTTCTTAAATACAGATTCAGTGTTTATAAATTTTGATACATAGGTAGAAGGTACTTTCCCAGGCAAGTTAGAGTGCACTAAAGACAAGAATACATAATTAGATAAGAGTTATTTCTTTTTTTAAATGAATATCATATTTTTTATATAGGGTGGTTATACTTGTTGATATATCAGTGACAAACTCTACCTATATCACTCTTATCCAACATTCTTTGCGACTTTTACTTGAGGAACAAATATCAAATAAGGACTACTTCAATATTATAGCGTAAGTAACTATTTAAGAGTCTTTTAAAATAACTGTAATGCATTGCAATGAAAGAAGTATGCTGAGAGCTTGTAGTTGCTAATAGGCATATTTTAGTATTTAATGTTTTTAGTGAAGTATTTGCAAGACTGGCACTGATTGGTCCTTATTGGGTGAGTTCATGAATCAGATGGAGACCAGATTAGTAATTAAAAATCACTGGTTTGGGTGACGGTCACTGGAACTGATTGCATCATACCTGTAACAAATACTCATCCTGCTGTATTGTTCATAACAGTATTAATTCACCTGTCAGAAACTTACCAAAAGAGGATTTTGATGTCTCAGGTACCATAACTGAGAGCACCCTTTAAATTTTACAGTAACTCCAATACTGTTACAGTGTTAAATATTACAGTGTTAAAATTCTGTACTCAGCACTGGCAGGCACAACTGCTAAGCAAACTACTGGGCAGGTGTCTTGCAGGTAATAGTAAAAGCCAGCAGCTCTTGGAGTTCCTAACATGGTGTGAGAACAGAGCCCTTATCTCACAAGAGAGATATAGGCAGCAGCTGTGGGATGGAGTTCCTTTTTCACTGAGCTTTTCCCAGCTCATGTAGGATCCTGTTAAGGAAAGAAAATCAAACAAACCTTGGGTGATGGATAAATGTGGATAATTAAATGGTTTGAAATAGAAAATAGCTGGCATCAGGCTGTTTTATGTCTATAATACCCCAATGAGATTTTTCTTCTTCAGTAAATTTATTTTATCTTTTTGCTTGCTCTAAACTGCAAATTAATTGCTGTTATCTTTCTGTGAAAGATTTGGGAGTGATATTGTGCCTTGGCAACAGGAACTGTGTCCTTCCCAACCAGAAAACTTAGAAAAGGCTTGGAGGTAGGATCAAATAATTATCCCATGTATGTGAATTTCATAGAGAAAAATTGCAAACAAACTAAAAAATTGTATAAGTTTATTATGTTGCATAAATAGGCTGACATGTTTCACACTGCTTGTTCATAGTGGTTTCTTGTGAAGACAGCATTGTAAAAGTTAGTAAGCTTGATGACTTTGTATTTCATATGTATGTATAATATATATGTACACAGAATCAAAAGTGTCTGTGTAAGGAATAAAGAGGTTACATTAAGAATTGAAAACTGCTTCAAATACGGCTGGGATGTGAGAGCTAAACAACAGGGTTTTTCCCACATGCTTTGGAAAAAAAATCCCAGGTTTCTGTTTGTGGAGTCACACTGTGTTCTCACTGTACCTCTTGTTTCATTCCTGTTTCTGTAAGTTCTACTATATTACTATTTTTCCACATAAAATAAGGAGAGAATTCTTTCCTTTTTATGCTTTGTATCTTACTTTAAAACTAGTTTGCCATGCTGGCAGTACAGAAACCAGAGCAAATAATTTGTTATATAATCTGGATCTGTTCTCTGTCATTTTCAAAAATTTTAGACTCCAGTGTAGTGCTATTTAAGATACTTAGTTCTCTATATTACTTTGAGCAGAAACAAGAGGTTTTGTTTCTTCACTCTTTGAACTGTAAACATCTTGGTTTAGGTGGGTGTTGAGTTTGGAGTGCAAAGGCAGTAGGAATTTCATGAGTGCACTCAGAAGAGCTGTGGAAGTTGACTTCAAAGACAAAGATAAACACAAATCACAGGGACTCTACCTGCTGACTACTGGAATACCTGATCAGGAAACAGTGAGTGTCATCACAGGCAATTTTCCTCTTAAGTTCCTATCAAAACTAGTATCAACTTTCTTTTTCTCTTTTTCCCTAACTTGTTTTTCCCCTTGTGGCCAGTCATCACAGTTCATTGGCAGAATATTCCTCCTTTACATACCTAAGGCAGCACAACTGTGGGGATCCCAAGCTTCCATTTCTGCAATCGTTAGTCATGTGTTGGAGTAGCAATTATTGTGTGTGAATTATAGAAAATTCAAGATGTGCTTTTAGGATTCCTTTCCCACTTCAGTTCTGGACATAATTTTGCTTCAGGTTTCTGAGTTTGAACAAGCTGATTTTTGTAATCTTTCATTTCTGTACAGCTCATGGGAACAAAGACACAAATAATTTTCCAGTGGAGCTCCATAGCACGTTATGTAGAAACAGCTCGTTTTTTTATCCCAGTAATCCCTTGCTTGGATCCATGTTTGTAGTGAATGTGCTCCGTGGCTTTTAAGCCGTGTGCACAGCCTTGAGTTTTTACATCTGTGCAGTGAGGTGTCTCCTGCTTTTGTTACCAAACCTCTGGAAATTCTGGGCAGACCTAAGAAATTATTAAAGCCTGTATGGTTGACAAGAAAATGAGGGACAGATGGACAGTTTCATCCCTACCTTGCTTCAGTGCACTGCTAAATTGATGCCCACGATGTCTGCCTTTGGTTCCCAAATCTACCCCAGCTCACCTCTTGCTTACAGTAGAGCTGTTGCCACTGTAGCCAGCAATAGTGCTAATTGTGTGTCTGCATGGACTGAGGAGGCTTTGGACTACTCAGGGTAGGTTCCTGTGCTGAACTGCTGCAGCTGGGAGGATTTGAGGATTTGTACAACAGACAGGAACCAGTGGAGTAGATGGTAGCTTGTCTGAGGTAGAGGCTCACCCCTGATGTTTCTTTTTCCTCTGTCTTACAGCACACAATCAGTGCTTATGTGGCTGAGGCTTGTGGAGGTTTTGATTTCCAGCTCCATGTCTGCCTGTTCAGTGTAACAAAGGACACTGACTCCACTGGGATTATTCCAGCCCGCTACGCCAACCCAAGGGAAACCGCCTGTGCTTTTAAAGAAATTGTTCAGGCAGCCAGTGGAAGGTTTCACTGGTTTGGAGAAGCAGGTATGAGCAAAGGAAAGTCAACACATACTTCTTTTTCATTAATGATATAATATTCATTAATGATTTTTACTCCCAAACCAAGTAGTTTTCTTCTTTTAAGATATGCTGATGCTGTACTAGCACTGAGATAAAAACACAGGTCATAGTTTTATTGCAATCACATTGCAGAATATTATAATGCAGCCTTAATTAAGGAATTTGGGTTGGTTTTTTTCTTCTATTTGAATTCACTATTTTCTGGTAGCCTTTTTAAAGGTGCTTTAAAATATAGTTATTGATATGGTAAGTCCAGATGATCAGGCTTGCAGGAAACAAAGGTTTTTTGGTCCTCTGTATTGGTATTTAGCATGTCATACAAATCGTTGTATATTTTAGAAAATCCCTACTTTGTACACTTTAAAAAACCTGTGCTAATTAGAATCTATTTGATTATCAGGTATTTTTGAAAGTGATGATATTACTAGTATTATATCTGAAATGGAAAAAGCAAAGAACTACTCCCAAAAGGTATGAATTACATAGAACTTTTTAAATTACGTTTCTTCCTTAAAAAATTCAACAGTGTTTGTTCAGCTGACAATTCAGGAGCTTGAACAAAACCGTTTTATGATGAGCAGAAATGTTCTAGAGTGTGAGAATAGTGACCATAGAGTAAATATGGACTAGAAAGCAGTTGCACAATAGCACTACAGTGACTGGTGTTGGAGTAGCCATGATTCCCTACCAAATACAAGTTTACAGTTCGAGTGATTCTCCTGTTTTTTGCCAATCCTGTGATGAATTCTTTTCAAGTAAATTAATTCTTCATTATAATAAAGTTATATATGTTACATGCAAATGAATAATGCTACATTCTTGTAAGTCCCAGGATAGGGAGGGCTTGTCATTAGCACAGTGGTTTTGTTCTGAAACAGTGTACTGAGGGTGTAGAACTAGACTGTATCTCACCATATTCCATGCACATGACTTTTTTCCAAAGATATGTAACAGAATAACTGAGGCAGTATAGCCAGCCTGGCAGTGTGGTGGCTGTTTCTTATAAAAGTGTGACTAGATAGAGATCTGCAGTAAGAACCTTGTCCAGAGGGCTGAGTACCCTGTTGGATGCAAGTCTGAGTCACAAAAGTTGGACTTTTTTAAAAGGAGAGCTGGTGTCTATTCAATGACACCTTAAAATAATTCATTATCATTTAACAGTTGCATATATTTGTTTCACCATCCTCCACATTGTTCTAGCCTTGGTCTATACACACTGCTGCCTTTTGGATTAGTCTGTTTGCCCAGAGCAGGAAGGGTTTCCATACAGTGTGTTTGAGCAAGCACTCAATGGTTTCTTTTCAGTAAGAGGTGTTAAACATTATCAGATAGGAATTTTATTTATTATTATAGTAGTAGATACAAAATACCTGTCTTTGAAATATCATTTCCTTAAATTCCATGTATATGAATTACTAATCAATGTGGATTTCCATTTCAGTGTGCATTCCTAGTGGAGTCCTTAAAGCAACGCTCAGTAAATCAGTCTGTGAAACCCATCACACCAGGAGACTCAAATGTGTTTATGAGGAGTAAGAAAAAAAAACCACAGAAGGTGCCATCTCCTAAACCCACAGCTATGAGTCTGGCTAGAATAGTTTGAAATGGTCCCACCTTTAATATACTGTGTTAATTAAAGATCCTGCTGAGCTATTGGGTATTCCTTTTGGTGAGAGAAGTGCTCAGCTGAAAATTTGAAGAAATAAGAGCAGCACTGTGATAGTACTTTGAATTTATGTTTGCATTCAAAATGCTACATATACCAAAAAGTGCATCATACTGAGTAATTAATTATAATGGAACCACACTGTCTTGTCAAAAGCTGTCTAAATAATCCTTCCTCTGACCTTAAAAGATAAAGCAGAAATGTGCTTTACCAAATGACATCTATTTTGCAGGTCCTTCTAGAAGGATATTATGATGTTCTACTCATTTACAGATGAGACAGATGCAGCTCAGTAGCATGTCTGGCCTCACAGAGAGCCAGCATAAAACAAGAACAAGATTCAGGATTTGTTTCCTTGCTGCTGTGCTTATTTCCATGGAGCTGCACTACAGAATCCCTTGGGATTTTGCTAGTGTTTGTTCATTTTAACTGTGCATATGTCTGTTTTGAGTAGGTGTGTACATCTGTAATATGCATAAAGGGCCAGTGCTTACTGGAACTTTCAGGTCTCATCTTTGAAATGGGAATGGCATTGTAGGCGTGGGAATGTAGGAAATGGGAATGTAGGCGTGGGAACGTTGCAAAGGCTTTGTAGGTTTTCCAGGCTGTTTTATCAAAGGTGACATGTTCTCAACACCTCGTCACAAATGCAGGAGAACCTAATTACTCAGAGATAACAATAGAGTGTAGTTTTGCAGGGATTAAACTTGTAGGAAACGGGTACGGGGTTGTCTGTAGATGTTTGGTGATATTTATAGTAGAGATGTTAAATTAGATGTCAGTTGCTTGAAGGCTCAGTGTCACAGCAAGCCTTATCCTAGAGTAGGGTTAAACAAGTTCTTGTGTTGTTTAGCAGACTGCTCAGCCCCTAGAGGGATAAGCCAAACCCAAAGGAGAAATTACTGGTGCCAGCACTAGATTTTCAGTAGTCATTAAAATGAAGATACTAAATACTGCATTCTATAAAGCAAGGCCATTATCATACTAGACTGCTCCTTCAGGTGGCAAAAAATGGTCCAAACTCCTCTCCATGTAGATGCTAGTCCTCAGGTTTATGGTAGCAGATGATATTGGCAAGATAATTAAAACAGAGCAATTAGTTACTTAACCCAGCAAATTAATGTGTTGTTACTTAACTGCAAATTAATGTGTTGTCATGACAGTCTGTGGATTAGTCAAATCCAGAATAAAGCAGGAATTAAAGAATAAAGAAGCATAGTTCCAGATTAGAATCATGTAGTTACAATCTGGCTAAAACACTTTTTACATTTATTTTTTTGTTATTAAAGGTGCTTAAGGATGTTAAAGACAACCATGGTGCAGAGAGAAATACTCCTGTAAGAGTACTAGCATGGCGTCCTCCTAGCACCAAAGCAGGAATTCCACCAGGTCTGTATGGATTAGGGACTTTTTGTCTTCAATTTTGTTTGGGTTTTGCTTAAAAGACAGTATTTAAATTAGAGATTTAAATTAAGATTTTAGAAACTCCTGAAATTGTAAACTTTAATCAGATTTATAGGAACCATCGTGCTTGTTTTGGAATTCCTTCGGGATAAGTTTTAGCTGTTATTTATCTTGTTTGTTTCTACACTGTGCAAGGAAGGAACTCTTAACAGCTGTGATTTCCAGGTCCTAGAATTGAATACCTGACCTTTATCAGGAAATGTCAAATGTGTCTGATGGAAAGTAGAACCCCACTGTGTTCTATACCTGAAGCCATAAGGCTCAGCAGTTCTGACATTTATTATGTTTTCAGTTCAATGTATACATTGCCATTAATCTGTTAGATCCCATTTTAATTAATATGCTGTTCCACTTGATGTATTTATGATCTAGTAATGAAGGAAAATACGACACCAGTGTCAGGTTGTCTGAAGTGCTGATTCTTCCAACTGCTTCTGGTATATGAAAAGCTCTTAAACTGATTCCAGTTACTGCTGGTCCTTTAAAGCCCAATTCATTTCTCCTCCATTTTTGTTTTCCCTGTGTTTTTTCTTTGTATCATCGCTAACATTTGCAATTTTTCTTTAAATTAAGTTTTAGTCTTCAAATCTACCGATGTTGATATGTAGCAGTGTTTACAAATCTGGATTCATATTTGCATCTGAGGTCCTCTCTACAAAGTTTACTGGTTTCCTCCAACAAATATTGTGCTTGTTCAAACCCCTAATTTTTTTCAGACTAACTCCTGTGACATTCTTCCTGATTGTAATTTCTATATTTGTAAAGGTTTCATTTCTATTAAAGCTTCTTAAGTAGTGCTATAATATGATTTTTCTTAATCAGTATCAAAGAAAATGAAGCATTTTTAATTGTGGTAATAGGAAAATACAAAGAGAAGAACAGAGTTGAATTCTTCTCATGTAAGAGTTTTATCCAGCTGAGCTAAATTAATGGGTTTTTTTAATCTATTATTACTTGTAGCACAAACAGTAAAAGAACAGCCTCAGACTGAGAATAAAGGAAAGCACAAACCCAGGAAGCAGCCAGAGCTTTCTGTGTCTGTATTTTACACTGAAGAAGGAAGAAATGTGGGTATGTGTTATCAGGATGGGATGGGTGAAGCCCTTTTCTTATCAGCACTTCTATTATAAAACTGGCAGGATGATAAGTCACTGATAACTGGTATGCTTTGAACAGTGAGTGGGAGAGAGTTTCATTTACCAAATAGTGGTAAGGATTTTTACTTTGGGTGCAGGTGGGTGGCACTTTTTGCCTGTGATTTTTGTTTTGTTTTTTTTTTAAAAGGGTTTTTCTTTTGTAAAGTCCCTTGGGATCTTTTGGTCAAAGGTGCTCCAAGGAAAGGTGCTGTGAACATGGTTTAGTTGATGACAGAAGATTTGGTTAAGAATTTCTTGAAGTGACAATTTATTTAATATAAGTGAATCTTTAAGGTACTTTGTTCGTTTCTTAAATAGGTACAATATATCAGAAGTATCCAAAGGCAGTGTGCATAAGAAAATCTGTTTGCTCTGTCACATTGCCAGAGGATGAGGAAATCTGTTCAAGCAAAGAGGTATTTTTCTCCTTACTATTAAACTGACATTTTGGAACTATCCATCTGAATTAATGTCAGTGTTAATTGTGATTCTGTACAATGTGTTATTACTTAAATTTTTCTAATATTTGCCAACAATCAATTGCTCTATTTGTTTGTCTTACAAGTGGCTGACCAAGTACAGTATTAAAAAGCTTAAACTGGAATTGCCCAGACTGATGTTTGGTCCAGGCTGTACCCACCAGAAGAAAACTGTGCAGTCTCTGCATAAGAAAGTATCAGCAAAATACTGTTCTATCTTCCCCAGTGCAGAAATCAATGTAGGTATTTGCAGATGTCAGGTACCCACATTATTGAAAAGCTTTGTTTAGTGAATGTTGGTTGATGTTTATGGCTTTCTAGTATGGTGTTCTCTCCACTCTGCCCTGTTCTTTCTGAATCATACTTCCACTATCAAGCTAGAGAAGGTCTTTTATTCACCACAAAAAAAACATTTAGCATGTTTGGAGTCCAAACTGCATGTTCTTTAGAATGTGTAGCATTGCCTCTGCTCATACAGTATGAAAAATCATTTTTAAAATTTAAATAAAACTTTTCAAAATCATGTGTGAGTGGAAACTGGAAAAATGTTGGATCTTGATTGTTTCAGTTTGTGTAATGACTGGAGAGAAGCACAGAAAGTTAAGTGCAAGCAGCAGAGTCACAGAATATTTCTTACCGTATTTCATAGATGTAAAGACAAAAATCTCCCTGGTATTCAATGCCTGGTATTCATTGCATATATAGCAGCTGAGCTCAGATTTCCTCAAGTAAGATGCTCTTGCACAAACTGAATTTTTTCAGGGGGTTGTGAAACATCTGCAGTTTCACCCTAAAGAGCTGGAGACCTACACAGAACAACTGGAGAAGGTGCTGCAGCGCTATATCCAGAGAGTGCAGTGGCTTCTCTCAGGTATTGGTGTGCCTCTGCTTTTTTGTAAAGCACAACTTCAATATATACATAAACCTTCTTGTCTGCTATTTCTGAATGTAAATCTGAACCTCCAATGTGAATAAAGGTTCTCTGTCTTGAATTTCAAGTTTAAAACTTATTTTTGTGAATACAAGAGAATTCAGTATCTGTGCAGCTGATAAACATCTCACTTGCTGACAAATAATTCATTTTTAGTTGTTATGTGTTCCTGAATTCAGAGCAGAATCTTTCCATCAACAGAATACATACAGTAACATATACAAGCAAAATTAGGTTTTCTGCATGTTTTGCTAAGAATATGCCCTGCTTAGAATTTCAGCATCACTATTGGTGAAGAATATTTTGATCTCTCTGCTGCTTATAAAGATCTTTGTTGGAAAACAGTTCAATTTTTTGCTGAGTTGTAAAGGAGCTGCAAATTATTTAGTGCAAGTTGCTGCAATTAGCTAGTAATTAATGCTTAATAGTGCTAGTTTTGAAATGGCCGAAGACTTTTCTATTGTTAAGCTTTCAACTACCTAATTGCCACATAGATTAGACTAAATTATGTAGAAATGTGCCCAGAATTACCCCTAAAGACTGATGATTTACATTATGCTCAATAAAATAAGCCTCTGTAATAACTCTTAATTAGTTTTAATGTTCTGGCCCAGGAAGCCGAAGATTGTTTGGTACCATTTTAGAAGCAAATGTCTGTGTTTTGATTGATACATCTGGTTCCATGGGCCCATATTTGCCACCCGTCATGAAAGAACTTACCTCCCTTATCTGGGAACAGCTGAGAAAAAATGAAGTCAGGTATGGTGAATTACTGATAAAGACTGAAATCTGCACTCATTATTATGTAATCAGATTGCTTAATAATTATAGTAATACAGCACTGAAACACAATTTCAGTAATTATTGTATGTTAGAGTATAATGTGCATGTAACAAGAGCTGCTTTTTCTGTTGTTTTACCAGTTTTAAGTTCTAAACTCTTAAGACCTGAGCTTCTGCTGTAGGCTGATGCTGTTTACCCTCTTAGGCTCAGCATTCCCATAGACTTTCTGTTCATGAAAAGGAAGATATGCTTTTTGACTCTTCCAAGGCTGAAGATCTTCATCCAATACTAGGCTCTTTGATAGGGAGTTTGGTTGGGTTTGTTTTTTTTACTGTTTGGTTTATTTTTTAAAAAATTTTATATATTTACTTATTTTAAAACTGTCTTATCCAAAGTGACTTGTTTTACTGGTTAGGGTTAAATGTTGTGGGTCATCTTTCTCCTCAGGTTTAACCTGCTGAGATTTGCAGAAAATACAGAGAATTGGAAAGAACATCTTGTAGAGGCAACTGATGAAAGCTGCCATGATGCTGTGCAGTGGGCTTCCACATGCCATGCTCATGGGAACTCCTGCATCCTTGCAGCTTTACAGGTTGGTGTGCCACAGCTTGGAGAACACATCCTGTCTTGTGGTCAAACACTTGCCTGGTGACATTCTAGAAAAATTATTATGCCCAAGTGTACAACATCTTTATATGCAAATCACTGAACAGCTTAGAAATCAAGTCACTGTTTCTGGCCCCAGGGCTCATAGATACTCATATTAGTTGCTTTTACTAAGTTTTTTTAAAAAAGCCAAATATCAATAGTTTTGTTAATATTTGTGTTCAAAGAATACTGGAGAGGGCAAATAGCCAGTTGCTCAAAGTGATGTTTATGTACAACTGTGGCTGTAGTATGTTACTCTGACCTAAACTCGATTTTAAATAAGCAGTGTTTGTTGGAATCTTATGGGTTTTGAGTACAGTTCTTGAAGTTTAGTAACAAGTGAAGAAATTTTTCTCCTATAAAAATTCTCAGTGTAGAAATCAACTAGTAAGAATAACTTAAAACTGAACTTGCAATTTCATGAGATTTAAAATAGGAATCAAAAAATAAATGTTGCTTTTAATGAACAATCCTTCTTCCAGACATCCTTGCACAATCTCTGTATAAATGTTACAGCATTCATCATGACTAAAGTCCTGTAGAGCTGCAAGGCACATGTGTAGTACAAAGATATCCACCGAGTCAATTACTGCAGCAAATTTTCATAATACTCATTCAAGTCCTAGTGAGTCTGATTTTCAGACATTAAACACCTTTAGCTACCATAAAATATGATGTAAAAATCTTTTGTCAGTAGTTCTCCAAAACCAGTTAATCTTCTTTTTTCAGTAAGTCAATTTTTGACAATGTCCTGCTTATAAATATGTTGTCTTATGCTACAAATTATCTACTTAAATCTTCAAATTTACATCCTTGATCTCCTTCCCTAATGAATGAAAATGAAAAGACAAAACTAAGTTGATTAATGATGAGGCAAATATGCAACTATCTTAAATCATTGAAATGGTATTTTTGTTCCAAAGTATAACTTTTCATATAAATGTACAAATTATTTAAGTTTATTTTCTGCTTTTCAGAAGGCTCTCAGTTTCCAAGGTGTAGAGGCACTGTATCTATTGACTGATGGAAAACCAGACACCAGTTGCAGTCTGATTTTGAAAGAAATTGAAAGATTGATAAAGAAACAAGATATTAAAATCCACACCATTTGTTTTAGCTGTGCAGACAGGTATATGATACTTTGCAAGAAAAAAAAAAAACTCTTAAACTGACTATTTATTGTCAGAGGTCTGTGCTGACAAGATGGTAACAGGGAAGGTTTTTCTGACACAGGTAATTGCTACATTTTATACAGAAATTTATAATCATGTCCTCCAATCTATTTGTTTTGATGTCATATTTTTGAGGAGTTCTTAGAAATTCTTTTGCTGTTGCTTTTGGCAAATAATTTTCATGAATAGCTTTCTACTTTATGCTAACAGAGGAGCTGTTGAATTCCTGAAGAAGCTTGCTTCCCAAACAGGAGGGCGCTTCCACTGCAGTTCTGGAGGTGAAGATGGACAATTAGCAGCACACAGAATATTGACAGAGGGGCTGGATGATGAAGATGTATGTTAAATAAATTGTTTTGTTTTGTTTCATTGCAACTTAGTTCATCAGTAGAGAAACTTCATTTAAAAAAGAAGAATAAGAAAAAATAATACAAAATTTCTAGGATATTTCATATTAAAACCAAAACCATAAATCATAGTTTTGCCTTTCTGCTAACTGCCTTGGTGAGGTGCCCAAGCCCATGAAAGGAATACACAGTGCAACATAGGTTTTGAAAGAGAAGTAAAAAATGCATAATGTGTCTGAATGTGGTTTTTAAACTAACTTCAGCTTTTACTGTCTTCTTATCCTTGCCATCTTGTGTTTCATTTAATTGTAAAATCCTTATACAGTGCTTAGCACATCAGTCTTCCAGCATGAGACCTCAGGCATTGCCACGGCAGAACAATGTTACTGAGCAGAGCCAGGTTCAGTCTAGGCTTGCTCTGCTCTGCTCTTCTCTAGTAGAGGACCACTAGACCGAGACCTCCTCTGCAAGTAGGGAAATTTAGAGCTTAGGATCAATTAATTAAGTTGATGAAACATAAAATAACAAATAGGTACAAGTTAAAACATTTTAACTATGTTTTCAGAATCCAGTTTTCCCTTACTTTGAAGGAGATGATTTAAAGAAACTTACTCAAGAAGTAGCAAAAGCTAGAAGTTTCTTAAAGCAGGCAAAATCTTGGAGGTGAGTATTTATCAAGAATCTTTGTATTTATTATTTAGTGGAATGAAGACAAGAATATCTGACTCCCAATGTCTGTTATATAAAAAAATAGACTTGGAGAATTGTCTAGAATAGGAGTAAAGGACAATTAAATTGTATTGACCCATATGTTTCTTCACTGTTACCCTTCCTAGCTGCCAACCCAGCACCAGAATGCACCAAATTCAATAGGAATGGCAGGCAAAAGTATCTGCAAAAGACCTTTAAAATGTATTATACCTCCACATTGAAAAGTCATCTAAGATCAGAGCTAAACAAAGACTCCAAGGTGTTCTATGCCTCTGTGAAAAGCTGCTGTAATTCTTTAGGGTTTGTTTTTCTTTCAAACAGATTATTGCTTGAAAAATGGAACACAAACCAAAAAGATGACTCTGGCTTTCAAAAAAGTGTTCAGGTAAACAGTCACCTCATTTACATCATAGCTTATGTATAGTTCATGTATTTCAGTAGAAGGGCAATATTTTATTAAATATTCGTTTGTAGCAGTGACTTTTCCCAAAGTTGGAAACATTTGTAATGATTTTAGTTCTTAGCTGAGATAGTCCAGAGTAAAACCCCATATAACTAAAGAACAGCTCAAAGAAAACTGTCTGGGGTGAAAAGAGCAAGGCAGATGTGTATTTGTAATTACTACTGGTCTAGCAAGCAGTTAAGCACATTAGAGGGTTAGAACCAGATGCAATGGCTGTAATAATAATTGTGGCATGGGCTGCACGATTTATCTATTAAATGAACAAGACAGACTGAAAAAAGACCCCACTAATATCAAAAGCATCCTCAGCAAACATGGGACTATCATTACAGAGTAGTGGGAGAGGCAGCTGGGCAGCTGAACCTCTCACAGAGCCAACCTGCTGCTTTAAATTGGCAAAGTAAAATCCACAGGAAAAGAGAAATTACTGGGTGGAAGTACTTTCTCAGAGTTAAACAAGGCAGAAGCCTTTGTCACAGAGCTGTTTGAGGAAAAGCAATGGACACACAGACAACTGCAGAGTTGCACTAGAGAACCTTGGCCTGCCAAGATACTCATCAAGAAATTGGGCAAGGCAGATACAGAGCAAGACTGGGCTTTTAAAAATCCTTGTTTCTATAGCTGTAGTTTGTATTTTGGTTCAAAAACATTGCCCAGTCATTCAAATAATAATATAAAGAAATCCAGTCCAACCTGCTGGTGAAGAATGCCTAGTTCATGGAGAGTGGACACCTGGAGTCTGGTGTGCAAGAGTGTGTCAGTGTGGCTGAGTCTGCAGAATTCAGCATTTAAGAGCTGATCACTCACGAGAGATGCTTGGAGAGGGATCAGATATAACAACATCCTATAGGAGCAAGGAAGTTGTTACAGGCATGCAGAGATAAAGGCTGGTGTTCCACAACTATCTCTGTATCTCATTGTTCCAAGGAAAACTGTATTGCTGGTGAAGTGTATAGGAAGGCATTCCTGTTAAAATTCTCAAGAAAGTGCATAGCACTGTAGCCCCATCAAACATTTAACTAAGGAAATCTGATTACTTTCAGTTTAAGTTACATTGTTTTTCCATTACTATTTTGTCAATGGTGACACTGAGCCCATGGATTTTATATATTTTGAGTTGTATTTTAAAAAGTATTCATGTGCTTCACTTGTAGGATTAAATTTTCGATGAAGAAAAGGTGCTGAAGAGGTTTGGAATCATACCATTAACCTGCTTCTTTTCAAAGTGTGCTCACACCTTCCAGCTTCAAGCAGAAAGAAAGAAGGTTTTTCCTTTGTTGTCACAATTGTTGGCAAGACAAGAAGTTGCAGATGATAAGCGCTGCACTGACTCCACTTGAAGATTTTGCAGGATACAAAGTAAATCAAGCCCTGAACCCTATGAAGTTTAAATATAAGTAGAGGATAGTTTTCAATATCGTTAATACAAATTGTAAAAGTGTATGGATCAGTAGTTACACAGGGTCACAACTTTTGTTTCTCTTTTATTGCATTGTATCAATTTCTTCAGTTAGTTGCTGGTATGTCTAAATTGCCTATTTTGTCTGTTGGTTTGAGAATTCATTATTGGTGCTTATTATCACTAGCAGATGAGACAGATGGCAGTGATATTAGGAAGAGAATTCTTTATGCCAGTTTGGCATAGAAAGTCCAAGAAATAACCTTAATGGAGAAAACAAAGCTTGTAATTCATGTTTTTGCACAGAGAAGTTTTGCTAATAATTATTTCAACTCTGGATGATGACTCAGAAATTACCATACATGCAAGAAAGTAACACCCTGTTGCTGATGTAGCCTGGTTGTGTTTGTATAACTGGACACTGCCTGTCTTCTGAGCAGTTCTGTTCTTACATATTTCCTGTCTAGAAAGATTAAAAATATGTTTGCTAGTATCAGTAGAAATATACTCGGTTTTTACTGATTTTTGTAATGACAGCTCACTAGTATTTGGAGATGGTCACTGTTGTTTTTTAGAGGATTGGAAATTCATCTCAGATGTTTAATAAATGTAATATAATAAAAATGGATTCATAATTAAAAATTAAGATACTTGATCTGCATTTATTCAAGAGCCATCTGCATCTCCTGAGTGCCATGGGATATGCTGTGATATGGGAGATTGTGTCTTTTCTGTCCCTTTGTCTCTCTTGTCTCTATAGAGAATTAAAAATTACTTCTGTCATAAATGTATCTACTTAGTGTTGTATGCTCTGAACCAGGTGACTCCTGCCTTCCATGCTAGTGCCAGCCTTTACTAGAATGCTGCAGTTAAACTGATGCTTTGTGCTATGCATCACTTTCTGTGATTTTATTTGTGGATGTGTGTAACTGTTGAGATGATTTGATATGAAAATGTTAATTGTAACATTAACATAGGATTGGTTACAGTTCTGTTTGGGGTATAGATGATGATCACTGATAAGATGAGGATTTGTACTAACAGAAATATTAAAACAGTAAATCCAGGTAGAAAGGATGAGCTTTCTGTATTGCCAAAAAGGCAATTTCTTATTTGTTTCTTGGAGGGTTTAAGAAATGTCACAGTACTGTAGCATAGATTCTTATATTCCTATAAAAGTACTTAAATTCTTCAAAGGAATTTAAAAGGAAACACTCTTATGGAGGTGTTAAATGGTATCAAAAGCTCTTTATGAAGTAAGATCATAATGAACATGTTGGATTTTGCAAATGTGGATAAGCATCAGAATATTTCAGTCAGTTGTGTTAGACTGCAATTGTCGAAGCTCTTATTTAGAGCCTTCCCCCCTCCATATAATATTTGGTGTTCAGAGGTTTTACTCTATCAAAACAATTGCATTTACACAGTGTCTCCATTGGCTGATTGTCAGCAGATCTGTAACCCCAAATTTGGGGTAGCCTACATTAATACTCATCACTGAGCTGTTTGTTTTGGCTTGGACTGGGCGTTCATTTCTGTGGGCAGAGCTCAGCGCGTTTGTCTGGTTCCCCTGAGCATGATCTCACACTCCAAGTAGGTGTTGGGGACTCAGGAGCCTTCTCTTTGCTGGTGGTGTGAGCTAAGGGCTTCTAAGCTTCCTGTTCAAGAAAATGCAATGAAAAGTAAGGAGCATAAGTTGATGTTAGAATCTGTGTAAGCACAGAAGCTGTAAAAGAGTCAGGTATTACAGGATTGAGCCATTGCACCCCATCCAAGTTCTCTTCTTTTCTAAGTGTGTTTAGCTGTGCAGCCAAAGCCTTGTGGCCTCGCAGGCCAGTCAAGCCCTGCTGCCTCCTCTGAGCAGTTCCTTCCTTTAAAATACAGATCCCATCTCCTTACTACCGACCTGGAAACTCCCATCCTACCTGCTCCTCCTCAGGCTGAGGGCTGCTCAGCCAGGAAGATGTTTTCAGGAGATGCCTCAGTGGGGATGACCTGAGTAATACTCGGTTAGTGACTTCACTGCCCATCTGTCAGCTGTGTCATTTGCTTTCCTGGTTTGTGCTTGCTGGAACACAACTCACTGTATTCAAAACATAATAAAAGAGGAGTTTTATAATTGACCAAAGGCATATTTTTCTGCCAGCTTGTTTGTAATTCATGCCATTGCTATGACTCACTGAATATGCTGATTTGTGTGCAATGAATTAAAGATGGCTGAACCAGTTGCTACCTCCACGTGTGTGTGCAACCCCCTTCAGGAGAGTGCTGCTTTCACAGTGGGAGTGTCTGTGGCAACTGCCGTAATTTCCATTTTCCAGCTGCTGAGCTAGGTTTAACTGGTGCAGATGTTCATAATCCTTAGCAAGGACTGGCAGTTCAGGAACTCCTCTGTGCATGGTTCAGCCATAGCTGCTTCACAGGACAGCTTCCAGAAGGGTGGGACAGCTTGGCATAGTAACAAATTCCTCTATCCAAATATGCCTGAATTTGAGTCACCCCCAGCAGTTCATGCTGCTTCAAAGGAAGGTAACAGCAGTGTGTGTTGTGTCCTTTAGAATTCTGTTCAGTAAGAATTTATCTGCCTTATAAGCATGTTGCTACTGTTAATATCTAACTACAAACTTCCAAGACTTCAGGCACCCAAAGTGTTAATACAAGTAAGTCACTGGAATTTTCATGGAGTTACTTTAATGCATCTAAATCAGATGTATATCAGATGTACATTTCATTTCATTGAACTTTGGTCCTTTGTGAAACCATCTGAAATAGATGCTTATGAAATGTTTGCTTGCTGATTAGGTTAAATAAATAAATAAGTAATAGGAAGAGAGAGGAAGAAGGGAAAATGCAATTCCAGAAAATTGCCAGTGTCAAAAAAATACCCTTCTCCTTCCCTGTCTCTGGTACAATAATGATAATTTAAGTTTGAGGTAGTGGATGCACTGGCAAAAGTAATTTATAAGACGTCTGATAATTTCTGACTCGTATCACATGAGACTTCATCAGTTAGAATCTTAAATTCTACCCAGAATTTGGTAAGTACCTTAAGCAGACCTTGTAAGCTACAAATTGATATCCTTTCAGTGACATGGGCTGCCTCTGTCACCATGGCCACTCCTAATATGGTACCAAGGCTTTTCTAAATAGAGTAAAAACTAGCAAATAACAAACCTGTCAGAAATTATAACCTGCTGTTATAATTTCTTTCACACACACATCTGTATAGTTCAACACTTTTATTTTCTCTGTGATTCCCATGTGTAGCAAGCGAAGCTGTGATCTCTGCTAATTGTATAGAAACGTGCCTTTTTTCAGTACAATGTAATGCAATATTTTTATTTATGATGCTTTTGTATTTCTTCTCCTCAAATACTGCATAAACTGTCCTCTTCTTTAACAAGACCTAAGGGCTGATACAGGGATGTTCGTTGCTGCTGTGAGAAGTTGCTTTGTTTCTTCCTGTAATTCCATCCTGACTTGGCAATGCAGGCTCAGAGTTATCATTTCATTTGACCTGTAAATCAATCTGTGTAACATGCAAAGTAACCACGAATGCAAAGGAAATGAGGAAAAAGTCATTTGAAAAGCATTTTATGGGGCACATTCCAAGGCTGTATTTATGTGTGTTTTATTCCTTCCATGAGGAAACAGTGAAATATGCAGAATTGTAACACAAATACACAAAGAAACAGGAAAAAGGAAGGATAGAGTGAGAATATTTATATATGTTAATGAAGAATGGAGGGATTTAAGAAGAACCTGATCTCTTAGCTTTGCAGCGAGGAATAAAGATCTGCATCTTCTTTTCCCTTCTGGCCTGGACTTAGAGCATTACATGGGTAAGTTGCTTTGCCTCTGTGTCTTACTCCTCTGACTTAGCAAGGAATGTGAAGAATGTTGTGTTACCATAACAATTTATGTCTTATATTGCATTTGTTGTTGTATCAATATTGTGTTGGTAAACTTTTTAAAGGATGACTTCATGCCTTAGAAATGTTTGATGTATCCTAATGTTTAGCATTTGCTTATATGAAAAATATTCTGAAGTTTCCTTTCCCAAATTCAGATCCCATGATTTGTATTTCTGACTAAAAATTCTAAGCCTAGATAGACATAATTAGAGGAGAGCTCTTTTTCTCTTCCATTAACATTGCAAGACCTGATATAAATGCTTTTTAACATCTTCTGTCTTCTCTCACATATAGGGTGAATATCTTACTGTTGTCACTTCCCTTCTGTCAGCACCCTGTTGTTTTAGATGTCCTTGTTATGAAGGTGGTTGTTTTTGTAGTCACCAAGAGATACGTTCCCTTAGTCAAAAGTATTTGCACCCTACAGTAGGTCTGCCCAGACCTCTCTGGGTCTGCAGGGGGGATCAGTGCTCTGTACCCTGTCCAAACGAGTCTCACCACTCTGAGTTCACAGACTGTGTCAGTACCTCTGATGGGGCATCTGCATGTGAACAAGAGCACAAGCAGGTGCTCAAACACACAGCAAGCTTGGGCAGCTCTACTAATTTAGGGCTTAGATACTGAAATTTTTAATAAGTCAGATGAAGAGGGGGTATTTTTTGTATGGCAGGTATTTCAGCAAAACCCTGTCCTTGAGTACGTTTAAGAGAGAGCTTAGTCTCTTCTGACTTTCTGCTATTCCTCTGCCCTTAGGCACTCCAGAACATCCCATCCTGCCTGTGACTCACACCAAATATCCAGCTGTCATCTTAACTCATGCCTCTGTTGCTTCATGCTCTGATTATTTTGTTAGAGGCTCTTTTCTGCATAGGATCTTCCACACTTGAAAACCTTTCTTCAGGTTACCCCACAGCTGGAGCACAGCTCCTTTTCTGTGTCCTGGGAGTGCAGAGCTGTGAAGTTCACAGGACCTGCTGAGTGACCAGGACATAGACCTGGTCTCACACACCTGCCTTCTGGGCCATGGTTTGAAACCCCTCTGGGGTCCAGTGTTCAGAATCAGCACCGGGATCAGGCTTTGTATGCTGGGGATGGAGATTGTCTTGTCTGTCTTATGCCAAATCCTATTTACTCAATTCAGCCTTGGGTCTGGCAGCATGTGATTTGAAATGAACTTGTGTAAGCATACTGGGTTCCTCTATGAAACAGTGCAATTACATTTCAACATTGCTTTACAGTCGGAATGTGAGCAACGTTCTGATAAGCCAACACACTTCAGGAATGTAGGCCTCCTCCATGTAAATAAATGGACAAACTCCCTGACACCTTCCTATTGTGTTTTATAGTCATCTGCTACAAGTACTGGATGTTTTGTTAGTTTCTATGTGCCTCCATGAATGGTCATAGAAGAAAAAGTAGAAAAAGGCAGTATAGAGTTGTGATTCAAGACCAAAAGCAAGCTCCAATATTAATGCAGCAGCTTTTCTTCTTGTAATTTTAGCTTCTGTTTCTTTCAGAAATATTTAGCAGGATGCATTGAATAAAGTATGACCATCCCTCTTTACTAAAGGTAAGAGAATAAGCATAACAGAAGAGGTACAAAATACCAGTTCTGAAAACTCCTCTGAGGTGTCCCCTTCTTGCCAAGGTAGAAACCAAAGCCAAGTTAAAATGCTCTTTGTTAAATTTCACTGAAGAGTGAGGGATTGATAACCTTAGAATAAGCTGACAAGCTGTTTTTTGTGAATTGTGAGAGAGTTCTGGAATAATTCAGGGATAGAATGGGCACTTTATTTCTTGCATTAAATGGTAAAAGCTGTCAGTGCTGTGGACAGCTCAAAACAGACAGTTTTGTGTTCTTGGGGATTTTACTTTGAGCTGAGCTTGTCACTCACTCAGCAATCCAAGAAGTGCAGATTAATCTGACAGGTTCAATATTTTGGTTCTAATGCCAACGATAGGGACTTTAGAACATACATGTTATACGAAAATATATTTGCCTAGGTGTCAGTTTGAATTCTTGTCAGCACATGAACATGAAATTACATTTAAATTGCAATTGGTTACCTATGAACTTGAGATATTTCTAACATGCAAACATTCAAAATGGTAGTAATTTATATTTAGATGTGGGAGTGTTTCTTTAGCATCTTAACTACTGTTTTGAGACTTAGACACACCCATTTAAAAATGTTGGCTTTGATTTCTCATTGTTTAATTTGCAAAAGCATGTGTGTTTTAAAAGTGCTTTAAAATCTTAGTATAGAGCACATATATAATATTAATCATTTCATTAATTCATCATTAATTTTAAATATGTTCTTTAACAATACATCACCTTTTCCTGTTCCCTTGTGCACAAGGTAGTTTATTACCTTCATTCCTCCTGGAAGACAGAGAACAACCCTTGTACCTACAGATAAGCCTCTCTGAAAATACAAAATTTGATTGGGGATGGAGATAAAAAAATCGGGATGAAAGTGCTGAGTAGCATTGCCAAAGAGGAATTTTGTTTCTTCTCTAGTAGTTTATCTACAGAATGATGGTACCAATGGTATATTTGTGTTGTGGGGTGTCTTATACTTTTACTTGGTATGTGAGAGGTCCCATCCTGTTCAGAATGGTCTGATGTGGAGAATTTTTTATTCTTTTATCCTGAAAAGGAACGTAAATTATGTACAAATTAAGCCCTGCCCTTTTTTGGCTCCCAGCCAGCCACCAGCTACGAAGGAGCAGGAACAGCAAAAGGCCTGAGCACACAGGAACTTCTCTGTCTGCCTGAGAGCACCTGATGCCCTTGAGTCAGGAATTGTCCAGCACAGAGACATCTCACCCTCTTACCTGGACAGGAAGGCCTGGGAGAGCACTGACTGCAGGATTCTACCAAGGGTACTTACTACTTCTTTAGCTATTTTAAAAAACCTGATATGTTTGACTTCAACTTTTTATGGGAAGTAATTAGAACATTTCTGATATTTGAAATGACAGTAGGGGAGCTAAGAGCAACTCACACTACATGTGCTGCATGAGATGTTTCTATGTTCATCAGCAGAATACATTAATAAATAAGAATAGCTCCTACTAATTCAGAGAAAAAAGAAAGTTACTGATTCGAAAAAGAAGCATTTTCAAAAAGAAAATTGCTTATGTTCAAAATTTGAAGACAACTTTCTAAATCCATGAAGCAGATCAATATACTAATGCTATTAGTTTTTAAGAAATATTTCTAGAAAACTTTAAACTTTTTAATGCAACCTCCAGCTTACTTAAACCTTAAGGAGATATTAATGACAAATGTTAAAATATACACCATTTCTCAAATATCTTTTTGTAATATATGTGATAAGCTTGACTTTACTTCTCCTTACAGTGTATGAAAAGATGCTTTTTCTCAGAAGGCAAGGCAAAATAATTTTATATGGCTTAAAACTCCTGCATTTCATACTCTAGAGACACAGATTTATGTTTCCTTGCTTGAACAGGACAGCATACTTGTTTTAGTTGTATTACATTAGCTGTAATTTAAATTTTGATTTGGAAACATGGATTATTTTTCGTTTTTAAAATGTCAGGATGTTTTTCAACATAAGGAGTTTGTGTTTTACAGTGTTACACCACTCAGTTTGCTGAACTGAGTGAACTGACATTGGTGTTAAAACCATGTAACAGCGTGAAGAATATGGTCCTTTCCTGTGTCTGAAATCTAAAACCCAACATATAAAATAAGAAGAATATTACAAACAAAATTGTAAAATACTAAGTAAGCAATGGCTAAAGTAGTCTATAATTTTGTATGCTGCGGCTGCACTTTGTGTTACTTTTCTAGAATTTTTGTCACCCTGGAAGTGAGAGCTACCAGCTGTGCCCTGTTTATGCCTGAGCTCTGCTGAAGCCTGGAGTCCATGGCTGAGAGCAAACTGTACTTAATTGTGAGGCTCTTCTCATATGAGGAGCTCTCCAACTATGAGTAAACCAAAATAACCTGCAGAGATTTGGTCTATATTCCTGTACTAAACTGCAGGCACCCAGCTGGGCTCCCACTTTACGGTGACATGACTGATTGCAGATTTTTTCTGGATTTTTGTTTGGGGGTGTAAGAACCTAGATCCCAATGTGCAAAGGCCAAGCATGAAATCTGGACAACAGAGGCTCTCTGTGTGGGAGAATTAAATTTCTTGGACAAGTGTTTAATGTAGAATAAACTAATTTGCAATACAGAACAAGGTGGACAGATGGGTTAATCCCATGGAGTTATCCTAGAATGATACTCGAATCAGTTTTCCCAACTAGATGAACCCACAGGGCAGATGGCTTATCTCTTCTGCCCCTTGTTGGTTTAGCTGTCTATGAATGCCCTACTGAGAATAATATGGTCAAAAGTTAGTGAGAACTGGACAGAAAACGAAATATATTTAACGTATAACCAGAAAAGCTTAAAATGGTAACAAACTTCTATCATTGCCAAAGACCCAAATGTGAAATAAAGTTGATTTTAAAAGTAGAGCGAATCCTTTCTTATATTTCTTATCTAATGTCTTGGTTTATTTTTCTGACTAGTAGGATAACATCAATTTGGCATTAATATATCAGAAGTTAACGAGTTTTCAAGGATAAAATGTTTGATTAAACCAAGTATTAAAAAATGCCATCACAGCTATTAAGGTTAGGTAATTATAATGACTCTAAAATCCTGTAATATCTCTTCATTTCTTTATAATATGAAATTTAGACATGAGGAAAAGACTAAATCTTGGAATATAAAAGTATTCTGACTCATTAAACATTACACATAAAAAGCTCATCACCAAAATTATTACTTTATACATTTTAAACATATTAAAATGATAAAACTAGTATGGGAGCATTGTAGTGTGAGAATAATTGAAACTACTCAGACCTCAAACCAATATGCAGAAATTTTCAAGAGATCTTCTCTGTTGCAGTCGTGATGCCAGAGGGATCCACGGAAGAGCTCCACAGCAGCCAACCCTGTGAGAGCCAAGTGCCCGAGCCTGCTGGGCTGCTGGCTCCCAGGAGCAGCAGGACAATGGTAACAGGAGGCGGAGGCTACCTGGGATACAATCTGGGATGTGCCCTTGTGAGCTCGGGAATTGCTGTTGTGCTGTTCGATGTTCGGAAGCCTAAATGGGAAATTCCAAGCGGAGCGGATTTTTTCAAGGTGTGTTGGAGTTACATGTCTCATGCTCATTATCAAGGCTTCCTCTTAAGGACCTTTGATTAAAACATTTACAGAAAAGCCTTTCAGGACAAGAAGAAACCGCACTAAAAGGTCCTTGCATGCATAAGTACCTGATTAAGGGATGGCAAACAGGGTCCCAGTGTCTCGGTGTCACCAATGATGCTCTGTTGGGAGGTGACATTCAGTGCCCCAGGGAAAGAGCGAACAGTGAAGGGACAAAGGGTCCTGCTCAGAGGAATTATTTCAAATAAAAAGGTGAGAGGCAAGACAGGGCAATAAAAGGGATCACAAATGCAGAACGACTGCCATGCAGAAAATGATTGAGGAAACTGAGATTTCCAGGCTGGCAAAGAGGTACCTCGGGAGCAGGAGAGCTCTGCAGGCTGTGAGTGGCATTGTTCACTGTCCTTCCAGTATAAGAAGGAAGGGCCATCAGGAATGAGGAGTCAGTTCAATACAAACAAAATTATGTACTTTTTGTGCAGTGGGTAAAAGACATGCACAAAGCCTCAAGAAAAATTTACCTCCATTGGAAACTGCTGAATAGATAAATGAAATTAGGCTCAAGAAATCTTCTGAATGAAAATTCTTCAAGACTAGAAGAGCATTCTGGGGGAGAGCATCACATTTGCCTTCTCTATTCATGCTCTTCCTGCAGCACCCCTTTATGAGCACTGATTTCTTTTTGATTTTGAACAATTCAAGAAATTACTGTGTCTGGAAAAAGGGGGAACACCAGAGGTATCCAGTATTTGACAGTTCGCTGCCACGTATGGGGAACACATTCCCGAGTACCTCTCACATGCTCCCAGTGCTTGGATTTGGGCTCTGAGGGCACTTTCTGGGTGCTCCTGTCATGCCACACAAATTCTGGCTAAACCCAGGGCATTGCTCAGCTGATCTTTTCTGAGCATTTAGTGTAAGAGCATTTACCACTGCTGCTAGAACAGGGAAGCTGATGGCAAAGCTGGAAGGGATCACAGGACTTTGGTCCTGCCAGCTGTGATTGTGATGCCAGGTTTTCTCCTTTGGGCTACATCACCCTCTGGGGCAGGGGGAAGGGAGGCAGAGAGAGATGGATGATTCTGGGGAGGGCAGAATACCAGGTTAAACCAGAACTTGTCTGACCCAGGATGTTTTTAAGTTCAATTTCATAAACAAGTTTTACAGACTATGGAAGAGGGAAAAAGTATTATTGAGGAACCATTCAAACACCATAAGCTTGATTTGTTAATGCTGTAAGTCCACATAATTTAATTTAAGTTTTTAGACTCATGGCAATTTACATCTTCTAAAGGGGACTCGAGATCTCACAAATGATCTTCTAGAACAGTGTTTTTTAATAAATCAATTAAAACATAATAAATATTACAAAGTGTAGGAGAGTTACCTGGAAAATTGAACTATGGAGTCCTAGTAAATTAATTAATAAGTGACTTCAGAGGTTTGAGCCTTGAGCAGTGATTTGGAGATGGTTAATATTGTTTATACTGCTTAGCTCCTGTTGTATTGCATTGAGTGTGGGAAATGTAAGTCAGCTGTATTTGTGAAATACTTTGGCAACCTTAGGAGAAAAAAGTTGACAGTTAAAGACTGATTAGAATAGCTCTTAATATTACCTTCAGTTGTTTCTTTCAGGATTATTCTATCAATTTCATTACAAGAAATAATACAATATCTAATATTTTGAAATATCTAAATTCTGAAAACAAAAGTACTATATTTTTATTGTTATCTGTGTGTATGGGAGTACTATTAATGTAGTGTTACCTGGTATACAAAAATGCAATGCAATATTCTAACCCAATCATAGGATTTAATACTAGATACAGGTGTGCTCAGTAATACATGGAATTTCATAAATGTGATTATAGTACACTAATGTACAGTAGAAAAAGTATTAAATACATATAGATTGTACTGGGTTTTTTACTCTTGTACAAAACTGTAATTAAAGTTATCATACAGTGCACCAAACAAACCTTAGATGGATAAAAAGACATTTGTGAAGACAGCACAGATCATATCTCAAGGTGCCAACAGAAACAAGGTTTTCTTATTTGGTGATTCCAAGGGAAACAGCTGAACCCTTCCTGCTGTGATTTATTGTTCCTGGGGCTGGATTCTCCAGCCCTCGAGCAGTTGCTGCTCCCATTCAAGTCAAACAAGTTTTGCCAGCCTGGAGGCTGCAGGACTAAGTGTGAAAATATGCATTATAATTGAAGCCAACAAGAGTCATCTTTGTTTTGCAACAAAATACTGGCAAAATTCTTAGTCATTGCTTTTTCTGTCTGTTCATAATATTTTATTTAATTGTTGTTAAGTACTGTGAAAAACAGACCAGAATGCCTTTAGATTTTCCTTACTAGCCTTAGTTAATACAGTTCTGTAGAGAATGTAAGGAGTTCTACCTGTCAAAAATCCATTCTTTTCTCACTTTACAGGGTGATGTGAGGGATTATGAAGCAGTGTTCAAAGCATGTGAAGGGGTTGACTGTGTTTTCCATGTAGCTGCATGTGGAATGTCAGGATTGGAACAAGCAAGTACCGTTTTGGTTATTTTTGAGAAAGAAAAGAATTGTCTGCACATAACAAAGAATGTAATTTTACAATATTTATGTCACACAGAAGTTGTTACACAGGCCAAGTCATCCATACAGGAAATAAGGGAGGTATTCTTTGAATAATAAAGTCAAAGTGTGAAAGTAATGTACTACAAAATATTCTAGAAAAATGAGATCATATTTTTAACATCTTGGATAAGAAGGTATAGCCTTTTCCTCTGATCTGAAGAAGAGTGACAGCATTGCTCTAAAACTAATACTGATGCATTTTCTTCTTGTGAACTCAGTCATGAGGAAACAGACCACAATCAATATGTTATGCAGAATAACAGTGACAGTTACAGAAGGTATTATCAAAAAAGTCATGAACCTACTAATTTTATTTCTATGAACAGGACAGATTGCCACTGGAACAAGAATTTGTGAAAGCTTTCAGGGAGCATAACCCCTGCCCATAATTCTTGTCTCTATATCATGGAATATCTGGGGTATGACAAAATATTGAAGTATTATTATTTCCTTTTTTATCTTTCATTTTTCAACTGTCTTTGCTCATACACTGAACAAGACAATAAAAATGAGAACTGACAGAAATCACTGTATGTCAGATAGACAGAACCGTAACACATCTAAAAAGACCTCAGCTATTCTAGATCTGGCAGTTGTAACCATCATACTGTAAATGTGACTTGTTTGATTAATTAAATCTTGTGCAAACTCTATTTCTAGCTTCAAAAGAAAGATCAGATTGAATCCATAAATGTTGGAGGCACAAAAATAATAATTGATGGTAGGTACCTAGATTTTCTTTTTCTGCATCTGATCCAAATCATGAATTAAAAAACTTTCTAACTGGATGTTTCCTGTGGAGATCAGGCAGTTAAAGGAGGTTCTTCTCTCCCTCCTGTCAGAGTATGATGTAAACCTGAGTGTGCAGGTCCCTTTAAAGCTGGTAGATTTGCCACTGGTTTAAACTGGGCATAGATTTTCAACCTGGACTTCATTCCTTGGCAGTCCAACTAAAGCTCTCCTCCATGTACTAGTTTTTTTTCCCTTTACTCTATGTAATGGAGAAGTGTTGCCCTCCTTCCTTGTAGAAATAACATGAGACCTGTTGTACTGTTTGTTGTGTCATAAATATTTGGTAACAGGCACTATAGATGTGTATTTAGCTATTATTTTATCACATTAATGCAGAAAATCTTCCATCCTTTCTGCTTACTTACCTTTTTCATTTTTTTTCTTCTTACTTATCTTACTTACCCTTTTTATTATACATTGCTTTTTAATTACTGTCTCTGGAAGATGCCAGTAGATCTCTTTCAGTATATTCAATTCCAAAAAGAACATTTTCCGAGTGTACTGTAAATACAAAGCTTCCTCCTCTTTGTGTTTCCCTCAAAAATCAAATAGGAAAAAAAGGCAGCAAAATGGCAAAACCAGTTTTTATTTAGACTAATTGTCATGCTGCCTGTGTGTTATTACTGAAGAGATGCAGAAATGGAATAGTAGGCAAGGAAAACTCTAAATGAGTTAGAAGGAAGAGTTGCCACATATTCCCCTCTTCCTTCCCCAACCTCCAAACCCACTGAATCATGTCATGTCAAATTTCCATAGGCTCCCAGTACACCATGATGCTGGGAGGAGCATGAACATGCTCATCTACGTTTTAATAATACACCTTAATATTATATTTTCCCCCAAATATTTATAACAATAATTAACATTTATTATTTTCAAAATGAGCCAATGAACCAGCAGGACAGACTGCTTCATAGATTCTAAAAATTCCTGTGTTTGCATTTTAATTCACTTCAACTTTAGGAATATTGTTAAATGAAAAGGAAATTTATATTATTCAAGTTTGTAATGACAGACATGCAGCAGAATTTAGCTACAATGTCTTAGCTACACAAGACTGGAATCCATAATTAAGTCTTTGTTTTGCAAATAACATTAATTTCCTTTGTACTTAAAGCAGGGCTGATTATACACTAGCAGGGTATGCTTTCCTGTTAACACATCATTTGTCACTGATGAACAGACTGAAACAAAGACAGTTTTATGGCACGTGGGCAGAGCTGGCCTGTGCTCCTGTGTGACTTCATGTTCCATTGAAGTGGGGTGCAAGAGGCAGCTCATGGAACCCAGTGGCCTTGCAGTGGTGCTCCCCACAGCACTGTCCCAAGGGCTGTACCACAACCAATGTTCTTACTCATCTCCTTTGTATTCAATTTGTAAAGTGAACATGTTTTAAGAAAGATTTCTCAAGGAGGACTTTTTCCCCCACCAAGATAATTCCACTACCCAGTTGATGATTGCAATCCAGTGATATGATAGTTACAGGTACCTCATCATGAAATATTTGGTGGGCACAATGTGTAATATTCACATATTTGGGATGAAAAATAACAGCTGAATGGAAGATATTATTACATTAAATGATAAGGTAACATTAAAATTAAAATATTACCTTCTTTTCTATAATTGTAATGTTTGTTTTCAAAAAGAAAATCTGCCAGTTCATTTATTTCTCCCTCTTTATTTTTGTTTTGAAATAATATATTTTGTGTATCACTATAGTCTGCAAACAAAGAAATATTCCTAGACTGATATATACCAGTACAGTGAATGTGGTGTTTGGAGGGAATCCTATTGAAGAAGGAGATGAAGAAACTGTACCGTATTTTCCACTGGAAAAGGTATTTTGTCCATGGGATGGTGTGGCATTTACTGTGCTCTAAAGGGTAGATTGTGTGAAGGCTGTTCTGAGAGCAGAAGTTGTTTTACTGTAGATGTTCTCAGTACATTCAGCACAAAAAGTGAGTTAAGTAAATACAAATGGACTTAAGTTCACTCTGAAGCTAAACTTGTGCTACTAAAGTGTAAGTCTGGTTTTTGTCATAAACAAACTATATGTTTATTAAATCTTACTGTTTCTAGTTTTATCTAGTTTTTATCTGTGAGCTGGCTAGATTCAAATGTTGTCAGTCATAAACAGTAAGTTTGCCTTTACAGATTCAATAATTATCTTATTCTGCTTCCTTATAGCAATTTAATCATTATTCCAGAACCAAGGCAATTGCAGACCAAATGGTTCTTGCTGCTAATGGAACTTTACTCAAAGGTACATATAAAGCATTTGGGGCTTTTCTATCATTAGGAGTGCTAATGCAGATTCCCTTCTCTGGTCCCTCATTTATCAATAGTACACTTTAACTGAAATAAGGATTTATTTGTTTCTATTCCTTTTTTCAGTGGATAATTAGCTGTTCTGATAATACCAATTTGTAAGCACTGTCCAATGGGTTCTTGTAACCCCAAGAAGGTTTTTCAGGCTGCTAAGCCCAGGTCTGCCACTGCTGCTTAATTCAGTTTCACACAGAAATGAAATCAAGTTCCCATGAAGCTGAGCCACACAGAATGGTCAAAATGAGTCTTAATTTTGACAGTGTAAAATTCAGACAATATTTGTCAGCTGTCTGACAGTCACCTGTTGCTCTCTCTCCAAGGAGGGGACAAGCTCCACACGTGTGTGCTTCGCCCGCCGGGCATCTACGGACCAGAAGAGCAGCGGCACCTGCCTCGAGTAGCCGTATGTGTTTTGTAGTCAGCTCTGGAGGACACCACAAGTAGTTGTAAGGGCATAACACAAGTGGTAGTACCTTGATTGCAGTTCTTAACCATTCCTGCAGGAATGTGGTGAAAGCTTGGGGCCAGGTGATGTGGTGCAGGGTAACAAATAGCAGGAAACCAGCACTGCGGGCCAGGATCAAGCTGGGCTTCTCAGTGAAAAGTGGAAGGCTGAAATGCCATGGTAAAAGAACTAGGTTTGATCCCTATCATTTAATGGAAATATTGTATTTTAAATATGAACTTTAGTTTATGCCAAATAACATGATGTCACTATATCTAGCCACTGCCTATCAGTGCAACCATCTTTGATTTCCAAAACCACCCACTAGTTGGGTTCCTTCTTGTGACACATTTCTTGTGCTGTAATTGTACACAAATACAGAAACATCCAAGTAATTGGGTTGAGACAAAATCAATATTATAGTACAAAATAAAGGAATAATGTAGTTATCTCATGTTTTCTGTTTCTACAGATAAATATCCAGCGGAGACTTTTTAACTTCAAGTTTGGGAATCACAAAGTTCAGATGAACTGGGTTCACATAGGAAATCTAGTGCAAGCTCATTTACTGGCTGCTGAGGCTCTCACCTCTGAGAAGGGCTATGTAGCTGTAAGTAAACAATATAATCATTGTGTTTCAGTAGCTTGAGTTCTCAAACAGGTTTAATTTTTTGATGTTTTGAGATCCAAGAGTGTCCAAAAATTCATATGCTAAATTCTCAAAAACAGTGTGTAGCTCCACAAGTATACAGGCAGTGCAAATGCAAATACATTCCACTCATATTTTGATGTTTTTTTGTTTGGTTTGAAAATACAAAATTTCCTGGGTTACTGGAGGAAACTGTATTTTTAATTACCTTAATATATTCACTATTACACAAATACCTATACATCCTGTTATTCTCTTGAAAATAGGTTGTGACTATTGATGCATAACATTTAAAGCAACCATTCTGAGGCATTCCAGTTGAATTTTCAGAGCTGAAAATTCCAAAAAAGATATTTACAATATTAGTGGACAATTTTTAAAAGTTTTTCTTTCTGTTCTACCAGTCATAATTGCAGTAACAGTCTGAGGACTGTGAAGCATTACAGAACTGACAATGTCACAGCAGTTTCTGCATTCACAGTTCCTGAAGGTCCCAGATTCATTTAGATTGGTAGGAGCATACAACCAATTGGTAGGAGACAACAAGTGAACATCCCACCATATGTTCTCCATTAGTTCAGTGCTTGGAAGCCACAAAACTGTTTTAGATTTATGTAATTTCCAGAGTCCCAGGTTTGCTTGGGTGCTCAGGTGTTCCTGGTACTCAGAGCTGGGCAGACTCCTCATCCAGAGCACAGCTGGAATTCGACCTCAGAGCTGTGTTTGTTAAATGCCATCAGTGCTGCCCCTTCCATTGAACTCACAAAGGTTATTCTATGCCCAGCACATCATGATTCTTCACATAATGATCCAACAGCTGGGCTACTACATGGGAAAACTGAGCTCTGATCTACACTACAAAATTGTTAATCATCATGAGCTCTACCACCACTGTGGGGTTACCACAGTGAAGGCAATTTCTTCTGTGTACATTCACCTTGCACATGCTGCCGTGTTGTTCACAAAATCATGACAGCCAGGTAGGTATGAGACAGAAAATGCCATCCTGTGCACAGTTTTGTCACTGTTTTTCTCTGCTTCTTTACCAGAGTGGTCAGGCTTATTACATCCATGATGGTGAGAATGTCATCTTCTCTGAGTGGATTGTGCCTTTGGTACGTACTGCACAGCCCTGCAGATCCCAACACTGCATGGGCACAAGTCTTGTCATTGACTGACACACCAGCCCAACAAAATGAAGTTCAGTGCACATAAATTACTGAATTATTTAACATTAAACTCAGCCCTGCTTCTCCTGCTTTCTAAAATTCCACTGGTGTTCAGGGAAGTTTTGGACACGTGTAACTGTGCAGTTTGGCGTTCTTGCTTTGAGAGGATTTAGTTGGGAGGTCCAGAACCTGCTGCAGGACAGAGCATTTCATGAAGCAAACCCACAGTGAATGGCAAGCTCTGCCACTGGCATCTGGCAGGACTCTTACAGTTGTTGCTTACCCCTTTGTCCTGGCATCAGCTGCAGCACAGAGGGGAAGCCCATGCAGAATCTTGCCTTAGAAGCTAAAAAGAGACAACACTATATTTTCAGAAATATCAGGCTGGGATTCTAGGAGCATGCCAAAGCTTTGATCCCGCAATACCATCACAGAAAATGACTGCAGCAGAAAACTGGGACTGTATTTAAGTGTAGTTCAGTATTCCAGTCTGAGTAATTTCCCCCTTAGAAATGGCCTTTTATTCCCCTTTATTGTCCAATTGCAGATGAAGGGTGGGAGATGGGCACCAAAGAATAAGTAGTGGGCTTCAATTGCTTACTACCTTTTTACACAGGAACACTAGCTGGAAAAAATAGTTTAGATACAAGTTTTATCAATGTTCCTTAATTTTTTTCCATTTTCATGCCTCATTGACACCCTCAATTTCTCTATTATTCTTTCTTTTTATACCCTTTTTAGTTTGAAAAATTAGGCTACAGGAAACCTTGGATACATATTCCTGTTCTCCTGGCTCATATAGCAGGTAAAAAAAAAATACATTCTTAATTATTGTGGGTTGTTTGATTTCTTTATTCCTATGAAGCTACATAGTGGCTTTACAAAATACAGGGGCCCAAATTGGAGGAATTATTTAACTTAACGTTATTTTAATTGAGTATAATCACTTGTGCCATGTGGTATTAATTATACCAGATAAAGTTTAAAGGCTATTCATAAACTCATCATGTACTTTATAAATTAAACAGTGCCTTCTACCAGTAGGAATTACAGGATGTACAATGTCAGCATTGTCTCAGTTTATTGTTATCCAGATGTCTCATTAAGTAATTTCTGTTTCACAGCCACTGTGATGGAATATCTGCACCTGATACTAAAGCCAGTTTTTAGCTTCACACCTTTCTTGACAAGGAATGAGGTAAATATATAAAAAAATATAATGTTTATATATTTCTGACTCAAATGCTCATTAAGGATGTGATACACCCTTGGGATTATCTGCATTGCAGCTCTGTTTCCTGTTCTGTTTCCATTGTAGCATCAATGTTGATATATTTTTATCCAAATTCTAGAAAATTGGATATTAAAGTCACTGCTATAACTGTCCTTTTGGCTTTTAGGTGTGGAATGTCACTGTAACTCACACTTTCCGAATAGACAAGGCACGAAACCAACTCGGTTACAAACCAAAGAAATTCTCATTTGCTGATTCTGTGGATCATTATCTAAAAACAAGACCTACCTACCAAGAAGATCACACATTCCTTAAAATGGTGTTTGTCTTTGGCATTTTGTTAAGTTTGATCATTCTTTCTTTCTTCTAAAATCAAATAGCCACTCACCTGTTCCAGAAAACCTCATTTTGTTTCTGAGTATTAATTATCTGGTCATAGTACATTCCTCAGCCACTCTGGGCTTTGTTACTCATATTACTATGATGACACCTCTCTGACCTCATTAAGAAAGGAAAAAAACTCAAAGAAAAACAACTAGAAAAGTGAAAACATAGGATGTATAAGGAAATGTTCCCCAAGAGCAACACAGTGTTACAGTAAAGGAATTCCCCACAAATGGGTGCAGGAATAGTTTTAATGGATCTCCATTAAGTGATTTTTTTCATGCTGGGAAGCATTTTCTAAAAATGATAATTTTGGAGGGTGAGAAGGTGGAAGAAGAGGAACTGTCACAGGACAACAGTGCTGTAACAAGTTCAGCAGCTCCAGTGAAGGAAATGGTGACTAAACAACTCTTCTGATGAAGCCATGGCTACAGCTACTGTCAGTTAGCCTGAAGAATTACAGAGACCTGGGAAACAGTGCAAAAAATATGAGAAGTAAATATTTATAAATAATAGGTGATTTAGAGGAATGAAAATCATATTTATGTAAAATAGTTTTATTGCTCTAAAACTTTGTAAAAATGTAATAAATATAATTATGTGTGTTTGTAAATCAAATAATATCCTTTCAATGCAATAATAAATAATAACTGAACCAAATACTGTTTTAAAGGAGCTTGTGGGAAGGTGGAATTCAGCCAGCTGTTACTGCTCCCTAGAGTCACTTTGTCCACAATCCTGTAGCAGTGCTGGCACACACTGTGTGTTCAGGGAATTGCATTTTGGGGTGAGCAGAGAAGTCAAGCACCAAGACAGGAGTGAGAATCCAACCTCTCTCTTTTCTCCTTTCTTAAGTCTTACATCAGTTGCTTCTTGGGTGGCTTGCACTAAGTGAGCCACCTGTGCAATGTGTACACACCAGGTGTAGCCCAAACAAACCTTGAAGGTGTTATGAGTTTTTTCTTAGGAACCAGCTTTTCTCTGACCAGGGAGCAGTTTCTCCCTCTCTTGCACCCCACGTGAACCAGGAGAGTTGGATTTGCCATGGTGGGTCATGGAAGACAGTGCTGGAAAAGCTCTGCTATCTGACTATCTCCATTCTGTGTTCCTCTTGCCTTTTGTTAGCATTTTACATGATTTTTAAGACCAGTAAGTTTATGAGATTCTCTCACTCTATAGGATATGCAGGGGAGCCAAGAGCAAGCCTAGAACAATAAAGCTTACAGGTAAAAGACAATACACAGTGACAGGAAAATATATGAACAGCCACAATTACCACTGCAGCTTGTTTAAGCAAAACTTTATTTTACTCTATTTTTTTTTTCTCTTCACTAACAGTTCTGTGTGCAGTGAAAGCAGTAGAGTCTGCTTGATTATGGATTTGCATTTGGAGATTGTCCTTGTCCATACAAAGTGAGCTCCCATTTACACCTTCCTTTAGCAGGAGCACTTCTCAGCCCTCTCTCTTATTCCTGGCAATTGACAGGAAGCTTAAAGAAGCTCTGTATATATGAGATCTTTATCCAGGTTTGATTAAAACCAGTTAATTCACAATTTATCACTACAGAGCTGCAGCTGAGCCAGCAAGTGCTGCAGGCAGGCAGTACTGTGGAAGCCTCTACTCCTTAGAAATGCAGAATAGAAAACCACAAGTGTAAAGTTACTTCCAAGCGAAAGCATTTTAGCTGCATGCAAACATTCAATTTCATTCTAAATTAGTTATTTATAAATCTTTCATATCACTTTTATTGGACTAATAGCTCAGGATGCATCCTGGATTGCACCAACACTTTTCACAAGAGTGCAAGCTGTGGCCTCATGTGGATGCTCCTCAGTAAGGACTAACCAAGGAATTCATTGGCTTTGTGGTTGTAAGTCCCCATGGAGTCCCATCATTTCAGACCTGTAACACCAAACCTGTGGTTTGTTATTTTGGGTAGGATGTTTTTTTACATCACTGTTATAGCAGCACTGATTAACAATAACTGGCTTCAGTACATTGATTTATCTTTCTTACAGATGTAGTATTTGGGATTTTAAAACAATCCTCAGTACCAGCTGGGAATAGCCAGCTCTCTTATTTCTGTGTCTGAGTCTTGGTTTAAGCTGGCTCTTGTTTGAGTTACTCCTACTCTAACATAACTGCAGTGGGTCTTAAAGTGATTAAAATTTAATATGAATGTTCAGACATAGCACAGCTGTAACAAAAGAGGTAAATGTGTTCAAAGCTTTAACTTTTGCCTGGAATGGGTAACTGAAGTTCTGCAGCTCCTGACCCTTTTCACATCCTCCCAGGCTCAAATGACCACAGGGAGGCTCAGGTGGAAAGGGACCTTAGTGCTCATTTGTTTATTTGTGCCTCTTTGGGAACTCCTGCTGTTTTGCAGGTGTCTTAGAAGTTCTGCATGCCTATGAGCCATGAGTCGGTGCAGTCCCACCGCCGACTGTCCAACCAGTAGGCAGGAGGTGGTGTTTTTTTCCTGAACAACCTGTTCAACAGGTACCTCCGTGTGGCCGGAGCCCTCACTACTGACAGCATGCTTTTGTGCAGCACTCACAGCTGTGTGAAGACACTTGGAGGTAAGAACCATAGGATGCTCTGGGATCCCAGGGATGCTCTGGCAACCCAGGAATACCAGGACATGCCGTGGGATCCCTAGGATGGTGTGGGCTACAGGGATGCTGTGTGATAAGCAGAATCCCAGGGATGCTGTGGGACGAGCAATATCTCAGCTGTGCAATCCCAAATCTGCTGCCAGATTAGTGGGACCTACGGGTGCTGCGGGAGCCTGGGAGTGCGGTGGGATGTCAGAGATGCTGCGGGGCCCCGGCGGGGCTGCTGCAGACGCTGTTGGCGGGGCCGGGCCGGGCGCTCCTGCCCGGGGCGGCTCCCGCAGCCGCCGCCCGCGGCCGCCCCGCGGACCCAACGACCCCAACGGCGCCGCCCGCGGGAGCCGCCCGAGGCCGGGGCACGGCCGGGGCCCGGCCCCAGCACGAGTCCCTGCGCTGCCGCCAGGCCGATTTGCAAGTGAGATGCAGAGAGCTCCGGCGGGGCTCGGGTAGCTTTGAATGTTTAATTACGGCCGGGACAGGGACGGGGGTGTCGGAGGGAGTCGATAGCCACAGCCTCTGAAATGCGCCTCCTCATTGCCGGTGAGGAACCCCTGGAAGGGCAAGAACCTCCATGTTCAGGAAATAAGTGATTCGCTATTACTTTTTTCTTAATGCAGTTATTAACCTTTTCTATAATATAGCAGCTATTTTATTCGAGTTCCTCTCGAAAGCGAGGGATTTGATAGCCTTGTTCTCTGATACACCTTCTAAAGTTATAACGTAAGGATCAGGCATCCCTCTTCCCTCCTGAAATCCTCATCTATCTCAACTCCAGCACTGCCAGTGATAACAACTTTGTGTATTCTTAATTTATGTTTAGCTGCTGGTACTTAGAAAGAAGCTGGAAATACCACTTCTCTCAGATGTCTGTCTTGGCAGTAAACTGGGGACTGTAAATTTTGGTTTGCTTTTGTCTTTATCTCTCTTAAACAGGCTGCATTAAAGACAGATTTTTCTGCTGTGAATAGATCTTGTCAACATGAAATTCCCTGTAATTGTCTGCATCCAGGAGTGCTGTGGAGCAATTTTTACCATATAGAAGGAATTGTTACATGTATCTGGTAGTGCTGAGCAGTGTTTCATTGACAAGAAACCAAAAATGAGTGGAGTAGAAACACCCCATCGCCGAATCTCTAACTCCAAAGAGGACAAAAATGCTGGAGTACTCAATAAAGTCAGTATGAGAGCCGTGGTGACAGGAGGTGGTGGCTATTGTGGATACAAGCTGGGATGTGCTCTCGCCAACATAGGAGCTTCTGTTGTTCTGTGTGACATACACAAGCCTTTGTGGGTGATTCCCACTGGAGTAGTGTGGAGCCAGGTATGATAAATAATATTTTCCCAACAGTTAGTCCATTTTCCTTTCCATAATATCTTACTAGTTTTCACAGAATCCAAATACCTAATTGCCAGTTATTTCAGATTTCAGCAACCTTTTTAACTGTGTGAACATCCCACAGGAATTTTGGTGAGTGGATTTTAGTATATCTGAAATGAGGAAGCCTGCAAAAGCTGTAATGCACAGAGCAGTTCCACTCCAGACTTCTCAGGATCCTGCCTTCAATCTAGGCCTTAGTTTAACCACCTGTAGAATAAACACAGGACTATTGTGAACCTTAATGAATATCTTTAAAGTCCTTTGAGTTCTATGGAAGAAAAGTATAATTATCAGCAAGTAGTGAGGTGTGCCCAGTTTTGAGTCCCAGCATACTTATACAGCAAGTACAGTTCTATACATGGATTATATATATGGATTTCTTCTGTATGAAACCGCTGTATGATAAATGTTCACCTGCAGCTTTGATTTCATGTCCAAATATCTTTCCTTGTGTATTACAGACAGATATCAGGGATTACAGTGCCATACTGGCAGCCTGTGAAGGGGCTGACTGTGTGTTTCACGTAGCTTCATATGGAATGTCAGGAACAGAGCAGGTGAGTCCACATAGTTTTGGTTTTTGCTGCATCACTGCCTGCACTGAGGGTGAGAGACTTCAATGCTGTAACACTGCAAGAGAGTTTTCATCTTTTCATATAGCCCTGGTCTTTTGGTAAACTACTCTGTGCAAACTGGAGTGCCAGCTGCAAGCAGGCTGCTTGCAGAGCTCTCTCTTTAAAGAGAACCTCACTTTTAGAGGTTCCACCAGCACCTCAAACACCAAGGAAGGTGTTTGAGATGGAAATGGCATTGAAAAGTTTGGAAATACTGTGAAGAAAAAAGGAAGGACATGGGAGGCTGGTTCCCTCCAAAATCCTAATTCTTCCCTAAACCTTCACATGGATCACATGGTGTAAGGTCACTAGGAGGAATAAAACCTTAACTAAATTATAAATTATTTCATATATCTGAATTACGACAATAACAATATTTCAAGTCTTTAATTGTATGCCATTGAATAAAAAGCTGTACGGATGCACTTGATGTAGGATTCTGAGTCACGGTTTTATAATTACAAGCACACACACACACACACATCCACACCCCTTTTTTATTTTATTTAATAAGAGGAACTTTAGTAATTACCCTGTCTGGATAAAACAGCTCACTCAAAGTTGTTTGCCACTGAGCAATGCATAATTGGAATTGCTCTGGTTAGAGGCAACTGGTCACTAAAGTGCTACTGAAACACAGATATTTAACATACTGCCACAAGATATATAATAACCGGACATATATTTTTAGAAGCACCACAATTTTCTTTGCTTCAAGCAGACTAGTCTGAAAAAATACAAGAAAAATACAGGTATAGTTTAAAAATAATTATTAGACTTCTTTAAGTCTGAAACAGCAATCTAAATGGCATTTTTATTAATCAAAGCACTAAATTATGTTTATTTGGGGACATTTATAATATTCCCCTATTGAACTGAATATGTATTATTACTAAAAAATTCATATTTTTTTCCTATTCCTAGTTGCATAAAAAAGAGATTGAAACTGTAAACATTAACGGAACAAGATTCATCCTTAATGGTAGGTATTTAACTGTGCTATTGGGTGTTAGTACAGCATATCAAACATCATTCAGATGATGATTTAGAGAAAGCCAGTTTGCCTTTTTGGCACACTCTGTTACCAAGTACTTGACATTGTTGGCAGAAAATGAGGAAACTCGTCATGGGGGGGGGGGGTTATGCTCAATTCAGCCACAAGGTATGATTTGAGAGACAGTGCTGTACTTCAACTACTTCAGCTTTTCAACACCTTGTTTGTCTGATGTTGGAATCTGTATCCATGTAAGGAGTTAACCAATTCCCTGTGTATGTTGCAGCAGTTAAGCTGCTTGCTAACACCTTGTGCATGGGCAGTGGGCAGCCCTTGAAGCAGGACTTCTGTCCTAATTGCCCAGCAGGCTGGAGGAGCTCTCCTGAGGCACAGCACTGGCTCCCAGCTTAGGATGTGCCAGAGAGTAAAGCACTTGCTTCTTCACTGATGTCTCCCCTTTCAATATGCTCTGCATTTCAACTCACCCAGTCACAGAATGGATTTTTTCTTTCAAGATTTGACAGTTTCTTTAAAAAAATGTCACACAAACTTTTTTCCCATATATTTTTCCACTAAAGTAATTGACTTTCTATATTGCTGCAGCCTGCAAACAACAAAACATCCCTCGGCTGGTCTACACCAGCTCTGTGAATGTGGTGTTTGGAGGGCTTCCTATTGAAGACGGGGATGAGGAATCTTTGCCGTATTTCCCAATTGATAAGGTATTTTGTTACATTGTATTTTCAAATTCCTCTGTTTACTTCCATGTTTCTGTAAAAGCCTGGAGTTTTTATGACAGTGTTTTACTTGATGCAAGCATCCAGGCACAAGACAGGCCAGGTGGGATAAGAGTTTGAACAATCTGGTCTAGTGGGGGGTGTCCCTGCCCAAAGAAGAGGGGGTTAGAATGAGATGATAGCTGAAGTCCCCTTCAACCCAAACCATTCTGTGATTCTATGAAAAAAAAAGAAAATTCTTTACACTCTTTGAAGATGCTATTCACAAACTTAGCACATCAGTTTTATGTACATCAAAGTATATATTTTGTTTTTTCCTATTAAGGCCTTGATTTTGGAAAATAAGTCTCACAGTGCTGCATTAATATCGGGGATATTCCATCTGGACATGAGGATTCTGTTTTATGGCTTGGTGCCTCTTTAGCTATTTATTATCTACATGATTTTTCTGGTTTTCCCTTAGAGGATGATACATATTCAAAGTAGAGGTGATCTACAAAAGCAGCCTACTTTTATATAGTTTTATTGCTTTTAATTAAAAAAGGCTTCTGGCTGCTTTGCATACACAGTTGTTTTTTGTGTCCCTCCTCTCTCCATCAAGTACTTCGCAGTCTTCCAAGAAGTAGAGATGGAGATAAAATATGAATATTATTTAAAATGTTATTAAAAATATTTTCTCTGGGACAATGTCACATGGAAGTGAGCAGGATACTTCAGACCGAGTGCAACGACTTCACAATTTGGCTTTTGACTTTTCCATTACCCGAAGAAGAAATCCCGATTACAAAGTAGTGATCGATTACATTCCTGGCATCACTCAAAGCATACATATATTTATTGCTTCTCAAATGTGCTGAAATTAATTAACCAGATTTGCATACACAAAAATGCTTCCTTACCCTAAAATATTCATGTGTTTTACCCCGAACCTAATACCCCACAGCTTCTGTATTTTGAGGTATTTGTTGCCATCAGCTAAGTAAAAACTAATGAATAGAGATGCCTCTCTGTCCCATCATTTCAGGAACAGATACAAATGTATTTGCTTTTCCTCTGTAGCTGGTTGACCATTATTCCAGAACCAAATCAATTGCAGAACAAATGGTACTAGCAGCTAATGGATCTTCACTAGAAGGTACTTTTGTCTGAGCATGAATTCATAGTAGAATTTTCTCCTCCTCTTCTTGTTCCTCCCCAAAATCCTGTGTCCTGTATCAATTCCTAGAGGACAAGACTGCCTAGCAGTTAGGAAATTAAGTTACCAACCCCCTCTAACAAATTAAAATAGTTTCATTTTAAAATTACTTTTAATTTGCTTTAAGTTCCCACAATGTCTGTAAAAGGTTTTATCAAGATAGCAGAAAGTTCAGTATGTGAATGAAAAATTATAATAAGATAGCTATAAATTAAACAAAAATAAGTCTTTAATGTCACTGTCTCATGCAACATAAGTAAAACACAAATGCTGATTAAATTATTACATACCACACACCCCCTCAAGTTATTTATTAAAATCTGAAGTAGCTACCTGAGCCTAAAGCCTGGAATTATTTATTAGTGCTTCCCAAAGTTTTCCATGTTGAGGAAGTCAGTTATACACCTGAATACTTAAACTTACCTGTGAGATACTATAACTGCCAGTGCAAAACAAATTAATGTAAAGTGCAACATGATTCTGTGTGACCAAATGATACTGAGCTAAATTTAGCTGTGGACAACTTACAGAAAAGACTCTTCACTTGATACTTGCAGAGGGCTATAAGAGATAGAAAGTTGATTATGGGAACTCCATCCCAACAAAATTATTTTGTTTAAAATAAGAAAAGGGTTTCTTTCCCCCCTTTATTTCCTTAGCAGCTCTTCATGTCAAAGCCCCTCCTAATTTCAGGACCAATACTCAGTTCTGCATTTGTCAATGAAATAGAACCAGTCAGTGTTCCAAACATCCCATTTTGATCCTGTGCCATAGCAGGACTGAGTATTTTACATGTTTACAAGTACCATTAAGAACAGTTATTAGCCAATGATGAAGCAGACAACTGATGTACATGGGAAGAGTTGATTTTTATGATCCCATTGAAATTGTCAAGAGCTTCTATCTCACTCCAGTGGGAGCTGCACCTGCTGTTGAGGGAGCCTTTGGGCTCTGCCTTGTACTGCTAACAGGTCACTGCTTCCCATCAATAATTTTGTGTGGGATTAGTTGGTTTCATTCCACTATCCAGTATATTTTTGAGCAACCTGCTCACTTCAGCAAACTCATCACCAAAGCAAACACATTCATTTACTGCTCTGGCACAGGGACAAGGGACTGATTATAAAGAGATTTTAAAATATCTGGTATTTTCTAGAATACAACTATGCTTGTAGGACTACTTTGAATCTTACCTTGCTATTTTGCATGCTCTGATTCTCCCATCTTAATATCTAGCTACTAATGCAGCACCTTTTGGTATGTATTGTTTTTTAAGGTAGTGAAATGAATTTAGAGTAAGCTCTGCTGCTGCAGCCTTTGGTTCATACAAGGAAAGATACAATGTAGAGATGTGAAGGTCTCTTAAGAATGATCTTATCCCGTGTTCTAGGAGGTGGAATACTCTATACGTGTGTTCTTCGCCCACCAGGAATCTATGGACCAGAAGAGCAGAGACACTTGCCAAGGCTAGCAGTATGTCATCTGAATTTTTTAATCAGCAAAGTTTTCTTTGATATGCGTAAAAAGCTGAAAGGAGCATCACTTACTTGTATTATAAATTGACTGATCTTATTTGGTAGCAATTCAACAATTCAATCAACTGCTGAGGATATTATAACGTTTTTTAACAAGCATTATATCTGCAAAGATATATGTTAAAAGATTTAAAAAGCCTTTTACTTAAATACAAACACATGAAAATCCAGCTTTATAATTTAATTACTGTAAGATTCAGGCCAATCCATGATATTTCAAATGTCTGTTTACATGCAACTTACACCAAATGGTTTTAAATATTAATGAAAAGAGATACAGCAAAATATCTTATTTCCAGTCTCAACTATTAACAGCTTTCACTGTCCAGTGAAGCAGATTCCAGAGTTGGAAACACCCTCTGGTACAACAGGTTACTGAAGGGCAGCAGCTGAGGTGTTCACATTTTACTCTTTTTCACTTGCTTTTAAACTGCAGGGCCAACAGATGACATTTAGAACATGGTCCCTACAGAATTCTGTGAGCCAGTTATTTTAAAAGAATTAGTGTAATACAAAGTTATACACAGCCTTCAGGAAATAATGGAGTATTATTTCTTTTATTTTTAAAGTAGAGCTAAACCTACATTTAGCTGGACAAGAAAGTACACCTTACCTCATTCTAAAACCCATTTTGTTATGGTTTCATGTTTGTTTATATCTACAGAAGATTATTGAGAGAAGGCTACTTAGCTTCAATTTTGCGGACCCTAGTGTTAAAATGAACTGGATACATGTAGAGAATTTTGTACAAGCTCACATTCTAGCTGCTGAAGCTCTCACCCCTGAAAAGAAGTACATAGCTGTAAGTACACAGTAAAACCACTACAGATCTCACCTGACAGTGGATCCTGCCACTGTATCCTTTGCTATAGTAACCACTGCAGTAATTAGAGTTATTGTCCTTCAGCTTACATTGTTGACTGTGTTTTCAGCTGATAAACGTGCTATGAGCAATGTGGGATGGGACACAGTGTTGGCTGTTGGTGTTGGGTAAGAGATGGAATATTCAGTTCTGTAAGAATATCTCCATCTTTGTATTTTTAAAATGCAATATTTGTAATTTCTGGAAGATGAGAAAAGAATGCTTGCTGTATTGGAAATGAAACTGGAAGTTCAGGCAGGTTCATACTGTTCCCCTGTACAGATTTAATGTTCTGAACTGTGATGGTCAGTTCTTCCCATATCATGTGCCAACAGAGGCACATTTCATTTGGCTTCACTGCTTTCAAAAACAGTTACAACTGTTTTCTTCCTTGTAAATACAGGCTTTTAATCACCTAGAAGCATTGTCCTGAGAGTATATTAGAAAGGGGTTCAAAGTAGATTTAGAAAGGGGTTCAAAGTAGATTAAACTGCTTTTTCTAAAACCCTGAAAGCAAAAGGAAAGCAGGAACGTAGACCCTGGCAACACAGGAATCTTCTGGAGTCCAGTGAGCCTTAACCAGACCCAGGGCAGAACGTGTCCCACCCTCTGGTGGGCACGTGCCAGCAGCACCAGTGAGATCCAGCACTGGCTCCAGTGGTGTCTCTGCACAGTCCATACAGCCACTCTGAACAGGCACATCTCTAATAAACCATTTAATCTAAGGCATGCTAATCATACAAACCCCTGTTCACCAATTCCACTGCACGTAACAGTGCAACTGAGTGAAACACAAGCAGAGAGTTGGTGACTTGCGTGTGCATCCACTCATATTTGACATTGTTGTATTATTTTTAAGCTATTCATAAGGGGTGAGAGAAAGAAAAAGAAGTTCATATATATGCAGTATTATTTTTACTGACTTGTCTCTTCTCTACCTCTTTAACAGAGTGGCCAGGTGTACTTCATTCATGATGGAGAAAAATCCAACCTTTTTGAATGGCTAACTCCACTTGTACGTGCAGTACTGATCTCCAAGTACATTCATTTATTTAACTGTATGCAACTTCAACTTTTGTGTGCATGCTACATTTTGTATGTTTGCTTTGGGTGTGAGAGTTCCACATGGAAATCTCTTAATGTGGGTTTAATTCCTGCTTGAATTTCAGTGTGGTTAGCACTGTGACAAAGCCCAAAATACTACATTAAAGCAACTGTCTTCCCTGATACCAAAGGACCATCTACACCAGCACCCTGTCCTGAACTGTTACTGTCTTCATTTTTGGAGCATGCAGATGGGAATAATGGGCATTTTAGGAAAAAAAATATGTCTTAAATATTCATCTGTTCATTCTTTTCAAAATACCACGTTGTTGTTAATGATGGGCTCAAAACCATAAACACATCATAATGTTAAATTAGGTATCAGCACACCATGGCATTTAGATTAATTATTATATTTTTTTTCCTTCTTTCAATATACAGAAATGACATAGTATTGGTGGGTGACATTTAACTGGCATCTCCTTAAAAATTAAAAATAGTAAATACTAAGAGCCATGATAATTTTGTTCTGTTTTAATAATAAATATTTCTATAAATATCTTCTATATTGACACTTCAAAACTTGTTTGAAGTTTTTGCAGTTTTTCATTGTTTTCTAAATCTTTTTCAGTTTGAAAGATTAGGTTGCAGTAAGCCATGGATACATATTCCTACTTGCTTAGTCTATGCATCAGGTAAAGTAATTTATCAACATTTCTTTTTCCTGTTCTTGCTACTCTCATTCCTAACTGTAATATAATATTGTTTTATTTTATTTGCCCACAATTTTCATGTTCATGTATAAAAATAATATGCTGTGTGCTCACCTAGTGTTCAGCAGTGTAAAATTCACCTCTGTGCACTATGTTGAAACCAGAATGATCTCTTATTCAAGTCCCACTAAACAGAGTTTATGTAGGACCTAACATGTATAACTTTGTGGAGTTAATGATATGAAAAGTAAAATGTAAAACTCCATGACTTTGTGAATTATGCTGGAGTATCTGTTTCACTGCACAGGTAAATGTCTTGCTTTCTCCAGAATCAACCTCCCTGTGCAGATCAAACAGAATTCAACTGAGTTCTCTGTTGCCATATTTTTTATGAAGCCTCACAGCTTTTTCACTAGACCTGTACCCAACCTTTTCCCTTTTCCCACAAGCACAATAATTAAGATGAACTTGTGAGCAAGTAGTCCTGATGGTATTAGTAATGCTGCCCTGAGCTCTCAGGTCTGTGATTGTCCTTCATGAGCATTTACAGTGTGAGGTATGTCACAGTCACAATGGCAAAGCAATTTACTGTTTGTACCTCAAGTCCAAATCTTTTGTTATGCAGCCACATTCATGGAACATCTTCATGCGATTCTGAGACCAGTTGTTGATCTGCCCCCACTGCTGACCAGAAATGAGGTAAAGTCTATGTTTGTAAACTTTCCTTAATTCCCATGGGATCCATACATGTTAATATGAGGGAGACTTTAAGTCAGAAGAAAGTAAAATCCACACAGTGCTACTTCAGCCTCCAGTTTCCAGGGCAAATACATGCGCTGTGTCCCATTTAGGCAATATATTGTGCTTGGTTGCCACGATTTTTGAAAAGAGCTTATGCTTGCAATCTGGGAGAGGCTTCTTCAGCTCCTCTCTTCCAAGGGTCAGTATCTTGTATGACTTGGCTGGGCCTTAAGGCAACTACGAGATGGCTTTGATCTGCCTCTTTGAGTACCTAAGCAAGAGAATATCTGCAGAACATTTTTCGTGGACGTTTACAGATTCTACTTTGCATCTTTTAATGTCTCTTTGTGCTTACAAGAATCCCCTTTTGCGTGGACAATTTTAAAAATAATGTGTCCAATACTCATAGGACATTGATAGAATGTTGTGGGGATTTTTGTATTTTACATTTCCTTTAACTGTGTCTTTGCTACCATTTGCAGTTTGTTCCAGTTGCCTGTTTAGTCATACCTTTGTATGTTGACTCTTTTGCCCTGTAGGTACAGAACATTTCTGTAACTCACACATTTCGAATAGACAAGGCACGAGCTCAGCTGGGGTACCGCCCACTGAAGTACGACTTTGCTGATTCTGTGGACCACTACATAAAAACCAGACAAAAACCCTCGAATTACCAACTCTTCTTCAATGTTTTCCTTACTTTAATTGTTATTTTAATTTTGTTGCTTCTTTCTTTAAAACTTTTTAGCCTTTCAGTTTTGCATTTTTTAAAAGAAAGACGACACTGACCTGCATAAACTGCATGGTCACAATATTGCTACCCAGATCATTCTAACCTCCACAACAGTAATTGGCACAGTGCAACAAACAGGCAGCTACTTTTAAATTTACAAACAAAATCATAACAGATGAGTGGCTGGACCTGAAAAATTAAAATACAGTAAACAAAAATCGCCAAATCACTGAAACACAACCAGAGTCAAGACTGTTGCCTCTATTTCAAACCAAAACAACAAGTTTCCAAATTGATTGCTGAAGTAAATGAGAACCTGCAGAAAGAACAAGAGCTGCAGACAGCCTGCAGTGCTTCACTAGTGAAGAAAAATGGCTGAAATAAGGAGAAAGACTGACCACAGCTTCTGTCATGGCTCACTACCTTGGAGAACAGAGGAACAAGCAAAGGCACAGACAGAACACATTACTGCAAATAACACACACCAAGCCTACAGAGACTTCACATTGTGTGATTTCATGAATTAGCTCTAGCACCACATCTGAGGGAAAATAAAAGTGTACTTGAAACATTGCTGAATTCCGTGCTGTGCCTCTGTGCAATGTCCCAGAACTGCTCCCTGCCCTGCCCCGGTGAAGAGCTGTGTGTACATGCTGGTAGGGTTTTTCACAGGTCAAAACTGGGTGTTTAAGTTAAATTGGAAGTTATTAAGTAAGTTACATTAGTTAAGTGTATTTATGTCACAGTAGAGGAATCTGCCACTATGGGTTACACATATCTTTGTACAGCTTCTTTCACTGCCTGTAGTTAAGGGCAACAACTAACACAGTTCAGTTGCTCTTCAGCTGAACTTAAAGCACAAATCTTTTTTGGCACTAAATTTCTTAAGTACAGCAGTTGTACTCAGCAGATCTCTGCAGTAGCTAAAGTGAACAATGTGCTTTTCACAATACTGTTCAGCTAAAATGGACCTAAAGCACCGTCTAGGAGGCTCCAGCTCCTTCCTAACCACCACTCATGGTGGGAATTTATCAGAGAAATCTCCTTCCCAACTGCATCTTTCCAACCTATAAAATGAAGAGGGAACAACTAAGAGCAAGATGCGAACAGTAGAGAGCTTGGGAGAGGATTAGGGATGAAAGCGTGAGAAATCATGGTCTGGAGGGGAGTAATCATGGATGGATTTGAGAATTCTGAAGAGGGTGCGGACACTGGTACCTCCCCTCAGTCCAGGGCAAGCCGCAAAACCCACGTGCCATGCCCGAGGGTCGGGTTGATGTAACCCAAAAGCAGCCGGGAAAAGCAGAACGCCTGAAAAATTACAGTGTTTCTCGTTTCATTCTTCAATCAAGAGATTCACACAGTGGATAATCCCTTTTCCCTCGTTCATATATCATAACTTTCTAATATTGATTTTAACGTCTGTGGCGACAACCCCCAGCAGCCCCAGCAGTGCCCGCGAATCGCAGTGCCCGGCCCGGGCAGCGCCGCTCGTACCGGGCCTGCCCGGGCCGCCCCCGCCGGCGGCTCCCGCCTTCCCGCTGTGCGAAAAGGAGCCGCCGCGGCGGGGACAAAATAAGCTTGGCAGCGGTGGGATTCGAACCCACGCCATCGAAATGACTGGAGCCTAAATCCAGCGCCTTAGACCACTCGGCCACGCTACCGCCTGACTGCTCAGGCGCCCGCCAGGCCTCTTTGATGGGGCAGCACCGCCATTCTTTCCGTCCATCTGTGCACATTGCCCACCCGTGTCCGCGGCACCTCACCGCCTGCGGCGCCCGCCGCGCCCCGTAAACACCGCTACTGCCGCCGGCCCGGGCCTGACGCTCCCCGTACCCGCGGCTGCGGCGGCGCCGCCGGGCCCGGCCCAACGCAGTCCCCGCCGCGCCCGCCAGGTGGCGCCGCTGCCCCGCGCCCGGCGCCGCCCGCGCACATGGCCCCGCGCTCGGCTGGACCAGCGGCCGCCGGCCGGGCCGGCAGCGGGGCTCCGGCTCCCTCTCCCGGGCTCGGCCGGACCTTGAGCCTCGGCTCCTTCTTCTCCTGGGGCTCCGGCCGTCGGGCTGCGCCTCGGGCACTTTTGTCCGCGGCAGGCCTAGACAGGCACCTCGGCAAGGCGCTGCCGTGCGGTCTGTGCCCCACAGCAGTCGCGGCTGTGGTGGATCAGCTCCAGCTGGTCCTCGGGAGGGCTCTGCCCGGCTGCGCGGATCCGCAACCCCAGCGATGGCCGTGCCGTGGTCACGCCGGGTGGAGGGCAGCCCTTGGCTGGTGCCTTCGCAGCCGCGATAGCAGGTGTGCACACAGCTCCCGGCCTGGAAGAGGGGCCGTCCTGCCCCGGATCAGGCACCCACTGCCTTCCCTGCCTGCTGCAGTCGCCTCCGGCCCACCAGAGCACATGTGCTGCCCAAGAGCTGCCAGCTCGCTGCGAGGCCGGTGGCCTTCCCAGGCAGCTGCTCACTTGGCATGGCACAGTGTCCTCAGCTGAACCATTCCCACCCAGCACGGGAGGGCCCGCCGCCTTTATCTCACTGGCAGCCGATGGTCGGGGCTGCCCGTACACAGATTGTTGTCCTGCCACGTCGCTGCTTCGCTTACCTGCTGCTGAGCTCGGGCACGGTGTGAGCAAGTGTTCACCTCAATGTTCACCTGTTCACCTCAGTGAGAGAGCTGGCTTTGGCAACCACAGCCAGATTCGGTCACTGGTGAGTACGAAGACGAATTCTCATGTTCTGGGAGGCCTGCAGGAGAAATTTGTATAATTACTTTGTGGACAGACCTAAAAATAACAAGACTAAATGCAATGCAATTAAAACAATATGGAGAAATTATGTCGACCATTGCCCTTCTTCCCGTAGAAAGTCATGCATTGGTGCTCCAGGAAGTTTTAGGTATGTGTGTTTACATGCACCTCCCATATGACTGAAGTGAGGTTTATGACCAACCTGATTTAGCTTGTAAGACCAGATTGTCATAGGAGTATGAGGGCACAAATTGATTGATTTAAAGGCAATTTTTAAATCTGCAGATTTAGATGAATGCAGAATAAAATTGCTCTGAAAGTTAATATCATATGGAGCGTCCTTTCCTTTTTCCTTTTGAAAACCACAGTTCCCTAGAACAATGATTTCTAAGGGGAACCTTATTTAAAATGAGCACACTGGAACTTAGCAAGCTATAGTGCTCTTAGAAGAAAAAACAGACAGTGCTGAATATAATGGAAGAATAACGTACTAGACTTGCAAGTCACAGAGTCCCTAGATTGCCATTTCAAATTTAATTTTTAAGATTTTCAAGCAACAAAAAAAGTGAATCAAACTCTTTAAGTGTAAAGGATACAACGCATAATGTATAAATAGAAAACTAAAACTAGAAGATACAGCATGTCTGGGCCAATGCCTGATTTCAACATATCTTTAGTTTCATCACCACTGATTGTTCCTTTAGGAAAATGTTACAGAGAATAGAAGCTCCAGGCTTAAACCTGGGAATAACTACACCTTTGCACCAGGGTAGCAGAGCTGGCTTATTTAAAAGAATGAAAAATGGCTTGAGAAGACATAACCAATGTTCCTGATAGAGCAGAACATTCTCCATGAGGATTTATGGCAGAAGGCAGCCATGGAGTTCTTTTAAGTCCAAAATGATGCCGAGTATTTTGTGTTTAGAGAAGGGCAACAGAGCTGGTGAATGGTCTAGAGGGTAAATCCTGTGAGGAGCAGCCAAGGGAGCTGGGGATGATCAGCCTGGAGAAAAGGAGGCTCTGCAACTCCCTGAAAGGAGGTTGTGGCAACATGGAGACCAGTCTCTCCTCCCAGGTAACAAGACAAAAGGAAATGGCCGCACACTGCGCTGGGGGGTTCAGGTTGGATATTAGGAAAAATTTCTTCACTGAAAGAAGTGTGTTAAGCATTGGAACAGGCTGCCTAGGGAAGTGGTGGAGTCACCATCCCTGGAAGTGTTCAGAAAGCAAGTAGACGTGGCACTTTGTGATACCATCTAATGGGTATGGTGGGATTCAGTAAAAAGTTGGTCTTGACCTTGGAAGTCTTTTGCAACCTTAATGGTTCCATGATTTGCCTGAGTTTAAAATGAGCTGCTCTCATGACGTGTTCAGTTTGTGCTCATGTATCGCACCAGTTACAGTATTCCACCATTATCAGTAGCCTACCATGGCAGGTGGTGATTTTTTAACCATTATCAACACATTTTCACATAGTGGGAACCAGACATCTGGCTTCTCCTAGGCCTTCAGAATTCATTTGAACCCTGTGCTCTTCCGAGGCCCTGACATGAATCATCCCAACCTCAGCCCTGGCTGGGTGCTACTCTCAGGGTGCTGTTTCTCAGAGTGAGAAATGAGGAGATGCAGGTTCTGGTGCTCATAAATAACTGCTAATATTTACCACAGTGTTTTACAGCTGGAGATGAATAGGACCTCAAGAGTTTTTCTGCACAATCACTAATGTTGTAAATGTGCTTCAGTTTAAACTCTGCACGAATTTGAGAAAAAATGTGCCCTTAGGAAGCAGCATTAAACAGGGACTCAGTAGAGTGTCTCCTTGACATTCTCAAACCAGGGCTGCAGCCTCAGCATGGTGCTGGAAATTGGTGACAAAATTACAGGTACTGTCAAATTGCAGGTGCTGTTCCTGCAAAATGTGCTGCTCCCTCCAGTTCCCATGCTGAGATAGTTTAATTTATGTAAGTAATGGCGGGTTTTCCTGGCAGAGAGTCAGAGCATCTGCTCTATGTGTTTTTAATTAAATATTGGTAATCTTCCTCCTGAAGATTATCTCAGCAGCAGCAGTATTTTTCTGCTGTCTTTGGAGAGCACAGGGATTGTGCATTTTTCCATCTGTGGTGCTGCAAGAGACCATCCGTCAGTCTTATAGGACTTATATCTTCCAGTCTCAGTTCTGTAACCCCTACTCATTGTAAAAAGCACTAATGAGGATTATTTACATGAATAGGGGATTGAACAGCAGTAAAAAAGGCAGACTCTTTTCAGGCTGCCAAGTAATACAATTAAGCCAGAACCTATTTACATTAATTTCCATGTAATTCATGAAAGGATAAGGAGTTTTGTTGAAATTTTCCACAAATTCTAGCTTGAGGAGAAGCTTAAACATGGGCATTTTCAACCCAGAAAACCACTGTTTTAGGACAAATGCAAATGTTGGTGCTTTGAGGAAACATGGTCTTTAGGAAGTGAAATGTGTTGCATAATACTGCCATTTCTTATGGGGAAATGTGCAGTAGCGCATTTAATTTAGCTGAAAAGACCATCCTGAAGCCCAGGCAGGCCCCATGGTGGCTGCCCCCGTCTGCTCCCTGTGCTTTTCTTCGGGGCTGGGATCTTCGGGGGCTGCCGTGCAGTGAGTGCTTCCCATGGGAGCTCCTGCCCTCCCCCCTCCCTACCCCCTCTTTTCAGCTCCACATGCAACGGGAACAGAAATGAAAGCAAATTTGAGTGGCTGTCCTGTGAACAAAGCTCTGGAGACCTGCACACCCGCTGTCCTTCCCGTCCCCACTAGCCCCGGGATTCCCTCATCGCTAACAGCTAACGGGGTTAGTTGTGTGGGGGGGTCTTCTCAGATTTTTATCGGTTTTCTGACTGGAATAAAGCACCTGCCAATATCCCAGCGGCGCTGGGCTGTGAGGAGGTGCGGCGGGGCCGCTGAGGGAGCGGAAGGCGGTGCCTTGCCAGGACCGGGGGTGCTGAGAGGCGGCCCCAGCGCCCGGCTCCCGCCTCTTCCCTCCCTTCAGGGGGCGGCTTCTCCTCCCACCGCCTGCCTTCCTCCCTCGGCGGGGCGGCAGCTGGAGCTGGGTACGGCGGCTGTGGGATTGCTCCGTTGCGGGTTGCGCGGCGGATCTGGGCTCCCCTGACCCGGTAGGTGCCGTCGCGCTGCGGGGCCTGGCCCGGCGGCGGTGGGAAGCTGCCTCAGCGCCGCCCGCGGCGGGAAGGGCGTTTTTAATTGCAGAAAATGATAATCAGTGGGGTGGTCAGAGCCTGCGAAAGGCCGACGGGCAAGCTTCTGCGCGGGCCCGAAAATAACCTGATTCGTGGTATTGGGCAGCAGTGCTGCGCTCACACGTGAAGATTGGCGTTTCGTCCATTCATGTTTCCATCACAGTGCGCATAATTTGTTGCCTACGCTGTTTAAAAGTGCCAAGTGTTATCTGTGACCGTGAAACAGCTGCTGTGTGCGGGGCTGACCGTGGCTGAATCCACCCTGACAGCTTGGGACTGCTCCAGGACGGTTCGTGCTTGGAGAATTCTTCAAATACCTCAATGCGCATAAAGCATGGAGCTAATTAACAACATGGGGTACTGAGCAAATGCTTACAAAAAGTCAGCGATAGATAATTGTGTGGAGTATTTAAAGCCAGTTGAAATGATAGATCTATTAATAGCAATGAAAGGATATTTTAAAGTTATCTTGGAAGTTCCTTTTCTGTCCTTTTCAAGCCTCGTGTTTTGGATACTCTTAGTGTTGTGTTTATTTGCGTGCTTGGCAGCAGGGTGGACTTGACTTGGAAGGGTTGTTCTTGTGCCTCACTGTCTGCAGCTCTAAAAACCATTTGTGTATTTGAAGCCATGCTGTGTTTCCTTGCACAGAGTTTTGTCTCAAATGCTTCCTCTGAGTTGGTGCAGCTGAACTCATCCCTTTGCTTCATGAATTTTGCATGGTTGCTCTCTAACACTCAGACTAATACCATGATTATACCAGCTGTGCTTGCAGGCAAACTGAATGGAATTTGTGTCATGGTGTTTGCAGTAGTGATACACTGGAAGGGACTTGTGTTAAAGGCTTCTCATTAGAAATCTGTCTTTGGTATGACAATGTTTTCAAAGATAGACAGTGAGTTGAGAGATCTCTGGGTTTTGGGGGTTTTTTTCTTGTTTTTTTTTTATCACAGCTCTTACCTAGAGTCACTGAACCTGTTTTCTTGCAGTGTGTGGTGCAGATGAGAATAGACATTTGCTTTATAGGGGTCAGTTGGGTATTTGGAAAGCACAGCAGTTCTGTAATGTGCTACAGGACATTAACATAGCTAGTAAGGTTGTTCTGGACAAGTTTATGTAGCTTTGGGCCTGTAGCTCATAAAGGTGATAATACTTTTTAAGGTGCATAATCTGTACAGGTGCTTAGGTTAAATTTTGAATCTGTACTTTAAAAGAATGTTAATCTGAAAGGTGACTTCTCTCTTTTAAGAAGAAACTGTGTGTTACTCTTACAGGTATCCTGTTAAATGGCTTTAACTGATGTGGTATTAAACCAAAAGGGATTTAGTATTATACCAGGGACAGCTGGGTCATGCTTGTTTTAATGCTTCTCCACAAGACAAGCTGGGACTTCCTGCAGTTCCTGCTCCCTGTCCTGTGTTTAAGAGTTGCAGGGGCTGTGTCTGAGTTGAAACAGTGGATTAGAAGCAAATGGAGATGCTGCAGTTGTCCCTTCTTTTGCTGACTGGAGCATTCTTATCACTCAGCTCTTTGGGAAAAATTAAAGCAGATTTATAAGCTGAGGCCACTCTAGAACCTTGGTCAAGAGTCTCACTGCACCCAGCAGTGCTTTGTAACAATAGACACCTGTAAGAAACAAATCATGCTCTAAGAGCCCTGTGATGTGAATTTTCCCTGCTGTTTATCTGTGTTCACATATTTGCATGTTGTCCTTGCGGCTCACCTGTCCCTCCTGGTCATGTGGTTCTTGGATATAAAGACAAGAGAAGGAAAGGTACTTGAAACAGGCATTGGAAAAATAAAAATTAATACAGAGTAGAGCAGATTAAGAACTGTATTTTAAATTATCTGCATTTTGAATTACATAGTACTAGGTTCATAAAAAATGGAATAAATTTTCAAAGTGAGTTGGAGTGGGTAGTTAAAATTACAGGTTGTGTGTGATAGTGCAGGCTGGCAGGCTTGGTTCAGTGCAGTCTCACTCTCCTTATTGCTTAGCCTTAGGAACGCTTCTATAATGGATATTAAAGATTAAATGATCAAAACACAATAGCAGTAGTAACAGAAATTCCTATATAGTACAACATCTGTGCTATAATGCAAAAGCACAGAATATAAGCCTTGGGATGAAGCTCAGGCTGAAGGCTTTTTGTCAAGCAAACTGTGAGGTTTAGAGCAGTGTTTGTGTAGTTCAAAGCATGGTTATTGAATTCTGTTTTCAAGAGCATTTTACATGCGTATGGTTCTCGGTACATACACTTCCAAAGTAAACATCACAAGTACTTTACAAGAAATATGGTTCCAAGAAAAACCAAGAGACTTTTATAAACACCATTAGCTTTAAATAGAAACTGATTTGTGTGGTGATATTGAATTTACACAAGTCACAGAGATCAGAATGTTTGCAGTCACTGCTGCACAGACCTGTATTGCTGCTGCTTTTCAAACTGTCCTGAACCCCATGGTGTGCAGATGTGTGTGACAGCAGGAGCAGAAGGGAGTGCAGGACAGCACTTGGGTGTAATGGGGCTGTCCAGTGCTGTGGTATGTCCTGGATTAGTCACGTCCTTGAAACATCATTTGACAGCTGCTGGCTGTGAGTGTGACAGGCTTTAGGGGTTCTCCAGCACTCAGTGCACACTGGTAAGACAATCACAGTAAAAATGGCAGTGACAGCTGAGGACACTTTCCCCCACCAGCTATGTGCTACTGCTCCTTTCCAAAATCAACGGCTCCCACGTGGTCTTTGCTGGAAGAGCAGGTGAACACTCCAGTGTAAAGTGAGGTGAGTTGGCCGAGACCTCCTCCAGCAGCAGTTTTCCAGAGCAGCTGATGCCTAATGGAGTGCTGGAATTACCTATGTTGCTGGCTGAAGTGTGGGAGTGCTGCCCCTCTTAGAAGAGCAGTAACCAACAACATGATGTTGCTGGTGAAAGATGCCACGTGTTAAGGCACTGTTTCTGTGGTGACCAGTTTCTCAGTAACTGGGGAGTGAGGTCTGCAGCTATGAATACATAGGAGTATTCCTGTTTCATGCAGAAGAAGACTGAAAATGCAAAGGGCTGAGGAATAACTGTAAAGCAAAACTGAAAACCTTGGTTTGCGGTTTTTTTATTAGACTAGCTGTGTGAAAGTCCCCAGTTTTGCTGGTTGGGTGAAGAACTAAACGTGACACTTGGAAGTGTCTGTTTTAAATTACATCCTGTTACTCAGCCAGCATCAGGGTTAAATTTTGAATATACTTACTAATCTTCTAGTTTGTACATGCCAGTATTTCCAGAGTATCTGTGTAAAGTTCTGCCTCTTCCAAGGGCTTTAATCATTCCTCCACCTCATTTTTCAATGTGATGCACTTTCAGCATCTTGTGGGCCATTAGCTATATGTGAGCTAAAAGCCAACTTAGATCTTGTGGATGGTGGAAATTTTTTCTGTGTTCTTCTTACAATACTCTCTAATTCATTTGACTGGTAATTCATACACAATATCCTTGACTTGTCCTAAAAGATTTGAAAATTTGACTGGGATGTTTGAGGTAAAACTCAAATTTCTGAGACTAGTGTTGTGAAACTCAGCACTTCATATAAGGAAGAATAAAAACATTTGGAGGAGGAGATAACCAAGGATAGAATAATACTAAGCTCCTATCTTCTCAGTCCTTTAGCAGTTTAAAACCAGACTGCTTCTTCTCAGCAGCTCTAGCAGAGGTGTTCAACACTACATGTAGGTACTTGAGGATTACTTTTACAGAGACAGATGCAAATATATTTCTTTTCTGCCGGTGTGCTGACATCAGTGTCATGCATTATTTGGTCTTTTAATAACAACGTCTTCCTTTTTATTTCTCTCACCAGCTTCTTCCCCCTGTTTGCATGTGCATTGGAGTAGTGAGTGTTCCAGTCCTTGCAGGAGTTAAATCAAACTCCTGCAAACATGGCAGACGAGGACCTCATTTTTCGTATGGAAGGGATTGATAATGCCAGAACAACTCCAGCAGACTCTGGGAATTATCTTGATGCTGATAGTGATGATGAAGACAATTATTTTATCTGTCCAATAACTGATGATCCAGTTTCTAACAAGTCTGCCAGTACCAAAGTAGACAATTACTACAGCAACTTAGCAAAAACTGAGCAGTACAGTTCAAGCTCTTCTCCCAGAAGCTTTAGCTTTAAGGTAAGTATTGGCTTCAGTCTTCATTAAGGTATTGGATTTACTTAGTTGGCATGAGACATTTTCTAACTGCTTCATCTCTCGTAACTAACACTTTTCAATGAAGATACTCATCTGTTTTTTCCAAACCTGCAGTTAATTCCATTAAGCCAATAGTCTGACACTGCCATGGAATTGCTTACTGTCCCTTTCAGTTTGGGGGGGAATCTTCCTCCACTCAGTCCAGGAGAACAATTCACTGCCAATAGGATCAAACCATTTACAATGCAGTTTGTTGATTAGGAGATTCAATAGAGTTGGTGTAAGAAAAATTGGGGCCTGTCAGAAGATAATTTGTTACGAATTTTTCTAGTCTAGTCTTTAGTTAGACAAATAAAATTGTTAATTATAAAATTGTAAGGGTAAGTTTTTAATGTTATAGTTCCTTCTTAGGGAGCTTTTAACATGTTGACTTTTGTGCTTGAGCATGAGGGTTCACACTGACAGCAGTTCCTGTCAGTGCACACAAGCAGTATCTGACCTTTTTGGGATGAACAGCAGCTACAGCATTGCAGGGAGGTCAGAGGGGCTATAGCTTGTGATTCCTTGGCAGTGTGTCCTTTCTCACTCAGCTCCCTACACACAGATCAGGCTGGGCAATGGAGACTCAAGTAACATCCACTCTGTAGTTTAGATATTCTAAATTCTATATAGTTTGTGCTAAACTGGCATGTCTCTTAGATTTTCCTATATTTAATGTTTTATTAACACGTTAAATGTGTTTTATTAACACATTTCTTATTATAAATATTAACATTTGTTTAATAGATACTCTAAAATCTCAGTTATGCCTAATGCATGCTTTGATTGTGAAAAAATACTGGGGGTTATTTCAGTCAGATAACATAGTAACACATTGAAAGTGAAGCTGGCTTGTCTGCAGGAACGTTTTTACCAAAGCTGGTTAATAGAAACATTAAAAGGTACATATGCCTAAGGAAGGTGAGGAGCAAACAAGCTAAGACCTGATGGGGAGCTTAGTCTTCATTTGTGTGTACATTTTAACATGTACTAAACATTTGCCTCTGGGTCTGCAGTGCAATTTCTGAGTCATATGGTCTGAGATAAAACTGATAAGGACTTCAGAAATTGCAGTTATTTCCCCCTTCCTAAGATATCATTTTGCTTCTGCAGAATGTACCTATGTTTTGGTCTCCATAATGTCTAGTTTGGAATTGTAACTCCTATCACAGATAAATTGCTTTGTGTTGAGATGTGGAGCAAGCCAGTCTCCATCTCCTGTTTAAGCTGCAGGGATGGTGATTTCCAACACAATGAAGGAGACAGCCAGGGCTGGTGACATCCTAAATAGCCTGGCCTATCAGAGTCTGCCTGTCAGATCTCAAAGCTAAAGAGAGGTATTGTGGGCCACTGATTATGAAAGGCAGAGCCAGACAGAGAAGTTGGTGTTAACTCTCTCCTTTAAACAGGACTCAGCAATGTTTAATTAGCTAGTTAATAGGCAAGGCCCTTTTAATAAATACTTTCCAATAAAAAAATAACCAACTTACCTCAATAGGTTTTTTCACAAGTGTTCTAAGAATGAACTTAAATTGGGAATATAAATTGAAGAGTGGCTTTTAACTGGAAGATTTTTGGGGTTTTTTTGGGGTTTTTTTTACTAACAAAGAGAACCAAGACTCTTTGTCAATAATTTGTCTTATCACATGTATTTTCCTACTTTCATGTCTCTCATGGATCCTTTAGAATGACACACAACATCGTTCTAAGCATGGCTCTGTGGTTGACCATGGTCGGGTAGGTTAAAAAAAAATGTCAACACCATATCTAATAGATCCATTATGATTTTTTATTTTTTTTCCTTTCATGGATTTTTTTTTCATTATTTTATTGTTTGTGAGGACTGATTGCCTCAGCTCATAAGACTCATCAAGTCAAAACTAAAAGAGGTACCTGTTAAATGGAATAATGATATCCATCCTGTGTTCTCTACCCTGAAATTTCACTGTATGGCAGCCATATGCCTCCAGCAGGAGAAAAATTGCACTGCTAGCATCATTTCCATGAAATCCAACTAGGGTTTGTTTAAAGATTAGGGTACAGCTTTTGTGCAAAGCACCTCAAGAGATCAAGCACAAAAGTAATTAACTTTTGAAAATTATCATCTAACAGAAACACAGTTCACCTTTTGGAGAAGGAATTTACTCAAAGACAATTTGATACAGCTGATCAACCAAGCAGTTCTTGTTGCTGGTTTCTGTCTCTCCTTTCTGTCATAGGTGTTGAAGTATGGAAATTCTCAGGTCCATATGAGCTGTCCTTGCATGACCTGAAGCAACTTCATTTTCTTATGAAACGTGTAGGACATCTTTCTCAACATGTCTTTTAAACTCTTATTCTTTAATGTAGTATTGTTTTCATTTTGTGTTTTTATTGTCAGAAAGGGGAGCATTTAAATTGTTTGCAAGGTATGCATAGTTAAAGATGAAATTCAAAATAAACACAAACTTTAAAGCTTAGCTGCTTCAAAAACTTCCTTGATGCCATTGCTGACACAAATTTACAGTGTTATTTTTTTATAAAAAAAGATGGATTTTAATTCCTGGAAAGAAAAATAATCCCAAAATTTTTAAAGTTACTGGTTTTGCACATTTGGAGTTCAGAGAGGCAGTAGTAATATCTCAGAGCTCAATAGTTCTTTATTGGTATGCTGCAGAGTGCTTTTTCTCCTGCTCACTTTGCAGAAGGCATTTGGCACATCACAGGATCATATCGCCAGTTTTCTTGGAAATGTACAATGTGAGAGAGGGAGAAAAAATGTTAAGAGTAAAGCGTCCAAATTGGCTGGTACAGAGGGACTGTACTTCAGAAAATTGCTTTGGTATTTTTCTCTTGACTTGGTGAACACTGAAATAGCTACTTGTCTGGAATTGTTACAATAATCAATTTTTACAACATTCTAATTTTTTCTTTCTCATACTGAGCACAGTCTGGGACCCTGGGGTTCACAGAACTTCTTACTTTATCCATATTAATTACATTTTTAATGGATTTTTTTATACGCTTGTGCATGCAAAACCAGCATATGCTGCTAGGTATGAAAAGCTAAAAATCAAAACAGAAAAAGTGAATTAATATCATCTGGATGTGCCTTATTGCCATTGCAGAGCATATTAGAGATATCTGCAAATTACCACAGGTTTTGTAAATTGTATCTGGTATATACTGTGCCAGATTCTGTTCTCAGTAACTTTACAGTGGTGCAAATTGAACTGAAATCTGCACTTTATGTGTCTGAGCTGGGTTTCATTATAATTGAGACAATAAAAAGGTCAGAGTGGTCTTTGGTAGTACCTGGTCCCTGCTCTGAGCAGTGTTTTGGGGGCTTGTGTAGTTGCACATCTCGATAGTATTTGGATCCTGATGTGCTCTAGGAAGTGCTGGGTTTGTGAGCTGCTGCTGATTATAAATAAAGTGCTGGTCTGTAACTTCTTCAGGAAACCTGGAAACATGCTATTGAGAAAGCCAAACACATGCCTGATCCCTGGGCAGAATTTCATCTGGAGGATGTTGAGACAGAACATGCCACCCGTTACAGGTCTGTGGGTCTTCCTCCTTTGGATGCTGATATTAAATAGGACTGCTGGTTTGTGCAAGGGCTGAGTTTGTGTAGAGCAGAATATCTGGCTGAAGAACGTCCATAATGCCTGAAGTGACTGGGTCTTAACTCAGTCTCCCAGGAATATGTAAATACTGCACATCATTAGAAAATATACCTTTCAGCAAACCATTCTCACACTTTATCTCCCACCTAGCAGTATCTAGGACTTCCACTGTGTAGACAGGAAACAAGGCTGAGAAGTATTTTCTGGTTGATTTATTTGTGCCATAAGTGTAGTCTAATAAGGAAATTAATCCCAACAGAGAGGCAGCATGCTTAGTTTAAATAGTTTGGTAAAGAAAGCAACATAACCCTTCACAACTTTCCCAAGATAGCAATTTCAGTGTTGCTAGTCCATACAGTTTTGTTGCATGTGGCTGGAGTTTAAATCCCTATAAAGCCCAGAATAGCACACTGTGGTCTACGTGCTAAAAGGGAGTTTGTCCCAGAAACTGGTTTCAGTGCTTTAACAGGAGACTTGCCAAAATATTTACTCTGCTGACACAGGTTTCTGAGAGGAAGGGTTAGGGGTTAGAGGTCAGTTAGTCACCACTTAGCATCAGTGTTTGGGGAGGCCTCTCTTCCAATCCCATACCAGCCATGCAGTGCTGTTCTTCCACATAGGCTTCATCTGTCCCTGGTCAGCCACACAGTCCTGAAATAGTTTGCATATTTTAAAATACAAATAAGTGATAATTCTGTTTTAGGGGTGCTCAATATCCTGCTAAAAAGATGTCTCTGATACTCCTATTTTTACCTCTTTATTTGCTGTAAACTGGGGTGATACATAATACATAAGGGAGAATATGGGGTGTCTGCATGCATGAATTACTCTGTGCAGGTTGGAGGAGCCAGGCTGGAAACAATCATGTGTTGATGACTCAGCTGCTGTGGTTCTCAATTTAGTTTTCACTGTGTTGGGAGTTAAAGGGGTGGGGATAAACCACAGTGGTACTCTTTGTATTATGACAGGGTTGTGCAGGGACTTGCTCCTCCCTCAGTACAGTGTTGGGCAGTTCCTGGCAGCACTGCTTCTCACAGCTGGTGCTGCTCGTGCTGCTCACATTCTCCACAGCCCCAAGGCAAATACCCAGCCAGAACCAGGCTTATGTAAGCTCGGGGTTGGGGGAGACAACCTGTCCAGTGTGTAGAGCTTGGTGAGGCCCTGTCTGCACTCAGTGTGCTTCCCAGGCATCACAGAGGAGGGTTACCTTCAAAGAAGATAAAGCCTGATTTGCAGTATTACAGAAGTTCTGCTTCTACTTTGGGATCTGCTCACTGACAGGTGGTTCAGTGTCTCTTCAAAGAGCTAAATGTATTTCTGCTTGCCTGCCCAAAATAAGGAAGGCCAGAGTGTAGCAGGAAGATTGGAAGCTTTTGTGTGGGAGTGGCAGCAGCACTTTCCAGAGTCAGTTACAGATAAGGAAGGTTAGATGCTGTAAATGGAAGGATTTGGGTTCCCTTTGCATTTTTCTGAGCCATATTTCCTGATTTTGCAGGTACAATGCAGTTACTGGGGATTGGGTTGAAGATGAAGTCCTTATCAAGATGGCTTCTCAAGTAAGATCACACTGTCCTTCATGTTTACTAACAGCAAGTTTGTAATTTCCTTTCTGTTCCTAAATAGTGGCAGCAAGATGTTTTCCTCATAGAAATTTTGAAGTCTCAGTGTAATTCTTCTCTCCTATCTCTTTTTCTTTGTATCCTTCTCTCCAAAATAGAGTAGAAAATGGACTCAGACCTTCCCTGTCAGCAACATGAGGCATTTGTTCCATTCCCAGTGATTTCCCTTCCATGTCACCCCTCCCATTTCTTTCTGGCATAATTTCCCTGCCTGGCAGTAGTCCTACTATTTTGTGTGCTCCCAAATAATTTCTGTTCTTAGAATGAAAACCAACTGAATTTTCTGTATATGAGGGTAGAAGGCGCTGTCATTTCCCAGTTAAGTCCTGGGGTTGGTTGTGTGTTGGGGTTGCCTCGCTCTGTGCTGCTGGCCGAGTATCTGGCAACTGGGGAGATAATGCTCTCTTAGGCTTCGGTACAGGGTGTGCCAAAATGCAGAGAGCATGAAGTCTGTGAAACTTCTTTAGGCAGTCACATAGAGCTGACTCCCAACTAGGGAGAGAATTTAAAAGACATACTATTTCTTCTCCATGGGATATTGGTGGGGGGAGTTCATCCAAATGCCTTTTCCCCAGATACCTACTTACACTACCAGTGCATTTTCAGTTTTCCTTGAGGAAATATTTTTATAGAGCCTGTTTGAAAACAGCTTTCTGCATGGTATAAAGGGGAGATCATAGTTGTGTCTCTTATGGGTTAGAAATCGACTTTATGGAAATGGCAATGCTGGATTTTTGTTTTTTTCTTTTCCCCAGCCTTTCGGCCGTGGAGCAATGCGAGAGTGTTTCAGAACGTGAGTATCTGCCCACTTTGTCTTTGTTTGCCTCTTTGCAGTATTTTCTTCTGTGGTGACTGGAATTTCACTTAGATGTAGTGGAAATTGTGTAAAGCTTGACTCCTTTCTAAAAGGCTTTGCTGAGGGTTTTATCCCTGCTTGTGTGACTCTACCTGCAGGGAGTGGGGTTCAGAAAGGAGAATTTCCCTGAATGTTCTACTTCAGCCATTCCTGGGATGCAAAATATTCATACAAGTATAGTAACAGCCACTTAATTTCTGTGGTTCTTGTGTGCTAAAATATCTTAAAATTTTATATGAGGTCATAGGTGTGTGCATTCTGTAGACCAACTTTAGGCCTATAGTTAGGCAGAGAAAAGAGAAAGAAGGAAAGAATATTTGGATGGTGCAGTCTCAACTGGAAAAGCCTCCATTGGTGAAGAAGATTATCCTCCTAGAATTTACTTTGGATCACATATACTAGAATATTTTTCTGAGTAAGGCAGAACAGGAGCACTAACAGTTGTGGTTCCCAGAAGGATAAAGTGTGGGGGAAGACAGAGGAGAAGAACTTTTCCTTCCTTGGAGAGTGTTATCAATGTTATTGTGGGGATCAGTATCCAGCTATAAATTGGTGTGCTAAGAGATTGCCCCACCCCTTCCAGGCTCTGGAAACCAGTGTTTCCTGGAAAACATACGTGTGTGTGTTTAAAAATATTCCCCCTTCTTCACATATGTGGAATCCAGAGAAATTGCACTTCGTGTGTGGTTTCAGCTCTGGAAAGATAGATACTCCTGAAAGATGGAAATGTGAGGTTTTGAACTTGAGCAAAAAGGAAAAAAAGGAAGCCCTCAGTGCTCCAGTTTAGCACTGTTTCAGTATCAGTTCATGCTGGTGGCTCTGTTCCTGCAAAGCCAGCTGGATACAGTAGGAAGTAACAAATCTCAGCCTGCTGACATTGCTTTTAGTTCTTGTTACTTACCAAACGCCCCATTACACAATATTTTGAGTAATGCCATAAACAGAAATTTGTTAGCAGTTTTGCTTTAACCTCTGGTACTAAAAAAGCACAATTTGAATATCAGCTTCCTACTGCTGGGTTTCCCATACGTGTCAGTAGTACAGTGATATTTCCCATCTGGAGCTCTCTCCTAGATTTTTGTAACTCTGCAAGTGTTTAGTTAAGACAGTGACAGCAATAGCTACCCATGGCCCAATGAACCAATGTGAGGATATTGACTTGAGAAAAACATGATCTGGCTTGTTTTGTGCAGAGGAGTGTGTTCCTTCAAGAACTGGGAAGGTTTGGGATCTGACTGAAATTCTTACCTCATTTCCTTTTTCATTCTTTCCAAGGCCTCTGTTGCAGTGACTGTGTGCCCAGCCCTGCAGGGGTACAGGCAGCATGAAGTTGCTTTGCCTGTAGAGTGTCCTCTGTACCAAGAGCTGTGCACCAAGATCTTGGCAGGGAGAGGAAAAGGAAGGAGGGGGAAGGCTTGAAAGTTTTGAGTGCTGCTACTAATTAAAGCACCTGCTTAATGCATTTGTTGGCAGCCAGAAGATCCTTTGTTATCAATGTTTCCCTGTGCTACACACTACCACCCGCCTGCCCCAGCCCCCCTGCTTTGAAGGCATCTGTGGATTAAAGATTTGCTCATCAACAAAAGGGAAAAGCTGCATCATGAGAACTGACAGGTGCAGTTTTCCTGCTGGGAGTATGTGGGTTACTGAGCAGTCACTGCTGTATGTTGAGAAGCCAGCAGATTGCTTTTATCCCAGGAGAGGTTTCTCAGTTCATGTTTGAAAGGCTGCTCCCTGTTAATTTCTGCAGAAAATAATTGTTGACATTAGAACAGGTTGTTGACAAGGCACCAGCCCTTCATACTCCAGGTTTGATAGGAACAGGAAGGGAAAGGAATTGAGAGGAGGAGAAAGTTCAGAGCACAATTAGCTGCAGCTAAACCAAACAGTTTGGCACGTCCCAGTCATTCTCATAGGATGTTTCATTTTCCCTTGTCCCCTTGCTGTGCTTCACGTTTCAGGTGGAATACCTGGTAAATGACTGCTCATCTTGGAGCCTTTCTCTGTTCATGCAGGCAAGGAAATGGGAAAGATTTAATTAAAATCCTTGGGTTTCCTTTCACCAACAGTTGATTTGTCTTTCAGAAAAAAGCTGTCCAACTTCTTACACACTCAGAACTGGAAAGGTGCCTATAATTATGTTGCCAAGCAATACATAGAGAGTGTGAGCAGGGATGTTTATTTTGAGGATGTTCGACTGCAGATGGAAGCAAAGCTCTGGGGAGAAGAGTACAACCGGCACAGGCCACCGAAACAGGTGCAGTCAAAGATCTTGCTAAGCAAAAATGCAGTATTGTTCTTCTATTGGATTAGTTTTCAGACATAATTTAGAGGGAATTACTTGTTCACATTCCATCACATTTAAATGCCTGGATAAATTATTTTGCCCTTCTGTGTTTTCTGTTAAATGATAGCTGATTTTGAGTGGAATAAATACAGAAATTGCTCTATATTTCCAATACTAGGGGCTGTGTGTTTGTGAATGTCTGACTGTCCTCAGCTGTTGACCAAAAACCAAAATAAAATGGTGTTTGAATTGCTCTCTTTGATGTGTGCCCAGCTGCTTTTGTGATAACCAGAGATGTCACAGAATTTATTGCCAGCTGCAGTCTCAGCAAGCACTTATTTGTTGGTGCTCCAGGAAGGTAGATGCTTAAATCTTGCACACCCATCCAGACATGTAACTAGCATTGAATTTGAGAAGAGCTGGAAACCTGCTGGAAGCCTTACCAATTTTAATGTCCAAAATTAGTGGTTTTGGTATGTGGGATATTTGCATTGCCTTCCATATGAGGGTTAGTTAATAACTAAATAACAGCAAGATGAGGTCTACAGTGAAGTATGCAGAGAGAAATCTACAAATCTAGAGATTTTAAATGCCATGTTGGAGAAGATATTGGAGTGAGAGTTGTGATGGTTTCTGCTTTAGGAATGTCTGTGGGACAGAGGGAAAAGGTGAGGCAAGATACAGAGATACCTGAACAGTAGATACCCTGAGCCCTTCTCTGAAAACACATTCCTTCAAGTTGTGCAGTAGTGACTGTATGTTTTGCTCTCTGGGTGCAGACTCTTTGCAGAGTACTCTTAAGGTACCCACAAGATAAAATAGAAAGCCAGCACTTACTAAGAATTTTTTTTTTCAGAGGGGTTTGTTGCAGAAGTGAGGTGTTTTGAAGTGACTGCTTTAAATTTATGGAATTCCTCCAATAACTCAAAAGCACATGACTCTTCCCCCACCCCCTTGTTAAACAGAAGGATCTTTGCAATTGTTCATATTCTTGCATTGGGAAAGTTTTCACAGCTGGAGGATTCACACACACTTAGATCTGAAGACAGAATTCTGTTAGTCATTGTTTATCTTCTTTCCCTCCCCAGGTGGATATAATGCAAACCTGTATTATAGAAATGAAGAACAGGCCTGGAAAGCCTCTCTTTCATCTGGAACATTACATCGAGGGCAAATACATCAAATACAACTCAAATTCTGGATTTGTGCGAGATGACAACATTCGTCTAACTCCACAAGTGAGGCTTTGTTTAATGCTTTAGAGTGTGCTGCAGGGAATTTCTGGGCTCTCTCCGGAGGTCTTGCAGTATAGCCAAGAAAGGAAACTGCAGGCTCTGCAGTACAATGCCAGATTAATTTCTCTGTTTGCAGTTTGTCTGCCCCTTACTTGGGGCCTGCTCTTTCAAGTGCTGAGTGCTTCTTTATTGGATTTCAGTTGATTACTGTTCAGTTGAACAGGGTTAATACTCTTTGGAAACCTTAAGCCCTTTGACTCTAATTATAACTGTGGGCATCAAAACATTTCAAAATTTCTTCAAATTGACAAGTGAGAGAGATCTTTCATGTACAATGTACTGAATAGTCTTTTGGTGCCTCACGTAATACACAAGAGATGGCTGGTATCCAATCTATATAAATAAATCTAGTCCATTTCCATATAAAAATGTAGGTTTTTCCAGCTGCAGCCTCTGAATAGCTGAATCTGAGATTGCATACAGAAGTACAAGTACAGCTTTCAAGTGATTCTTGAATCTTGTGAAATAAATGTAAAATACTATTGAAAAACGCAAAGTGGTCAGTGTAATGAAGAGGTATTTTTCTGGGCCTTGAGAGTTTTGTTCTTTACATTTTTTTCCACTATTTTTAAGGTATTTGCCATGAGTCTTAATGTAAGCAGAGAATTTATGTTCTGGGCTGTCGTTTGTGCACTGAATCAGTTCTGTGCTTTCACAGGTTGGGAACAAAATGTTCCCTGGTATTTGCTGCAGTTAAAATGTTTGTCTATCACCACCAGTCACATCCCCCAGGCCTGGCAATGCTTTTTTGGAGGCCTTCCCAGAAGATTCCTAATATCTCAGCTTTATTCTGAAGAAAAGGGCTTTTTATACCTGATTCTTGAAATGTGTTTTCTCAAGACCACAAATGTACATTTCATTATCTGATACACAAATGTGGACACAGAGCAGTTGCTCAGGGGGATCACTCAAAGGGGAAGAAGAATTTGTGGGTATGCTCACATTTATTTATGGGTTTTTTTTCCAAACTGTGGCAGAGCTAATGCTTGTTGGCACAAGGAAGCAGTGTCCCAGAGATGCAGAGCTTTCAGATTCACAGGCCCAGCCAGAATGTTTATACAGAAGTTATTCTGCACTGGCTTCAGAGCCCACTGTTTTTCTCTCGGCCAGCCAGCTCCCCACTACATAAGGTGAAGTCTATAGTGGAAAACAATCTCTAGTACAAAAACAAGTTAAGCAATCTCATTTCCCCTGCCTGTGCCCAGAGTGCTGCTTTTCACCCTGCCTCTTTTAGCCTCTCTGCGAGTTGAAGCAGGTTGGACAGACAGGATACTACATGCTTTTAGTCTCTTGCTGCTTTCATCATGATGTTTATACCAGTTACATTTTACTGATACAGCTATCAGACTTCTTTTCCCATTTATAACAGGGGAATATGTGTTGCTGTTTTCAGTAGATGAAGGCAGGGTGTTCTCAAACATTTTCTATGGTCCTTTCCAGGCCTTCAGTCACTTCACCTTTGAGCGCTCAGGACACCAGCTCATTGTTGTTGATATCCAGGGAGTTGGAGATCTTTACACAGACCCTCAGATCCATACAGAAAGTGGTACAGATTTTGGAGATGGCAACCTAGGTAAAATCAATTATTCTGTTTCACTAAGGGGTGCTTCTCTTTTCTTCCCAGCTCTGCTGAGTAGCCACTGCACTGGCTGAGCTGACACATTTCTGAGGGCCTTGCAAACAGCTGAATGCAGAGAGATAGACCCTGTGTATTTTTGAAGTTCCAGGTGTCCGTATATGAAGTCGTTCATAGGACACCGCAAGTTTTGTAAGCAGGATCACATTTAGGCACATTTCTCAGTGATGCAGTTGGATTAGTTTTTCTTATATCTTGTTCATACATAGCTTTCTAAGATTTTCCATACTTCTTTTACTCTTTCATGCAGAGAGAGTGAAAAGCTCTTAGAGGTGTTGGAAAGGAAGTAGGTTAGGCTGTGTACTACGAAGCAATTTCTCTGTCTTGACTTTTTAGGAAAAGCTTTGGGACTTTCAGCTTTTATTAAGTAAATTGTAACATAAAATGTGAGTAAACCCTTTCTTAACTTTTTTTTAATGCCTTAGGTGTTCGAGGTATGGCCTTGTTCTTTCATTCTCATTTCTGCAACAACATCTGCAAAAGCATGGGGCTTGCACCGTTTGATCTTTCATCCAAAGAGAGAGATGCCTTGGATTATAATAAAAAATTGCTTGTAAGTGTTTGATGAAGAAGTGTAATTAAGCTGTATCTTTAACAGGGAACCATGTAACACAGTGTATATTTGGGACCAAGTAGATCTTTGAATGCTGAAATCATGAGTTGGACCTCACAAATGTGATTTGATGTTTGCTGCAAATTGATCTCAGTTTCAGCTGATTTTGCTGGGAATGCGACTTGATGTAACACTTGGAATAAAACAAAACTCTCTCTGACAGTAAAAATTTCAGGGCTTGATACTTTGTTGCAGTGCAGAACTTTTCAAAGCAAATACTTTTGTATTCATCTGTATGTTTTTAGAGGACTCCTAATAAACGTTCGCATTGGCTTATATAGCATGCTTAGAGTACACAGAAGGATTATTGACAGGACTTTCTCATTGATTTGCCAAGGAATCTGCTCAAACAATTCTCCGTGGCACAGAGGAGAAATGCGGCAGCAGCCGGGTGAGGACGGTGTCCGGGAGTCGGCCCCCTCTGCTCTTCCGCCTGTCTGAAAACTCTGGGGATGAAAGCATGAGTGATGTGGCATTTGATTCCCTGCCCTGCTCTCCCTCCTCTGCAACCCCTCACAGCCACAAGATGGACATGCTTAGTGAGTGAGCCTCATGCATCACCTCTTGGGGGTGGTTCCTGAACGTTGGACTTGTCTTACTTTGGTTTGTCAAGCATGTTATCCTTATAATAACTGCAAATACTTTTTTCTCCTAGATTGGCCTATGTTCAGTGAAGTAGATAACTTGGATCAGCTTGACAATAAAAGGGTGAGTGTCTTTCCAACAGAAAATGAGGTTGCAGCTGCCTAATGAAATGTGTCTTTATAGGACTTCCCAAAGGTTTTGTTCAGTAAAAGCACATAAAGGTGCTCTGTCTACTTTTTTTTGTTTCAGATCATGTTATGTTTGCGCATTTGCTGGGTCTAGTAAAGAACATTTTATCTTAACATTTAGTAGTCATTATTTTACCACCAGAAATTCATTTGCATCTGGTGTATTTTAACAGGTACTTAAAGCACATGCCTGTTCCCCTGCCTGCGTGTTGTGTCTTGGGCACTTGTGTCAACTGTTGTGGTATGAAAGCTAAAGAATCTCTATGGATTAGGTCTCTGCATACACTGGTACCATGGGATGTTAGAGAACCTTGCCTGAGGGGATGCAAGAAGTTTGAAATGGGCATTTTCCAGTGCTGGGCCTTAGTTCCAGGGGCAGTCAGTTAGTGGTTTATTACTGAAGCTGGGAACTATATTTAGTGTATTCTTGATTTGATAAAATATGCAAGTCCTTGATTTGTTCTAATGTATGTAAGAGAGAAGACAATCTTAGACTACTTTATATATCATCAAGACCTGCTCCTTCTGACAGAGGTAGCATAATCCAGTATAACCAGTATATCCAGTATAACTATCCAATATTTTTCATCGAAGCAGCAAAAGGCTTTTTCTCTGTGAGAAATGTCAAGCTGAGGTCCTTACAAAGTGTAATGCTAATGCTGTTCTGTTCTTGACTTATGTAGGATTTTGAAAATGGTGGAGACAGTGGATATCCCAGTGAAAAGAGAAGTGAGACAGAAGATCTGGATCATAGAGAGAGGGTAAGAACCTGACTGGTATAGCAGAGTTGGGCCTGTTCATACTTAAATTGTTTTTGTAGAAGAATCCATTTTTTTTATACTTCCTGATCTAAATCTGATCCTGATCTAAACTTTGAAAACAGAGGAAACAAAGAAGTTCCTCCATGTTGCAGAATTACTTATTTGTATTGAGAATGACACTCTTGCAGGAAAAAGATTATTTGTAACGAGTAGCTTAATTTCAAATCTTGTATTTGATTAGGTGGTGTTGTGTGGTTTTTGGAGTATTGCATATTGAATTTAAAAGGTGTAGCCATCTTCTTGTCTTGTGGAATCCATTAATATCTGCTTTCAAATTAATTTACTCTCTCTACTTTGTATGGCCTTAAGCATTACATTAACAGAGTTGTCAGGTTATAATATGGAACTTTAGAATTCCTGGAAGTTAGTTGGTTACTCCTCCTAAAATACAAATTTTTGAATAAATGCTTTTTGACCTGGAGATCTTAACAAGATATTTAATTAGAAAATAGGAAAGAGAATACTGCTTCCAGAGATACCACTCCTTTTGTCACCTCCTTAAGGCAAGGTATTTGTCATGGCATCTCCAGCTTAACATGGGTTAAAGCCCTTGTGTGCCAAGTTCTTTATAATTTGTTATGTTTCTTAATATATTGTGATATCACTGAAAGAAAAGGATCCAATGGAAACAGTTCTGGTCATTGTCACTATTAATTCTGCAGGGTAGGAATAGTCTAGAGGCATAACTGGCACACATCAGTGGCTGCAAATTGAATGATTCAAATCTTTACATTAATGTAGGGCCATTCAAACAACAACCGGAGGCAGGAGTCTGATGAAGACAGTTTGGGAAGCTCTGCAAGGGTAAATAAAGCAGAAATGTTCACAGACTGAGTTCACTGCTCTGCTTGTCCTTTGTTCCACTCATCTGCCACCTAACCACATCACTGAGCCAGATGTTGGTTTCCCTTCCTTTTCAGCTACAGAAAATTTTTATTAATATCAACTTACCATTCTGTTATTTCCTTTTATGTTTTGTCTTTGTTTTCTCATTAAAGAAGTACTGTGAAACAAGTTATCACCTCTGTAGCTGTCATAAATTAGTGATTATGCATGGGTTTCTCACTTTGAAGAAACTGGATTTCTTTTCTGCCTAACTAAATTATAGTTCCTTTCTGCACCTTAATTTTGGAATTCATCCTTTATGTTGTATGATTTCTTAAAAACATGCAGTGTTTGAAACAGATACACAGTGAAGAGAACTACTGTCACCTAACTGAATTAGGAAAGACCAGACCTTGTATGCTTTTCTGAAATACAACTTCTGTGATAATTGGTCTTGGGTATAAACTTAAACATATAACCGCTGTGAAAGGCAAGAAAAAACAGAGCTTTGACATCAATTAATAATTTAGTTAGATACAATTTTCAGAATTTCCCTTTAATTATTATATATTCCTGTTTCAGAAAATTGAAACAGCTTTAACAGACTAAAGTTCTGTGCCAGTAACCTTTCCTGTTGTGTTTTCTCTGTGTACCTGTAAAGGCCTTAATTGCGATAGGATTGTTTTCAGCTACTGTTTCCCACCAATCCATTATGTTCAAAAATTTGTTCATTTGGGTTGCTCCTCTTGAGAAATGCCAGTGCATGCATCTGTCTGTAATCTTCTGCATTGTTACATGCCATTTTTCTAGAGTTCTAGAATGCAAGCTGGATTTAAAATGTTGGGAACTGAAATTCTGGACAGAAAAGTATGGGTTTATTTTTATTTTTTTTTTTGTTCATGGATAACTTCAGTGCTTGCAGTGTGACTATTCAGTTGTTTATTTTTGTAAGTAACATTTTCTGATTCAGAACTTGGAGATGATTCTTCAAAGTGATGACGTTCAGATTAGAGATAGAGAGGTTTACTCCATTTCTTTAATGAAGAATAGCCATTTATTCAGCTACTAACATGATTTTTGAAAGCTATGTTTTAAAAGAGTATTTACTACAATGTAACAATATAAATAGAGGCTTTGATTCTTGGATGGTAATATGGATGGGAATTTTAATTTTGAATATAAATAATAGTATATTTTGTATTTCAGATCAGTGTGGAGAAATGGAATCTGTACAACTCTTCCAGAGTCCATGTCCACAGACCATCCTGTGTTGCCCAAGAAATCCAGAGGCTCAATGCACTAGAACTTGAAAAGAAAATTGGGAAGTCAGTCCTTGGAAAGGTAGGATGGGTCTGCTGATATTGTTTTATCCAACAAGAAGCATCTTGTATTTATTACTTATATAGAGGTGTTCTCCTACTTGCATTTGTTTGTGCAGTTGAAAATAACACATCTATACCTTTCTCTGTCACCTATCCATGTTGTATAAGGAACATTTGAGTTCAGGAACCCATGCATTCCATCTGCTTTTGGCCTTGCAACATCTGGGCTCCTTTGGGAGGAATCCTGCTGCTGTTAGTCTGCCTTTCCAGAGGCATCACACAGGGAAGATTCAGTGGGATGGGTGTGATGTGCCTGACCCACAAACCTGCACACAGGCAAAGCTAAGGTCCTGAAAACTGGACTGACTCTTTTTACTCCAGACTATTTCCAGATAATGCAAATGTGAATTAAGTTTGGGGTTATGTATGGCCTTAAGCCCACTCCTAAAACATGATGTAAATCTTTCTGAACATTCTGGGAGCCTTAGGTATTCTCAAACCTCTTAGTGTGGGAAGAAACGTATTTTTCACAGAATCTTTTAGGTTGGAAAAGACCTCTAATTTCATCAAGTGAAATTTCATCCTCTGACCCATCATCACCTTCTCAACTGGACCATAACACTAAGTGCCATGTCCAGTTGTTTCTTGAACACCGTCAGGAGCAGCGATTCCACTACTTCCCTGGGCAATCCATTCCAGTGTTTAACAACCCTTCCCATGAAGAAATTCTTCCTGATGTCCAGCCTGAATGTCCCTTGGTGCAGCTTGAGGTTATGTCCTCTCATCCTATCACCAGCTGCTTGGGAGAAGTTGCTCACCCCCATCTTGCTAGAGCCTTCTTTCAGATAACTGTAGAGACTACTAGGGCTTCTCCTGAGCCTCCTCTTACTCCAGACCATGCCTCTGACCCCTGAGCAGAAGGGTTTTAAAGGTTCAGATCCCTACATCATCCTGTGTCTCTCCTGTGCAATTGTGTCCAGGTTCACCTGGCCATGGTTCGCTATCATGAAGCTGGCCGCTTTTGTGAGAAGGACAAGGAATGGGATCAGGAGTCAGCCCTGTTCCACCTGGAACATGCTGCAGACTGCGGGGAGCTGGAAGCCATCGTTGGGTTAGGCCTCATGTGTTCTCAGCTGCCACATCACATTCTTTCTGAGGTCACTCTCGAGGTATGGAAAATGCCAAAAAGCAGAATTGCGGTCCATTGTAAAAGTAACCTAAGAATAGCAGGAAATAGAGATGAAACAAAAAACATAGTTAGGTGTTCTGTAGCCTCTTCAGAGAAAATAGATTACTTTGTAATTAAGGATTTGGACAAAACAGCAAAAAATGCTGCCTCTTTCTGGTTTTGCCAAGCAAATGACTGCATGCCTTTGGGAAGCTTTTGAAGCCACCTTTACTGTTCAGCTGCTTTGTTTTTTGTGGCTACGCCAATTTCTCAAACATACTAAATACTTATTTATTTATTATTTATGACTTTGAGAAACTGCATTTAATGGTAGAGGGATGAAGGGATGGTTTTAAAAACATGGATTTTAAAGGTTTTGGTTCTTTTACTAGGATACAAAGGAGAACAGAAATAAAGGATTTAACTACTTGCTGAGAGCAGCGGAAGCTGGAGACCGGCCTTCCATGATTCTGGTAGCAAGAGCTTATGATACAGGTGTCAATCTTGGTGCAGACAGGTACTGTGCATGGCTAAGTAAGTTAACTTAGTGGTACTTCACTGAGGGAAGGCTGGGACAATGATTTTTCTGCTTTTGTATTTTTGCATGTCTTTGTTATTTACATGAGTTTTCTGTTTTGCACAACAGTGATACTCTTTAAATTTCCCACTGTCAAATAACATGAAACTTCTAATTGAAGTTCACTGAGCATTCTTAGTGTGCAGAATAACTGATTTGAAAGTATTTATGAAACAAGACTCTGCAGCTTTAGTTTTTTTCCTAAATTGGTTACGCTCACAAATATAAATGCCAGACCAAAACCATAGAACTGGTAATGAAGTTCAGACTCTGGAGTTCAGCAAAACACTTCAGTCCGATACTTTCTTTTGTAATTCCTGCATAAAGTGACCCCAGCCTCACATTTTGCTGCAGTGACCTAATGCTGCAGTGCCATTAGTGAGTCTCCATGAGAACATTTGCTTTCTTGGAGAGCATCAGGGCTCTGAGAAGCCAGTACCAAATTGGATGCTGAATCTCCAATGCAAAGTATGTTTGTTTCATAAGGGAACCATCTTCAGAAGTTATTTTTGACTGCAGAGCCCAGGATTGGAAGGAGGCACTGCACTGGTACAATGCTGCACTGAACATGACCGACTACGATGAGGGAGGTGAATATGATGGCACTCAGGATGAGCCCCGGTATTTGCTCCTAGCCAGGGAAGCAGAGATGTTAATGATGGGAGGGTTCAGCCTGGATAAGGATCCACAGAGATCAGGTGAGGCCTTATTTTGTTTCTGTTATCTCTAATCTTGCTTTTCCTTCTCTTCTCTCCCAGCATGTACCCCAAAAATGTGTGAATTCTTGCTTCAGCTGTTACAAAACATAGAGAGAGTCAATACTTTCAGATTTAATGATGCTGGGTGTAACAAGGCTGATAACAGTGAAAGAAGAGATCTTGGCAGGGACAGGGTAGTGGGTGGTGCCAGGTCCAATCTGTGGCACATTAAGTCACTGCCAGGCAACCTTCACTCCCTCTGAGGCTGCTCTTCTGGGTCACTCCCCTGAGCTGCAGGTTGCTGCTTGTAGTTTGGGTTACAGCTATGACTCCCAGGCCCTACACAACAGTCTCTTAGTTGCTGTGTAACCTACATGCTAGATGTCTGTCTTGGGGGCCTCCTACAGGCTGGTCCAGTTTCCACTCCTTCCAAATACATTGGGGAGCCATCAGCAGCCAGTTGTATAACTTCCAACTTGAAGAGCAGAGGCCAGATTCCCAGCTGATGTAACTCTGACATAGTTAAAACACACCCATGCATCCGGCCCAGCAGTTTGACCTCAATTTCTCCCTTTGTCCTTTATTTGCTTCAGGCTAAAGCCATGTTCTTTCTTTACTCTGTCAACATAACTGATGCTGTTTCCTCTCTAGGTGAGCTTTACACAGAAGCAGCAGAAGCAGCCATGGAAGCGATGAAGGGCAGACTGGCAAATCAGTTCTACCAAAAAGCAGAAGAGGCTTGGGCGATGATGGAAGAATGACACTGAAATTAAGCAGTTCTTGTATATAATTTTTTTATAGACTTGCTGCATTTGCAGCTAAAAAGATGTATTTTTATGTGATGTTACCAGGTTGATTTTTTTCATATTTTAGTTTCGGTTGCTTTTTTTTTTTTTGAGGGTAGAAATCTAAATGAAGTAGTATGTAGGGTGTCATAGCATACTTAGTGTTTTAAAGCTAAGCTGTAATACACACACACTTGGATGTTTTATACTTTTTTTATTGTTATAACTGAGGGGCCTAGTTTTTTTGACAAAAGAAAATGAGGCCTTACTGTTTAGGTTTTACATGTCCTGTTTTTTATACAGCAGTCATCAGTGTGTTTACATTTTTCTTCTCCTCCCCACATACAGAAAAACATTTTCCCAAATTATCAGCATTTCTTCATCATTTTTGGTGTATTTCATCAAATTTGCACATGAATGTAAATTTTCAGTTTATGGATGCAGCTACTGATGTTCATAAGTAGTCCTGTTCTATTTTGCTGACAGTGTTGGACACTTACTCTTAAATGAGTTTCAGATGGAATCCTTTGTTTGGGAGGGATAGGGAAGATGATTCAGATTGGCAGTGAGGATATTCAGAGTGGATATTCAGAGTTTTATTCATTACCAACATTGCATATTACACCATTAGAAAATCATTCATATTCATGGTGAGGTGAGGCATCCAGCTACCTCTCCCATTTTCACATTTTGCACCATATAAAAGTTTAGTTATATAAAATTCTACTGATCTTATATTTGTCCAATCATGTACAGATTTGTAATATGTGGGTAATTTGAAGTTAGCTTTACAATGTCATCTCAAATCTCGATGAAGCTAGATCATCTCACTTAAAATTAGAACACATTTTCCACCATTTCCAGATGGATGTTTGAAGAAGTTAGGAGATGTTGATTCACTTATTACTATGTACAGAAAACAATTTATATGGTTTAAGTATATTTTAAAATGGTATTTTATCTGCAAGTGCCATTTAGAGAAGAATTTCTGGTTACAAATGGAAAACAGTATTATCCCCAAACACTTGAATTTGTGTCCTCTTTGCCTAATCCTAACCAGTGAGGGGAGGACAAGTACCTGGTGGTACTGGTTGAATTATCCTTGCATAGAGAGAAGTTTCTTCAAATCCAGTCTGTTATTCCAAAGCTGCTGTGCCATCTATATGGATAGTACAGAAGCTATTCCTATTCCTTGGCTGTGGTTAGCAGTCATTTTGCAGGAGATTTAAGATGGAAGCTTCTGCCTCCTTGGCCTTGCAGTCTCCTAAGGTGTAAATTGATGTGCATAAAGGGCAAACAAACCCTGTGAAGTGCTGAATGACCTGTAATGCTCATCACTTCAGCCAAGCCCTTAAAAGCAGGGGTAAAGCTGAGCAGGCTATGATATGATGCAGGATGGATTAGGATTTCTCACATGCCTAGCCAAGGAATATTAATTTCTTGTAAAATGCAGAAACTGTTCAGGGAACAAAAATAATTCTTCCTTTCCTGTACAAGTGCCTGTCACTGGAATCACATTTGCTCCCATTTTTTCTTTTTTATGACAAAAGGATCTTGAATTGCTGTTTAGACAGTATCCAAGGGTCATGTCAGTAACAGCTGCCACTGTCTGAAAGAGTGGTGGTTAATGGAGAATTTGAATCCTTTCTAGGAGGGAAGGGAAAGTTACCCTTGGATGTTGTGCTTCTGGCTGGTGCTGTAACCACCAGGCATTTGTTGCTGTGAGCAGCCTTGCAACACATGGCAACATCTCTTTTTGTAGATTGCAGAGGTTGTGGGAAAGTAAAGCCCATGGCCTTTTTCTTTTCTGTTTTGAGAGTGAAGGTGAAGCTCTTCACTCATTAGTGGAGGAATGTCTCATTTCTAGATCTCAGCTGGTCTTTGGTAGTGAGGTATTAAAACAACCAGATTTTTGAATCTAATATTTTTTGTACCTAACATGCTGAAATAGAACCAGAGGGCTGCAATTCAGATGAATGTTTTCAGTGCCTATCCAAAGTTCTACTTTAGATGCCTAAAGGCTCTCTGGGATGTGGCCTTTTTTGCTATTGCAGTTCAGTTCATAACATTAAGGAATCAGCTGTCAATGAAAGGTGACACAACTCACCTCTGAAGACAGTTGAATTGTCTATTTTGTGCAGAACCTATACAACAAAATCAGACAAAAGGATTTGTTTCCCTCATATGGTGTTGATGCCAAATCTTTGAGATTTTCCTTGAGAAGGAAGCATGTGTGACACCACCACTAACCATGTAGAGAGGAGATTGAAGGTGTCTGTCCAAAATGTGCATGCAAAGGATGTAGAGGATAATTATTGACACTTTTTTGGTGTAGTTTAATTTGCTAAATTCAGTAGTTGCTAAAGTTGCTGTGTAGATCTGGTATGTAAATGTGCACACAACTCAGTACAAAAATTATTACAGTTAATTCTTCGTTCTCAAATACTAATTTTTGGTGATGAAGACTACCTTCTGTCCTAAGGTGTGTAAGATGATTTAGCCACACAATAAATGGGAATGTCAATAATATGAAAATGGAAATTGTTTACAGAAATAATTGCAACTTATTCTGTGACATTCTTTTGAAGGGAAAAACTGTATATTTTAAAGACTTTTGCAATGATATTGCTTTATGCTGTATTTTTAATCTATTCACAATGAATAAATAAAAATAAGTGTTTTTTAAAAACATGAAAATAAATCTGAGGCTCAGCCTGCCAGAACTTACCTGGGTTCAGTGTTTCCAGATGTCAGTGGGAATATTGCTTGGGTAAGGACAGTGAGATGGAAGCCTTTGTATGTCAGACAAAGCAAATACTGCTTGCCTGCACCACTTAGTCCTCTCATTCACTTTGGCTGGGTTCATTCTGGCTAGTCAATAAAAATGTTCTTTTTGTCACTTTTCTCAGTAGATTTTTACTCATTGCTGTGGGAGTTTGCTTTTGTTTTGTTTGGTTTTTTTCCTTTATAAATTGCCAAAATTCCGTCCTACTGTTGCAAGCTTCCAGAAGTCCTCTGTGTTGTTATTGTGTCATTCTATTCCCTATTTCATTCCCTTTCAACAGTCAGAAGTAACTGACTGGGAGGAAATTATCAGATGTGTAGCAACAAAATCTGTTTTCCTCCAGAAAACAGAATGGTTGATGTACTCTCTGATTTGCATTTGATTACACACATAGTGTCTGTAACCAGTGGAGTATAAAATATAAGGACTGGAGGGATTACTTGCAGGGTGCTACAGAGGCCTCCCTATGCCTTTAGCTTTTGTTTAGTCCTGAGAATGGGCTGGAAGTTCCTGGGCTCTGTGATTTGAGGTGGGATACAACATCTAATGATACAATGTCATTTTACTACGATTTCCCTTTCTGTGCCAGAATAATCTGTTTGATACAGGCCCTTTCAAACTGTTAAAAGGGAGCTCTTGTTGCTTTTTTATGGCTTTATTTAGATAGATGGAACTTCTTACACCTGTGTAGTTTAAACAATGTGAAATTATCCTCTAGCAAAGGCACTGTGAAATAGCAGAATTTCCTAACAAAAAAGCACCATCTGGACCTTTTCACTGTAGAATCACTAAGATGAAAAATGGTGAAAATTGGCACTGCTCTACCTTTATAGCCTGTGTAGTTTTTAGATATAGCTGCTGTCACAGAGATGGAGTGTTTGGCAAGTGTAACAAAGTAAGAATAGCATTCTTCAGAAACCATGGAGACAGCAAACTCTTATAGCTTATAAAGTGTAAATAAGTATATTGCCTGTTTCTTAATTGCTGGTCTTGTGGGACTAATTTGAATCTCACTCTCTTCTCCACAGATGTAATTTCACTCAGAGTAGAATGAGTGCTGACAGAGCCAGGTGTAGTTACGATGAGTCAAATCAGGACTTCTCATCTGAATTTGGACAGGTAGAATTGCATTTGAACCTCTCAGGATGGATGCAGAGCAGTGCTGCCAGGGTGAGTCAGGGTATTTTCAGGTTTAAGTTCAGGGATATCTCTCAGTTGCTCCTGCCAATGGAGCTGACTCCTGTGTGGGAACAGCTCAGGGCTTTGTAACCGTTGGGCCTGGCCCTTAGTCTGGGAGTGTTTGGTACAAGTGTTGGGTCCTTGCTATTCTCTGGCTGTTCTGTGGCAGGAAAACAATGTAACAAGCTAGTAGCTTGTGTTATAGTTTGAGTTCTCCTCTACATTAATTATTTTTTAATTTTGAAAAGGTCCTGTCATTGTAACTGATACTGCACAGGTGAAATTAAAAAACTGGAGACCAGACTGCAAGCTTCGAGGGACGGCCTGTGCTCTTACCCCCTGCCTGTGTCATGCATGGCTGATGTGAATAATCTTGAGTACACAGGCTTCCATCAGTGCTTAGGAGAAATGTCTCTTTGGCCAGGCACAGAAACATTTCAGGGACAGAGGCTGAGCTCAGCTTTGACAGGGCAGCAAAGCACTTTTCAGGAAGGTGTCGGTACCTTGCGCTGCCTGGGCAAAAGGACCTGTGGGACTGAGCAGTCCATGCAGTGAGGAACAGATTGTATTGAGTGTTCCATGCAGCCTCCTGTACACACACAATTGGAGACTGATAAAACTGACTCTTCCTCTGAACTTTTCTGCTTGAGCAGGTTACAGGTGATTTGCTGTATGAAGCCAATTTAGGTCTGCCTATCTTCTCTGCTCCCTGAACCTGTCCTACTGCTCTGCGGTCGGCTCCCTCTATTCTTAAAAACCCCACATCCTGAAAAGACACTGAACTGAGGGTGTGAAACTGCAGCAGCTCTAGAGGAGTTTATTCATGTTCACATGTGTGTGCTGTTATTCCTTAGTACTTGTAGGCAGTGAATGAAATTTTTAGCAATACTGTGCAATGCTGCAGCTTCTCGCAATGAGTGGTGAAACGCTAGCACGGGTTGCCCTGAGGTGGTGGATGTCTTGTCCCTATAAACATTCAAGGTCAGGTTGGACAGGGCTCTGAGCTATCTGAACTGGTTAAAGATATCCCTGCTCACTGCAGGGGGTTGGACTATCAGACCTTTTTTACACACTTCCAATCAAACCATGAATCCATGTTCAGCAGCTCCCTGGAAAGAGCTGGCACCGCCTTGTGTTGCAGGGCTAGGCTGTGGGAGGTGCCAGGGAAAAGGGTTGAAAAATGCTGTCAGCAGGGCTCCAGCAGGTTTATTTTCTCTATCCTATTTAAATGAACTGCCACAAGAACAGAATTAAATCAAGCTGCATTAAAGCTTTGCGGCCATATCCTAGAGAAGCTGGAATTTTTATCCAAATACAACCTTTCAGTTGTAATTAAGTGGTGAAAATAACGTTAATTCTTTAAGAAAACTCACCAGACTTTTAGGCAAAATGCGGCCAGAGACTCCCAAGGGCACGTTTATGGAGCACCAGCAGCTGAGGTGTGCTACCACCCCTTTGCAGAAGCGTACTGAGTACTGCCGTGCTGCTCCCTGTGCTATCAGCAAAAGAACCACCCCCCAGTCATAAACTGCTGACTTTTGACTTCGCAAATTCGGTGAGCTGTGGCTTTGCAACGGAAAATTAGAATTTTAGAACTTTTTTTAAGCTTTCAGAGGGGGTGCTCCGGCGATGCCACGCGTTCCGCGCAGGCTGTGCTGCCCCGTGGCATCCACGTGGCAGCGGGCGCGGCGCGGAGGGCTCGGGCACAGCTACTCCCTCTCGTCCGTCCCTCCGAGTGCCGCTGCTTGGAAACAGGCTGAAAAGGACCCACCGCATTTATTTTTCGGGTAGAAGGGGTGTGGGCAGAGCGCTTGCTGGGGATGGGGAAAAAGCTGGTTTGAAGTAAAAGTGTCGCCGAAGGAGGGGTGGCAGCATGGTGGTAGCGTGGCCGAGCGGTCTAAGGCGCTGGATTAAGGCTCCAGTCTCTTCGGGGGCGTGGGTTCGAATCCCACCGCTGCCAGCGAAGTTTTTTTGCGCCGCGGGTCGGCGCCATCGCCCCCTGGCGGCGGCGGCGGCCGGGAGAGCATTGTGGGTAGGAGGAGGTGCCGCGTCCCCACGTGCCGGCCCGGGGGCCACCAACATGGCGGCTGCCTGAGCGCTGCCCCGCCGCCACCGACACGGGGAGCGGGGGAGCGCCGCCGCCCGCCCGGCCGCACACAGGTACGCGGGGCCGCGCTGCTTTTCCGCCTCCCGGGGCCGCCCCGGCGCCGGGGACGCTGCGGGTGTTGGCGGGGGAGGAGCGCGGCCTGGGCTGGGGTGGGCTCTGCTTTCCGGGGAGGACGGCGGAGCCGAGCCTGCGAGCACTCGGTACCGCGGGGGCAGCGGGGCCGCAGCGCCCTGACAGGACCCGGCACGGGCCGGGCCGCTTGGAGGGGCGGGCGAGGTCCGGCCGCAGCCGCGGCCCCTCGGCTCCCGCAGCAGCACCGGGGGACGCCGGCCGGTCCTCCCGGGGCTGCGAGCGGCGGCTCCGCCGGTCCTCCCGGGGCTGCGAGCGGCGGCTCCGCCGGTCCTCCCGGGGCTGCGAGCGGCGGCTCCGCCGGTCCTCCCGGGGCCCGCAGCCCCGCGCCTTCCGCCCGGGAAGGACTCAGCGCACCCGCTCCGATGTGCATCTGCTGCCCCTGCCTTGGACCGGCTCTGCGAGGCTCCAGCCCAGCCGTCCTGCCCGGGGGGATTCGCTTGGTCCCCGCGGTCAGGACGGGTTGGGTGGCTCACTGTGGCCTCTCGGCGGGGCCCCTTTCCCCGCACTCCTGCGCTGCCAGGCTGCTGTGTCAGGGGAGGCGGGCACCCGGAGCACGGGACGGGCACCGCGACCCGGCCCGGGAGTGTCACAGCGGCGGGAGTGACCCCTGCCCCGGCCGGAGTGACCCCTGCCCCTGGCAGCACAGGCCTGACACGTCCTGCGCTGCACACATGTTGAGGTGGTAAAGAAGGGTTTCTGCTTCATGCATAATCTGTTAAACCCCAAAGGTTTGCTTCAGTGACATCACCTCCAGAGAGAGGTCCTGGTGCAAAGGAGCCCTCTTGGGTTCACTGCCAGAAGATGACTGTGCAAAGCTGCTTGCAGAAGAGGAGAAAATGAAGCAAGTAATGGGGTCACAGTGATAATTACCATAAATGCATGGAAGGTGCTTCAGCTTCTTTTTGCAGCTTCCATTTTACTGTGTGCCATGAGCCTCCCTGAGTGAGAGGATTGCTCAGAGTCCCTTCTAGAGGAGCCCGGGTGCCAGAGTTAGTTGTGGTCGTGATTCAGGAGATGGCACTTTTCCCATGGTGCTGTTTCAGCACTTACACTTTTAGGCACTGATCCAGCAGGAATTCTTGGCCTTTCCTTGGCAGTGCATGATTATATGAAGAATATTTCAGGTTTCAGTGTTAGCACTTTGGGGGTCCATTATTAGTGACAAATTTAGGTAAAAATGAAATACTGGAGCATTTCTTGCAGGCCTGATAAAAATCTGCGTGTCAAATGATGTGCAGGTTTGTAATTTACCTTCTTACTGTTGCATTTAAGTCTTTGGTAGTAAAATAAAATTAAATCTCTAATACTCAAATGCCCTTCTAAGCTCAGAGTGAGATGCAGCATTTGCTTCATCACTGATTTTTACAGTTCTTTAGCCACAACATTTTTCTTCATTGGTTCTACATTGGTGGTGTTATGGGCAGCTAATGAGCAGTTTCATGGATTGGTCCTTGCATTAGTCACTTTGCAAGAGAAATGAGAAGATTTATATCTCTTGCCCTCCTGCGAGCTAATAACTCACACTAATAACTCACATTATACTTTGACTTGCACCTTAAAGGAAGGTCTGTCCTTCTTAAAAGAAAATGGTTCTACCAAAAGAAGTTTGAACCTGCTGACCATGTTTGCTGTCTCTTAATATTTGATTCCATTCTGTAACTCTTGTGGTATCATAAATATATGTATATGAGAAATGTTGAAATTAACACCACTCTATGTATGTGTATGTATCAGATGTAGGATTGTGTCTGCATGCCTTCATTCTGATTCAGAGGATTTCTTCAAGTTGCATGGGTACTATAACTTGTGCTGGGATACACTGCTTCCTATTTATAGATGTGTCAGTCTCACTTTCCAGTAAATGGATCTGTAGTCACGCTTTGTCTTTACAGGACTAGGAAAAAAAATGTGGTTTCTGTAATAGAGCAGTTCCCCTGAGTAGTGACAGGTGGATTCACAAAGAGATTTTGTGTATAATTGCATAAGTAGTGTTCAGTGAGAGACCAGAGACCAAGTTCTTCAGGCTAAGTTTTCTGTACCTCCTTAGCCCAGGAAATCTTAATTTCTTTTCTCAAAAATGTAATAATTTTCTCAGAAGAGAGAGACCAAGCCTAGCAGATACTTGGCGTGCAGGCTGTCAGGGAGGGAAGGATGGGTCCTGGTTCTCTCAGGGGTATGAGGAAGGAGGGTTTGGACCCATGTGTCCCACCTTTAGGGTGTTACTACATGTCCTGACACATCTTGGGCATCCTCCCACCATCAGCTCTGTGCTGAGTGCAGACTGCAGTTGTTCCATGTCTGCAGAGCTGTCAGGTGTTGGGCCACCCAGGGACATGAGCAGGGAAAGCAAAAATGGAACTGACAAACCTCATTTCTTTAAAACATACTTGTGTGTATTTCTGGGAGGAACTGGGTGCCTGACAGAAGACACTGATATCAGTCAGATATCACATACTCAGGGTTTTGCTCACAGCTCAGCCTATGGTTAAGGTATTGGGTTTTTGCTATGAAGGTGTTCTACATTTCTACAAAATTATTTCAGATAGGAATCTGAAATACTAAGTCATAAATTTTCAAATACATATGTATGGTACAAAGACCATGGGATATGCTGGTGAATAAAGAAATGGAAGATGCCAGCTCAGTAGTGGGAGGGCTACTGCTACTTTTTTGGTAGCAGAGAGTCTGTAAGTGACAAATGCAGAATTATATTTCTAGGTGGAATGGCAGAAACACTGTAAGCCTGAATGAATGTTAATAACACTTGTATCCAGAATGTCTAGCCACTCTGAAAGGTTTCTTAGGTAACTGTGTGTGCATTAATGTGATATTTGAGAAGCCTATATGTCAGCTGAAATATACTGAGCTGCCTAAATTGTGTGATAGCTTGAGTATTTGAAAAAAATGCCATTGTTCTAGATGTAACATGGGTGCTGGGTTCCTTCTTTCCCAGCTGCTTGGTTACAGCTGATCCTGCATGCTGCTTGTTTGTCTTTCTCTTCCTCCATAGGAGGTCCAGCAAAGAAGCAAGTTGTCCTCAAGGAGTAAGGACAATGAAGGAGGTTCCTGAACACATATCTTGTTTTGTTCCCTGATCAACTTTGTTACTAAGATTTTCCTTGGTCAGTTTGTGAGAGGTCTTATTTTTTTATGCCTATCTCTGCCAGTATTAGCTAGTTAAGAATGTCTTAACATAGTTGCAGTGGCATCCCAAATTATTTGTAAATCCTTTTGTTTGATTTCAGCAGGGAAAAACCATTGTTGCTTTAGCTGAGAGATCATTTTTTATTCAGAGGTCTGAACCAGGCACGACACTGACTCCAGCACGGGATTGAACATAATGAACTTTTGTTCCAGAGTATCCAGTCCTCAGTTAATATCAGTCTTATTTATATTGGAGTTGGTGTAGTTATGAGGAAGAATCTGCTGTTCTGCTGGTTTCAGAGGGCTCCAGCAAAGGCTGAGCAGTGTTCTGGAGCTCTCATTTAGCAGCACAGTCTGAAGAGTGGCAGGTCAGGAGACAAGGCTGCACCTTGTCAGGGAGATGAAATCAAAGTCAGGGTATTCCCAGACTGAAATATTCCAAAGCAGTGACCCTGCAGGGCCAGTTGTGGCTGGAAAATAGCTGCTACCTGTGCGTTACTGTTACACAGTATAAAAAAGATACATTTTATGCAAGTGCAAAAGGCTGTCTTTCCCTCCCTAGGGCAATGGTTCAGGACTTTCTTAATAACTGCAGCTTCCACAGAAATTACAGCAGTTTACCTGTTTTGAGACATTTACTGGTCTCAATAATTTTGTGGCCTTCAGTCAAGATTGTTGAGTATCAGGGAGCTGTTCATGCAAACACATACATTCCTTCAAAATGCAGACTAAACAGATTATCACTGAAAGGAACCAAGTTAACTTGAACAATGCTCTAGGCTGCATGTGGTATGTGACACAGATGAAATCATTCATATGACATTCCTGTTTTCTTTCAGGTTGTGCCAAGGAATAAGCCAAGAAAAAGCTTTGTTTTATCCTAGCATGGCAAATGAGGAAGATGATCCTATTATACAAGAGGTAAAAGTGCATTGTGACAACAGTCATTGTACATGAGAATTTTTTATTATTTTTATTACTACAATTCCCAGTGTTCCTACATTGCTGAAACAATGCATCAGCAGCATCAGAGGTTGTCAGTGGTTGTTGTGCTTTGTACAGCACCGGCCACAATGGCTGGTGCTGTACAAAGAATTATGTTGTGTGGGCCAAGTATGTGGCTCATGGTATCTGTTTTGTCAGAATAGCCTTGTCTATGTTGGCAGATGCAGCTCAGGTGTTTCACCCTTTGTAATCTGTCCATAGCAGAAGAGAAAGTGGAGAATTTGCTTCTACCATTGTGTGCTTCCAGTGAACTCCATTGCTTGTCTCTGGGTGCTGAAAAAATCAGAATGACTTTGAGGAGTTAATACCTGTTAAAAATGAATCTACAGTGTTCATGGCTTCTGCTGAAGTAAGGAGTTGTGTTCTGAGTCTGGATTACTTGAAAGGACTGCTGTGTCCAAGAAGTAGCCATAGTGTCTTTGTCACTTGATATCTGAATTTACACACCAAAAGCAAAAGGAAGGGCAAGTCCATAGAAGGTGAAAAGCCATGAGAAAAGGAGTGGCAATTGTCAGGAGTGTATCTGAAATGGCAGCTTCCATATGTCTTATTCATGAAACATCTGTGCATTTTCAGTTTTGATGGCCAAATGCAAGTGTTGAACCAGCTTGAGGATGTGGGCGTCTCTTGTCTAACTTAGAAAGATTTTATGCCAAAATACCAGTAACCAACTTACCTTTCAGTCGTGCTGCCAAACTGAGAACTTCCTCCTCTTTCTATAATTGTGATAACAGATTTGCTTCAGATCCTTGGAGGAAAAATGTTCCTTTTTCACATTTGTTTGCCAAGTTTCCTTAGAGAGGAAAAACACAGATAGAGCCAGCTGCCTCTTTGTAATGGGATTTTTAGGTTTGGTTTTTAAAAAGGCCAACGTGTCAAAATCAGCAGAGATGAAACTTTTGACAGGAGAGTCACGAATCTGTTTTATATTAGAGTTTGTAATGAAAAGCTAATGTCAGTATTTGAGCTCTAATGGTTATACTTTTATTTCAGCTGGCATCTGATGAAAGTTACTTGTTTTGCTTTTTAGATTGACGTATTCCTGGCCAGAAGTCTACTGGAGAAGCTCTATCTGTTTCAGGTACTTCAGTTAACTTTTATGCAGTGATAGTTGGTTTAAAATAAATGCAAAAAGTGTAACTTAATGCTTCAATCTGCCAAAGTCTTGGATATAGAGAGCCTGTTTGGGTCTCAGTTTGGAGATAGGAGTGAAGCTGGTTGGTGATGGGGCCTGTGGGTGTGCTGGAGACCTGGCAGCCTTAGCAGGATGCTGCTGTGGCTGGGGGATTTCACTGGGATACCACACTGTCCTCTCAGCATTCCCAGAGGGCTCAAAGAGAGACCTGTGTGGCTAAACCTGGGTCTGCTCTCTTGATCAGCGACATGTGGCCTGAACTTTCTAAGCTAACATTTACTTGTATAAACCCACAGATATTTTACTTCTAATAATTCTACAGAGAGTCGATGCTTAGAGATAAGGTTTTCTTTTTCTGCTGGACTAATGTGTGGGACAATTTTCCTGTGTTACAGGTTATTGTGGTGTGTGAGGGGCAAGAAGGGGGTTGTGAAGTGACAAAAGCAGAGGGCTGGGAGAAAACCAACAGACTTTCTGGGTCATGCTCCCAAATCCCCTGATGACTCACAAATCAGTCAATTAATGTCTTTTCTTAATGTCTTGTCTCTGAGATCTGGCAAGTGGATCTGCATGTGAGGGGACAGGGGAAATTGAGTTAATTTCTGTGAAATTCTTTGATCTTTAAAAGAAGAGGGGTGTATGAAATGACCTGTTTTCCAGTATCCCATTCGCCCAGCTTCCATGACCTACGATGATGTTACACATTTATCAGCGAAGATAAAACCAAAGCAGCAAAAGGTTGGTCATCATTGAGTCCAGTCTGTAAAAGTTTTTTACCTAAGAAAAGCACACTGTGTTGTTGAGCTGTTCTAACCATGCAGCTACTTGCAGGACCAGATACCTGTGCTTGAAGGTATATGAAGATGATTTTATTGTGTCTGTAATGTAGAGTTTAGAATAAAAGTGGTTTATAAATCATGGTGAGAAAGTGACTTAATAGAAAACAGAATCACTCAGGGAAATGTAGTTACTATGGTAATTGAATCTGTGGATGCTTATGTGAGAAGAGCTTGAATTAAAAGGTTTTTACAGTATTCAGAGAAGTGTTGAAGAAGGATTGAGCCTTGGAACCATCCTCTGTCTTTCAGTGCAAGTCCTGATTTCTCTCTTGCCTGTCAGTGAATCAGGTGTCCTTTTGAAATCATTGGGGCAGTACAGGTAAAGTGTAGCCAAAGCCAGAGTCATTACACTTGCTTGCAAATGTATCCCAGAACTCTGGCTATTATTTTACAATGTCTTATTTAAAAATTGCAGCAGTAGATGTCTGTGTTAGTAAAATTTGCTTCTGGGAAATGGTTAAGGGAAGTGCTTTGGTGAACTTTGGAGTTAGAATGCATGTTGTGTTCATGAAGTCTTTTATTAAATTCAGCAAACATTTGCACTGTAAGCCATGTGCAAACCTTTGTAAATATGCTGTCTCATTCAGGGACTTGAAACTAATTCAGTTTATGAATAACATAAAGGGAAACTAAAAATAAGACGGTAGCTGGGACACACAAATTTATGTTGGTCTTTCAGGGCTTTGACACACCCTGAAGAAGACTATGTGCTGTATTGTCATAGTATATAAATAGAAATATTATGCAGGAGAATGCTTATTTTTGGACATTTGTTTGAAATTTAAAGTTGAAGTGGGGGGGAATAGTTCTTAAAACTAAAGATTTGGAGCTTGTCACTGTGCTCTGACAAGTGAAAGTCAGGAGTAACTGAAGTCAGTGCTAAGTACTGCAGTCTTGAATTTGCAGAAGTGAGGTGTTTGCCTCTGAAGAGGACAGAGGTACTTTGTATTCTTGGTAGCTGAACTAGAAGGAAATCCATTTTATGAGAGACTGTGAATGGTTCCTAGGTGATGGGGAGGCTTGAAGGAGGTTGCTTGTGCACCTGATCTGTACTGATAAGTAAATTAGACTGATAGTGTCATGGAAGGAATCCAGCAAAGTGAATGTGTATTTCAGGGCTGCCTAAAGAACTCTGCTTTTTCTGATCCCCTTCATGTACATGGGAGTTTATGTATCTCCAGCTTGTTTTTTAAATGACCTCACTGTACCAAACCCATCTATGTGCTGTTCAATTCCGTGGGAGATTTGCCCTGTGGATTTGGATGATACTGCTTATGTACTTAAACTGGCTTTAAACCTGTGGAAATGTTTAAAAGTGTGGGGTTATATTTTAATTGATATGTTTGGGGTTGTGCCACCGTAATTAACTGTCTTTGCCTGATATTCCTTAGGTTGAACTCGAAATGGCCATTGATACTTTGAATCCTAACTACTGTCGCAGCAAGGGAGAGCAGATCGCTCTCAATGTGGATGGCACATGTACGGATGAAACAAGCACCTATTCCTCGTAGGTGTCCTCTTTGCCTTCCTTTCCTTTTTGGGCTGAGCACAGGTATCTGTACAGTTACAGAGGCTGCTTTGGACACTGTTCTTTAGCAACTATTCTTGAGGGTAACCTACATTTTTTTGGGGTGCATCATGGATTCAGATTTGCAGACAGAAGTGATGGATATTTGATACATTCAGACTTTTGGCACCTGCATACCATGTTGCCTGTGGAATGCCATCTCACTGTCCTCCTCTGTCTGCAGGAAGCTGATGGACAAGCAAACTTTCTGCTCTTCCCAAGCTGCCAGTAATGTTTCCCGCTATGCAGCTGCTGTTTATAAAAAAGGTAAGTTTCTTTTGCTTAACCCTCACATCAGTGAAACATACTCATTTCAGTGTTAAGATAAGACTTATTTTATATTTTTTTTTCTGGCATAGGTTTTAATTGACTGATGGGCCTTTAAAGAAAGGAGAATTTTCCCTTATCAATGTCCCAGGAGTCCTTGAGTAGGTCTAGCAAAATTGTAAATATCATGTAAGAACACCCTGGGTTTGTAGATGCCTTCAGAATCTTAACAGTTCATGGTGGCCTGAAATAATACACACTTGTAGCATGAAATCATCATTATAATTTATATTGTTTTCTTAATCTCATTTTTTCTGTCTTGTTTTCCTGTTCAGCACTTTTTGTACCTCTCTTGACTGCCCAGGCCATCACAGTTTTGGTGTGGTGGTCATTTGAGAAGACAATATGCAGATTGTTTTCAGTGATGACTATTTTACTAGGTGTCTTCTGGACTATGGTTCAGGCCAGTGCCAGAATGTGACTCTACAAGATCTGATTTCACCACAAAAGGCAAAATAACAGAAACAGGTCTTGATTTTTCATATTCCCTTGAAATCCTGAGCACTGGATGAATTTTTCGCTTCAGTCCCTTTCTACGTTTTGCTGTATTAAATATTTATGCTCAATAGAAGCTGTGGCTTTACTGAGACAGGGAGATAATGAAAAGTTGTGTCCTTGTGCAGTGGAGAAAAATCAATTTTAACCAACATTAATTCTTTTTTTCAGGTGAACTTCACTTGACTCCACTACATGGAATTCTTCAGCTGAGGCCAAGCTTCACCTACTTGGACAAGGCTGATGCAAAACACAGAGAAAGAGAAGCTGCTAATGAAGGTAAATTCTCCACAGTTGTGTTTTCTTAGGGGAGGTGAGATACAAGTTCTCTCTATAATGTGACTGATAAGGGTCATTCTGTTTTGAAGGTGTTTATTTTAATAACACAGTCATTGTTAGGCCATTTCTCAGAGGGATGGGAGGTGTTAGGTAGTGACAAAGGTAGTGGTGGGGACTGTGTCACCACTGCCACTGGAAGGGTCATGGGAACAGAGTGTCCCTATCACAGGAGCAGTGTGCTGCTGTCATACATGGCATAATTTGGCAGGCTGGGGTTGAATCCATGCATTTGGAGTTCTCAGTGTGCTTTCTTCCTGCATGGGCCCCCAGACTGGCTCTGGCTCTTTCACTGCACTGTTGTGTTTATTTTTGTGTCTTCTGGCAGGTGGTGATTCATCCCAGGATGAAGCTGAAGATGATGTTAAACAAATTACTGTAGGTCCACATTTTCCTTTTTATGCTGGTTCAGGCAACAGTTCACAAGAAAGCTTGACAATTGAGAGTGAAGTGAAAGGACAGCAAACCTCAGCTACTGACCTGGGCTTGGGTGGGGGAGGCCATGTGGACTCACCTTGTTGCACAGGCATAAAGATGGCACTGAGAGCAAGGGATGATTCAGTGTAGCTAGGGCCCCTAGCTTGTTACTGGTACACCAAATCAATAATGCAGGTGGTTTTTTTCCAAGGGTTTTAGGGCTGTATTGAATGATGCCCAAATCTTCTAGGTCCGATTCTCCCGCCCTGAGACCGAACAAGCTCGGCAGCGACGTGTTCAGTCCTATGAGTTCTTGCAGAAGAGACAAGCAGAAGAGCACTGGGTTCATCTGCATTATTATGGCTTGAAGGTAGGTGTGTGCTGGCTCCTGAGGAGGCTGCCTGGGCCTGAAGGCTAAGCCAAGTCCAAAATGGTTTTTAAATCCGGACCCATGGGAATCAGGGAATCATCAAAAGATAATGAAGAAGAGGAGGTCTGTAGGCTAGAACAGACCCTGCAGTGCTCTGTATCTCCTCTGCTGGATAATGCTTTGGGGTCTCCACACTTCAAAACTGAGAGCTGGAGAAAAATATAGGGGGGCAGGGCGGTGGTTCTGAAAGTAACAGCTTCGGTCTTGGACTATAAACTGGACTTTGTGAAAGATTTGGGAAGCCCATTCAGTCAGGTGTGAGAAATCCTGTTTGGCTGACTGGTGCATGTCTGTCAGGAGGTTTCAAAGGCATTGCAAGGGAAATGTTCCCACATCACATCAGCATCATACAAGGAAGTGAAAGCAGAACATCAGTTAGTGAGGTGGAACACTTGAGTGGTGTAATGATGACAGGGTGGTCATAGTTTGGAATGAGAAATCCAGCTCTGGCATTTTGTATGTTTTCAGTATGTGATAATGACTCTTGCTTTTTCCCTGTCTCCAGGATAGCCGTTCTGAACACGAGCGCCAGTATTTATTTAGTCAAGGTCATGGCCTTGCTGAAAACACTGAATTAATTAAATCTCCCAGGTAATGTTATATTGGTTTCCTACAGAAATTGCATTAATTTAGTTTGGATTGTTTTCAGAGTAATAAGCAGGTATATTCTTTAAAAATCTGCTCTTTGAAAGTCCTATTCATGGTAAAAGTTGAATTGTTTAAAAAATACGGAAACAAACTAGCTTTCATCTTATTGAGGTTGTTTTCTTTGTTTCCCTATACCCTTGAGATTAAAACCTCTTGTTTTTACTCAGGATTGTAGCTTCTTGTATGTTATCACAACCCTACATTATTTGGACTGTGAATACTGCAAAGAAAAATCAAAACAAAAGCTTCTTCTGGTTAATATAAATTAATACTCTGAAGCCAGTAACTTTCATTGTTAGAAAATCTTATAAAACTTCCCTTTGTGATTTTTGGGGACTGAAACTACTTGAAAGATGTGTCTGTTTCTTTGTGACTGCAACTCTACAGAAGCTCCCATATTGCAGTCAGTGCTTCCCTGTTATCTGGGACAGCCGTGGCCCAAGTGATAATGAAACGGAAGAGTCTGGCTCTGGTTAATGGTGTGGGCATGTTTTTCTTAACATTTAACATCAGTAAATCAGTGATAAAGGTTCTGAAGAGTCTTTTGGATCTGATTCTTTCTCACAGACACTGGTAATTGCATAGGTGGAACAGAAATTTTGCTTTTTGCTGGCCTGATTTTCTCTGTTTGTGGGGTTTTGCATGACCCTGCTGATGGCTGATAGAGCACCTGTGTTTTATGTATTTCCTTGTGCAGATCCTCTTGTTTGGGCACCTCTGCTGTACAAAAGAGCTGGGATTGACTGCATACTCTGTCTTTGGGCAGATGAATGTCAGTAGCTTTTACTAGTTCTGAGGAGATGGGAGTGGAAGGGAGAGCTCTTTACAGGCTGATGTTTGTTTGTAGATTCACACAAGCAGGTTTACTCTGAGAAATTATTGTACTTAAATCTGCCAAGTCCCAAGACAAGCATTTTAAAGAATGTGTTTTCTTTTCTTCTAGTGAATATTTAATGATGCTGATGCCTCCAAGCGTAGAGGAAGAGAAGTAAGTGTTTGTACATAATGCAAAGTCCACATTAGCTGGATTCTCTTTTTCATGGGCTGAAAATCTGTTTGTTTATCTGCAGTAACAAACCAATGGCTCCAAGCAACGTGCTTTCTATGGCCCAGCTGAGAACTTTACCCCTTGCTGATCAGATCAAGATCCTGATGAAGAACGGTTTGTAGCTTTTTTAATACATTCGCGCTTCGCTTTGTGACTTCTGGTTGCCTCAGATAAGGTGCCTTCCCCAGTATCACTAATTCTGTCACCCTATCAGACAGACTGGCTCTCTGATTCCCTGTAGAATCTAGATCCCAAGCCTTTCCCTAAAAAGAGCAGTGACAACTGATCTGACTGTTGATACACTTGCCATCAGTTTACTCTTAGAAAAATTTCTAATTTGATTATAGCTTTCTGGATACACTTATTTCAGCAAGTATCTCCTGAAATGTGGAGTCTGAGCACATACAGCCTGCACTTTGGCATTTTCTGGGAAGTTTTTAACAATACACACTTCATGAGCGTCATGTAGGAATTTTGTCTCTTCAAGATTACTCTCTGATAAGAGCAAATCCTGAGGATTTTGGCTCAGGACTGTCCTGCCTTGTCAGGTGTTGCTGCTTACAGATATTGCCAAAGGTATAGGTTGTTTTCTTTTTAATTATTATTTTATTAATACCTTAATTAGTGACCATTCAGCCAATCAATTTTGCTGCAACGCTGGCAGACACTTTCAGAACAGGTGATGCCTACAGCACAGGAGTGTAAAACCGACTAAAACTAAGGCTTTCTTTCTTTCCCCAAGATAACCCTTTGCCCGCGCACACCCTGAATCCCCGTTCGTGGGTGTGCGAGCGGGCTCTGTGACGCTGTGTTTGCCTTGCAGTGAAGGTGATGCCGTTCGCCAACCTGCTGAGTCTGCTGGGCTCGGGCACCGACCCCACGGCCGTGCTGCGCTGCGTGCAGCAGGTGGCGCTGCTGGTCCAGGGAAACTGGGTGGTGAAGAGGTACGGCCCGCCTTTGTCCCCGGCACCGGCACCGCTCCGGGACCGCCCCGGGACCGCCCCGGGACCGCTCCGGGACCGGCACCGGCACCGCTCCGGGACCGCCCCGGGACCGCTCCGGGACCGGCACCGGCACCGCTCCGGGACCGCTCCGGGACCGCCCCGGCACCGCCCCGGGACCGCTCTGGTACCGCCCCGGGACCGCTCCGGGACCGCTCCGGGACCGGCACCGGCACCGCGGGCTCCGTGTGCCCACCCTCGCGGCCCAAAACACCCCTGCTCCCAGCTCGCAGCTAGGCAAACCTTTGGCTTCAGGTTGTCTGCATCTTGGTGCAGTCAGCTATTCCATCTCCGAGGGCTGCTGTGAAAGGATAATGCCTTAGTACCTGTCCCAAGTGGGATTATGGCTGAGCAGTGATGTAATCTGTGTTTGCATCTGAGTTATGACAGGTTTTTGATGGCTGCACTCACGTTCTTTTGTGAGAGAGCTGTTCTGAGTTCTTACAGAGATTAGCATCAAATAGAAACACAGAAAATTAAACCAATGTCAGCTATAGTATTTCTTAGCAAAATTTGGTCCTGTAAGGATCTCTGTGCAGTCCTGTTGCTGTTCATCAGTGGATGTTGCAGTCAGCTGAAAACTACCTTCTAGAAGGCATTACTCCATAAATCAAGGATGGGGGTACTGAGTGTACCACATGAATTGGAGTTTGTATCATCTTCCTGTTTATTAGGTTAGAGCATCCTATTGGAAATTGATGTCTAAAATGCACTATGATTTTTTTTTTTCATCTGGGTGGAGCCCTGCATGCAGAGATTTACAGTCTGTGGAATAGCTGTGTTAAGATGAATGGTATCAGCTGCCAGTCCAAGTGTGCCAGCAGGATGTTTCAGCTATTGTGGTACAGGCCTGTATTAGCAATGTGACCAGCTTTTACAGTAACCCTGCTGTCCCTCCAGCTGTTACAGGAGGAAGCTGGGAGCAAGTTAAAAGACAGTATATTAGCATTCAGATTGTTCTTAGGTTATAACTGATTCTTTGCTGTCAGTATGGGAAGGATGTGTGGATCTGTAGTGGATGGGGTGCTTGGGCACAGAGCAGCACACATCAGAGCTTTGAACAGAGTGGGGACCCATTTCTATGGCCTGGGTAGGATCAAGATCATGAACCTGAGTTTCTGTGGGGCTTTGGAGAGCCTGGTAACACATGTCATCAGCTGGCCCTGCAAGCAGACCAGGTCACAGAGTAATGTTGGTCTTGAGGCTGTTGGTTCGAGTATGGAATTTGGTAATATTGTTCTGTTAAACTCTTGATTGCTGGGAAGGTAATAAAAAACTCTCTTGCCTGTACATCAGCATTTTGCCTAAATGTTGCCTTCAAGGCTGCATATCAGGTTAGCCTAAGCACTTCTTAGGATCATTCTGGTCTTGTTTACACTGATCCAAGGGAGGGTAGGCTTTGCAAGAACAAAGCAGAGCTTGTAGCTGTGTTGCACACACCTGCTTGCCACAAGGCTGTGCTTTGCTGGTCTAAGCCTTTCTGTCCTAGTGTAATTGCAGTGGTGTAATTACACCAATTTTAATGCCTTTAATGAAAAGCACGCTTTGGATAAAGGTATAATTTAACTGCAGAACAGGGAGGGCATGTTTGTTATGTTAATCTTCACTAATGCCATTTTTCTGCAGTACCTAGTAACTAATTTCTCTTCCTTTTTAATTAACAGTGATGTTCTCTACCCGAAAGATACTTCTAGTCCCCATAGTGGAGTTCCTGCAGAAGTGCTCTGTAGAGGGAGAGATTTTGTTGTAAGTATAAAAGTGTCTGTTGCTTTTAAAGGAAAGCACAGGTGAAGCTTGCCCAGGACACCACAGCATTGCAAAACTCTTCTGCTCTACTGCAGTGGGGTGCTTCCTCCAAGGAAGTTGTTTGTGCTTTAATCCTGAAGGTGTTGTTTCAAGTCTGCCGTGGGAGTGTTGGTGTAGGCTCACATTGTGTCTGGCAGGTTCAGATCATCTGTCATTAGCAGCATTCTTCCCTTTCTCACACATGCTGTAGAGCACTATCACATTGCCCCCACAATGTGGGGCTTGCAGAACAGCCAGGACTGGATAATGAAGTGCTTGTTTCTCCAGCTCTGTTTTCATGGGCTCAGGACTGAGGGCTCAGGAGGGCAGTGTGGGTAAGACTTGTGCTCCCTGAGCATGCACTGTTGATCTTTAAAAAGGACTTTATTCCCTAGAGCTGCTAATCAGTGAAAGGACTTTGTTCCCAGCCACCTTTTGTGAGCAGAGGCTGCACATGGACGTTGAAATGAATACGGGTCTTGTAAACACACACATAAGCACAGCAAAAAGGAACAACCTCTGCATTGTGTTTATTTTCACTAGCCATAGAAAGAATTAAGTTCCTAAGTGGTTTCTAAGTTCATAATCAGTTTATGGCTCCTGCCCCACCACAGCAAATCTGATGAGTGCACAGCTCTCATTTTGTTTTAGTTAGACCTGACTGTTTTTGCAGAGTTTGTTCATGAAGTTTAGGTCTAAACAGTAGAATACTGTGCAAGAGACTTTAAGAGTATTACAGTAATACTGTAAGATCAAATTGATGGTGATTGAAACTGACTTTTCCTTGTCTCTTGATGTCTGCCCAAGACACTGCCATATGGAGACCTGGATTCAGGTGTGACCCAGTGACATAAGTGTTTAGGACACAGCAGATTAGTTGACACGTCATGTGTAAAGTTCAGGGACCAGAATTATTATGCTCAATAAAGTAAGTGATACGATTTTAATATTTAAGATGAAAGGATACATTATTTTCATTTGAATTATGTCAAATATACCTTCCATGAGAAATGCATCTGTGTTGATCTTAAAGGCAAATAATTTGCTGATTAATACCACAAGAAGCAAGAAGTTAAAATGTTAGAAAGAATCAATATTTCTGGCTTTCAGACAAAGAGAAATATCTGGTTATAAGACTCAGAAATAGTATGTAATGCTATATTGCATCTGTGGAGAAAATGTGTTCTAGCTTAAAAAGTGGACTTTATTTCCCTGGATATATTTGTGTAAAGTAATTAATAAGTTCAAAAAACATTTATGGATTTTTTGGGCTTTAAAATAGAAATGCCCTGTGCCTTAAAGTGAGTGGATTTGGTTTGTGTGTTTGTGGGCAGAGTGAAGCTGAACGGAAGAGAAGGAGGCATTGACGACGTCATAGGGCAGGAAGAAATTGTCAGTAATGAGATTTTGGATTCTTAACAACGTTATTAATACACACAGACTAAAGGAGGCTGTAGCTTATTTAAATGGAAACAGGAAGAAATGAAAGGTCGTGTTCAGGCAGTGTTCTGCCCAAGTCCTGTCAGCCTGCCCTCAGCAGCTGCCTCTCAGGACTTGGACCTCAGGAGCTGCTGTGCAGAGCAGCTGGCTGTCCCCTACCTGGGGACAAGTGTGTGATGACAGGACATCTTGGCATCACTGTAAGTGACTGTGATGAGGGTGGAAGAAGGGAACAGGCACTTTGTAGGGGCTCTGTGCTGCTGAAGGGTAGCAGTCACCAGCCTCCAGAGACCCCTGTGTAGGAGTGCATGGAGAGTATCTCTAGGCTGATGACGAGGTACGTGAGAAGCTGAGCCTCAGGTGTGATTTCTGGGGTCTCAGCATCACTGCAGTAGTTTTGTGTTGTTGGTTTTGGTTTTGGGTTTTGGTTTTTTTTTTTGAGACTTAATTAAGAGATTCCTCATCACTTTTGTAGTCATAGGTTTGCCAAGGCACATCATGGAATCTCAAAGCTTTTGCTCCTGTGTTCATGGCTGTTTGAGGACAGAAGGAGCCAGAAAATGCTTTTCCTCCAGCTGTCTGAGGATCACTTACTTCTACATTCTTGAAAGGAACAGGGGTTCTATTTTTGTGGTAACATCATTGAACAGGGTCATTGCTACAACTTCAGTAAAACCACAGCTGCGTGCAGTTATTGGGTTTTCCTCTTTTGTTCCCTTCCTAGATGTGGAAGTTCACACAGGACCGCTGGGTTGTGAGAAAGGAAGTAGCAGCAGTTACAAAAGTGAGTGGATTCCTTTTCTTCCTAAATCCAAAGGTGGTGATAAGTTAGCCAAATGCTGCTGGGCATTGCGTGGGTGTAGGTAATGGATGCTGCTGCAAGCCTTTCCTCTCATAGTGCCTGCTTTGCTCTCCATTTGGAAGGTATAGATAATACTCTGTCTAAAGAAAAACATTCTGAGCAGCTCTCACAAGTTTCCACAACTCCAAGACTGGCCTTGTAGCTGAGCCACTGGAATGCATCGTGTCCTCTCTTGTGTTTCAGTAGAAAGCTGGGCACAGTTTCAATTGAGCTGACTTAAGATGCTTTCACAGCCCACAGTAGCTGCTCTGCTTTGGGTGTCTTAAGAGCAACTCTTCTGTTGGCATTTGCCAGTTCCAATATTGAGTAAAAGCTTCAAAGCAACTCAAGCAACTGAATATTCTGTTAAAAGTGGCAAATGAATGAGAAACTTTAAGTCAAAATGACAAAACCCAAATTCTTTAAAATGCACTAAAATGATAAAACATGAGTCAGTTTATGCACAGAACATCTATTTTTGGAATGTAAGAACCAGTGCTGCATAAAAGCTGGGTATGTGTAGGTGCAGCATGTCTGGCCTGCAGCTCTGAAATAAGATTAACATTGTAAAATATGCTTCTCTTCCCCATAGAGCCTTTTCATCTCAGTTTGGAAACTCCCTTTTCTTTGCAAAATATGCCGTGAGCTATTTGACTCTGGGGTGATTAATCACCACTGCTCTCTGAAGTCCTGGGCTTTTAGCAGTGTGTGAAAGTGTTAGTGCTGCAGAGCAGGATGAGTATCTCTGACTTAGCTGGGTGTGTGCCCACAGAGGTGCTCCATATACACCAAATCAGCCCAGCTCTCCTGTCTCATGCATAATGTTCATTGCTGTATCTGTCCTATATAAACTGACTTCCATGTTATTTATTCTTTTTCTTTTAGCTTTGCCCAGAAGATGTGAAAGACTTCCTAGAGCACATGTCTGTGGCAAGAATAAACAAAGGTTGGGAGTTCATGCTCCCTTACGATGAAGATTTTGTTAAGAAGCATCCAGATATCGTTCAGAGGCAACAGATGCTGTGGATGGGCATTCAGGCCAAGTAAATAGTTGACTGTATTTTGGGGAATGAGCTAAAAGCAAAGAACTGTTTAGTACAAAGGTTCTGTAGACACTGATAGATGATCTGATCTGTGTTGCCTCCAAGTTTTTCCCTCACAGTGCCCAGGCAGTGATGTGGTGGGGGGTGCTACTGCATCACCCAAGTCATTCTTGGTTCTTGGCTCCCTGGAGAATGTTCTAGCTAATGGCTAAAGCTGGCATGGCTGCATGCAGATGTAACAACTGAAACTGTCCTGGAATACTCTGTCTTTATCTTTCAGGTTAGAAAAGGTCTATAATCTCTTAAAGGAGCACTTGACACCAAAGAAACAAGAGGCACAGACAGGTAAATGGAATTCTGCTTGGGTCATGTTGAAGCACTTGCATGTATTCATCCACCCATCCATATTCCTGAGTGATGTTTTGGAGTTTCTCTCTGGTTTTGAATGGAGACTGGTCTTGTTTAATGTCTTTTCTCTCTTACTGTTTCCTTTGGAATATTTAAGTCAGATCTAAAATGTACTGTACTAATGTCACTGAAGTTGAGGTGACACCACCTACTTTGGCATCCTTGTAGTAGAGCCAGGAGGAGTTTGTGGCCCTGGGGACTCACTGTTTGATGCTGTAAAATCAGCTGGTTCTCTTATCCACTTGCTCATTTAAGGCAGCTTGTGGGGTGTAACCAGCTCCTGAAGGGAGGACAGACAGCCAGTGCACAAATAACTCTCACCTCTCAATTTAATGTTACTGCAACTTAATGTGAATGAAGTGATTTTTTTATTTCCCTGATTTGCACTGGGCTCTCTGGTGTGGTTGAGGGCCAACCAATTACTGGAGAATGTAATGGCAGAGGCTGTAAGGTGTGAAGCTGTCTCTTTTTGACATCCTTCTCCACTATGGGTGCCAGTGAGATTATTAAAGTAGCTGCTCCAAAATCCTAAAAGATTGTGAAAACCTGAGATTCCAGAGTTTTAACTGGACATTTGGCTCCAGTGCAGTTGAGGAGTGTAAGCAGAACTGACAAAGGAGCATATGAATCCATTTCAAGACCCTGTGTCTGATGTGCTTGGAAGGATTAGTTGTTGGGTTATTTGGAGAGGATTAGTGAGCCTAACAGCAGAGAAGGTAACAGCTGGGCATGCCTTTGCCTCAGACACTGCAATCCTTGCTTTGGCAAGGGCTGGATTCCTCTGCTGCCAACACACCCCTTCCTTTCACCTTTGGATGGCTGGGTGTGGAGAGGGCAAGAAGTGCAGGATTCCATGGGAAAGAACTCCTTCCTGTCCCTTTCTCCCCATTACTGGGTAATATCTGAGTAGAGGGTCTCAGCCTCTCATGCTGCAAGGGGTTCAGATTCACTGTTAACCCTTCCACACTCCCCTGTACCTGGTGACATCCTGGTGCTGCCTCTGGCAGGGGCTACACCAGGCCCCACCACCCACTAGAGAATCTAAAAGACAAAAAGAAGAGTTGTTGGACAAAGAAGTATTTGGGTCACAAGCAGAGATGTATTAGCAGTCGGTATCCTGGTTTCCTGAACTGTGGAAAAGGCCCTGGTGATTGAACAAACACACTTTGCTTCAGATTCCTTGACTGGAACACCCTTCCCCAAGCATTTGGCTTTAGAAAAGCAAACACACACTGCCCTCAAAAAACCAGCAAAACCCCCCCAAAACTAATGTAAAATCTAATCAACAGACTGGGTTTATGCCTTAGATTTCATAAGCAGAAGATGTTTCCTGGTTTTATTTCACTATGAGCCCTGCTGAGATTTATGGTATCTTTTGTTTCTTACCAGCTCATCCGTTGCTGGTTTCTGGGGAGCAAAGGGTCAACATGGCTAAAGCAAAAGTCAAGCAGAACTATGGGCAGCTGGAGAAGGAGTTCCAGAAGCAGAAGGCAGAGATGAAATCAAACGACGCCTCTGCCAAGACGGATGTTCCAAATATCCGCATTAAAGAGGAGCCTGTGAGTGTGGAGGAGCCCATGGATACCTCAGCCCACGAGGGCCTGAACAACGGCCTGGTCAATGGCCTGCACCCAGCCCAGGGCTCCACAGAGCCTGTGAACGGCCACCTGCCCGGGGGCTGCATCGACAGGGTCGCCCAGGAACTGAAGGCCTTTGTGTCGTCAACATTTAAGAAACAATTTGTACTCACCCTGAGTGAGCTTAAACGGTTATTTAACCTTCACTTAGCCAGTCTGCCTCCAGGACATACCTTGTTCAGTGGCATTTCAGACAAAATGTTACAGGACATGGTGTTGGACACTGGCTGCAAACAGATTTTGGTGCCTGTAAGTACGGTTTTCCCTTGGTGTGCTTTGGGGGAGGGCTGTGGTGGGGGGGAGTTAAAGATCTGACATGTGAAAAATTTGTGCCCTGTGCTGGTGGACCAGAAGGATAGATGTGCTCAGAGAAACTGTCCAATATTGGACATGTTGAAGCTGCTGGAATTATGTCTGGGGTCCTGCTTCTGGTAGGCTCTGCGCTCTGCCCTCTCTGCCTTGTTGTCCTTGGGGCTCAGTTTCCACATCCAAGGTGTTGGGCCACAGTAATTTGCTGTCCCAACTTGCTCCTGTTAACATGATCTAAAGCAGTCCCAGATTCCCAGCAGCTTTCCTGGAATTGCACAAGCTTCTTCCCTCGGGAACAGGGACCCAGCTGGGAGAGGAAAGGTGACATTGACTGCCTGGGAGCAGCAGGACACACCCAGCAGAGCCTCTGGGAAGTGACAAAGCCCACCTACAGCAGGTTTCCTTGGCCACTCTGTTTCCTCCTAGGCTGTGCAGAGGTGCCTGTTTCTTTGTCTGTATGGAAATGATGTGTGTGATTGCGTGAGACAGAGCAGGGCTGTGAGACAGTGGATTGCTTAGGAGAGCAAAGGGAATCTGGCATCATGGGAAAGAGCCTAAAAGGAAATTAATTTTACAAGACATCTGGCACTGCTGATTGGGTTACAACCAGAAGGAGCTTGGGAGCAGATGCCTTTGGGGAGAGAGGAGAAGGAAGATCTGAACTGCTCAAAAGAGCAGGAAGCTGGAGGGCTGGGAGAGCCTGGAGCTTGGGAGCTGCTGGGGGGCAGCAGGAACGTGTTCAGTCGTGTGCAAAGTACACGTTGTGGCACCTGGGAACTGAGTAACAGCCTGGAAATGTCACTAGGGAGAGCAGCAATTGTGGTGCTTTCTCTCCTGGCAGTTTCTAAGTCCTGGGGTGGTGCTTGCCTGGAGCTGTCTCATTGCTGGCCAGGCTCTCCCCTGCACCTGGTGTAATGTGTGCCTCTGCCATGCTGATGGTAAACAGCTGAAGTTGTTCCTGCTCTGTTAATTGGGACTGGGGCTTGTGTACTTTGGAAATTTGGGGATTTCGGGAATGTGAAAGTGAGATAGTTTCTCTTTTCAAAAAGTAAAATAAATTCCTGCTGAAGAGAGGTGGCCAGGAACTTCCTTCTGTGTGGAAATCCCTGTCACAGGAGACCTGCAGAGGTCCAGAAGTGCTCCCTGGAATGTCTCTTGAGGAGGCTGTTGCAGGTTTTAGTTCTGCTGACTCAGAATTTTCTGCAATACTTGAGCTCTTGTGTATGAGCCTGTACTGCTGTCAGGAATATAAATCATTGCCCCTGAGCTTCCCCTGATGCTCTGTGCAGATGGCAAAGGTGCTGGGGCTGGGTTTACTTTTTTCACGGGCTCAGACACTTTGGTGTTTCTTGATTGTTCCCCTGGCCAATTTTATCAGAACCCAACAAGGGCGCCTGAGCTTGGGGAAGGCCTGGAGGGTTATTCAGTGTGGGATTTCATAGTTACTCGTTAGTTTTCTGTAATTGGAAGTGCTTTGGTGATAAAAATCAATGATCTGAGGTAATTAAAATGATGTTCTGTGGGGGTGAAGACAGTCTTTGCTTGACTACTTACCTATTACAGGAAACATGTGGCTGAAAATGGCAATTGAAACCTTACCAGGGGAATGCAGGATCTATTACAGAGCTGACCAACAGCACCCAGGGTATGAGATAAAGAGTGTTTGTGGGGAGCCAGGAGAGGCCACTCCAGCTGCAGCTGAGGCCATGGGGATACCTGCAGGGTGCTGTGCTTGCTGTGCTTTGTAGCCTCATCAAGCAGGAGGGAAAAGCACAGGTCAGGAAAGAGCAAATCCTGGGCTGGTGCCATGGGAGAGGGTGAGGAGGGGACAGACAGAGGAGAGGAGCCCTGGGCAGGCAGGACTCGGTGCCTGTGCCTTGAGCTGTGCAGGCTGAGCTGCTCTCCCACCCCATGGGAAGTGTCTGTGCAGGACTCTGGCTCCTGAGGATCTACACCCATTTCCTGCAGACTGGGGGTGACTGGCTCCTGCCGTGGCTCCCTTCCCATGGACCGTGGAGTGACAAGGTTCTGCCCAAAACTGGAGGATATTTTTGAGGCCTCAGGAAATGATGTAATTGTGTGTGTCCTGCCAGGCTGGGCTGACAGAGGGGAATGCAGCCCTGCGCTCACAGAGAGCCCTGCAGGCTGGTTCCAATGCCAGGCCCCCTGAGAGGTGAGATCAACAGTTTACCTTTAGGCTTACTCCAGCTGATAAGTTTTTTTTCTGGCACACTCAGCCCCTTCCATCTGGTTTAGCTATAATGTGAGGCTGCCTGGCAGTGGCTCAGTGCTTGAATGAGGCACTACACAGAGCCGAGGGCTCCTCCCTGAGAGGTTCCATTTGAACGTGGCAGTTTCCCCTGGGACCTGGGGCAGCAGGGAGTTCATCTACCAGGAGCCCTGCACTTGCCCCAGGGATTTAGAGCAGGAAGGGACACAGGACAAATATTTTAAAAAGGATTTTAAGGTGGCAGAGAGCCGTATCACGGTGAGGCTGGGGAGATCAAGGTGACATAAACCAGCAAAGGGACAGCAGATGGCAAGGCAGTGAAGCTGTTTGGGCTGTGTGTGTCTGAAGAATCCCTGATGGCATTTCCCACTTTGTGGCCAGGCTGTGTGACAGGAGCAAGCAAGCAGGGAGCACTTGGCAGCGGTGTTTGCAGAGGAAGACTGGCTGGGAGGAGGAGATTCTGTGCAGTTTTCTTCCCAACTAAGTATTGTGTTTGTTTGGAAGCCATTTACTCACAGAATGGCTGGATAAACACAGCTGGTTTTCAGCCCTGTGGCTGATGCAGGAGGAGTTTGCACTCTGGGGCTGTGCTGGCTCACTTTGTCAAGCCCAGCAGGTTGTGCCTGGGTGTTCCCAGTGCCCTGCTGCACTTTGCCATTCCTGCTACAGCTGTTGTGTGGAAGGAAGCGGGAGTATTTGATTTTATCTCTGCTGAAAACCTACAAGAGAGATTATTCCTCAAAAGCAAGTGTCCTTATGGGAGGAGAATTATGTCAGGTGCTGTGAGCCTAGTCAGCCTGAATCCTGGCTCTAAACCAAGTGTAAAACCTTGTTATATTCCAGCCATTTGGACTAACCTGAAAGTCAAAGCAGCTAAACCCACTAGGCAGCTCCCACTGGACAAAACCCTTCCCCTTTGCAGTAAGATCAGAGGCAGAACATGAAAGGAAACGCTGATCTTTTCACTCTGTGATGCACAAGTCTTCTGGCTGGTGTGAGGGAGGCTGGGAAGAAAGGTTTGGTTTGTACCAGCAGCCAGGATTGAGGGATGCTGGAACAATTGGGACTGGCTTGTTAGCTTTTCATAGATGATTGATTTAGGTCAGCTGGGCGGTTAGCAAGGAATAAATCGTTAGTGACAGACAGGAAGAGACATGTCAGGAGTGAAGGCATATTCCAGCAGTGCTCATTAGTCACTGCTCCAAGGGGATATGTTAAGGTATTTTATTTTTTTAGGGAGGGAGGCAGTTGTGCTCATTCCTATATGCAGGGGTGTGAGGCTTCTGTCTCAGAAAAATGAATATGTTTCTCTAGCTTGGCACACAGGGGAAAAACAGAACAGGCAAAAACACTGTTGCCTTTGGAGCCTGGATTGAGCAAATACCTGGTTCACTATCTGTCAGTGTTCGGTCTTCTGTAGTCTGCCCCAAAACAGAGATGGCAATACAGCAGAAGCACCTGCTTGTCAGTAATGCTGATTTGAGATTAGTGAAGCAGATAACTGCAGGATGGAGTCCAAATCTGTTAAACCTGCCACTGTAAAGGTAAAAAACTCCAGAAGGACCCTGCAGTACACTTGGTGCTCTCAGCTGAGTGCTGTTCTGGATGGTCTAGAAACAAACACTGCTGACACAGAAAAAAAATCTACAGATATCTTGCCATGGCATACCATCAAAGTCCAAGCCCTGGGATTATTCTGGTATGTGGTGGTCGTCTCTCCACCAGTGGGAAACTGTCCCCATGCACAATTCATGGGATTCCAGTATCCAGCAGTTCCCTTGAAAGCCCAGCTGTGGTTGGTGTGTGACAGATGTGGCACCAGTGCCCTGTGCAGGTTGTCCCACCCTGACCAGAGCCATCAGTCAAACCTGGGCACATGGACACCTCAGGGTGCCATGGTGCTCATCCCATTCCCTGGGTCACAGGTGTGACACAGACCATGTCAGTGGGGCTGTGAGAAGGTGCTGAGCAAACACAGGGCTGCCAGAGCCAAGGCACCCCTTCTAGTGTGGGCTGGGACAGCAGTTGGCTTGTTTCAGCAGTTATTATTCCATGGCAGCCAGGGTTTTGATTCAGTAATGGGTGTCCAGGGATACAGTATCATGGAATCATTAAGCAGAACTCATTTAATAGCTGGTTATTTTTAACAGCCTCTTGTTCTCAGTTTCCTCCACAGACTGCTGCCTCACCAGATGAACTAAAGGTCTATGCACTTTGGGAAGCTGGTGACACTTACGATCAGGTAAAGATAAAATAATTGACATTCCCCGCTATGTTTTTATTGAGCATTTGGCATTGTTTGCATCCATGTTTCTGGAAGTAATACAACAGATAGTTTTTCTCTATTGGTGTTTTCAACACCAACCTGTTTCCAGCTGAAAGCAAGCTCATAACATAATAGTAATCATGTCAGTAAGCAGCTCAGTGGCTATTTCTGGACCTGTGAGAAGAAAGGATTCTCCAGTGCAGGCCTCAGACCACGATCCAGTCCAAGGTTTTTTTTCCTTTTGATGGTAATGCAACATTAACCAGAGATTAGCAGGTGTATCTGTTTATACTTAAGATTAGGAAATGTTTACCTCATATGTGAGCATCTGCTGAGTTCTAACTGCTGTCGTAGTAAACGAGGTGAAAGGGAAGATGCCTAAAGACCTGTGGATGGGCAGTGCAGTTCCTAGCTCCATAAAGTGAATACATTTTTATAGGAAAGAGGCAAGCACCAGCCAACCTCTTGCCTGAAGTGAACTCCCATGGAAGCATTTAAGAGGAATACATTGCAACACCTTCTTCAGTGTGTTTTTGTACCTTTGGGGGTGCTCCAGGTCACAGGAAAGGTGCAGGTGTGGCCACAGGGTCTGGAGAGACCCCTGTAGAACCCTGTAGAGGAGGATAAGGCACTGCTGGAGAGCAGGAATATATGGGATGGTTTCAGGATTATGAAGCAAGACTCCTCTAATGTAGTTCAGGGAATGTTTTGTACAGACTAAGGCATGTGCAGTTTTGATACAAAGATAGGAATGATTGTTCTCTGTGTACTTACGATACATTTGCTTTTAAAGCATCGCCAAGTTTTGCTTGAAATCTTTTCGAAGAACTACCGAGTGCGCAGGAATGTCATCCAGAACCAGCTGAGTCAGGAGTGTGGGGAGGATCTAAACAAGCAGGAGGTGGATAGAGTGTTAAAGGTAAGCTGCTGTTCACTTTGGGTTGATGATGATTGAATTGATACATGAGTTTTAATGCTTGATTTGAGCAAAGGATTATATTTTACCTTGAACTGATAAATGGTAAGGATGATAGAACAGTTGTTGGAATATGGACAAAGCCTGTGTTTCAGCTTTTTTTCTTAAAAATGCACTTGTCTCATTCTATCTTCTTTCCCCCCAAGGAGCAATGGCTCACACATTATTTTGTATTATTGCAACAAATCTCTCCGTCATCTTGGAGCAGCAGAGAATAGAGTGTAGTAAATGTGATACTTGAGTTATTTTTAAATAATGCAGAATTAAACATTAAGGAGGTGAAAGGGCTCTGTCCACTGCTCTGAGTTACCAACTGTCTGCTGCTGGTTAATGCTGAAGAGCACAAGTGCCACATGTTCAGAAGGAAATACATTTTATTCTCTAGCAAGATATGCAGCTTTGCACAGAGCAAAACCCTGGCCAAAACCAGCAGGCAGAGGAGTAGTTTACACATCTCATTGTGAATGTTTATTTGAATCCTTTCATCTCTCTTTGAAGAGGCACCATTTACTTGCTCAAGGAGTTTAAGGTATAAAGTACAGACCACACAAGCCATGGCTTTAAAAGAGATGCAGGATGGCCAAGCCGAAAGTTGCCAACTAATGTAATACTTTAATCATTGTGGCTGGGCCTTTGCTCACTGTCACCCACTTCAATAAGACAAATGCTTAAGTACTTTATTACATTGTGATCTGCAAATGAATAATAGCATCTTTGAAGAACTACAGATCTGTTGCTGTGATAATGAACAAACTGGTCTTGCTTGAAAGAACCTGGTCGACTTACCAGTAAAGTAAGCTCAGACATTTCTGCCTGCTAGACAGTATTTCCTTTGGCTCCCTGTGCTGGGGGATTGTCAGCATGAGCTCAAGTATCAGCTCTCCTGGAACAGCTAGACAATGTACTGGCATTAGTTTTTCATGATGCTGTTGCTATTTAACAGATAACCTATTTCTAGAAAAAATACTTGCCCCTAAGTCATCAGGCATTGTTTTTATCTAAGTCACTGGGTGGCCAGCCTTGTGTTGTGGTAGGCTTTATTGCCATGAATACATTTGTCACAGGAGTAGGGGAAATTACCTTTGTTTCTGAAATAAAATTTAGAAGTCTGATTTAATGAAATGGGAAGATTCTCTGACTTCTTTAAGCCACAAGAGATTGGATTCCACTACGAGTGAAATTGGATTTGTTGACTTCTATTTCCCCATCTGCCTGTGCTCATTTTTATACACAGAGGAACATACTCATAGGGTTTGTATTTTTGCATTTGCAGATCAGTCTGCAAACCCTCTTTCTAACCTCTGGGTTTGTTTTTGTTATGGATGAGCCCCAAAACTTCAGAAACAAAGATACATTTAAGCTCCACAGCCTCAGTTCTGCAGTACTACTTTAGCCTGTGTTGAATTACCTAAGAGGGAGGTCGGAGCAAAAGAAAGGGAAGCCGTTAGCTCAGAACTCGAGACTTTGTGCTCACCTAATAGTAACAAGGAAATGAGCCTCAAGACAACCCAATTCCTGTGCTCCTTTGCTGAGGTGCTCTCCTGCCATAAGCAGAGCATACGTGTGGTCACAACAGGGCTCTGAGGTTTGAGACTTGATTATCATAGAAAGGGTTTCTTAAAAGTCTTCAGATCCAGTGACTGCCCTCACTCTCCTGCTGTGTCCCACTGCTCCCCCCCCGAGTCTCTTCCCCTGAGCTTCAGCCCCTCTTTACCCCTCCAGCTCTCACACATCCTTGCCTTCCTCATCTGCCTTCTGCATGAGCCCCAAGTTCTCCCCAAGGAGCCACAGCTATTCCTCACTACCTTGGATTCGTTTGTCCTTTGTGGCTCTCAGCCTTCCTCCCCCACCATGTGTCCCCTCCATTGAAGCCACCTGTCCTTCAGGGTGGGGATGCCCTGTGCCCTGGGTTCATGCTCTCTCCTTGCACTGGAGAAGGGCTTGTTACTAATCATGCTTATTATCCCAGAGCCAGCCAGTTGTTCCCATGGCTTTATGGACTTTAGAATCATAGAATCTTCAATGTTGGAAGAGACCTTTGAGATCGTCCAGTCCAACCCTCAATGCAGCAGTAGCACTGTAACCACGAAAGATCACCCAGCACCAGATCCAGACACCCCTTAAACACCTGTAGGGATGGTGCCTCCACCATGTCCCTGGGCAGCCCCTTCCAGGGCCCGAGCAGCCCAACAGAGCCTTTCCCTGTCTCCCCAGGACTGTTGTGTCAGCTACGGTGGAATGTGGTATCTTAAAGGGACGGTGCAGTCCTGACAGCGGTGGCAGCGGTGTCAGGCGATCTCGGGGACGCAAGAGGAACCCACAGCAGGCAGCACAGCCGGAGCAATGCCGCGGCCTTGGCAGCCAGGCCGGGATCTGAGCTGCTCTGGGGCACGTGGGCATCGCGGGCAGCCACTGACATCCCAACACCCAGAGTTCGCATGGCCTCCGAGGCACAGGAGCCGCCGGGAAGGCACCATGGGACCCTGTCTACAGCTTGATTATCTGGGATTTCTAATGTATTGCAATTCTCCTTCTGTTTCGTTATGAAAAAATAAAACCATATAGTGACACAGACATGATGGAAAATCATGGTCTAAAACTTTATTTTGTAAGTAATGCCAATAAATTAAATTTGTTTACAAACATCCCAGTTTTTGTTAAATCCCTGGATGCTCATACTTTAGTGTGAGCATTGTCATAGCCCTTGCAGCCCTCTTCAGAGAGAGCAGGTAGTCATGTTCATGGGAATGTCAGGCCTGGGAGGGGGGAACAAAATCACTGTCTGTGAACTCTGTACTACATAACCATTGTTCTCACCTGTTGTCTGTGAAATGAGTTATTTGGAGAAGTACCTACATCTGAAACATGGGGAACAACCACTGGATTTCTTCTGCTGGTGTGGGGTTGGTTTGAGGGACTTTGTGCATTACTGTATGTGACAGAGCAAGGTAAGTAGCTGAGGGCACCCTCTGGAAGGCATCCAGCTGTAGTTACCACACGGTAACCATGTAAAACCTCTATTTTGTGTAATTTTTAAATAAAATTTTATCTCAAAGGTCAATTCTACCCCACCTTGTATTTGTCCAAGAAGAAACAGAAGCTGCATCTGCTCTTTTTACATCCTGAAGGCTTGGGAAGGAAGGACAGAGGCAGAGAGCAAAATGCAGTGCAGTCCCTGAGCTCCCTGGGGCTGTGCAGCAGCAGGGACAGGGACCCAGCCCTGGTGGCTCATCTTGAACTGGCCTTACCTGCAGGAGTGTCTGCTGTGGGCACTGCACAGCACGGTCACTGCTGCTCCTGTTCTCTGCTGCAGCTTTCATCACATGAGAAGCTCAAGGGGATTCTATTGATTTCATCTGCTTATGCTCAGAAAAGGCTGAGTTGAGTTGTTGACCAAAATAAGAAGATTAAGGTAGTTAATCCAGATAAGATTGACTAAGAATATTGTTACCGTGCTTATGGCATTTCACATTTTGGTGGAAAATGGCTATTTCTTAACTGCTAAAACTCTACCTTATTTAATAGGTTAGTGTCATTTATTAACTGCATCAATAAAATGGGGATGTGTTTTATGTTCAGGCAGCCCTGGCTGGCACTGACACAGTGGCTATGGCTGGAAAGCTCTCTGGAAAAGCCATGTTGCAGGAGAAGCTCTAATAAGAACCCAGCCTGGAGGGATTTGTTGCATAGCCTGTACAGGTAAATGCTGCAGGACTGCCAAAACTCAGCAATGGCACAGGTAGCCAAGGGGGAAGTACAGTACAGAACAACGAAGAAGTTCTGAGTAAATTTCATTTTTGGTATTTTTAAAGCATAGAAATTATTTCTATCTAAGTGCTCTAAGTTAGCCAAAAGTAGCAAACCACTGAAGATCACCTATTTAACCAAAAATCTGGAACTGCTTTTGCATGTCTTCTGCCCAGCAGGTGTGGTTTGCCCCATCCCTAACGTGGTAAGGAACACTGGTAGTGAACCATTTTGTGCCTTTCTCATGTTACTGCTTTCCAGTCTCTGAACTGGGGAGAGATGGGTGCAGGTGCCAAGGACACAGTGACAGGACAGTAACCTTATGGCAGAGCAGCTTTTCTGCTTTCCCCACCCTCACCTCATTTTTGAACAGCGCTGACAGATACCGCAACAATGAGGAAAAACAGTAGTACTTACTTCCATCTGGATTTCTGTCCTAGATAGACCTGTTCTTTTCTACGTAGTGCAACTTTCCTAAAATACAAATTTCATGGGAACTCCATCTGAGCTCTGTAGGAAAGATGGCAAGACTAGATAATGCAGGTGCCATCTGCACCAAGTTCAGTTTCCTGATTGGCACAGATGGATGTAATTACTACTTACGCATGTAGCTTGACTGGATTATTTATTTGCTTAGAAAAATATTCAGAAGATTCAGATTCCCATTTTTAAATAATTTTCAGACTGCAATACATGTTTTAGAGAAACTCCCACAACGTGAAGTCTTAATACTGCACCTGAAGGACAAGCTGAACAGAGAACAGCATAAGGCAGCAGAGCTGCAGCAGCAGCAGCTGGACTGAAGCTGAGAAACTGTCAACATTCTGGGTCAAGGGTTTGGTACCTCACAGCAACTCTGCAGGAAGCTGCTTCCCAAGAACTGCTGGCCACATTAAGCTAGGAGACCCTTTACAAGGAGAAGGATGTCACCTTTCATTGTGCCTTTTTTCTTCCTCTTAATTTCTCTGCATTCTAAAGAACAACCTCCATGTTGTTTTTCAAAAATTAAGTATTGTATGAATTATTAGGGAGTGGAAAAGGAGAGGGCGAACAAGAGTGTGGTCCCATTTTCAGTAGGATATGTGCTGGCGGTGTTGTGTCCGTCCTCCCACCCCCCAGGCAGCATGGAATAGGTCCAGAGAGGCCAACACTGGAAGCAACAGACAAAACAATAAAAGGTTTTACCTCGCCTGTCTCCTCAAGCACTTTGAGTTTGTGGTATGCAACATTAAAAGCTACTCCACTATGTCAATGCTACTTCTAAAGTTAAATAGCTAAATAACAACTCTCTAACTTACCAAATACACATTAAAATGTACTTTGCAGACATTCCACCAGAGACCTGTAGGTCCCAAATAACACAAGTCAATTCACAGTATCTTGCCTTAAGACAAAGTGCCCTACAAAGGAATCCATCTCTAAAAAGCCACACAAACTTTACATCAAATCCTTTCTTCATAGGAAGACATTTATATTAATCCGTGGGAGAGCTTAGTGATTGCGAAAACGTGGTATTGGCTTAAACCAAGCACAGCTTTCCACCACCCTGCCAAAGCAAGATCAGTTGGACCATGCCCCTCCTGGAGCTGAGGAGATGCTGCCCTGGGACTTCGCTTTTGCTCATTTCCTGCATCATTGAAGTCACAGGGCTAGATCATCCCTGTGAACCAAAGGAAAGCTTTAGTTTGGTTCTTGTGAGAGATTCAGAGTTCTTAGCTCTCTTATTTCTGAAGTGGACTAAGGAAAGAAGAGTCAGTCACTGCTCTGGCAAGAGCTGAAGTGCAGTATGAAGTAGTGTAGGATTAAGCTATGATGTTTGTTTTACAACCACTAGTTTGTGTGACAGTGCTAAACATTAAATCTACTGCTACACAGGAACAGGGAATCTAGCTGATAATTAACTAGCTTGTTAACTACAGGGCTACCAGCCAATCCAAAACATTCATTTTGAGTGCTCAAGAAACACATCAGATTAAGGGGTCTTCTGACATTCATATGAAGTGTGTTCTTGACTACAGATAAGGTTACGGCTGAGATGAGAGAGTCTTGTACTTCGCTCTGTGTTCATCTATTTCTTCTTTTGTTTTTCTGATACAGCTAAAAATCTCCTTGAATAGTGCTTTATATTCAGGGGGAGCATTTGTGGAAGAGTCACTTAGCTCAGCAATTGTGAATTCGTGATTGCTAGCTGAAAGATCATTCTGGGTGTTCCCCACATTTAGGTCTTTGGAATACTGCTTCAGTGTTTGTACAGCCTTGTGTTTCAAAGAATCTTCATCCATTTGACACTTCTTCAAAAGTTCCTCATACTTCACTTTCAGAGCATTGTACTGAGCATCAACTTCATTGAGTACAGAGATTCCTCGCTGCTTCACAGCTTCAGCTCTCCTAATACATGTTTCTTCATGGCCCCTGAGAATGTCTGCCCCAGCAGCACTGCTCAGGATGCTTTCACTGCTGCTCCGTTTCAGTGCTTTCTTCTCAAGCTCCGATACTGTCAGAAGTCCATCATCTCCCAGGCTCTGACCAAGCTCCCTGTCCAGAGATTCCTTGAATGAAATGAAAAAGGATTCTGGAACCAATTTCTCTGCATTATGGAGCGCATTCTCAGACTGAAGTATCTGTCGCATTTCAGCTACTTCTGCTTCCAGCTCCTCCGCACGAGCCCTATACAAATCTGTATCAACCAGCCTCCGCTCCAGGTCACAGTTTTCTTTCACCATCAGACTATATTCTTCTTCCATAGTTACCCTCTTCTCTTTCTCTAGGTTCAGCTGGGCTTGCAGAACTGTCACTGCCTTCTTCAACTTCTCATTTTCTTCTTCTAGAGGACTTAGCTGACTATCCATCGAAGTAATCTTTTCTGCAAAGACGTGATCATAAACAAAATACCTGCAGAAACAAAATAAGGATTATCAAACACAGAAGTACAGCTGACAACACCTAAAGTTTCCTGTCCTGGGTAACTAATGGCATATTTAAACTGTGTGCTAACACACTTCAGAGCACTAACAGGGGCCATCGCATGAACCAATCAGTCCATTTAGTAATCAGAACAGAGTTTGTAAGGACTTACATGCCATTGAACCAAGCTCACAGCTTAGGGAGAATGGCAGCTTGTTAACAGTTCCATGTTATAGACAAGCTGATTAAACAACACAAGTTTAAATTATAATTTAAGTTTAGATACACACTGCCTCCCTGTACCATGCAGTACTTTCTGACATTAATTTCTTCTACAGCACTCCACTCTTGTAACTTTTGTCACTATTGATGTAGAAACAAGTGTCATAATTGACAAAGCAATGCTGGAGGCTGGTATTTTCACAAGCTTTTGGCAGCTTGAAGGATCCACTTGTCTTTTGAACTGACAAGAAATAACTTCTTTTTGGATTTATCATTTATTCTAGAGTAGACACAACAACCTGTTCTGTCTGTGGAGGTACTTCATTATAAAACTGCCCTCTAGGCTTGCAGTTAGTCTGAGCTTTTACCAGGTGATTGTCCTGATGGCCCCACTATGGCAGTTCAGCTGGGTCATACGGCTCTACATTTAAAAGGCAGCCCAGCACCCCAGGCACCGTTTTCCCAGCATAGGTGTCACTTGAACCAGCTTAAATTTGAAAAAACTACAGAAATATCCATGGATATCCGAGGAAAGAGTAAGTTACAGGAAATATTTTGCATTTACTAAGTTTGTTTTTCAGATTATCTGCTTGCTTTTATCTGACTGATAACATTGGGGTGCAAATTGTTGTAAGCTTTCTAGGCTACCATTTGAAATGGCTGGCTCTGGGGAGAAAGTGGAGCACTAATACTGGTGTGGTCTAGAAGCAGGCCATAAGTAATGACAGCACCACACAGCAGATACTCTGCTAGTTGTGAACATCAGGTATTTTTTTTCTCCCAGCTTGTCTGGTATCTGTGATCATGTCTTAGATTTTAAAGTTTTGCTTAAAATAGTTTCAGTGTTCTTTACTATGTAAGGTAAAAAGTCTTACTGGCGGAGGTCATACAGCTCCTTCAAACATGAGAAACTGTGCATTGATCTTGGCTGCTCAGATCTCTCCTGGTTCATCCGGCCTCGTCCAGGCTTTTTCAGTTCTTCCACTTGTCGCTGCAGGTCATCTATGTGTGTTTGTAGACTTTCAATAGTCTCTGTCAAGCTAAAAGGTGGAAACACCTTTAAATAAAACTAACCTTTCAATTTGCCAGTATTGTAGAACACCACTAGACAGAGACAGACACCCAGTAACAATACACCTGGACCGCTCTTATTGATATTAACAGCTGACGGAGGGAATTTGTTAAAGTTTATTACCTTATTATCTTTTGTTGTGAAGCTCTACTCTCTGCAACCAGTTTTTGATTAGTGTCTTCCAGTTCTCTTGCTGTCACATCCAGCTGTTCATAGACTTTTGCATGCTGGTCATTCATCTGCCGCAAGAGCTCCACTTGCTTTGTGAGGTACTGCAAGACAGTTCTGCTGTTACTGGTTTACTCCTGAAACACAAGCTACAGCTCCTAAGCTGCATTTTGTCCACATTCAGAGAGAAACTCCTGAGTTTTCCAAACGCAAATTCCCACGTTTGCTTTGGTAAGCTGAAGAGACACTATCAGTAACTCACTAGGCAGTTTGCCTTTGTCGTGGAGGTCACCCCAGGCTGATAAAGCAGCCCTTTTACCTGGAGGAGCTGGGTTTGATGGTGCCAGCTGTCCTTATCTGTGCCAACTTCTGCGTGGGGCTGTGCTGCAGTCAGCACTGATAGAGCCTTCAGGCTCCAACAGAGCCCTTACCTGTCTGCTGTGTCCTAAAGGTTGCAGTGTGCTCCAAAAGAAGTTTCTTAACTGTGTTGAACCAACAACTTTCTCAGCATTAAAACTGAAATATTGGATAGCACCATCCATAATTAAATGTATTTTCAAATAAGCCTAAGTTCTTCCAGTCTGAAGCAGCATTAGGTTTAGCGAGGCAGAATTTAGGTTGTGGTCACTCTAAAGACAGTATGTGGGCTACTCACATGAAGTATTCAAAATTTAATCCTCTTGGGTTTTACAATTAACTACATAGACTGTTTAGTTTCCTGAATAATGTCAGAAAGCTTGAAATTCTTAGCCTAAGCAGTCCACAATCACCTACAATTCTTAAAAAAAGTGTCTTATATTCTCCCATACAGGACATGAGACAGTTCTTTTCTATTTGAGTCTAATCCCCTAATATTTTGAAATATTTTTTTATTATACAGAATTTGTATTTTACAATAATCTGTATTGCTACACATTACTTTCTTAAAACTAAGCTTCAAGTAGGAACATCCAGCAAACTCCTAGGCAGAATTACTTCTCTTTACATAGGACTGTTACATACTCAAAACTTCTAATATTCTACTTAACCTTTTACCTCATTAAAAGATTGGTGGGTTTACATTTTAGGCAATTTAAGAACAGATAATAAGTTAATCTAGGACTAGTAACTGCTCCATACAGACTTCTAGGAGATCAACATGATAGCTGTTGGCTAGATCCTTTTGTAGCCTGTGCACACATGACAGAGGATTTACACAAAAATAGAACATAGATTAGCAGTGGAATCTCAATGTGACCCATTTCAGATTAACTTTCCCTACTGGTTATAGTTGAAGGAAGGAGCTGGAGATCCTCAGACTTTCTTCAGCAATACAAGTGTGGCTAAGCACAGGAGCCAAGGCTTTGGTGCCTTAAGAGATGTTGCCACTTCTTACAATGGGCATTTGCAGACACTTGAGATGAGTGGAAGGGGTGAAGCAGCATTTCCGCCACCTTCCATCTCCAGTATCTTCAGAGCTGGTACCCAGTTGGCCTGGTATAACCACCATGATGTAATAAATACTTTAGAAGTATTTATCTATGTCCCCTACAACCAAGCACCTAACATGAAGCAGCACTTTGCATTCTCGCTCACAAAAATTGGATACTGTCAGGATTTCCAACATCTGAGTGATGAGAAGAGATTCAGGCAGAAATAAAGTTGCTGTTTCCATGCAACCTTTATTACATCTACAGTGATTAGTTAGTGGCACACGTGTCAGCACAAAGGTCAGCTATAATGATCCAAAGCTGTAAAATGTTTAATATCTTAGTATTTAATATACGAGATGCAATCTTAAGCACACCACAGCCTTTGACCTTTCCCTTACAGTGCAGACAAGGCAGTGCCATATTTCAGAATGATTTCTCAGCCAGTTTTAGACTTTGCTACCTGTGAGATCCAAATTAATAGGAAAAAACTCCCAAAGATTTATATGGATATACTGCACTGAAAAAGCTAGTACAGAAATTCAGCAGAGTAGCTACAGGAATAGCTGAAAGATCACATGTAGGTTACAAAGGCAAGCACTTGAAAATTGGGAAAAACCAAGCATAGAGACTGATTATGCCATTTGCACATGCATTCTGTGCAACAGGGTATCCTGTGATCCCACAAGAGACAGAAATGTTGGTATGAAAATAATAGACTGAACTGCTTTACACCTTGCATATGCAAATTTTATTCCCATTTGTTTCAGTGAATTCCTGTAATAATTCCTCACGCCAGTATGCTGATTTATTCAGTTCCTCAACTGGAGGGTTTCTCTGGGTATTTGAACAAGGGGCTCATTTTCCCTTTTCTGCCAGAAATCCAGATGCAAAAGAAACTTCTTTGGAGGAAGAAAAATTTTGTGCTGCTATTACATTTTTAAATGGCACTAGGGAAAGAGAAAAGATTGAGCAGGAAATAGGACTGAGAAGACAGCATGTTGCTACAGCAGATACAAATACAGCCTTTAGCTCAACAATCTGGGCAAAGAAAAGGTGCAGGTGCTATTTGTAAGTCAGAAGCACCACAAAAACTTTCTCCCACTCTCTCCCTCTCCTCTTGGAAGGAGCTAATAGGACAATCTAATACACATCTCCTACCCTCCTTGGGGGAGAGGAGGAAAGAGATTGAAGGGTTACCAGATAAAGCCTTCAAATAGTAGTATTGGCAAAGTCTTGGTAAACCAAGACATGAGAGAAAAAATTAATCTGTCATATCTGAGTTTGTCTGACCACACATGTACTTGACCCTGCAACACACCAACTATAGATCACTGCTGGAAGGACATTTGTGACACTTCTGGGGCTGAAGCTCTCTTATGTTGTCTATAAACATTGAACCACCAGAACAGCTTAAGCAAATAAACTGGCTTAAACCAATAGGATATTGCATTAACAGCACTAGACTATTTCTGTAAATCAATGTAGCTTAGCAGTAATATATTTTCCACATCTCTAGAGAGTGTTAAAATACAGCTGCTTATTAAGTAGCTACAGTTGATCAGCCAGGTTAGTTGCCTATCACAAAGTTCTGATGTGTTATTTCAAAAGGTGTGTTGTAACTCTGCTAAACACTTTCTTAAATATGGTTGTCCATACAAGTACCTCTTATACAGTATTTGTATAGCACCTTTTAAGTGTTTGTCCTCTCTACACCTTAAGAATTGATCTTTTTATAAAAACTGTTCATGGCAATGAGGTATTTTCAGTCTTTGCATAAGTAAATACATCTTCTAATGCTGTGGCAGTAATATAAGTATCAGCCATTCCAACCATTGTATCTCAGCATGAACAGGATAACAAGGATTACAGTTAGCACGTAATAGAAGAAAGAGCCAAGAGATGAGGTATAAAACAAAAGTAACTTCTAAAAACACGCCCACAAATCAAACCTGCACTCAGAAATTGCTCACCACTTACTAAAAATTCTGCATTTGTGTTGACTACTTTAAAAATAATTATAATTCTGTAATTATTAAGGTTAGGATTCTTTCAGTTACTTGTTGTCACTACAATAGTGAGCATTTTCAGTCTGAAGTTGCAGCTGTACAAGATGCACATCTCTAACTGCAGTACTGCTAGCACAAAGGAACTTAGATTTTGTAAAAATCTGGTACATACCAGTCACAGCCTGTTCCCTGTGATTCACACCAGAACCAAACTGAAATGCTGACTACATTTTCAGTATGTTGTCAGTCAGCAAAGTCCTGAATATTTAATAATTTAATTATTAGAGACCATGCATTGCCCTCTAATAGCTGAAAAAAAATCTCATTATGCTGACAAATGCTAGGTCTGCAAGAACACAGGCAATATTAAAAAAAAGAGAAATTGCCAGAAATAGCCAGGTTTTTTCACTCTATTACCTAAAGATGAGTGGTTTTGAAAGGATGGTCATGTTTTTAGTTTTTTTCCCTGGAAAATATGGCACAATATATCCACTATATCCTATATTTAGATACTACTTCAGTGGGATTTTTTTTCTGGTTTTTGTTGTTTGGTTGGTTGGTTGGGGTTTTTTTTTGTCCTTGCAGGGTGTCTTTTACACTGAAATAGACTTTAGCTCTCTTTATCACAGCTCAGTGTACTGGAAGTACATATCTTCATATTTTACATAAATCTCACTTCTGCACTTATCAGCATTTAAATTTCAGTGCTGCAATCATTCTCATGTAATATTTTAAATTATTCATGTATTTATCAACATATAATTTACTGTTATTTTACACGGCAAGATCAGCAAAGTTTAGCAATAAAAATAACTGAAGTATTTTTTCTGTAAAAACCGAAAAATACCAGTCATTTGTCATTAAATAAACCAAATCCAACATTTAGTGGCACAAAGCTTCTGGTAATCAGGGGAACAGTTCTAAGTATAAGCCATCTATACCAGTTCTCAAATTCTCAAAATAGCAGAAGAGATGAAAGTTTGTTCAGTGTTTTCCATTAGATGTCAAGAAATTCAGATCTTAACTCATACACTGTATGTTGCAGGTCTACATGCTTTCACACGGGGATCCTTTAGATATTTTACCTCTATCTCCTGCAATTGCTCTTGATTTGTTGCATACATTTGCTGTAAGGATTCTTCTAGTTCAGTGTTACGGTCCAGTAGAGTCTTTCCAAGCTCAGCAGCAAGGTGAAGATCTAAACAAAGAAATCACGTTTGCATGTAAGTGAGAGAAACAATGATGTAATCCAAACTAAAGCCTGTTATCAAATACTTGAGGTATTTTCTTATTGGTGTTATAACTGCTCCAAGTTATCGCCAGTACCCAACATGGAAGTTAGCTTTTACCTAAGCAGAATATTCATCTACCATCTCTAATGCAAGTCTAAGTCAGCCCTGTGATCCAGAGACACTCTAATGTCATGAAGCTTCCTCAGTTCCCCAGTGGCCCTTCTGACACACCCCACCACATTCACCTCCCACACAGTGCCCAGTCTGCACCAACTGTGCCCAAGGTCTCTTGGGCTTCACCCTCTTTACAGCACCCAGAAGAATAAGCATAGCAGACCCTGTAAATGTTCATCAGTCTAGACCGAGGCCAAAGCAGATGAACTCTTTACTGACTTGACTGTTTCTCCCTATTACCCCTCTACCAGAGGTAGAGTCACTCAGGATCAAAGTGAAAGTTTCAGATGCTTTTTATGGTGAAACAGTAATATCAAAAGACATAAAATTGATGGAGACTTGCAGCTATTCTGCTTTTCAAGCTCATAAACCCAGGTGACAAGAACTGTTTCATATGCTCCAAAACATCACTTTAAATGTCATTTGTTCTCAGGCATTTAATCTCAATTTCACTTCAGCCATCTTCATTCACCTCCAGGGTGCAGTTGTTGCAAATTAAGAAATAAGTCATCTGAACACTCAGCTCCATTCTAGAGGGAAGCTTGATATTTGCTCAACAGCATCAGAATTGCTAGATATTCTTTATTATTACGTTGAAAGACAAGTGTAATTTAAAAGTTAACCTAATGTGCCAAAGTAATAAATCTTAGTATTAGTGCTAACATAGTAGTTACTCTGTGGAGGGTACAACATGTCAAGGATTTAAGAGATTACTAGAAGTCTCTTATTTTCCACCTCCTTCCCATCACATGACTCATGACCTGCATGCATGCAATATCACCTAGTTAGTTCTCACACAGAACTTGTATTATTAATCGGAAAGAGAAGAAAAGTCAAGAAAAACTTCGAGTCACATCAAGAAGCCTTAAATTAATAAACAGGAGGCATGTACTGCATCATCAGTAGTTACAGCCAGAGAAGAAAACACATTAATTCTGTTTTCATTTGATTGCAATGCCCTTTTTCAACGTATTATGCTACCTCTTTCCTGCCCCCTCTCAGTTATCTTATCAGCTAGGAACTGTAATACATACAGTACTGCTCCAAGATTGTTTTGTCCTAACCTTCAGTTTGGCAGCCTGTCCAAAATGATTACTCCATCTCCACACATATGCCAAAGACCAAATTCAGACTAACAAGGACAAGTCAGTACAAACATTTGTCTATGAAGCTGTAGATGTCCAATTCTGGCAAAACAACAGCTTGCTATTCTTTACACATTCTTTACAGCCACAATGCATTGTTTCCTACCTTAAGGTCAGATTCTTAGCATAAATGCCATAAAAATTATTTAAAAGAAATCCCACTGCATGAGAGTTCTTCAGTTTCAAAAGATGTACAATTAGAAGGCACAAGGCATATTGGTCTATACTTAGGAGTTTATCCTCACATCACTTTTTCACTCTAGCACCACTCTTAATGAAGCAGGATTTAAAGTATTTGGATAAGGAAACCTTAAGGCATCCTGCTTAAATTTTCCCATTTGGTAAACAGATTGCACATTGTTTACCCATGGACAGAGTAACTCCCAGTCAAACACCAAGCTGTTTGTTCTATCTCATTACAAGAATACTGTAGTCTTCAAATTCAATGAATTCATTATCCTATAGAAAATGGAGTCCTGCTTCACAAGTTCTTGTACTGCACAGATCTTTACTTGGAGACACCATCTTTAAAACAATACTAGCATCATTCAAGGCAAAGACTAAATAGTCTATTCTTTTATTTTAATAGAGTAGAATAAGAGCTTTAGAGAGGATTTAGGATTATGCTAAAGACATAATGCATAATGGAATTACTACCATTTCCCTTCCCAAAGTGAAAGTTTGTTTTCATGTTTAAGCACATTTAGGAGTTTGTAGCTTCATTCTTAAATGCCCCCTCATCTACTAATCAAATAGCACATACCACACAGTACTTGGAATACAAGGTGAATAATAGAATTCATGTCATACTTCACACTCATTCTGTTTGTTAGACTAGCAGAAGCACAAATGGGTTACTATGGGAGAAACACTTTTATAATTAAGGCAATTTGTTTCTGAGGGGGAGAATACAAGTGGGAGTGCTCAGAAATATACAATAAAACCTTAACTCTAGAGAAAGCAAGTACAGAAATAATTTCCTCTCTTCTAAACTTCAGAATTTTTTTTGCATCCATTTTCCTTCATTGTCAAGCACCCGGAAGCTTTATAAAGAGCAAATTTTACAAGAGAGATGTGACATGTATGTTTTCCAGATACAAAATGGAAAGTATTAATTTACATTTCTCTGGAGAGAGTTAAGGTAGAACAGTAGAAGCAAAACTGCATTTTCTGTTGTAAATTTATGTAAAGCAACAGCTAAATTCTGACAGACATGCCTTTTTCCTTTTCACCATAAACATGGAAGCAGAGAGGTTTTTAATAATGCAAAATGCGTATGCACAGATCTAAAGATCTTCGTTTTAGTAAATCTGATTAGTTGTACTGGTGTTTAACAGCTCCATCATAAATCTCCAAAATAAGACTTCAAAGATGTCTTCTGATGTACAATGGCCCTCACCAGCACTTCACAGTCTCTTCTGACTCCATTACCATCATTGAAAAAAAGATAAAAACAGTATCAAAATCCTTCTCTTCTACTTTTTCATAACCCACCTAACAAAATTATTCAGAGAGTTTTCAATCTAAAATTAAGTCTATTCTTTTAAACAGCAAAAGGCACTAATTGTGTGATATGTATAAGTAAGCCTAGTATGTTTATTTAACTGTAAAACAATTTTTTTTTTCTACTTAGCTTCCTATTTCCTATTCTGTATTCAGAACACCCTCTGTCCTGTAAAAGTAACAGCAAGATGCAAAAAGAGCTGTCCATATAAAAAAATTCTTTTTTAAAGGTCAGTATACTTCAGCAAAACACTGCAGAAGGACGGCTGTTCCCATCCTCACAAGAATTCCATGAGCACTCTATGCATGAGCAGTATGCCAGAAAAGCCCATCTCCATTATCAAGGAAAAAATCTTTGGTACATACGAAGACTGTCAAGGTTTTCTGAAACCCCTTCCCTAATTTTAAGTTTCAAAGACTGACTGACAAGGACTTCAAGCTTGTTTCAGAATGCTTTCTCATGTTTTACAAGCTAGGTTCTCGTAATCATACTCATCAGTTTTTAAACATGCACTGATTGTTTGGGTTCTGAAGAGTTTCACGAGACCTAGATAAGCACTCTTACTACCCTGTTTACACACATCCATGTGTCTTAGCAGCAGGAGGAGTAGTATGCTTCAGAGTCCAGAAATAAAGTACAGCACAACTTTTTTAAAACATTCCTGAAAGGAATTTCCTCTTAGCATTTCAACTTGTCCATCGCTTTATTTTCCTCCATTTCCTTTTGGCAAGTCTATTTGTGGCTTCCATTTAGGCTTGAAAAGAGAGAACCTCCAGAAAAAGATTGTCCGCATGTTGAGAGTACATTAACCAAACCTCCAAAATGTACTAACCTCTAGAATGGAACACTGCTTCTTAAAAGCTGACAGCAGAGTCAACTGGTGATTATTTCACTCATTTTGATTAAAAGATGAAAGTAGAGAAACATCAAGAAGACAAGAAGTCAGTTGTTATACTTTGTGAAGTCTCTTTGTAGGTTTTCTATTCCATAAACACTGACATAATAAAAACATTACTGAATCATGTCTTCAAATTTTTCATTCTCTTCCCTTTGACAGCAAACTGTAGTTTCAGGATAATATTTAAACTGATTTGTTTGTATCCTAGATCCAGGAAAACGTCATTTTTGGGTGAAGAGTACCTAAATACAGCTTTCAAGCAGTCAGCTATTTTATATAGCATACAATTAGAGAGACTTGGTCCCATCTCAAAAAGAGTTTCTGCTGTCAGATGCCTGATCTCATTGTGAATACTGCTTAGCTTTCTCAATGGTTTATAGTATAGAAGCACACACCAATCCCAAGAATTCATGTATTTCAATATGAAAGCAAAACGTGTAAGACTGGAGCAGGTTTGCAGGAAGCCACTTCACAGCTTTGAACTGGCCTTTCAAAACAAACTCGGGATTAAGAACAAAAAGTAGAACTAAGTAACTTAAGTAAATACCAGTCATAAATGCCACTAAGCTCTTAAGGAAATTGCACATTCTTTCCGTATCATGCCTGTTAAAAGATTTTTCATGCTATTATACTTGTATTTCTGTGTCTCCTTTCTCATTTGTGAAATGAACAGTTTCACATTGTGAAATGAACCTCTTGCATGTAGTGTTTCAAGACCTACTGATGGAATTACATAGAGAAGCTATACATGTATATTTCTGAGGCACAGTGGAGTTATATGATTTCTTAATAAGAAAACCTAAAGAGCTTTTAATAAGGAACCTACAAACTAATTGAGCAGTGCTACGACTACAACTTCATCGACTGGAAACCCTTACAAAGAACTCAACAGGGCGCAATAGCGCATCCTATCCCGATGCTTCCAGTGCCTCTCCCTTCACCTTCCGTGCAAGGTGCAACTTTTCGCAGAGTCGCTTCCCCCCTTCCGGGCGGAGAGGGACCCCGGCACCATTCAGCTCGGTTGCCGCACCTCCTTCCCTCAGACAAAGACGGCCGCAGTCGTTACCGGTGACAGCGATTCCGCGGCGGCGGGAAGTGCGGCCGTGCGGGGACCCCGGGCTCCGAGCTCGGCACGACCGCGCGCCCGCCGCCGCCCCCGACCCCCGAGCGCCCTTTCCGCCGCCCCGCCCGGCACCCCTCGCAGCCCCGCACCGCCGCTGCCTCCTCGCCGCCCAACGCGGCCCCTTCCCTCACACGCCCTCCTCGCCGCAGCCCCTGCCCTCACACACCCCGCGCACGGCGGATCCCCACAGCCCCTTGCCTCACACGCCCCGCTAAACGCGGCCCTTGCCCTCGCCCCCGAGATTCGCCACGGCGCCTTCCCTCACACACCCGGCTCGCCACAAACCCTCTCTCACACGCCCCCCGCCGCCGCCCCGGCTCACCTTGCTGCAGGTCCTGCTGGTCGTACCAGGGCTCATCCTCGCGGATTTCGAACTCCTCCACCAGGCTGTCGGCCAGCATCGCGCCCCTTCCCCTCAAAGGCGGCTGACCCGGCGGCGCCCACCCCACGAGCCCCCTGCGCCGAGCGGGGCAGAGCGAGCCGGCAGCCGCTCCCCGCCTCAGCAGCCGCCTCCGGCCATTGCCGAGCGGTTCCGGACTTTGCCGAACCTCTCCCCCTTCTGGCCGGGCTGCGCCGGCGGCAACGTGGCAGCTGCTGCCGCCGCCCGCCCCCCGCCTCCCGCGATTCAAACACAGCACCCTCGCCTCGCCTCGCCGGCGGGCAGCCAATGAGGAGCCGCCCGCCGCACAGATCGAAAGGAGGACAAACCAATCATAAGGCTAATTCATATCAAGTAGCCAATGACAGCGAAGAGAGGGCGGGCCCAGGGCGGCCGCACCCCGCCCCGCCCCGCGGTGCGCAACCTCCCGTCAGAAGAGGTGGGTCGGTGCCTCTGGAAGGGGCGGTGGTCGTCGGTGCTTGGGGGCATTGATGGCGGGGATCGGCTGCTGAGGGATGTCGGCTGCGGCGGAGCAGGGCTGGCACAGCCCGGACCGGGACAGTGCGACTTGGTGTAGGGAAAGCCGGGGCTCGTAGTTGCCCGGCATTGGGAGCGCTGAGGGAAGAGCCCACGAGGAGGGACCCGGCGTGGCGGCCAGGTGCGGGGCCGCCTGTCCGCCGGAGTGCGGGAGGGGAGGGCGGAGCGGGGAGCCTGCAGTCCGAAAGGGACTGGCTCCATCCCCGTATCTCGCTCGAGCGGCTGCCGCTCGCTCTCGGCTCTTCTCTGCACAAAGCGAAGGGAGCCGTGTTTCCTGCCCGGGGAACCTGCTGAGAAAAACGAGCGTAACTTCCCCATTCTTAACAGACGAGCTCTTCCAAAGGTGCAGTCCTGCGAGCTGCCCGAGCCCCGGCTGGCAGGAGCGCAGCTCCACGGCGCTTGCAGAGCGGGCTCCGGCCGCTGCCACAGCCCGGTGCCTCTGTGATCACCCCCTGAGCGTTTCCCCTCAGCGCTACCCCTCGGGACTAGCAGCGCGTTTATTCTGGCTTCCGTCTTAATGTGGTGCCAGTCACGTCCGAAGGATGAGGAAGGTCCGTGTGTCCAACCAGTCTGTCAGGGCTGTGAGCATTGCACAGCGGTTTGGGACCAGAACGGCAGAGCAGGATGTCAGCTAGTGCGCCTCAGGCAACGTTTGCTATTCTCTATCGGAATCCACTTTTTTTTCCTTAGATTCTTGCTCTAATTTCTTTTGTCATCCTGCGCTGGAGAAACGCAGGTGATGTCACACTGCATCTCACTGGCCCGAACAGCCTGTTCTTTCGGGCTCCGAGTATTTACACAGTTGTAACCACCAGAAATTTCTGAAACCGATTTGCCTTCTGTGAGTCACAAAATGTGCACCTGTGCTTTAACCTGCTCAATATAAAGGCTGACTATTATGAAGAGGGAGGGGATGCTCAGGCATGATTTCATTGTAGTGCTATTAAAGGGAACATCTGGGAAAGGAAGTGTGGTACCTCAACTTCTAATTGAACCTATTTCATAAACAAGGTGCAGGACCAGATGTACCAATTAGGGTAGAGTTGTGTCAGATCCTGCATATTACAATTAGTCATGGTACTAAAGGTCAGTTTGTGCATTGTTTGAAGATTTTTGTTGAAGAAATTTCAAATATCCTTCAAATTTTCTGAAACTGAGGGGACCATTTTTCATTTGTGTCAAAAGGAATCGAGTCAAACAATTTAGAAATGACTGCTGGTAATGTTAGCATGAAGCACTTTTATTCTTGGTGCTTATGGAATTTGAAGGAAAGTTCTCCATTTTGAAGATCTGTGCAGGGTGCTCCAGGTAGAAATAGAGGTAAAATGTCTACTTTCCAAAAGCCCTAATATCCACTATATAAATAATTTCATTAAGTATATTTGTGAAGGCTTGAAAAAGTAGATGTTACACTTACCAATAACTTACTCACTGTAATGACTTTCATATTCATATCAAACTTATTTTTAAAAATAAACATTTCAACTGTACCTCTTTTCAATAACCTTTTTCTTAATTTTAGGTTTCTCAGTAAAAGATTGTGAAACCAAACTTGCTACAAAAATGCAAAATTTTGTCCCCTGAAAATGGTATTGTCTTTACAGATGTAGAAAAATAAGTTTAAAAGGTATATATCATGGTCATTCTGAAATATTTTAAAAATCAGCCATATTCTTAAAAATAAATTTGCTTTATTAAAATGAATCCTAGGCTTCCAGTTGTTTGTCAGCTTGATTTTTTTTCTTAGCTATAGAGTGAGATTACCTATTCTTTGCATCATGTTTCATATCATAGCATCTTACATATACATGCAAATGTGCATCCATACTTCATTTGCTCTTCAAGAGTTCATTTTCTGTTTTGAGGGATAAAAAAACTTCCTGTTTCATCTTCCCTAGTCCCTACCTGATTTGTGGTTTTTGCATGGTCCTTGCCTGGTGATTGGGAAGTTCCTCCCTTCCTGCACAGCAGCCGCTTTTCAGCCGCCTTGTAAACCACAGGAAGGCTGGAAACAGCCTTGGCTTTCATTTCCTGTTTCTTCCATGGTTATTTTTATGAGGAGTTCAGGGAGCTGCTTATAGAGCTGCTGATCAAGCAGATATTCAAACCAGGTATTTTGATGGATATGTGAAAATTGCATTTTGAGTAAAATTGTTAATATGCAGAGGAGCAAAGTGGGAACTATTGAAATAAAGCAGGTTGTAAAGCTCTTCATAGTAAGGCTGAAATTTGAACTTGAGTTATCAAAATTAATAGCAGACAGCTTCCTTCAACAGATGTTGAATTAATAAATTGATTATTAAATTAATAAAACCCCAATTAAAAACAAATACCTGGGAGTAATTATGTGTTGGGCTTATAGAATCAAGTATGGTCAAGGGCTTCTTTAAGGTAGCTATTAAACAGCTTTAAAAGATAGAGGTTCCCTAGAGCTGACTCTTTTCATGGCATGGTTTACACCAAACATGCTAAAGTAATTGATGGAAAAGATCAGCATCTTAAAAAATAGTTGGCTGAATATCTGATTGATAGATTAAAGAAATCTGTATTCTTGGGCTGAATCTCTGTTGTTCGGGCATACATAAAACACTGTGTGCTACTTGCTATCTTTTATTTACATGCAGTCTTCATATCATGAAAATGTTAACTTAAAGGTGTTTTAATTCTTTTATTGTTTATTAGGTGAAAATATTGCTTCCATGGTTTTTTAACAGTTAGTACTTTAAAATAGTAGGGTAAAACTTGGTATTTGTTTTGAAAGAAGTATTCCCCTATGTACATGCTGCGTTTGACATTCGTAACATTGAAATACATAATTATTTTTGTAATTCTCTTTAGTAACTTGAGGAAGAAGAGAGCTGTACTCCTGGAAGATGAAGATTCTTTGGGGAATTCATGCTAATGCGCTGGCATATTCCATGACTACCTTAGGTGCTGGAATGATGAACAGCATTTTTAATTTCTACTATGTTAAGCTTTTCCTAAACCGATACAAAATTTCAGAAAGCGCATTTCATATAGCACAGGTACTGTACAATGGAATATTTTGATTACCATGTTGTGCTATGCAACAAACAAGTGATTCTTTTAATGACAGATTAATTTTGGAATCATTCCAATTAATTAACAGTAAATTATCTTTGACTTTAGTTAATCCATAATCCATATGGAACTTACACATAAAGCACATTGTTTATAGTCTACAGAGTAAAAATCTCCAGACTTAATTGCTGAAAAGATTTTTACGTTTGATAGCTTGAAGTAATTTTCTAAACTGATCTTGCACCTTAGCTCTGTAGATAAGTTTGACATTAGTGCTTTCCTATGAACTGTTTAAGTACTTAAATACTGCATTTATTCTGCAAGTCATTATCCACGTGAGTAACTCTTGTTGTAAATGGTCTCCTGAAAGTAATGGGCCAGCTCATCTTTTGAATTAACTTGCTGTGAGAATAATATCTGAGCTTTGCAGAATAAAAGCCCAGATATAAAAGGTTTTGAAAGAGTAGAGTCTTAGAGACAGTTTATTTCACATGTAGTTGGTCACCTACCTACTTATTCATCTTATTTTTTCAGCATTTCTAATGACCTATGACTACTGATAAGAGTTTGTTTTAGAGTCTCTTTTGACCTGAGTAGCTTTTCTATGTATTTATTTCTTGTCTGAATAGAGGTTTATTTTAAATAAATATGTTGTGTTTGTGTAACTTCTGCAGAAGAATGACAATAGCGACAAATTCCCTTGTTTGTGGCAGGTTGTGTTTATGATCTGGAATGCCATCAATGATCCCCTTTTCGGGTACATTCAAGACAACTCCAGGCTGAAGTGCTGCGCAAGGCGCCAGTTCTCGATTTTATACGGAGCCCCTTTGTACGGCTTGGCCTTCCTGCTGCCGTGGTTCCCCTGGAGGCACTATGAGGAGGGGGACTGGCTGAGCGGCCTCCACCTCATCGTCGCGCTGTGCGCCTTCGACGGCCTGCTGACCTTTGTGCTCCTGGCGCAGTGCGCGCTCTTCGCCGAGAGCTCCACCAGGCACGAGAGCAGGCTCCAGCTCATCAAGTACAACCAAGTGGCAACGTTAATCGGGTCCACAAGCGTTCTCTTTTGTGGGCTCATATCGGATAATATGGAAAACTTTGCTTATTTTCAGGCTTTTGCTGTTTTGATAGCAGTGCTAGCGACAGCTTGTATGTGTTGCACAGGTAAATACAGCACAAGTCAATACGAGCAGAGAGAAATTCATACAGAGGATGGTAATCTGGGAAACAGTGGTGGAACTTTCTCCTTGGCCTCTGTAGTTTCATTGACCAAACAGATCATGACAGAGAAGAACTTTCTATGTTTTGTAACAATGAACTTCTTCCAAGTCTTCCACCTAGCCTTTTACAACAATTTTATGATGATCTTTGCGGATAATCTTATTCCTAAGGATGTCCTGTCATCCTCAGTAAGAAGTATCATGTATGGAGCAGGTTTTATTTGTCCTCAGGTAGGCGGTCATGCATCTTTATTTCTAAATATGAAAACCTGGTCTTTTAGTAGTTCACAGTATCCATTTAACACTTGAAAAAATGCTGTATTTGGCAGAAGGTATTGGCCAAAATGAGTACTAGATCTCGCTCCCCAGTGCTCTAGAAGAAGGAAGTACCTCTGTGCAGGCTGATCAAGTGTAGGAGGTAGAGAGAGCAGACAGACAGGCTGGTAGAATATCTGTTTAAAACAGTGTGAGACATGAGTAGGCAGGGGATGAATGTTTTGTATCCTCCAGTGCTTACAATACCTAAGCATAAAGGAATGAAAAACGTGGCCAAGATCAAACATTCCTAAAAGCAAAATCTACAGAATTCTGAATTATTTTTTGTTTTGTTTTGTTTTCTAATACTGTGTATTACAAATTAAAGACTAAGCTTTTCTTCAGGAGGTTTCTGAAATAAACTGCGCAGAATACCAGAAAAAATTATAGAGTTTGAAAAGCATTGTTAAAATATGTGGTATCTCAGTCATGGAAACCAAACAAAACACTAAATAGCTGCTTTTGGAGAATAATACATTCCCATTTATTTTGTTGTTTGGTCTCTTGGTCAGCAGTATTTATGGGTAAGAGAGACATACTTTTAAGAGCCCAGTCAGGGATGAGGGGAGGAGTGATGAACTGAGAAGAGAAAGAGAACCCAAAAGAGTAATGCTTGAGTACAAGAAAAGCAGCAAAAGTATGTCCCACAGAATGTTACCATACTTGTCTGCAGTAAATAAAAAATTCCTCTGTTCATTGCCTTCTAACTTCTTTCTCTAGGTCTTTAAAAACATTCTCTGTGTTTACTTGTTGGATGTTGAAAGTCAGGATACTCAAAATATGAGTATTCATCATAGGTGTTGATGGTGGTCAGAATTTTTTTAAATCAAGCTGTTACATTCATTAAATTATAGTGGGTTCTGATAAGTAATATATATAAGAAGATAAATGAAAGTGCAACTGGAATTCAGAGCTCAATTTCAGTTCCCCTTTTGGTTTTTGCATATAAAACATACAGATCCTGAGCATACCTTCTGTTCCATAACTCCTGTCTACAATTTCAACTTTTGTCCTTATCACAGGTTTAATAGTTTTGGGGTTTTCTCCTGTACCTCAGACAGTTAGATAATGAACTTCAGAAATAAATCAGAAGCTACAGAAGTTAGGAAAGCTTAAATAATTTTACACTTAATATATAGCAATCACTTTTATTGGTAAAATCAGTGTGACAGTGTGAAAAGAACAATCTTTCAGAAAATGCGTCTCTCTCTGCTCCCCAGAGACTCTTTGTCTAGAAGGTCACTGAACCGTAGAGGGTTTGCTGTGACCTTATTTTTCTCAGGTTTTGTCTCTTTGAGCTCAAGATACAATAAGAGAATTCTCTGATGGCAATGTCCTGAACTTCCCTTGCTGGAAAAACCCTCAACCCTTGTAAAAGAAAGCTCCTTTTTATGAACTCTGCATCAAACTAGAATTCAGCTGCTGACTTAGGTTCCTTCTAGTAGTGGATGTGATGAATACAACCTGCCCACAAGGAAAATGTTGCTGTAACATAGACAAACAACTATGAATTTGCATCATTGTTAGTATTTTCCTTACAAACAGTCTTAGAGACGTGCAAGTAGTGAAGAATTTTCTAAGTCATAAGTACTTCCTGAGACAGGGTTATTTTGCAATTACAGTGAGACAGGAACATGGTGTTTACAATAGCAGGCATTACAAGATCCCTTAGTATTTCTAGTGGAGGCACTTTGCAGCAAAAATCCCTGAAAACAGCCAGGAGGAGGAGTATGTTTTAAATTTGTTATAACAAGATGTTTTTCTTATACCAACTTTCTAGATTTGTTTTACCTCCCTGATCAAGTAGAAATCTTGAGCTTTTTTACAATAGCATTTGCCATGGTAATCTTTTTCTGACCGTAGCATCCTGTTTTTATTTGTTATGTTAAAGCAATTCAGTGTGGGAACAATTGTACAAGGAAAATTCTTTCCTGTTCTTCATCTGAATATTACACAGTTCATCTCTGTAACACAGAAGAAAGGAGAAAATGTGGAACTTTATACAGTTTGTATATTTGTGACAGAGAGGAGGACCATGTACATGTAGATGGTGACAAAGGCCCATATAATAAAAATAACATAATTCATTACAGAAGGTCCTGCTGAAAGTGAAAAGTGAGGAACAATGTAAAAGAACTTAAATTTTGTTCACACTATAATCAGCACTTAATATCATTTTCCTGAGTTAGCCAGTTTATTCAGATTATCAGAATCTACTCCTTGCCAAGACTGGCGAAATTAAAACTCGGCCATGCACAAGCACTGGCCTCTGCCTTTCTCTGCTTGCTAGTAAAGCTTCTAACTTGTTTAGTTAAGGCTGTCCTGGTGCTTGCTTTGCCAGCTTAAAAATCATGCTTGATTTCTATAAATGCCAATGAAAATAGTAATGTTAATGAAAAAGCAATTACTGAAAATACTTCTTGTCAGCAGTTAAATGGTGAGGTGTTTGATTTACAGTTATACTGCAAAGCTAATACTTTAAGGGATATCAAAAGTAAAGATCAGGAGCATTAAATAATAGGCATTGTGGGAGGAGTGTTTCCTGCAGGATATAGCAGTTCTCAGTGGCTAGTTTTTGAGTGAAAGGAGACTGTACCTGGAAGGAGTAGCATAGAATGAGCCAGTAGAGGGTTGTCTTTGTTCAGTTTCTATTTTTTGATTTTGTTGAACTTCTTAGAAAGGGTCGTTGTTTTTTTTTCCTTTAAAGGGTATTAATTATGTCAAGTCTGTCTTTTATAGCTCTCTTAGTGCTGAGACACTGTACTGTATCTTTTTATCCTGAATGTGTATATATTATCTTTTCAGTGCCTTGTTCTTCTCAGTCATACTTCATTGAAGAAGTTTGGTTATTACAGAATCATCTTGTTTTCCTTTTACTATGAAGGAGTAGCTGCTGCTGTCATGTGTCTCCTAGGGCAAGAACACTATTATCTGCTGGCATTCTATGTTACAACAAACATGTAAGTAAATCCACTCCCCTGTTCATAGACACAGCTGACATACTTCTAACAGAGCAGACACTTGCTTTTATTTCCATGAAGATTCTGCCTCTGCTTTCATGGTTTTCTTTCTGTTTCACTTTTCAGAAAAGTTGAAATTCCAGTTACAGCTTTTTTTTCTTTTCTTTTCTTTTTTTTTCTTTTCTTTTTTTTTTTTCTTTTTTTTTTTCTTCCAGCTTTCATTTTATTGTTTTAGCTTTTATTTTCTGCTTGAAATAAAAAAGCCTAAAATGCAAACAGCAATTATGGTTTACAGGCACATGCCTCCAGTCACTTTAACCTGAGATGCAAGGGAAGGAGAATCTCATGTTTTCTACAGACATGGAAGAGCTCAGCAGAAGAACTCCCCAGGGACTGTTTGCTGGGAAGGCTCAGACCTCACCCTGTATTGCAGGACCACTTGTGTGCTGCACTGCAGGCAAATATGGGTAACTCAGGTGTCTGTTGGGTATCCAGCACAGAGTCCCATTTACACTGATGCTCAGTAGTAAGGTGCCAAGCAGTAGTATTTTCATATAAGTGTATAATGATACATGGAAAACCTTATTTCAAGATAAAGAGCTGTTTGTATCAGAATATTGTTACAGCAGTTTGTTTTTATTTCTTCATGTTCTCTTTCATTGTTGTCTCTCTACATGTTCTTTCTTGCCCTCCTTTTCTTCGTCTTTCCCTCCCCATCCCGTTTTCATTCTTATTTTCAGTATTGCAGTCATGGGCTACTCTAACACTGAATTGTGTGAACAATAAATTGAATTTCGTTGTCTGCATGTTTTAAATGATGAAGATGTGTTTTGATTTCTCCAAGAAAAAAATCTGAGGTACCTAAACACTGTATGTTTAAAGTCCTGGTTGTTAAAGTACCTTGTTAGTTAAAGCTCATCACACCCAAAATTTAATAAGACACAGAAATTGTAATATTTGATTTCATTGTTTCATTTGGCTATTTGTTAAGAATCAGCTTTGTGTGTTTGTATGTTTAAATGCATATCTATATACATCTATATACACTGTAAATACATATATAGGAATGCATGTAAACTATTCTTTTTTATTCTAATTCTTCCACCTTGAAGTTTACCTTCCACATGGTCATGTCTTTTCCAGATTTCAAGAGCAAGTTTTCAGTTTTCCCTTTTTCTGAGGTGTTTCTTTTCTCCTGATCATTTTAAATTACATTTATTGATAATGTAAATTTATTGTCAAAGTATTCACGACCTTTTACAACGATGTCCACCAAAAAAAAGAGGAAAACCCCCCACTTTCAGGTTTGCATTTTGATTTCTAATTCTCAACTAAGAACAGATCTAGTAATGCTTTCAGACAGATCACCATGTTTTAAAGAACATGCCAGCTTTGTGTTTTTTTAGAATATCAGTTTGTGTTAGAATATCAGTTACAGTTTCATTATAAAGTGAATATAAGAACTATGAACATCTTCAATATTTTGTTTTTCTTTAGGGTAATTGTGCAAGCTTCATTTAGCTTGTTCAATTTGCCTTTGGCAGATATTGTTGATGCAGATTTAATAAAGCACAAGAGGAGGTAAGTCAGTCATTACTGGTTTTTTTTTAAATATGGTGTTTGCCCTGTTACTGTTTGGTAATAAGTTGTGTCAGAGTAAAGACAGTAAATGATCTGGGATCGTCGATACAGAAATCCTTTTTGTGAGAGCAACTTAGCATAAGTGAAGATTAGAACTTCAGTAATGTTTCCTGCAGTTACTTCAGTAGAGTAATTTAAACAGATAATTAAGTTACTTCTCTTTTTTCTTATAGTATAATATAAACCAAGTCCTACCAATTTTAATGGCTTTATTTTTGTTAGCTTCAATTGAATTACTCTGTAACCAGATACATCTATAATCATGTATGGAGTTTTCTGAAGGCATTTTCAAGATGGAAAAGGTGTTAAGAAAGCTTTGCCTATGCTAGATAAAGTGCAGATTACAAAGTCTAACCTGGTTCCTTTATCTCCCTGAAATAAAAGTGCTAAAACCTGCTGCAGAATAGCATATTGCAACTGATTTTTATCAAAGTACACACAACTTCTTGTTGGTTCGATCAATTGTTATGTAAGTGTAGATTCAGTCCTGTTAAAGCACTTGCCCCTCAAAGGGAAGACCTTTTGCTTTCATGAGGAAAAATCTGCCTCATTTTCTGGCCTATGCATGCAAAATCTTCAGTTGTAATTAATTCTCCATGCATGTAATTTAACTTCAGTAATTACTCAAAGTGCACAAAGCTGAATTTAAGTACCAGTCACTTCAGAATTGGGGCAAAGCTGTGTCTATGTATATATGTATATATATATATATATATATATATATATATATTTTTATAAATATATGCACATATACACACCCTGCAGCGGTTTGTAACCCTTAATTTCCAAATAAATTTAAATTTCATTATGAGAGTAGATCTGTTTGCTATCAAGTGTGAACTAGATAAATCTAAGGATCATGATATTTAGTATTTGCATAATAACAGGATTCCAAGCTTTTTAAAATCACGATTGAAATTAATATACTAATAAGTTTGTGTTGTGCATTAATTTGTTTTTTCACCAAATATTTTAGGTTACCACTTTCCTCTATGGTTTTTGGTACCAATGCTTTATTTACCAAGCCTGCCCAATCTTTGGCTCCAATGGTTGTGGTTACAATACTAAATCATTATGGATATTATAACCTGAATAATGTACCTGGTCATCCTGATATAAGGTGAGTTCAAAAGAGATACTTTAAATCTTAGAAAATAACATTAAATACTCCTGTAATCTAAAAAGCAAATTGATCAGCAATTAGTTTGCATCAACTGCACTTCAAAAACATACATACTTTAAAAATACTTATCAGTTGTTTTTGCCTGTGTAGAAGTACAAATGTTTTTTAAAGAGTAAATCATTTATTAAACAATATGCATCGAGATAATCTTTTAAAGGCAAAAGATCCATTTATTATTTGAGAGAAAGCAGTATAATCATTGGAGGGAGGGAATTTGCCCCAAGTAGGAATGTATCATTTTGGCTCTGATGCTCCCTACCATTCTAATGCAAATGATTTTATTGTAGTCCCTGGAGACCTTAATACAGCATAAAGCTGTGGTTGCTGGTTAGCTGGACATGTGTGGGCTTTTAATAAAATAAATTAACAGGGAATAACCACACTGAAAGGGTCACTGGCTGTTTTTATGACCATCAGGAGGAAGTGGCAGCATAAGGAGTAACTGAAGTCGGGGCTAAATGGAAAAATCAGTCCTGATTAGGATTTACTTGAGGAAACAATATGAATATCCTGAGAACTACATGGCTCTCCTAAATTTTAGTAAAAACCTAAAGAAACAGACGTACACAATTTTATATGAGCTTTTGTGGAGACAGCTCCCGAGGGAGAGAGGTCTGGTTATGTGTCCCCTAAGGTTAGGAGAACATTCTGTATTTGAGGAATTTTCTAAAAAAATGGATGAGGACAAACATGGCATAAAAGAACAACAGGTGGTCTTCAGAAATGCATCAAGACAGAAGCAAAGGCAGCTTAAGTTTGAGGCTATGTGTGAGAGCAGCTTATTTTAATGCATTCTGTAGATAGCCAATGAGATGATGTGAAGAGGACATGAACCTCATTATAATGTCAAATATGATGAGTGAGTTTTGCAGAAGAGTGATAGGTTGAACTGGATGTGGATATGAGAGAGCAGAATATATTAATCTTGATGATTCAGAGAAATTCAGGTTTGAAACATAAAAACTGCAGTTCTGATCCCTTTCAATCAGAGAAATGATCCCTTTGTGGATGGATTTTAGATCACAGTAGACATAAATCTTTTTTGCCTGGTAAATAGCCCCTGGACTATAGCAACAATAAATTTATTATATAGAGTTGAAATACTTGGAATGCTCAACTATAAAACCTGTGTTTTCACTTGAGTCATGCTGAAATTTTATTTATTTCACTTGGGCCAGGAACAGCATAAAACATACAAAGCTGAGACTAGTGAATCAGAACACCTGAAATATATTATGTATTTCTCTTGCCCATCCTTTCAAAAATAATTTATTAAATATTAAGCAGTTTGCCCATGTTTTCTGTATATGCAGTGTGTGAATGGGTTTTCTTTTGCTTGCAAATGGAGTACAGGGTTGATATACAACCCATAAAGACCAGAAAAGTCTAAGTTGTTTCTAGGGAGTCAGTTTGCCCTTGGCAATGTACTCAGACCACTGACTGAGCTACGATTACTTATATATATATTAAAAACCTATTGACTGATCTCATATTCCAGCCATAGGCAAACAGTTAAAATACACTTGCCCCAGGACAAAGTTGTTTGAAGACAAACAGAAATTATATACAAGAGATTGTTTAAAATATGCTCAAACTGTTTTGGGGGCAAAAAGGCATTTCACATATGTGAATTATAAAAAATGAAGTATTATGACCCATGCCAATACAATCTCAGCTCTGTCCTTCCTCCTTGTCCAAAGCCAGCAATATCTAATAAGTGTTTTGGAAAGCATTTGGTTTATTTGGTGTAGTAGGAGTGAATTGTGAAGATAGTACCGAGGACCCTTATTCTGCATTAACAAAATGTTTGGGCCCTGAAAATATGTCTGAAGAGTTCCAAGAAATGTTGTGTGCTGGGACAAGGCAGAATATGCAGTCTATACACTATTTGCTTCATTCTGAATTATTTTCAGTAATTTATTTTACTAATAATTATTACTTTTTCTTGAACTGAGAGTTAAACTGTAGCAACAATGATGGAGCAGCTAATCCTGGAAACCTCCAGGCACAGTAAGGATAATAAAATCATCAGTAATAGCCAGCATGGCTCCAACAAGGGGAAGTGATGCTTGACCAGCTGATAAACTGCTACAGTTAAATGACTCACCTGGTGGGCAGGGGAGGGCAGTGGATATTGCCTGCCTGTGCTGCATTCCTAATGACCAGGATGATGGGGCAGGATGGACCCTCAGGAAGTTTGGGGATGACACGAAGCTGGGGCTGTGGCAGGTGCACAGAGAGTCATGCTGTCATCGGGGGGATCTCGACAGGCAGGAGAAATAGGCTGGAATGGTACCTGGGGCTGCATTACACAAAGTCCTGCCAGCAGGGCAAAGGTAATCCTTCCCATCTGCTCAAACATTGTGCCACATCCTTAGGAAATGTGGTCACTCTACAGAAGTTAAGCACTTTGTCATGGAAAAGGGTTTTTTAATATCCTTAAAATTTGAGCAATACTTTGGAGTGTCCTGATTTTTCCTTTCTCCCATCATCATAGCAATATGTGCCCTGTATGGCTTGAGATGTTTTTTGTTCTTGTTTGGGATTGGTTTTTTTATTAGTTTGGCTTGATTTTTTTTTTCTTTGCTATGGAAAAGACGGCTAGTTTAAAACCTCCCTCTTCTGGAGAGCCACTGCAACTACCACCAGCTTCTCTTGAGAGTGCTTTTCAAATTCATTCTTCAGAATAAAGTTATTTGGCAGGAACTCTTCACCATTTATTGAAGACACTTTAAACTGTTAATGCTTTCATATTGAATTACTGAATTACCTGACATTCTTTTCAGAGTGATTTTACGGCTGTTTAGGGAAACATTGTATGTTTTATTATGTGGGTGCAAAAAACCAAAGGTAGATGTGGAAATTTCTGAAGTTACTTGTTCAGCTGTAATTGTGTTAAAATCCAAGCTCTGCTCTTGATATATCCCAGTCCCTTAATGAAATATTTTCCCATTCCTTGTTTTGTGTATTGTAGATATTTTTTCATAATTCCTGCAATAACTTAGGGTTTTACAGTACAATAGGTAATATTATTTTCTTAAATCAGCATTGTTCTAGTGAACCCAAATCAGGATTGCACAGTGTGAGTGATTTTGCAGATGTTCTTTGTGTAAAGATGGAATAAGGTTAGCAGTGAAAACTGCAATCCTCTTTAGAGTACAGAACAGGACAAATGCAAGCCCCAACATCCTGTTAACTGTGTCTGAGTCTTGTTCTCAGTGTTAGGTGGTAAAGTGATGTGTCTGTGGCCTCCCTGCTGGCTCTGCTTCTGCAGTCCCTGGGGCCAGTTGTGCCAGAGCTGTGCATCATGTGGGCTCCTTCCCTGGTAGGTGCACTGGAAATGCAGTTGGATACAAGCCAGTAAACAACTCCAAATGGTAAATTATTGTCACTGCCAATAAACATTGGCTATGGACCAGTGGCCTGCTAGTGAACACTTCCAGTCATAAATGCAATTGCCCGAGTGATTAAGTGATTCACTTGTGAGCCTGCGGGCTTTTGTTTTCTTATGTAGCATTAGCATGTACATGACTTGAGATAAACTCTGCTCCTTTATGAGCCTGTGTCTGTACTAAGGGCAGAATCTGGCCTTTGCTGGAGGTTGCGAACATTTTTTCTGTTAAACCGAGTGAAACGTGAGTTGGTTCTTTCATGATTCAGAGCTCTTAGGTTTTATTCAAAAACCTGCTCAGGGTTTGGGATATTTTTCACACATTTCAGGTTTTTTGGACCATGTCCATAGCTGTTCTGTGAGTCTCTTATCCCTGAATGCTAAGGAAAAAAATTAGAAAGGAACATAAACTGCCTCATGGAGAGAAAGTTCACTTAGGGGCTGTTTCTCAGCTTGAGTTGACTTTCCTGATATTTAAGTAATTAGAATCCCATAATTAACAGAATGCAAGCAGATAATGATTCCAGCTACTAGATGAATGCCAAAATGCATGCTTTGAGCTGTCAGAAACCATACTGCTCATAAAAGGGAGCTCATTTAATTCCTGGATTTTCTTTCTTCATTCACATTTGCTGATGCTTTTATTTATTTTTCATTAGAGAAGTTTTAGATGAGGAAATGCCATGCAGTCATTAGAAAAAATGAAAACTAGTGTTAATTTGACATGCATTCTTTCTATGGCTTATATTATCCTGTAATAATTTATTTTAAAACCAAATGAAATAAGGCTCGATATTTCAAATAGCCCTTGAAACAACACCTGAGTTTTGTGCAATTATCATTACTTCTATCTAGCACTCAGCAACTAAAAAAACACACTATGTGATAGTTAGTAGCAGAGATTTCAGCTCAAATAAATTAATTTCATGTTCAAATGTTTGCTTCCATTTTCTATTTTCTCTTCCAAATTTTTAAGTCTTACTAAAGCTTTTTGGATGCTCTGTTCTATAATTGGATGAAATTTGCTTAAATTGATTTCTATATTACATAATCAGGAAAGTAGTGAACAGGATTTCTTAGATTGTATTAACTCTTTGTGTGCTAATTGTCTGAATTCCTCCCAGCTAGAGAAAACAATATATAATACATATCACCATGTAGAATTAGGAAATAGAAAAGGTATTTCTATTTCTTTTATTTAGAATTGACTGTACAGTAGTATGTCTATGTGTTTATAATGGGAATGTTTTAAAAGTAACTTGTTTAGTGACCATGGAAGTTAATCTTCATATTGAAAGCTGTGTTCTCACTTGCTTCAGCAGGTCATTTTTAGATCTCCATGATGCCATGTTCTACCTGATCTGTCTGGTTCCCCTCTGCATTGCAGTCCTACAGATCCTGACCTGGACTCCCTTTTCCATCCAGAACAGCCACCTGGCAGCTCCACAGTAAATATGGAACCAGTGGTCAGTGTATCTCCTGCTGAACCACAAGAGTTCAGTAAATTTTTCATTTGAGAAAGCAAAATTGCAAGCTGAAACACAGTTTGAGCTGTTTCAGTAAAGCTGTATTTTCAGTCTCTATGAGTCCCATTCAGCCTTAATGCTGAACCTACACAAGCTTTTCCTAGTTCATTTGCTTTCTGTTAATGGGTTTTATCCTTAATTACTTTATTTAAAGTAATTTCTGGTACATAATGATTCCTGTTAACTCATTTTAAGAAAGGATATGGCAGATCAGGGAAAGGGATCCCAACCCAGCACCTGGAATTCAAGGGAACTGTATTTTCTGAAGCTTACTAGTGGATTAATTTTGCCATACTGATAAAATGGCAGATCTCTGAAATTAATCTGGAAGATCCCAGTGGACATCCCTCATGGATGGCAGGGAGATGAAGAGAAAAATTTAGATGGTGTCTAGCTGGCCAGTATCAAAACAAATCTGACAGCTACCATGGGAAGAGCCAAGAGTAATTAACTACCCTGTAAAAGTCTGTGTAAGGCTAAAGAAGAAAAGGATTCAGATGCTGTTCAGTGTTGTCAATATGGAGAAATCTCTGTAAATCCTCACTGGCTTTCCAAATCTCTGCTTGGTGGAAGGTCAGTGCAGTTTTCTGGCTTTAAGTGGGAAAATAATTTTGAAGGTATCCTATAGTTAGTGCTTCATACAGAATGTCAGTGTGGCAAGGACAGCATTAGTCTGTGGATGTAGGGTTCAGCTCTTGGACAAATGTAATCACACACAGTTACTGAACCAAGCTCTACCTGTTCAGTGGTGTTACATTGGTAAACTCATTTGGTGTGTGACAATTTAATTTCTGAATCATCAAGTAGAAGTTAGTTAATTTCTGATTAATTCTTACCAGTTTAGATTTTAAATTAATCCTGTGATTTTTATAAAATAAAGGGTTTTTGACAAAATTTCAGAAACATTGAGTCCTCTTCATTTCATATGTTGTAATGATAAGACACGAGTGTGTGTACAGTATTCCCATTTAATCAGTATTATTCTTTCGCCAGTATATCCACGGTGTAATTGTGCAGTGATAAATACCTTTAGCATAATACAATCACTGCATTTTTGTATTTTGTTTTGCCTGGGCAAACACAGTTTTAATAACACCTTTCTTAGGGAGTGCTACTTGAAAGAATAAGAGCATTGTGTGGATCCCAGTTTTAAAAGGCTGAGCCGGCTGATTTTCAAGGATCTGTACTTACTGTGACTGGTAACTTGGAAAAGACAGGAATGTAAGAAATGGCACTGCATTGTGATGGACACCAGCATAATGTACTGAAGAAGTTTGAGATCTGAAATACCAGGGTTGACAAAAATGTTCATTTGTGCCCCAGCTTTTACATTTGCAGAGCAGAAATAAAATCATTTCCCTTCATTTTTTGAAGTGTGAAGTGCTTTCAAGGTGGTGAATGAAAAAGCAGGAGATCATCATTAAATATTTAGAAATCTAAATGAATCCTTTGATAGGAATGTGAAGATTTATGTTAAGATGTAAGAAGCCAGAAGTGTGGTGAAGTTTGAAGTTACCTTATCTGTTTTTTCTCTGTCTTGTCAGAGACACTGTTGCCCATTTGCACTGTGCATGCTGACAGCATTATGTGCACATACAGCATCACTTGTGTAAATACTCTGTGGATAGGTAAATACAGATACCAGAGCAGATACAGCCTGTGTGTTTAGGTTTTGAATTTGAAAAGATTTCCTGCATTATATGTATTTATTTTGTGTCTGAAAGACAGGAGCAGAAGTTGAAGGAATTTAAGTTAATATAATCTTTGATTCATTATATGAAACAGTCTTCTCCCTGACAGTTCCTTTAAAATGGTAATAACATAATAACGTAATAAAGTGAAATAGTCTTTTTTTTCTTTACTATTTCTGTATTTCCTAAATTTCCCATGTTCATCCTGTCCTCATAGAATATATATTTTAACATATACAATAAAATAATGTTATTGTACCACAAATAGGGTTAGGTGACTCTATTAGTTATTTCTAATATTAAGTTATTAGAATATAGTGTACAGCTGGAACAGTATTGTGCTATACAACAGGAAATCTAATAAGTGGTTTTAAGAGGCAAAATTACATCAAGAAATCTTCAAAATCATCAGAATTATTTTTTCTGGAAAATGTCTGGTAAAATTACCATTAATTTACTGAAATAAGAAAGGAGTAAGGAGTGATACAACTCAATGCACTATTTAAATAGGCTCTACAATCTGCTACATCTCTAGAGTTCCTACAGGAAAAGTAAATAATCAAAGATTTCTAAGCAAGATAGCCTGAAGACAGGAGACATTAACTGTAGAATAAACTGATTTAGAAAAAAAAACCTGAGAAATATAATTCAAATTATTTAATATGTAAAATATTGATAATTTTCAAAAATTATTATGCACTATTCTCCCATTTGTCTGTCCTATTTTCCTTGCTATAAGGGCAGCAGAAATGTCTTTCAGAGCACCAATAGTCAATCCCAAAGAGGACTGAAAGAGTGCTTTAAATTTGGGTGGTGGTCTTCCTACGGGAATAGAAGGTTGGCACTGTGCTGTGACTGACATTGCTTATTCTCCATTTCTCTGTCACCCACTAAACTTTGTTATCTTCTGCTAAACCTACATGATTGGTTTTGGCTGTGAATCAAGTAAAGGATGATCAAAGGCAGAAGTTCAGTGTCTTGCAACAGCTGGTTTCCCTGCTTTCTCTCCTTATTAGCCAACACTATCTGAGCTTGAACTCCCACTGCTGGAAAAATGCCTCAATTTAATCTTGATAATTTAAGAGTGTCTAAAATAGTCTCATAACTGATAAAGAGGCTATAAGTGTGTGTGTAGTATAAAATATGAAATGCTGTTGTAAGCTCAGAGGAGGAGAAATGTGATGCTTGAATCCATTCTTACAGTTTCTCTATAAATTCTGAGAATATGGGACTTAATACACTGAATGAATTTTATTTATTGAAAATCAATAGGCAGAAATGTCTGCTAGACTTAAAAGGATATTGCTCAATAGACACTAAAGAATATTAGTCTAATATAGTAGTAATATAATATATGGTGATAGAGTGAAAATATTGAATAAATGACAACAAAGCATATTTAATTTTAAGTGTGGAAAAATGATGTTTTGTGGAGCTTACAAGCCCACCTTCTTCTGGTCTTGTACAAAATGACTTTCCCAGTTTCCTGCTGCCCTCATTTTGGAGCCACTCAGTAATCCATGAATGTACTGTGTTGACATGGCTGGTAGGAATGTTTACATTTGAATACAGTTCTACAGCCTAATGGCTGCTGTCAGGAAAGACAAGCAGGAAGGGGAAGGAACACTTCAGATAAGCCACATCTCCACAAGTACTTCCAGGCACTTCCTTGCCATAATTAAGCCAACTGGGGGAAAAGGCTCAGTAGCATATGCAGGCAAAAAAAATCCAGCTGGTTTGGTAAAGGAACATACAAGTGAGACTGGGAGGAGTTGTCCTGAAGGTCAGGACAGACCCACAACTGGGTTTCCTGGGTTACCTTTAGGGGAGAGGATTTCAGATATCCGTGTTTACCTTAAAGACCTCTTTCTGGTAATCCCTTTCTTGCTAATGTTTAAATAATAGAAGGGAAAGTTGTTTTAGCACTGCATTTTATTGGGAAAATTGAGGATTTACATCACAGACTAAACGAAGCCAGCCCTGCCACTGAGCCTACTCCAAAAGCCAGGCTCCTTGGGTCACCACAAAGCAACAAGGGCTGTGTTTTAAACCTTGTGGGTGTATTTGGGACCATTTTGGCTCCAGGGATTCAACTGATTGTAGAAATTTCCCATCAAGACAAAGAAAAATGCTCTCCAAATAGTGGAGCAGAAAAAAAAAGTTCTTGCATTATTTCTGGGAATACTTTCCCAGCACACAAATTGAATGAAAAGGTTACTTACACCACAAATGGTTTGCTGAGATTGTCCAGCAATTGTTACAACTCCACCGGCTTATCTGCAAATGACTATACATCAAAATTATTACCTAAATATGCATGAATAGTGAGTTTTTTATGGCTTGTCAAGAGAAAAATATGCTGAATATACAACTACTGCATCAGAATATTAATGACAAATATAACACTGGGTAGGAATTTTGAAAGATTCCATTAAAACACACCTAGGTTGTACGCTAACAGTGCAAAGACAAAAGCTAGCAAATTTCTTATATGCAATCAATTATCTGTATTTTTTATGTGATAAAACCGAGATATGTTTCCCTGTGAACATGTAAGTAACCCAAAGCAATTTTATTTACTGACTTGTAGTATTGTGAGCAGATGTCTCTTTTAAAAGTAGCAAATTTATCTTTTGTCATTTTGGATTTTGATTATAAAGTTGTTTTATTCCTGGAGGGAGAAAAATAAACTAGTCTGTCTTTACAAATAAGAACAGGCATGGAAAGGAGAGTCTTAATCCCAAACCAAATAAAAATAGACCAAAAAGGCATTCTAGCCCATCTATTGGAGAGAAAAAACAAATAAACAAACAAAACAAAAACAAAGAACCCCCCCCAAAAAAAAACCACAAAAAAATAAAAAACCCCAAAACCAAACCAAACAAACAAAACCAAACCACCAACAACAAAAACCACAAAAAAACAATCTTCAGTGGAAAATTGTCTAAAGCTCCCAAGTCAAAAACTTTCCTCAAGGGAGTTAAAACATCAGTGAAAATGAACCGTACACAAAAATCCTCTGGCAATATTCTGTTGTTACTCTGATTTCCCAAGATAAGCAAGGTTAGATGTGATCAGTGCTTGATCAGAGGAGGTTCCAGGTAAAAGCCAGGATCTCAGTGCCACCCTCACCAGGAGATGAAGGGGCTGGACTCAGCCATCAAATCTGATGAGAAGGAGAGGCCCCGCTCTTTACCAGCAATTGTTCGCCCCACGGCCCTCAGTCCCGCGTGGGGCTGATAGGGCGCCGAGCCCGTGCTCCCGCGCCGCCGAGGCGGCCGCCGCCCTCCCGCCGCTGCCGGCGGTGCCCGGGGCGGGGACGAAGGAGGAGCCCGGCTGAGGGGCCCTGCCCGGCCCCGCTCCGGTTCGAAGGCAGCGCGGCCCCGCCCGGCCGTTCCGAAGGAGAGGGAGGGAGCGGGAGCGCCAGGCCCCGGCGTGTCGCAGCGAAGGCGTCCGGGCGGGCCCCGCTGCCGCGGCGGCGCGTTCCGCCCGGAGCGTGTGCGCGGGCCCCGAGCGGAGCCGCCGCTGCCATGGAGCGGGGGGGCGGCGGCGGCGCGCGGGGCTGATCGCGCCCCTTCCCCATGAGACTGTGGTTGTGCTGGCTGGGCTGCTACACCCTGCTCCTGTGGGTGCTGAGGAGGACGATGTGGGCTGGCCCGGCGCGGTACCTGCGGAGCCCTTTATCCAGGTCCCTCTACGTGAATATGATGGGCAGCCACCGCCAGCCAGCCCCGGGCGCCAGGGAGAACCACCAGGTACAGCCCCGGCGGCGGCCGTGCTGCCCGCCCCTCCCTTCCCTTCCCTCATCGTGCCGGGCTGGGCGGCGGGGGCGGCACAGGGACCCCCGCCCCCGGGGAGCTCCGCCGGGCAGGGCGGGGGGTCCGCCGGGGGGAACGGCGGGAGGAGCGGGAAGCCCGGTGCGGGCTGAGGGGGCACCGGGCCGGGCAGCGCAGACAAAGAGAGGGAACCGCTCTGTCCTGCCGTGAGAAAGTTGCCGTGCGGAGCGCGGAGCGCTGCCGGGGCTGCGGCTCTTGGGGCGCCGCCGGGGGGTCGGGGCGAGCCCGGCGGTGCCGGCGGGGGGCAGCGCCTGTCCCGGAGCGGGGCGGGTCGGGGCCAGAGCTGCTCCCGGCAGAGGTGCACCCCGGGCTCTGAGTGTGCACCCCGGGCTGTGGATGTGCACCCCGGCTTTTTCAATGCACACCCTCCGTGTGTCCGGTGAGCCCTGTGAGAGTGCACCAGTGAAGTTTGCAGGTGGTGGTGACGGGGGTGGGTTTGTAATCACAGAGATGTTTGTAATTAGTACCGGTGCGTGGAGAGGAAAACAAAAAAAAGTGAGAAACTGAGACTCCCACAGAGGCCTTGGAGCAGTAGGAGGTGGCAGGAGACTAAGACTGAGTTGTTGCAATGTGATCCGACTGCGATAAAAGGTTGGTGCTATGTTTGGGCAGTGTGGACACATGGGTCGCTACCTTGTGGAGAAGTTAGGGGCCATGCCCTTGCAATGCAATGGTTATGTTACAGATTTCATTTGGAATGTGTTCAGATCCGCACTATGTTTTGACGAAATGCTGCTGGAAATCTGACAGGAGTTAGAAGAGCTAATAAAGAATTCTTAGTGCAGAAGGAAGCTGGCAGCTTAATCTGGGTTAAATATGCCGAACCAAGCTAACGAAGAAGATGTAGTATAAACACTCAAGGACTGCTGTACAAAGGAAGACCATAATTCTTCCTGCTGATCCATTACTGCAGCCTTCTTAGTGCTCTGGGTGGGTGCTGGCATCCAGAATCTTGATGGGTGGATGTATCCCTGGAATTTAATGCTTGTGGTCTGCTGTTGGGATCATTCAGATCACAGGTAGAAAGAGAAGCAGAATTCAGGTGTACAGGAGGAACTTCCTCCTGGTGAACAAAGAAAATCTGAAAGTCTATTGTGTTATTAAAAGCTGTAGTAGAATGAAAAGTCAGGGGAATGTGTTTTGGAGGTGCCTGTGTCATTCACAGGTAGATGGTCTGCAGTGGATAATCTCCATCTCTATTTTATTTGATCTAGATTTTAAATGTAGGTATTGATTATTTAGTACATTTAGAAAGATTTATGGTTATTGAGTTTGTGGGGTAAGCAAGGGTTGCATGTTCAGACTCCTGGTACTTTGACTTTGCAGTTTTAGTGACTTAACTAGTTTTATGTAAATTATCTAAAAGAGGTTTTTCATTCTTTTACTAATATTAGCAAGAGTTGCAATGTTTATGATTTTTGTTATAACAAAGGTCTTAGCACAACAGTCTGAAAATATATAGGAGATTGACACTGCCATGTAACTAGTGGCCTTTCATATGTTGTGTACATGGAGGAAAATAAAAGCAGTTTCTGTTCCGAGGAAGTAGTTTTGGAATTAAGCTGTTTTTCACAATTTTTTTTTTTTAATTGAAATTTAGATTGGGGTTTTTTTGGTTGGTGTTTGTTTGTTTGGTTTTTTTTTCTCTTATAATGTGTTAGAATCTCTGCTATTCACCAGTGTTATATGGGTAGTTGTCAATAACCTTATAGGCAAGATTAACCATGAGAGATCATAGAATCATTGAATCATTAAGGCTGAAAAAGAGCTGCAAGATCAAGTCCAACCTTGGACCAAATACCACCATACCCACTAAACCATACTGAGAATAATAAGTTGGAGATCTGTCAACAACACCTGATTTTTGGAAACAAGCTTCTGTTAGTTGTCACCATCATCCTTCTGTCAGTAGTTACATCAATATCTAGAAGTTTTAAAGACAAGAATTGTAGAACTGTTATTTTTCAGTGGTACTGCAGGTGAAAGTTCAGTGCAGAACCCCAAGGTGTGTGAGCTCAGGTGTAGTCATGCTGCTTATGGAACAAAGCCTCTGTTTCCCAAGGCTTTGAAAATGTTTTCTACTGGATTGAAACTGGCGAGACATTGCAAAAGGCAAATCATCTGAACCACTCCAAACCTGTTCAGTGGAGTGAGGCACAGCCTTGTGGGTGAACCTGACACATCCCAGCCTGCTCCTCAGCTCCTTGGGTTCATTTGCTTCTGTCACGCTCTTGGAATTGGCTTCTGAATGAATGGACAAGGTACACAAGCTGCTGCTTTAGTGGTTTTTCAGGATCCACTAAGGATTCCTTTTGGAATCATGGTCTATGCTGATTTATTTAACAAGGGCTGAGCTGCAGTGAGAAGAGACCTAAACTGGTGAATCAGCAGTCTTGGGGATCCCTGTGCCAGGCTCAGAATCTGTGTTTCAGAAGAAAGGATCGCTCACTTGTTCTACCCACAAGTGTATTTGAAAGTACAGTCTATAGCCTGATTCTTCCAGAAATGCACCCATTGTGCAGGTGGTTTTCAAACCTAAGCAGGCACATTTGCTGCTCAACTGAAGGGTCTTCCCTTGCTGCTTTGGGTCAGTGTTTGATGCTCTTGAATCTGGCATAAGGGCCCTGGTGCACTGTGTGCTCCCCTCTGCTTGCTGGCGCTGCTGCTGGGAAGCTGCACACACTGTAGTGAGAGTCCTGTCCATTCCAGTGATGACTGAAAGTTCCACTGTGCTGAATGCTGTGTAAACCTGCCTTGAGTTCCTCTCCCAACAGGAAAAACAAATGTGATGGCATCAGGATCTGAGCACAAGTGTGTTAAATCTTTGGGGAGTTACCCCAGCTGACAGTTTCTATCCTTCTGCAAGGTTCTGCTAAAACTTCACATCTCACTTCAGGATACTTAAAGCTCCCCATCTGCACAATGAGCACATGCAGTCAGATTAAGGAACATTATTGCAAGATTTAAGGGGGAGATAAGAGGGTGTTGGCTGTAGAGAGTTCTTAATGGTAGAAAACAGACACAATGGCATTTTATGAGAAGGGACTGACACTAACTCTGTATAAGTGTAGGAGAGTGAAAAATAACTGATATTCTTCATTAGAAAGAAATTTACATTTTTTAAATATAATTTTTGCATAGAGGACTTATGTTGGCTTTCTAGGGAATTAACCTTACAAATATCTTCCAAGTACAGGGTAATAATTAAGACAAAAAATAAAAGCATTATTTCTTAGCAAGTAATCAGTTCTCATTTTGGTACAATTCTAATTAATTTGGTTAATTTAACCCTGAAGTTTGTTGGAAGGACTGTAGGAAAAGCTAAATTTTCATATTTATGGAAATTGGTCGTAAATTTATATCTATTAATTTTGACTACTTCTGGGTTTACATTGCTGAACTTTTTAAATGATCCTTTATCTCTTTCTCTAGTGGTATGTCTGCAACACTGAACAGTTGTCTGAATCCCTTCAACCTATTTTTGTCCAGAGTTACCTTGACCAAGGAACACAGATCTTCTTAAACAACAGCATTGAGAAGTCAGGCTGGCTGTTTATCCAGCTCTATCACTCTTTTGTGTCCTCTATTTTTAGCCTTTTTATGTCTAGAACATCTATCAATGGGTAAGTGAAAAGTCAATCTTGGGTAAGCTAAATACAGTTTGTATTTAGAGTTTTCAAGTGTTCAGCACTACCCCTTGATCTGCCAGCTTTTCAAAATGTGTAATTTCCCTTTGCTGCTCTGTCAGATGTGAAATGCCCTCCTGTGTTCATCATGCCCAGCCCTCTTAACTGGTGAACACCATTTCCACTATGGAGGGACAGAGGAGGTAATTGCAATTAATAAAAGACAGTCAGAGGATTCTAATTGAATTTTATAACAGTTATTTGTATTAATTTTCTTCTAAGAGAGTGTCTCTTTGTGTCTCTTCCCTCAGCTTTCTTTCCCTGTCCCACCTTGCCCTTTCCCTACTGCCACATTTTTATCAGTTACTGTTGTGATTGTTTGGGTTGGTGGCTGTATCCAGACAGTTCTGTATTGTACCTAAAACTCTTCCGAGTGTTTGCCTGCCCTTGGCAAATTCTGACACATTTCTAAACAGTGCAAAGCTGGCCAAGTGTTGTGTCTGGCAACACTAATATGGAATTTTGTCCTTTCTCTTATTCTGTAAAACGATTCCACCTCAATTTGTGTGTAAACTGCACTGGAACAGATAACTTCTTATGGAGTATGTTTGACTGATGAACCATCAGCAAAGCAGGAAAACATAAGTTGATAAAACAGCATTCTTCTTATCTTATTCTAGGAGAGTTTGGCTGTTCATGGGTGCTTTAGTATTTTTTTCAAACAAGGAAGTGCTTTTTTTTGCTCACCTTACCCAATGTGGACACTTTTAACAGCTTTTCAGCTTTGACCTTATGAAAAATGCATTTTGTTACATTTAGCCAATTTCTCCAGTATCCCCACCTCTGCAGCTGCTATGTACTTCTCCCACAGTCTGATACAAGATAGGAGCTGTCTACTGGGGCTAGAAAAATAGTCCTTTTCCTTATTTTCTACCCAGATGACTTTATGAGCTTCCCTGTGGTGTTCTTAGTTATGTGTAGCTTTATATAAAGGTTCCTTTGGTCTCTTCTTCCTTTCTCTTCCATTTTTTTTCAAAGGCTCTTCAGGGCTTTGAATAACACCTCATAATACTGTTAGGAATAATAGCTATGAGCCAATTATACAATGTGGACTGACACATGTCTGCTGCAAGGGGGCTCTACTTAAATTGGATGTAGTCTGTTTATTTTTATACATTTGATATCCTGCTTAGTTCCTTCTCTATGACTTTCTATGCTCTGTCCTTTTTGATTCTTTGGGTTTTAGTAGTCAGTCTTTCCTAGGTCAGCTCCTTTTCACATTTTTTATTCTTTGAGTCTTTTTATCTCTGTTTACCTTTTTTCCTGTTTTGTTTTTTTTCCTGTTCATTGTCTTTAAGTTTAACATGCTATCAACAGGAGTTTAAAGAATAGTATTTATCTACCTGCAGTCTGTTACTGACCAGTTCTTCTTCCTCTGCCTGTTCTTCTGTTTCATCATTGAATTATTCTATGACAGCTGAAACGTGTCACTGTGTAGTTTTCAAACAGTTATGGGTGGGTATGGCATTGACTTGATCCATAAGGAATCCAACTGTCACCTCTACCCAATTCCTTAATGAGTTGTCTATTTTCTATTCCACAGCTTTTCATGTTGAATGCAGGATCAGCAGATAGCAGCAAAAGCCATTGTAACACAGAACTAAAAAAAATCTCTTTTGCCCCTCCAGCAGCGTTACCCCCATGCTTTCTTTAAATCTGTTCCCTGTCTTCCCTCCTCGTTCCACATCCTATTCCTCATTCATTGTGCATACTTCTGTGTCTGCAACCATTTTATTTCCTCTGTTATTTCATCTTGGTTTTTTTTTTTTTTAAGGTAGGTGGAAGAGATTCAAATCTGCAGATGTGACAAATAAGGTTCAGTCTTTATCTTTCCTACTCTTTCTCTTCCACTTTTTTTTTTTTTTTTATTTTTTTAATGCAGTCATTTTCTTCAGCTGCACCTCATGAGCTCTCCCTTACCCAATCAAATTCCTTCTGGAGTCTTAACCACTGTAACTGCATGTGGCTCTATGTTTGATCTCTTACCAAGTGCAAGGCAAGTTGAGCTGGATTTAAAATTTATCTGAGCAGTGACCTTGTCTACTATTATATGCAACTGGTTCCTGCCAAAACACGTTCTAAATTTCTTCACTGCCTGTCCTGTTCAAGTTTGTACAAAATTGGTCATTTCTTGTTTTTACATTTTAGGCTGCTGGGAAGGGGCTCAATGTTTGTGTTTTCCCCAGAACAATTTCAAAGACTGCTTAAAATAAATCCTGAATGGAAATCCCACAGACTTCTCGATTTAGGGGCTGGAGATGGAGAAGTCACTAAAGTTATGAGTCCTCACTTTGAAGAAATCTATGCCACTGAATTGTCTGAAACTATGATATGGCAGCTTCAGAAGAAGAAATACAGGTATTTACTGAATAACTCCTACATCCTTTATATCAGACATTACAGCAAAGTAATGTAGTTTAATGAATGTTCAGTATTTTCAGTCAATTCCTTTATTGTTTGCTTGTACGGAAAAGGTTAGCCTGTACAAAACCAGAAAAACAAACACATGTGATGATTCCTCTTACCAGTGTTGGTTTTTGTCTCCTTTATTACCTGATGTTTATCAAGGTTCATAGGGCTGGACATGTAGCCATGCTGATCATTGATTTAGTTTTCTTTCCAAAAGACCAGAAGGGATTGTGTCTGTCTCTTCTCTAAATGGTTGACCTTACCTGTACTACCAACACATCCACAGGGAATTTTTGTCTTCAGTAGTTCTATCTGAAATCAGCTTGTTTTTATTTAAAAGACTGTATCTCTTTTTTTCACAGGGTGCTTGGTGTAAATGAATGGCAAAACACAGGATTTCAGTACGATGTTATCAGCTGTTTGAATTTGCTGGATCGCTGTGATCAACCACTGACTGTATTAAAAGATATTAGAAGTGTACTGGAGCCAACCAGAGGCAGAGTCATCCTAGCACTGGTTCTGCCATTTCACCCCTATGTAGAAAATGGTAAGTGCACACATTAACAGCTGTTTAGGCAGGTAAACTAGTGTAGGATCTAATGAAATGTTTAATAAATGACATGTTTGTATTTGAGTTTTTACAAATAACTGGTAGAGGACATGTTCAGAAGTATGAAATCATAGGTAAATAGGCCACATGATGTAAGCTGTTTTGTTAACTCCACAGAATACATTGTTGGCACCAACAAAAAGCTCAAATATTGAAGTCACAGATCCTGTTTTGCAAGTTACCACATTTCAGCTATGTTGGAGCAACTTGGGAAAACTGGTCCCTGATTAAGGCCTTTTACCTGGAGGTGACCCGAGCTGTTGCTAGTGACCAGTTGTCTTAACACTGAATACAGCTGTTCAAGTCAAGATGTTTCAAGTGTTCCAAATGAATCCCACCTAAAAATTCATTGGAAGATAACTTTCACTTTCCAGCATGAGGTCTCAAAGTAAAATATAGACCCCTATGAATACAAAGTATCAACCACTATTAATATTGTATTAATTTACACTGTACTAGTAAAAGGAATAAAAAAATAAAATTCAGTGCCAAACTTGGATTTTAAGGAAATATAGGAGAGATTTTTAGATTAATCCATCTTTATGACTAAACTTCTAAAGAGACTAGAAACATTTTTACATGCCTGTGATTGTGGATTCAGGTTAAAGCACCCTGAAGGTGGTTTGAATTCCAGGAGGCTGATGTTCATCAGTCATTGTTCTGGTTCTCCTTGAGTGTTAAGACTTGTCTGTAGAAAGGCCCAGAAAATGCAGAGCTAATCATGTTCTGGCAATCACAAATGCATCAAATGTATGAATCTGGTTTTCTCTTTTTACATGGTGGTATTTTGATGGGAGAAAGGAAAAAAATAAGTATAAGAAATAATGCCATTAGATGAAGAATTACTTAAAATACAGTATTTGAGCTTGTAATTTTGTAATTATTTTGAAAAGTAATGCCTTAAATTAGATTTGGTGTTTGACTTGGGCATCTGTTAAGTATTGCAAACATATTTGGTTACAACTTATTGTTCCTATAATGTGGAACAATATGGCTTCCCCTTGTAGAAATCCTTTAAAATTCCAAATATTAGCAGTGTCTTTCTAGTCTTTCACTGGCATACTAGAACGAAAAAATGAGAAATGCTTTTTTTGTGTTTCTTAAAAATTCTGTGCCATTGTGTTTGGCAATCACTATTGCCCTCACATCTCCTTTCCTGCATTTTTTTTGGGTAGTCCGTAATAGACCATGTACAACTCCCTGGCTTAACAGGGGGGATAAGTTAAAGAACAAACTATTCTAAGCCTGCTTATATCCTTCATCATTAATCTCCTACCATATGCTGGGAGGAGAATAGAGAATTAAATTTATAAATCCCAGGAGACAATAAACCTGTTCTGTGATGAACAGTCATTCCTACTTGCTGGAAGTTGAAATGCGATTGTAAGATGATTGTAAACCAATGTCATAATTTTATTTGTGATGGTGACTTGGCAGATGAATCACTTTGCTGAAGGCAGGTTTGCTCCCTTAAAATGTTTGAAACTTAAAAACATGCTCAGTTTGTCTGTTTGCCACTATTATGGATGTGGACCTATATAAACTGTTAACAGTGCAAGTTAGCACACACAAAATTTACATATTTCCCTCTAAAGATCACTTAAACTGTGGGCTAAAAAACCAGACAATTAACTGCCAGAATGTCTTCATGATGCAAAAAACATTTTAGAATTTCTTTATTTTCATTCAGCTGTTCTACATGATGATGCGTTTTAAAAATAGATATGTACATATGTTTTATATATAACAAAATTATACTTGGTACATTCAAAGAGAAGAGCATTCCACAGCTCAAGTAACTTCTTGTAGCAGCTCATTAAAACCAGCTTGGACCCATGTTGTGAAACTTTTTAATTTTGTAGAGGGAGAACAAATGGAATAGTGTTGGGGCAGGTAAGGTGTTTGATCCAGTGATACATCCATAGATAGAAATAGAGAAATTATTTTAATTAAAATGAGCTGTTTGGGTGATTACATGCAGTATAATGGGATGGTAATGGTGGAAGCTGTCTATGTGAATAACATAAAACCTGCTCTAAGAGAACAAAGCAAGGTGGAGGAGGAATTAAAATACAGACCTGTACTCACTGTTTGTGGAATGACAGTGACACCTAGAGTCCAGAGGAGCTCAATCATAAATTCTCTCTGGGGCTTTTCAGTTTTATTTCAACATGCAGAACATCCAGGAATGCAGTTACTGCAGGTGTCTAAATTTGGCAAGAGAGCCCAATACCTGAATCATCAGGTATTAGACCAGTCACTGAGAACAGGTATTACCACAACTTTGTTTTTAATAGGTGTCTCATAGAGTCATATAAGAATCCTTTGTATTTCCTAATACAGACAGAAAAAGTCATTCTTGGATAATACATGACTAGACTGGTGTAAGTTTCTCTGAAATAAAAATGTCATGCCATATTTCAGAGTACTAGTGAATACTGGGAGCCTGAGAGTGTGAAATTTCCTTGTTGAACATGTTAACATCCTTGTAATGGATTGACAGGGATAAGAAGGCAAAGGTGTTTATTCTGTCCTCCTAAAATACTATTGAGCTGGAAACACAGTAGTGTGTAGGATGGATCCTTGCTTTGTCTCTGTTGTCAGTTCTCATCTTGCAGAAGTGAGAAATGCCACTTCATTTTTTAAACAAAGCCTTGCTTTATTAAAATTGTGATAAAAGGTGCAGCTGTTCTTAGCTGTTCCCTTTAGAAGGAAAAATGCCTGATACCAGCAGATACCTTGGAAAAGTGCTGATTTTGCAGATTGGCTAGATAGTAACTGCTGAAAAACGTGCTTTAAAAGAAAAAGTATACTGCCTTGTACTGCATAGTGTAGTTCTTTTTTGTGCTTGTGTCCATGTTGAATAGGCTTGTAAAAGCAAAACATGGTGCTCCAGGTATTCCTGATTTGGGATGGTGGGACTAGGAGATGGGGTTGTCAGCCTAGCAGGTGAATTTAGTATTGGAGAAGCAATGTTTTCACAATGACAGTTACTTTCCTAAATAGGTTTGGAAGATGCCCTCATCCCAAATGAGCTTTGCCAGGATAATGCATGTGTTTATATTGTCAGTTTTTTCTGTTTGCCTGTCTAATACACAGGTTTTGCTCTGTTTAAATTGTTCCAAGGTTTATTTACTGTTGGTCTGTAAATGTTACATCAATAACTATTCCATTAACATGAGCAAATCCAAAATTTCACCCATGAAAAAAGTTTATTTTATGTTGCTATCAATTATCAAACAACTTTCACAATTGCTCAGTTCATGTAAAAGGAATACATAAAAGTTTATGTAAAGAGAAAAAAAAAAGACAGAATTAAATCTAAACTAAAAAAGGAAACTTTTATGAAGCATCAGCAGTTATCTTACAAAGATGAAGTCTTTTCCCAGAGTTCTTGGAAATTGAATATGTAACACAGATGTAAGGTACAATGCACTTGGTTCTGGTGATCTGTTTGGAAAATACTCCCAAAGAACACTGCCCTGCAATGTTGTCTCCTCTCTCTTTGAAGCAAAGGAAGTCTGAAGAAGCTTAACTTCCTCACCTACTCCTTTGCTTACAGGAGAACTGTTGAACAAATCTGAAGTCCTGCACATGCTCATCTGTTTTGGTAAACAGTGTCATCTTCCAAATCATCCTAGGGAAAGAAGTGTTTCATTACTGAGGTGATTTTTTTTTTTTAAAGAAAGGCAGAATTTATTTTTTGAGGCAAACTCCATCCCTTTTGTGTTTCAGTAAAATCCTTTCTCCCCTCTTATCCAGTTGGTTTTGTCCATGTGTTATCTACAGGCTTCAGAACATGTTTCTTATCCTGTTGGCTTTTTCTAATCTCCAGGGAGCAAAGCGCAGGAAAACATAGCCCATATTTTCATATCTGATGGCCAAACCAAGGACCAGGTCATGTCAGCAGGGACTTGAAAGCTTTAAAGTGGTAATTACAGAAGAAAATTATTGGAGCTGTATGGAAATAAATGAAGTAAAATGTTTATAGAAGTGCTTGACTTCATTCTGTGTGTCATTTGGTTCCACTTGGCATCTCTGAATGATCTCTGTGCTCAGAATAGGAAAGAATTAACATTGTTTCTCAAGAGAAGTAAGATTTCAGAAGCAAGATTTTGAAGTGATTTTCTTCACTTGCAAATATATGTGATTTCTGATATATTTCACTTGCAAATATGTGTGATTGTGTGGTCTGGATTTGTGTTTTGGTTGGGTTTTTTTTTAATGTGCTTTTGTTGGGTTTGTTTGTTTGTTTTTTAAATAATTTACATGGCACATGTAAAATTATTGTCATATAAGACTTAATGACATAAATTAGGAATGATGAAATAAGTTGGGTGGCTTTACCCAGTGATGTTGAATATTTAGTTTAGGCTCTGTGTGCTGGAGGAAGGGAAATACCTTTAAATATATTACAGAACTTTTATAATAGTTTCATTATGTTTCTGTCCTCTACTCCGGGTTAATGTAGCAAGAGGAACTGAAAAAGCAGTACTTTTCAAACATAACCTCTTAATAGCTCCAGGAATTTTACCAAACAATACAGAACCAGACCTCTTCTTGGCAAAATACAAATTTATGGCAGTTTTAATTTTAAATGTATATACATATATTTAAAAAGGTGTGTGTGTGTGTACACACATGCATAAATATATATATATATATATGTAATTCTATGCATCTGGCCATTTAGAATGCTTTATAATGTCTTTGACTGTTACTCAGAATATTTTTTTTACATTTCTAGCAACTTTAAAGGAAATAGGTACAATAAACTCCTAAAATCTTTTGGTTTCTCTTTTTCCCCACAAATTTAGGAATGGATACTCACAGGCTGTTGGTAGTGTTGAACATATCTCTGCTTTTGAAGTTCTTGAGCAATTGCTTGGAAAACTTTTCGGCTGCTACTTATTTTCTGAAAATTATTTAAAACACTTTGGTTCAGTGCAACATTTTAAGTTGGAAGGAAACATCTTTTTCTACCTTTCCTAATTTAGATTTTATATCTGGGTATGTCTTCGGGAATTTACTAAGTAGTATTTTAAAAATACGTGGTTTGGTGAGCAGAAGGGTTTTAAATTACTGTTGTTATTATTATTGCATTACTTAACATATGCACCTTTAACAGATCTTTAAATGCATGGCTTCTGATTTTTATACAAGGATATGTAGTGGTGGAGGTTGTTAATTAATAGCAAAACCTGTTATTGTAAGAAGTTTGAACAAAATTTACTTTAAACATAAAGGAATCAGTGTGTTAGAGATAGCCTTTACAGAGATTAACTTTACCATGCATCCAATGTGTTAAATTACCTGATTTGTTAAAATTAGTTAAATATAAATTGATAAGTAGTTTTGTACAAATCTAAAGTAAAGCCTTAGCAGCTCAGCATGTCTCCTTAATGGAGTCATCAATTAATCACAAAATTGATGCTAAATATGCTTTAAAAAGACAAGAAGAAGCAGCTCTGAATTACAGACAAAGCAAGTAACATGGTAACATACAGAGTTCTCTGTTGTTTGGTCTTTCCCACTTTTCTTTAGCAACTTTGGCTTTAACTGGAGGGAGAGGAAATAAATGAAAAAGCAATTAAAATATAAGATGAGAAGTTAGAGTAGTTAAAATTGTTGCCCTTTTGCAGTGTCAGTTTGTAGGTAAGTGTTTCACTAGATCAGCTCGTACCATTGGAAAAATCAGAGAGGTTTTCACATGTATGAAGCCTTTTTCAGCTTCTGGTAGTAGATACTGCAAGTGTTTTTGCTGTGAACGCAGAAAGGACTGTGAAGTCCTAATTCTCTGGTCAAGGTCTCATTATCATGTAAAGATTCCTTTTGTAGCTCTGTTTGGCTTTATCTAAACAAAAATTTTGTTCTAGATTTAAAAAAAACAGTAATCACCTAACTTTTAACCATGTACATTTTAATGGGTTTGTTTCTGTAAGCATAAAACTTCTTCCAAGTCTCTGATATTTTTAAATTTTACCGAGGTTTCTGTTCTGTATGTGTATGAAGAGAATCAGCAGACAAGCGAAGTCAGGCTGCAGTAGCTTTACTGCAGCTCATAAATACTTCGATGTGAATTTAAATTCTTTTACTTTTACTGGAAGTTTATACTCTAAGGATAATTTTAACTTCAGAATACCTTTTATTTTAGACACTTTACTGAAAAATGAAAATGTGCTTGCTGTTGAGAGTCCAGGTATGTGCCACACAGGAGTTCACAGAAGTGTATGTGCAGTAGAAGGACTTCAACCAACCTCCTCTTTAAAATTTAACCATAATAGTTATGAAATCTGGAAATGTTTTTTTATTCTCCATATGGAATTGTTAAAACTGCATCCATTTAAAAATTAACAAAACCAGAAGAATCACTTTGAGCCTACCTTGTAGACCGCAAAGGAAGTGAGCACAGCAGAGCTGTACAGGAACAGTAAGGACGAGATGATGATCATGGAGATGAGTTTTCCATTGCTCTGCTGCTTCTCTGATCCTTTATTAAAAATGAGTGTTAGAATAAAGGGCAGTTCTGATTCACATAATTTTTTAAGACTCTGCATTCCAGCTCCCTTTCTCTGAGGAATGAAAAGGCCATATACCATCAAAATTCTTCTGATTAATTTCAGTCTAAATTCCTTAGTGGTATGATTTTCCTTTTCTTCCTGTGTTTGCAAGGGCAATGGAGACCTGCTAGTTTGATTACAAACTTTTCCTTAGGGATAGAGAGAGAATGGAATCCAGTTTTCTGCTCCTGTAAAGGTATATCTGAATAAAGCTCATAGACTATTGTTCAGAAATGGAATTAGAGGAAGGAAGGAATATAAAGAAAGTAATAATCCAGCTGAGTGTTTCTGGGTTATTTTTCCTTTTCTGATTTAGTATGTAAAACTGAAATGTAATTACTGAAGTTTCATCACTTTCCTAACTCGAAGGCAAGTGATACAAAGGTTTGGAACATATTTCTCAGGCTGGCAGAAGTGAATCCCCAGGTCTGGGGCTCTGCACTCTCTTGCACATACTTCTACTAAATGTTGGTTTCTCTACTTCTCATTTTTTTGTTGATACTTCCTTTTTGACAGCCACAAAAGTCTTCATGTAAGAGGATGTAGAGTGTGGTTAGACAGCACAAGTGCAAAATTTCTTTCTTTTGTATAATTCTAGAGTCATCATCATATGACAGACCAGCCTAATTAGCAAGGATTGAGATGCTTATTTGTGGAATCCCTCTGGTTTTACTAATAAGATCTTAATATAGCCGTACTACTCCTAAAAGGTTTGTCGGTATTTCCATCTTAAATGTCATTCTTGAAAGTATAGAGTATTTAGAAAAGATAATTTATTTCTTCCAAGATGCTTCATTAAGAAGGAATGAACAACTGACCTGTTACTGTTAGTACTGTTCCATCTCCTGCTTGTTTAGAAAGGGATGAATCTGAGTCTGAGAATGCTATTCCACAGATATAAACAGCGCTGTCATCTACAGTCAGATCTTTTATCTCAAGTAAGATGTTATTTGCTGATGAATGTACTTTATACTTCTGATGATCTGTGCATCCAGGAGTACACAAATCTTGATGTGAATTAGTTAAAAAGCGAAACCACAGAACTTCAGGTGGAGACGAGGGACACCCAGAAGCAGAGAAGGTGCATGTTAGGGACACATTGTTCATGGAGGAGTCAGCTTGCTGAAACCTGGGCTGTGTTACAGTGACTCGGCAGTGACCTGCAACACCTGTTGGGAAGGAACAATTGGTGATGTGAGGGACAGCTAAAAAGCCAGGTACAGTCTAAAAAGAAAAAAAAAAACAACTACTTTTGGTTCATTCAAGGAAAGGTGGGAGGAAAGGAAGAAATCAACTGTGTTTGAAACTTGAAATAATTAAGGTTATTTTCAGTGAATTTTTTAGATAGTTCCTACAGCTTGCACATGTGCTCATTTAACACTTTTTATCTACAGGGAAATGTGGTTGCGTTTCTATTTTTTGACAAAATAGAGAAGATTGATAGATCTGAAGCAATGTGAATGTTCCCTTTGGCACTGGAGAAGACCAGAAGAATATGCTGTGCAGCTCCTAGCCCGAGATTTAGCCCTGCATGTTTTGGGGGTAGTGGCCAGTGGGGGTGGGCATTTTGTGACATAAGTGCAGTTGCTCAGTGGAGCAGTTCTGCAGGGCTTTCTCTCTCCTCCACTGTTCCTGGTCTAAGTCAAGCCAGACAAGCTCAAGGCAGGCAGTGGAAATGTCATAAATCAAAACATTTATGATTTAGCCAACTTCATAACATTGATTAGAATTCACAATAGTTCCTAGATGTTCTTCCACTTTATCACATATATTGATTCTGGGTTTCTAAGAATAATAGTGCTTGTTAGTTCTGACATTTAAAAATGTGTGCAGAGAAAACAGGAAGGTTAATCAGAGAAGAGCATTCTAATTAAGAAGCTAAAATGTGTGGTTTAATATGACTAGTCTGGAAGATTTGTTTAAAGTCCTTGTTGAAATCTGTGTGAATTCTGTTTTAGTATATTTAATTTTATTCAAATAAATAGTTATTTAAACTATGGCATTGAGGTTATTGCAGTAAAGAGAGAGTAAAGGTAGTATCTAAACAACATACTTTTCTGCTTGCCAAAAAATAACAAACTAGAAGATAAATAAACTGAAATCTCTTAGTGTACTGCTGATACACAATTTGTAAACCTGACTATGGTGAACAATTATGTCACAAATTAGCATTGTCCCTTCACCACTTTTCTCACTAAATCAAATCAGATTCAGTGCCTGTGATTTTTAACAGAATAAAGTGAAACTGATTCTGTGTCAGGTCCACAGCAGCTACAGCAATCTGAAGATTTTAAGTTGTGGATGTACTTGCACCCTGTGTGGTGAAAGGCAGTAGCTTGTGCTTCTGCAGCTGATCCCCTTCTCTTTTCCACCTTATCCACAGGCTCTGGTGTCCTCGCAGAGCAGAACTCCACGGCCTCAGGTCACATAGGTGCTGCCTGCTGAACTTCCCAAGCCCTCTTCCCAAACAAACACAGTTACTCTGAAACCAGGCTGCTGCTGGAGTGTTCCCAGTAGGGTAGTGCAGCAGGATTTGACCCAGAAATCACAGGTTACAGCAGTGTTTCAGACTTTTGGAAGAAAAAAGCATTTGCTAGTAGTTGTGTACTTTAGAAGTTAAAAGACAATAGCGGAAATTAACTTGATTTTTAGCAAAACTTTTCATTGCTTTTATTTTGTAGCTGTGTTGCAAATCATAGCCACAAAATTCTCAGTCTTGTTTAACTGCTGTTAAATAAAAAAATGTAAGAAATTTTTTAAGTCTTACCAGCACCATACAGGATCCAGTCAAATACCAGCATTAGCACATTTTTTAATTTGTTGAAAGATGCCATTTCTTGTATCTCTGTGGAAGAGAATCTTCTTAAAGGAAGAGGAACTTGGGAAATGTTTGGATTTGAGGAACTGTCGTAATCACAAGATGTAGAACTTCCTGTTTAGAAGGGTGTTTACTCCTGCGTTTAGCAAACTGGTTAAAGGTACAGACCAAACCAGAAAGCTTTTGTTTGTTGTGGATGACATTATTTGGAAAATGAGTGAAGAACTTTAAATTTTGGACTCCTGAGAGTTGTACCTGTAGTCCTTCAGATTATTTTATTGGATATAACAAATAACAAGACATTTTCCAGCATGTTATTTAATCAGCTTCTTAATTTTATATGACTCTAAGCAGCCATTAGCAGATCAGCTGGTAGGTGGCCACTGAAGGCACAAAGTAGCCATTCATTGTAGTGGTGATCTGATGGTGAAAGCTTCACAGCAAACCATAATTTTCAGCTTGCTGACTCTGATTACTGCAGTTACCTCTGTGCCTGTCTGCTGGACACCAGCCTCACTAATGGCAGTTACCTTTTAGCCAGTCCTGGCACTTCTAGTTAAGAATGTAACAAAAGATAACCTTAAAGAAGCTGCTTTTGAAGAGCAGGGATAAACTTGAACTGATCTTGCAACAGGTCTAAAAGTGGTGTGGCAACCTCCTGTGCAGAGTGGAATGAACATAATGAGTGTAATTATGCTTTCTGTAAGAAAATGCAGCACACAAAGTTTTCTTTATAACTGAAACAAAGCTGTTCTGTTTTCTCAGTAGGTGGCAAGTGGGAAAAGCCCTCAGAAGTTTTGGAAATCAAAGGGCACACTTGGGAAGAACAGGTGAACAGCCTGCCAGAAGTTTTCAGTAAAGCTGGTTTTGCCATCGAGGCTTTCACCAGACTGCCCTACCTCTGTGAAGGTGACATGTACAATGACTACTACGTGCTGGATGATGCTGTCTTCGTCCTCAAGCCCGTGTAAGCCTGTGTGAAGTAAAGCTCCACAATCTAACCCAAGAAGCAGCCTCTGAAAGAGGGTTTTGATTTATGGTTACTTAAAGGGAGGGAATTTTGGGATTGCCATGCTAAATAAATATCATGTAAGAAATTTAAAGGCCAAAATACTAATGTATTTCTTTGTAGTGTGATTAGCAGGGGGGGAGGAAAAAAATGTTGTTTTTTAAATGGACTCCTCGCTGAGTGTTTCTTTTTTACCAGCTCTTAAACCAACATTGCATTCTGCAATCCAGCAGCAATGGGGGATATTTTTTTATACTTACCTGCAACAGAGATCATATCCAAAGAAAAGCAATAGTCTTTATAATGGTGAAACTAATACAGTGTGAACTGTTGTGAAAGAAATCAAGCAAAATCTGGCAATAAAGTTACCTATTCAGTTCAAGCCTTGTTGAATAAAACTGTTGAAATGGATTATCTTCCATGCTAAGTTACTTTTTCTCTTACTGTCATTCTTCACGTTTTTAATCATGCTAATAAACTTTTTTGAGATGACTTTTGCATTAACTTTTGTGTTCATTTTGTAACCATAGCCATGCTTGTCTGCAGTAACTGCTTTTGTGTTGAGAATCAAGCTTTCAGTAGCAGCACAACCTTGCATTTATTTAAACAGCATTTAATTACTGTTTAATGGGATAACAGTGCACAAAAAATGTATCACTTTTGGTTGGGTTTCCTTCATCTTCTTCCCTGTCAAAGCCTCATAAATCCTCATTGCTTTTGCATTTGCCATTTTCCAGTTAAATGGGTTACAGTAGAACAGTTTACGCACTTTAAACTGATGGCTTTAAAAACAAACTCTCTAAGCAAGTTGTTGCCAAATGTTTTCAGCTTTAAAAAGGTGCAGGTGTTTTCTTGCAAATTTGCTAAGTCAAACTGCCTCTAAGGATCAGGCTGTAGGGGCTTGAGAGTTTAGCTAGCTTGACACATTTTCCTTTCTTCAGAAGCACTAAATAAATGCTATTTATTTTAACATGTTTTTTTTAAAAAACTGTTTAAGTGGATAATTTCTGGCAGTTGGGATATAACTTTCCTTTAGGACAATAAGAGACATCATAAATAGTACCAGCCTGGCAGGTGTATGTCATGCAGTGCTTGGGTTGCAAGTGTGAGAGAGCAGAGAAACCTCAGGTAAGTGAAGTAAGAACTGACTTCTGTTACTTGAAGTCTAAAAAAGTTGTCTGTTGTGGGCCTTTTTGTGGTTTTTATAATTATTGGTGATTTTATGTCAGGTGGGATGCTTAACATGTCATTTTAGGTTTACCTCAAACTCACTTTGCCTGATGGTTAATGATTTCTCCTGCCAATTTATTAGCTTTTTGTTGTCAGTCATCTTTGTGGAATAGTATTCTGTAATATGGGACAAGGGATTTGACTGCTGAAATTTCAAATTACTTTTCAACAGTAATTTAGACTCTGTTATTCTCATTTCAAGATGTGCTGTTGCATTTTGGCACATAGTGCAATCAGATTTGTCTCTTGGGAAAATGGGCTATGTATGCTCTGGAGTGAATACATTAAAATATCTTCTGCTGCCTTGGCTTTGTACTCATCTAGAAGTGGGAAAATGTTTTTTAATGTGTCATGAATTTAGGTTAAGGTAGCAAATATGTAGTAAGATAAACTTCTTCAAAGGTACTTAAGTGTTTTAATCCCACATGTTAAAAATCACACAAGAGACTTCATTTCTTGTCTCTCATCTTTTAGTCCTGTCACTGAGGATCTCAGTTTGTAATGGCTTTGAGAGGTTTGGGAACAGAAGGTACAATATAAATAATAGGAGGGGTTTTTTTCTTTCTTATGATTTTCTACTTTGTTCATTCTATTTAACCAAGTATCTTTACATTTGAGATGAGGAATTAAAATATGATGAATAATGAAGAAAATCTTTCTACAAAGCCTAAATTCAGGAGGGTCAGGCACCTGGTTAGTCCTGTTAAATAGACAGAATAACCCCTAGGACTGTACCTACACCTGTATTTCTAAAGCCAGAGTTCCTTGGGAGGGAAGGGACTTCTTCCTCCCTACAGGCCCTGAGAGAACATTTGTGTGCAGTCAATGCTGCTCACAGCCCACATGAACTCTGGAGTCCAATAGTTCATTAAATTGCCCCAAATACTCTAAGATGCCATCTAAGGGAGCAAGTGTTGCAATTCTAATGTCCAAATTCATTATAGGCATGGGAATCCTGCCCTGTCCTGCTGTGGGTGACAGCGTCCATGCAAGCTGCACCTCAGTGCTCTCACTAATGTGCAGCGTTTTGCCCTGGAGAGTGACTAAACTGTTCTGTTCTGTCACGGTGGACTGGGTATGTTGCATTTCAGGAAAACGATGCTGTGCAAGCACACGATTTAGCCAGAAACTTTCAAAGCAAAGTTGGAACAGCCTTCATCCCTCAAAACCACAGCCCTCTTTTGCCGCGTGGTGCCCGGTACAGTCAGTTCATATTCTGAGGAACCCAGGGCCACCTGCCCCTCCTTGGGCTGGGGAGATGGAGGAGCAGGGCCGCCCCAGCCCTGTGTTTCCCCTGTACAGCTCGTTGAGCTCTCTTCATCTCGGGACAGAAGTGTCCCCCCCTGTCCTCTGTGGAAGCGCCGAGCCCCCGGCGGAGGAGCCCTTCCCGCCCTCGCTGAGGGCCGGCTGCTGCCGGGCTGGCGCCTGAGGCTGCAGGGCGGTGCTGGGCCTGGCCCAGGGTCCCTGCCCGGAGCCGCCCAGCTCCTGCAGTGCAGGGCAGGAGGCGCACACGGCAGAGGCAGGTAAAGCGCTCCGGGGCTCTCCTCTTCTCCTGTTCGCTCTCCCTTTCCAGCCCGCACCACTTGCGGGTTCCCCCACTGCATGTGGTGCTTCTTCTCAGAACCTGGGTGTGAAGGGGAAGGTGGGCACCAGCAGTGCAAGGGCTTATCAGCGAGAGTTGTGATTGTAAAGTCAGCCTTCTGGTTATCGAGCTTCAGATAAGGCAGCGGCTGCTTGGAGTGAGTGATAAAATGTCTAGGATTTCTGTACGTGGAAGGGTGGCTGTTCTGGGAGTGAGATGAGAAGGCGGTCTGGGAGCTTCTCATAAGCGGGGCGTCCTGCAAGGGTGACTTGTCAGAGACCTCATCACAGCATATGCAAGGAACATGCTCTGGGGAATTGCTGGATGGGATCTGCAGGAGATCCCCACAGCGTGATTGGGACTGTCTGGAAGTTGCTGTGAACTGCAAACCGATCTGTTTCACTCAAGAAATTAACTACTTAATCCCACAGATTGTCTTGCCTAGCAGGGCTGTTTCACAGCAGACCTTTTTGTGCACCTGCTGATTGTCACTTGAGTTAGTCAGGATGAAAAAGCACTTTTCTTAGCATTTAATCTCCTTATATGTTACGTTTGCATGCTTTAATTAAAATACACTCCCTGATCAAAGTGAATGAATTGGAAAAAACAAATCAGGACGGACATTGGAATCATCATTTAACCTATGCTGAGTAATCAAACCTTACTGCAAAATAGTTAGGGCACAGGCAGAAACAAACACAAGTAAGTTCATTGTCTAAGAAACCAGATACATCTGAATGAGAGACATTTACTGTGGTGCTCCCAAAAGAGTAGCTGAAAGGGGTTTCAGTGTGTGTAAGAGCAGGACAGAGGTAATAGCTTCTTAAAGTCTAATGTTTAAATTTTTCATCATCTGTCGGTTGTAGTCACTTCTGTTACAAGACTGTAGTTAAGTATTTGCAATAAACTCAAGGCTGGAGGCTTGTTGAAAGATATTTTCATAAAAGAGTACCTTGGTACTTGAGATTAAACAGTCCAAGAAAGGTGTCATTTATCAAATATTCAGATCTGTAACTCAAGCTGTGACAGAGAACTTTGGGGGGAATAAAGAGAGAGTGAGCACAGAATTCAGCAACAAAAAGAAATGCAGAAATTTAGTGTCTTGCAGATAAACCTTTGAAATGAGGGAAAGGGAGACAAAACCTAACAAAGTCTCTTTATGGTCAGAGACAGTTTGGCCAACGGGACCCTCCGTGGCATTTGGTAAATCAGGGGCTAATCCCAGTGTAAGAAGCTGCAATCTGTGGATCAAGGCATCATCTAATATCTCAGATTAATTAGTTGTTTTACCTATGGGGGTGGTGTCACTCAGGATGAGCAAAGGGCCAAGCTGAGGGTGCAGAGACAGAAAATCCTCTCTGCAGTGTGGATTGAAGCAGCTGATGGCCCTCAGAGCTGTGGAGGGGACATGGCTGCAGAAACTCCTATGTGAGTGAAACCTGCCCAGTCTTTGCTTCCTTTCCACCCTGTTGCATTACTTCTGTGTGCATCCTTGTCCTCCAAAAACTAGACCAAAAGCAACACATTAATTTTGTTTTGGACAACTGTGAGACAATTTTTTCTGGTGGCAATCAGTGACAGCCTAGTGAAAAGCTCTGGGTATACCATTACTGCCCTTCCAGACAATTTATCTTTCAGTGGTCTTTATGCATAGCATGGGGCAGCAGGAATAGCAAGAGCTACCGAAACATCTCCTTCCACACAGTCTGTCCAAGGTGGTGGTGAAACATTGATGGGACACTTCTTGTGAGTACAGACCTCGGCTTTGATCCGTCCAGGTGAAGTGACATGGTCTATTTCCCAAATGTGTGACTTTCCTTCAGAAGAGTGTAAGGATGTTTTCTCCCTTTTTCCCAAGTGTGGCAGCAGGGAAGGGGAGCGCTCCTTCCCCCTCTCTGTCTGGAGCATCCTGCAGGGACATGAGACCAGGTCCAGGCTGTCCCACCCCTGAGTTCAGAGATCTGCAAATGGAGGGTCCCAGACCAAGTCTGCAATGATACTGCAGGCAGCTTAATCAGCTAGGAGAAGCTTAGGGTTTGTTTGAAGCTTCTTTATAATTTCCTTTTTCATTCAATTTATCTTCTTTTTTATCTGATTTTAAAAGGATTTTTTTTTTTTGCCTGTTTTAACAAAACTGCCTTGAAGTCATATTGAGGTGCAGTGTAACTTGGTAAATAAATGGTGCTACAAGGAAGAAAATTAAATGACCCACTTGCTTTAGGGAGATATAGCTGGAGATACAGGGAGTGCACACATGCTCTTGGTGGACTTGTGTTAGCATAAATTGTATCTCTATCCTAGAAAAAGATCTAAATTAAGAATTTGGGAACAAGAAGCTTTGGATTGTTCTGATCTCTATCTGTACTCCATAGCGTAGGCTGTCTGTGATTTATAGCTCTGAAAGTTTGTGGTGAATATTGCCTTTTGACTCTGTTCTTCCTATTTGCCTTTTCAATCCAAGTATCTTTTTATTCTAAAAACACCACAAGAAATGTCCAGACTTTTGAAGATGTGTTTCTTGTTGATATCAATGAATCATGCTGAGATTACATACAGTCAGAACTCTGAAGGTAAGACCAGAACTCCTGTCTGAGGGGTGTATTTTGGGGCATGGAAAAAGCTGTGTGTAATAAATTAGGTGTTGTTTAGTAACTGGGACCATGGTCTCTGCTCTCTTAGCTTCATAGAGCTATGCCAGCAAAGAATTTCACCAAGACTGATTATTATTGAATAGCCTTTTTTTCCCCCACTGCTTTTCTGTAAAGAAATTTAATCAAAGCTGCATTAAATGTTTGCAAATAAATTATATACGTATATATAATCGCTAGATACAATCAATGTATTTTTGTGTAACACAACTGAATGATAAAACATTAAATTAACTTCTAATAACAGGATAATCTTTTACAGATCTGCCTCCATTGTTACACAAAGCTGTGGTTAGTATTTTTATTTGATCTCTCTACTAACATTTTATCTTATAATCTAAAAATAATAATTTATTACATATATTTGTAATTTTTCCTTAGGAGGAAGTAATAGCTGGGAAATATCTGAATGGTAATGTACACAGTTGTTCCCACTTACACTTCTAAAATGAATTAAAACTCAGTATCTCACCATAACTTTTTATGTTCCATTTTTCATGTACAGCCCTCCTAGATATACTTTATTTTCAAAGGTAATGTATTGCTCTCCCCATCTTGATTTTTCAATATTATCTTGCATGTCAGATATGATCTGTTTCATTTCCACAGAAGCCGGAACATTATGGATAGAATGAAATTTGCACATATGATTACTTGGATTTAGGTCTCCTGGGAGGAGTATTTCCTATTAACAGGGAAAAACATGTTTCTTATGAAAAAGGAAAAAAAAAAATATAGAATGAGGCTGAAATATTTGCTACAGTTTTCAGAAGTTTTGATAATTAACTTTGCTCACATGTCCGAATGGCTTCTTAAGGAAATCAGATGCAGTTCCAGCTTTCTGTCCATCTTCTTCTTTCAGTCTCACTCTGTCCCCCATCCTCCAATTCCTGGTGGCTTTTGAATTATTTGCTAATAATTTGCTAATTTTGTCCACATCTGAAAGAGCAGTATAAGCCTCAAACGCCATTCCACTCCTACATATTTTGAGGAAATCGGTGGCTGTGTAAGGAGGACACAGTGAAATTAATGGCTCTGCTGAAGGGAAGGCAGCAGTTACTCCCTGTACTTCCTGCAAGCAGATCACAACAGGCATAATGGGGTGCCAGAAAGCATATGCCTTGGAGATGGTACTAATGGCAATACCTTGGAAAGTTGAGTTTATTGTGGGTAGCTATGGAATTAGATGGAAAAAATTAATTAATTCCATTCCCCATTGAACCATGTATTTTCATTGCGTTAAATAGATCAGCTATTACTCTGGCTAGACAAAAAACAGAATACTTTTGTCATTGTAGTGTTAGTATCACTGTTTCCCTTTTTCTTTTTCACTCTTTTAATCTGCTATTTAAGTTGTTATATTTATTTTATTGTCATTTTTGGTCCTGTTCTCTGTTACAGCTCTAATGTCTGGACAGCAGATCTGCTTACAAAAGTCATTGCATATTTTCATGCCCAGGAAGTTATGTTTACTGTTAGCAGCCTCCAGGTTTGTGACAATTAAGATGCATGAAAATTTTTATTTGAAAAGGAATTAAAAAAACTCAACCTATCTCTGTAGCCAAAGCTAGGTGGTCAATGATAGAGGTAATTAACACATCTACAGTGTAGCAGTGAAATAGGAATGGGTTGTCTTTTCCCCCGAAGATTGCTGGAGTATGCAAGGCAGAAATAACAGTAACAATCTTTTTTGCTTTTCCTCTGATGGAAAGCAAGAATTAGGATTTTTTGTGCTCATTGTTTCTGAGTTGAGTGTATGTAAATACTGTTTCCCCAAAAAATGACGGGTTTCTCTCAGATTTTGACTGGCTGTAGTTCACACTGCTCCTTATGGAATGAGAGGCTCCAGAGCGTCCTACAAAATTCCTCCACCTTTTAAAGCTCCTCTCAGTGCTGTTTTTGTAAATTATCGATGTGGAGTTGTTGCAGGAAGGAGTTGTTCCTCCTGCTGCTGAGGATTAGTGATGAGCTGCTTTGAGTGGAGCTGTACCCAGCTAATCAAACCTGAGCCCCTCCCTCGTCCCTACACTCACTGAAACAGGGAAGTGTCAACTGTGCCATCCCTGAGCCTCAGGCATTCCCAGAAGCTGCACAGTACTTGAGCCCTGTTCCGAGCTTCGTGTCGCTGTTACAGCTCATGCTCACCTACATTTTCCTGCCACTGCCCCTTCCCTTTGTCACGTTTATTGGTAGCCTGAGGCTCTCGGCAGGCTGAACCCCGAGGCATAAAGGAACTGTGTTAATACTTGGTGGTGGCAATGCAAGTTAAGCAAAGGGAGCAAAGAACAATTGCAACTCAAATTCCAAACCAATTCTGAAATAATTCTGTCAGGAAATAGAAGGGATTTTACTCCAGTCTGCTGCTAATGAGCCTTACATTTATTTATGTTCCAATGTTTATGATTGCCCTTCCATTTTTCGAAACAGACTTGAGATTGTTAACTGGTAATGCATCTTGATGCGAGAGAGGAAATTATTGGTGTATGACCTGTTAGAGACTTCTCCTCCCATCTAATTGCCCATTTCCTTCCTTTTTAAAAACAATATGCACATGGTAACTGTTTTTATTTTTTAGGGTTTTTTTTAGCTCTTAAAAGTATCATTTTCACATCTCTGCTGTGTGAAGCAGAAAAGCTTTATTACTCTTGTTTTATGAAATGAGAAACTGAGGCATCTTTGTTAAAAAGCTCTCTTGGGAGGACTTCTTCATGAAACCAAGAATAGGATTTGAAAATTACTGTCTTTCAGAATGCATTTAGATTATTTTTGTTTTCAGTTTGTGTGGAGAATAGTTATTTTGATCATTGGCAGCACGGACAATACAGAGCTAAGCACTTAGTTCTCCTTGAGCACAGATTTTCAGGGAGTAAAAATACAACAGTATGAGTTTTATGTATATTAACATATTTTTCTATATTTCAGATGTCTATAAAAAGTTACCTGAAGAACCTTTTATATCAGCCCAGGCAGCTACTGTCTGAAATGCAGCACCTTGATCAGCAGCAGTTCCAGACTGCAATGAAGTATCTCTTCAACAGCAAAAAGGAGCATCTTGTGAGTTTCCACTTGTGAAAAAGAGCTGCTGTCAGTGGTTTATATAAATGGAAAGGGACTCACAGTGCAGGCCCTGCAGTTACTTAACTGGCTTTAATTGGATTCAGGATTCCCTCTCCTCTTAAGTTAGACTTAGTTCATTTAACTCTTACTGTCTAAAGAGCAGTAAGGGTTGTTTCTGCAAGTCCAAGTTAGTAATTTGGATTTTCACTGTAATCAGTAGGGAGAAACTCATCTCCAGAGAAGAGTTCACCCTCCTACAGTAACACCCAAGGTAGGTAGGGCCAGTTACTCCCACGGAGTATCTTCTTTTTGGTGGCTGGAAAGAGAGCCAAGATGTCTAAAGAAGGTGAAATCAGTAATTTTGTTAATCAGCCATTTGAAATATCTTTCTGGGTTTCATTCTGGTTTTGTAAAAATTCAAGCTGGTCTCTACCCAATGCCAGAAAGGAATTACCTGAAGTAATACAAACAACTAGTAGTTTGCAGCTCTTTTTCATGAGAACATCATATTCTTTGTAGAGTGCTCTCTGCCAGACCTCAAAATGACCAATATATTGAATTAATCAAAGACGTTAATTTAACACTTTTTTGCTTGCAGGAAATTGGAAATATTATTCTTGACTGGGGCAAGACTAGAGAGAGAATTTTTCAAAGCCCAGGAGTAAATAGGACCTTGTTTCTTGTCACACTTGATAAATGCTTCCTGGCTCTGAGTGCCCTGGACTGTGTGGATATCCTGAGTCAGATTCTGCGTGTGTCAGCAGTGAACTATCTCCAACCTGATGTCATAGGGAATCTCCCAAACCTTCTGCTGGAGGATGCTTTCAGAAACTTGTAAGCCATTTATTTTTCAGACACAATTAATACTACATTGGATTTGCTGACTATTTAAAAAGAGGTTGCTATACGGTCTCAGTCTGTTTTCCAGATAGAGCTTTCTGCTCATGTTTAAAGAATGCTGTTTCTAAAATAATTTGTCTATGTGTCACTAAAAAAATGAACAGTTAACTCATTAGTGAACTAACATGCCTATGTATCACTTAGATCATCATTATTCAAGGACCTCTATGACAGAACTTCAGCAAGCACTCAGAGAGCTCTCTATGGCTGGATGAAGCAGATTCTACAGAAATCTTACAACATGAGTGGTATGTTACAAAGTGTTTTCCTCTTGCTTATCATAAGAGAAAAGCACTCAGCAAAAGGCTTTTGGTCCATTGAATTGAATTGTTTCCCCAGTTAACACAGGTCTGTGTAAGAGTAGCTGTCTGGAATGCTTTTTTCTGCAGAACACAGTAAATATAATGTGTTTGTTACCGATGACAAATAGTTCTCCAAAGATGCTTGAACTTAGAGAGTAGTATCACACTATTGTTAAGGCTGGAAAAGATCTCCAGGATTATCAAGTCCAATGACTCTTCCTCTGCTCTGTACAGAGGAAAGTTTATATACACAGTGTCTTTTTCTACTACTCCAGTCTTTTCTCTCTGTACTAAGTCTGAAATAGGATACAGTGACCAGGTGCTCTGCCAAGGCATGTTGTTCTTTTCTGAACTCCTTTTCAGAGGAGAAAAACAGCTCTGGCTCAGGATACATTATCCTCTGCACTGTTTAAAAACACAAAAGAAATGCAGGATTTTGCAAAAGCACATGGCACCAACTTGATCAGCAAAGGGACAAGATAAAATCAAAGTTAAGTAATCCTGATTGGATGCATTTTCCCACATCTGTTTGCCTGGTTAATGTGCCTGAAACATCTGTTCCATAGCTGGGATAGGCAGGATGGGCTCCACAAGGGGGCTGTGCAGGGCACTGAACCATCTGAGCCAGTGCCTGGATTTCACTGAACATCCCAGCATAGCTGTCCTGGGAGCATTTTAGGCTTACAGGTGTGTGTGTTCTTCCTATTTCCCTAGAAATCAAAGGTTAAATCCCCACTTGCTTCAGTGGAGCTAAATTTGCCTCCTGGGTCTCCTGCCATTTGAAAATATCAGAGTAAACCAGTAAGTTGTAGAGAGGAGGTTCATGCTGCTGCTGTGAGGTGATGTTAGTGCCAGTGCATTACTGGGGAAGCAAAGATAGAGAATTTGCCTGGTGTTACTCAGCAGTCCTGGGAAAATCCCTCAGCATCATCTTGGGTTGTGTCTGTAGCGTTAGTAAACCCTCAATTCATGGAAGATCACCCACTTTGGGAGGGACTGGGAGTTGCTTTGCACCTTTTTCCTCCCTGGCTGCTGCTTCACATGCCAAAAGCAGCACAGATGTGAATCCACCCCCAGGGCAACAAGGGTGGGCTGATTCCCAACTGCTTGTGGCAGTGTCAACCATTAGCCCTGGGCTGGAAAGCTTCCTCATGTTTATCTGCACTCCCCAGACCACAGCAGAGCGCAGGAACAGTCCTGCAGGAGGGTGGTTTATTCACTTTATATGTGGATAGCACTGGAACCACTTGGGATAGGGATCAGTTTTAGGGATCACAGCTGCCATGGCTGGTAACTGCGAATCTGTTCTGTTAAAAACCACAGTCAGCATCCTTAAATGGTGCTGGTTTGTCTTTAGCTCTCTTGTCCTGTCTTTCAACTCTCATAATATTCTGGGTAATGGGAGATAATATCACTTTAAAAAACACAGGCCTGACAGGTCTGCTGGGATCATCATCTTGTCTCAGTTAAGAAGCTTAGATCTATGTTCTCAAAAAAATCACTTAATGGAGTCCTTCAGCTTCTGATAGATGCAAGCTGTTTTTTTCCAGCACTGGAAACTCGTCAAAGTGCACTGATGATTTTATTTTAACAGAGTTGTATCGGCACTGCACACAGGAATGCGTTCAGAGCTGTCACACACTGAGCCCTCCGAATGACAATACCCTGGAGAAAACAGTCTTTGTGGCTCAGGGTACACATGGAGTCCATAAATATGTTTTTTCTCAGGGATATTTGGATCTTTATTTCATTTTCAATCCTTGGGAGAATGTTACTAAATGAATGCCATTTTTTAACTGTTATGCGGTATTTTGTGGTTTTGTCAGCCTATTTCCATGTAGGTATTTGAGCAGTTTTTCATTTTCTCCATTATTGCTATTGCATATTGCTGAAATAAGTGGCATCATCAGTACTAATATATAAGATATATAAAGTATCATGCCTCCCTGATGTTCTTAAATAATACATCTGATTAGGAAAAGTGAATTTTAAAAACACTGCTCCATATTTAATACTTTTGGGTAAATTTTTCTTGTCCCATACTTTATCTAGTCTCTGTTTTGACAACATAAAACATTAATTGTTTTTATATGAAAAAATTTGACACATTTGAAACACTATTTCATTTTTATTAAAAAATTTATGGACTCATAAAAGTGTGGTGCTAAAATGTAGCAAATGAATGGAATCTGACTCTCTCTGCTAAGGATTTTTCTGATTTGCAGATTTTTTATTATTTACTAATAACAATATACTAGATAAAATATATTTGAAAAGGAATTACTTTCTTAACATTTTAGTGAGTATTTATTTCCCCAAAACAGAGTTCAATGAATCAACTTCTTGGGTCACTGCTGAAAGCTTATGGATTTTGGGAAGATACATGATCCATCTCCCATTAGAAGAAATATTGAAAATTAGTCTCAATGAAGTAAGTAACAAAGTGTGGTTGGATATGTTATTGCCAAGTAATGTCAGCTACAAACAATATGAACACAAATGTACACCTAAACATGAAAAATAACTTTATATATTTTATTAATTAAATATAAAGATAAAATATAGCAGGAAAATATTAATGTATTCTTTACAAAGTTCTATATTTTTATTTTTAAAGTGCCTGTTGTTAATATGTAACTATTTATCAGTATTAGACTTCTGTGACTCCTACTGAGGGGAACCAATGATAGAAGACCCTCAAATTATATGACATTTTTGCAGATAATCACTCACTTGGAAATACTGATTTATTCAAACCTTCTTCCTTTCTCTATAACATGAAAAGGCTCAATTAATTTTGAGTGTCAGACACACACTTTATAGGATTCATTGTCTCACAGTGCTGATGCATGGTTTTGTTTGTGCTGGTCAGATCAGACTGTTCATTAGCTACGACAATGCAACAAAGCAGTTGGACACAGTGTATGATATCACACCAGAGCTTGCACAGGCCCTCCTGGAAAGGATAAACTCCTCAGGATTTGATATGAGGAACACTTCAACTATCTACAGGCAAGGCTGCTTTGCTTTTTCTGTTATGGCTGTGTATGGATGGAACAGCTAAGGAGGAAATGGAAATTGATAGTGTGGCACAGCTTTTTTGTTCCAGTAGAAAAAATCTAGGCTGAAATCCAGCCGTGTTTAGCAACAGTGAAGAATTGCTACTTTATGAATTTTTGGAGGTGTGCCTAATTAGCTAATGCTTTGTCTCCTGCTCCACAGTGAGGAGATGCCTGTAGCATTCATAGGAAGTTTGCAGAAATATCTGGGGGACCCAGGCAGAGCTCCATCGCATTGTAGAGCAATAAAATAATCTGGGACAGCAGGACATGAGTTGTCTTGGCTGCTTGAATCACAGAACATGGAGGTGTTTCATGGAAATCATGTTACAGTTAGGATTGAAGGGAGAAATCTCAACTCCTGCCAGCCAGGACTGCAAGTGGGTTTTAATTGACATGAGTGTCACCACTGAAGCCACAAAGTGGTGTAAAGACTGCCCTACTGTCCTCTTTGTTCTGCAGGGTAGAGATGAGCCATGCTTAAATGTTTGAATATTAAATGTGTAAGCAGGAAACTGAATTTTCAGGGCTGTCAAATCTGCACTGAAGTAACTTTAACAATAATAAAAAATCAAAATAAACTGCAGCAAGTGTGAGAAAGCTCTGCACTCCACATTTACATTTACATTGTCATATCAATGGATGTATTTAGTCCCTAGACAATGCTGTCTGAAATGATTTGTAGTCTCCTCAGGGGATACCTTGGAGTTTTAAACTAATGGAGAATATGCTTTATGGCTTCAGAGCTCCTGTCTTTACTGCAGTGCAGCTTGCTGACTTCCATGAAGCATTGCTCATTGTCGGAGGAGTAAGCGAGAGAAGAGTTATGCCCACGCTCTAAATTTCAATGTCAGAAATCTTAAAAATGATTTTGTCACTCACAAGAGCTGCCGTATTCTCACAGATGAGAGAAATGTCATGCTCCATAATCCTTAATATATTCCATTTTTACAACACACTTAGTTTATGTTACTCATTTTAACTATACTGTTGATTTAAATGTGCTTTTACTTTTAAGAAGTAGTTACTCATTTCTGCTAATCCCAAAGGAGATGAAGAGCTTTTGGTGGCTATGCAATAATGCATCAGAATATAATTATTTGTTATAAAAATGCTCTTATAGATGTTTCTTTGATTTGTATGTTGGTTTGATGAATTCACTTGAACTGATGTGTTGCTGAAGCAGTGTTTTGTTGTATCACTGGCAGGTTGTTGTTGAGGGACTGGAGGAACTAAAAGCCTTTATGTGCTGCAGAATTTGACTGAGTTTCTGGTTGTGCTGCAGCATTGTCCGCTATTGATTTGCTTCACATCTGGACATTACTTCTCAGACTCTGCCTGTGCCTGTCTCACTGAACAGTGGAAAAACAGGGACTGTAGCAAGAAATCCAGTCTTTGGCGATATCTTTGAGGTTCTTACTCTGTGTAAATTGTAAAAGCAAAGGCTGAGAGTTTACAGGGACAGGGAATTGACTCAGGCTTCCTACAAACCAGTTCATCCCCATCACTATAAAGTTCAAAGTCCAGACATAGTGATGCACAATTCAGAGCTCTTTCTTTGGAGGTCTGCAGGTCAAGGCAGTAAATAAGCACAAGGTGTAAGCCAGAAGGACACCTACAGCAGGCACTTCCCTATGGTGGTGTGACTCCTCCTCTCCAAAAACTATTGCTGTGGTTGCACTTTACAGAGATTAATGGAAACATTGACTTAAATGTTACAGCATGGGAACTATGAAGGAAATTTATCACAGTTCAAAACCCTGCCTTGCAGACTGCAAGTTGTGCTGGCACAACTGAGCCTCAGTGTGGTTTCTCCTAACCAGTGTTGAACTGGGCAGGTCTTCATCCATTGGCCAGTCCTGTGTTTGATGTGAAATATAGTAGGCTTTGTTTAATCCTAAAATTATAAAGAGGCCATGTTGTGCCCCAGCTGCTGCTCTGAAACACAAATGAGTTGTATTGCATGTAAAATCCAAGCAGGACTGAGAGTTGAAAACATCCAATCAAACCAGATAAGAACCCAGCAAGACACTTCTAGAGACTTAGTAATAGCCCTCCATCATTTTCAAGATTATCCTGTCAAGGGAAGTGGAGTCATTAACTGGGACAATCCAGCCATGGACTAATGGAACCAGAACAGGTAAATTCTCAAACACAGTCCAGACAGAATTCAGCCGAATACAAAGGCCAGTGCATGTTCTCATACCCCTGTTACAGGCTGAGTTTTAAAGACTGCAGTTTGAAGCACTCATGACAAACAGAAATGGCTCAAGCTGAGATCATAAGGAGAGAGTACCAAGTTGTGTTTCCGTTTCCCAACAGTGACACCTTTTATGTCAGAAGGGAGCTAATGTATTTCTGCTCTGTAGGCTGGGTTTGTTGGTTTGCTTTTATGATGACCTGGAACAGATGGATGCAGCTGTGGCCCGTGCTCTACTTCATCAAATGATTAAATGCAATCAACTGAGAGGTTTCCAGGCTGAGGTTCATGAGGTGTGTACAACACTTGTTCTTCTTGCCTAACGTAATCCTGTAAACATAGGAGGAAGGGTGTTCTTCTTAAATAAGGAAAGAAATGAGTGAAAAATTATTTGGACTTAAGAAACAAGGGAAAATAGTTCTTGAGAATGCAAAGAATAGAAACCCATTTTGAGTGCTCATTCTTATTCCTGTTCCATATTCCTTTCACAACTGTGGTTCTATTTTTGAAATTTTATGAAGTGTGTGAATATTTGCCAATGCATATTCCAGAGATTCCAGTTAATGTTTTGGGTGGTAATGGAAATTGGTTCTTGGCAGATTTTTACTTCTGATCTGCTCTTTTTGTTTGATTTAGCTCAAATCTCAACTCCTGAACATTGCCATGCAAAACCAGACATTGAATGATACCCTTGGATCTCTGTCAGATGCTGTGGTTGGACTAACTTCTAGTCAGCTGGAATCTCTGTCACCTGAAGCAGTGCATAATGCTGTTGCAACATTAAACCAAGTCTCTGGGTGGGCAAAAAGCCAAGTTATGATTTTATCCAGTAAATATCTCTCTTATGAAAAGGTACCTCTGGTAACAGCTTTCCTACTTTCTATTTTTAAAAGTGAAATGGCTTCTTCTCAATAATAACTGTAGATTTTGAAAGGTTTAGTACAAAAATTCTGTTTAGTTAGTGGCCTGAAAAATGTGTTTAAATGAAATAAAAGCATCCAAGATTGTACTCCCAAAGAAATTTTCTAGTAACAGAATGGATATTTGGATTTGGCATTTGTATATATTATTTTGTCTGTTTCAGTGCTCTAAGCAGAATTTGCATGATCAGAGATACCAGGATGTATACTCAAATATATTGTAATGCAAGGAATCAGGTCCTGGTTGAAGTTTCAGGAAAAGGAACTTCTGAGAAACTTCAGGCATTTGTTCTGTGGGCAGACATGGAAAATGCATTCCCAGGCAATAAATGTATTAAGTATTTAACAAGAATAGTTTTGCTTTATTTACTGATTTTTGCTTGTAGATGTATCCGCTTTTCTCAAGAAAACTTCCTGTTTGCTTGTGCTGCTCTCCCTGCAGGTTTTATCATTTTATAACGTTAGCCAAATGGGCGCCTTGGTGACAGGAATTGGCACCCGGTCACTCCACAGCATGAGCCCCAGGGAGCTGGCTCAGATTATTCGAGGCACAACGTCCCAGTACTTGTCTGACTTATCTCCTGCACAGCAGCAGGGCATCCTCAGGAAGGTGATTACAAACTCCAGTGTGTGGCAGGTTCTGTCTGTACAAGAGCACAGTAACCAGAGCTGTAGAGCATGAATTAAACCAAGATGTGTCCTTTAGCTCAATGGTTAATGATTCCACTGCTTTTTTTTTCTGATCACCAAGTGTATTTTGAAGGCTCTCCTCTTGCTTATTTCCATTGTGTTCTTAATACTGTTGTGTTTTTCGTTTATCCTCTTAAGAGAAATATTACAGAGTAGACAGAAGGGCAAATTCCTGTAAATCTAAGCATCACTTCAGAAATTCCATGTATTTCTGTGTTTCTCTTTTTAGGTAGCTGCATCTGGAGATTTTTCTTCATCAGTCAAAGATATACAAGGATCTTTCTTTAAAGAAGTCTCTCTTTCTGGTTTATGGAAGCAAACTGGATTTAATTCTTCAATGCTGAAAGAAAAAGAACTAAGAAGCAGCCAGGTAAAAATTGTTATGCTTCCATTCCCCTGCAATTTAGTGTGATGGGAGAATTGGAAAAGTGGTGTAATATATTTGTGTTCAAGGAACACAGGTAAAAGGAAGGAACTGCCCCAATTATATCTCAACATAAACACCAAAGGGCATTTAGAGCCCAGGCAGTACTATGAGACAATACTATGGAAAAGGAAGCATTAGTATGCTGAATTTAAACCCACAGGTTTCAGCCATGTAAATTTTCTCTTTCCAGTACTGGATATTAGACATTTCCATGTAAAGTCTCTGACTTGGTCCAGAGAGATGAAAGGTTGGATCAGATGATCTCCAGAGCTCCCTTCAGACCTAAGTTTTACAGTGCATGTGAGCCTTGTACAGGTTTAACATCATCCCATAATGCCAGTCAGTGATGGCTTGTCTTGTGCAGAAAAAATTCAGCCAAACTGGATGCCAAACCTTTTGGTTGCTTAAGCTAGACCATGAAAGTACCTTTAGAGTACATGAAAGAGCTCAGAGTACAAAAACCATGCACCAGTTACTGTCTCTTAAAACTGGATTCACTAAAGTTGCCTTTAATTATGGTGGGTTTATTTTCAGGCTTTGTATCTGTATGAATTAGTGTCCAAGAAAAACTATCCTGTTGACCTTCTAAGGTATGCACTATATCTCTTTTGAAATGGGGTTTAAGACTAGTTTTTTGATGAGAGCAACTTTGAGGTCAACAATATGTGGTTATCATGTATTACCTTACGTTTATTCATTCTTGGATACCACAGGATAATTCACCTTCCTTATTAAAAAGGGTATTCAAAACCAAAATCAGGATCAAAGCATTGCAGAGGTTTGGGTGTTTTAAGGCTTAGTTGATATTTTTTCCATTTGTTAGCGTTTTTACTTTCAAGAGCCTTTTAATTACAAGAAATGGGAGAGGTGAAGAAACTGTGTCTTAGGATGGGATTGTGGGGAGTAAGGACTAGATCCTGCTTAAATATTCAAAAGATTAAAATTTGCTTTTCCTATCAGCACAGGACAGCTTGTGAAAGGACTAACTTGTCAGCTCATTGAAATGATGGACACAGACATATTTTTAAACAATTTTAAATTCTTTGAAATGAATATTCATCTGCTTTCTCCATATCAGGTAAAACAAAACAAAACAAAAAATTAAAAAATATTTTATGTACATAAACCTACTACACAATATCCAAATTAGATAGATTAGAACTTGGTTCCTTCTATTTCTTCTTTGGCTTTTTGGGTTTGTTTTTTTTTCAGAATCCTGTATGTCTCAACTTGTCTGTTAGCATATTTTATTTAAATCTTTTATGTGTGAATTCGTCTGTTATCATACTTCATTTTGACAATTTGATTTGTCACTTACAAATGCAAGAAATTCCTACATCCCTTCTGACTTGTTAATTCATGAGTAATCTGTTTGGAAATACATTGAAGTTTCAGAAGCATACAAATGTTCTCATGTTCCCAAATATAGAATGTTTCATCTCTGACGTCTACAAAAAGAAAGTGAAATAAAAGCCAGATAAAAGGGTTTAAGATCCTAAATTTTTGTTGCTTTTAGGTTAATTGTTTGGCCTGGAAATTTTGGAAAGTCTCCAATGCATCCATTCCTCCCTTCCTCTTACTGGCCCTTCCGTGAGTTACATCTTAGTCCATCTTACCTTCTGAGCACTTTTCAAATAATCTCCACAGTCCTGAAAAAACTGATGATTCAAATAAATGGTAATTTATCGAAGTGATCACTGAATGTAAGCAAAATCTGTCTCAAGTCAAAGTTGGTTATACTTTGTGCCTTTTAGTACAGCACATTTTTGTCACCATTGTGGATTTTTTCCCCCTAGGTAGGCTTATTTGGTTTAGGTTTGCTTATTTGTTTAGGGGTCTTTTTGGGAGTGGATATAGAAGACAAAACCACTGGGTACTGCTGAAGCATATTGCTCTGTATGGTTAGAAACATTCCAGTGTGTTTCAAGACATTTGTGTAAGTTAGCAAAACTTATAAGTGACAGCTTTTCTCCTTAGGAAAAAAAAAACTTATGTATTGATGAGAACTCCTGAATTGTAAAACCTGTTAATTCCTTCCTTTCTTTCCTTATCTCTTTATCACTTTCTGTTTCTTCTGCCCTTTCTCTCTTTCTTTCTGTGTGCCTAAGGGACTGAGAACCCTTCTTTTTGTGGAATATTTCTTAACTGAAAAAAGTAAGAAAAGTATTCCATTTGAAAAGGCTTTACTCTATTTAACAACTACAAAACAATAATAGAAAGACTTTAATGCAAGGCTTCCTACAAACTGCAGCACTCAGTTATTTGGCAGCAATTTTATGTTGCTTGTTCAGGACTATCAGAATTTACTGAAGCTGTTGCCTACAGAGCCTGGCAAGCCTGGGCTGTGCAGATGTGGGCTGTGGCTTTGTTTGCAAAGGTTGTCTGCCAGTCTCTGTGGAGAGGAGCATAATTTTGTTTAATTTGGCAGGATTAAGACTACTTGTGGTCCTTAGACCACCCACCACATCTTCATTCATCTGAGAATTCTTCCTAGTGAAACAGAGAAAGAGAAAAGCTTCTGACCTGTAGACAGTCTTGTTTCATATGGTGTTAAAGCATCTCAGAGCACTTTCATCCACTTGAAGCTATTTATAATTGTTAGCCATTTTTTGAAGTTCAGTTCAAGTCCTGCTGGACTGGAAGAAGATGGGTGTTGAAGTAAGGCAAGGGTTAATTGCAATATTTTTGGCCTGTCTGGTTTATGATTTTTCAAGTCCAGCCTTGTCTCTAAATATATCTGTCATCACAGACTTCATGGGTATGATGGTGGGTGTATGAAGGTCAGGTTTGCATTCTGAGACCTTTTGAATTCTTTCTGCAGTTCTGAGTACCTGGAGTACGTTACAGGCCCTTTGTGTGTCCCTTTCCTTGAACGTCTGGGGAAGACTGGAATGGACCTTCTGAACCCAAGCCATCACAAAAAGGATGCTGTTCTGCAAAAAGTACAGGAGTGCTTGGTGGGTATGGCTGAGAGAGGTCAGCAGAGGAGGAGACACCATGGAGGAGGAGAGAGTCACCACCTACATGAGTTCTTCACCCATCCATCTGTATTCTTTTAGGGGGTTTATGTGCTGTATCAATTTTATTGTTCATTCCTTAAGTAAACCTTTTTATAGCTTGCTTAGCAATTTTCTTTGACTCCATGCATGTTACAAAGTGTTCTCACAAAATATCACTGCTGGCCAGGACAGCCTGGAGCTGACCAGTTTGCACCTGGAGCTGCTGCCCTGGGTCCAAGCAGTGCCAGTCCAAGCAGAGCTGTTGTGGCATGGAGAGCTTCAGGGGAGAGGTGGTGGTACCAGGAGGATTTTGTGACTTCTGCTGTCAGGAAGCTGCAGCACTCCCCAGGTTTTAGGGGAAACTAGTTCTTTGATGTAGCTGTCCTTACACACAGTACCAGCTGTATAATCCCCAGTGTTTTGGCAGCTGCTTGAGAAACCCCTCAGAGCTCAGCCTTCTAACAGCAAGAGCTTGGGGCCCCTCTGCTGCAAGGGGCCGGGTGAGGGCTGTGCTGCCAGACAGAACTGCCCCGGCTCCGCAGGTGCTGAGCAGGTGCTCTGCAGGTGCTGGGTGGTCACATTCTTTATGTGTGATTCAGTATGGAATAAAGAATACTGAAAGCTCTGAGGAGTGCTTATGAAATATCACCAGTTGGATTGGTAAAACAAAAAATGTAAGGCAGTCTCAGCAGAAATTGTAGATTAAGTTGCCAGTGCAAACTGTTGTGTCTTTGTTCCTTAGAGCTTAAATGAGTTGTGATGCAGCTGAATGGTACAGGGCAAGAGCCAAGGTTACCTCTGCCAACAGGGCAAATGCTTCTTGTTTCAGAACAGCTCCATTGCTGATGAATATGATGTTGACCTCCTTGGAAATCTAATCTGCCACTTACCTCCAGCCTTTCTACATGACAGAATGTCCCTGAAGGCAATGGCAGCAGCCCTGCATCAATTCAAACTTTGCCAACAGCTCAGCCATGAGCAGAAGACTGAAATTAAATACAAATTCCTTCAGTTATATGGGTAAGGTATTGGATACACCACCTTGGTCATGCTGATGGTTAGGCCATGCAAACACCAAGCATTTGCTTTGCCCAGATGAACTGCAGTGGAAACAGCACAAAGCACCTTCTGTCACTGCCCAAGCTTGGGGTCTTCTCCACTAGAATGACATTTCTGTTTTTGTGTGTAATGTGATAACTGTGGAACAAAATACAACCCCAGGGGCACCCTGCATGAGTTAAGTCCCAGAAGAAAAGGAGAGAAAATGTAATGTTTGGGGGGGCAGGCAAATAGACTCACTGGCCTGGCAAGAGAAAGGGGTTATAAGCAGAGAATGGTGCAAGAATGCAAAGAATGGGAAAATAGAAGTGGGATACTTGGTGTGCTGGTGTGAGAAGACAAGTAAAGAAGACTGCAGGCACCTGTGGCAATAGGAGAGAGCAGAGAAGAAGCAGAGGGATATAAAGTTCGAGCATCTAAAGCAGCAGACTAGGCGGCATTTTGGATGTCACTAAGGACTCAGAATAGGAGGATGAATGCAACCTCACTGGTTATCAGTCGTGTAAAGAACAAAGCCATCCTCTGTCTGGCAAGAATATACTGTTTCTCTCTTGCATATTCCCTTAGAAGAATCTTGCATTTGAAAAGGGAGACTGGATGTGCAGTTTCTAACCACCCCTTAGCCCCAAAGTCCGTGACTTAATCCACCTAATCACGTTAGATGCTGTTCAGCTTCCTGCTAGTCAGCATTTTTCTGTGATAGAATAGCTGTATTTTCCAGCAGATTGCACCCCTGCATTGATCTTCATACAAATTAATGTTATTGAATCTTGGCACACTGTGCTAAATAAGATTTAACTTTATTTTATATCATTTAATTTTGAAGATATTTAAACATCCTCATAGTGGAGCAACAAAGCAAATAAAGTTGTTTGTAGGAACATGAGCTAGTAACAAATTTGTTACTATCCTCTTCTGTAGGCTCTTTCAGGCTGAAAATAACTTAGATCTAAGTGCTTTATTAAGTCCCCCACCAAATGGGTTGACTAACATTTGTCAGATTTGGATGATGTTTCTACTTCTCTTTTGATAACCATTTTGCAGACTACTATTGCAATATGAACTGACAGAAAACAGTAAATTTTCTTTCAAAGAAAGAATTATTTCTCCCTGTTCAAAGACTGTAATGCTAAGAACACTTGACTATTGAAGGAGAGTTCCATCACCACCATATTTGAAGGGTTTTTCTGATTATATTGTGAATTCCACTAATGCCCCATGTCCAGCGAGATGAGAAAATGCAATCTGATGCTTATAACAATGAATCATCACATTGGCATAGAACTGTCTGTGTTTTCTGTGTAATAAAGTATCATACAAACACTGAAGTTTTAGTATTATTATTGTAACATTTTGTTAAAATATTTTTCAGCTCCTCAAACAACTGGACAGCAGAAACAACATTAGATGTTGGACCATTCATAGCTCTGCTGTCAAAAGAGGAATTAAATGTCCTCGCTGAAAAGGTATGCTTTTATTAAAAACTTTAAATTTGTAACAGATATTTTAGAACTTGGATTTATGAATGTCATAATGCAGTCTAAATTTTGTAACCTGAATGCTGAACTAGGTAAATAATTCTTTTGTCAAAGAACCCTGTGTTAAATGTTTCACATATTCTTGACTCCATCAGAGAGATTTCTTCTTGAGTAATGTTACTATAAACAATTACTTGCATGTGTACAATGAAAATTGTACATTGTCACATAGGAAAAAGGGGCATCTATAGTGATGCAGACTCTTTTTTGGTACTTTACACCTTGCAGTGCTCTTTACTCTATCTTCCTGCCTTCCAACCATAAAAGTTGTGTTTCTTATCCTGTTATTAGTGGGATAATACTGATCAAATTAGCATTTACTCATGTGGCCCTTTGCCCTGAGGCCAGTGTAGCACAAGTAACAATAACTGATGGCCTCAGCATTGCACTTTGTAGTTTCCTTGCCCTCTTTAGTTCATATAATCTTAATTATTTTATGCATAGGAATAAACTATACTGGAATGAGGGATTCACTCTTCAGCAGAAATATGTGAACACAGTCAGTAGCTTTTCCACTGAAAATAATGCTTATAATTGACCAGCTAGAATAAGACTCTTCAAAGGAAAAGAAGGTGTCTAGCAGGGTGGAGGAAAGAGGTCAGAAAAGCCTAAAGAGGGCAAACAGGTCAAAGTTATTTCTCATAATTTAATTGGGTCCCTATCCTCGATTCATATACTTATCTGGCAAATTTAAAATAAGAGAAATGAAGCTCAAAATGGTGGAGCTCATTGCTCCAGGAGAGGCTGGACACAGATGCCAATCAGGCAGTGCTCAGGTGTTGCCAGAAGCTGAGAGGGCATACAGGAGAGAGAATCGCTCAGAATTTGCTTTGTTCCTCATTTTTTCCCCCTCAAATGTGTGCTGATGACCCTTTCAGTAGCAGCCAATTACTCTTTTCTGGAACATCTGGACAATGAGACAAGACTGAACTGTTACTACCCCCTGCTTTGCTAAAGTCTGCACAACTCTTTCTTCAAAAATTGATTGGTTTTAAAAGGAAGAGAAGCCTTATTTATTTTTTCTTTCCTTTTGAAGTTCCTAGATATCATTTTACAAATAGCAAAGACAATTGGACCAGTTTCTTCAGCTGAAGAGCTTCTATCAACTGTGTTCGAGTCAGTCTCCAACAGCACTGGCAGCATCCACTCGTCCCTCAGCAGAGCTGGTCAGTATTGCACCAGGGCCTCTGCAAAGTGCTGCCATTTGGGGCTGAGATGGTACAATTCAAACAGACTTTGTCTCACTTTGTCATCGTATGCATTCTGAGAACCAAACAAAAAAAGTGAAGTATTGAGTAACTTACAGACTTTCAGCAAAAAACAGTGAGAATCTTCATTCTGCTGCTCATCAGAGTTGTATAATGCACTAGTTGCTGAAACACTTTAATTATAGGATTGCATAATTAAGCATTTCCTGGGATCTTTCTGAGTGCACAAAGGAAAAAGATGAATTATTTGAATTCGAGAGGTTTGTTAATTTTTATTTTTTTTTTAATTTTTACTTTGTAATCTAATTGAAACCCCTTGAATTAAAAACCTGTGAAGGTGACAAGTTACTGTTGTGCCAAAAGATTGCACATAGTTAATCCTTTGCCAGACATGAGCATATGGTGACTGATCTGTTCTTAAATCTGACAGTGGTGGCACTGTGTTTTTTCTGTCCAAATGGACAGAGTTTGTAATTGTCTAAAAGGTATTTTAATTAACAACCAAACTAATCTATTAGAATATCTGGTGACAAATGCATCATTTTCTTTATATAAGATAGATACTCTGACTATATTCTGTTATTATAATGAAAACTATTCTTTCTCTTATCTGAAATTCACCCAGGCAGAATTTTTAAGCTGTGCCATCCTGTGCCATGGAAAACAATCCTGCTGTGGTGGAAGCTTTTGAAAAGCACCAATGAGAATTTAGACCCAAACGTATTCAAGGAGTTTGATATTGTCTGCCTTTGTCTTTGAAAATCTCCTCCTTGGTTCTCTGCCTAACAGAATAGAGGTTCCAAGCTCTCCGCAACCTCTGGGCCACCATGGAAATCCATCTGCTTGTATAGCAGGAACTCTGTATGATGACTGTGTGTCTCTGGGAATGAATTTGCCTCTTACAATGCTGTATTCATAGGCAGAGAGAGGTTCAGGGAGTTCTAAGGGTTGAGTTTTTTCATAGCCTGAAACAAAACATGACCTCAGTTGATCAGAGGAGTGATTACACAGTCATCAGGCTCTAACAAAAGCAGGACTGAGCTGGTGAAATAGCAGGGTGTCAGTTAACCTATATGCATGAAATTCACTCTTTCTTCAACAAGTAGATCAGCAGATCATAAGCCATATTTCTTTAGATATGGACCACAGGACTAAAGGTTCAGCAGCAGGTATTTCAGTCTGCCTGTGTCCTTATGTGTTCTTTTTTAAGCCTCTGGATCTGCATGAATCCCAGAGACTTCTCTAATTAGCCCAGCTCATGTCCAGTGCAGGTGCAGAGCTCTCTCATCTGCAATGCAAGGCCAATGCAAACCTGCCAGCAAAGCTGATAGTCTTTGTCAAAGGATAACTTGGCTCCAAGGCTATGGAGGCTCCTCAGTCTTCACTTGGGGTGCACAAGCTGAGCTGGAGGGAATCTGGGAGATGAGAAGTTGAAGGATTGTTTGTGCTACTCCAGGAAGTGCTTCTGGTATTGAACTTCTGTTACCAGACATAATCTTATCAGCTCCATACAGCTCACACAATAAGGAATGAAGTTTAATTACTGATTTGTAAATCATACGAAAAAATTTGGTTTTATGTAAATTACATTGATGAATAACATTGATGCAGAATAACATCGATGCATTTTATGTCACCAATGCTATGTTGTGTTTCTCACAGACCAGTTGTGAACTAATGCTAATATCAGTAGCAATTACCAGTTACAGAGTTCTTGCTTCTATGTCTATATCAAGATTAAAAACAAAGGTTTTAAGGTGCTTAAGGCAAGATGGAACATGAAAAGCAAACCTTGGGAACTGTGTCTGAGATGCTACCAGACAGCAGTGGCAGTGCTAGAGAAAATTTAGATTTTTCACCAGAAGCACTGAGATATTATGATGTAAATAAATGGTTTTTGTCAAACTAAATGTATAGCAAAAGGAAGAGGAAAGTGACGTCAGGTCAAAACTCTAATTAGTATTTCCCTCTTTAATTTCATCAGTGTATCTGGTGTGTTAAAAATTATAAAATCAATGTTTTTTTTCAAGGACACAAAGTCTTAGGTTTTCATGACTTGGGGAAGGGAGCTGCACTGTGTCTGGATGGGGAGCATTTACATGAGAAAAGCTGACCTTCTGCAGCAGGGGAAAGGGAAACAATGCAGCTACACAAGAGGGAGGTAAAGGGAGAGCAGAAGATCAGCTGGTACAGTGGAAGCTGAACAGCATTTTCATTTGCTCAACAGATTCAATCTTTTCAGTGTTCTACCCACTACTGCAGCTTCCTTTGATGCAAATAAATCCCTCCTCTGCCTCCTTTCAATGTACAAATCTACTTTGTACATCCTCACTTTAATTTATTTATCTGGAGGAGCTTAGCTGAGGCACAGCATCTGTGAAATTCATGCTTTTTACTGGTAATGACCATATCCAAAGACATGTAGGGATTATTTGGTTTAGATAATTATTTAATAAGGTTTTCCTAAATTACTGACAGGAGAGGGAGCAGTAAACAACCACATTAGTATTCTTATTTCTGCTTTCCATCAACATTAGAGGTAGATTATGCCAACAAAGACTAGGATTTGTTAAAACACACAATGGAAACTGTCTAGTTTGATAATGCATGGGCCCAGAGCCTGACTGTAAATAAGATATTTTAAAGGCAGTTTGTCTGTCCAAACAGTGCTGTGTAAGTGAACAGCCCTCTCTAGATTCTGACATTTTAACAACAGGCTTGACATAACGAACAAGCACGGTGCTTCTCTGACACATCCAGCTTCTGTCTTCATCTTGTTTAAATGTCAGACAAGTCTTACAAGATATATCTCTATCAGGCATTTCAGAGTGCAAGGACCTCTCAGGTCTGTTACATTCCTGTTGAGCTGGATTCACTGTTTGAATGTGATGTTTATTCGGCTGAAACTCTTCTTGGTGAACTTCCACCAGGGTCATCCCAAACATTTGCATTTCACTCCTGTTGAATCAAGGTTCCTAGTAAATGGTGGCTTTACCTCAGAACAAGCCCTTACCTGGGTTTTGATGCCTTTAGAGAATTAGACTTGAAAGAAACTTGCAAGATACTGGTAGTTTGTATTGCACACATCCATATTTTACTTTTATTGTGGCATCCTGCATTGTAACTGTTCTGAAATGTATGCCTGCTGTTGTCCAGCATGCACTTTTGGAGTACAAAAAATGTAACCAATGTCTTGCAAATTCTAGTTTTATATCCAGAACATTAGTAATATAAATATTTTTTAAATTCTTCAATTACAAAATAATTAATTTATCAATATCACATCAGCAGCAGTTAATTTTCATAGTCTGTTGCTCTCTTAAATATCAATATTGCTTTGATTTATTTTGTCATCTCTTTAATGAAAACTCTTGCTATTTGACCTTTTTCAGATTGCCTGAGAACCAGAGCTCCTTCTTCAAATGAAATAATTAAATTAGGAGAAGCAAATGTCTTTTGGTCAGTTCAGGAACTGAAATGCATGGACCCAGGGACTTTTGACAAAAATGTGGAGCTTCTTGGGGCTGTCTCAGGTTTTAACAGCTCCCAGCTGACTGCCTTGAAGGAAAAAGCCAAGCAGGTAACTATCCTATCTGTGAAGGAAAATTAAATCTGTAATTTGATTTGGTGTTATTGAACTATGCAGTTCTAAAATAACTGTGCTATGTCAATATCACTACTGCCATGAGAATATCTATGGTTTATTGGAAAAATAATGTGAGGTGGTGATAGAAGACTATTGCCCTTGCTTTAGAGTCAACAGGCAAGTAGTTCTGAGTTATTGGCAGCTGAAATAATTAAGTGTTTTAGCTTTTGAATTGCTTTTCTGCTTGCTTCTTACTTTTCTTTCATAAATGAAAAATCGGCAAGCAGTACTAGGGGCTGTTGATTGCCCTGCTGAGAATTAAGCTTGGCATGTTAAACTGTCTACATGGATGTTAAATATAGCTTACTGTGGGGTAAACCCAAACTGACTGAAAGGCAGTTATTGGCTGAATAAAGTTCCTTCTTCCATCTTCTCAGAGGCAGGGACACACCCATCAGTGGGAAATTTTAGGGAGGAAAAAACACACCTACATTTTGTCTTTACCAGAAGTATAGTCAGACAGAGGACTGTGCTGGAGCCAGCTCAGTGCTCTGGCTGGGTCTGGGGCATTAACAGAGCTCTGAGCAGCCCTGCCTGAGCCAGTGTGGGCTGGCAGAGAAGTCAGACTTTGCTCCATCCCTGTTGTTGCCATTGCACTTCTCCCTGGGGGTGACCTCCTCTTGCTGCTTTGTGATTGCCTGCGCTGCCAGGGAACAGACATTCCCAAACATACTTTTGGTTCAGCAAGGAAAAAAAGCCTTACGGTGCAGTAAGACAAATTGTTTTGGTTGCAGAAAACTGGAAGGTGAAGAGGGTACTGGCCCCAGCCCAGGTTCAGCTTCCTCCAGCATCTGCTGGAGGTTATCTGTTCTCTGCTTCCATCTCTGCATGGTTACTCTGTAATCCCCTTCTGTCAAAATGATCCAACATGTAAAAGTCCTTTTTAGGTTCCATCAGATCATTCTGACAGAATGAGGTTGGGAAACATCTACAAGTTGTAGTTGTCTGCAAGTAGTACAGAGTGCAAGAGGCTCAGAGACCTGAGGGCTGTGACCTCTGGAGGAAAGCAGGAGCAGGGGGCAATGTGGGCCTGGCCAGCATCTCCTTAAACCATCAGCTGCAGCCAGTAGTGGAGCTGACAATGGATTTTGGGTAAATAAGGCCAACTGTGCAATTTTTAGCAGTGAAGCTCAGCTTTTTAAACAGTGGAACTGCAGGTGCTTGAAGAGAAGTGTCACTGCCCAGATTTCAGAAAATAGATGGTGACTCTCTGCAGTTGTGTCTCTGCTGCCTTGTTGCAGGAAGATAACTGCAGCAAGTGTATTCTTCCCAAGCCAGCTTCCCTCTGTCAGCAGGGACACAGGTGGGTAGGAAAAGGGGAAAAATGTAACCCTAGAAGAAAATATAAACAATGCTCCCCTTACATAGTAGAAATTACTGTTCTTTACAGCAGTGCAACATATTGGTGTACTTACAGAGTGATACCAGTTGTAGGGAAATTGCCAACAAGGTTGATACTTTCGCGTTTCTGACAATATTCCAAGACACACAGATCTGTAGTGCTCTGAAAAGCAGTATATACTGTCTGTGAGTGTTTGTACAGATTTCTGCTAGACAAAAACAGACTTCCTATATATTAATTTCAAAATGCAATGTTGTGTTACTCTGAGCATGAGAAATGAGACAGGACAGGCAAAGCTCTTTGAAATTATGTGCATAGATGCTGTTATGTTATTAACATCTTTGATTAGAGGTTCATTAAGCCTGAACTACTCATTGTTCCAAACTAATTCAAAAAGTCTAGTTATCAGATTGTGTCTTAATGAAAGTAAGAAGCTTAGCTCACTTTTAAGTGGAAGGTCTCCCAGCTCTGCAGCAGTGACAGCTGCATGGATCTGTAGTCTCTAGGTGAATGAGGACAAAGGAGTGTTTCAGTTTCACGTGTTGTGTTATTTATATCATTCTGCCTGAGATTTTACCCAGCACTGTCAGATAATACTATTTATGAAGTGCTTCAAATTCTGTAGTTTGTGGCCTAGATCAGGAAACAGACACTTGGCATTTTTGCTTGCATGTGTTTCATGTATCTCTTAAGCTAGAGAATTAAAAGCTTTAAAATTAGGCTAATGCTTTTTACTATCTATTTTCTTTAGAAAGGATTGAAGTTTCCCAGACTTAGACCATTTATGACATTGTAAAACCAACATAAAAAGTCTGGTGGAAACTCAGTTGGGAGGTACAAGTCCATCAATGCATCTCTTAAACAAATCCTTAACCCGAAGGTCATCATTGGGAAAAGCACCCTGGCAGCTCTGGGGCTGCTCTGTGTTGGATATGCATGTTGGTATGAACAGCAGAGAGCCTGCAGCTCTGCGTAAGGAGTATTTAATTTTAGATATCCAGATTCCTGAGCTCTACTTTTATATTTTCTGGAGATTGTAGAGCTCCATGTCTATCTGATGGTGAAAAACACTTATTTAGTAGGCAACTACAGACATGCTCTTCAGCAAGTCCCCACTAGCTTTGTCCTCTCTAACTTCTTGAATAAAACTTAAATTGTAGCTGTCCTGAAATGGAGTAAATATTTTTCTGACTCAGAGAGTAGCCCAGCCCTGGGCTTTTAGTTTTAATTTTCTAGGTGGAATTAGCAGCACAATGTTATACTAGAAACCTGTCGTGTACTCACTGACACAAAGCAGAGTTGCTGAAGTACATGAGAGCTTTAAAGTGAGCATTTTTTTAATGTGTGTCTGTCTTGTTCAAGTCACTTCCTCTGGCCAAAACCCAGTGTCTTTTTCTGTAAAGGCAATTGGCCACATCCGGGTAGATACTGCCCACTGTCTACAGTCTTCTACTACTGTCAACTAAATGTAATTGTTAGTTCTGGCCTCTGAATATTCAGCTCTTGATGGACTTTTATTATTCTTTACTCAGGCAGAACTTTTCCTGATACCAAAACTTCTTTTGTGCTGCTCAGTGACAGCTTTTCGATCACTGTAACTTTATTACAAATAAAGTAAAAATCAGGGAAGTTTAAATACATTGGTACTGGTTTAGAAGAGCCCCTGCTTATTCCTTTGGGTTTCTTACAACACTTTAAAAATTTAACAGTATCTGTACAAACGCTTTAAAATTATTTTTTATTTTAACATTGTAGGAACACAATCTAGTAATCAGAACTTTAGGAACTGGTTCTTCATCTGTATTATTTGATTCTCTGTCTTTCCTTGTCAGTGACTGAGCCAGGGTGACTGGTCACAAAAGCAACTAAAAGTCAGTCCCCTGGAGTGATTGCAGCTGGGTAGAAGCCTGGGTAGTGCAGGTGCTGCTTTCTTGGCAGTATAACAGTGTGGACCTAGGCACAGATTCCCATTTTTATTGTTCTTAGTGGTTTTGCTCCTACAGCCACATTTCCAGCAGTTCCTATTCGGACTCATCAACAAGTCCAAGTTGTAAAAATTGCAGCATTTTTAGATTAACTAATCATTATTGGTGTAGAACCTCAAAAACCTTCACAATTCCTAAGGTCTGCCTTTTGTGTGCCAAGAGGAATATTCAGGTTTTAGGACTGTAACCAAGGGCTCTGAGAATGGTGTATATAGAGGAAGAGTCATAATGATCTAAAAGATATTAATGGCTCTTGTCCAAAGGTTTGGGGGTTGCTGCCAGACTGGAGGAGTTACCAAATCATCTCCCTGGGCCGCATTGCTCTGGCTCTCACTGAGGAGGAAATCATAGAGCTGGACCTGCACTCCATTGACACTGTTTCTGTTCTTAGTCAGCAAACAGAGTGGACTCTTACCCAGGTGAGTGAGTTTCTGAATGTACTCCTGGTGAAAGGCTCTGGATTCGTGGCCTTTGGGACTCAAGTCCTGGAATTGCCTAGAAAACAGATCCAGAGATCCACACTACTCCCTGCTGCTTTTGTGCAGCTGTGACCCCAGTGAAAGTGGCCAGGCAGGTCAGCACTGGTGTCTGCCTGGATGGGGCTTCCCTGGGGAAGTGGCCAAGACAGTATCAATCTGCTTTTATGTTAATGTTAACATAATGTTAATTGTTAATGTTTTTATGTTAATGCTTTTATGTTAATGTTAATTGGGATGGAGATGAGTGTGTTCTTTAGCACTTGCCCACTAAGCAGTGGAAAGAGATCAGCAGGTGTCCTCACACTGTCCCTGGAATAGACACTACTGCTAGAAGTATTAGTCCTTCCTAGCTAAGGAATAGGTAGTGTGCCACAATTAAGATCCATTACCCTAGAAGTCCTTTATTAGCAAATACACTCCTCTCATGTTCCTTTCCTTGAATCACTTCTAGTTATGTCAATGGGACTTTCATAATATGAGATTAAAACTTCCATTTATATCTGCAATTGGCAGCATATTTCTGACTTTGTGGCCCATACCATCAGGGCTCTGTGACTGCACAGATGCTGACATGGTGGCAGTTTTGGCAGAATATCACAGATTTGTTTAATAGATTCATGTTCTGAAGGGCGCCATAAGAAGGAAGTACTTGGGAGGATTTATACAGGACTAGTTTGCTTTTGAGGTTTCCTGCTGTCAATAAGAGTAAGTTAAAAGAGATTAATTCTGCTGAATTTCAGTTGTCTAAAACTTAGGCAGCTAGTTAAGCTACTTATTTGAAGGTCAGCATTGTGGATAGATTAGGAAATCTGGGAAGATGGTTTGGGTTGTTTCTTTCATTGGCTTTGGAGGATGTCTTAAAGCTTAAGATGGACTCAAAGTTTTTAAAGGGTTAATTTAAAATGAGCACCATCCTAAATTACTTTAGCTTGGAAATGCACTTTGGTACCAATATCCCATTCATATCTGAAAATTAATCCTAAACACAGGTCACCACTCATATATGGCGCTTAAATAAGACAAGTCATCCTGAGTATTAAAAATAATAAAAATTACGTATTGATCCCCTTTGGTATTTTATGTTTTCTTGTAGCAATTTAACTGATTCTGAAGCAATCCAGCACCATTTCTTCTTGTAAAGGCTTTCCTTGTGACCTGGCAGAAGTACAGAGTGTTTTCACACCGTTTGCATTTAGCAAGTGGTTGGATAACAGTGCCCTGTTTTAGTGTGACATGTAGGTGGTGACAGTGCTCCTCCTGAAGGCCAGGGCTGTACACTGGGGAGGCTCAGGATATGTATTTATGCACCATAGCTTCTGTTAGGATTTTAAGCATCTAGTAACAAATCCTTCAATTATATTTACCCTGTTCATGCATACTATCTTACTGCTTTTGTAGGCAAGAGCTATTTTGCAAGGTTTTCTAGATGACTCTGGCCAGACCATCAGCACACTAAAAAGTTTTGATCTAGTTGGATTAGGAGCTGTTCTCTGTGCTTTGAACTCCACAGAAATCACATCCATAAGGACTTCTGAATTCAGGTACTGCATTTTATATCTAATGAAATATTTATTAGTAACTCTATTGATAAAATTTATTGTGCCGTTTTTGTTCCATCAAGATTTTCAGAGCCTAAAAGGCACCTTTTTACATTTTAAATGCTTTTAGAAAAGCAGAAGGCATGCAGCAGTTTAAAACATGTTCTTTTACAGTCTTCCTCTGCCATTTATATCCCACCATTTAAGTACTGCATTGAAAAATCAGGTTTTTGCTCAAAACCTGAAATGTTTGTATGCAATTTGTATACATATATTTTAAATTGAAAGTGGGTTTTACAGTCTTCTTATAGCAGGCTAAGTATGTTTCAGGCCTATTTAGTACTGCATGTAATTGCAGCTTGTAATGATGACCTTGTTGCCTTTTGCAGTGCTGCAATTGCAAGAATTGGCCTGCTGTTTTGTAGCACCCCTGTTCTGAGGCAGTTTAAGAAGATGACAGAATCTGTGTTTGGTGCTGCTACCAGCTGGAATGGCTCTGTTTTACAGGAAATTGGTACTATAGCAGGTAACAAAACTACCTCCAGATGATGATGGTTGTGAAGCATTGCTATTAAGAGACAGTTTCACCTAGCTGGGGATTTTTCTAGACTGGCAAAAGACATTTCTTCCAGAGGGGGCTCACCTGTGGGGATAGACATTCAGCAATTTCAGAAGCACTAAGAAAAGTTGTGGTATTCTCTGTAAGGTTCTGTAAATCTGATCCAACTGACCTTGGGAAGCACAGTCTGAAGTTACTTGGGTCCTCTAAGCTGGAAAGGGTGAATCAAGGAGGGCAAAACCAAGCAGGATTCCAGACCCCGTCACTCTTTGTGAACCAGGCTGTACTGGGAGGAGCTGTGCTCTGGCTGCCCAAGCATCCTGTCTGGAAAGAATGGGCTGCTGAGGGAAGAGCACAAGGGCACAAGGATTGGCCTGGAGTGATACTTCTCCAGAGTGCTCCTGTGGCCTCAGAGATCTCCTGAGCCAGAGGTCACTCCCAGTTTTGTTCCTGGATTGGTTTCCCTGTTATCGTTTAACTGCACATTGAACTCTCATAATTTTTAGCATCCCCAGTGCCTGTGGCAATGATTCCCTACTGTAACCACCTAAGTTGTGGAAAAGTCACTCCCACTGCAGGATTGTGCTCACTAACCATGGATCAGAAGAGACCGTCAATGAGCATTTTCTAATAACATTGCTTATGATTTTATAGGTTTTTCTAATTCTCTTTTCCAAGGTAAGGCAGTTCAGGAAGAGTACATTCTATGTTAATGGCTAAGGTCAGATGATTTGTAATGCTGAATTATAATGAAGGAAATAAAATATAGAAAGAAACAGCATCTCTTTATATAACACCCTAGAATAAACCACTTATTATGTATTTTTTATAAATGCTTAAAGATTATATTACCTTAAAATAAATTTAATAAAAAGAACATTAACCGAGCTTTGTTTCTATTATGTGGGGTTTTTAGGTGGTTTGAATGAGGATGAATTAAAAGCTTTTGATAAAAGCTTGCTGCCATATCTCCAGCCATCAGCAGTAAGACATATACCTCCTGAAATTTTCCAAGTAAGAGCTTGATCACTGAAGAAGTTACTAAATTTCTATTGTTTTTACTCTAGTATAAATAAACGGTACTGATTTATAGGTTTTGGGTTTGGGCAAAAAATTTTCTGTGGTCTGTTAAGTGAGAGACCATCAAGGGTCTGGAACATTAACTTTCAGTTGTATCATCTGTATTTGTGATGCCCATGAAATATGCTAGACAAGCTTTATTCATCCTTCAGAATGCATCCCAAAGAAAAAACAAGTATCACAAAACAGGGAATTGACACTGTATTTTCCAAAGTTTTATTCAGATCTGAATTTTTGTCTCTGTTTATTAACATTTGCTGTAATAGCTACAGATTTCTCTGCTGATTGTGCAAAAGCTGTTTTATTAACCTAAAATCTGGCACCATTCTCCTGAGTTAGCTCTGAAAAACAGATTGTGCAGGCAGACACAGATCAGAAAGGAATTACATCTAATTACAGCAGTACTGAATGTGGACCAGAAATTAGAACAGGGATCCTGAGATCATTGCCCCTGACTTTCTTTGACTTAGTGACAAGATTAATATTCTGCCTGGACTGGTCTCTTTCAGATGTTCAGGCAAGCAATGGACAGATGAGCTAAACAGAAAGTTAACTGTGTCAGCTCCCATAAAAAAGAAAAACTCCTTGAGTACTAGCTGTTTGTGCACTGTACCACTGACAGTCCAGATAAGCATAAAATGTCCTTACAGAAACTATTTCTTTGCAAAACTGCTCTATATCATCTTGTAGAATTTCCATCGAACAATATATTTGTTAGTAAGAGTAGTAATGATACAAAAGGTGTTCAACAAAAAGCAGGGTACCTCTTTGGAAGAGTTTTCTGTATTTGAAAGATTCAAAGAAGATTTTGGTTTTACACGGGTTTTTCATGGCCTCATTTTGCAGCTGTATAAATTATTCAGATTTTGATTTATGAAAAGTTACACTGTATTATGTACTTCAAGTGAGTTAAGAAGATGCTCAATTCAAAATGTCAGAACCTGTAGGCATTTCTGTGAGTTTGCTCAGTTTAAACCAGCACACCATTTGGTAGACAATGAAAAATGGGCAAGGGTTTGCTCCATCATCTGACCTACTTGCCAGGGGAATTTTGTCTTTCCAAACTAGAACCTGGATGCAGAATTATTACAAGAAAAAAAGCTTGTTGTGTAGGAGGGTTAAAATGCTTGTGTCTGCAGAATGTTAACTAGAACTAAAGCAATCCAGTCTGCCCAATAATGCAGGCTTTACAAACTGGTTAATTGCTATGTGATATAAGATAATTACTGTAGGATTATGATTGCCATGTTTAATTTTTGAACTTAATTGAACAAACTGGGAAGATTTTCAATCTAAAAGAGAAAATTGAATAATAAGATTAAAGCATGGGGTCTTTTAATCTCATTGCTCTACTGCTAACTATAATCAAAGGTCAAATGTAAGTTCAAGTGAGGTTGCTTGGGAGCAGATATAAGAGGAAATGAATTAAAACACAAGAGGTTGCACAACACCGTCAGTCTTTGAACAAATCAGAAAATAAATGTCTGGAAAATTAAACTCCAAGAATATATTGAAGAAGTGTACAATACAGTGCTGGCATAGACAGCTTCTGAAGCTGTCAGCTCCCAGCATCAAAGAGAAAGGTGACAGATAGATGAGCGGTCAGGGAAGTAAATGAATACAGAGGATTCCTTTAAGCTCTATTGAGCTCTTTTATAGCAACACAGTGTTGAAGTCTACTGTCCCTCATTCCAAATGCAAGGCAGTGCTGACTTCTAATTCCTTACCTGCCTTCTATAACTGACAGCCTAAACCAATTTTTCTGTCTTTTGTTCCTCCCAGGCTTTGTCCCCAGAACAAATAGCAAACCTGGGCCCTGAGAACGCCGCCATGGTTACAGGATTGCAGCGGGAGCATCTGGATGCATCACAGCTCCAGAGCCTGGCACTGGCACTGGATGGAGCCAGGACCAGCAGCCCAGGGACACAGAGCACTGTAGGCTCTCCCCAGGAGGGGCAAACCCCAGCTCCCAGCGGTGAGTGGAGTCCTCCCTGCTCCTGCCTAGGGGAAGGGCACACACCAGTGGGGTGTGAGGTCTCACAGCACGCATCAGGGTCAGGCCTCTATTCTGAGGGTGGGTTATAGTGAACTTACTAATCAACTTCTACAATTGTGCCTCAAATCCCATGCCTGACCAAGACAAAAAGCCAGAAGGATGTTGGCTTTACCCACAACACAGGGTAATGGAGGAAGACTGTCAGATGGCATTAGCAGCTATCTAGTAGCATTACACTGTGCTAAGCACTAACTTGTGTAAAAGGTAGTCTGAAACAGTGAGCTTTTCCCTCTCCTTCTATCCCATATTCTTTGCCTAAATTTAAGGTGGGGATCTCCATCTCTGGACCTTCAGGTCAGAGCCTTTATGTGCACCAGAATGTTGTTTGCAGAGCTGGGAAAGGAGGAAGTACTGGGGTGGATTACCATCTCTATCCAGACTGCAGGACCGCTGAATAGTTTTTCCTGCCATTCCCATCCTGTTTGGAATTAAAGCTTATACTTCAGTTGTTTAATCTTTTTCGTATTTCAGTTTATACTGAAATATGGAGGTCACACTGGTGATGTCAATGGATGTGTTATGATGAGAGAGTTTGCACATAGTCGAGACAATGTTGAGAACTTATCCCTATCAGACAGCAAATTTGTTGCTTTCAGGGACATCAGTGAGACATTAGCTTTTGGAGGAGAGAGAGGGAAGCTGAAGTGCTGAAATAGGAATAAGGGGAACTAAATTGCTATGATGTTCTTGCTAGAATTAGACCAGACCTCCCAGAAGCCCCTGGGAAGTGGTCTTAGCCCTCTCAGGTATGACCTGTTCCTTCTGGAGGTCTGCCAAAGGGAGGAGTTTTCCGGGTAAGGATCACCTGAGTTCTTGAGCTTCTTGTCCATTGTTCCCATCTCCCTATGAAATGCTTCTCTTTGGAACTGTGTATGTTAAACTGGGAGTGACATCTCTTGAGACCTGAATGTAACTAGGATTCAGCTGCTGGAATTTGCTGCACCTCTTTGGGGAGGTGTAGATAAGACTTCTAGACCTGAGCTGTAGCGTGACTCTGAGAAATAAAGCCTTCTGCTTTCCAGGTGCTCCTTGTTTGAGCGGCTTTGGCATCTGGCTGTGTGCTGTGTTTACACTGCACCTGCTCTTCTGAACCCTCAAAGTTTGAGTTTGAGGTAAGTTATATTTTCAGTTAGAGGTAACTTCACAATAGAAGCACAGATCACTTGTAACAGAGAAGGACTGCAGGACCCTCTTCCTGCTTTGAACACAAACAGTTATTGAATAATTTTTCTGTATTACAAAGGTGTCTTGTACCTTGGTTAGGCTCTATCTGAATCTAATCAAGGGGAAAACACTTTATCTTATCTTTATTGTAAAGCCAAACATAACAAAGTTGTATTTAAAACTCCAGTCAATTACTGCATTGCTATTTGGAGCATGTTCTTGGTTTTACTCTGTGTTTTGCCTGTTCCAGGTTATTTTTAAGATTTTATTTTACAAACACTTCTATTTAGTAGAGTATTGCCATTAACTTTCATTGGATTTAAACATTTTGACAGGCTAATATTTAAGAAGAGCACTGGTAGGCTTGACATTTAGATACCAATTAGGCAAACTAAATGCTTAACTATTCTACTTTGTCTTTACGATTGCAAAGCAAGGCATGTCAAAAGACTTAAAATTTTTCTTTGCTTTGATTTTCAGTGTCCTGGAGCTTACAACTGTGATGCTAGAGATAAAAGAGTGTCAGCTCAGCATGAACAGTAGAATCAAGAGGCTCTGAGATTTCTAAGCACAGAGTGGTTAAATTCTTACAAGCAAGGTCTCCATCTGCCATCACGATGAGAACTATCTCCTTTCCATAGCTTTACCATTAACAAGCTACACAGTATCCCTGCAAATACTTCAAGTTTAAAAACTGGAAGTGGCTTATCTGTCTCATGAGAAAATCACTGAAATGTAGAATTGTGGGTTAGGTAGAAACTTGAATTATAGGGAGGACAGGTAGCAGGGGACTGTTATTTGGAGGCTGATGTCTGTTACCTAGTGCTTTTTACATGGGCTAATTTGGTCACACTATTGTGTCCTTTTGTTGGGTTTTCTTTTACTTCAAGTGTACATTCCCTGGAGAGGCACTATCCTTTTGTGTGGTGTAGTAGAAACTGCACTAAAAGTTACTGCTGTTGCAATAAAATAGCTTCATCTCCGGGCTGCTGGTTTAAATCCCGCTCAGACAAGAAGTGATAACAGGCTCTTAGAATTTAAGCACCTCTACAAAACGTAGTTTCCCCATGGCTGTTTGTACTCAGTACCAAACTGTTGACACTGAGGGCATTGGCAATACTTTGAGTATTTCATGTGACAAAATGCACCATGGAAACCTGCTTATGTTCATCAAGAGACAGTCCTTTCACTCCAGATGGGGTTGAAGTGTACACCTGGGAATCCTGAGGGGAAACTGTTCACTGTGCTATGCACTACTAGGACTGTCAATCCAGTATTTTCCACAAAACCTAGAATAAGGAATTTCTCATAATTATAAACCACAGATATTTTCCTGTGTTTTATCAGCATATGACTTAAGTCTTTAATATTAGCCTTTCATGCCTCAATATTTTAAACAATGGGGAAAAAGATATATTAAAAACACTCTGCATGTGAACATACATTCTGATGTTGTTCAACATGATTTTACACCACAAACAAATAACACAGTTTTCCATTTTGCCATTGCAAAAGTCTTTTTTTTTTCTAGACTAAAAAAGACAGTGCATGGACTGAAAAGTTTAGCTTTTTCGTTCAGGGCTGTACTGTAGTAAATGCCCTTCAAACTGTAATTTGTATGTCTTTATGGGAAACATTACATCTGGCTTCTCAGCCCTGAAAGTAGAATTGAAATTTTTTCTTAGGTGGGGAACCAATAGAACTGGGAGGGAGGGAGAACTGGAGGGAAGAGTCCAGCTACTGCTGGGGCAAGGTGAATGTGAGCTCTTGCTGCAGTTGGGAGTTCCCACCACAGTCCCATACAGTCTGTAATTCCTGCAGCAGCAGGGGCTAACTTGATTCTCAAGGCTCTGTTATTGGCAAAGTAGACAATGAGAGCTGTTTCTTACCCCCTCCTTTTCCTCTTCCCCCTTCAGCAATCTGCTGCTTTGGGAACTGCCTTTGCCTATAACTAACCCTGGCAAGTGTGACATGATGTTATAGATAATACTACATGCTTTAATTCTATGCATTTTGTTAGTAAAGAATTATGATTTCTGCAAACTGCCTGGCACTTTTTTCTCTAATCCTCATGGTAAGATTCCAGCTTCTCCAGCTGTGTTTCCCATTCTGCATGTGAACAGGAGATTGAGACATATATTTAAATAGAAAGAAGTTTGTTTTATTAATCCCAGGAAATACATGCAAATATCCACTAAAACCAAGAAATGCTTCAGTGGTTCAAATGCATTATAAAGATTTATCAGTGTTTTCTGATAACATACTAGAAAGTTCTGCCTCACTCAGATGTAAAAGTACTAAAAGGTTTTTTGATTTCTAGAAATTGCCTGACTTGAATTCTTTGTGCACTTCTGAAGATGCAGGAGAGTGTTTTCATGTCAAGAAGACAGTCAGCATTTCCAGTTCAGCTACTTAGGCCAAATACGTGACTTAGCTCTACCAATCCCTTCAAAAATCTATATGAGTTGAAAGTGATCTTCTTCTGTCAATATACCTGGGAGTGATTCCGTTTGCAATTATGTGAGTCAGAGTTTAGCTTTTAATTGGAGCAGGAGTGAGCTCTTTGTTTTGTGCCATCTGTGCTGTAATTTTGTTCAAACACAAGTGCTTTTAAATAGCTGAACTGCTTGATTATTTATGTATTTTATTAAATTAATAATTATGTTAAGAACTTTGGCATTGCATTTACGTTTGGTCAAGGGCTTATCTATTTCTTACAAGAGTAGTGTAAGAGGGGTAAATGTGGAGCACTGACTTAATGTTGTACTGATTTCACAGTGAGATTCCAAATCCCGTTTGCTTCATGAGATGGTGTGAGCATTTTGTATGGCAAGTATCGTATAGAAGCAATATTAGTCCTGACAGTGTACCTCTTGTAAAGGTCACTGATGGAAAAGCCCATTCTACAAAATCTGGGATTCATGAGACACCTCCATCAAAACTGTTGAAACTGAATTTCTGTGGGAAGAATAGATGGAAAGGGGAGAAAGGCATGGAGAGCAGAAGTATGCACGGTATGTAATCTGTGTGTGTGGACCTGCCGTCCATTCACAATCATGCACACTGCCAGAGGAAAACACGTGCACTTCATTTCTGTGGAACAAACCACAGAACCCCTCAGTACAGACATCTGTCCCCTCTGCAGATGTGTATTGCATACAACATGCACATGATCCCTTTCACTGGAATTCATGGGAAAGATGTCTCACAGTGCCTCTCTTTTTGCATGATCAGGATTTTGGGGAAGAATATACTACAGAGAAATGTGGTATAAAGATTGTATTCTTAATGAAATGTTCCAGTTTGTACATGTGGGTAACATTTGTTTAAACCAAGCTTAATTTCTCCTATATTCTTTTTAGTTCTTTTAGATCTTTGAGAAAGAAAAAAAAAATAGGACTGTGCATAAATCTGCTATTGAATATATATCATGATAATAATTTTATCTGCTTATGGTGAGAACTGCAGCTCTCCTCTCCACTTGTGACTGCTCTGATGGTTTCTGGGCAGTGCCGTACATCCTGTGGGATGAACATCCAACCATCCAACTGCTGACAGTCACAACTCTGATGTAGGCCTGGCTCCTCTGAGTGCTCTGAGCCCTGTGACAGGTGACCCAGTCCAGCAGTGTGTGAGAGGAGGCATTTCATTTCATTCCTGTGATTGAATGTCGGATCCTGCAGGAGTTAACAGATGGTAAGAAATATTATTGTTGGCTTATTATTTCAGTGCCTGATACCTTTATGTTCAGAATTGTGTTTAGAAAAAAGGGCTACTGATTCTGGATCAGCAGGAGAGGAAATATCCCTGAGACCTGGTACTGAGATAAATGCCACATCTGTAGTGTCTCTAAATCCCCAAAAGGAAGAAAACAGCTACCCATCCACAGTGTCTGAAAAGTGTCCCTGTTAAAGCTGGTATTATGGCTGTTGTCAGGTTTTGTACAGTTTGACTCCCAGTGATCTCAATCTGTCACATCAGAGCTAACCAGCTCCTCAGTGTGAGGCTCTAAAGATACTGTTAAAACAACAAAAAAAGGCATCCTTCCTTAATTTTAAGAAGCCCTTTATGCCTCTGTATAATCTGCTCAAATATACCAGAGGCAATTACATACTGCATTATGGCAGATTTAGCTTATCACTTCACTGCTGTGCCTAGGGATCATCACCCCCTCATTTACTTTCCAGTGACACCAATTGCAGCCCCATCATACTAGGCTGTGACCTTGTCAGAGTCCCACTGGCTGCCCCCTTGGAGCAGATGCAAGATATTGCTGAGGGTGTGCCAGCCAAACACTCCTGGGGCTAAGGGAGAGGCCTGACTCACTCAAACGAGACTCAGAAAGAAGCAAGGACTCAGCAGTCACCTGGAATGTGTCACTTGAGCAGGTAACTGGCCACAGTGCAGTGTTGGTGTTTTGGCTCATGCTGTGTTGTGGTTATAGATACCAACACTGCTTCCCAGTGGGACACTGCCAGTTTCCCCATGGCAGCTGAGGAACAGCCATCAAACTGCAGTACCTCGTTTCCCTGTCATATATTGTCCTCCTTAAAAGTAAAAATCAAATTTTAAATGATCTCTTCCTCTTTTTTTTTCTTCTTTTCTCAAAAAAGGTTGATATTCTAGGCTGGTACATAAAGCAATAGGGTCTCTTTAATTCAGTGAAAATGTTTGCATATTTTAGATAAGTTTGTGGGGTTTTCTGGTGTGTGCTTTGGGTTTTGTTTTTGAGTTTTGTTTTTTTTTTAAAGCAAGATCTGTAGGCATGGGATAAGGAAAGCTAAGAACCTTATAGTCCTGATTAGTAAAGTATTCTCATCTGTGCCATATGATGTGGGACAGCCTTGGGGACTGTTTACTCCAGTGCTGTTGGAGGGAAGGAATCTGACTTAGTTTTCCAGTAAGGCAGGAGGTAAACTGGATAGAAATGACAGGTCTGCAAAGAATAAACCAAAGGTCCAGTGCAAAAGTTAAATTTCTTTTATTGGTACCCCAGAATATTTGGAATTGCTCCTCAGAAAGGGTATTTTGTGCATAGTTATACAGCATGCTGTTAAAAGTGCAGATAAACAACAAACTTGTCAGAGAGCAAAACAGACCTGTGTACTATCCAGGTATCCATAATTTCATATTTTAGGTAAGACTGTGATCCATTATCAGACCATCTTTCCTTATCTATCTACTCAGTCCTTAGAGAAATTATGAGACTACCTCAAAGACCCCAGCGAACCTTGCCTGGCATCAGGACATGTAAGAGTTTTGCACCATAGGATATTTTTATCAAAATTCACATCTGGTTCTTTATTTGTATCCAAAAATAGATAGCCACAAAATGTATTATATTTTTTCTGCAATGAGTAGAAAGCAGCCAATGTCCATCTGTCTCTTCCTGCCCCTTTCTGTTCAGCATCAGTCTGCTTTTCCAATCCGGATTAATGAGAGGATTTTCTTGCCCTCACATGATGCAGGAACACAGCTCACAGCCCAAGTGACTGAACATTGAAGTATTAACTGGAGGAATTGTGATTGATGGATTTCTTGTTTTGCTGGCAACAGCATAGCAATTATCTTCTAATGTTTTAGCTGGTATAATTAGCCTTAGAAATACTTAACAGCATATCACTTAATACTGTAAACTTCTCTTTGAGGGACAAAGAGAAAAGGAGAGAAGCCAAAAGTAAATTCCTGTAAGAGAAATATGAAAACAGTGAAAATGCTAATCTGACACAGATAGAGCAGGGGAATATTTTCTGGTACAGCTTTCCTCAATAATTTTTAACCATTGCATATGGAAGTGAACTGTATTGATTTATCAAAGAATAGCCATTGCTATAGTTAAAATCCCATTGGTTTGATGCACAAGCTGAAACTGCCTTAGGTCATCTTTAACTGGGGCCTGACATGTTGCAACATTAAATCAGATGTCAGAAAACAACTTAGATCACAAACAAGTTCTGAATATATATTGCATGAACTGAGAAAGGGGGTTGAGAGAATGGATGTCAGCTCTCTGCTTTTAATGTATCTGTTAAATAGATTCCAGATATGCATCTGGTTTTTAATAGCTACTTTTATTTCAGTATTCACCCTTTCAGAGATCTGACATACTAAATGTACACATTTCAATCAAGTCTGTGTCAAACAAGCTGGTCCAGCCACTCCGAGTCATGTCTGTTTTCAGACCTCACATGTGTGTAGTGATACAAGTGCCTCAGCACTGCAGGTGCTGATGTTATAGTTACGAATTTTCACTTTCTCCCCTCCTGTTGCAGTTGGAACCACAGATTTGGGGAGTTCTGCCAAATGCTGTCATTTTCAGTACAGATTCTCCAAGTACTATACTTGGGTTTTTAATATGTACCCTCAAGTAGGCAACTCACTGGTGGTTACATCAAACATTATTTGATGCCAAAAATTACTCAATATCTGTTTAAAATATTTATTCTATTAGAGTTCAGATCTATAAAACTTTTCAAATGCAACGTACAACCTCTTCTCTTAGGAAGTGACATGAGATACCACAGAGCTTGTCAAGGAATTGTACTGCTGTGCTTGTAAACACAGTGCTGGTAAAAGGACAGGCTTTGATTCATAATCTCTGAAAATAAGTAAATTTGATTTTGTCACATTGTGGGTACTTACTAAAAAACTCAATAGTAGGTACTAATCAGTTCTCTTTTCTCAGGATTATGCAAACTCTTTAAAGAGTTCAATGTTTCTGCCACATTTTAAACAGAAAAATTAAAATATTTTAGTTAGGATGGATCCTTTTCATGAATTTCAAACAATCCATAACCTTCTGCTGTGGGAACTTTTCAGTGTATCATTCTGTAACATTACACTATTTCCTCAAACAGGGTGTGAAACAATGTAAACAAAGAGATTTTGAAGAAATGAGCTGCCCAGCAAAGCACCACTGTTTACCTGGAATAAGCTGTTACCCATTTTCTACAACTACTGGAAATCCTATTCCTGAGCAGCTATTCCTATTTTTCTTTGCTACTGTTTGGATTGTTAGGTTTTTTAACAGAGAACATTGGAAAGTTATTGGAAAGGGCCTCTTTTAAACTGCCCACCTAACCTTGCTGATCATGTCCTGTTTTAGGGATTAAGGACGCTGAAGAGGCAGCATGCGTAATTGAAGAAATGGTTGCTTTTTTTTTTTTTTTCTTGGAAGTTTACACAGAATCCCAGAATTGTTAGTGTTGGAAGGGACAGCTGGAGATCACCCAGTCCAACCCTCCTGCCAAGGCAGGGTCACCTGGAGTAGTGACACAGGAACATGTCCAGGTGGGTTTGGAATGTCTCCAGGGAGGGAGAATCTGAGGAGTCTGTCCCAGTGTTCTACAACACTCAATGTAAAAAAGTTCTTCCTCGTGTTAAGGTGAAAGTTGTGTTTTGGTTTATGGCCATTGTTCCTTGTCCTGTCACTGGGCACCACGGAAGAGTCTGGCACCATCCTGGCACAGAGCCAGAGAAGCTGTTGCTGCTCCATGCCTGGAAGTGTTCCAGGTCAGGCTGAATGGGATCCTAAGTACCCTGGTCCAGAGAGTGGCATCCCTGTCCACCCAAACCATTCTGTGATTCCACGATTCTGTGACCCTCTTGGCATCCACCTTTGTGATATTTATATGTATTGATTAGATCCCGCTCAGTCTTCTCCAGACTACCAAGGCCCAGCCCTCGCAGTCTCTCCTAAGAGAGACGCTCCAGACCCCTCATCACCTTCATGGCCTCCGCTGGACCCTCTCTGGTAGCTGATGTAGATTTTCATACCGTTGGCCTACAAAACATAATGAAATATGCATATAATATAATATATCTTATATTCGCTATTCTATATATACACAGATCAACTGCGCGACCGCTCCCCGCCGCTCTCCGGGGCCCGCGGCTGCCGGGGCGGCCCCGCCGTGAGGGCGGCGCGGGGCGGGGCGGGCGCTCCCCCCGCTTCCCGGCGTGCACCGGCGCGGGGCTGCCTGGCCACGTCCCCGGGCCACGTCGCTCGGTGCCCGCTGAGCTTGCGCCATCTTCGCTCCCCGGCTCCGGCTGCGCCGCCGCCTCTGCCGCCGCCATGAACATCTTCCGTCTTACCGGGGACCTGTCCCACCTGGCGGCCATCATCATCCTGCTGCTCAAGATCTGGAAGAGCCGCTCCTGCGCGGGTGCGTGCGGAGGCCGCGGGGCGGGACCGGCCGGGCGGCTCCGGGCCGCGGGGCCCCGCGGGAGCCTCGCTGGGGCCCCGCGGCATCGCCCCGAGCTCGCCGCGGCTGCGGGGTGTTGCGATCGCCCCCGAAGGACCGCGCCCCGGGGAGAGCCCGGCGAGCCGGGGCGGGCGGGTGGAGGTCCCGCCTGTCTCAGTGGCCCGGGAGGCGGCCCTGGTGAAGCGGGGAAAGGCGGGGAGGGGATTGACCCCGCTGGGGCGCCCCTGAGGGCCCCCGGGGCGGGCGGGCAGAACTCGGCCCGGGCAGATGAAAAGGGACGGTCGCTCCCGTCCGCACAGGGGAGGGGGCTCTGCCCTCCTCCTGACCTCCCCGAGACTCGGCCCCCTCCAAATCCAGCGCTAGCGAAGCGGGTGAGCAGCCGGGAGAGGGGGAAGGAGGAGGCGCATCCCCGCTCCGGGGTGGGGGTGCGCCGGCGGGGGCTGCCATTCCCTGAAAGGTGTTGTGGTTGCCATTATTTGTACTTTAATCCCTGTGCACCGCCGCTCCGGCTGTGTCCGGGAGGGTCGCTTCTTCCTTACGTAACTGCCCGGCGGCAGGCGAATGAATGGGGAGGCCGGTTTGGAGGAGGGGGGAGGAATTCGTCCCCCGCGGGGCGGGCAGCCGCCCTCCCTTCATCCCTCTGTCCCTCCATCCCTTCCCTCGCCTGCCCTGGCCGCGCCCGGCCCCTGGGCCGCCGGTGTACGCGGCAGTCCCGGGTTTGGTGCAGCGCCGGCCGCCGCTGACTCGCAGTTCGCAACCTCTGAAGTTTCCCCGCTTTCCCCTTCCCTCCGCGGCCAGCCTCACGCTCCCCCTCTCCTTCGTTTTTATGCGGGAATGGAACTGTTTCGTGCTGCTGTTAGGGCTGGTGGAGGGGCTGCTGTCGGCCGGGCCAGCTTGCAGTAGGAAGCAGTAGGAGGGAGATTCCCGGCGGGAGCCGCGGGCCTGTGTGACGTGGCAGCGGGAGCGGCGCCGGGTCCCGGCCGGGCGAACCCCGCTCCGCCGCCCCCCGCTGCCGCTTCCCCCCTTTCGGAACGGGCGTGCTCCAATTCCTTGTGCCGTGGTACGCTTTCCCCCGTCGACTGTACGGTGTGGTGGTTGGAGGGAATTGCAGGCAGTTCCCATAACTGCAGCATAGCTTATTTCTTTCAGAAAACTGGGAGTTATTGTCATTCAAAATGGGCATTTCCTTGCGGTGTGTGTGTTATGTGGGTCGGACCACCCGCCCTGGGAATACCGGTTTCGTTGTGCACGGGAGTTTGAATGTGAGCTTGACTTTGCCCTCTTTCCAGTGAGCTGCTTCTTTAGTGAGGGTGATTGTTCTTGAAATCAGTTTGCCATGTTTTGATGATACTGTTCAAATACCGGGTTAGTACTGTTGAACAGATGTATCTGTAAAGTTTTCAGTTAAAAACATGAAGAATTAGTTTAATTTGTTACCTGAAATAACAGAGAATGGGGAAATGAAAGAGATTTACACTACAGGTAGGAGGAAGTACGGGTTCTGTATGTTGTCACGTCAAATGACTAGCTAATCACTTGGTAGCACAAAATAAAATAGTAAATTAATAGTTTTGTTTTTAAAAAAGTAAACTAATAGCTTTGGTTTTTAACAGACAAAGTAAAAGCTGTTCTTAACTTTACAAAAGAGGTCAAGCAAGTGACTCCATGGCCCACATGCAGCGGTAGTGCAGAACTATTGTTCCTGAGGTCATGGAACACAAGAGCACCTTCCTGATAAACCTACCTGGCTCAGGCTCTAGTGCATCACAGGAATCCAGCCAGGATCTGGCAGGAGAGGGCCTTGCCTTCTCCAACTCTTGTGTAGAGTTTTGTCCTGTGATTGAGAAATGGAGTTGAGATTACAAACAGCAGGAGGGTTAATGATCTAAAAACGGAATATCATTTACTGTCTGAAGAAAGAAAATTAGAAATTCTATTGCAAGGCTGAAATTCAGATAGGGTTTGAGCCAAGAGATTCTTAAGTGACCTTTGGATAGGAGGCTATTTACACAGTACAGTGTGACCTGGTCCCATCTTTCTGCTTAAAAAGTGATCTGATATTGCTTTCCTTAAGCTAATTGTGATTGAGAATCTGTACTGCTAGGGGTTTATTCATAAGAAAGCAGCCTCACACCAACCATTGGTACAGCTTTCTCCAAGAGAAAAAAGTAAACAGGCCTGTATCACATAGGTGATACAGCTCTCCCCTTTCCCAAATTAGCCACCACCCCTGGACACATCCATGAACTCCTTCAGTAAAAAATACTTGATTAATTAATTTTCTTAAGAAAAAAAAAAAGCAAAAAGCAGGGATGTGTTTGTCAGGGGTTGTTTGGTTGTTTCTTTGGTGTCTTCTAGTTCTACCTGAGTCCTCAGAAGTAAATCGAGATTGGTGGTGCTGCTATGAGATTGGTGTCTGAGGCCTAACAAGTTTGTCTAGAATTAGAAGAACGTGAATACCTCGAAGGAACACGAGCAAAGAATTTTATTTTTGGGGCTCTATTCTGTTCCTCCTAGTAGTTCATTGTTGTTAGTTGAGGTTTCTATTAGCAAAACCTTTGTAAATATATATTTGCATATGTTTGTAAAGTCATACAAGACAATAACCCCTAAGTAGTTACCAGTTAATGTTGAGCACCTACGAAGAGCCTCTTATTACAGGGCTTTCTGCCATTCCTTTACATTGTATGGTTATTAGAACCATTTATAAATTAAATAAACTTATACCTCGTGGTTATTGGTGACTAAAGAAACATGGGCAAACCAGCTGCTACTTTACTGTGCACTTTCGAAGCAGTAGAGGCTTTGAAAATAAATAAGGGCTTCTGACTGCTGGCTGAATTGCAGGCTGTGATCCATGAAGAGCTGGCAAACCACATGGTGCCGACTCCTCTCTTCTGGTTGCATCTGTGTGTGTCTGAGGCCTTTGTTCAGGGAGAACTCAGAGGCCTGTAAAAGCAGCTGGAAATGAGGGAGACAGCCTGTGCACCTCTATTGCAACCTGCTGTTTTTTGAAGACTCACAGTCCCCATTTTCTTTCTTAAGAAGTGACTCCTCTAATTGAAGAAGATAGGTAAAGCTAGGCTCATCTGCGTGTTGAAGCAGTCTGTATTTTCTGTGTTCTAGAAACTTTTTTTTTTTTTCTTATTTAGTCAATAGGTTGAAAAGAGAACAAGGGGAAAGCAAATCAAATAATGACTTCAGAATTTTAGAGTTGGCAGGGAAACAATTTTTTACACGTCTGGTTATTTGAGTTTCCAAATTTAGAATTTGGAAAGATGTTTGCCACTCAAAATAACAGCTCAAAAATCATTAGGAAGAGCCATGGACAATGTAGTAGGTAACTCTGTTATTGACATCATGTCATAATTACAAAATTAATGAGACTTTAGGAATCCTGTGCTTCCAAACATTCTTCTGTTCAGACTGTATTTTCTTACCCATTTCAAGTCAAATTACATTGTTTGCAGTGCAAATTACTGCCTGAAAATTGATTCGCATTTCTCTGTGCCATTTATCAAGTGTTAAAGGTGACCTGCAGTTGCAGTGCTGTCAGATTATATGCTGTATACTCTAAAAAAATACTGTAGATTGTAAATGTGTAGTACTTTTGGTAGGTAATGTAGCTGTATCTCAATTTTATGTGCCTACTGTGGACCAGATAATATGCTAAGATGAGGACTTCTGACAGCACTTTGCCATAGGCTGCTGCTAATTTGTCTGTATATTCTCAAAAACTGCTGCTTTTGGTAGCTTTGGAATTTCTTCTCTATTTAAAGGAAAGTGTTCTCTTTCTCAGGTGGAAAATTTGTCTTTAAAATTAGGTTGGGTTTTTAAATTGGAAGAACAGGGATCTTAATGCTAGTATGTTACTAGCAGAACCAAAGAAGCTGTGGTTCTGTGGCTGATGTGGACTTGGGATAGAACTGAACTACTTTATTTTAAAAAGTCTGTGAAGTTTCCATGGCAAAGTATGGACTGGCCTTTCTTAGAAGAACTTTTGTTTGTAGGTTTTATGGCTGTGATGTGCAGTTCATAGTTGGTAAGTGCTGTATACACACCACAGCTCCGAGCCTCTGCTTCTGCCTGTTATTCCTTACCTGACTCACTACAGCAGAATGAAATTGATAAGAAAGTACTACAATTTCAGCTCTGCCCTCCTGCCTGGCTGTGAAAATCACCTGAATTAAAGTTTCATGCTATGGCTTTCAGCCAAGCTGGAGCACAGAAGTTGAAGGAGTTTTTCCACATGTGAGGATGAAACAAAACAGAGGGGTTTGGCTCTTCCAAATTTGAGCCCAGAGCTTTGGAAAAAGAAATAAAAACATTTTTATTTAGTTCAAGAACTAAGTAATGTTCGTGGGGGTAAAAGGAGAGGGAGAAGGATGAGAATAACATTGTAGCCTCAGTGTATTGCAGTGTCCAGCAGTGAGCCAGGGTCAGTGCTATGACATATTGATATATTTCCTAAAGTTTTGAAATGCATTGAAGTTGTAAAACTGTGTTTACCTGTTCCCTTGTTCTGTTCTTGCTTGTGGTTTAGCTGTTTCTCACAGTTTGCCTGTCCCTTCATAGGCCTTTGGTACAATTTAAACTTTGCTTAGTCTAGTCTAGCCTACTTAACCTGAAAATTAGTTTAATCTTGAGTCTAGGGTGGGTTTCAGGATTTCACAAGTATTCTAAAGATTCAAAAATCAGTACTGATTGCAAGTATTGAAAGGCTTAATAAAAATTACAACTTTGGGGTTGTGGAGGTAAGACTGGCAATGGCTTAGAAGAATTTTTCAAGTATATTATATGTATTTATGACTGCATATCCAGATCCAAATTTATAGCTGCTATCAGTACTTAATATCTTTTATATGCTTTTTTTTATTTTATTTTATTTTTTTTCTGTTCCCAGTTATTTGCTAAAAGAAAATAGCGTGCTAGATAATTTAGCCTAATTATATTCTGTAGTGTGATGCTATTCTGTAATCTGTCCAGGTGGATTTCTATGTCCTGTGGATTCTGACCTTTGCTTGCTGTGAGGTTTTATTGGCAAGTTGTGATGCCAACAGGCACACCTGGGATGAACCCAGAGTGCTGCTGCAGCTGTCAGTGCAATGCAGTTGTAGTTCAAGAAATATCAAATGTATTTTTTTTTCTAAACTTTGGGAGGTGTTTTGTTTGTGGGTTTTTGGTTTTGTTGTTGGGTTTTTTTGGGGGGGAAGGGTAGAGGGGACAGCAGTGTGTTTTATTTGTAATACTTGCAGCTTATGTTTTATGACTTAACAGCCTGCAGGTTTTGAGATGGTCTGTGTTCCCTGTACTGCACTTGGGCTATTCTGTAGGCGGCACATCAGGCTCACCTTGCAGACATTTCACAAATGAAAGTTGCAAACACACCCCTTACTAATTGTTACTGTTTCATTCTTGTACTCTATAGGTTAAATTCCTTCATCTGGAGCAGTTTATTCCATGTTCCTTGAGCTGGAGTGAAAAGGGACTTCAATAGCCATAGCAGATTGCCTTCTTCTAATTGCTTTATGGCACTGTTTATAAAAGCCTTTCTAGAAGTATCTCTGTATAAAGGGACAAGGATTTTCAGCCTTGCATCATAACCCTCTCCTACAGAGTATTTTTCCCTCTTGTTTTTTGAACAAGACTTGCATGCTTAGCTGAACAGATTCAATTATTTTCGCCCTGGATGACTGAAAACAAGAATAATTGGAATAACGAGATAGAGGCACAGAGTAGGTTGTTTTGTCCCCCTGCTGTGACACACCACCACATCAGTATTTTGGAGCAATGCTTCACCTCAGTTTTCGGAAGCTTTTAGTGACTGATTGTGCAAAGCTTTTATGCTTCTAGCTGTGCTCTAGTGCCTGAAGTGCAAACAAACATTTTGACATTGGGGCTTTGACCTAGAATCAAAAGTTGCTTTGAAGATGCAGTGTAGATGTCTGACATTTTATCTCACATCTCTTTCTTTTTAATATTTTGTTTTAGTACATAATAACATGTGGGTTTGATTGTTTGATGTTTTTCTCACCATGTGGTCAATTGAGTCTGTGAATTGAATTGCCTTATGTTTAAAATCTATGTATTCTTCTAAAATCCCATTATTGGAGCTACCATACCTTCTCCTTGTCACTGGGTCTGTTCTGTCTATTGCCCTTGTACCTTTCCAGCTGTTCAGCATCTAAAGGTTATACTGAGGCATGTGACAGCACTCTGAGAACTGAAAGTCGATGCAGCCTTGCCCAGTGATAATACAGAACTGATAGCTTGCAGGTGATATTTTTGCAGATGACACTACCTGCTGTGAGTAACTTCTAAACCTTGTGTAGTGCCAGCACCTCTTCCACTACAGGGTAACTTATGTTCACACTACTGAGCTATATGGGCTTAGAATTCTGTTTGTACAGCTTGGGAACTTGGATTTTGTCCTAATGTTATGATCAACTTGCTTAAAAATAAAAGAGCTTCATCTCTCTCATCCTGGTCATCAAATGTTTCAAAGCACCTCATCATTTTCTGAATGATTAATTATTTCCTTTATCACTTTAGGTATTTCTGGGAAAAGCCAGCTTCTGTTTGCACTGGTCTTCACTACCCGTTACCTGGACCTCTTCACTTCATTCATTTCATTGTATAACACATCTATGAAGGTAGAGTATACTGAAGAGTTAGAAAAGCTAGTGAGGCTGCATGCAGAGTGCCTAATTTCATTAATAAAAGCCATTTTTAATGGCCCACTGCACCAAAGTTCTAGATGAGCTTTGGATAAAGACTGTGGAAGATGGAGTCAAAACCCTACTTTTTTTCTGCACTCTACATGCAATTTAAAAAAACCTATTTATATTAGAATGAATGGTATTTTGGTTATTGAAAATACAAGCTTTTGGAAAAATGGTTTAAATAAACTGTATTTCTAAATTGAGACATTAAAGCTCAAGTAAATCTCCTTTTATTCACTACAAGGTAAATTAGTATTCAGGATGCACTGCCTGGATTGCAGCTACTGTCTGGTCAGAGGCTGATCAAAAGTTGACAAGAATAAGCTCTAAGGAATGTAGCTTCTGTGAGTTATACCCCTGTCACTTGCCCACTGAATGTCAGTGAGCCTGAATTAGAGTTTGTTATTTACTCATTCCTGCAATTTCTGGTGCTGAGTACAAGAAAATAAAGCAGTAGTCTGGGAGAGGGCAGTATGTTTGTGGTTTTTTAATCCAGATCCTTTACTCTTGGATTTTCTTGATGCTTTTCAGCTTTAATTTAGAGGCTAGTATAACTTAGCCAAGAGGAAAGACCAAAATATTCAATAATGCAAAATGTACAGATGAATGAGGGAAATAATACTGTAAAATAAAATACTGTGTTTTAAACTCGCACTTTCTTTCCAACAAGTGAAATGTGTATGCTTAAGTTTTAATATTAACAATATAGATGAGGAGCTGTGGATTAAATAAAATATTCTTGAAACAGAAGCTTTTTCCATATGTAATTTTTGACTGGAAGGTATCATTAGGTGCACTAAAAGAGCAGGTAGGGGAGTTTTGCCATTTATTTATTTATTTATTGGTTGTGATTCAGGGCCATGACCACATCTTTGCTCTGCAGCCCTCCTAATCAGAAAAATGAATGTGGAAATACTAACTTTGAAAATGGTAGCCTCTATTTCAGTTTCAAAGGTTCCTGCTTAGAAAGACTGTTGGATATAATTGTCTTTTCAGCCCATTATTGAAGCTGCTTGAGTGTCCCAATGCAATTTTGTGTTATATTTATATATATGTAGGAGTACGTAATGTTACACAGTTGTTGAGAATAATTGAGAACTTGAGAGAACTTTAGTTGAGAATTTGAGAGTTGGGATTCTTGAGATGAAGAAATCTGTAATATAAGAAATAGGGCTAATTACTAATTACTTAGTGTCTTCTATGACCATACCTGCTATGATTAGTTTATACCCATAGTAAAGCTCCTCTGAACCTGGTATGTGATTCTTTTGTGATTCCATTTGGCTGGGGTGCTCGTGCAGCAGAGCCTTTGGATTCTGAGCTCCTTAATACATTATTTTTAGGATTTTGTGTTGAGCAGAGCATTAGTGATTAATAGCATCTGCAGACAGTGGGATTTTTAATCTGTTACTTCTCCATTGCAAATAACCCTTTTCTAATGTGATAAATGGTTTGGAAGATTTAATATTTGTGCTGAAACTGGCAGAAGCTAAAATATTTGTCTAGTCTGCTGTACTGTGTTGACTGCAGGACAATGAGCTCTGTCCTGATGATGGCAGATTGACCTTTAGAAAGTCTTAGATTCTCTCTAGTTCTGTTTTCTCACCTGTAAAATGAAGCTTTTTGCTTATTCCACAGGGAATACCTATAAAGCCTACTGTGCCATAACCATTCAAAATGGTTAGACATCAGCTCAAATTGAATTCTGGTTCATTGCTTCTCCCAGTTTCTTAGTCTTGCAGGTTTTGTGGCCTGTTGGTTGGTGAAGAACAGTGTCCAGTTGTCACTTTTCAGATTTTAGAGATGTTTAAAGGTCCAAAGCAAATCAGCTAACTTGTGATATGTTAAATGGTTGTCTGAATGGGGCTTATTGAATATTTTTTAATTGCCACATGAGCCACGCCACACTGGGCTTTTTGAATGTAGAAAGGCCCCTTCCGTTATTATTGTGTGTATGCACCTGCACATTTTTAACCTAAATGTTCAGGGCCAGTGCTTCCCCTGCAGCTGCAGAACATGTATTTCTTCTCTAAATCACTTCCTTAGTTCTGGAAAGGATCTTCACCTTTGGGCAGTCACTTCAAACATGGACAATGCCTTTAAAGCAACAAAACCAGTAGAGCCCAGAGTCATTCAGTTTTGAATTATTACTCCACTGACAAAAGTTAAGCACCATCAACAGCCTGCAAAACCTCATAAGCAATGCAAAGAATCAAAAAAGACCACACTTCCTCCTCTTAGTGGTTATTCAGGGAGTGTGATTTAATCCTGGAACCTCTATGGATTGTTTTGGGGTTGTTTCTTTCCTTGCCCTCAGCTTATCTACATCGCTTGCTCGTATGCCACCGTGTACCTGATCTACATGAAGTTCAAGGCCACCTATGATGGAAACCATGACACCTTCCGAGTGGAGTTTCTGATAGTTCCTGTTGGTGGGCTCTCTTTTCTTGTCAATCATGACTTCTCTCCACTGGAGGTGAGTTGAAGTGGACAGGAGATGTTACTTTTTTTTTTGGCTAAAATATTTAGAACATGAGCATTTTTAACCTGTCTAGTGAATGGTTGAAGGGTGTCTATGTTTAGTAGGTTCAGGCTAATCCTTTCATCAAAGAATCTGTGTGGTGCAGATGTCTGTGCAAATTGAAGGCACCTCAGGAGACCAGCATTGTTATCAGCATTGATTATTTTATTAAGCAGAATGTGTTTTTCCCACTTTTGCACTTTGATGGCTGTATTCATTCAGAATTCCTTTTGTTCCATTTGTTAAAGAAATGCCCAGCAATGCAGTTTGTGAATAGTTGGTGCCACCTGGTGAAAACAAAAGGAATTATACTACTACTTAAACATTTGCATAGAATTGCAAATGGTCTAGACCATTAAAAAGAATTGCATTATATTTAAAATGCAGCTATGTGTTTAATTACAGAAAAATTACACTAAAAATGTAATTATAGAGGGTTCAAAGAAGTAGTTTTTTTCCTACAAAATAGAGAGCAACTTTAGATGCTTGTTTTACATAGACTGAGCTGCATTTTTATATTGAGGTTAAATAAATTTATTTCAGAGTATGGGAATTTGAATTGCAACACTTTGAGACATATTTTAGATTTTTGTTCTGTGTTTTTTACAAACACATAGATAAAAAAATGGAAGAACATTGGAGGGGGAAGAACTTCATCTTCCCTGCAGCTTTCTCAGCATGGACTTTAAGTTGCATCTCATGCTAATGTGAACTGGATGCACACAAATTCCCTCACAAGTAAACCTGTGTGTGCCAGCTCAACAGAGAGCTGGTTTGGGGAGTCTGCTGTCTGCCAGAAGAGGTCCTTCCTCCCATCTTCTGGTTGATTATTAAGATTTCACTTAGTTTTTTCTGTACCAAGGAATGTTTGCCAAAATACTGTACCTGTATGAATAGGTGTTTATCCATAACATTGTTAGAGAGTAAAAAGTCAAGCCAAGTCAAATGTTTTCTTTCCTGCTGTTATCAGTAAGACAGTTGAATATATTGTGTGTGGTTTTTTTCCTTTCAGATACTGTGGACCTTTTCCATCTATCTTGAATCGGTTGCTATTCTCCCTCAACTTTTTATGATCAGCAAGACTGGGGAAGCAGAGACCATCACTACTCACTATCTTTTCTTCTTGGGTCTGTACCGTGCCTTGTACTTAGTCAACTGGATTTGGCGCTACTACTTTGAGGGATTTTTTGACCTCATAGCTGTTGTTGCTGGTGTGGTCCAGACCGTTCTTTACTGTGACTTCTTCTATTTGTATGTTACAAAAGGTAAGTAATGCAGTAATGTCCAGCTTCAGGTTGTAGAATGTAGCAGTGAACAGGTTCTTAGGGATCTGCAACATCAGCATTATGAGTTGTTAATTCTTTGTGAAAATCAGTTCTGAAGTATCTGTAATTTATTGAGTACAGTTTCTGCTAGTGGGGGGCATTTCTGAGGATTTTTTTGGGGTATGGATAGAACATAAATGTATAAATGGTCTGAGGAACTTTTGGAAAAACTCAACTGTGGCTCAATATATATTGCTGTTGCCTTCCAAGGCTAAAGCATGATCCTCCTGCTTCCCCTGACCATGTACCTTGTTACATGCAGATCCCTGCTTACAGACACCTTTCTCAGTGCTTTAAATACTGTGTTTTGGATGTTTCTGTTTATGCTGAGTGTAGAAGCAGACACTTCTGCTGAGTGCATTAATAATTCTGCTCTTACTCATATTTCAGCTTCCATCATGTAACCACAAAGCTGCAGGGGCTGTGTTGTTTTAGTCTTAATTCTTAAGAGGCTGTGGTGAGGGGCTAGTATGTCCTATGAGGATGAAAAGTGGGAACTCCAGGGTGCCACAAGAGGGCAAGGTTAGAATTGTTAATTCTAATTTTACCAGTATATATTGAAGAGAGACAGACAGCCTGAGAGGATTGTCTGCAGTAGATCCATTTGGTGTGAAAGGTCCTTTTGACATTTTAACAGTGTCTGCTTCTCCTGCATTATAACTTTATTTTGCTGACTGTTTTCTCTCCCACTTTTCCTTGCAGTCCTCAAGGGAAAGAAGCTCAGTTTGCCAGCATAAGTGCCAAAACATCACTAGCATCTGTCCTTTTGGATGCTTGGACAGAACAATCCTTATCACAAGCAAAGGTGAAGATGCTTGAGACAGAAAGTCAGAAACACAGCTCTTTATAGTGCAGATAGTCATCAGCGGCTCTGTAAGAACGGAGGAAAAACAACCAGCAGATTTCTGTTTGATGCATCTTGCCTTTATCTTTTTTATTACTATGTATAAAGATTTTTTACATAAAGAAACTTATACTGTATTAATAAATTCAGTGTATGGTTTCAATTGGAATAGTTCCAAAAGTGAGATTTTTGTGAGATTGTTTATGACCAGGAACAAGTGCAAACGTTTTTTTAATTTTCAAGATTTTCTTTGAAATGACTGATTTTTTTCTTTTTTTTTTTTTTTTCCAGTGCACAAATATGTGCATCCTTGATGGATGGTAGTCATCTGTTCTTTCCCTTTGATTCAGTTTTCATTCCACTATATTTATTTTTTTTTCCAAAAGGCGAATATTTGTCAACTCTAAATCTGAAACCACCGATGTTTGATGTGATGTGCTGGTGCCCAGTCTTTGTGCCATCTGCTGACATGGAGTTCCTTATTCAAAATATATGTTGGTGCTAGGAGGGGAACAGTCACGTTTTGTAGTTGTTCCCCTTCTAAAACAGGCTGATGGCAAGAGGGCAGTGAGGAAATCACTTGAGGCTACAAGGACGGGCTGTTTCCTGTTCTGCCATGATGTCTGGGAAGGTAATCCCAATAATGAAAGCACTTGGCAGCCCAGGTTGTGAGGGGTAAGAGATGCGATTGTGTTAATTAGTGGCAAATGTTTGTGACTGTGTTGTTTGTTCAGGAAGAGAAGGTTAAATATCTTGGATGTCCAGCCCTGCTCTACCATTACAGCTGCAGGAATGGGAGACTTGTAAGTTGTTGATTACAGAAATCTGTGGGTGATCATTTAAAACAATATCTACATTTTCTTATTAATGAATGCTTTATAAGCAACTTCCATGTTCAGCTTCAAGTGGTTTTTGATGTCACTTTTGGACAATTAATATTTTTTTTATAAACTTTTCAGAATCAGCAGCACCAGTTACCTTTCTTCATCCTTTAAATGATTCCCTTTTTTTACTGAGCTGTTGCATGATTTATCCTGTGTTACCATCCTCAATAAACACTTTATGAAATGGTGAAAACATTTTGGAGTTTTTTTCTTTTTTTCATTCTAGAATGTGAAAGTTTTCAGTTTACTTGGGACTGGATGAAAAGTTGCAATGAGGATGAGTTTCTTAATGTCACTGCTGTGTTGAAATAAAGAGGTTTTAAGTCTCGGAGGAGCATTATCACTGATGGAAGCAATAATGGCTGAGTTCTGCTTGTTTAGTGAGAGCTGAAGTCTTCAGCCTGGTGCAGAGGAGGGTTCGGTGTTCGGATGTGTTTTAGCTCCAGTTTGATTTGCCGTCATTATATCCTTAGTGAGTGCTGGTTCTCTTTCCTGAGCCCAGCTGAGCAGTGTTCATGTGCAGCTGCGGTGCTGCCGTCTCCTGTCCCAGCTGCTCCGGGCCCAGTCCGTCCCTGTACCGGGTACCGGGGCCCGGCACCCGCTGAGACCGGCGCGAGCTCTGTGACGTCACTCAGCGGCCCGGTTGGAGCCTTCTTCCGGGGCCCTGTGACGTAACCACCCGTGACGCCACAGCTCTGAGCCACCTGACGGGGCCGCACCGCGCACGCGCCCTGGGGGCCACCGTACTTCCCGCCGCCCCGCGCGCGGGCCCCGGGACGGGGCGGGGTTCCCGCCAGGCGCGTGCGCGGCCCGATAGGGGCGGGGCGGTGTCCGCAGGCCGGGGCGGGCCCGCGTGACGTCACGGTGACATCGTGCCCGCCCCGGCGGGCGGTGAGGCCTGGAGGGGGATGGTGTATGGGACTCACGGGCCCTGAGGGAGCGGCGGCGGCGGGGGAACCTGCAGGATGCCGGGACTCGTGCTGTTCGGCCGACGCTGGGCCATCGGCAGCGACGACTTCGTGCTCCCGGGGGCCTTCGAGCTGTTCGTCAGACTGGTGTGGTAAGGCGCGCCCCGGGGCCGCTGCCCGCCGGCCCGGGCGCTTCCCGGCGGGATGAGCGGTGCCCGCGGCCCGGGCGCTGTCGGTGCCTGGCGCAGCCCGGTGCGGTGCCCGCGCTGCCGCTGTGCTCCGGGCCGCCGTCACCCGCCGGGCTTAATCTGCGAGCATAGCCCGCTACATAATGTGCGAGAGCGCTCGTGTGGTTCCGTAGTTTATACGGTGACTGCTTTGTGTCCGCCAGCCGCGGTGCTTTGGCGTCCGAGGAAGGAAGAAGTGAGTAGCACCAGGCGGGGAGCCTGTGGCTCGGCGTGCGCTCGGCTGAATTTGTAATTCCTGCTGAGTGTTCGTGTAGTGGTTCCATCCTGACACTTTGCTTATGTAACAGGTCCTTTGCTGTTAATCTTCGTGCGGTGCTTACATTAAGGCGACCACTATCGATCAGGTGATCGCTTCGCAGCAGGCACTTCTCCCTTCCTGCTGTAATTGCTGTTATCTCCCTTCCCGGCAGGTGGATTGGGATTCTTGTCCTTTACACTGTTCGCAAGGGGCAGTTTAACTGTCCCGGGGGAGGATTGCTGCACAGCTACCTGCTCGGCCTCATCATTCTTCTGGCTTCCATAATATGCGTGTTATCTGCTCTTGTATACATCAGTATGCAAGGTAAATAGTTAATAATGATGTTTTGTAGGATTACAATCCAGTAGGATTGTAATAGATGTGTGTTTAGAGCTGACATTAAAAGCCACCAAAAAATTGAAGTGTTTTCATGGTAATTAGACTTGAAAAACTCCATCAACATTACCACATTTGCTTTAATGGTATTACCTTTGTTAATCTGGAATCTAGCTTAATAAACACAACAACTTAGTGCAACTAATGGTTCATTGCCATCAGAGCATCCTGAAAACTCTCTGCATGACCTCCCACATAACACTGCTCCACCTCTCTGACAGGAATGTAAGGAAGTGTATCCAGAATCATTTGAGTATCCTGTTAGTTCTGCCTTGTGTAGGCAGGTTTAGTCATGTCTTGTGAAAGTTCCTTAGCTGCAGTGGGCTGCTTGGGGTAAAACACACAGAAAAGTAAAATGTATAAATGTCCTAATAAAACTGACAGTGAGTACTGTTAAATAGAGCAGGACCCACAGCTTCAAATTAATGGTGGAACAAAAGTAAGGACCCCAATGCATCTTCTAATTATTTGTATAAATGGTTCTAGAAATGCAGGAAATTGCTAGGAAAGCTTTTTTTCTGGTGAGGCACCTGATCATCGAAGTAATGTTAAGAAGATTAATTTTACATATGTGTGTGGTCTCTGGAGCAACAGATGAGACTCCACAGTTTCTCATATATTGGTTCTCATGACACACTGGAAATAGCTATTTATGCTTCTGCAAATAAGTATTTATACTTTTTTTCCATTTAAGCAATTTTAAGAATGCATGAAGAGAAACTATGACAGAACAGCAGTGTGGATGATAATCCTGGCCTTGAATCTGACCACTTTTTCTTTAAGTCTGACTGAGTTTTCCTAGAGTTTCCAGAGGGGGGGGAAGTAAGAGCAGACAGACTGTGATGTTTATATCAAAGTTTAATGGAATATTCTGGGTTGAAAGGGACCCACAAGCATCATTGAGTCCAGCTCTTAAGTGAATGAGCCATAGAGGGTCAAACCCATGTCCCTGGTGTTGTTAGCACCAGGCTCTAACCAAAGGTGCAGAGATGAGAGATGTAGCTGTAAATAGGAGTGATAAAAGAGCCTTGTTTACTATGAGAGTACAGCTACTAGGCCATTGTAACTAAGAAATGGAAGAATTCTGAGGCTAAATTTCCAGGAAAACAAAGGGTGAGGTGTGTTGGGCTGTGCTTGGAATGCGTGGGTTTGGGTGTGCTTGGTCTTGCACCAGCCCTTGTGCTGTCCTGGCAATTGGTGATACCAGCAGGGAACCTGGCTGGAGCCCTCACACCCTGGGGGTGGTGCTGAGAAAGGAAAAGTTGTTTAGAGGAAGCACAGTTCCATCTGATTGTGTCTGTGTAAGCAACCACACTGCATGACAGGCTGCAACCTGGGAATGAGAAAAAGCAACCTCTGGATTGAGGGCTTTTGAAACAGCTTTATCACTGGGTGTGAACCACAGCTTTGTGATTGGAGAACAGTTCCCAAAGTTGTTTTTGTTCTGCAGCCTTCACGAATTAATTGTCTACACCTGAGCACACACACCCCGCTACCTCATTACCCTGGGATCTGCAGACTGGTTTAAGGAGATGAGCTGGCCAAAAGTTACTCCCTTTTTTATTGCCTTAGAGTGCTAAAACAAAGAGGTTATTAGCACATTAACAATACAGAAAATAGCCTGAGAAGTATTTGTCCTGGTAATTTTCCTACTTTTGTTCTCCTCTTACTATTTAGTAACTCCATTAAAAAAACTTCATTGTAGCCCAGAAAAATAGCACGTGAAAATGAAATATTAACCAGCTAAGAACTAAATAGAATAATAAAATTAGGCCCCAAGAATTATGAGGAACTGTAGGTGAGCCAGTGCTCCTGGACACAGCTTACGCTTATGCAGGGCACATCACTGTTGCCTCAAGTTCAGTGCAGAACTGTCTCTGGCTAGAATTGTTTAGGGTTTTAGTAGAGTACATTCTAAGAATCACAGCTATAAATCCATTGTTGTTTTTATTAGCTTCAATGACAGCCTTCCATTAGTATGAAAGAACTCAGTAGTTTCACTTAAGTTCCTTACTCTCGGTAAAGTCCACAAAGTTCATATTTCCACATAGGGTTTTATGTACTTGAGATGCATTCATGAACAGTCCTTGTTTTAAATTTTCTCTCTAATTTCAGGAACAATTTCTAATCCAGGCCCAAGAAAATCACTTCCCAAAATACTTTATACTCGCCTGCTTCTCTATTTTCCTGAATTCATCTGGGCTGTTGTGGGAGCTGTGTGGGTGTCAGACAACAGCGTGCAGTGTGAGAAGACTGTGATAAATGGTGTTATTGGGACAGTTATTGCAAGGTAAAGGTGCCTCCCCACAGGTCTGACCTTGACAGTGTATGGCAAAAGGAAAATGAGTTGGTATCCTTCCCTAAAAACACTGCTGGCCTTGGGGGAGAGTGCATGTCCTGTAGTGAAGGAAAGGAGGTGAAGCTCAGAAAGGATAAGAGGGGCAATGGGAGTGTAGAAAACTGGATTAATTATGAAGAGTGTAGTAATCTGATCACTCAGCTGGTAGTGAAAAAATGGAACTGCCACTCTTCTGTGCTGCTGCTTCCAAAGCTCTGGGCTGTGATTCCAGGTTTGGTGTCCTGTGTGAACTGAGCCAACAGCCTTGTTCTGGTGCCCTAAGTATTGCAAGCATAGTCCAAAGAGCTCAGGACAGCAGCAGAGGTCTCCATGCAGACCTCCATAACCAGCTTTGGTTTCAGTCTGCCAAGATCTGTAGCTGGGATTTCTTGCACTCCTGTCAGAAGTGGCTGTTCTCACAGTCTGTTATCCCACCTGCTCCTGTCTGGCAGCTGGATTATCATCGTCTTCACCATCATCGGAGTTGTCATTGTCTTTGACCCCCTCGGGGGGAAGAAGACCTTCTACCTGCCCGACGGTGTGAGCCGCAATCTGGAGAGCAGCCAGTCGGGGCAGCTGCTGTACAACGTGAAGAGCTCTGCCACCAGGGTGTGGGAGAAGAGGATCAGGCTGCTGTGCTGCTGCATCGTGCAGGACGACGACCACCGGGTGGCCTTCACCAGCATCGCCGAGCTCTTCCGCAACTACTTCTCAGTAAGAGGGAGAGCCTTGCTCGTGTGCCCAGTTCTGCTTCGTGGAGGTGTGGGATGGTTTTACAGGGTCTTCCATGTCTTTGTACAGGACACTGATCTGGTGCCAAGTGACATAGCAGCTGGCTTGATTCTGCTCCATCAAGAGCAAGATAAAATGGAAAATTGCCCCAAAGAGCCTGAAGAAGTCCTGTGTCATTCTCCATCATCTCTCATGGTAAGATAGGGTTGATGCAGCCTCTGGTGCAACTATTCTAGGAAATGGTGCCAGATCAAGTTGAAATACACTTCTTTCTGGAGCATTTTTTTTTTGTTTGTTTGTTTATTATTTTAATAAAATTAAACACTGCAATAAAAATTCATAACAAGGTATATTATTAATAAATGCAGTGAAAACATTAAGTTTGTGGTCAAAAACATTTTTCTGCTTTTGCACAAGTAGAACTTTGAATGAGGAATTAAATTCAAAAAAGGAACCATTTAGGACATTTGATCATTGTTGTACAGTTGGGAGAGAAAGGGAACAGAGGGAGAATGAATATTTGGTATTGTTTGCATAGAACTGAGAAGGTAATCTTCTAGTTTTTATTGTGGGCTGTTTCTCTGCTGCAAATACCCAGACAAGGTAAAAGCAAAAATAGCATCTTTTAAATGCTTGCAGTTGATGGGTTAGTTTGCTAACTGATTTTTGCTGGTCTTCAGTGAAAAAGTGCTTTTCTAAATTTTTTTCCTCCTTTTAGCCTGTGTTTCATAGATGTATGTAGTTTTACTTCTGTGCATCTCTGTCAACTTCCTTTCGAATCCAGCCAGTGTGTTGGGGTTGTGCTTTAGAAGTCTGTACCAGAGAGAACCGATGCAGACTCTTTAGCCTTCCCTCATATATCTTAGGTAATATAACTGGAATGAATGTTGTTTTCAGCATTGAGCTTATCAATGTATCAGCATTGGAAGAAACAGATTCAGTGAGAGCTTCGCAAGATCCTTGAGCTGTGTAGTTACATAAATAAACACAGACTTTTTCCTGTGAAATACAAGTGCCTATTTTTAGTTCCTCTTAGACCTTGAGGTTTTCCGTTTGGGTAGTGTGTATTTCATCACGCCTTGATTTTCACTAGCCTGTGTTCAGTTGTATTCTGAGGCTGCCTAACACACCTTCCTCCTTTTCTCTGCTTCCTTTTCTTTCCCTGTGTGCTTCCAGACCAATGATTTGGATGTTGAGCTGGAGAATGCTGCTCACTACATGCTGTTTGCTGCAGCTGCCTATGGCTGGCCCTACTACGTGTACACCAACCCATATACTGCACTCTGTAAGCTCAATGGTGACTGGTAGGTTTAACCCAAGAGCTTAAAAACACATAGCTGCCTTCTATTTAACTAGTCTTAGCAGGAATAGAATAGTTATGGTAGCAGTATTTTTGTTGCATTAAAACATATCACTCTTAGGAGTACATGAGCTTGACTGCTAGAGTTATCTTTCAGAAATTCAGAGAAACAAAATTCCAGTATCTTTCCATCTTCAAACAGATTGGCTTTTTTTATGGGAAAAGTTTGTGATTGAGATTAAAAAAAATTCATTTAACAAAATGACTAAGGAAGAATTAGAATTAAATGAAATATAATTTAAAAAGAGGCTTTTTAGAGGTGCTTTTTGGACACACATTTACATATAGAAATAAAAGTCTATCAATATTTTTCTCTGTCCTAAGGAATTGGCAGGAGTTCCCTGTCCCTCCAGCCTCCTTTTTATTCCTTTTGACCCCTTAACTCAAAAATGTTTATTGTCAGAGTCGTTTTACATATTGCTATAGGTAGGATTACTGTATTTGACCACTGATATTTGTGACTGGAAGAATGATTTTTGTAATTACTACTATGAAATAGCCATATAATCTACTGAAATATAAATCACTTGGAGAAAAAAAATTATTACATAATACTGTGGATAAAACATAAGATTGCTATGCAGATTTTTGTATTTTGTTTTTCCTTGTTTGTATTTTCTCTCAGTGGCTTGTAATCTTAAGAATTCTTTTCTTACTGCACTTTTTGCTCTACCAATGATCAGAGCAGAAGTAACATCTTGCATCAGAATGTTTATTGGTGCTATTGCAAAAAGAAAGCACTTTTGACTCCTGGCAGAAGGCCCTCTGCAAATTTAACTGAGTTTGATTCCTTGAAAGGAAACCTAAAATATTGAAACATGAAAGTTTTTCTCTTCTGTGTTTGTTAGTTGCAGAAATAGACCAACAGATTCGGATATAACGGGAAGTGATCGTCATAACTTTCACTTTGGATCCATCCTAAAAATAACAGGACTGCAGTACAGAGACTTCATTCATATCAGTTTTCATAACAAGGTAAACAATCTGGACAGGCATTCAGCAAGCTGTAGTGATGAATTCAGGGAAAGTAAGGGGTGAAGGGTCTAGTTTGCCTTCAGTACTTACGAAGTGTAGGCTGCAAAGCCACATGAAAACACTCAGTTTGGATTTCTTTTCTAATCTAACAGCCACAGAGCCATTGATGTCAGTCTGTCTCAGTATTGAAAAAAGGCACTTAGACTAACCAAATAAAAGACCAATTGAGCTTCTTTCCATAGTACAGTATGGAGATCAATATGAGCTTCCAGAAGGTGAGAACAAGTGCTTGCCCATACAAAATGTTGGTGTCTTTACTGATTACATTTTTTCTCCTCCAGATCTATGAGATTCCATTTTTTGTTGCTTTGGATCACAAAAAAGAAGCTATTGTGGTTGCAGTGAGAGGAACCTTGTCTTTTGAGGTATCATCCATCTGATATCACTAACTAGCTTTATAGAAATGAGTGAACTCCCAGTACCTAGAGGAAATTGTGTTATGCTGGCACATGTTAAAATAACTCACAGGTACAGGTCTTCCAGGTTTAAGCTGTAAGCCCCTCTGCCCTTGGATGGGTAATATTCCCTGTGCTACTGGAAGAGAGAGTGGATGACAGGCAGGGGTAATTCCAAGTCACTGTGAGTAGAGGTGCATCCATAATGGGGTGTCTGCAGTTGGAAATGGTTGCCAGGCTTGGAGCTGTGGTTGCTGTGTGTTTGCTGGGGTTGGTGGTGTGTGGTGGGATGTGCTGTGCTGCTCACACTCCTGGCAGCCAGCTGCTGCTGTCCCTGTGACAGGGGTGAGCAGCAGAGCACAACCCATGAGCCACACAGCCCTGCAGGGAGCTCTGACCAAGGCTTTGTTCACAGGACATTCTCACTGATCTGTCAGCGGACTGCGAAGACCTGACACTGGAGGAGGTTCTGGAGAATGGGTTTGTACATAAGGTGTGTGCAGCCTTTGCCTCTTTTAGAGCAGCTCAGCAGTAGCAAGCTATAAACACCTGGGATCCTTATTAGAACAGAATATTCTCCTTGTTGGATAGATTACACAAATTATTTAAATGTTTGGTGCATCAAATACTGCCTCTGGCACTGCAAGGTAGAATTTTTAATCCTCTTGTCAGACTTCATGTCCTTATGAAATAGCCCAAAACCTTTTTAACCCATACATACAGACCCCTGTCAGGTGGATGACAAAGAGAAGACCAGCTTTGCTGAAAGTTGCTCTGTGATGGTGTTGTATTTAAATGAAACATGTATCACACCCCAGGTAAGATGCACCTGTCTAACCTGAACTGCTCTCTTGTAGGGAATAACTCAAGCTGCAAATTACATCTATCGAAAACTAATAAATGATGGAATTCTAAACCAGGCTTTCACAATTGCCCCAGTAAGTTACCTTCCAAATAATTTGATTTGTCAGAAGAATTACCCACAGCTTTTTCTGTGTCCATCTAAGTTTGTGTTTCTATCTGCAGGAGTATAAACTTGTGATAGTTGGTCACAGTTTGGGTGGTGGAACAGCATCTATCTTGGCCATCATGCTCAGGAACTCCTTCCCCACCCTGAGGTGTTACGCCTTCTCTCCCCCAGGAGGGCTCTTAAGGTGAGAGACTTCTGTTGCTTGGTTCTCTGTCTGAGCTGTAAAAGTCAAGGCAGCTGCCATGTGTGTTAGGTGGTAGCTATGGGCTGACTGTGGGAAGAGTTTGTATGTTCTCCACTCAAATTAATTTGCTCCATCTGGAGTTACAGTCGAGTTCTCGGTGGAGCATTACGGAATGAAGCACATCTGGAGAATTCTGTCAGGCAGTATAGTTAGAGGTTAAAATAAATGTTCCAGAAAAATACTCAGCTGACTTGTCTGCCTTGGCCTGTTGGACTTCCAACACCCTTAGAGTCAGCAGTGAAGTTACTCTGTCAGCTTCAGCAAGGAGGCGCTGACTGGAAATGGTGCTGCCACGTACTTGTATTTTTACTGAATTACAAGGATCATCCTAAAACTGAGGTGTGTTTATCTCCTTAGTGCATCTAAACTGCCTTTTATCTTTTTTTTTTCTTTTAGCAAATCACTTGCAGATTACACTAAGCACTTCATTGTTTCAGTCATTGTTGGAAAAGACCTCGTTGCAAGGTGAGATGGAAATACTTTTATACTGATAATTGGAGCTGTGTTTGATAGCAGACAATAGGAAGCTTTGCTTTACTTTGTTCTGTGTGTTTAAACAGGTTAAGTATGCCCAACATGGAGGATTTAAAGAGAAGAATAGTGAGAATTGTGGCAAACTGCAACAGACCCAAGGTAATTAAATGCAGTTCCTGGTTAAAATTGTGGAATTGTTACCTGGGTTAAGCCCCAAATTTAATGCACTGACTGCTGTTGTGTGTATTTTTGATCTTAAAGCTGAGAGTTACAATTGTATTTCAAAACAAAAAAATTGTTTGCTTTTAGTTCAGTGACATTTGTATTAATCTCCTATCCTGTAAAGTTTTGTTGTTGGAGATTAGGATTCAGTAAGACTCCAAATATACCAGTTTACAACATCAGACCTGAAATTATCTGTTTGCTAGTTTTGCTAATAAAAGGAAATTATTAAAAAACAAAAATGGAAAAAAAACCTGAAACAGTTAAAATTACAAAGAGCCAGTAAGATTACTTATTTTAATAGTGTAATAACTAGTACCAGTAGGTAAGCAAATTATTGATTTTGCTTATATATTACTGTCAGAATTCATTTGGAAAGCAAATATTTCTCTGTTACAATGCTAATTCTTTTCCTCTTTTTACTGTTAGCGGGAAACAGTTTTGAATGTGTTGGATCAGTGTGGTGTCAGGCAGGATGGTGCTGGAGGTACAGAGGTGTGGTTTAAAGCTTCAGAACTGCCATTTTTGAACATCTGAATTTGAATCTGCCATACCCACAAGATTTCCATGTAGTCCCAGGATGAGCAGAGGGCCTGTGTGATGTCATAAATACAGACTAAGATAATGGACAGTTAGAAGTTACAGGTGCAAGAAAAGTTAAACCTGCAGAGCAGAATCCACATGGAGTAATTCAGCTGGTAAAGATGGGAATGTTTTCTGTAGTATTACTGGAGGCTTAGGATCCATACTGTTGAAATGAATGCTACTATGGGGAAAAATTGGGAAGGAGATAATTATCAAGGAAAGAGCATATGCATAAAGTAATTTTTAATATTTTAATTGTATTTTCAGATGAAGTGTGTGCAAGCACACAACTAGAATAAGTTACTTGAAGAGATGCCAAACTTCAGTTGGACTGTTCTCTCTGATTTCAGTACCAGATTTTGCTGCGGGGGTGTTGGTACGAGGTGTTTGGAGGAGATCCTGATGACTTCCCAACAGAGCTGGATGGAAGGAACCAGGATGCCCTGACCCAGCCCCTCCTGGCTGAGGAGAGTTTAATGGTTCAAAGGTCACCTTCGTACAATGCCCTTGAGGAGGAATCACACTTGAATTCACCCCCTCAGTATCCTCATCTGTATCTGCCTGGGAAGATTATCCACATTGTTGAAGAATGCAGCTCTAGGAGGTAAGTGGAACGATGAATTCCACTCTCCTGTCTCCCTAAAGTCTACCTGCAGCTCCCTGCCCCTTTCCAAGTTTCCAGCTCAGTGACTTACCTGCATCTCCAGTACCCAGTTTTGGTTATTGCACATTAACCAGTTTTCAGTTTCTATTCTGTGCCTCCCAGCTTCTTTTTCACTTCAAACCCTGGACAGTTCTCTTTATGTCTTATCCTGCCCATTTATTGCAGCTGCTGAACTGAGGACTTTAAGACTGGCAAGTTCAGCTTTGCCAGGCTCCAGTTTCTGCCCGTGACTGCAGATCTGCAATGTGTCCAGGCAGTGGTGAGGGAACAAAATACCTCATTACTGAGCAATCCCATGAGTGTTGGTGATTACAAAGAGGTGCAGCACTGCATATAATGCTGACCCAGCCAGGCTGGAGAGCTGTAGCTGCCCCAATGCCCAGTGTCTGCCCACATAGTCTGTAGTTTTTCCTGTCACTTGCTGCTTTTCTGTGGATGCAGGAAGCTGAGACAAAGACACCAGAAAGCTGAAACTGCTGGAAGAGTGAGGATTGTGGCTTTGTTGGGGCAGTGTCGTGTTCAGAAGGGTTTTTTGTTTTTTTTTTTGTTGGTGTTGGGGTTTTTTAGACAAAGCAACCTGAAACAGCCCATTCAGCAGATCAGTATTTTATTTAAGCTTCACATTTTTAATTTCTAACAATTTTAATACTGGTTTTACAAGTTAGATATTTGAACACCTCTGACCCGGCAGATTTTCCCAATGGCTGCTCTGCTACTTTAATTTGTCTTCTACTCCACAGCACAGCTGTTAATGGTGGGAGTTTTTTTAAGTAGGACTAGCACACAATGACCCCCATCATGTGTTTGAGATTTAATTTTACAGAATGGTGCATCCTATGTGCAGCATTAAATGTATTGCCTGGTCTTCTATTGATACCATTTTGACTTATTCCCTAAATTTGACATTCACCACGTGAATGTGCTGTGTTTAATGCCCTCCCCCTCCTTGCTCAGGCTGTATTCCATGTTTTTGAGAGCAGAATTATTTAAATCTTTGATGGCTTCTTACCCTGTTAAAGCACAGTGTAATTTGGTGCAGTTCTGCCCTCAGGGACACTTCATGGCAGCAATTCCAGCTGTTTGCTGAAGGGCAGACCTGCAGCTCTCTGGGAGCCCACCTGCTGCTGTGAGAGGGTTCCAGTTCTGACACAGCCATTGTATTTGTGGTGTGTTTTGTCCCTAGGTTGTGTTCTTCAGATATTAAATACACGGCAAGATGGTCAAACGAAACCGTCTTCAGCAGCATTTTAATCAGTCCCAAGATGATCACAGACCACATGCCAGATGTTGTGCTCAAAGCTCTGAACAGTTTGTCTCAGGAACATGGATCGTGTCTGTCTTGTCAAACACGAGAATACAACCCCAGTGCAGTATAACCACAGCTCGAGGACGACTTGGGGGGCTCTTTTGCAGGTTTCAGGTATTCAGGACACATTCCACTTTCATGCCTAAGTGGATTTCAGTACTTTTCTCACATTGCATAAAATGAACAAGGGTCTTAGCACCCTTGCCTCTGCAGCGACCTCGGGGAATGTTGTGCTGGTGAAAGCACAGATTGTGTCTGTGAAGGCTGGGCTTTTCCAGAACGGCTCAGGGTGAGGAGCTCCGGCCGAGCCTGTGTGTGGTGGAGCAGCAGCTGAACGCTTGACCAAAGTGAATGTGTGTGAGAACCGTGTGGCCACACGTCAGAGCAGAGCCCTGCCAGACTCATCTGCCACCTGCAACTCCACTTCTGCTTCCACATCCCTTCCTGGCTGCCTGTGCTGTGGTGGCCGAGGGGCTGCAGGGAGGGCAGCGCTGCAGCTCAGGGCTGCAGGGTGAGTGAGCCCAGCCCAGCAGGGCTGGCTCAGCCTCAGTGATTGCACTATTTTTTCTTACAGATTGTGCTGGGATCCCGGGGTTGCAGGGGAGGGCTTGTTGTGGTTAAATGCTGCTTGGATATACATGTGCAATATTCTTTAATCTACCTGTCTTTTGTATGTGTTGATCTACATCACTGCTTTTATTGATTTTAAACTAAAACTACTTAATGAGAAGAAGAAGAAAAAAATATTGTTCAGGCCCTGGCATCATGTTGGTCACCAGCTCTAGCTCCAGCTACTGAGCACCACTCTGATTCTGCCAAGAACGTGTAACCAGGTGTAGTGATTTTTAAAAAGTGGATTCCTTGTTTCTAGTGTGTATCCATTCTAATTTTTTTCCTTTTTAAGGCTCAGCAGCATTTATTTAAAAGAAATTGATGTAAGTAAAATATGGTGTGGTTGAGTATTAACTGTGTGGATGTTCCTGCTGTGATACTCGATATGGAGACAAAATTAAATGTAGAATAAAACCTTGGCTCCTGTGCAATGACAGGTCCCAGTGCTGGCTGTCAGGGCAATGAGGTCAGGCAGTACCAGCACTGTCTGTGCTGCTTTCAGGACCTGCTGTGTCCCAGGGCACCAGCCTTGGGTGCAGCCACTCTGGAGGAGGGGAGGCAGCACACAGGGCAGGATTTTAAATAAAAGCCTGGAATCTGGGGCATTTAAGCACAAACTGTGACTGCTTCAGAGGAAAAGTGGTTCTGTTTGCATAGAGGGGACTGGAACAGAGAACTTGCCCCCCGCTGTCAGCAGCTTTAAGCCACTGCACAAGCAGCAGCAGGAGCTTTAACAACTGCACTGAGAGGGCAAGGCCTCTGCAGAGCTGCTGCCCAGTGTTTAGTTTGGGTTCTCAGAGCCCAAAGCCAGCCTGGGCTTTGCACACTGTCCCACAGGAGACACGTGCACACAGGGCTGCTGGCATGGAACAAGAACGTGTGCTCAGGGTGGCACAAGAAAGACTCGCTCAGAAAATCAAACATTACCAACACTTGTGATTCAAGGATTTATTAAGTCATACATGCAAAACATACTGCCAATTGCATTAGCAAAAGATCAATGTAAAAACTTCACAATTTTGCAACTTTTATTTTTAAATTTTGCTTTAGTGGTTGAAAGGGTGTAGTTCAACATCATATTCCTGCCAGTTTGGAAGGTACAGAACATTAGCACTAATTACAGAACCTCACAGACCCAAGTTACCGTTACGCAATCGATGCTGCACATGGAGTGACAGAAAGAACACTTGGCTTCATTAGTCATATTACAGTGGGGGGGAACCTTGCAAATAGTGATGGTTGAAAGGTTTGTCAGTTACAGAGGTTTAAAATATAAAAATTACTAAAATGTGTAAAGCTGCTTCACATGATTTTTACACCTAGTTAATAGACTAAAAGCACCTCAGAAAGCATAACTTACTGGGTCAGAAATAACAGGAAAATAAGGATATGCTTGAACATTCTACTCTAAAAAAAAAAAAGGAAAAAAAAAGCAAACTTCTATCAATCAGAAGGTTTTAAAACACAAGTTATATTGCTCAGTAAAAAGAGATTCTACAAGAAAAGCATTTACTACATAAAAGTGGGAATGACTGATTCAGAATTGTACCTACATGAATGCCCTACTTGAGATTCAAAGGAATTTACCCATGAACACCAACCTCTCTCCACTACTGCACCTCTGGGAAAATGGTTGCTGAGCTACTCTGGCAGTGTAGTGTAAGTCAGCTGTACAGTGTCAAAATACTGTCTGGCACTATCTCCTGATCCAATCCAGTATTCCATTTATTCATCACAATACAATGCTGTCAAAAGGACTAGATACACTTCAGTAAGAATAGTTATTTTTTTCAATCACAGCAGCAAGAACTAGATTGCAACCAAGCCCTTACCAATGATAAAGCATTTACACTGTGACTCAGGGGTGTCAGTCATTGCCAGAGATGGGTGCTGGATGCACCACGAGGCAACGGCTGTGCTGGGAAAACAGTTCAGAATAAAACACATTAGAGCGCAGTGTTCTGCTAATTCCCCGGTACTTTTACTTACTGTGAAAAACTAGAAAGAGATTTTGCATTTCCTACCAGAAATTAGAGTCATTTTCAAGAAGAATCTTTAAAAAACAGTTTAGTGCTTAGTGTTTGTAGCACAACAATGCGACTTAGTTCAGCAGATAGTTTGGCAACATTTAATTGAGCAAGAAGAGGATTTTAAAAATAAGGCTTTACATAGGTGTGTCTTTTCAGGAGTTTGCTCTTAGAAGGATGCAAGGTAAGGATCATATTTTAAACAAATGAAACCATGAAACTGTCAATTGGTTCAAGAATTGATGGAAGAGAACTAATTTATAACAGAAAAAAATTGGCATGTGAATGCTCCATTGTTTGAGCAAAGCACAGGGTTGATGGGATGGGGGAGGGTGACGTTTACAGCAGCAGACATTTTCTCTTCCTCTTCTTTACAGGAGGGGGGCACAGCACTGCTCGGATGGCTTCATCAAACACTGTCTTGAGGCCTCGCTGCGTAAGTGCTGAGCATTCGAGATATTTCACTGCGCCTGGGGGAAGCAGAGACACAGTTACAGAGCAGCTCTGCACAGCTCCAGCAGCACTGCTCCCAGCCCGCTCCACAACAAAAGCCAGGCATTCCATTTAATTAAGGTACAAGGTTTTCCACAAACACAGCCTAGATCCAGCCAACAATATACCCCCTGCTGCCATACCGATCTCTTTTGCCATGGCAAGGCCCTGTGGGTAGGTGATGGGAGTCAGCTTCTTCTCCTTCAGCTTTTCAATCGTGTCCTTGTCATCCCGGAGATCGAGTTTGGTGCCCACGAGAATGATGGGGGTGTTGGGACAGTGGTGCCGCACCTCAGGATACCACTGAGAAAGACAAATAAAAAATGCTGTCTCTTGTGTGGGGGCAGTTCTCTGAAGGCTCTGGAACATCACACCTGAAGAGTCCCAGTCCTTCACTTTGGGTCAGAGTAGAGGAAGCACCCAGATCCCATCAGGGCAGGATTAGAAAAGGGCACATCACTGTTAATGAAGCCAACAGCTATTTCCATATATTATAAAAATGTAGCCCTGTAAAAGGGCTGTATTTTCCTCAGAAACCAGAAGAGCCCTGACCCCCTCCTTGTCCATAGAGACTCCTCTTTGTGCAGCTCAATTGTCTGAGGACATGGAATACTCCCACAGTCACAGAGCACGTGCAAGATGGCTGATGCAAGGTACAAGTGCTATCAACCCAATTTCTACATGCATTTGTCTTTAAACTTTTTTTTTTTCTTTTTCAAACTGTACTAAAAGGAAAGCTCCTGTTTGTGATTTCAGCACCTTGCTGGCTGAACACTTAAATTACTGTTATCAATGCATCAAGGAACAATTCGTACTTAAGTGTACTTATGTGCCCTAAACTTCCATGACTCACAAGTTAGGCAAATGGATTTCTGCTTTTTCAAATTGCATTTCATGTGGCCAGTGGGAAAAACAATTGAAAAAAAGCACCTGGTATTTTCCAAGCTCTGCTGGAAAGTGAACAGTATGATGAACATTCAGAAATAAAACGGTACCAGCTTGTCCTTACCTTAGCACGGACATTTTCAAAGGAAGCTGGGCTCACGAGGGAAAAGCAGATTAAGAAGACATCCTACAAAACAAGATGACAGAGGTCAGCCCAACAGAAAAACCACTGTAAAGTACCATGAGCAGGCCAATATCACCAGTACCTCCATCACACTGCCAGCTTTACCACACTTGCAGAAGGCAAGGTCAGCAATACAGCTGCACATGACAATCAGAGGCAGCTTTCCCTGTGGGAAATCCATTCCCAGGCAGCTACAAGCAGCCAGAGAGAAAGGGGGAAACAAGTAACAAATAAGATTGCAGTCAAATGGATAATCAGCTATTGCAGTAGCCAGCAACTAGGACACTAACACCAATGCCTTTCAAGGGCTTTTTCTCTAAATGTCATTTCTTCTTCACTGACCTCATCAGCATAGGATGTTGCAAAGTGTTAACTTTTAATACACAACTCTAAAGTACTCTTAAATTGCAAAGGCAAATTTAAATGGTACAAATTTTTAAAAAATAAATTCACACAAGAATTTCTACAATTATTGCTTTCATGCCCAAATCAGAGGCAGCTTTTTGAACTTCTTATAGAACTTCACTCCTACTGAATGCCAGTAAAAACAACATTTTAGAACTTCTCTATAACCAAATTAGGATTGAAAAGGGAATTAAAAACCTCAAAGCTCCTAGCAGAAAGAAAAATGGGTATTTCTAAGTAACTTGCACATCTTGCTCTTCAACTGAAGGCAAAAGATTCTAAGTAAGAGCTGGTAAAAACATTTCAGAGCATGTGTTTATAGTAACCACCGTATACAATTCAGGTGTCACAGATGACACGCTCCAGGATCTGCAGGCATTCAGAATAACCCCAACACTCATTTCCTTTGTGTTGATGTAAACTTGCTGTATGACCCAAAACTCATAGGCGGTGTCTCCCAAGCAAGCCCAACCTACCTCTGCATCCGTACTTACTCCGGTACCAAACGTGCTACAGAATCAGGCATTGTAGAGTGTTAGTTGATTGTGCTGCATTTCAAGGCATTTTGTTAGGTCAGCAGCTGACATCTCACTGCTAAGCACTTGCAACCCAGTTGTTCATGCATCACCCCAACAAGTTTCCGTAGCAGCGTCCCAGAAGAAGAAAGAAACAACATCAAATAATGTGATACTATGGCCACTACTTCTGTTTTCCAATTCTGCAGGTTTGTGGGGACTCAAGGGCTGCACTTGAGGAGACTCTCCTCCACTAGCTCCAGAGATCAAAAGATTTGGTATAACCACAAGGAATTACTGGAAGATCTCAGATGTCTTGCACACTACTAGGAAAAGTTATTTATTTTCAAGAAAATATTTAATCTTAGCAACTCATATAAATTTGGTAATAGAATTCTCAGATCTAGCAATTTGATAGTTCCAAGGAAAGTATTTGTTCAAAAAATAGGGGCCAATTTATCACTATCATAGGCAAGACAAGATGACAGAACTTGGAACTGAAGTTTATTGAAATTTTTACATACGGCAATTGGTTGATCTGTCAGACTGGAAGATATATTCTTACCATTGGTTCCTCCAACCTAATAACAGTAGGAGATAAAGTTACTCCTCAAATGGATTTAAGGGAAAATGTTTTCAGTCAGCAATTTCTGCTCCCAGATATTCTGAAGGAGGATTTTCTTCTTAAGAGAGACGCTGCCCTGTAATTCAGCACAACCAACTGCACCCAGAGCAGACACCAGCCTTCCCCAGCAACCAGTTCTGCACTGTCAGGGGAAACCTGCAAGATCAAACCTCTCCTGAAAAGCACCCAATTAACAATTTCTCTTTGGTTTGGTCTCCTGAGGAAACAGACGTGACCAAACCAACCAAACACCTTTTCTGTACCAACTTTTTCCTTCCCCAAATATCTGGAAATAGTAGTAGATTTCAAATGTGTTAAGGAGAAGATATCAAACCCCTGTATATGCTGAGTTTTAAATGGCATAGTGAAGGAAAAGGGACACTGAATACAGATCTTAAAAAAAAGTCAGGTTTCATCAGCATCATTGTTCTCTTCCTCTGTGCTTTTTGTTAGTTTTGTGGGATGAATCTTTGATACTGCACAAGTCTGAAATCTGAAGACTTCCCAAGAACTTCAAGACTTACCACCCTGTTTCACTTTCTGCTGCAGAAAAAACAATCCAAATAATTGGAAGTACTCCAAACCTGTACTGAACAGTTATACATCCTTGCACAGACAACACTTTTTCCCTAAGATGCTTAGACATGGAATTCTTTTGCAGTCTTCCAGAAAGCCACAGTTACTTCAGCAGGCTGAAGACATGTATGTGCATTTTGCTCTTTTGTAACAGACATTCTGTCCCTACTAAAGATCTTTCATCAGACCTCCTTCTACTTTTTTGAAAATAGTTTTATGATGTTAAGGAAAACTGAAGTTTTAAGTATCCTATAAATATCTAAGTAAGTCTAAGTCTGAGAAAACCAGCTTTCCATTGTCTCTCCTTCTAATAAAGATAGGTATTTCTGGCATTTCAGCCATAGTTGCCCACAACTGGCAAATTCATGTCAATCTTGTGTATCATAACTGATGGGAAAGCCTAATGACTGTAACTTAGTGAGAAGTGAATTAAGGAAAATTGTGAATTAAGGACAGATTACTGAAAATAGCACCAGAGTTCCTTAAATAAGATTCACATTACTCAAGAGAGCAGTTATGCTGTAGAGTGAAACTATTTTGCATTTTACATTATTAGCATTTAACATATATTTGACAGTCAACAGCAAGAGTAATCAGTGCCAAAAAACCCCTGCAAATTACCCTTTCTTATAGCACAGCTCCATCAGGTAAAAGCCACTGCTTTAAACAGATTACAAAACCACCTCTATAAAGATTAACTGTAGCTGAAGTCACACTGAAAAGAAGAGAGCAGATCACTTCAGTGTTTTCCCTGAACATGGAAAGATGCAGAATGCAGGCAGGACTTAACCAGTTACACACAGGGAAGACAGAAACACATTTGTATCGATGTCACAGCACAAACTACATCAAGCAATAAAATAACCACGGGCTCAAGTACATTGGAAAGCTGGGACACCGCAGCCTCTGTCAATACCAATAATCTCTTCATTCAGTGCTGTCTCTTTCACATGTAGAACATCTTCATACAGACTAAACAATATCAAGTGCTTAGCAGTGACAGTGTCAGGTTGCAGCCAAACATCGTCTAAAACCAAAAACAAACCCTGCCTTTGCTAACCTTAAAAACAATGGACAAGCTGATGGGACCATTCACCAAGATTTTTTGAGTTAGTTTCAGGGTGTTTTGTTTTTAAAATCACACATTCTAGACAATTCTGAGGCTGCAACTACAAAACCCAACAAGTACCAGTGCACACAAATACAGAGGGCATGCAAATTTTAATTTTTTTACAGCTGCACACACCCCAGAGATTATAAATTACAGCTACAGCACATGAAATGAAAGAGGGTCACTGTTACTAATAAATACAACTCCAGGTGTGACAATGTTAGCCTTATGTTAAAAAAGAAATGCTTTATGTTAAACAAAGCTGTAGAGACTGCTCCTGGCTTCACCCTGCAGCTCTTACTGTTTGCGGGTAGGAGAGTGGACGTAGTCTGTCATAGTCCTCTTGACCAGCTGTGTCCCACAAACCCAGGTTGACCGGTTTTCCATCAACCATTACATTGGCAGAGTAGTTGTCAAAGCTAAAAATAAAGAGAGAGTTACCTGCATTAGCTTACAGTAAAATAAGGCACCCAAGGATTTTTCCCTCACAGAGGGGGAAACTGGGGAAGGGAACATTTTCATTGCATTTGTTGGCTTCCCAGAGCCAGTAAAGTTGTTCTTTAAATAACAAGCGTGATATTGGGTAATGGAATAAAAAATTATACACAACAGACTTGGTCCAGTCTGAGCAGAAGTGATCTCTGTCATGGCTCTTCCAAAGGAAGTGTTAATCCCAGTGAGTACAGGAAAGCAGGTGATGTTCTTAGCAAGCACTTTCCAGTTTTAGTGGGACATTTGGCAAGTTAATCTGCCTCATGGTGTGAGATTTAGAACAGAAGGTACAGGAGTAACAACCAAGCAATCCTTAAAGACAATAGTAGATAAGAAAAGAGCTAATTGATCCTGCTAATTAAAACCCCTCCAAAGAAATATCAAAGCTCATAACCAGGAGCCAGTGGAGGCATCATTTTTATCCCATCACCACTGTGGGTGCAAAGGTTTTAATGACTCGTTAGGGCTAAATCAAGTTCCCTGGGAACACAGTGCAAAAATTCAAATTTAAGACAGAAAAAAGAAAAAGGAAACAGCAGTTACTAAGGCCTTGGACATGTAACAAAAGCCATCTGTAAGCCTTATTAGAATGTATTTTTGTCTGAAAAACTCATCAATACTTCAGAGAGCAGCATAGCCAGATGAAAATACAGAGAACATCTGAAAAGGGCAAAGAAGCTGCACATGTATAAAACACCCCTAACAGGCTCTGGAAAAGAGAACTGCACTAATACTGATACTGACAAATCCTTATGTGAAAGAAAAAGGGAAGCACCAGAATAAATGAGTCTCAGCAGTCTCGCCTGAGGAGCTAAAGAGCTGTGGCTGGCTTAGCACAGGACTGGCAGTAGAACAAAAAGTGGAAGGAACAAATAAACAAAAAATTGCCATCCATGTAAGACAACTATTTCTGACTATGATATAATGTTTTACAAGCTGTTCAGCCTTGGGACAGCTTATTATGAATGACATTAGAGACAGAAACACACTATTTTGGAATAGAACAACATCTGGTAAAATGTTAGCAAATGTTAGTTCCTAATCAGCCAGGCCCAGAGAGCCAAAACTGAGGGACCATCAGCAAGCACTGGTGTAACTGTGCTACAGTAAAAGCTCAAAGTGTTCCTCACACACACCTGAGGGGTGCTTGCAGCCAATTCAAACAATTCAGGTAAGGAATCTGGAATGGCAGCAGGCACTGAGAAGCTGACAAAAATGAGTTCTTTGGATTTTATAAGTACTTACACTGTGGGTATATACTCTCCAGGAAATGCATTGGTTGTGTAACTGATGAGTAGGCATGTTTTACCTACAGCACTGCAAAAAGAGAAAGTTCACATGTAAAACACATTCATCTTGAATAACAAGAAACAATGTTCCTTTTAGGGGAAGAAGACTAATTACGTTCAGACACCTAAGGACAACCAAACATCTCCACTCACTACTGTGCAGGAAAACAGCTGACAGACTGCAGCTTTGAAATTACTGGCAATGAAAACACACTTAATATAAACATTCATTTTATGAAGTGATAAATTACCAAATTTTGTTAATTTTTAGTCACAAGAAGTCCCAATAAATCCACATGTATTAACTACACTATTAACATCTCCTAGTCACCTGACTGAATACCTAGAAAGATGGCCTTCTTCCGTCTTTCTGAAATTAAAAAAAACCTGAAGTATTTCCAGATACCCTTACACAATTCCAAAACTGTTATCTTTTCCAGAAAATGGAATATAAGTGAAGTTAAAGAAAGCTTGAAAAGTATAATTCTCAACACATCATTACTTCCAAGTGTTTAAGGAATGAATACAAAATGATAACTCTCACATTATTTACTGCTGTAATTTACTGCAAAGTGACTCCCCACATGTGTTCACCCACTACTCAAACATTTCATTAACTGATCTATAGATAAATTACATTCCAGTATTAGAAAACATGGAACAGCAAACTTCTTCCTACTGATCTAATTCACAAGAGCCTCAAATAGGGGCAGGATAAGGCTCTGTTCCAGGATTCTTTCAAAACTCTGGCAGCCAGCTCGTTCGCTCTCCACCCTCCTCCCCACATTTTATCTGGAGTCAAACATTTGATTAAGGACAGCATTCAATTTTTGTTACAGTTTCAATTAAGTGTTGGAAAACTTGAAATTGGGCCAAATTTCTTTTTCAAAATAGCGACTGCAAAGACTGATTGACACTGCAGACTGGTTCCTTTGCACGCTTCCCACTTGCAGTGTATAATCCTTCCACCGGGTGAGAGATTCCAGCTGCCAGACAGCCTCACAACCCGCCCGATCCCCCTTCCTGCTCCTGGGCAGGGAAAACTGCCTTGTCTTGCAGATGTTTTATCACTACAGCCATTTGCTCAAAGCCAGTCAGCAGTAACTTTGAAACCTTGCTGCACCTACACGTATGATCGTGCCATTAGTATGAGGTTTGACTCATGAGCCTCCTGAACTAAATCTTTCACAAGTGAATTTGAGCTTTGTCATATCCATAAGTCACAGCTCAATCTCTAACTAAAGTCTCTCCATTCAATTTTAAGCAGCTCCTCACTGCATTAGCCCAAGAGGGTATTTGATAGCAGTTTCTGACATCACCTGAAATGCCTAAGCTACAGAAGAGATGCTTCAATGTGCAAAATTATCTGCGATTTTGTCCCACACATCCATTTTTAATTGTAATTTGCTTTACGTTTCTGAGCCAACACCTGGCATTAACACCCTATGTGCTGCAACTCTGACCATATCATGCAGTTTTCCAGCCTGCTTTTCACACCTGCTTCTAAGACACCAGCTTCTCATACAGTCTGAGGACTTTTTCCTTTCAGCACACAAAAGTAATTTCAACAAGCTTTAATACCATCATGAAAGGAGGCATTAAATTCTGTTCTCATTAAGTACAATCTCTGAACATTCCCTTATTGTAAAAGGTCTGAGATATACTTGTGCTCCAAAGTAAATTTACCCTTAAAAAAAAACTTGTGTGGGAAACAATCAAGGAGCAGTTCACCACGCAGATACCTGTTAAACAGCTGTCAAAAGAGGAGATCCCATCTTAGCTCCTGAACTAACCCTCTAACAAACCAGAACAAGGAGTTAAGGAAAGTTATTCCTCCCCCATAAGGACAACTTGCTATTTTAGCTGCCTGCTGATGAGTTAGATCAGTTTGGATGTGCTGCTGAGTTGCTCTCACAACACCACACATCCGGCTGTGCTGGGCCAGCACACAAAGGACAGGTGGAAAACCTTCAGGATCCCGAGCAGAGCAACAGCCAAATGCTTTGGGAAATCTCTTGAGGCACAGAGACGACACCGTTCTCACGCTTCTGGAACCTGTCTGGGCTGACGCTTCAGCTTCCAGTAAAGTCATTACAGGTAATTTGAGCTTCCAACAAATTAATGTTGAACTCAACATTCTCAGCAGCAGATCGAGAGCTATTCTGTGCATCCAGGCTCCTTTGCCCACCTTGCACTGAAACTCCCAAGTCTGCTCTGGCTAATCCAAACAGCACAGGAAGGTGGTGAGAAATTTCTTTCCAAGTTCAAAAGTGCCTGTAGTGTGTTTCTGCAGCAGCAATCAGCCAGAGTAATTTAAACAAGAAAAAACACGTTCAACAACCCCATTTCAGACTTATTCCATCCAGGTTTCTTGCTTTCTTTGCCTGTTGGCTCACTGCCACATGAATCAGATCATTATGGTCATCAGTCTTAAAAAGAAACATTAATGCCTACCTTTATAAAGCACACCTTCTAAAGTCCTTTATCAACTTTTTTAGACTACTAATTTTTGTAATAAAGCAACTTCCCTAAAGAGAATTCCAACTGTTTGGCAAAGTTTAAATCCTTGAACATAAAGGCTGAGACTAAGAATCTAAAATAACACCAAGATTAGTCATAAGATTTCTAGCAACTACTTAATCACAGCTCTGTCCACCCACTATTACATAAATGAAACTAGCAACATTTGACTGTCATTAAAAACATGGCCTACAGAAATCAAGCTTTGAATGCTTAACAAAACTACCTTAACAAAAGACAGTAGTGAGTTCATTTTTGATTCCGAGTAGCACCCAGGAATCAATGTGTTTATATAACCACATATGTATTAATTCCTAAAAACAAAACATATCTTCTTTTTATTTATGCTAACAAGTTCTATGAAATTTCCCCACTGTAGCAGAGCTCCTTGGAGCCATGTTCTACCTGCAAACAGGTGGCAATCTGCATAAAAGGCTTTGCTTGTGCCATTTGTTTCTTTCTCTGATGCCCTTGACGTACCTCTCTGGCAGACATGATGCACAACAACCCAGGTCTTTGCTCAGACATTAAAGAGCACCTGAGATTTCCCTAGTACCACCCTCAGATCAAGAGTTCAGTACTGCTGCTATAGGAGGCTTAGCTACACATACTCAGATAAGATGTATTACTCACTGTGCCACACCCTCTCCCAAATATGCTCTTCAGTACTTCCAAAACTTACTTACTTACTTCTTAAAGAACTTTTTCAGTAACACAACTTACCAAATTTCAAGTCACTGCGCTTTCTCCAGACGGCATGGGAGGGACCCGAGGTGTTCAGTGGCTCACACAAACTCGCTCAATAAGAAGTCAATTACCCTACTCACACACCCTCCCCTTCCCTCTGAGCCATCAAAGCAAATACACGCAAAAAAAGCACAGCTTTAGCAAGCAAGGCCCCAGATCAAGCAGAATTCCAAACAAGGAAATTACTGCTCTTAACAGTATTTCCACAATTAAAAAATGCCTACAAAAGAGCACAAAGTGCGACAACTTCTGTGGCATCTAGAAATTGGTAATTTCTCCAAAACACAAACTTCTCCTAACATTATACAACATCACTGGAGATTTTGTACCACTTAACGGCTGCCTTTTTGGAGCGAAAACAAAAGCTGCTAAAAATAACTTCCACCAAATGCTTTTTCTCAAGTGTCAATCAAGAGCAACTCCTGCAGTTACTCCAGCGGCTGCTCTTCATCTGTCCTGCACATTCCTCCTGCTCTCTATCATGACAGTTCAAAGCAACAGTTGTCATTTATTTTCCCCCAAACAATCACCACAGCAAAATTAAAAAAAAAAAACAAGGAAAAACATGATAGCCCAAACTAGCACACATGCCACACTTTTCTAGTCAAGTTAGTTGTCTAAACATACACTAGTCAAAACTCTAAGAACAAAACGTGAGTTACACATGAGAAACAGCCTACTCATTTACAAATTAAAAAAATAACCACAGGTACTTCTAAAGCTTTGTTTATTTTTGTTCCTAGCAGATCTTTGTGGAGGGTACATAAAACAATACCCAAGTTTTATATTACATAAGCAAATCTTTAACCTGCATTGTTTTACAGGAACACTAAAACGTTGGCCTTATCTAAGCCAAACATGACGTTTCCTAGAATACCTGCAATGCTGGAGCTCTTGAAGCAGCAACAGCACAAAGGAACACAAATAGTGAAATATATTTTAAAAGCAGTGAACAGAGAATGATACAAAAAAAATGAACAACAATACCTGAAAAGAACCTTAAGAAAGAGTTGTTTCTAACTAAAGAGGAAGGAAAAGAATTTAAACTACTGTATTTTATTCATACATATGTACAAAAGTCAGGTAAAACTACACCACCCACATTTCCAAGACAAAGAAAAACAAAAATGATAGGAAGAGGGATGGTTTACAAAGCAAATGACCCAAAGAACTGTTCTGTTGAATGAATTACTGAACATTATAGAGCTGGTTTGTGTTCTCACTTCTAGAGGAGGAAGTATACTGAACCTTTTCCCTACCCAAACATGATGCATCACATTTATTTACACATTGTAAATACAGAGTTTAGATGAATTAAAATATATATATATATATATATATATATATATATATATATTTATGTATTAGAAAAGCAATTTTGTTTGGTTTAAATTCAATATAAGCAAAAGAGTAGCCCACAGTTATCCTACCTGGCATCAAAGAATTACACTACTATGACAATGAGTTATTGAATACCACTTTCATATTCATACTGCTCCAAATCTGACACAGCAAGTCAAAACAAATTTGACACTCTGTAAGATTTATTTTTCAGCCATACTTAGCTGCCTTTTTAGGGATTCTGCATGGTTTAAAACAAACCAATAACCGCCCCCCCCAACAAATAACTTGAAAATTAAGGCATCATGTGAAATTACAGACCACTGTAGACAGTCCATTTAGCTACACTTCACTCCTCTGTCATCTACAGAAGTTTGCTGTGATACCAATTATGCTCAGTCTACACTGGGATTTTTGTTTCTCCTAAAGGAAAAAAAACCAACTCAAACTGCATAAGACAAGTCTTGTTTTCCAGCTGGCCTGTGATGTTCCCCTGAACTCTGACATCCAGTAAGAGAGAGAGAATCCCTCTGAGCCGAGGGGAATAGTGCCGTGGAGAATATTCGAAAATACCAAACACACAAACTCTATTCTCAATTCCAGCATTTCTCATACTGAAATCCAACTGCTAAACTTATGAGTTAACTCCCCAACTTGTTTCAAATATAAGTAACACCATATTAAGATACTGTAGGTGTAACAGCTCTTTACAGACAAGTATACCATTAACTATCTGTATTTCAAGTGTCTATCAGTCTCCTTTAGACAGAAGCCTTACAAGACCAGATGTCTGCAGGCAAAAAACTAGTTTCTGCCCAAAAGCATTTATGATCTGCATAGAGTTCAGCTTATTTCACTCAGTTTTTACTGCAAAAGTCAGATACCAAAAATCAAGATCTTAAAAGGTAGTAAGTTTGTTACTTTCACAAAAAGTATTTCAAATTAATATTAATTTTCCCAGATAATTAAAAACACAGCAACTATCTTAATACAATTGGACTACATCGGTGATGAAAGAACACTAGCAAGCAGTGGCAGTCCAGGGACGCGGCCCGGCCTGCCCGGCCCGCCCAGCACACCCTGTTCATTCACGGCGGCCGCTTCTGCCCGCACCAAGAAACACTCGGTCACCACCACGGCTCCAGCCTCGGAGCACCGGCCCCACGGCGATGCGGGGCTCGGCTCGGGGACGCGCACGGCCTGCGGACCCCTGCACACCCCGCTCCCGGCCCCGCCGTGCCCGCGCTCCCCTCCCCGCCCGGCAGCAGCAGCAGCAGGAAGCCGCGGTCGCCACCCACCCGCCCCCGGCTCCCGGCCACCCGCCACGGCCCGGCCAGCCCCGTTTCCTCAGGACGGCCGGGCCGCGCCCGCACCCGCGCCCTGCGCCGGCATCGCCCAAACCCCGCGGTGGGGCCCGGCGGCCGCTCCCGCCCCGCGGCCCGACACCCCCCGGGCCGGCGGAGCGGCTCAGGGCCGGGCCCGGCCGAGGGTCCCTCGGACTTACCCGTCGCCCACCACCACACACTTGATGGCCTGCATCGGGGCTGCTGCTGAGCGGAGCAGGGAGCGGCGGCCGCCTCCGCCCTGAGCCTGGAGCAGGGACGAGGCAGCGGCACCACCCAAGGCAGGGAGGGAGAGGGCGGACTGCGGGCGCAGGAAGCGGCGCCGCGCTCACATCCGGCCGGGCCGGGCCGCGCCGCGCCGGGGCCGCCTCACGGGCGGCGCCTCGTCTCGGGGCGGGAGCGGGAGGAAGGCTGGGGCTGCGCTGCTGACCCAGTGCAGGAGGTGGGCCCCGGCTCTTGCGCCGTGTACGGTGTATGCGGTGTATTCAGGCGGAGCCGTTCTGAACGGGGATGTCAGCGCTGACACTGCTGGCACAAGCCCGCAGCCCCGTCAGTGACAGGGGCTGGGCATCGTCCCACAGCGGCCCTGTCGTGTCTAACAAGTCGCTCTCGAACACAACTGCCTTTGACACCACCATGTATCCTGTCTATCACGCCTGGCACCCACCATGCAGCAACCTCATTCTCGGCCTCTCTTGAAGCACGTTAATGGTTGTGTTTACCCCACAGACGTACTGAGCACGTGTAACTCAGGTCAGTGCAATGTCCCCTCTGCTGCTGTGGGCACATGCCCACTTTCCCCAGCCAGGCACCTGTCATGGGACCATCTCTCACTATGCCAGCACTGCAGAGCCAGATTGCTCCCCTTCATCCATGGATCTTCGCACCATCCTTACTCCTCCTGATATGCATCATAACATCAATTGTGCTGGCAAATCTTCTCAAGATGGGACAATACAGGGATTGTCAGGCCTCACAGAGCTTTGGGTTTCTTTCCTCTCTCAAGCAAACCAGTTATTTCCATGAAATAGTGAAGCACAAGTCAAGCAGAGCAGGTCTTATGATCCCAAGAGTCGTAATTTCTACAATTAGTTCTTGCCATAGTTCTACTTGCCAGAGCATGTCCTGCTTGGGCTGATGCACGGAAGCACTGTTCCCTTTGTTTGCATTGTCATCTCCTCCTGGAAGGAATTGTGGGGAGAGGACCCATGCACACACTGCTCTTGCAAAGGGAGGATGAATGAAACCACCATTGGGGGTGGTTTTCCAGTAATTTGATCTCCTCTTAATTTCAGAACATTTCTAAATTATTCTGATACTACACAATGCAACTTCATCAGTGGACAGAGCATTCCAAGACAGTGACTCTCTCTCATTTTTCTTTCATTGCGCAGAGGTAATTCTAAGATATTTCCCATCAGAGAGGAAATCCTATCACTGTGAACTGAAAGGCTATTTTTGCAACACTTTATGTCTGTGTTCCCTCACACAGATGGAAGCTGAAATGAGTTGTCACTTAAGCTAAATATCTTTAACTCTGCTGCTGCCAATGACCGGGCACCCGCTCTGCTCCCACCAGGAGGGAGCTGGGGAAGGGAGGTGTGGGCAGGACCAAGTGAGGTGCGGGCAGGATCACCGCGCTCCTGCTGCTGCTGCTGCTGCTTTTGGGGCCTGTGAGATCCTGCAAAGGAACAGAGCAGCACCACGAGTGACTGACTGACATCAGATCCAGGACATGGGAAGATTCGAGGGATGTGTAAAACTGCTTCTGATTATCCACTACCTATCTCTTCCTTCACTGGTTCTATTTTTATCCAGTGTATAACAGAGGGATGATTATAGCTTTTTCTATGAAAAAGAGGTACAACAGCTTTTACAATATAATTACAAAATAGCACACAAAGACAAGGATGAAGGCTGTAACACAAAAAACACTTCAGTACAAATTGTTTTATGATCCCATCAGGAGACAAGCATTATCTTTTTACATGTTCTTTTCAGTGTTCATCCACCCTATTGTTTTGGGATCAATTGTTTTGCACTGTCAAAAAATACTTAAGTTAAAACACAGGGCATGGTTTAAATAGGTTTTAAATTGACAATTTTATACTGAATTTGATATATAATTGACAACATTTGAAAGTATCTGGAGAAATACTTACTGTTAGTCATTGAAAACAATATTACAGTTTGGGTAGATGACGATAATGGCAACATATTTATACAATTTTCCTCCACACATTTGTAAATATTTATTTCCTCAAATGTTATAAAACAGGCTATTTGGAATTTTTAAACATTTTGCATTTGAAACTGTAGCAAATACATCTCTTTATTTGCCCTGGCAGACAATTGTGTGTATGCTCCTTAACATACATGATGTGATAATTACTCTATTGTGAAATATTACTATATTTCAACTACATTTTATTTTATTCTTGCATCTTTTTTGGTTTACCTAGTTTGCAGTGTGTTTGTTTTTAAAGAGAAAAGATAACCTATATTGTGCTACAAATACTAAACATTTTGCAGTTACGGATCTTCCCCTGAGAGTGAGGAGAGCAACACAGAATATTTTGAAACATTGGTTTAACGAAAGAAACTTATAGGATGAAACATAGGGCAAAGGAGTGAGAAGTTAATAACAGAAGAATTCTCTAGCTTATTAGAAGAATTCTCAGTTTGATAAATACAACTGCAGTGCTAACTTGTATACAGAATACTTACAAATGCACCTCACAGAGGAGTAGGATGGAAGAAAATAATGAATGGCAGTGACAATAACCCATTATAAATCTTTCCATACCTGTGATAAAATCATGAATCATACAGCTGAGGCTTAGATCAGTCTTAATATTATTCCATGTTTTATTACCTTGTCTTCTCTCACCATTACAATTGTTTTTGAAAGCCTTTTTCTTAGACATCAAGAAAAAATCATTATTTAAGATTGTTTGGGATACTGCCTGAATATGTGTATTATGTGTGTGCTGGCACTGAGGGAGAATTATTCTCTTTTGTGGATGGGGAATGGCAGGGTAATCATGCTGATGCAATACTAGGAAGTTCTACTCACCATGACACAGACTATCAACATTACAGAGACAGTAATTATTTGCACTTTTGTAGTATCTTTCATTCCCAACTATTACTGTGTTCTGTAAATGACAGCTCATTAATGAAGCCACAGAAAAGTAGAGAAGGCCCAATATACACTTTGTACAGGGAAACAACCAGAACACCTGGCAGTGATTCATAGGTGTGCTCCCTTACTCACAGATGACACCTCCTGCTGACAGTGGTTCTGTTCAGTTGCCTCCAGGACACAACGTGTGCAATATTGAGGTCAAAAGTAACCTCCTGTCTTTAACAATAACGGAAAAACTGGTTTAGGGTGAAAAGCTCTAACTGGAATTCACAATCACTGGAAACTGGGGCTTGGACTGAAGTGCAAAAGCCAATTTTATGTGAAGCAAAAGTGTGAGGTGTCAGAGGGTGGAATAAGGTTTTCAGCATATTAAACTCTTCTCTCCTTAGATAATTTCTATTAAAATCAGAAACAAAAAAACCCCAAACCTCACACAAAACAGAGAGACTTACCTTACTGGAGAAAATGGGGTTTCCAGATGCTCTTTCATATTAAAATAGCTGACATAATTGTCTCTAAGAATTGTAATTAAGGCTTGATCCTAATCTGAGTTGGTGGCAGAAGTCAGGTATTTAATGATGTATTAGGTACATAGTAAGTGGTAGAAAGAATTCAATGTTAGACAGCAGTGGGCATCCAAAATTCCTTCCTGGACTCCAGATCCACCTGTGGCATTATCCACCTTTCTGGCCTGTCACTCTCCGAGCCTGTCTGCCCTCCTGTTTTTAAATCCAAACACTAGTATTTATTCCAGCTGTTTGGACAGTAGCTACCACTTAAAGCTTCTCACCTAACTGTTGCCTGGGATTCCAAGTCTTTTGCTTAATAATGTTTGATATCTCTTTATTAAGCTAATGGACCACAGATTTTCAACTGGGGAAAGTGACACTATTGCTGTGGAGAAAATTGAGAGTATCTTCACTGAACTTGGGGAGGTACCATGACATAAAATTAATGTAAGAAAATATTCTAATCCACAAGTAATGGATAGATATTCCAGACAAACAGTTTTGGCATGATTAGTTTCCTGAGTGTTGAAAAAACCCTGTACTTGCATGTAATATGTGCACTGTTCAAATATAGCAGTCAGTCTGCTCTACAGGAACCACAGCCAGCAATGAAAAAGGAACTTTTAAATGCCAGCATTTGCTGCATCAGAGAGAACAGATTAAAGGAACATGAAAATAAAATGTTAGTATGTAAATCTTTACATTAATAACAAAGCATTGTAAAATAAATGCATTCCATTCATGTGATTCTAGCATAGATGATTTCTCTGGTATATGTATAAAACAGAAACAAGTCCTGTATTTTCTTTAGGTAGCTTTTGATAAATCTCTCTTCTGTCAGGAATTTCAGTTACAAAAACCACACAAGGCTTTGCATTCACTGATGTTCATCCTCAGGTTTAGCAAGCAGTAACAGTGCTTCAACTGTTGTTGAAGGCCGTGGGACTACACACAGTAATCCCTGTATATGGCTGTGAGCTTTTTGGAATAGAGGCATCATTATGTGTTTATAAACAAGGACCTGAGACTTCTCTCTGTGTCCCTTCAGTTCTTTTTTGCTGTAACTCCCTCAGCAGAAATATGGGAGTAAGCCTTTTATAGGCATCACAACATGCGCTGTAGTGATGCATTGCTGAAGCACAGACATGTAAGCTGCAAGTGCCCCTCAACTTCTACCTATCTTGACATCAAGCATTTCACAGAAATGTGCCTTAAAATATCAAGAAAAAGGATATAAAGGTTTAACCATGACAAAAGCCCATTTGGTATTTCTAGTTTTGCTGCCTTCCATTGTCCAGTCATTTTTCACATGAATAAAACCAAAAGCTACAAGCTGTGATCTAGCTCCTGATTTCCTTAGAAAGATTTAGTGTTTGTTTTGCTCCAGACTTGCAGACAAGCTTATGGACTTCAGCAGAGCTAGGACCTAAAAAAGGACCAAACCTTCTGTGGTCGGTTTGTCTGAGAACAGATGGAATGGGAAGAAGCCTACTTCCTCCTGTCATGCTGCACAGCTGTGACTCACATCTCAACTGAACAGCTCTTGGAGTGGAAAGCAAGACAAAAACCAGACAGCTTCAAATAACGCATTAGATCAAAGCCAGAAATTAAAATCAGGGGTTCATCATATAGCATGGTCAACATTTGAAACAGAAATGCACATTTATTATAGAAATAAAACAACTGTCAAAAAGTGATGATATATTCTGGAATCTATTACTGACCATTTGTGGAAATTTTGAATTCATAAATCAATGAGGAACTACTAAATATTATGGATATACAGTAAGAAAGCTTAAGGGGGCAAAATGTAACAACTCAGTAATATTGACTCACATTTTTTCTTTGAATACAGGAATATCTGAATACTTGAAAAGAAACTTTAGGTAAAATGAAATAAAACACAAACAATTTAGAAAAGATAAAGATATTTTCTGATGCAACAGAAAACACAAGTCAGGGTTGAGAAGCAAAAGTGAGATGATGGCATTAATGTGATAGGAAATGCTCTCTACAGGCATCAACTGCAAATTGCATGTCAACAGTTTTGGACTTCTGCATACTAAAGTAATCAGTGTTTTAGCTAAATTGAAAATGATTTTACCACAATGACAGAGCTTAAATCAAAAGAGGAAGTGTGAGATGCCTTTGAGGTTTAGTTTCACTATCAAATTAATTAGTTAATTTCCAAATCTTCATGTGACAAAATCTGGTAAATCTCTTCAATTGCTATTCAATTGCATTATCTGCTAATTTCTTTGTTGGAAAGCTAAAGACTATTTTATCAATCTCACTATTTAATGAAATAATTAGATCCAAATAAATACTGATGCTAACTTGTTATTATGACCTAATTAATAATTATATTGCCTATTTTAGTGTAGAAAGTAATTTACTCTTAATCAAGATTAAAAAACTGATACTTTGTCACATCTGTTGCAATGTGCAACATGAACCAGAACTAAGGAGACTGGCAGACATCTACTGGTAAATATAAAGTTAATCAACTTCCTGATTTAACCTTTGTGTGTCCTACACTGTTTTCAGATTAATAATGGAAAGCTGCTATATGTCCTGTTCTAAAATTATTATTTCTCCATACATCAGCTTGATTCTGTGTCAATAAAATAGGATACGAAGTTTAGATCAATATATTGATTTTTCTGTTTCATTTCAGTTACTGAAAGCTGCTTGAATGGAATCTATAAACAACAGTTCTAAGGGAAAAAAAAAAAATGGTGCCACGTCCAAAAATTATATTGGTCAACTGTTCATCTTTTGGGACATATTTTGAAAAGTGTCATGATGGTAATTTATCTTGAAGACCTTCCTAGGGAATGTTTCCAAAATGCTTTTGAAATCTTGTGGGTAACCTGGGCCTGAACAGTGTATTTTTAATTCATTATGTAACTCAAGTATTGGCTTGAAAGGCAAAGCAAGCATTTCCTTGTGACAGTAGCTGGCTCACTGAATTCATCACATGGCTGTGTAAACAACAAAATTACAAAAAACCGCACCCAAACCCAGAAACCCTTATGGGCATTTCACACTGAAAGAGAGTGGGTTTAGACAGCAGGAGGAAATTCCCCCATGTGAGGGTGGTGAGGCCCTGGCACAGATTTCCTAGAGAAGCTGTGGCTGCCCCAGCCCTGACAGTGTCCAAGCCCAGGCTGGATGGAGCTCGGAGCAGCCTGGGATAGTGGAAGGTGTCCCTGCCCATGGCAGGGGGATGGATCTGGGTGGCCTAAAAGGTCCTTCCAACCCAAACCATTCTATGATTCTACAACATACATGGCCCGTGCAGGTGTCACTGAGCAGGCCGGAGGGCACACCCGGGTCACGCCCTCAGAAAATGGGTTGAATCACGGTAACCCACGGGAGGCAAAGTTTGGTATCTATCAGTAGAAGGCTCTTCCCCAAGAGAGGCTGGAACAGACTCCCCAGGGAAGCGGTCACAGCACCAAACCTGACAAGACTTCAAGAAGTATCCGGACAACGCTCTCAGGCACATAGCGGGATTCTTGGGGAGTATCCTGTGCAGGGCCAGCAGCTGGACTCGACGATCCCTGCGGCAGCCCCGCCAGCTCTCCGTGCGCTCCCAGCACGACACCGAGACGCGGGGGCCGGGCCGTGCCGGGCCGTGCCGTGCAGAGGGGCGGGGCGGAGGGGCGTGAGGGCGGGGCGTGAGGGCGGGGCGCGGGGGGCATTGGGGCGGCCCCGGGAGTGGCCCCGCCTACTTATTGCGCATGCGCAGCGAGCAGAGTCGCGCGCTGCGGCATCCCGGCCCAGCCCGTGCGGCGCAAGCGCGGTGCTGACGCCCGGCCGCGCGCCCCGCCCGGCGGGCACGCGCAGCGCGGGGAGGCGGCGGCGGCGCCCGGGCGCGGCGCGGCCGCGAGAGCGGGGGCGGGTTTATGGCGGCGGCTCTGTCCGCAGTCGCTGCCAGGCTCTCCCAGTCGGCCGCGGCCAGGTCCTACGGCGTGTTCTGCAAGGGGCTCACCAGGACCCTCCTCATCTTCTTCGACCTGGCCTGGAAGCTCCGCATCAACTTCCCCTACCTCTACATCGTCGCCTCCATGATGCTCAACGTGCGGCTGCAGGTGGGCGGGGGCGGCGGGGCTGGGGCGGGCTCGTGTCCCGGTGTCACCGGCCGGGCCCGGGCGCGGTTCGCAGCCGCTGCCCCGAATAACGGCGGAGCGTGCCCGGACGAGAGCCCGTCCCTGCGGCGGGGCGGGGGCTGTGCCCTGCCCTGTGTCACCAGGCAGTGTCGCTTGGGTTGTGCACGGATGCGGCCCCGGAGCCTTGCCCTTGCTGGTGGCCAGCTGCGAGTGTCCCGCTGTGATCCTCGCTCTGTGTGGTAGCCCAAACGTGCCGCTTTCCTGTTCCTTTTCCTAAGCCATAGTTGACTTAAATACTGTGAATACATTGTGAATATGTGCACTTTGATAGCAAGGTCCTGCCACCCTGTAAGGAGTGAAGAAAACAATTTCCTTCATCGGTTTATTGGGGTTTTTTGAAATCAAGAACAGTTGCAGCACGGCAAATACAGTTTTAAATACCAATGTTACTGCATGAAAAAGATGATTCACATGTAATTGGTATCTCTCCTGTTTTGAGCCTGTTTCTACAAAACGTGGAATTCTTAACACAGATTTGAGCTATTGTAGGGTTGAAATTTAATTGTTTTTGTGAAGAAGTGAAAGATTTACTTTTAACTTAACTGGCAGCAGAAGCAGGCTGTGCCCTGTCACTACAAACATCTGTTCTAGCCAAGGATTGGACAAACTTTCTTCTTGTAAACATAGCTGTAATCAAAGTTTTGACATCTGTCCAGTGGCCAAGTGTTGAAAGACAAAGTCTGGTTGGAGTTTGTCACTTGTAAAAGAGAATTTGAAATTGGAAGCGGTCAAAATGTGGCGTCTCCTATTTTTGTTTTTGGGATTTGCCCTACAATTCTGAAGCTTGAAAATGAGCCAGATGCCCAGGAGTTGTACACATAGTTTAGTAACCTTGGTAGCTGAAAAAGCCTTGTCTTTGCTCGTTATCAGTGTTGGTACAGATTAGTTCTCCTGGAACACCACCAGCTTGTCCTTTGTGCTACAGCTGATACCTGCTAACTGTGCTGGGGCAGCCAGTCTGACCAGTTCCCCCTGGGAAGCTGTTTGTGGTACATTGTTGATACCCAGTGATGTGTGTCTGATTTCAGTTTGCACTTCTGTTTACAGGAGGATTACTTTAATGCTAAGCCTCTAATCAGTCCCAGCTTGCTTTTCTATTGGTTAAGGGAAACGCTGCTGTTACACAGCGAATCTCTGGCTGCTCGTTTGCTGACTCACTTTCATGCCTGTCACCAAAAGAGAGCTTGTAGCAGATTAAATTGAAGCTACAGAAGGACAGCTGGTATTTGGGCATGCTTCCTACCCCTCTGGATGTGCTCAGGCAGCCTGTAGGGAGACTTGTCTGTTGGGACAACTGTTACTTTCTGTAGCTGGGTTGCTCTTTATGTGAAAGATTTTAAATTATTTTTGGTGCAATACACTGGAAACCAGGAAGCTTGGTTATCAGTGTAATAACTTCATGTATTCTTTCTTTTTAGGTCCATATTGAGATCCATTGACTTGTGACTTGGTATGCCGCTTCCCCTCTATGCTGCAACTAGAGTCACTCACACTCTTCTTCAAAACCAGCCTGTTGTGAAGCAGCAAAGCTGTGCTCGTGTGCTCTAGGACTATGAAGAAAGAAGATTTTACCCAGAAGCAAGTATGTGACAGTGGCCCAGATCATCACAAGCCAGCAGCTTATGTGACACACGTGCATTCCATGTTGGACAGTTCTCAAAATCATAATAGCAGTTTACAAAAATTATATAACACCAGGAATTGTTCTCTCCATAATACTATACCTCTGTCTTCTGTTGGCAAGGAAATGCCTCTGAGTTTCAGTGAATCAGCAGGGATGAATTCAAGTGCAGCTGCTCCTTGGAAGGATTCATTTCATCTGCATTTTTCTTCTGGGAAAGACAGTCTCAAGAGGGCTTCTCACTGCATTGGTGGCCTTTCAGTAACAGGCTGGCTGGAAGAAGCTTGTAGCATTTCTGGAGACTTCAGCTCATGCTGCCCAGGAGATAACTTCGTATGTTTTGCACAATTCTGGCTGGGAAATTTGCAGTGTAATAAAAACCTGTGGTTTCTGGAATTAGAAATGAGCAGTAGCAAAGAGAATGAATTGCTGTTTGTATTTTTTATAGCATTGGAGCTTGGTGGACTTCCTGATCCTTGTTCTAATCTAGTTGCCTCTCTGAACAACTCTGCTATGGGACTCTCAAACAACCAGAAACCATGTGTTTTCCTTTGTTGCTTAAACCTTGTATCTTCAGAGCAAACACTTGGATATGTGCAAATGCTTTTGAATATACAATATGTGACTAATAATTTTCACATCATACAGCTAGTAATCTCTGTGCTAGCTTTTGCACTGGCAGGTCTCTGATATGTAGTGAAGGTAAAAAAGTACTGAGATTTTAATAACTACTATTTTTAATATTAGCAGAAAATGAGAGACACAGTTACAGTTCAGGTTTTAGTGAGAATTATATAGCTGAAGTAAAAACTATAGTTGTAACATTGCTAGTTAAACTGACTGTTGGAAGAATAGGGACTTTCTTTATTGTAAGGAATAGCATCTGAGTATAAAGAACTTCATAATCTTCAGACTCTGGGACTTCTGCAGGTCTGCTGTTAATATTAAACTAGAACTCAGTTTGATTAGCACAGATTCTTTGTTTTCTACAGAGTTTGTATTAGTGGAGTGTTCTGGCTACTACTATTTATACCCATTTCCAATAAAACTTGTTTCTTGTAGAGTTGAATTCCTGCTCTGAATCCAACAGCAGCTAATATATGTCCTTAGAACACTGAACTGGAAAGCTGTTGGGAGGGTGGTCTTCAGTGCAGCATAAATCTCAGCAGCGTTGCTTTCCAAGGATGGCACAGCTGTAATTTAACAATACCTTGTGAGCTTTATTGTGCTACAATAGACACTGTAAACAACTTTCTAAAACAATTTTCTTTTCCTTGAAAAAGTGATTGTTATTGCTGAAGTACAATGGGCCTGTTGACTTTGGCTTTGGGATAGGCTTCTGACAATGAGGTTTGCTGAAGAACAAGGCAAGAATGTTGGAATCCATAGAGCTGCTGGTGAATAGAATTTTGAGGAATAGGCTCCTGTTGGCACTTCAGTGGAGGAACTCTTTGTGCAGTAGGTCAAACTTTGAACTCAATGTCCAAAATTCTCAGTAGGGGCATTGCTGATGATACACTTAATGTGCTCTAAAGGCTCACCTAAAGAGGGAGGTATCAAGTGTATGGGTTGGAATGCATTTCCAGCTTCCCTTTGATTCCGACTTAAAAGTGAGGACTTAATGTGGAGTAAAGCCATGGCAGTGATTCACACCTTAGATATCCTTTTTGCCAGCTGGTCTTGCTTCATCTTGGAAAGAGAGGAAAGGATGTTGCATTAAGTTTGAACTGAACTTATCTGGAAAGCCAGTAGAGTTTCCAGTGTGGTGGTTATTTGACTGTTAGCACATATGTATGGAGAATTCCTTGATTATGAAGATGAGATGCTGGTTATCAGCCTTAAGGAGAGAAGTGTTGAAATTTTTAAATCTATTTGAATGCTGAAAATAAGATATATTACTTTTTATGCTAAATGATATGTTGTGTTTTCATGATCCCCATTGGCTGATTGTCTTTTTTTGGATGCTAAAAGAGATGAAAAGCCACTTACTTTAATTTAGAAAATAACTTTTCCCTGGTGTTTAAATGATTGTTTAACTTACAGACTTTTGACTGTGCAATTATCTGTCATGAAGTGACTGAAAGCCCCAAAATAATACTGGATTATGTGTTGTAAGTGATTACTCTTAACAGTTCACTCTAAGTTGAGCTGTTCACCCTCATCTCTACTGTTGGAATTTATCAGCCTTGTAGTGAGTGGTGTTAACACAAGTTAATGCGTGGTGTTGCAGAGGTTCAAGATTCCTGAAGTGATGTGGATCTGACATCCCAGAACACCAGAAACAAAGACACTTCTCCAAATGTCTGTGGCTTGGAGTTAGGGTGTTAAGCTGCTGTCCGCCTATACCTTGACCCAAAAAAACACTTGACAGGGCTGAAGGCAGAGCAATGAAGGCAGGGAGGGGTTGGAGCTTGTTTAAGCTGGCTTGATTGCTAAAGACAATGTTTTGCAACTCCACATTAATCTCTCTAAGCAGCTCCATAGGTACAGCCATACCCTCCCCCTATGGTGAGCCTTCCCTGAACACAGTCCTGCACCCAGAATTTGGGTGCTTGGACTTCCTGTACAAAGGATCAATTGGCACAGCTGTACTTGCAGTTGTTACTTGAGACCTTATTTGTGCAGCTGACTGGTTTGCCCTGGAACATTCTCTGCTGTATGTCTTTTGGGAACTGCATGTTTTGGGAACCATAGTTCTATACAAGAACTTGTAGTGAGATTGTCACGTTAATAGGCAAGAGGAGTAGCTAAAGGCATAAAAACATCAATCCAATTTTTAATGCACCTTTTCTTCATGGTGATTTCAAATTGAGGGGAAACGAAACATGAGACACCACCAAAAAACTAGAATTTAAATGTGTGTACAGAAGAATGCCAAGGGTTTTCTCCTCATTGATGACAAGCCTATGGAGGAGGAGATCTTGGAATATTGAATTGTGTTACATATCACAGTCCAGCTAATACTGTCCTGTTTTAAGCAACGTCTTGTTTGAGTGCGTGGCCTTTCATCGTTTATTACAGAATCACTTTAAATACAATACAGCTAAGTGAAATGATGGATGTTTGTTGTGTATATGTATATTTAACATAAGATACAAAGAATACTTAAATAAGTGGATTTAATCCATTTTAAGATAGTTTATGTACCTTGCCTTGAATTTTATTGTTTAAAACCTAAAAGGTAATTTTAACTTGAACATTCCTTCTGAAATTCAAATAAAGCATAGTTTGGTATGTTAAAATCTCATGTAATATACTGCACTTTAAGCCTGGGGAGGCCATGGAATGAAAGTGCTGTTCTTGCACTAACAGAACTGCCTGCCCTGACTGAGACAAAGTTTAAATGGCTTTTCCTGTCTGGAGGGAGAATAGGGAACCTGAAGGATGGCATCCATCCTTTGAAACTATAGATAAATCTAACACAATATGGTTTAGGCCACTGTTCTCTTCCTACAGATGTTTTGATATCAACTCATCTCAAAAGATGGAAGGTGTCTTGGCCAAGAACCAGTTTTTGTGGAGCTTCATGGCTTCACAATGTCCAATGTGGAAAACTTTTCTGAGTTAATGTGCTGTTAGGGTTGTCTGAGATGATTATTATAGTACAGAAAAATAACATTATTAGTAGAGGTAAGGAACCTTTATACTCAACCAGGAGTTGCCTTCATATTCTGTATTTTTGTCTCTCATCCTTCTCTAGGAGAGGTTATTTCTAAGCAAAATGTCAGGGTTCTACTAAACAACTTGTGCTATCTAAAATTTCATTGTTTAATGTCCAGATCCTTCCTGCAGTACATAGCAAAGTTTTATTTCTGCCTTTAGAAAAGAAATAAGAAAATACTCAATGTTTAGAGAATTTCCTAGTAGTTACACTTAAGTGAAAATTTACTATATGGTGTACTGCTTTGAAAAGAAAATATACTTTAAAATGTGTGTGCACAGAGCTCTGCATGTAGATAAAAAGTGTTTTACCACAGTATGATGTTGGGATGCTTATGCAAATGCTTATTTACCTTCTGATGTTGCAGTGCAAAATGCAGTAGAGATGGTGGTGTTACTTCTCTGTGTGGTTTTAGCCAGTGCAATCTCAGCAATCGTGTGTCTGCATCATCCTGCACAGGGAACAGTTCTAGCTGTAGACATTTTTTAGCCTTTTGGTTTTTCAGTGTTGGGTTTGGTTTTGCTATTGTTTGAGGTTTGGTGGTTTATTTATTTTTTTTTTTTAAAGTTATTATTAGAACTATAAAGACAGCACTTTCTTAAACTTTGCCAAAGTTTGCTTCCTTTCTCCTTCTCTCCACCTTTGCCCCTTATAGGTATACACATTTAATTTTTGGAAGAAGCAAGCCTGTATGTACTCTTCTAATAGATAATCTTATTGTCAGGTTGCTCCTTTTTTATGACCAGGTTGTGCATATATTTCCCTCGAATTTCTCAGCATAAGCTTGTGCTGATACTTTGTTCCACCTCAGAAACATTGTTGTGCAATTAATTATGCACAACAAATTGACAGAAACCCTGTAGAGATGTAAGAGTCCATAGTCTCTCATTAGGCTGTATGACAGGTGGTACAGCTGACAGAGCAATATGTACTCAATGTGACATATTTTCTTTTTTTTCTCTTCAGAACAGCTGCTTTAATTAAAATCCAATATTTAAACTGAGTATCTTGTATCTCTGACAGCTGAGAATTGCAGCTAGAATTTGGGGCTTACAAAATATATTAAGGTTAGAACTTAGCATAACTTTTCAAAAAATCAAAGAGTACATTCACGTGAATATTTTAAAACTTTTTTTTTTCCCCTGATAGTGCACAGAATGTGTTCTGCTACTTGTTTCTGTGATGCACAGCCAGTAACTGGGGAAAGGGGGAGAACCCTTTTTAGACTGCAGAGCCTCTAATTCTCAAGGAAGAGCTACACTTGATAGAACTTTAAAATAAACCAAATGTTGCCTATGAAAATACTGATATTTCATGATCAACTGTCATACTTAAATTACAAGGTCACAGATATCAATCTCCTGACAGTGTTAAAACAAGAACAGTAAATACAGAAGTACTAGAATAATGTTATCCTTTACCAGTCTGCACTGGTAAAAGCAAATCCTATTGTACTTGGATATTAATCCTCTACTGCATCCCAAAATCTCAGTTATCTTAGTCTGTTTGGAATTAGTTATACGTGATTCAGACTAAGATAGTTACTTCACTGTTAATGATGAAATAAATACAAAACCTAAAACGTTTTAGAAAATGACCAGAGGGACTTTGCACAAAGAAAATCTGCCTTGAAAAGATCCATTTTATTTGTGTGATCTCTATATATGTATATAGTCTGTTTTGCAAATTCCTTCCTTCTTCATGGAAGATTGGTATAAACCTGATAGCAAAAGTGGTCAAAATCTAAACTTGCAAAAGTATCAGTGTTTAAGCATCTGTTTGTGGTCAATTTTAGGTATTATCAAACATAGTACCTAAATGTATTTTAAACTTTTGTTCTTAAAAGGAGGGAAATCAAATATCTAGTGCCTGATTCATCACTTGAAGTTGAGTGAAACCATTTCTTGAAAATGGTTTCTGTTACCTGATGGTGACTAATTTTCAATGCTGATACTCAATACTTCCTGTAAACTGTGATTTTATCCCTGCAGAAAAATTTTAGTCTATGGCCTTAGTCTTTGGCCCTATTTTTTTTAATTATTATTTTTTTTTAATTGCAATGTGGGAGGTGGAGAAGGCTGGCACAAACCGTTTTTGTTTCAGAGAAATATGTTTACAACTTTGTATGTATTTTACAAATGTAGTGTGACACTTTTAACTTAGGAGAGAAGTTTCCATAGTAGACTTGAAACCTGAATAGAGACTTGGAATATCAGGAGCGCTCCCCAAGCTGCCAGAAGCTGTCGTCTGCGAAGCTGCTCACTCACACCACAGGAGGGAGTTACACATCAGCCTTTGGAGTATTTCATTGTTAGTACATCTTAGTACAGTGCATTTCAGTTTGCCTTGTCTTACGGACTGTCACTGCAAATAGGTTAATGTACAAAATCAATACACAGTGGTAATGTATTGTAACTGTTTACAATTCAACTCAGAGTACCTATGGATGAGTTTTGTCAAGTTATTTAAAAACAGAAATAAAAATCTTTTTTAAAAGACAAAAGGTAGTTTTGGTGCTTCTCATTCAAATTTTTCACTGTATAAATTGTACAGCTGTAGTTGAAGAGATTGTGTTTCTGACAATGTGAAGTCAGACAGGAAGTGGTTTTTCAGTGCTACAGTTTGACAAATGTGTGCTTACAGAAACCAAACAAATTTAAAATCTCTGTGAGAATAAAAGGGCTCAATACCTGACCTTGGAAATCTGGTATTTGAACTCAAGGCTAGTTTAATGATATTAACCACCAGTATTCATTAATGGGCATTCTTTTTACACACTTTTTTTTAGTGAGAAGCTTTAACAAGCCACTTAATTGCAATGTAATTCCAAGGTATTTCCTAACTACCTCCAATCTTACAGCACAGCTTCATTTTAAAGGGGAAAGCAAGCCATGATAAATACATGTAATGGCCATAGCAACTCTTGCATCATCCAGGATAAACACTGCTGGGTGCTTCTCTGCACAGTTCAAATCACCATGATATTAACAGAGATACCAGAGCGTTTGCTTTAGCTGAATGAAATATTCCCATTAAGGCAGCAGAATAAATATGTATCTTCTGCTAAATGTTGAACTTTAAAAAACATACTGAAACAGTAGACACTCAGCCTCCACAAATATCTCTTCTGAAAGCTGCTATCAGGTGACGTTTTCATTCTAGACTCAAAAAACTTAGTTTTTGTTTGGTCTGGGGGTCCTTTGCTGCTACAAGTGGTAGTTTTGAGGAAGATGTTTTTGTTATGGGCTGTATTCTATAAAGAACTGGTATTGGCAACCCTGAAGAAAAGGCTGATACTCTGAGTACAAAATGAATGTGTACTTTTTTTCTTAATGATGAATGCTGAGATCGTATTGTCCCTCAAAACAAGCATTTAAACAGAATAAAAAGAGGAAAAAACTGAATATAATAAATCTTATGAAGTTCTACAAACTTGTGGCATGTGGTTAGACCTCTATGGCTAAGAAAGGGCTATCAGTGCTCCCTGCACATCACTGTAGGTTCCTCATGGCTTTTGGAATTTGTATGGCAGATCCTGAAATAGGAAATTGTAACCTTTGTCTGTCCACGATGTTCCAGCCACCCATTGTGACAGCCTTCATTACTCATGTTGTCATCACTTTCAGATGGTTTATCAGTAGTTTTACATACATTTATATAATTGGGCATGATACCTGCAATGGGGAATGTTAAGGAACTCTGACTACTTTTGCAAATAAACTCAGAAATAGACATGCTACTATGTGCATATCCAAATCTCTTCCTGTTAGGATCTGAAATGCTTTGAATGATTTAAGTTAGTGGCCTATGACTTGGTGGTAGTCTCTTTGTTCATCTCATGCTGTAAAATTCTGTAAGAGCAACTCATCTGTACAAGAGCCCAAATTTCCACTCTGCAAATCTGAGATTGCCAGAGGAACCTCTTACCAATTTACACTCATCACAACATTCCTATCTTCAGTATGTTTCTTGGCTCTTGATTTTTCTGGCAGATATTATAGCAGATTAGAATTTTAAAAACCCCAAAACCTTAAACCAAAAAGTACCAAAGATTCTGTTGAAGATACTCACATTTCTTAGAGAGATGATCTCTTAAAAGAGTGCTTTACCTTACATTAAAAAAAAAATAGTACTGGATGGGATTTCTGTTATCAAGAACTGTGGCATGTTTGTAAATTGCACTTGTAAGTCTTGAACGTTAGGAAGTGCTTTGTCTATTTGTTATCACAAGTATTTTTTTAGACATATCAAAATACTCCTTTATTTATCTTTCACCTCATAGTTCAAAGAAAAGAAAAAAAAAACAAACACATTTTGGAATTCTTTCAAGTATTATGTTTTGTTAAAAGTGTCCCCAAGGGCAAAGGACCAAAACCAACACAGACCTCTTGCTCACTGAACAAAAAGCCAGCAGCAATGACAAGCAGGATGTTTTTGATGCTCTTTGTTAGTTGTTTTTTTTTTCTGGGGCTAGTGGCTGAAGCCCTTAATCACTTTAGCTGGAAGTTATTCACAAATAACCATTTTGAGCTCAGTAATCCTGTCTTGCTTTGTATCATGAAAAATATTTTCTGCAGCAGGGATTCCTAAATTGCCTCTCAGATCTTAGCCTTGCATTCCAGGTACTGCATGCTGACTGCAAGCACATACGACCTGCTCCAGAGCTACAGCACTTACAGCATTTCCAATTTCTGTCTCCTTCAATACAAAAGCATTTAAGACTAAAACAACAAAAAATATTTCATGATGTCGTATAGCACCTTCTTAAGGGCTCACTTGCACCCCTTCAGGTATTTTTCACTTTGGGTCAGGTTTGTAGATGCTGAATATTCTATCATGCTGAAAATCAGAGACTAGCGTAAAAACTTTTTAGCGTAAAAAAACATTTTGTCAAAACAGAATGAAAATTCAAACCTTTTTTTGGAGTTGGACAGCCTTCTTTTATCTTCTGTTCCCTCTAGCTGCTTTCTGAGTGAGAACATCTGTACAGACTACAGCAGGTTTCAAGTCCTTCACTTTGATATATGGTGTATGTTCCCAACAATCTGTTGCTTAAAATAAAAGCTGTCTGGTCTGTGTTGTCACTGTCAATCATAATTTTCAGAGCTCTTCCTCACATTTTCTTTCTGGTTTATAATCATTCGTTTGCAGTTGATAGCTGTATCTTCTGCTTTCTTTCTATTTAGCTAAACTACATACTTGCCAGTGCTGGCAAGGAGAAGTCTGCAGAGCTTTTCTTCACTGGATATTTTGTTACAGTCAGTTCATCAAGCTTTTTTTGCTACTTGCTCAATTTACAGTTAATTCTAATATATTTTCATTAGGTGTCCATAAGGAAGTGTAGGGTATACCTGAATGGATTTTTGAGCAGTTTCTCTTTCATCACATAGGAAGTTTTTTTTTCTGAAGGCTCCTATTGAAACAGCACTGTCCAAAGGTTTGATTCCATTGTGTATGTGGCTACTGTTCCTACAGTTAGTATAAAAGAATGCTTTTGTAAGTGAAAATATTTCTGGTCAGTCTTTGTTATTCACATGTGCTTGTTAAATTCATCAAGGTGATCTGCCTGGGAGGGCTCTTCTGCCTCCTAGCAGATATTCCAGCCATGGTAAGAAAATGTGATACACAAGATGACTCCTTTCAACCTAACACACAAACCCGAGAGGCAAGGAATAAACTCATGGAGAAAAAAACCAAATTAAATTAAAAAACCAATTAAAAAAAGGTGTTTTGAACATTTTCTTGGTTTAATTTGATAGGTTATTTTACCAGAAACATGGAATGAGAAGGTAGGAATTAAAACTTAAGACAGGAAGCAACCTGGATATTTTCCTTTATAACAGAAATTGTCAAGTAGTTTAGATCACACAAAGAGGGTGGGGTTAAGTAAAGACTAGAAATGAGCTCAGAGGAAACAAAAAAAGCACAAATATTTTACAACCTTTTTGTGGAAAAGCAAAAATCACACTTTTAATATTTTTCCCCCAGAGGTATTTCTGTTGTCCTTCCAGCCCTACATGCACCTTATCCTAATGCTACCTGGATAAAGCAAGGTTAGGGGTGTTGTTGTTGTTGGTTTATATTTTTTTTTTTTTTTACATTTCAGAAAGTGTAATCAATAAGAAAAGAAATCTGATAGTAGGATTTATCTGTTTAAGTACCTCAGAGTGGTTTCAGCAGGAGAAATCACAGCTCCAATCCTGTAATCCAATCACACAAGATCAGTACTGATGTCTAGCCCTGCTGACTTAATCAGAGCTCTGAGGCTGAGGATGTGCCTCTGTGACCTGAGCTACAATGCCTAGAGTTGGTGATTTATGGGAATATCATTAAATTTAACCTGGGTTAAAAGTGCAGTCCTATGCACAGCAGAGTCAATGTGAATCTTCACAGCCATTCAAATTGAGACAATATCATGTTCTTGAAGGGCCTTGAAACTCATTGCATATATTCCAAATATTGTACCCTTCATAGAACAGCCATCTTTAAGTGTATTATCTTGAAAAAAAGAGACAGCATTTACCATATGAGAATTATAATACTAAAATATGTCATGTCTAAAGTTATAGCATATGGATGGTCCTCTAGGAGAAATCTCCTTGGAATTCCGGTTTATAAAATGGTAAAATTTGTTACTTTGTTTGAATGATTAAATTGAGAACAGCTTTTGATAAGACTTTTTACACAGCTTTAAGCTCACTACTGCTTTTTAATCTTAAACATTCTCACATGAACTGCTCAAAGTAACTGTTAACAAGGTTATTAAAGCTTTTTATGAAAAGGAAGTGCACCTTTTTTATTTCCTGGAGTTCTAAATGCTAATTTCTTCCTTTCTCTGCTACACATTGGTCATTTGTGATATGCTGGATCTTGTATTACTTTACTTGATGTTGGTGCTGCAGTTAAACATAATTTTAATATTTTTATCTACTACTGTTGATCAAGAAAATATATTGGCATATCTTCTTGAAATGGTGACTTAATGAAGTCACATCAAAATTAATTGGAAAGTCCTTACAAGAAATTATGCTGTTAGAAGAGATAGGTATATTTTCAGAGCACCTTTCCTTATCACAGTTTAAATAACAATAAATTATTTTTTCAAATTAAACTGACAAGAATTGTTATTTTATATAATTTTTTGTCACTGTAAGGAAGAATCCACAGTTATTTTGCCCAGTTATTCTAAATAGTGTTATGACTGATACATTTATTGGCAGAGCAGTAATAGTGTCTCCTTGCAATTTCCATTTAGAACAGAAGACAGTCCCATCAAGAGCAAATTCAGTTATTCAGGGAGAACGTTAAATGACATCTCAAAAAGTTGCTGTTGTTATCATGGTAAAGAAGTACTACAGAAGTGTTAAATAATTGTTGTTTGTTAGCAGAAGGGGAGAAGATGTTGTTTTAACAAGGCAGACTCCAAACTCAAAGGTGGAGTTTGTGTCTAAACTTTTACTAAGGGTCTCTGTAAGGAAATTAAAAAGTTCCCGTTATTCAAGTGACTGTTGAATATGAGTGGACAGACCTCTGTTCAAAACTGGACTCAAACCAAGGTAGGATGTTTAACCAGCTTTGCAGCAGCATTCAAGGAGTCTTTTGCTCATCATGCTCCCAGTACACCTCTAATACTGTGATCTAGAGATAAAAGACCATTTTGTTAACGTAAAAGATGAAAGTGTAGTTTTCCTGACTGCATGTAATAACGGTATATAAACACTTTATATATAAACATACACATGCATTAATATCTGCTTGTTTAGATCAAGGATAAATTTCTGCTTAAATGCTTTCCATAAATGATTAAAAGTCCAGTAGAAAGAATGGAAACACACCCTAGATGTGTAGCTGTAGGTGCTGCATTAGGCATGGTAAAAGTACACCTTTCTTTGCTGTTGTGTTATTCTGGAATTAATGCACAGCTTCCAAAATCCCATCATAATAGGGATTGCTTTACTTGTTGCTGTTGCCTATGGTCAGCATTCTGGAGTAATTAATTTTATTGATTAGCAGTTTAGATTTCTAAGAATACTGATTTTTCTGTCATTACTTGCAGTTTCATAATCTAATAAAAATAATATTATCTCATTTCTAATAGGTTCAAGGCAGCATTTCCTTATTTTAGCTGAAGAATATGAAGAATTTATCTCTTTTTAACTTGTATCAGAACATCCCAGCTTTACTAAAACAAAATTAAAATGACATTTATAGAAGGAAAAGCTTTGTACAAATTATGCAGGAAGTCCAAACCATTTCAGGAAGAAGCAGCAGCTAGAAAAAGAACTGCCAGGCAACTGTGCTTTGTAAATATGGAAATTCCACAGAAGCAACCAGGACACTGGAGATTCAAATATAAGAAACACATATTAATACTTCATGGAATGATTTAATGTATGGAGCAGATAACCACTCTTGTCAACAAGATGAAAAGGTTTTAACTGTGAATGAGACAATACTTAAGAACATAACTATTACTTAGCAGTGTATTTATCTTGCAAATGTGATTAAGATGTTGAAAAAATTATCTGTTTGTTTTAATTGTAAGTTAGTTATCTGCCATCTTGTTTTTCAGGTTTGGAGTCTTTCATTCCTGCAGAGCTCTGGAAAAGCCTTTCAGAGTAAACAGCAAGGGCAGGATTTTGTTAGTCATGAGAATTTAGCTGAGCTCATTATCCATCTTCCACTGGATACCACTTCCAGCAGGAATATCAGAATGCAGGCCTTAGCAGGCCAGGGAGAAGAACATCCTTGCAGAAAATAATTCATTTGTTCTCAGCTGGTACAATAACTGAACTAAGTATCCCAGATTCTCATGCTTTTGAAGTGTTCTCCATCAACAGCAGATTTCAAAGACTGCTATGTGGAAGTCTTTCAGGCACAACTATACTGTTATTCCCTAATGCTTTCAATTTTTTCCCCCACAAACATAAAAGAAATAGAGAACATAGTCTATTTAAAAAATATATTATTTATCCAGTGTGAAAACATTGAGCAGTCCACATTTACTTGAGCAGCTCTGTGCATTAAAACTGTAGTAAAGTGAATAACTTCTTATAAAATATGCTTTAATGGTTCCACTATTTTGAAATAAAATTATTTGCTTTCAAAATATAGCTCCACCATCACTGTTTAATTTTGGATATTTGGGGATTTCATATATCCTGATGAATGGCACACCTAAACAATGCAAACAAACATCCTTAAGAGGAGAGCCTCCATCTGTGCAAATGAGATTTCTGCCATTTGAAAAAATAACGAAACTTTTCAAGATCCACATTAAAAGGAAACAAAAAATGTTTAATTTAATTACTTTGTAGGGCATTATTGTTTCTATTGTGTTTTGTACACTAAGTCAAATTTTTTCTTAATGTTACATTCCTTGTTTAGTCCAAAGCATGGCAATCTGCCAGCCAGAGCTTTCAGTGATAAATTCTGCTATACAAAGCAAAAGTTTTTATATGTGAGGCCACTTCCTTCTGCTATTTTATCATCTTCCTGGTTTTGTCTGATTTTAATAAATGCCTTTGTATTTTCACATCTTTTATATGCTTGTATACACAGACACTTTCCTCTGTATTAAAACCAGTAGTTGCAAGTTGGTAAGGATAAAAAAGACAGACTGTTGACTTAAATTTCATTGCACTAATACACTGTATGAATGCTTTAATGTTACAGTATTAAAAGATCTTAAAATTGATACTAAAAGTATTTCCTGAATTTGGCAGTGGGGTGGAGAGGCAAGGATGATGTTTCATAACAAGGTTTTAAAATGGAAATAATCTCTGGGTACAGCTACACTTTAGTACTACAGATTGGCACATGAAGGCTGGGCTGTCAAAGTGAATTTGCATTATTTTCAAGCATCTCAAATTGAAACATATTGAAATTTAAAATCTAAAAAGAAATTATGGTGGAGGCCAAACATCTGTCTGTTATCTTTCCCAAGGGACTGAGTATTTCTGCCTGAGGAGAAAAATCTCGAAAAACTCATCAGTGAAGAGAAGCCACAGAGACCCCTGCACACACAACTGTTTTGAACCCAAACAAACTTGAGGGAAAGGAGAATTTAAATTAGGGGTGGTCAGAGAAGGATGAGATTGGAGGGAAAAAGTTGAAGTTGCAATGCTTCAAACTGGAGAAAAGCTGCTGAAACTTAAAAGAGAAGCTGTCCCTGCTGTCCCTGCCCATTTTAGCAGCCTGTCATGAATTCCTCATTCCCACAAAAAAATGTTACCAAGGATGTAAGCTACAAATCATCATGTACTAATCTTTTTATGAAGACCTTTTTTTGTTGTTCTGCAGACGTATTGTTCTTTTACAATCATATTAATAGCCTAAAACTAACAAGGGCAGTTCTTAAATTACAATTCTGTTTCTTAAGAATTATTATTTTATACTGTGCTGATTGAGATCACAGAAATCTTTTTCTGACTGCAGAGGTATAAGGTACTAAATTCATCCCTCCTATAACTGTACTGAGGTAAATGGACTTACATAAGGAATTAATTTGACCTGTCTCCTCCATTTCCTTGGAAAAAATCTTTGTTTTAGCTCTTGCCAAGTTTTAACTTTGACTCTTCCTTGCTTAACATCTTCTTGTACCTAGAGAGTTTTTCTTTCTTTAAGACCATAAAGAGAAATACAGCAGTGAAATACAATTAAGGTGAATATCTGCTTTTTCAATTGAAAGTACACTTCAATTATGGAAATAAAATGACAAAACCTTTTTATTTGGTATAGATGTGTATGGGATTATTCTTACATCTGTGAGGATATGAAAGGTATAAAACAGTACATATAACCATGAGAGGGTAATGATTTAAGTAATGTTTTTCTGCCTAAGACCCATGTCTTTATTTCTAAATGCAGCAGCTGTAATAAACGGGGATCTTTCTTGGCTAGAGACCATAATAATTTGAAATATTACACATCACCTTTTAATAAAGAATCATCCCCTTTCCCCTAGACTCTAACAGGTATATTCAGAAATAACCTATGAAAGAAGCTGAAAGCCTACTCTCATCAGTATATAACTGCAATTTCATGATGCAATACATTTAAATTTTGGATGGCAATATGACATGAAATTCTCTTTACAAATTCAACCAGACAGTAGAAAGTTACTTAAAACCCAAAACCCTCAAAAACAAGGACTGGTGAGTGCTATACAATGAGGTTTTCCTCCTGACAGTTTTATGTTAGAGTTGATATCATCTGTCTTCCTGCTGCCAGTTGAAAGCCAGGATAAAGCTTGGTCTAAACACTGTAACTCATAGCTCACTAACCATGAGAGAAATGCAATTACATGTTCATATTTAATCTTGATCAATTTATTACCATTAGATGATCTAGGATTGCACAGATGAGATGTAACAAATATGTAAGCCTGAGTATAGGCTCAGTTTAAGAAGGGCTGAGCATGAGGGATCAGAAAGTGAAATTGATGGAGAGTCTGTGGTTCAGAATAAGGTTATAATTATGCAGGGATATTGTCCCCACAGACAAACTTACAATCCAGCAGCCTCCCTTCCTTCTTCCCACACCATCTGTGTGTCACAGTCTACCAGTGCTGCAATTGTGCCAATGCAAGTGTTTGTGGGTCCAGAGTATGAATTTAATCAATGGAGCAATTCTGGTTAAAAATTATTAGATTAGACAGAACTTTAAAAATCTGGATTGAGTGATTTACAGCGTGGCTTCACAAACAGCTGCACAAACAGCTCAGAGGCCACAATAAGTCAAAACCATTAGTTGCCAGTTCCTGCTCCTATCTGAATTTATGGTTCCATATTTATTAAACCCAGATTTGTGCACTGCTGACTAGCCAGCAGCAAGATTTGAGTGAGCTCATGTAGAGATATGCCATTGCATTTCACTCACTGGTGAATCAACAAGAGCACCTGGTGTGACCCTTCTAACACTGTGTCATGAGCAAGTACAGCTTGTCACTTGGCTGCCACCTGTGCCAGGGGATGCCAGCCCCGGTACACTGTGAAGGAGTCTTCTGCAGGCAGGGAGAAAGAACTGTGGGGGCTCCCATGCACCAGCTGCTGCCATGTGCATGCAGCCAGAGCAGGACTCATGCATGATTTGCAGTCCAGCTGCAGCTCCCACTGTAGGATGAATTAGGAATTTTAAATTCCCAGGCCTTGGTGAGCCTGGAGAGTGGTATGTGAGAATACATCTAACTATGCCAAGCTGGAGCTAGCCAGCACAGGGGAATTCAGACTGTGGCTACTTCTCAGGGTGGGAACAGTCTGGTCTTAGTCAGCACACCCTCCTTTGAGAGTTAATTTACATCAAGTTTTTTTCACTGAGATAGAAAAACCTGCTCAAGCTTCATGCAAAATTCCATTCATGATCTGTTTCAGTCCATATCCTTTGAATCCAAGTCCTCTTTTTCTGTTATTTTAGGCCCAGCTTTCATGCTAGAAAGCATCCTGTGTCTAGTACTGTGCATAATTAATACAGGTAGAACAAGTTCTAATGCAAAATGTATTTCAGATCAGAAACATTACAGAAGTGGTGGACCTTTGCAGGTTTTATGCATTTTGTTTTCCTCACTGGGACATTTTGGTGTTTTTTCCTCAATGACTCACAAGTAGCCCTATCAGTGTTACACAATGGAAACAAGCACTGCCTTCCAAAACCAGTAATATTTGACACCAGTAGACAAAGCTCATTTAGAAATCTTAAAAAACCACAAACCCTCAAATGTGTCAAGAATAAGAATTTAAAAAAAGCTGCAAATAAAATTCAGGATATGACTTCAAAGTTAATCTGAGAGAAACCACTTCAAAATTCTTAGAAGAGAGGTATCGTTATTCTTGGGGGCTTTGACTATTTTAATGGAACTAGCTTCCTATCCATACAAAAAAGCACCATTCATAAAAGATGTTTGACTTGCTAAGCTTTAGCTTTGATGTTCCCCAAAGCAATATAAAATACCTGCATGTAAAATTTTTTTTGGCCTAAATGAAAGGTACAAGCACTTTTGAAACCTTTAAGACAACCAGCAAACAGGATTTTCTACAAAAATGTTTTTCCAGCTGAGAAAAATATGATAAATGTGACAACATAAACATTTTAAGAAACAATACATGGCAAAAACCCATCTGCCAGGCAGAGTAAGTCAAAGACTTTGCCTGAGGGGTTTAAGAATACCAGATTATTCAAGTACTGATAAAAAAAAAAAAAAAATTTAAAAATTAGGGAAAAAAAAGACATGCTGATGGACTAAGACTTTTCCTGCATAGAAACTATTAAGCAATACTTCTTACAAAATAAAAATTGTTTGATTGTCTAGATTTGAAATAAAAGTATTCTTTAATACAATGGCTGGCTATCAATGACAGTGATTCTATCAACGAGATGTTGTTTTAAGAAATGTAATGCTTGCACCATTTTTCTAAAAATGGGAGAGAAGCTATGTGAGCAAGCTGTAAAATCAACCAATTGATTCTAGATTATAAAACACTGTATAAGATATGTATTGTTTAAGATGTATCTGTATTTTTGGCATAGATGTATATTCTCTAAGAATGTATTATTAAGACTGTACAGATGTTCACATCTCTAAGAGTGACTGTTTTCCTTCAGGGTAACTATCCATCTTACCAAATCTAACAGAAACCACATTAAGCCAGAATTGCAAATTACTGATGTCTTGCCTACACAAGAAGTGGGAATACCTGCATGGAGGTGACTACCTCCTTAAGAAAGATTTCAAAGAGTCTTCCTTCCAACAGTAAAGAGCATTATTCCATCTCCCAGTGGCTGATACTGACATCCAGTCTGATGGCCCAACAGTTACTTCATTTCTTTCTGCATTGAGAAAATTCAGAATTTTATTTCTTATACCTGAATACAGTGCTACTATCCATGTATGAACATCCTCAGAGCTCATGCTTTTGATTAGAAATAAAAACTTTATGAAATCTATAATCGTAAATTTTTAATTTTCATTCACTGCTCTTGGAATCTGGTTCAAACTGAAAAATGGCTTAATATTTAATGAGCTTTATAGACCACAAAAATGTGATGTAACCATTTCAGTTGTCTTCACTGACTCTCTGTATAGGGACAAGTGCCATAACAGATGTGCTCTTCTACTCTTAAAATGAAAAATGACATGATAAATTGCTTCTTAGTGGAAACTGAATCAGAACAGTTATTGAACTACCCAAAGAGGGACAAGAAAAATAAAAAGACAAAGTATATTACCAGAAAATTCAGCAAGTAACCACATTTATCATTGAGGAATCAACCCTGCCAGCAGCAGGTTTTGGAGAAAGCCCAATTTTCCACTGAAAATAATTTCAACAGACCTGCTATTAGACTATTACTTACATGAATGACAGACTACAAAGTTCTTCCAAAACAGAAGGTTAGACTTGTGGATACGAAACTGGCAAAACATACTGGTGGCAAAAATAGACCTAAAACAATAGGAAAAACACTGCAAGAAGGAAAAAAAAAAATCAAGCAATCCTGAGAAAACCGTTGATTGAAAGTCTCAATAATATTTCCTGGCATCTTTGTTGGTAAGGAACTACCCTGTATTTAATGATAGTGGTGGTGTTACTGTTGAATTGCCAAAAACCAGGGAGGAGTCCTACTATGGTAGAACTGCTATAGTTACCATGTAGAACTGTGACTGTAATTCTTTACTTGATATTACACATTTTCAAAAAATCTACTCCTGACCTAGTTACAGCCAGACATGAGTTTTACCTTATATACAGAAAAATGAGGCAACAAGGTGAAAGGTTTGATCTTAAAAGTTTCTGTGACACCCCTCACCTACATATTGAACAGTTTTGGCCACCTTGTGCACTGAATTAACAGTTTTATGCTTAGAACATTTGTAGGACCAGGGCCATGCAAAAGTAAGTATATTTATGATGTAGCATGAATGAAAATGTTTTAAGGAATATCTGTCATCCTTTCATCCTCAGCCTTGGAGAGAAGACTGTAATTTCAGTACTTTTTTGCACTATATCATTAGTAAGTCTTCCTATTAGAGCAGGACTGGAAAGAAGAGATTCTTCTTGAGAGGGTATTAAATGACATATATTCCAGAGTTCCAACACAGAAAGCTATATATTCAGCAAAATACTGAAAATTTCCCTGTTCAAGTTAATAATGAAGGTATAATAGAGAACATTTTCCTATCTCATGAGTTTGGATTTGGATTTCACCAAGAAGTTTCTATAAAATATCGTAACTGATCACTTGTAACTAGGACAGACATTTTTCATATCTTCCTTGCATCACAAAAAAAAATTTCACTTTATTATTAATTTGAGAGTTTTAAAACTTGCTTCCATGAAGGAACATGAATTTTGCTCAAAACACTGAATGGGTGGGAAGAGGACTGTTCTCCACACTTCACTCTCCCCTGCTATTAGAATTAGTGATTAGGCTTTTTTATTTTGGACTGGAATTTTCCTTGTAACAAAAGTATAGGAAGGAAGGAAGGCTGACAAACAGAAACAAGAACATAAAAGCATATACTTTATATAAAGGTGTAAAACAACATAAATTAAATGAAAGTAAACAATCTGTGATTGATTATAAAATTAGATTTTTTCTCATGAACCAGATTCCCCACTAATGTAAATGAACAGTTTGCTCAGTGTGCAAAAATATTCAGAGCCCACTGTCAATTCATCTGCATTGACTTATTTTAAACCACCCTGTAATGGCACTTTATAGACATAATTTCAAAATAAATCTCTTACCAAGGCAATGCTTGTGTTTTATGTAATCATATCCCTTTTACAACTAATTTACTAAACTTATAACAATATTTAATTCAAAATATGAAAGACAAAGAGGAGTATTTTAAAGGTTTATGATTTTTAGATGAGGTAAAACACTTTATCACCAGAGCAGCTGTCAGAGTCAAACCTCAGCTCTCAGCAAAATGGGCTGTAATAACCACCTATTAGCAGCAGTGTCAAGAGGTGACTGCTCCTGACACAGCTTCCTAGACGGTGCTCGGTCTCATGCCAGCCTACAAAAGGAAAATGAAAAACCCGATATTTTCCTGTTGGCTGACCCTTTCCTCCCACAGCTTCCTTTCTGAATAAAATTTTGACACGAACGGTTTTTAAAAAATAATAAGGGGCGGTACCAAGGAAGGAAGGAAGGAAGGAAGGAAGAGTGATGTGCACCAGTACACTTCTGCTTACCTTTACAGACTCTGGGGGCTGCTTATATCCCGACTCCCATGGTAGGTAACTGACTGAAGATCTTTACTGAAGACTAAAGAAATCCCACTGATGCTCTCTCTGGCTCCTAGGGCAGTAAGCAGGAGAGTCCTTAGACAACGCTCACCAACACAAACCCCTGCACCGCCCATGGGGAACAATCCCACTTCTACGCCCGGCTCTCCATGACCTCTGTGGCAAAGGGAGCACCCAGCACTGGACCCCAGAACAAGGAGCAAGCAAGAATCAGCAGAAAACATGCAGAAACATCAGATATCTCGGGGCTCTTTTCCACAGACTTCAAACCACCTCGTCCCCCTTCACTCTGCTGCTTCAGGCCAGCTCAGCCCTCACCTTCCAGTCTCCTCCCGCTCTCCCCCGCTTCCCTTTATAACCCCCAGAGGAGTCCTTAACCCTCCACAAAAGAGTCAAGGGCTCTGCAGACATTTTCTGGCTCTTGCAGACCTCAAAACACGACCCCAGGCGGAACGAGCCCAAGTGACTCGGCCCAGGCTCCTCTCACTCGCCGCCCAGGCGACCCCCGACAGCCTCCGGGCAAGACGCTTTAGGGGCCTCGGCGCTGCGGGGCCGCGCCGTGCGGGACCTGCCGGGGAGGGAGCACCGCAAAGGGCAGGCGGGAGACTCCGCTCCGCAGCACAGCCCGGCCGGGGCGCTCAGGGGGACGGGCAGTGCGGCGCCGGCCGCGACCCTGTGGCGCGGGGGTGGTGGCGGAGGGGCCGGGCGGGGCCGCCTCCCCTCCGTGGGTCACATGAGAGGGGCGGGCGGCTGGGCCGAGGCGGTGGTGGCTGCCGGGGCTGAGGCTGGGTTGGGCGGGGAGGGACGGGGCGGTGGAGTGCAGCAACAGAGAGCGGCGGCGGTGGTAGTAGCAGAAGAGAAGGAAGAAGCAGAGAAGAAGGAGAAAGACGAGAAGGAGCAGGAGCGGCCGCGAGGCGCCGAGCGAGTGGAACGAGCCCCGGGCCTCCCTGAACCGCGGCCGCCGCGGAGCGCCCTGCCCGCGGTCCCAACATGGACGAAGAGGGTGGTGGAGGTGGCGGCGGTGAGTGCGGGCTCGTGCGGGAGGAACGCGGCCCCTCAGCCGGTGCTGCGGGCGGCAGGACGGCAGGAGCCCCTGAGAGCGGCTGCGGCCGCGGCCCCTGCCGCCGGTGCTGCCCCGTCCTGCCCGGCGCCCCCGAGCCGAGCCGCTGTATCGGCGCTACTGAGCAGTGCCCCGGCGGGCGGACAGGGGCCGGGCCACAATGGGGGCTCTGTGTCCCGCGCCCGGACAGGCTCTGGCGGGGGCGCGGCGGGTCCCGGCGCTCCCGGGGGCGGCAGGGCAGGGCAGGCGGGTCCCGGCCCCGCCGCCGTGACAGCCCCGTGCTCGCTGCTGCAGCTGCTCCTCCACTGCGAGAGGGGAAGAGGCAAAATACAAAAAAGTACGCGTCTGGCGGTGTAGGAGCGGAGAAAAGAGTAATTAAGCTCTGCGAGGGCTCTGTTTGTGTGTGTCATTTTAATGGAGGCTCGGTGATAATCACGGGGTGGTTTAGCCAGTTTAAACAAGGTGAACTGTTTCCAAAGGCAGCGGCGTTAGTCTTGCCAGATACTACTTTTAGAAAACCCGGACTCGCATGTTGGGGAAGCTTTTATTTGTATTTTTTTATCTTTCGGAGACCGGCTTGCGCGCTGCCCCAGTTTAAGGCACTGCAGACGTGCCACACGCTTCCCTCCTTTAATTTATATTATGTTTTGTGAGTGCGTGTGTAAAGCTGCTGCCTGAAATAACCAGTTCTTGTGTATCATCAGCGATAATGGTGGCTGAGCAGGAGCTGATCCTGCCCTGAGGCAGAGGCATCGACTGCGTGGCCTGCCCTGTATTCAGTGTGTCTGTGACCGTCTGTGCCATGGTGGTGCAGAATGGAACCATGAGAATATATCTTAAACCAAATGCTAAACAGGCGGCCTTTGAATGCATTGGCTGATCTCTAAATAGGTAAAGTAAGGGCTAAGCATTGTATGATTAATAGTTGCGCGGCACTTGCTAATTTTAAATATAATTACCCAGAACTCGGAAATCAAGAGGGTGTGGTGTTTGTTTTGACAACTTGAAAAAATAATGCTGTGATGAATCAGAAAAATAATTCTTTAAGCAGTGGGTTGGAAATGTGGCCATTTCTCAGCAGGCATTTCGGCTTATTTTGACAGTGATAGACTTAACTCTTAAAAAAAAAAAGAAATCTGAAAAAGGAGAGCAAAAGACAAAGCAAGCCAGTCCTGAAAAGTTATTATTCAAAGGAGTTGAACGCTGTAATTGTAAAGAGCAGAAAGCTAATCTAATTCAAAATATGTTATTTTCACAGTATTACGGACATGCATCTGTAGTTAGGGGAAATGTACATGCTTGTTATGTGCACTAATCCTGTGTAATATAGTACTTAATTATGTGCAAAATGTAAGCTAGAAAGTGGACATACTGCTGAATTAATCTTTCATAAGGTGTTAAGCATTTCAAAGTTGGATTTTCATGGGAAGACAAATACTCAGGACCTGGGGACAACACAGTCTGTATTTAGCTAAGTGCTGATTTTATATGTGTTGCCAGAGTTGTACCTCTAGCATGCAAGTGAAACCAATATCACTTTAATAAACACATTGCTTTTTTGGGGCAAACTACAGTATACTGTATGTTCAGCTTTGTTGTAAAACAATCGCAGACAAGTAAGACTGGAATTTCCTTTTGCAATTGGTGTATAAGATATTTTACTCCGAATTCTTGTAAGTATGGCACTTTATTCTTAAATAGAGACTCAGTCTCTCTTTTTCTTAGGGATTGTTGTCAATTTAGAGCACCAGGATTAGTTAGGTCATTTCTAGTTAATGAATTGTCAAGTTGTTATTTTGTTTGGTGGTTTTTTCCCCACTTTTTATTTAATGACATGAAACGTGTGGATTTGACAGCCTGTTTTAAAACTCTTTATTGCTGTTGAGTAATGAGACTTGTGATACCTGAGCAATGACTCCCTTGGAGCCTCACCAGGGCAGGCCAGTGTTTGAACTTCTGCAGGACATTATAAATCCTCATAGAATTGACATTATTGAGTGGGAAGCTCTTACAGCTAAGCTTATCAGTGTGCACAGGTACTTTAGGAAGTATGCAAAATTATTTAAGGGCTGCACAGAGTCACCCTAATTAGAGACGTGAACTAGATAAGCATGTAAATATCTAGGACATTAGAGTGTGATTCAGAAGGTAAGCTGCTATTCCCAGTTCAGCTCTGCCTGCTGCGCTGCTCTTCAGTTTGATTTGCATCCTATGCTTCAGTTCTCTTATTTGTCAAATGGGGTCAGCTGTTTCACCACCTCTGATAAAAACTGTGAATGAAAACAGAGCTGTGTAAAGTTGGAATTTATTATCTTAGAAGCAGTTGATGGAAAAGAAATGCTAATTAAGAGAATTGTTTTCAGTACCTTCCTTTCTTTTGTATGTGGAGCCCTAAACAGGGCCGTGCATGTATGTTATACAATCCACTTCCACACAAGCCTCCCATTGATTTCAGCAGTGCATGGATTATTGATGCGATATGATCCGAGTCAGTTGGTGTTTGGCTCAACTTTCTTTTGTCCTGATTAAAATATCGCTGTGGTTTGCTTAGTCCAGGAAATTTCTCCTCCTCCCTCTCCCCGCTTGGTTTAAAACTACATCTTGTGTGATTTGAGTGGTTGTTTTCACAGGCTTGCAGTTAGGTGGTGGCGGTGCCAGTGGCCGGGACCCTCGTGTTCAATAGTGCTTTTGGTGTGATCACACAGTGAGTGAGTGATCCTCTGTGAAAGGTCAGAATGTATAAACAGTCAGTGCTGCAGGCACAGGATAGAACTCCTGTTTGTTTTCTGAATTTGACTAGTCATCCAGCAGCTTTTCAGTCCCCCCCATTCAGTTCTGTGCCATTTCTCTAGAAAAAGACTCCCAAGATTGGGTACTTACCAGCTTCTGTATGTTTGTTTTACACTGTCTCTACAAAAGGCTCTAACTAAACAGACATGCCAGAAGGTTAAAGTCCTGCTTCTACATGACAAGTAGACCAAATTATAGCGCTAATTAGGGCATTGAGGTTTTCCTACTGTTCCCCAAATTCTGTGCTTTATTTCTAAATGTTGAAGCTCTTCTGGGATAGAGCAGTTGGGTTGCCAAGCTCTGTTAGTTGCTGGCTGCACTTGCCAGCGATGGTGCCAGGTAGCAGGTTTGGTCTGTGGTGAGGACAGAATGTAGACAGTCCTTCATTAGGAGAGGCACCAAGAGACCAGATCGTCGCACAGAGGACTCGAGAGAGTGGATTTACTGCCAAACCAGACTTAGCAGGATGACTTCTGTTCTTCTGCAGGGCAAAACAGTTACCTGCTTATAGCTAAAAGCTGTTAAATGTAACAAATTAGCCAGATTTTTCTTAGGAAAAAAGTTGTAAAATAGATTAAAAATATATATTCCATATTTTAGATGTGAGCAGCCTCATCTCTTTTTTCATGTTGTAATGTCTTTCAAAGGTAAACCTTAATGATAGTAGAGGACATGAAGCCTCCTCATGGTTATAGACATTTGCTTTGCATTTAAGACTAGTTCTGCATGTTTTCTTATTTTATGAGTTTCTTTTATTATAAACAAATGTGTTTTAGCGCAGAAAAACGTTAAATATGTTTCACTCCCTACTCATCAAATTGGATAACTTGTACCAGTAGTTTTAAATAAAAGTTGTCCCAAAAGTCCTTCAGAGGAGGGATTGTAGTTTTAAATAGCACTTTGGGGAAATCCCAAGAATATAAAATTGCACCTGAGTGTTGGACTGACCACTAAGCTTGGTTCTAGGGAGTGAAAAAGAGCAGATACAGTCTATTTATGTAATTTAGTTTTTTTGTGTTCTTTTGCCAGCCAGCAGAACTGCATGCTGAGTCTCTTTTTTTGCTAAATAGATATTTCTTCATGCTAAACTAATCTCTTATTTCTTTGGATTACCTGTCAGCTCAGTAGGATCTTAATTCGTAGCCCAAAACAATTTAATCTGTTATCACTGCAGTAAAAAAATGTAATGATAAAGCATTATCAATTATGTTGTACATATTAGGTTTTTTTGGTGGTATCAGAAAATGTGCTTGTTAATTGGAGTAACTTGTTAAGTTTTTCTTAGCCTAATGGTTGATATTTTTAGCTGTAACTTGGAAGAAAATGTGAAATTTTTGCTGATAGTTTCCAGAGGTGGTTGCTTGCCAAACTTGATGTATTGTTATATAATGGTATTTGGTGACATGCTCAGCAGTGTAAGCACACTGTGGATTCAGGGAAGCAGTGTGCCTGTAACAGCATCTGTCTGTGCTGTTGCAGCTGGAAAAGAAAGCTGTAGGATTTACAGGCAGGAACAGGGTGCATTGTGCAGAACAACGGCTGGGAATCACCATAATAGCCACACAAAAGTGGGCTCCCTTTGGGCCACTGTACCCAAATAGATATTGCAATTTTTTAATATCACTGGAGTTCTAAGAGCTTTCACCAATTGGAGGGCTGCAGAAGGTAAGACAACACAGTGATTTTCCAGATATGTTCTGCAGTTCACATCAAATTTTTCAATCCCATCATATTTATTGCTTCCCCTTCTTTCATTTTAGGATTTTGAATGCTTTTCCAAGGGAAAATAAAAAACAATGCTTTACTCTATTTTCTTCCCTTTACAAGGGTGTGTGGTGATAGGACAAGGGGTAATGGCTTTAAACTGAAAGAGGGTGGATTTAGATTAGATTTTAGGAAGAGACTCTTCATTATGAGTGTGGTGAGACACTGGTACAGATTTCCTAGAGAAGCTGTGGCTTTCCCATCCCTGGCAGTGTCCAAGGCCAGATTGGATGGGGCTTAGAGCAACATGGGATAGTGGAAGGTGTCCCTGCCCATGGCAGGGGAGTAGAATGAAAAGAGCTTTGAGGTCCCTTTCAACCAAAACCATTCTATGATTCTGCTTGCCATCTTTCCGTCCTACAAGTCTCACTTTACTAGTCCAATAAAGGTTTAAAAGCTTTAGAATGTTTCACTTAAGCTGTGGCACCATCCTACCTGTTGCAGTCTTTTGCCCCATTCTTTTCCCCCTCCCAGTGCAAAAATGGTTTGGTCTGATTCTTTATACACCCTGTTTTTGAATCCAAGGCCAGCATTTGAACTACCACTCACCTCTTCTCCGTGTTGGAAGTCATTGAACAAGCTGTTTGCAGTCCTTCTCTGAATTCGGAGGACCTCCTCGAAGTTTATCCTGGGTCCTTTCCACACTTGTCCTGACCCCTTGTACTCAGTACATTCTCTTCCTCCTCTTTGTACTGCCAGCTGCCTCTAGTACTGTTTACTATATTTTTGTTTTTGAAATCTTGCCTTTTTTTTATTTTTTTATTTCTTTGACTGTTCTCTTCTCCTCCTTCTGTCTTACTAGCTTTTTCATTTGGAAGATGGTCTTTCTATTTCCAGCTTTTTTGGTGAATATTTGCAGAACCCCTGTGCTTGCTTTAACGCTCTCTTCCTCTCTACATTTTGTTTCTGAATAACCAAATTTGCAAATAAGTGTGGAACTATCGTATTTAAACTGATGACTCACAGCATATACTCTGTGTGCTCTGGATCCAGTACCATCTGTCCCAGCTAAAATGCTGGCTTGTTTGACATCTTAAGATTGCATAATTGTCATCTTAAGCTTAATGAGTCTGAAACAGAGCTCTTAATGTTGTTTCCACCCACTTCCTCTTTTTGATGTCTTTGGACACACGCTGGCATCCTGAGTGGTTATTGACAAGTAAATAGTGAGATGTTGTTATTTATTGCTTCTGAAAAAATAGTCTCTAGAGAAGTTGTAGTAAAAATGGCAATGAAAGAGCAATGCAAGAGTATTGACATATTTTTGAAATAAGTTATGTTCTCCTATGCAGTGTTAATTTTCCTGTTTGAGTGCACAAATAGATTTAATATGGTTATGGGATCACATTTTCTGTAGACTTCTGCATGGGACCAGTCAGCCCACAAGGGTTAGCATTTTGTGGTGATTGAGTGAATCTATATGGATTTTTCCCCTCTTTTTACAGTAATGTGATAGTTAATGATTTCTTTTTCACTTTCTCTCCCTGCAGTTCCTGAGTATTTAAACATGTATGAAAGGATTGCACTAATTTTAGTGAGGAGCTTGGACCTAATGAGCACGTGCTTCATTCACAGAGGATAAAAATAAATCCTTAGCAGCTGGATTGTTAGGAAAACCTGTCAATGTATACAACTCTGAGGCAGGGATCCCAGGGAAGTGAAGAACATGTGGTGTTTTACTTTGTTTTATAGAAGAAAAAAAGAAGTTCCGTGAACAGATGTGCTATTGGCATTTCTGACTTTTTCACTGTGCATTCTTTTAGAGCAATATATTGTACCGGAAAGGTAGTATAGTAGGTAGTAAGAGTCTATTTATTTATGTCATTTGTATAATTTTAACATCTAAAAAATGGTTTTTAATTGCATATGACTTCCTTCTTTTAATTTCAGCAATTTCATGGGAAAACTTAGTATTGCAAATTTTTTTGGACAGCAGTATTTCCTCTTAGTGGGATAGACATACAAAATCTGCTAGAAAACCATGTGTTTTGTGGTCCTCTGAGATTTGCCTGAAGAAGGAAATGGCTTGACCTATTTGGTTGCTATGAAGTAAAAACATTCTTGTTCTCTTTTTTTTTTTGTGAACATCTGTGTCACATTTATTTCATTACTTTCTGAGGTTCTTTAAGCACATTATTTGCTAATACGAAGTTTTATTTAAAGAAAGTAAAGTGATACATAGCTGCTTCCACAATTTCATTGAATTTCTGATATCTACTTTTAAATAGGTATGATATAAGTGGGTAGGTTTTCCAGTCAAAGTTGACATGTTGAAAGCCAAGCATGAATGTTATGTGGTATTTCATAGGGAAAAAATGTGCTTGACAAATTCAGTAGGATCTCATGGAGTTAACAAGAAATGTTGCATGCTGGAACCTTGGAAAATCTAGAATTTGAAGATGTTTTGATATAATTTTTCAACAGCTTGGCCTTCTTAGTGTGGTTTTAGTGATTAAACTCATTTTCACGTGTTTATTATAAAAAAGAAATAGTTATCTTATGCCATTTGTATGGAAGAATTGAAACTGATTCTGTTATTTAGCAGCATAATGGAAATTGTCCCAATGAGGATAGATTTTATTGATTTTACTAATAAATCTTCTGAATTCCTTAAGAAAATTCTTCAACAAGAATCTAAGATCAGTCCATTTGTGAAGCTGAATCTGAATTCAGATCTAGATTTTGCCGTCATGCCTAAGAGGTTGATTGGATTTTTTGATGTAAGTTCTTAATGAGAAAAGGAGAAAAAGGAGAAACCAGTGTTGATTTTTAGATGAAACAGATTGTCTTAACAAAACAAGAAAGCTGTGTGAAAATGATGAACTGTGAGTCTACTTATCTCAGAGTATGGAAGAGGCTAACAGTAACTGTGGGAATTAGTTTTGGTGACTCTTCTATCCAGCTGCTAGTTCTCACACAGCTTGTAGGAACATCTTCTGCTCAGTCAAATTAGATGGAAATTGAGTGCTGAGCAAGGTGTACTTTGGCAGAAGGAGCTCATGGATAGGAAACAAATGTGGCCAATGTCTCCTGTGCTCATGCTTTTTCTCACACACATGCATGCACAAAAAAAGGCTGAAAAAATTAGCATATGCAAGTAAGGGAGCTGCCTCACACTGTTTTGTCTGAGAGGAACTGTGAGATGTAATCTCTTAATGAGTCACCTCTGAAGTTTATATACAACTGCCTCATTAGTGTAACTTCTAGAGTGCAGATTTTAATTTTTTTTTTGTTTTAATATAGGATCCATATTGCAAAATAGCATTGATGCTGTTTTCTTGTTGAGTTCCAAATATTAAAGTGTCTATTTGCAGTTACATTTTTGCTTTCATGTACTGTAGATATCATGTTCCTTAATAAGGTCCTTGTTTAGCTCACAATCAGTGTTGTCTATAGTCAAATTCTGACATAAACAGATCTCATTGCCTTGCTTACAAGAGAGGGGGAATTCTCAAAAGGGATATTTGTAGTTCCATTAGTTACTATAAAATAAGGAATTATGGTTGCTTGAGGCTGTGTTCCTTATATTCAGTAGTCAGATTCCAAGTAAGTTTTTTTCTTTTTTGTCTTTCTTACTCAAGTAAGTTTGTCCTAATGAACTTCCTGCCCAGTCATTCTGTCGCACTGAGGAGGAATTTTCCCACCAGGCCATGTACTCTGACTACAACTTTGACCACTTGCAAATGAAATTTTTGAATTTGTAAAGCTCCTGCATGTTTTTGTTCCACTGTTGTAGCTGCGTAGCCGGGGGATGTGGAGGAAAGGTTTTTTCCCAGGGAGTTGAGGGTAAACCACAGTGACCGTAAGAAAAGATGGTGGCTCTGTTAAGGAGAAGCTCCGTTCCCAGGGAAGAACTTCGCAAGTTAAATGTATTCTCTGACCATGAAACTCCTCAGGTATACAGGACAGGGGCTGGGTCCTACACAGGACCATTCTCAGTCTTTCTTGAGAGACCAGAAGGACTTGACCCCTCTCTTGTACATGTGCAGTGCTCCTCTGGCTCTGATCCAGGTAGGAGCTGCTCTGTGCAAGCCCTGCGTGCTGATGAGCCACTGTAGCAGATCTGTGAATAAATCTCTGGACTCTGCTGCGTGGGGTAGGTCAATAGCATCTCTCTGCTCCTTTGTGGTTCTCCTTTTACTGTTTTCGTAATTTTGGTTCGATTTTTTAAATGTTCTTTTCTTTTAACTGAAAGGGTTCTGCTTGGTACCCACTCAAAACAAGCACTTTGCCTTTATTAGGCTGAAATAATCCTTGCTATAATCTTGTATTTTGTAAACCCGACACAGACTACTTGGGGAATACTCACTTGGAATTTGGTATCTGTCATGTAAATGCATAAAAGAGTAGTCCTTATTATGGAAGCATATGTTCATAGATTCAAAAGTAACTGTATTATAGACCTTTTATTTAACTTCCTCTTCTGCTGTTCGGTTTTGACCTACTATACCTGTTTAGTCATTAAAATTATCATATAATGTTGTAGCAGCATTTTAAAGTAGCATCCAGTATTCATCTGGGGACAGGGAGAGTATCTGTGTGTTCCCACCATCTCTTATTGCGATTTCCAGTTTGCAGATCAACCATTGAAGTTGAAACTGGTAGCCAAGGCACTCAAAGTTTAGGGAATTGGCTCTTGTGTCTAGGAGAACATTTGCAGTCACTGAAGGGAGCGATTTAAAAGTTCCAGGTATATGTGAGTAGTTTATTATTTGTGTAGATTTTGCTGATTAATTCTATAATCTCAGAATTCTGGGAATCTCGGGCTGAGTTTTAAGCCTGTATTACGTGTGATCAGCCTTTCTAGGCAGCTGATATTTCAGTTTGCTGTACATGTTTTAGCAAGGATGGATGAATGGAGCATATGGATTTGATTATTTTTTTGGCTATAGGAAGTGGATTTTTTTGCATTAAATATAGTAACTTTCTTTTTTTAAATATCTGAGCGGAAGCTTCCCCACTCCCAGTGATTTTTAAAATTTTTTTTAATAAGAATACATGTAACTTTCTTTACTCTCATTTTGTGCAATGTAAGCTGGAAAGACTGTAATGTTTAGTCTTGGTCTTGTACCAATAAATGACATAGTATCATATGAATGTTTTAAAAGATTAGGTGATACTTTATAAGAGCAAACATAAAAAAAGACTGGTTTAAATCCTTCAGTTGTGAATTCACTGACATTCAAAGTAAAGAGAGTATGCATTATGTTATTGTTCTTACTCTGATGAAAACTTACTTATTTTCCTTTTGTATCTTCTACCTGAGTAGTAAGCCTTGAAAAGTAACATGTTTTATGGAGGGGAAAGGTTGGGTGAAATTGGTAATCCAAATTAAATACAAATAATACTCTCAAGTTTATAGAGCCTGTGGGTGGGTGGACTTGGCAGATCAATCCGTTGTGGTATGTTAGACTTGAAAGAGCATATGGAGATGATTATTTTCTGGCATTTTGTAGTAAAAAGTTTTTGTAGAAGGAAGTTTTAATTTTTAATTTTTTTTTTTCTTTAGAAATTAGGTGAAAAATAGGAAGAATGTCTTCTGCATTGAGTAGTAAAATAGTTTGTTCTAGCAGCATGTGAAAAAAACAATTTATTTGAAGGTAAACTGCTAAAAGAAATTCTCCTACTGTTTTCCTATTGGCTGTCTGGTTTTCTGGAGGCAGCCAAAGATCCTGCGCAGCTGGGACTAATACAGGATCCAGCTGTAACTTTTTTTTATTGTTGTTCAGATGTCCGGTGATGGTCAGATCTAAGTTATTGTGTGGAAATTCAGTAAAGGAAAAGGGTAGGGTGGGAAAAAAGTGACTCTCCATAAAAGTATTCCAGTAAAAGTAACAGGAACTAGGAGTATCCATTTCAGAACTCTGCCATAAATCCCATCCTGAAATACTTAAACGCCTTCAGATTTTGCTGTAGACTTTAAGTCATCTAAGAGTTTTTGGTTAATTTTTTAAACAGAAATTAAGTTAACTGGTTGGAAAGGGAAGATGCATGTTCTTTCAGATTATTTAATGGAAGAAGATGCTGTTTTCTCATTGACAGTACAAGGTTTTAGTCTCTTTACTCTCTTTGTGGTATTGGTGCAGTTTGTAATCTTACAAATATGGATTAACAGGTTTGGTTTTACTAATTTCACTTACGCTGTGTTTTGCTAGTCTTTGTTTTACAGAACATAAAGATGTAAGAAGGGGAGTAGCCTAATATTTTACTACAGAATTTGATTTACCTTTGGTATATTTGGTGCTTCCAACTCTCTTTTAGGTATCTGCTTCCTTTCTAAATCTTCATTCTGAACTTAACTTGCTGAGGAGTCCATCAAATAGCTGCCTGAATTTCAGAGTTCTTTTACTGTTACTCCAAGCCTTTAATTTTGAATGTCATTACTCAATCAGTTTATAATTACACTAGTCTAATTAAAAAAGTTTAATAACAATAATATACAAATTATATGTCCTGATTGACAAAGATTCTTCAAATACTGTAACTTACATCCATCAATACTGACAGTGACATGAATTTTAAAACATAATTACTGTTCAAACATAACCTGGATTCTGCATTTCTTTCCATGTGCCTTAATTGGTGTTGATGTAATTTTTTTTTGGAGGAAAAAGAAAAAAGAAAGGATGAAGATTTATGGTGGGTCTGTTGGCTGTGGGATAGCCTGGCACTTTGCCCCTCAGTGCTAGAACAGAACACCAACAACAACTTATTTTCCTTCCTGAGCAAGTAGGAGCTGGTCTCTGGCTTTAGAGAGGATATAAAATGTGGATAAACACTGTGCTTTGAAGGCAGAACACTTCTAACACAAACCAATTTCAATGCAAAAACATCTCTGATGTCCTTCTTTTACGTAAAATACGTTAAATGAATACCATGCAAATAATTAGCTTTACTTTATTTGTTTTGTTTTTGACATTTGTAGGGATTAAATAACTAGTACTACATTGTATTCTTGTTTAGTAAGAATGGTAGTCAGAGTTCTTCTCTTCCAGTTTTTAAAGGCTATGATCTTTATGTGAATTGTGAAGAGCCTAAAGGAATCTCTTTCAGTTAATTGTTTTCTTGAAGTGCAGGTCAACTTCCAGTGTATTTTGCAAAATTAGTTTTATGTAGACTCTGCCAGTGTCAACGACCATTAAAATACAGCAACTATGAGAAACTTGGCTTACAGATTTGCTTTAGGATGTTTTGGCTGTATTCATGACACACAATAACGAAAATTAAGAAAATATTTGTGGCTTGAGAATAAAATCTGCCACCTAAGTGGAAGAAAGTAGTATGATAATGTCTTGCATCTTGGAGAGGGAGAGAACATTGCACTGCAACATTACTGTATTGTGTTTTTCTCTAGAGCTCATATGGACTTAGGAGATGATTTTCTAATGTGATGGAGAACATCAAAAGGTCCTTCTCACATTGGAGAAATAACAGTACAACAATTCTAGCGAAGTTTTGGCTTTTCACTACCTCATTTTACATTTTGAAGAAAGGGTTTCCTGCTGAACAAACACATGTTAGTCTGATAGCATTTTCCTGTATTTGAATTGTGAACAGTCAAATGACTCAAAAAAATGTATGTTGAAGTAGATACAGGGTTTTAGCATAGAGTATGTGCATACAATAAATCTATTCAACTAATCAGTCTGCTTCCTTTCTCTCCCACCCCCTTACAGCTGGAAGTTCATCAGCTTCTGCTTACTATATCTAGCTTCCTCTCGAGACTTTCTGGGGTAGAGTTAACAGTGGTGGCAGGCATTAGTGAACAATGTCGTGATTATATTCTGTGGGTCTGTATAAGTTGTCATTTTCCATTGCTGCTATTTCTAATGGAAAATATGTCATCTATTTAGTACGAGCATATTATGTGTGCCGTGCAAAGTTGCATGCTGCAGGGTTTAGTGAAAGCATGTACATCACGATTAAACCAGTATGAAATATTTCATTAGTGAACAATTTGGTGTTTAAAATGGAAAATTTATGATAAGGTTTTATTTTCATAATTTCTTAGCTAGGATAACACAGGATGGCTAGACTTTCATTGTTAATTAGTTCATAATTATGCTTTGAGGTTCTTTAGTGTATATTAAGACATTGCTTTGTGGTACAAACAGTGTGGAAGAATTTGAAGAAGGAAAAATTAGATGCTTCCAGTTGTCTTATCATTTGTGAACTTCGTGACAAAATACTTGCAGTAAGATCTAATGAAATCTAATAGCCTGATCAAAAACTGTTATAATTTATTTTTGTTGACCTGTTTTCTTTAAAGGATCACAGTGTAATCTTTCAGAAGCAACTTCTGGATGTTTGGAGATCCTGATTAAACATTGCAGTCAGTTGAGTATGGTACTTGAATGTTCTGGTTGAGCTTCAAAAATTTCAAAAAGTTTCAAGGTCCATTTTATTAAGACATTTATAAAAAGTAGAATAGATAATGTGATTGAAGAATCCTTTAGAAGTAGTTTTCATGAAATCTTCCAGTGGACTGTAGACTGCTGCCTGTGCAGATGTATGTCAGAATTATTTGGGACAAAAGTCTAAGCTTAATAGCACCACTGCTTTTATTACCAGCCACTTCTTTCAGTGTTCAAGAAATTGTTAAAACAATGAAAATAATTCACGTTAGAACAATTCGCTTACCTGTGAATGGTATTCTCCAGGCATTTTGTACTTGCTGCTGGATTGTCCATGTCTGTAATACACAGAAGAATTTCTGAACTGAAGTAATAAGTTTTCCCACTGTTCAGTATGTGAGCTGTGTCGGTGGAGTTGCAGACTGTTGCTACAGACTGCTTAACAGAAGTTACAGCTTGGTATTTCTGATTGCCCTAAGGCAAATTTAGGATAATTGCAAGTACGTTAACATGAGTTAAATTTTTTCAGTCTTACACAAAGTTTGTCTTTGTATAATGAAAGCTTGTGCCAGGTAGAGCACTGCTCTGAAGGCACTACCTCTTTGGAAAGGTGTTTAGCAGAGGCTACATCTGACCACACTGTCAATGGAACTGGTATATGCAGGTGAAAAAAATCAGGATTTGCTGTAGGTTTTACCCATTTAGGAAGTGATATATTTTGTTGTTTTTTGTGCCATGTTGAGGGGCAGCAGAACTAAAGCATAGTCCTACTTAATTTATTCCTAGTCAACAAAAATGTTTTGTATTTGAGCATGACAGGATAAGGTGACAATCTCAGAAAAAGTGTTTACTAGTGGAAGCAGTGGGAGCTGGTGGACTTAAAAATGAGATTGAGGGTTGAATCCCAGGTAGTTGTTTATATTGTCAGGGAAAATGCTGAATCTCAGAGAGTAATAAAACAAAATTGCTTAGATCTTTGTAGTTGTATGGATATGATTTTCTTTCTTGTTAGGTACTTAGCTGAGAAAAATTGAGTTAAGTTACTTGAAAATAAAGTACAAAAGATTGTGTTCAGATTATTTTTCACTGATCTCTGGAAGGAATGTAGTGATTTTGCCAGTAAGGGGCAGAGAAAACAGCTTAGAAAGGGCAATGTAATATTTCAGCAGATTTAGTTGAAACGGTTGGGGAAAGTTTAAATAGGAAGAATGTATTTATTCAAATGAATTTTTGATCAGAATGCCAGGACGTCTGCCTGGAGTATGAAAAATCATTCTTTTTGTAACATATAACTGACGTCTGTACTTAGAAGAATTTCAGCAGATGCTGAATGTACTGTATTTTGGAAGTATGGTGAAGCAGATTTGGTATGACTGCTGATGGTCTTTTGCCAAGCAAAGAATGAGAGACCAGGGATTTGACCTTACGGTAAGTGGATCCATCCAACAGAGTTGCTATCAGTGGGCCAGATAAAAAGCTCTTTTATATCTGAATTAGTGACCTGTCAAGCTAATTGTTTCATGGTGTGATGGCAACCAACAATTTGCAAAAGCTGTGTATACTCTTTCCTGAGGAATCTGAAAATGCTTCAGTCTTAAGTGAAGCTTTGCTATTTCTTCACCAACGAATATATGAGTATATTCCTAACTCTCTCCATGCCCTCTCAGGCTTCAGGCAATGTGACCAATGGGCCTGTTGATGTAATAGTAAGAAACTGGAGCAATTCAAGCCTAAGATAGCCAAGCAGCAAAATACTGTATTAGCTGTAGTGCATTTCTCTCCAAGTACTGCAGCTCAGTGGTTTCCATAGCAGGTACCAGGGCTGCTTTTTTTGGAGGAGACTGCAGGAATTCAAAGGCTTACACAACATCAGACATCACATTGTGCACAGAATTGTGCATCCTGGAATTTGTCTTGTCTTGGATGAACATGAATGCTGCTCAGGCAGTTACTTGATAGATGAGCAGTCCTGTGTGGCACTTTGTAGCTGCCTTTGGAGACATTCCTCAGGGAAAGAAGATTGCTTTCATATCCAGCAGTTGCTCCACCTCCTTCAGTATGCAACTGATCTTGGAAAATGAATAAATAGAAAGCTTCTGCAATAAATACTGCTCTGAAATCTAACTCCAGAGCTGTGTCAGGCAGGGATGGGGGAAGGGAAAAAAAATCAACTTTGCCTTGCTTTTTCTGAAAATTGGATTGTGTGCGATCCTAAGTAACGGCTAATGCTCCTTACTAATGAGTGCTGTGCTGTGAGCAGATCCCTTATTGCCAAGAGTAGATGTTACTGGAAATTGGTGTCAGAAAGCCTGTCTGAGCCCCAGCTGTTTTGCTGGGAACGTGGTAGGTCTGATGAGCTGTGCCTGAATATCGAGCAGGATTTGGGGGTATTGCTGGCGGCTGACCATGGGGTCTGGGCTCCAGGACCCCCTTGCAGCTGCTCAGCGACATTCCTGTCAATTTTCTGTGCTGCTGCTCGAAATGGATCTGACAGGAATGTCTGCTACTACTCTGGTGTATTTGCTTTTCAAGTCTATTTTCCAAGGTCTATAGTAGGAAAAAATGTAGGTACCTGCCAGGTACCACTTCCTCTTCGCAGTAACTTGGGGTGACTGGGAAAACACAGCCCTTCTGTAAGGGTAAAGCTGAAACGTATTGCTACAGTCTTACTCAGTTCTCCTTCTCATACCATTTCAAAAGCTGAAGGAATCAGGATTTTTGTTTGCCTCTTCCTCACACAGAATATGATCTCTGCTTTCAGGAGGAGTTGCCCCATCCTTGGTCTGAGTTGCTTGGATCCTGGTGCTAATAGAAGTCTAGATTGGCAGCAAGGACCTGTGGTTATTCCAGTTGTTCACAGGGACTACTGGGAGTCATGTGTCAATGGGAGATGAAGTGGCCTTGCTTTCCTTTTCCTCCACACATACTCCTTGGAATGATTCAGAGAAAGAGTCCTGTCCTGACTGACAAGGAAAAGAAGTTGACAGGAGTATTTGCTCTTCTGTCGGTAGTTTAAGCTTTGCCTCACACTCTGCTGAGCTGCTGGGAGTCATCCCAGATGTGCTGAAATGACCACAGAACCAAATCCTGAGCAGTGGCTGCAGTACTTCAGGCAATCCAGCTTCCCAATATGTATGGGTTCCCACTTGTTCCATCCGTTTTGCATCAGTAGTTTGAGCAGGTCTCCCTGTGCTGGTCATCCAAAGAGTTGTTTAAAGATAAAGTGTTCTTTAATTCCTGTCTGTGTGGTCTGTGTGTTTGGCTCAATCAGAAGCGAGGTGTACTGTCATAGAAATTAGCCATCCAGTCCCTTTTCATCCAATTCTTTGTACAATTCTGTCTAGTAATACACTGCAGTTGTATTGGGCAAGACCATAAATGCCCCAAGGTAAAAGGTACATCCTGCTTCTATTGTGTGGCTTAAAAGATCTTACTTGTGGAAAGCTATTGCATCTACACATTTTAATTTCAGAATTTTCTCTTTTTGCTGCAGGCAAGATAAATCCACTGCTCTTTTGCTGCCCTTTCTTTGCTCTGTAGTGAATGAAGGGTTTCAGCTAAAGACATGATATCTCTAATGTGCCACTTAGCTATGCTGTGCATAGTTGGCATGGTGATCTGTTCCTTTCACCTCCTAGATAGTGTTGAGGGGGAGCCCTGATTTCCTTCCCAAGACTCCCACTTGAAAAGTGGCTGTTGTTCTGTGTTGCAAGTGGATACATAATGTGCTATCAGCTGTGGTCTCCCCATGTGTTATTGCTGGGTCATTCTCTTCCTCAGGGGGTGCTAAAATTTTTTGTGACCTGAATCTTGCCATGAAAGTTTACAAAAGAAATTCAGAATTTGCAGACTTCCACTCTACAAAGACTAAATTTGTGTTAATGCATACTATAAATATAATGTACTCTAAGCAAAGGCTTTCAAATGCAAACATCAGAGAAAATTTGTTTGATTTCAGCTACAGTACTACATAAGTTCCCCATTTGTTTCTTCAGTTTTGCACATACAAATGCTTCACAGAAGGAAAATTATTACTGAGCTTTCCCAAAATCATTTATCTGTGACATTCTGCCTTGCAGCATACATAATGAGGAGGGGAAAAAATAATTTTTTTCTGTTTGACAGTATTTTTTGGTTTGATGCAGTGTAAAGAACAGGCTTGAGGCCACTTCCTTTTGGAAGAGTGATATCTGTATTTATAATGGTGGTATTACTACACAAAGCTGATTTTCTGATCACCCTTCCTCATTATTTGCTGTGCAGAAAATAAATCAGATGCAGTTATTTTGTTAAAAAGGTGAAAGCAGAGTAAGAAAATTTTAAGGCAGTATAAATGCCCCACTGTCCCTAAGCCAGCAGGACAGAAAAAGACTGCATTTTTACTTACAGTGCTTGGCACTCCACAACGTTGCATTTGTCCCACATTACTTCGATGTTAGTGTTTTCCCTGTTGGAAGAGGACTGTGATGTTAAGATGTGATAGTGTGACAGTGTGTAGCTGTAACACTGAAATCAGAATGGTGATTCACCAGAATTCCTGAATAGTAATTGGTAACTGATGCTGATGAAGGCACATGTTATGTTGGATAGTATTTCCTGTATCTGTGCTAATCTGTTCATAGCCCTCTCTGAAACACATGCCACTACAGTGCAGCCAACATCTCCCTTTTTAATTTCCACATTAGCTGGCATAAAATCTTTCTACAATTCTTAAATATGCATGGATATGCATATTTTAACACTTTATATTATTAATGCAAGTATTAATGTATTTGGGTAAGAGACTTAGAATGTTAAACTCAGCTTTCTTTTCATATTCAGTAATTTGTATTTACATATTTTAGAAAGAAAAGTTGGCCTAGAAGCATCTTCTGATCTTGAAGCAGGAGTAGAGTGACTTCAAAAGAAAAATGCTTCTGAAAGGAAATCCATGCTTATCTATTATTAATATCAGGTTGAACTACTTTCAGTATTTAGAGAATATAGCCTGTAAGGGTGGTATTTTGGGGCTGGCTGACCTCGAGGGGTTTGCTGTCCCCTGTACCTTTGTGCTGCCATGGGTTTCTGCTGTGCCTGTTTTGTTGTATTAGGCAATTCTGTCCTCCCTTGGTGAAACCATTTGTCCTACTAAACTGGGGGAAAAAACAACTCGCAAAAAACAGGGTCTGGGCATCTAATAGCAAAGCAGTGCAGGAATATACAGGAGCAGGTACCAACTCATTACCTATGAAATCTTGCTCAGACCTTGTTCCTGTGTGCTTTTTCTTCTTTTTCCCCAAGTGATGCTCCTTTATGTGATAGCAAGTGGTTCTTTTATTTAGTTGCTGCAGAACACTTGGTTTCCTAATGGAAATGCATAAAAACGTTGAAATAAGATACACTATTGAATTAAAGGAGGTAAGTCTAATACAGTCATGACCTTCAGTACTGCCTGCTCATGAAAATAAAGAGCACTAAGCAGTAAAAAAGAAATACTCATTAACTTAAACACACCCTTCTTTCTAATGGCCAGTATCTGTGTTAGAGACCTAATTAGGAGCTAAAAAACCAGGGAGGTGCCTCTCCAGTTTCTGTGGGTATATCTGTATGGGAAGGTGAAGATCTGGAAGTTGCTGTAAAGCACCTCTTTGTGCTTTGGTGCCGTTAAGAAGGGCAGCTCATCGCTCCCAGGCAGGATTAGCAGCTCATGCGAGAGCTCTGGGAAGCCTTTACACTCCCTGTTCCCCTGCACAGCTGTTGGTGCTCGTGTTGTCTCTGCAGTTTGTAAAGACACATCTGCTGTTGCTGCTGACTCCTCTTCCTTTCGTACTCCATAGACAGAAACATTTGCAGGTACCATGGCAAGGCATGTCAGCTGTGATATTTAAAATAAGATGGTTTTTGGGAGGCAGGTGAAATTTTCCTTCCCTCCAACTCAAGTGTTATCTGGATCCTGATTTTACACAGTTTTGCAACTGTCTACTTTCTGCTTGACTAGAGAGACTAACACATTAACAAATTATGTAGGGCTATTTCTGGCCAGAACAAAAACATAATCTTATTTGGCGTAATTCTTATGGATTTTAAGAAATACTGTTCATTTTCTACAAGAGATGATTTCACGCTTGATGGTACTGTTACCCTGCTGGATCTTTTCTATATAGGACAAAAAATGTATTTCATATTTCCATTTTTCATGCTTTTGTCTGCTTTTAAAAAAAAATCTACACAAATGTATACGACTGATATAATAAACTTGCTTTGCAGCAGAAGTAAAAGGAAAAATCTCGAAGGTATAGCAGGTCAGAGGGAAATTATTTCCTCTAAATTCTTGAAAATGTATTTTTATGTGGTAATAGTATTAATATTTTTAGGGTTCCCCCCTCATATTATTATAAGGACAAAATGATAATATTTTTACTGCAACTTTCCTGCAAAGTATGTCCTTATGCTAGAGAAAAAAAATGTTTTCAGGAACATCTTGTAATGGTGTGATTTCCAGCAGCTAAACAATGAGAATGATGGATATGCGTTGGAGGTTCTCTTCTGGGTTTGGCCACTAATGTGATTTCTGGCCACAGAGTCCCTTGTGATTGAAAACTCAAAATAACTCTGCAAGCCGTGGATTCTGTCCTAGATTCCTCATACCACCAACTGGTGATTTTTTTTGTGTGTGTGAAAGGATATTGTGTACAGGACTATTTTCCCCTTAATGCAAGGGTCATTGTTCCTATGCTGGAACATGCTCAGCAGTGACTAAATAGCAGATTCATATAGTTAAGGTGTTAAGGAAACAGCCAAATCCAGCTGATTTTACTGATGGAATTTAATGTAGATACAGTTTGTTTCTGCACTGTAAAGTGAATCTATTCAGAAGGATGTCCTCCTACAAAAACTTCTATGGAATTTTTAATAGCCACAAGTGGTTGGAGCATTGTTTATACATCTTGTCTGAAAGCTGGAAAATGTTCCTGTAATCAAGTTTTTAAAAAAGGGAACATGTAGGGGGAAAGGAAGAGAGAATAGCCTGAGAATATCCGTTGAGGCAAATGTTCTGAGACAATCAGATTTGTTCTCAGACATTAATGTATATTATTTTAAAGGTCAGAAGAAACATGTCTACCCATTTTGTGTATGGGTTAGGAAAGGTTTGTTTAGTTTAAAGTCTTGCATTGTGTAAATATCTTTACACTTGCAAGATGTTTCAACTGCAGCAAAATTAAATTCCATTTAATTTTTCTTTGCTTGGAATGCAAATACTGAAGACCACTAATTTGGGACTGACACAGAAGAAGGAAAATGTTTATCTTTATGCAACTGAGAAGTCAGCTGAGCAATGAGAGTCACAGTGTTGTATTGCTTCATAAGTGGAGTTACAGAATTAGTGTTTTGTCTGTGTTAGATATTGTTAGATGTTTGCTTTTTGCTGGTTGTGGATATTTTACTGTGTCCTCTTGAGGGACTGAACTCTGAAGTCAGGTGAAGGGATCAAGTGAGATTGCTTTAGACTTTGGCTGGTGACTGACAATCTAAAGGTAATGAGTGAAGTTAAGCACAGGAGTTTTGCTTCTTATAATACCATTGGAGAGCTGGAAAAGATTTAAATTTTTACTGCTGAAAAAGATGAAGGTATGATTACGGACATGGAAATTACTAGATTTCCATTTCCTGTTACGGGATTTCCTCTAGTTTGCACTAATCTGCCGGAACTTTCTTTGCAAGCTGATCTCTTGCAGTTCTTCCTCAATCTCTAAAAGTTTTTGGGTTTTTTGGTGCTTGTTAGCTCAAAATGCTTCATATTGAGACTTGTGGGTTAATGCTCTTCTTCGGATATTGTACTTGGGCTGTCCATAGTGGAGAATTACTTAACCAAGTGATATCATAACTGATGCACAATACACTGATTTCTGTGGTGAGATGCAGTTTGTTTGTTTTCCCTAATATGGTATAGTAAACAGAACTGTATTAAAAGTGTGTTCCATTAAGTATTGCATTACAGGTTATTCATTTAAGTACCTTTAGTTCAGTTACAGGAATTGAATTCTATAGGCCAAGTTGGAGTATATGAAATATTTTTCTATTTTTTTCTGTTGGTAGTAGTAGTATTGCAACATATATGGTGTTGTATGTTTCTTTCTGTTTGGCCAAGAGTAGAATTTGTATTTTCAACAAATGTGTTCCTCATAAATAAAATATTAGTAATATATTGACTTTCTATTTAGTAGTATCTGAAGCTCTGAAGTTCTAGAAAAAGGAAATGCTCTCCTTTTAAGCTAAAAGATTTCACAGAAATTACTTGCATTAGAACACTGTCTTTATTTAAAGATTAAAAGACAGCATGAAAGAATGCTGTAGCTTGTTCACTCTATTGAAATGCTTTTGTTCTTTTTTAGTATTCAAATGTTCATAGTAAGTCCTCCCATCCTGTGTACTTTGTGTTTAGATTGGTGAAAGAAAAAAAATAGCCCAGAAATGACTTGGAGAGGACAGCTAGAAAATTTGTTTTACAGAACAAATGCATGGTATGTGCTCCATGAGTTCTTTGTGGAGGATTATGTGAACCCAGGGTTGAAAAAGAAGCATTTGCTGGAGGCAAAAGGGTGGCCTTGGGAGGGGTCTTGCCAGAGCAGATAATTTCTTACCATGTGCCTGCAATGGTTGCTTAGGACCGTAAGAATGTTTTAATCCACCATTGTGTGTTGCCCTCCTATGTTAATATTTCAAACGCCTCGGTTGAAATACAGAAATACTGTTAGACTTTAAGACACAGAGTTGAAACAGCAGGGACAGTAGCCATAAAGTGACACGGCCTCCTGGAGCAGACACGTTGCAGGCTGTGATGCCTCCTAAAGTCTCTTCAGAAACTTTGTTTTGGCGCATTGATTTTCCCTCTGATACATTTTCTACAGCATAAAGAGCAGCACTGGAGAAGGAAAGCACTGATAGATAACCAGTAGAAGGCTGATAATAAGCCAGACATCTTCAGTATCACACAGAGGCCAATTCATGTGACTGCAGGACAGTGCACTTGGGAGTGATCCTGGGGAGTCAATCATCCCCTCTCTGTGCTGTTTGTGTGAGGGGAAGGAAAATACTGTCTATACTAAGAGTTTCTAGAAGTTGAGCAGTACTGTAGCTCCCACTCAGTTATATCCTGACTCTTCTGTTCTTGACAAAAGGTACTGAAATATTTTGGCTCTGATATTTAAATATTGTTATTTAAAGATGTTGAATTAATGTCCGGTTTTATCTATGTGCTCTCCAAGTGCAGAATCTTCCAGCAGACTGCTTGTCTTGTAGCTGGCAGATAAATACTTGATGTTATTTCCTAATGCAAAACATAGTCTGACTCCATTTAGCTTTTTTTCTTTCTGTCTAACAGCATCATTAATTATACTGTGAGACTTGTCTCTACTGTGGCTGTGATCAGAGGAGAGGAAAATACAGCAGACAGTATTTGGGTGCTGCAGGAAAACACTGAGGTGTTTGATTTCTCTTTTTTTGTGGGTTGCTTATGCATAGAAAACTGTTACAATTCACATTGATTCTGAAAAAGCAATTTCACTTGTTCCAGATATTCCAAACCTGTCCCAAGCAGCCTTCACTGTGTAGTAGAGTAAGGGAGAAGAAACTGCAGTACCACTCACTGGTGTGCACATTTGGAAAGGGTTTGGCCTATTGGCTAATCCAGAGGTTTTGTAACTCGGCTTGAAGAAAAAGCAACACCATCTATGAAATGTAAATATTTATTGCTTCAAGGGGATTTTCTGCTTGAGGTTTGATTAGTATTTCCAGTTACCACTGGAGGTGAGAGTTACCAAAATGTTTTGCTGCAGCAAAGAGTTAAAAAGTTAGCATCTCTTACTGTTACTGTAAAGCTGCAGTGTAATGTCATCTACAATACTATAGAAATGCTTTAAGGGTATCAGAATGTGCTTCCTAACTAAGAGTGTGGTTATATATGGTTTGCCTTTTTTATAATCAGCATTGGGTAACAGTATTTTTGGTCAGTACTAAGTTAACTAGTTAGAATATTTGTGGTGTGTTTATGTACATAGTGTGTGTATAGTCCTTAATTCTTTGTGGTTTAGGATCTTGGAGTAAACATGTGATGTGTGTGTGTATTTATAAGGTTTGATGGAAAAGAATCCTACCACATGCAAGAAATTGCATCCAAGAAATTTTTAAGAGTGGGTGTCTTTCTGATGACATGAAGAGAATAAGCAGGTAACATATTGAAGTCTGCTGTTTGTTCAGCAGAAGACTGCCATTTCCTAAACTGAAAGTAATTTAATCATGTTTGTATCTGGAGTAGTTAAATTAAATTATTTGCCATAATTACTTCATGTCTAACAAGGTCTGTCGCCATTTGGATTTTGTTATGATTTGGATGCTAAAAGGAAAGTAGCTTAACCACTGGATGTTGAAATAATCAATATATTTCATTATTAGGATTCAAACAGAAACTCTGTTCCAAATGTTTAAAACTCTCCTCTCAAGCCAAACTTTTCTTTGTAATCCTATTGCTACAGTCTGTTATCTGTGCATAGGACATAAAGCAGTGGCCTTGACCATCCCAAATGGCTACGTTTGTTGTGTGTTGCTCTTACATACCTTATTAATTATTTTTGTTGTTCCATTTTACTGAGCTGGGAGGAAAAGCTGTTCTATAATTAAGGAGCTATTTCAAAGAAAGTGGGTAGCATTAGAACTGTTATTATAGCATTGTTGCACAGGAGGTGAGCATTTGTAGTTGACGTCTAGTGCTGTACAAATGAGCAGAAGTAATCTCTGTCCAATGAAGTTTCTTGCTGGGAATCATCTGATTGTTCAAGAAAAGCAACAGTTTTATGCTAATGATTTTTGGCGTTTGCTGCTTGTCAGGCAGAGACACGGGGTGAGGGTAGGGTAAGTGACAGACACACATTGGCATCCTCAGTAGCAACTGATTTTTTTTATCAGCAGGGTCATATATGTGATTTAGCATGGCCAAGGAGAGACCTAAAATTGACTTAAATACTACAGACTCATCTAAACAATGTTAGGCAAAAGCCATGTTTGTGTTAGATAACTGATTCTGCTGCTGTATTTGTGTGTTCTACTGCTGGGAGGTTTTTGGTGTTAGGGGTGTTTGTTGGGTTGTACCTGCCTGCATCTCTCTCTCCAAAACAGCCAGATGAAGGGGCACTGCTGGCATTAGGGGGTGTCAGCATCAGGACACACATCCTGTGTGTAGCACTGGCTATTCTTTGGCTTTTTTTTCCTTGAAGATAATCATATTTTCTGAATCATAATGAATTTACATGAAGAATTTTGGTAGATTTTTATATTATATATATATCTGACTTGAATTTGGCAATTAAGCAGTTGAATCAAATCTTGCCACGTTGTATGATAACAAGATGCCTTTGACTGTCTGTTTTCCTTTTGAGAGATTTTGTCCATAGTCATTCATTCAGTTACCTTACTTAGGATTTTTATAAAGCAGATTACAAATATATTAGATTTAGGTTTAATTTGTGTTGTTTGTTTTAATTTCTTTTTGTTTTTTTTCCCTGAATATGATGTAAAAGATATGTCCTGATATTCCATATAAGCTTATTTTTTCTAATCAGTTTATTAAGTTTTCTGTGACAATGAGGTATGTTTGCAAATGCTAAAAAATTGTACATTTTGCTCCATTCCAGTGCCTGATGACCTCTCCTTGGAAGAAAGAGAAGAGCTTTTAAATATTCGTCGCAGGAAAAAGGAACTGATTGATGATATTGAGGTAATTGATTTACTGTGAAGATCCTTAGAAGGCTCCTTCAGTAGATTAAGTTACAGACCTAAATATGAATTTCAGCTAATGGTTTTAAAAGCATGTAAACCACTTAAGCTAAATACTCCTAACAGTGAACAGGATTTATGCATCATATGTGTGCTTTTAAAAATACTGCTTTTAAAAATACTAACTTTTGAATTTATGTAATGCAATATGTGCAGATGTCCACATTTGATCTGTGTAATCAAAAACTCGTTAAACAGCAGATTTGCATCCAGGATAGGAGTGAGTGAGAAATGTGGGTAAAGAAATCTTATTAATTGATAATGGCAGCTTGGTCTTGGTGCTCTGGCACGAGCACACACTGAGAGTGTAGATTCATGTGCTTAACAGTGATTCAGTTGCGGTAAAATCTTTAAATATCTAAGGAAGCCCTAAGATTGTTCACTTTTCTTCAGGTAAATAACAAATATTAGAAAATAAAACCTAATTGATCATATGATTATATATGATAGATTATTTCAAAAGATGTTCTAATGTAGGTTAATGTACTGTCCTTTCTTCTTTTGACAGAGATTAAAATTTGAAATTGCTGAGGTTATGACTGAAATTGATAATCTGACTAGTGTAGAAGAAAGGTAAGTAATGCCAACATACTGACATGATTCAGTAGGACCTTGGAACAGGTATTCCAGGAACAGCAAGTGAAAATACCTTTCCCATACTAAACAAACGATGGATTACCTTTATTTAGTCTGTAATAAAGCCTGACTTTATCCCATGCAGGCGTGTCATTTGTTTGGATAGAGAGTATGTTGTATGGAGTGTAATATTTTACTGTCCAGTTGATAGGGATATGGGTTTCTGAAGCTGCAATTGCTTAAAGGAGTTGGAAATTGTGTAATAATTTTCTCCGTTATAAAAATGAATGTCTTGATTTTATAGTAGAAAATAAAAGTAGCCAAAACATAAATTAAAAGCTCATCTAGAAGTCTTTTTGTAAAAGAGTGACTGTTGTTTCTTTTTTGTCTCCATATGTAGCAAAACTACACAAAGAAATAAGCAAATAGCCATGGGAAGGAAGAAATTCAACATGGACCCTAAGAAGGTAGAGAATTTTTTTTTTCACTTGTTAGGAATCAAGTTTCTGCTTGTAGTACAATCTATGACAAATACTTTTATGGTTTTTAAAGAAATACTTCTGATAATGTAAGTTCATAGGCCTTACTTACACGTCCTGTAACACACCGAGCAGAGGGTTAAATTGGAAGCAGCTGTCAGGTCAGATGCCAGTTGTATGCTTCTTTCACTTAAACAAATCCCTTATAATGGAGGTTACTTATCAACAACCAAATAGGCCAGATATTGATTGACCTGGCTTGCTTTGTACCTGATAGTGGTGTTCTATGTTGATATGTCAAATATAATTTGTTGGGTTTTTTTTTATGTGTGGTTGTTAGTGAGGCCATACTTCTTAAATGCTCAATTTTTATCTTTAAAAATACCTTTGCCATTTTTTAAAATCTGTTCTCATGCAGACTTTTATATTTGGATATCTAAAGCCTGTTTCTGAAAAAGGCATGTGTGAACACCTGTATTTTTGTATATGTACATGTGTACCTATCTGATTTGTACAAGCTTGGTTACCAGTTTCAAGAAATCTGCTCTGCATGTAGCCAGGAAGTAATGCAGTTCTTTCTGGAGAGCCTCTCTGTTTCTTAAATAGTTGTTAATTTCCTGGAAAATCTGGGGACCTGCACATTCTCTTGCCTCCCCTGCAATACTTAAAAGAGCTTCTTTGACATATTTGACCTTTAACCTTTTCATATTCCATCTTCCTTGCTTTGTTTTATTGTCTTCTATTGTTTGCAATTGAGATTCTGTTTAGAATTTGTGAAAGGTATTCTTTAAGGTCTTTTTGGAAATAATTTAGAATTTGTTTTTCTGTGTTCTTGACATGTTTTCTTTCCAATTGTATTGAATTCAGTTAAATTTTCGTGGCTTTTCTGAAATGTTCTAAGTACAGTGACGGCTTCTGTTCTTCAGACTGTTTCAAGTTTGGCAGAAATTCTCAAGTACAAGATCCCTTTCTAAACTGCTGGCCATGTCTTTTATTTTCATTTTCCATTTTAGTGACTGGTTAAGTTCTGTTCTGTTGAGGGCAGAATACCCCCAAATATCCTGGTAGTTTCTTGTGGTCCTCCAGCTCTTTCAAGTCCTAGAAGTTTGTGGCAAAGTCACAGGATGATGTCAGATGCTTTCATTCCAGCATTAACTATTTTTTGTTATGGTTCTTGCTGAATGAAATTATTTCTGTAAATAGATTCTGTGGCCACATTGCTACTGTAACATAATTTAAATGTGGTGAACAGACTTAGAGTAGCAATTTCTTTATAATGCCTGTGATCAGTGGTGGCTGCAGTAGCTGCTCTAAAGCTGGGTCATGGTGCTGTTTGCAGCTGCTGTGTTACATTGCAAACAGCTGAGGTGTACATCCTTATGGTGCTGGGAAAGGCTACCTGGGGCTCATTGGGAGAAGGATGTTTTTCGTTCTGAAATACGAGGGAAGATGGTCTCTGGATTTAGGAATGGCAAAGAACTGGGGTAATAATACTTGGGTTGTACTCACCAAGTTTCCTTCTTTAAAATCAGGTAACAGAGGTCTCATGTTTTCATATTAGCAGGAACACAGTGAGGTGATTTTCCTTTATCATTTTATTTGAAGTCCGTTACACATTCGTGTGTGTGTGCGTAAAGCAATTCTCCCTTGCCCCCTCTGAAAATAGGTGTGTTTTATGTACTTCCACAATGTTGTACTTGGGAATTCGGGTTTGGTGAGCTTATGTGGGAAAGGCTGTAAACAAAAAAAGTAAAGTTTGTAAAACATTTCAAGAATCCCTCTGCAGAGACAAAGTTGTGCTGGGAACTCACTGTGCTGAAGTTGGTACTGCCTGTGTTGGGCCCAGGAAATGAATTCTCTGTGACGAAAGCAGGGTTTAAATAACTGCAAACTTTATAATTGAGTTACTGTAAAAGTGATGAAATTCAAAGCAGATTTCATTGCAGTGACGTAAAAAAAAATAAAATCCATGCAGTATTTGTAGTGAATATTGAAAATGTCTGTAGCCATGAGTTTTGTGTGGGTAAGTTAAACTAGTACAGCTGTCATCTGTCTCCTGTCAGTCTACAGAAAGAAAATTTGCATCAAGACAAAAGATAGTGTAGGAGGTGGTGGGGGTTTACTTGGCCTATTTTGCCATTTATTCCAGACACTGAAGTTGCTGTCCTAGACAGATTACTTTTCCTGTCTGTTTGACTTCTGGTTCTTTAATATCTTAGGAATAATTTTTTAAAAATCCAGGAAAAAGAAAATTAAATTGATTTTTGCAATATGCTAAAGTGTCGGCTTCTGTACACAGAAATTTGTTTTCCATACTGCAAGTCACATGTCCATTATCAGTAACTTGTACAACTTCAAAAAACCTATTCAGATCAGTCTGTTTATACTAAGCATGAATAATACGGTCCAGGTGTTGAACCAAGGGAATCTGCTATTTCTGGTATCAGAGGAAAGATTCTCTTTTGATTGTCAGAGATGAGAGCTTTTTGTATAACTTGGGATGGGAAAAAGCGCTATGTTTTATAGTCAAATATTGTACAAATAAGCTTTGAAGGGATCACTTTTGAGGAAAGATCAGCAATTTCTGGTTCAAGATATAATGGGTATATTTTTTACAAAGAAATCATGTTCTTTTACAAAGAAATCATGTTGTGAAATGACTTATAAAAATATTAATTTGTCAGAGATGCCTAGCATCAAAAGTTTTCAGATGATGAAATTGTTCTGAGAGAATTGCATTCCACACTTTCTAAAGAAAGCGTCAAGCTTTATAAAATCACAGTTTACTTTCCCTGATAAATTAGGTCAGAAAACTGACCTTTTTTTGTTGAGCAGGTAGCCATTTCATTATTAAAAACTAGAATTAATCAAAAAGAAGGGTAAATTTTTTGAATGTTAATAGAGGGCCATGTATGCTATAAAAAATGGGATTTTTTCAGTTATAATGAAATAAATAATCCTTCAACTGCAGAAATTGAAAAACTAGTATTCTTGAAATTCTGAAATAGTCTAGTAGACGATATTAGTAATAATTTATTAACCTCTTTTGTACATATTTGGAATGCAAGACATTAAGGCTATTTAAAGTTTCCATTTCTACTTTTCACCAGTATGTTGTTAGAGTTTGAAGAAGTCAGCAGGAGTAGCAGTGTCTATGTTGGGGTCTGTGGGCTGTACAGAGTATGATTTTCTCTGCATGACCTGATCAGTGTCAGAGCATCCCTTCCATCCTTTCCATAATCTATGTATAACTTAGTCTTCTTTCTTTGCTGCTTTCCAGAGAAGCCTCTAGGCTTCCCTAGAGTGTGCCAGTTGTAGGGCAGTAATTTATGGAGGAGTAGGAGTCCTGGGGCTTGATCAAGTACCCTCTGAGGGACAGGGTAAGACTCTCCACCTGCCTTTGGTAGCAGCTGACTGAGCAGCCCTTTGTGAGTAGTGTAGTTCCAGTCCTTTGTGAATAGTTTAGTTCCAGCACAACCAGAATTCACTGATAATCTCAATGTCAGCATAAACTCCTTTAAACCAGTTTCAGTATCTTCAGCTGTGACTTTCTACTGCAAGTAGTGGCTTGATGTATTGGGTTGCAGTTTGTAGATTATACCAGATGCTTTATTTTGTGTCATGGTGGTAATTAAGTTGTTTCTGCATACCTCTTCATTATATGATTTTGCAGATTATGGCTCTGCAGACATTGATGCAATGTTGGGAATAGGCCAGCTCATACACTGGCTCCAAAGAACAACATGCAATCATTATTCAATTAATATTTGATCTTTCTATGGCTGAGGGATTCAAACTGCCACCTAGTACTTCTAGCCTTAAAAATGTATTCTCATTTTCATCTTAAAACCAGTACTAAATATTGCTAATCTAACTGAAAAACATTCGTTTACCATTTTATTAAAATAAATAAAAATCTGTAGGTAGTGTAGCTCTTAATGTGCTATATGTCTGTGTCAGTATATGAATACCAAATATTCTGAATGATATTTACTTAAATACTTGTGGAAGAAGACATAACATTCCTTTTCCTTTGGAATTTATCTTTGTAGGGAATACAGTTTCTGATAGAAAATGACCTCCTGCACAACACTGCAGAAGACATTGCACAATTCCTTTATAAAGGAGAAGGATTAAATAAAACAGTAATTGGAGATTACCTCGGTGAAAGGTAAAGTAAAAATATTGGAACTTTGCTCTTGAGCTTACAAAGCACTTCTACAGGTTTTGGATAGCTCCTTTCCTGTTCACAGGCTGCAGGAGAGAGCTGCTGGAGCACTCTGAGATCCATAAAAGCTACAGTGGGGATGTAAAACTGTTACAATATTGTGATAGGTTTTCTTCCTGTTAGGTTGTTACTTTTTCATGGGTACATTATGGAATGATATTTAATTAACTATAATTTAGTATTTTGAGTAAACCAAAACATTTGTCTGTAGTGCAGAATTCAATACCACGAGCTTTTGGAATGTCTGAGAGTTGTGTTGCACCACTACTGGTAACTCTCAGTACTGTGTCCAGAGGAGGAGTGATTTACAGTCAGTAATAATTGGACAGTAAAGAAATTACTTATTAAAACAGGTACTTCCTGAGCCAGTAGTTGCAAGCAGGTTTTGGTGTTGTCACTTCCCTGCACACACACAGTTCCCATTGCCAGGCAGCTGCACCCTGTCCTTATCAATCCTGGTAGGATAAACCTGCAGTGTGCATATTTATGCACACTGTTGCAAAACACAGAATGCAAATGGCTTCCATTCCTGTGTAACCCAGGAATTGATTTTAAAAAGGCAGCTGAGAGAGGCAGCAGTGCAGTGGGTTGGAGGATGTGTATGTACATGCTGGCACATGTTCCAGTGCCACTTAGGGAGCTCTCAGAGGTGACTCATTTTTAGGATGTGCTCCTGTGGTGATGGGTTGTGGCAGATCCCTTTTGAGACACTCTTCAGTCTGATTCCAGCAGCAACTGCATGGTTTTTGCTCAGCAGTTTCCTCTTGGCTTTCATAGGTTCGGTGAAAGTTTTTATTGTAATATGAACATTTTGAAAATAGGTTTTTGGTATGAAGTCTATGCAGAACATGTAGACATGTCAACAGTTTTTGTATAACAGAATTATGTCTGAGGACATTCTCTTGTCCTTTGCCACCCCCTCTCAGGGGCCCATCATAAATTACTTCTGTATTCTAGCTAAATATAGCTGAAGACAAGACCAGGTTAGTCAACAGACTGAAATATTTATATAACATTCTGCCATAAAGAGAGAGATTCTATGTTACTGAATTTTACAGTCTAAACAGCACTCAGCAAACTGAAAGTGAATGGTGAAATGGAATAAGAGAACACTTAAAAATATAGCAAAAATTATAATAAATAAGGTATTAATTACATCCTAAAAAAAGAGTTATGGTTTCTTTCTATGTGGGTAAGCCTTCACTTCCTTTTTTTAAGTGGCTTCCTGGAGCATTTGTGTTATTTGTCTTGTGTCTTTGGAGGTGTACCCAACACAAACACATGCCTATAAACTGAGTAAATAATTTGCTTAAAGTAAAAACATATCCCTCTGGAGTGCTCTCTTTTATTACACTCTTATGCCACTTCATTGAAAAGCAGTTGCCCAGTTGAATTTTGCATTGCTAAGTTTGATGAGAATTGCTTGGATTTGCTGGGAGAACTGGTGTATTTTTCTGTAAACAACGTGGGAACATGCTAATGAATGAACAGTTGGTTTTAAGATATTTACTCCTGAGTGTTGCAGGTTAGTCTGACTATGCAGTTAGTCAGCAAAGCAACAGATAATTCCTGGTGGGTGCACACCTTTCTACTTTCGGGTGGAGGCTGATACGCAACATTCTGTCTTGGTGAGGTATTTAAAGCACACCCTGAGGATTATAAACCTTTATTCTTCTGGCACAGGAGCTCACTGATGGCATAGGCCAAGTTCTGCCCATCCACATAGTCTTCATGTGTTCATTGATGTTTAAATGTTACTTTTGAATTTAAACACACTTGTATCAAACAAAGCATAATTGGGCTCATGATTTTCATACTAATATAAGAGATGGGTGAGAGGAAGTCCATTCCAAACCTCTTCTGGTTTTAGTTAACTTTGTTGTACCAATTCTTGGCAATGGAGTAAGAGTACAGTACATGATAAATAGCTCTTTTTCAAAAGCTGGGGTTTTTTTTCTTGGGTACAATCAATAGAAGCATTTTTGTTTCTTATCTTTGTACATAAATTGAGGTACTGCTTTAATGCTTTTCATTCTTAGAGTGGAAATCTACAGTCTGTTTGTTGTATGGCTAAAGAAATTAGTCTTGCATTAACCATTGTTTTAAGAATTCATGACAATATCTGCAGACGGCTTTTTACTGAATAAATTTCTCAGGTATCCTCCTATGTCAAGGCAGGTACAGTAATAATAAATGTGAAGCAAAGAAGGCATGGCTATTTTTAGGTCACTTAAATAAGCAGTTCTAAAATAAGTTCAAATGGCTTTTGCTAACCTACTAGCAAAAATGGGCAAAGTACTAGTGTTAAATATGAGAATACCTCTCAAATAAATGTATAGATTATTTCTGATGGCTTTATTTTCTCAGTATGATTATTTATTTTCATAAGCAAATTGAGATAACTAACAAATTTTTAAAAGTCAGAATTGTAATTGTCTATTTCCATTTTTGTCTTTCACAGAGATGAATTTAATATTAAAGTTCTCCAGGCTTTTGTTGAACTCCATGAGTTCGCTGATCTCAATCTTGTACAAGCCTTAAGGTGAGTAAATTCTTTCTGTTTTTTGACCTAAGCTTCCTCTATCAAATTGCATGTTTATATGAGTCACTGTGTTGATTTATTTGTCAGAAAGCTGCTCTGCAGCTCAGCACAAGTGTACAAATTACTGTGCAAGTGAGCAGAGACAGCTCTGTTTAACTCTTCTGATGGCTTGTGTGTGTGCTGCCTTTGAGAGTGAGAACTCCTGGTTATTTCAGACAAATACAAACTAAAACAGCTGTTACTCCTTGGTGTGCCTGCCATATGTGGACATTTGAAGACCTGTTTTATATCTTAGCACAGGGCTAGGTTAAGAAATAAACTCTTTACTTAAATAAGTAATTTTCTTCTTCTTTTTATTCCACCACAACTTGTCCTTCTGGGCAGGGAGGGGGAAAAATCCACTGACAGTAGTCACTGGTTATGTTCAATCACAGAGAGGTCAACTTGGAAACAGGTGATTTCCTTCTGCTTGCCTCAGTTTCCCACTTGTCATGTGAAAGAAAGTGTGATATCTTAGTTTATTTTTTTCCCTTGCTACATGAACAGTTCCCTTGATTTATCTGGGATAAGTGACCTTGTGAGATCCCTTCTCATCTTGGTGAAAATCCGTAACAGATTGATCAAATTAAGTTGATTTAGACAGTTCTGCCAGTTTTTTTGCCGCAAGTGACTCCCTCCTGACACCAGATAAATGGAAATGTCCGTGTGATCTTTGTTTCTGGTGCAGTGCCTTGTGATGTGGAGTCAGAACAGCTTTGCTATGGTTGAGTGATGTGGTGATGATAACTTGAGATGCCTGAGGCTTGGGCCAAAGAAGCCTTTTCTGTGGCTGCTGAAGCTTGTCTGGGAAGCTTCATATTCCTGCCTCTTTTACCTAATTTGATGTTAGGTTTGACTTTATTCTTAGCAGCTGCTACTATTAAATGTTTGTATTTTGGTAGCTTACAAAATTCGTGATCTGGGTTGGAACCTTGCATGAGGTGAGTAAAAGACAGTACATAGAGCTGACAGACTAAAGATGGCCTGTGACACTTAAATATAATGTCTTAAAATGAAAACCAATGAAGACAGGAATAAATGGTTGTTATATTGGCATCCGATGTACAGGGAATAGTGAGAACTTGTTTTGCATGGCAGCGCATGTAACTTTGCTGGTTTAGGTCCTGGTTTAATTCAGATAATTCTTTTGCTAAGAGATAAAAGAATGAATGATGAAATTCATTGGAACATTTTAGTGCCACAGTGTGCCAAAATAAATTTGTGAAGACTTCTGTCCTGTATGCATTCCAGTGTACCTCTATGTAGAAATAATAAGTTACAAAAGTGAACTCTGTATTTCAGTTAATGCTTCTAAGCAGCAGCAAGATCTGTTGCATATAGTACAAAATTACTGAAATGATGACATGAGTTGTTCTTTTTAAGACCTAGGTCTGATTGTTGTAGGGTGAGCTTAGAGTAGACAGGCATCACCTCTCTAAGCAGTGGGGGTTTTTTGTTGTTGTTATCATATTTAAAAGGTTTTGTATGAGTTTAAGTAAATATGTTAAGTCTTTCTGTATTCCTTGTTTCTCTCCTAACACCAGAAATATTTTGTATAATGTGTCTTTTTACATTGTGAATAAGGTCTAGCTGACTGTTCATTGCATTTTGTAGCCAGGAAACCCAGGGAGGATTGAACTCATTTTTTTCCCCCATAGCATTCTCATGGCAAAAATGGGATGCATACAGAAAATTGTTTACTAGTCTGGAAAAAAAGAGAGAGCCTCAGAATATGAACTGCCATATTATCTTGCCTGATAGCATGCAGTGTTGCTGGCTGAGTTACTGGGCTAGCCATCTGTGCATGTTGCTTTATAATAGCTCCTGACTTGTGTGTTGAGAGATTGAGAACATATTTCTAGGACATTCTATGTAGACAGTGCTGATTTTTTTTTCTTTTTCCATTTCTTTTGGATTATTTGTAATAAATACTTATCTATAAATACTGGAAAGAGTCTAACAATTGTTCTTCCCTTCTGTAGGCAGTTTCTTTGGAGCTTCAGACTCCCAGGAGAGGCTCAAAAAATTGACCGTATGATGGAAGCTTTTGCTTCACGCTATTGCCTTTGTAACCCAGGGGTCTTCCAGTCTACAGGTCAGTCACAGGAAACCACAGGAGTTCTTAAGTACTTATATGATCCAAATATAATTTTATATATATGTGTGTGTGTTCATCTACATGTGATGCAAGGAGATAATGGCCAGTTGGAAGTTAGGGATAAAATAATGTGTAAAATGAGATAGACCTGAGAACTGAGAAAATGTGACTGGCTAGTCCAGGAAGTGCAAGCTTATGAACAGAACACATTTTCAGTTATAAAACATCACAGAACTGCACAGAATGCCCTGGCATTATTGTTCTATTTGGTCACATACACAAATACATTGCTTTTGATCAGTTTATTTAAGGAACTGATAGGATGGGAAAAGGTTGGTATAAAGCAGGTCTGTAACAGCTAGAGGGGAAAACAGCTACTACAGACTGCTAAAGATGCAGGCACATTTTTCCTCTCTGTAGCAGGTTTTCATCCTGCTTTTTCTTACACAGAATCTTGTACTTGAATTCTGGGAGAATTTACTATAATCATAACCACTTCAAGAGGCACAGTAAGATTTCCTTTGTCATCTTCTGATATTATCCAGTAGTGCTTGCTACCTCCTGTATGCCAAGGAATTGAGTCAATGTCATTTTCAGTCTTTTTAAATACAGTCAAAATATTTTTTTGAAGAGACCATTCTTTCTCTTTGGAGAGAGCTTTGGAAGTACTTTGAGTAGGAGGAGGCTGATGGACCAGGTTTATTATAGCATCCACCACTATAATTTAGGCAAAATCTGTGCAGAGAACATTTTGCCCAACACTTCAGAATTTCAAGTGAAATGTTAATTTAGGGTGATAGCAATGATTTCATAAGAGTTTAATTTTTTTTGGATTCTCATAAAGTTTCTCTTATACTTGTTTTTTATTTGAATTGTAACATTTTTTTCTTGTTGGGCTTACTTCAACAGCTTAAGGATTTTAGATTTATGTACAGTGTTCAGGATTTTTTGACCGTTTTTTTTTCTTTATCAGATAGGGATGAGCTCTCTACTAATTTTACAGGTTTGTACACACAACACATGGGAAGATAAACCATTTTTCAAATCTGATTTCAGATACATGTTACGTGCTTTCATTTGCCATCATTATGTTGAATACCAGCCTGCACAACCACAATGTGCGAGATAAACCCACAGTGGAGAGGTTTATCTCCATGAATCGTGGAATTAATGAAGGTGGAGACCTTCCAGAGGAATTGCTAAGGGTAAGTTGGGCTGGGTAAGACAAAGCCTGGCTTTGTGTTTTTAATAACAGACTTAAAAGTGTGTACAACAGTTCTCAGGCAAATTCGTCAAGGGAAGGCAAAAGAGCATTTTCTAGCATGTGTAACCATTTGAGTAGCTGAAAGAAGCATTTTTTGTTATTTACAGCTACTTTGAGCTAATTCTCCCTATATCCAACCTTTTGTTGAGAGCAGGCTGTTTCAGAGAAAAGACTCTGTGTATCTCAGTAGTTTGCTTCTGGCAAAATTCTTGTGGAATTGGCTTCTTATGAAAAAAAAGTAGCATTTCTATCAGAAAAAATGGTAAAAATTATTTTTTTCTTTACAGCCTCTCAATTTTCTCACGTGTCTTATGGAGCTCCCTCCTTGAGAAATCAATAAAAATAACTGCTGTAAGACAGTGTTGTGGGCTACACCATTTTCTGAAAACCCAGATTCATTTGGCAAAACTTGTACTAAATGAAACTGATCTTGAAACCTTTGAAATATCAAATGCTGATGTTAAAATAGAATTGTCATTGCTAGGCGTGCTTAAAAATTTTGTACTGAAAATAGATTTGATTATAGATGAAGTAGTTTAAAATCAAACTTGATCAAAGTAGTAAATAAAGATTGGTGGGGGGGGGGGTCCAGAATTTTATGGACATTATTTCCTGTGCTTTTTATACTAATAGGCTGAGAAACAGTAAGATATCCTGGTTGCATTTTCTGTTAAGACATCTGTTAATGAGGTCTTTTTCCTCTTTTTTTTTTTTTTTATTTTTCTAGAATTTATATGAAAGTATTAAGAATGAGCCATTTAAAATTCCAGAGGATGATGGAAATGATCTAACGCATACATTTTTTAATCCAGATAGAGAAGGTTGGCTGCTGAAATTAGGTTAGTCACAAGGGCAGTTCTGCTGCTGTATGTTTGTTCATTGTTGGCATGTTTGCTGCTCCGTGTCTTCCTGCTTTCTTGTCAAGGTAACAGGTTTAACTTTGTATTTAAAATGTATGAACCAAAATAAGTAGCTCCTTTACATCTGAAGGCTGTTGCTTCTTATTTTGCATACTCAAATTAGCAATCTTGTTTCAAACTTCAGAGTTTTATTTCTGAGATCTGAGAAATAAAAACTCGGTGACAAAAAGGAAACACCACATGGTATTTACCACATGCTGTGACTGATAAATAACAACTAAGTCTCCATAAGGTCATCTCAGAAAACTGTGTGATGTTTCAACACAGTTTTCTGTGTACAAAAAAAGGATTTCTCTTCAAACAGTTATTTTTGTATGTCTTTATTTTTCCATATTATTTGTGAGTTTCTCTTGGTTTGGTTTTGGCTATGATTTTTTAATGAGTGGTTTAAATGTGCCTTCTTGTTTTCCTTATGGCCTATGACCTATCACCTTTCTGTTCTGTGACTGGCTGTCTCTGCTTATTCTGCATTAGGAGGTACGTATCTGATTGCTTTCCAGTCCCCTCTTCTTCAGTTGCTCATTCTTTTATTTTCTTCCTCCTTCCTCCTGGTTTTTTCTTTTTTCTTTTTCTTTTTTTTTAAAATCAGATTCTTTGTAGCATTTTGCTTTCTCACTCAGTGTCACTAACAGTGTCATCAGTGGTGCTCTGAGGGACTGGCATGTCAGTGTCTAACTCACATGCAGGTGTGTTCTGCAAAAGAAGAAAGCATTTACATGCAAAGCAGAAAAATAAGGATGACTTCAGCACACTTTTCTCATTCATGGAAGAACATAACAAGGAAAGAATAATCTCTACTGAGAGTAAACAACATGTCTTACTCTGTCATGAAGTTTCAGAGTGTTTGTTACTTGTTAATCAATGATAATAGATTATTGAAAGATTGATTACATTTGAACTATATATTTGTAAAAGCTGTTCTTTTTCCTCGTTGTTTTCCTTTTTAAATAATACATTTAGCTTCTTTAACAGAGTCTTAAATGAGCTTCAAATTTAGGGTTGCAGAAACCTCAGGTAGTTCAGTCTGCTGGCACTGCAAGATGCTTTTGTTTTTACAGACTCTTGTAAAGTTGATGGGATTCACTTTCTTGCTTGGCCTTAGGGAAGTTTTTTCCTATATACAGGAGATTGACACTTCAGATGTTTTCAAAACAATGAATTTTTAAAATTTAAACACCAGCATACACTTAACTAGAGCCAGTTGCTGGCCACTTTAATGTGTTAAAGTGGGAGGAACTTTGCACTCGGAGCATGGTGACTAAAGTGTAGAAAGGGATGTGTGCTGGGGTACACATGGGGGAGGATGGTGAAAGTAGAGCCTGGATAGAGCCATGGGCCCCCTCTGCTGATTGCACCTGGAACTTGGTCGTCATGCTTGTGGTGGAAGGAAATGGATGTGGAAAGGAAGCATTTGGAATTCATTCACGTGTTCCCAATGTCAGATTTTGACCTCTGTGCTACAGATGCTCTGGAGTTCCTTTTCTAACTACAGAAAAGCAAAGCTCTTGCTTTTTGACCTGTATTGGCTAAGCTGGCACAATTTCAAACATGACTTTGCAGCTTTTCTCCATTTGCTAGCATGAGATGATGGTTAACAGAAAATCCTTTCAAGCTGTTGTAAGTGGAATGTGCTTCTTGGAGAAAAGGTTGAGTGTAAGACCATGCTGTGCCTATTGCTGTTGCCAGTGCTCCCTCATGGACTTACACACATAATGAGAGTGCAGGCAAGTGTGAGTATGTGTAGAGGAGTGACAGCATCCTCTGTGAAAGAAACTGCCCATAAAAGAGATCTAATAAAAAATAGAGGAACAAAGAAACTGAGGAAGCGATGACTGAAAGTGAGTGAGAGCTGCCAGGAACTTCTGCACAGACTGTCTCTGGCTCTGGTGCAAAGTCAATAAACCACAGGCCAGGACTGAAAAATCTGCCTGAGTCTTTGGTGTGTAGGATGCAGATGAGGCACAGTGCACAGAAAACCCAGTAGTAAAAGGGTGTGTGAAGCAGAAGGGTGTTGTTACACGTAACACTCCCACAGGATGAGGGTTATTTGAATAAAGAAATGAAACATGTCCAGAAGCCTCCGGTGAATCAGCCTGGGAATGCCTGGAGCTGTGCTTCTGTGAAAGACTGCATTTTTTCCACAGACACAGACTGGTACAGACTAATACATTGCTAGTTTAGATGCAATGACCAGAAATAAACCTGAGAGTCTCTCTTTTTTGTTTTTTTCAGCCCCCTTCTTTCCTCCCCTTTTCTTTCTTTCCTCTCATTCAAATTTCCTATTTGCTAGGAGTCTTAAATTGTGTGTTGAGAGTGCTGTCTCAATCAACACTGTGTTTTTACAGTCCTTTCTCTTGAGAAGCACTTCTTGTGAAGTGGGGAGGGTTTCCTTCAGTTCTAGAAGATTCTGATACTAAAAGATTGTGTCGTGTTGAAATGCTATGGAGACAAACTCCTGTTATGAGGGTTTAAGTGCTCACTTATCATAAAACATAAAAGTTGAAATAGAAAGTTTTTATGTAAAGCTAAAACATGACTAAGACTACTTGCAGACTGAGTATATCAAGACAGTATTTTGTATCTGGTGTTTCTCATAGTCAGCTCTTCTCATTTATGTAGCTGGACCCCATTTTTAGTATTCCATCCCTCACTATATTGATTTTTCTCTGGGCAGAAGATTGATATCATGAAACTTTCATATATTGTAAAATTCATTGGTCCAAAAGACCAGTCTGGGTTTTAGAAGACTGGGAGGGTTCAGAAGGCTTTTGAAGAGTTTGCTGCTCTGAATTGTTCAGAGGTGGCTGCATGAAGTCTAAGTGCCAAACCTGGCAACCAGACAGCAATTCTGGTTTTATCTATCTGGACTTAGCCAGTGCCTTTAAATAGACATCTTTATCTTGGTAGGCCTAAATTATCATTCAATTCTGCATCGGTTGAAGCATGGTGTAATGAAAATGAATGCACCAAGTTTAAAACTGAAAGCTGCTGAGTGCTAGTGAGTTGTCCTTGGAGCAGCTTGACACATTATGAGCCTTCAGATTTTTCTGTATAACGAGTGATGTTGATACCATGACATTTTCTGCCATCTATTCTAAGGTATTTTGAAATTGTTGCCTGAACTCTCTTTGCTAATATCTAAGTTAGAACTGTTTTGCTAGGAAGCTGCTTCCTTGCCTTAAACAGCTTCCCTTGGCAAATTGCTTGGTTTGTGTAATATTTTCTTCTAGTTAGAGGGAAACTATGACATTACTCCCCCAAGCTGGAGAGGAAACTATTCCAGCCAGACACATGAGTGTGTTATTTTTTTCTGCCAGTCAGGCGGTTACGGAATGCTTGGAGATGATCCAAAAGCTTCACATCCGGGCCTGTCCTGCCAGCGGTGCTCATTCCAGCACATCTGTCCTTGGGAGGATGTTGTTTCTCTTCCCTAATCTGGGATGAGAGAACAGTGCTGGCTGATCAGGAAACCGGTGCCTTCCGGTACCTGCTTGGCTCTTGTGGGGACTGAGGCTCTTCCAGGTTCAGATAATCAGTGTTGTGGTCATTGGAAAATGCTTTTTAAAAGAAAGCCAAACTTTTGTCCAACCAACTGCGTAGTTGTAGAGTCTTTTCTGTCTGGTGCTGTCTAAATGAACACAGGAGAAAAGAAAGCATTATTGGTCTGTGCATCCCTCTCCTTCAGCTTTAGAACTTCTATAGAAATGACCTGCAGATTTGAGTAGAACTTTGTATCTTTAGGTACCTTGCTGCCTTTAGCCTTAAGGCCTTTTTTAGGATTTATGTTTCTTAAGTCATTGCCAGTTGCTTTTCCCTTTATTAGAGATGGTTTCTTTTATCTTGTTGCCTAGTTTGTACTTTGCCCAGAGTTTAAAAAAAAAAAATCCTATGTTGAGTTACAAAGGTGAAGAGGATTTCTGTTCCTGTTTCTGTACGTTTTGCCTTGTAGCCTTTTCTTGTAGTTTACTTATATTTCCACCTACTATGGAAGATGCAGTGCTTCTGTATTTCATTATTTGAGATGTCTGTGCAGTTTTGTAATCAGCTTGATCTTTTAGAAGTATGTCACTTATCTCTGCATTTCTGTAAATGTTTATGGATTTATACTCTGGTTTTCTTGATCCTCTTCTGCTAACTTAATTCCTTCCAGTCTTAATCTTTAAAAGGCTGGGAGCCGGAATAAGAGATGAGGTATGATGCTAAACCCTCTGTTGTTGTTTTGTGAGCCTACAGCAATCTCAGCCAAGGACAAGAATGTTTTGTTATCACATGTTTTTACCTATTAATCTCATGTGCAGTTCACAGGCCACAGTGCCTTATCAGCCAACTGCTTGGGCTGCAGCCCAAGTAAAGGCGTATTAAACATGTGTGATGTGGTGACCCCTGCAAATTTGATTAATACAGATTAGATTTTGAACTTTATTAGAGTTTCTGTGCTGTTGACAGCTGAAACTCAGTAATGGGGTGGGGAGACAGAGAATTATGTGTGAGAGTAGTTCCTTATCCCACCAAAAGCCCTGTGTAACTGATTTATTTTTATTTTCTTTTTTTTCCGTTTTTTGGTTTGTTGGTTTTTTTTTTTTCCTTTGGAAGAGTAACTGATAGCTTGGTGGAGCAGGGACTTAAGGTCTATTTCTATGACTCCCATGAGTGCTGTAACACAGTGAGCTACTGGCTGTTTTAGGGAGAAGGAAGCAGTAAGAGGGATGTTGTTGGAAATACTTAATCTTCTTTGTGGCTTCCCTGGAGCTGGGAGATGTTTCATGACAAAAGCTGCTTCAAAACTGCAGCATGATTACAGAAGGTTTCAGGTTTGAGAAATCTGGCTTTTCCAGAGAGAGCGGATGTTGTCAGGATAACATTCAGCAAACTCAACTGTTGTTTACTGCTTGGCAATTTATATTGTTCTGGAAGTGTGTGTTTTAGGTCTGTTGTTTCTTTCTTAAATTATAAACAGATCTTCTTTTAAATATATGGTTATTACTGTTTTTTTTTTTTATTGTGTTTTGGCATTATATCACCGTTAATGAGAAACACCTGTGTTCACTTTAATCTGCTCTGTGATAGTAACCTCTTCTCCTCTTTGATTCATTCTCTCTCCTCCTGAATTATTTTCCTACTAGAACTGGGCAAGCCATGACCTCTGATAGCCAATGTTACCTGTTAGCCTGAAAAACATGGTGATGTTCTAGGGCCATAAAAATGTTAAGTGAAGTTAATCTGCTAACCTTGGAGAGCAGAACGTGACTTAAAGCCATGGCAGTTGATCCTGGGTTATGTGAAAATAAGTCACATTGTGGTGATGGCAGGGAGTGCCCTGGCAATCGCCCTGACTTGGCAGCTGCTTTTCCATTGGTCTGGATGTGAGTCAAGCTTGAGTTCATCATTCCAAGCCCAAATACTTCCTGATACTTGAGCCAGCTCTCGGTCAAGGTGATGGGGGATTTTTCTAGTGACTTACGTGCCAGTTTGAACATCTCTGCAATGCTTTATTTAAGGATCTGTCACGGTGGTTGTACTAAAATGCCACCAGTTCTTCCCTCACTGTCTCCAGTTCACTCAACCATTCATTGTGTCACGGCTTCTGCATCTTGCACTGTTTTGCCTTCACTTATTTCACCACACCTGCTTGCAGATTAAATTTTTCTTAAGATACGAGTGCATCTGATGGAAACATAAATTTTATTGAGTACATTGAATGTTGCAGTGTGTTAGCACTGGGTTATTGTGGAGGTTGTGAAACCCAGCAAAAGGAAGGTACAACATGCAACATACTTGGTCTGCCATGCAAATACGTAGTAGATTGGTATCAAGAAATGTTATGATATCTCTAGAATTGTTCTTTAATTTAATATGATTTGGATTTCTGTATTAAACAAAAATCCAGCTATCTTAAGCAGAATGAAAAGATCAAAAAATTATGCTTATGTCTTGAATTTGATTATATGACTTGGATTAAACTGGGTGTGTCTTGTGTGTATTAATGGTGCTCTTTTATGCACAGGTGTTCAATAGCAAGATCAATTCTTTTGAAATGTTGGCTTAATGAAATTAAATCACTGCTGAATGGATGATGCACAGGTGGTGACATAATCCTGAAGTCAGATAACTATGGTGGATCTAAACCTTTAAACTAATAACTTATGCATGCTCTATCTACAATTGTATTTCTTGGAAATGAGTTTTAAAATAATGTAATGTGGGAAGCCAGGTGTGTTCTGAAGCAGCCAATGGCAGAAAAACAACTGAAAGGGCCAAAATAATTCTGTTGTTTCTAAAAAGGAACTGTTCCCTACAGGGTGACATTAGCAGGCATAAGAAAGAGGAACTCTGGTTGCTGTTGTCTAAGCTGTTAATGAAGGAAAAATTGGCATTTTTGGAGCAGTAGCTATTTCTTCTGTCAAGTATACTCAATGATATATTAACCCATGAAGAGAACATGTTTTAAAAGTACTGAAAGATGACAAATTAGTAAAGATGGTATATTTTAGCATAGGATTTGCCCCTCATTGATGACACATATTCTGTTAATGTTTATAAGCACCTTACGCACTTGATGTTAAATCTGAAAGTAAAGACAGGTTCTTAATCACATGTTTACTCATGAGTGGAGTGACAGGAAGGTGATAAAATGCCTGTAATTTTATTGATGGGACCCTTTCCTTGCCCAAGACAAGCTGTTGAGGGGGTTGCTCCTGTTGCAGGAATGCAGGTGCTGGTTCTGCAGCCAGTGCTGGTGTGAGTGGCTGTGGCTGCCAGAGCAGCACAGGGCTGGCCTCACTCACACCCTGGCAGCCCTGGCTGTGCCCAGCACTCTGCAGAGCTGGTATTCTTGGTGTGATGAACACATGTGAGGGCCTGGACAGAGGGAGCAGGTCTGGCCACTCACTGTTGCCCATGGCTCTTGTGGCTGATGGCACCTCCATAGTTGATGCTGCCTCAGGACAAGTTGCAGTAACATGTTCCTTTAACCTTGCTCATCTGTGCCTGATCCATTTACCATTAAGCAATTAAACCATACTTCAAAAAATAAGCAAAACTTGATTATTTCCTTGGGCGTTGTTAAATCCCTGACAGCAGCACATGTTTAATTCTGGAATACCTTTTGTTTGTAGGGGGAAGAGTAAAAACATGGAAACGGAGATGGTTTATTCTGACTGATAATTGCTTGTATTACTTTGAATACACAACAGTGAGTATATATCATGGTGAATTTTCTTCGTAATCAAGATTTATAAATAACTAATAATGTGATATTTTCCTAATTTTTTAGGACAAAGAACCTAGAGGAATTATTCCATTAGAAAATCTTAGCATAAGAGAAGTCGAAGACCCTAGAAAACCAGTAAGACAATTTCATATTTATTTTTTAAATGAAGATGAGTAAACCATATGGAACTTAATTGTACTTTTAAATGAATTAATTTGTCAGTTTTGTTTTGTTTTTTAAATTTATTACTTCATTTCTATCCTCTAGAACTGCTTTGAGCTCTACAACCCCAGTCATAAAGGTCAAGTAATTAAAGCGTGTAAAACTGAAGCTGACGGTAGAGTGGTGGAAGGCAACCATGTAGTATATAGAATATCTGCTCCCACCCCAGAAGAAAAGGAAGAGTGGATTAAATCTATCAAGTGAGTTTAAAGTCTTAAATGTCTTCCAGAAATGAAGTGTAAGCTCTTTTCAGAGTATGATACTAAGAGAATTTGTTGAAACTTGTTTGAAGAACTCTGATGTGGCAATGTCCTCTGGGACTAAAAACGAGCTCAGTGGGGTTGATGGACCAAGATACAAATCTGTAACTGTGTGGTACTAAGGAAATACTGCTGCTAACTCAAATGAGGAGAATATGGATTTATTGTTCTATGCAAATGTAAAACCTTTTGTTAATTGTCTTTAAACCTAATTCAATTTGATTCTTACTTCACCCAATAATTAACTTTAGTGACATGTATCTTAAGCATGTGCACAAGCAGCTTTAAACTTCCACAGCTTGATTTTATGTTGTAAGGTTTCTAAGCAGATCCACACTTACAGGAGTAAATAATGGTCAAGATGTGAAGGTGTGAACTCTAAACAAATCACATTGGAATAGCACCTTGTGCTAAAGAAATATTTGTAGTGCTTAGAAATCAGCCACCCATCTTAAAAGAGTGTGGAGTTATCCACAAGGAAGGGAGAACATAAGTTTTAGTTTTCAAACACAGGTATATGTTAACCAAACCGATGATTCCTTTTTTCTCTTCCAGAGCAAGTATCAGCAGGGATCCCTTTTATGATATGCTGGCAACAAGGAAAAGAAGAATTGCAAATAAGAAATAGAACATGATCAGCAACTTGTAGACCTGCATCACCCTATAACTGAGCATACTGTGGAGTGATAGAAGAAATTAGACAAACTAAATGAAGACAACTGTAAATTTTATATATATATACATATATATATATATATACACACATTTTACTATGGCATAAAACTTGGCAAAACTTTTCAGGGTAAATAGTTACTGGTATATATTTGAAGCTAGCTTCAAATCCCAGCAAATGATTATATTTAAACTTAATTCAACTGAACACATGGAAGCCTTGTTTTCACCTACATTAGTGACAATTCCAGTTGGGTTGAGAGGGAGGGAGTTCAGGGCTAACACTAAAATGTCCTCTGCCTGTTACCTGAGCACATTTCCCATAAAAGAAGGAGTTGAGTTTAAGTTCTCAATGAACTGTAGCACCAGCAGTGGAGCACGGCATGATCTGGCACTGCATTTTCCTGTAAGCAGAAACCTCACAATCCCAATGTCAGTTTTCAGTTGTGTGTGTTTCACAGTAGCAGCTGAGTGCAGCTTTCATTCTGAATTCCTCTCCTACCTTGATGGAAATAGCTTTTCTTCAGAAACACAGTGACTGGCAGCTCAGTCAGTACCTCATGGTGATAAAGAGTTTGTCAGGGTGCACTGAAATACAGGCAGGGCCCAGCAGCAGAGGTGAGATTGTGGCCATGACATGAAGTACCAGGTGTGGTCTGGTGTTTTAAACACTAAGGTTTAAAGACTGGTTTAATATGCTTTTTATATTGTAATGTCCTTCTTATATTTGAGATGCTGTAATTTGATTAACACTAAGTTACTACTAAAGGAAAGAGATGACAGAGCTTGTGTGGTTTTAGGCCTTGCATATGAAAACACCCCCAAATAATTTCACATGCATTCAGTGTTTTTAAAGGGAAAATCCAGGTAGGTGAACTGTCTCTTGGAGATGCAGCCCTAGAGAGTTAAGCAAGCAGGATTCATTCCTCTGCTTGATAACAAACTTTGGACATACAGAGTTCATGCAAGTTTATACAGGTTCAGTGGTTTTTGTGCATTTTTAGAGGCAATTTTTCAGATTTGCACTACAGCAGTTGAAATTGAAAAGAATTAGACATTTTTACTAAGAAATAAAGTATTACACATTGATTACCTGGTACAGCTAGACTTCCCCACAGGCATGTGCCTCTGTTTTTGAAACCTGTAAAGATCTTTCTGTGATCCTACTGATGGGTCTTTCAGGAATACATCAACTGCTGCAGCAGATTTTACTCCAGTGCTCTTCTGTTGATAGCACACATACTGTTCTTAAGATAATTGTTCTTAAAACCCCTAATTCCACAATGGGGGCAAAAAGTGGGAGGTTTTGACTCTACTGCTTCTGTTACTATCAGTTTTTCCCAAACTTGTTGAACCTGAGCCATGCCTACTGTGCCAGTGAATGCATTGGAGACCCAAAAGGTTAAAGCAGCTTTGCTTGTTGGTCTCTTGGAGGGAGATGTGCTGCACTGGCAAACCCACAGACTTACCAAGTTGATCTGTTTGAAATCTCCTTTGAACTGTAAGGGAGAATCTGTTTCACTGTTTTACTGATTTGCCTTGTTTTGCATGAGGTGTCAGCCCTTGTGAGTGTTTTGCTTTATTGCATGTTTGCAAAAGAGGCTGAGAGGAAAAAGAACAAAGTAAACTTTACTACATTTTAGATTTTCCCCAGGGTGTGTGGAATTGCTTGGGTGAATATTTAAATGAGTGCTTCCAAAGGAGTAAAACTCAGCCAGAGGAGGTAGAATTCATGAATTAGTGTCAGTGTGGGGATATCTTTCCTTAATGAAACACATTTAAACTCTTTATAGAAATTAATTAAGTTGTGTGTACTGTGTTTGCAAAGCAGCACAATGATGGAACTGCTGCCAGCACTTGTTTTGAGTCTTCTATTCTGCAGTGACATTTTGTTTTCAAGCACTGCCTACATCAGTCTTGGCTTTGGACAAGTAGATTTGTAATGCAAATAGTGACAAGCCAAATCAGTGGTACTAGTGAGTGTAGAGGTGAAAGGCAGCAAATACAGTATTTCTGGAGAAATGTGAGATTACAAAAGCATTAATAAGCCATGAAGCACTTTTGTATCAATTCTTATCTTCTGAAATGCCACCTTTGAGAAAATCTATTTATTTAACCAGGTGAGGATATCTGCTTGTAAGCATGAAGGAAATGCCTTGAGAGTTCATTTGCTGTATTTAGTTTGAAGTTCTTATATCCGGCAGAAATAATTATTTAGAGTAACATGTAACTGAAGATATTATAGCAGGAAATACATTATTTCTTAGCATTGAAATGCAACATCTTAAACAGCTATTTGTGGTGCTCAGTGTATCTATTTAATTTACCAAAGCTAATGGAATAGCGCTTTTGTGTGTGTTAATATTTGATTTCAAATGTTCTTTGTAACAGTATTAACAGGGAGTGAAACTGGCCCAAAATTTCCACCGGCCATGAGGCCAGTAAAACAAAGTGGCTTGTGAAAATTTTGGCCATATCAGGTACTATCCACGAGGGTAAAGAAAAATCTCTCAACCTTTCCCTTTTTTATTTGGCTTCAAGTCCAGGGGTGGCTAATGAAAGTGGCTGCTCGGTGGCCTAAAGCAGGATCTGTTACAGTTTGACCATGCTGAAGAAAAGTCCTCTGGGGACAACAGATTCTCCCTTCCTATGGCACTGAAACTTGAGTAATTCTTGAGCTCTTTACTTTTGAGCCTGCCCTCTACAACAGCAGGGGCAGTGAGAGACGTGGTGCCAGTGCAGCTGGGAGGGAACTGTACACAAAACTTAAGCTCAGCTGGACTGACTTAAATTTTACAATATTCTGACAAAATAAGCTCTGCATCACTTAGCATTTTGAACCATTTTAAACTGGTACAAAATTGAACCTTTATAAAGTGAGCAGCATTTATAATGCTTCATATATAAAAAAACTGCGTATTTTTAAGATTTATTACATATCTATGTAGATATGCTTGCTGGAAAAGCTAGGTCTGTTGTAGACAAGATACTACAAATTAAGACTCCTGGCTTACCAGTTTCATTTCTATATTTTCTTGGAAAATGTTTCTAGCTAGAGTTTAAATATAAAATGTAAATACTGTACAGGTATGTATTGATATGAGTATTACTTGGTGTATACAAGTGATTTGCATGACAAATATTCTGTATCAATCATTGTTACAACGGTGATGTTCTTATGTAAAGCCACTGCAATATTAATGTTTTCATTTATCATTAAGACCTGTTGCTTAAATCTGTCAATTTTCTCAAAAATAAAGTGTGAAACTGTACTGTCTCCTCATTTACCAGGAATACATAGGAGGCAATTGCTGACTTTTGAGGTTAAGCTTTAATTTTACAACTGCTCTTGTAAATAAAAGGCTTCTTTTCCCTACCCTTAGGCAGAGTACTTTACATTATCAGGTTTAATTTTTCAGAGAATAAACCTTTCAACTGCAAAATGTTTCAGTAAAGTGTGTTACCACATGAGTGTGACTCCAGTAAAAGCTGCTTTCCCTTGAGAGCCACCCTAAATTGAGGTATTTTATTTTGTCAGCTCCCTGCCAGGAGTTTCAGTCAGATGTGCAGGGGGAAGCGGATCTCTGCTCCTGGAGTAGATTAATTGGTTTCCTCAATTAGCAATTAGAAACAGGTGCTGCTGCACAGCTCTGGGGCAGTGTCACCCAGTGCCCTCCCTGCTCCAGAGCCACTTGGGGCGGCTGCTGCCTGTGGGGCTCTGAAGGGAGGCACAGCAACAACACTAACTCCTTTTAGACAGTTGTGCTGGAGTTACCAGACAAAGGACAAGACACCAAATCTTGGAGCCAGAGGACAAAAGAGGAAAAAAAAGCCAGATACAGGACAGGAATGTTGGTTACTTTGCCATGTTACTTTATGTAACGTCACATAACTGTTGCCATAGGAACATTATGCAGGTACATTATGGTTTGGCTTCATGCTGTTCTCCATGTACCAAAATAATACTTTTAAGTATGTAGTGAAACATTAACTTTGCTCTTTTGTGCTTGCTTTTTTTTTTTTTTTCTCTTTTTTTTATTCCACCCCCCCCCACCAATAGCAAGCTCCCGCTGAGCTCCCAGCCTGGTGCCTGGCTGTGGAAGCTTTAAGTTCAAAGGAGAAGCCTTCTGCATCCTTGTCTTAAGCAGCTGCAGTCCCAGGTTACTGATCTTCTCTGGCTCACACCAACAGCATCTTCTCCCCTACACCGAGAGCAAGATGTGACTTCTCGAGTGTCAAACCCACTCTGACAGCTGTCAGCTCCCATGACACAGTGCATGTTAAATAACTCAAGTAAAACTCAAGTAAAAATCCATTTTAACTTTGCTGTATTTATATACTATATAAATTTTACATGCTATATATTTACAGTGGGGCAAGTGCTTTTTATCTTTAAAAAAACAAAGATCAAACTTTAGACATCTCTGAACAACACAGCTTGTATAAACCAGACAGATTATTCAGATGAACTGTATTTAATACAGGTTCCCCACTCATCTCCTGATGCAGGACCAGTGAATAATAAGTGCATCACAGTTTGATAGCATTTAATAATAAAAATAAAAATCACAGTATGAATTTGTCTGTAACTAGACACTTTAGAGAGACAAAACAGACAACTGAGACTTAAGACAAATGACAGTATATTAAGAAAATGTAATAAAAACATATGGAACAATATACAAATAGTCTTGAGAGATACATTCAGAACTGCATATTCGTTGTTTCACAATGCTGAAAACCAGAAGATTTCTTCAGATCTTGAATATAACTCAATTGTGAAGTAAATTAGTTTCTAGTGTCAGACCACAGAAAAAAAAAAATAAAAATGAAGCTCTTGCAAAACTTGTGAAGTTTTAAATAAGTCTTTAAATTAAATATACAGACTGTCAGTTGCAACTTTTATAATTCCTGGTCGCTCTTGCACCAGATGTCTTAACTTGGAGTAACATTACATGAATAACATAAAGTCAACCTGAGTCTGTAATTAAGCAGCATTTGAGATGGTCTATTCCAGGGCATTATCTCAGCTCAGTGAGATATTTATGTGGTAATTTACAATGTTCAGCAGTTGTAAAAAGTTTTCACCCTTTTGGATTAGAAGTATATTTTAAAAAAGAAAGTCTCAAGTTAAAAACTAAAAAAAAGTTCTTATATGGTAAAATTCTGTACAGAAATGTTAAGCACCACTTATGACTGGATTTTGTCTTGATGGTAATTGATAATAAATTTTAAGTTTTGATGGTCACTATTGGTAATGTCAGGTTTGAAGGTAAGAAGTTGTTGGTTTTGAAGGTGAAGAGTTGCTGAGGTTGGTGGTCAGAAGTCCTTGGGGTTGGTGGTGGGTTCAGTCTGAGTATTGAAGGCTTTCATCAGTCAGCTCCACATCTGAAAGGCAAAAGGAAACAAGGTCAGTCCTGCTGTGACATTAAACATTAAACTCTTTCAGGAGCTTGATTGCTAAAAGACAAGACTCAAAGCTGCCCCTGCTCCATCTGCTCCCTCAGGACAGGATCCAACTTCCTCACACACCAACTGCACCCCAGTTCTAGGCTAAGGCTGCTGACCTGGACAGAGCCACCTGCTTTCACAGCAAGCACTGGACCTTGGCTGAATCAAATTTAATTGAAGTTTTGCCTAGAAAGCATCTTTGTTTTAGTAACAATCTTGTGGTCAGGCTGACCCAGTTGTAGCCACAAAGGCAGAGCCTTCAGAAACTTGCTGGAGAGAGCATGTAGGAATGTAGGAAAGAACTGCTTCAAAGCTGCTCCTTCCCCACTCCTGTATAAATTTTTCTTAAACCACAACTCACCACTAGCTATTTTCACCCTTACTAATTTATTCAAAATAACAGGAGTCAGATGAAAAGGCACAACCTCACAATTCCTGAATGGTTCCTGGCCTGTTCTACCTTGAGACATTCAGTACTCTAAAAACACAGCGAAAGTGGCCTCTTTTGAAAGCAGCTCCCATCCTTCAAAGAATCCTACTTGAAACTCATTTTAGAAAAAAAAAGATTGACCTTCCAGAAGATGGAGCTAATTAACATCCATGGACTTGGGGAAATAAAATTCTCAAGACTTAAACTGCTTTTGCCAGCCCTTGTCTCCCTCATGTTGTGAGCAAAATGTTCAGCAGTGAACAAACAGCTCTTTCTCCTTCCCTTGCACAGCCCAGCACCCTCAGTGCCCTGCCCTGAGCAGGGAGATGCAGAACATTTAATTCCTGCCTAAACCTGACTGGTTTGGAAAAACCCGAGTTTGCCCTCTGCTGGCCAGAGAACCACTAAGGCCAAACCACAATTGAGACAAGCATTTTATTCTGTTGAGCTGATTTGTCAGCAAGAACAGACCCTTTTACGGCAGTAAGGGTGATTTCAGACATGAGTGTCATAAAAGAAGTCTCCTTTTACAACACTAGGATTTGAAAGACCTCAATTCAGTTCTTTATTTTTTCTTGTTGAAGAATAATGGGTGAACAATCAACTTTTCCTCCACTCTATATTGTTAGAATAGAACTTTTGGTTATCTCTGTTTTCCACAAATGCATTTCCCCTTTACGTTAAGCAAATTCTTCAGTGCAAGAATTCAGTGCACTGACTGGCAATTTGCCTAAGTGTGGAAACCCCATTAAAGAGATTTTAATTTTCCATAATTTAAAGATTAAACTTCTCTTAATTCTTTTGTTTGCTGTGCTCTAATGACAATTTCAACATGACTAGAAATGAACAGGACTATCATTGACCATTAACCCAATTCTTAAACCGTGGGTAGGGATAAAATATAGAAAATTTAACAATGAAACTTGCTTTTGGATAGTGAGCTGTCTCCTTCAGGGATTACTTCACTTATCTTTGAATAAAATAGGGGATTGTTTTGGTTTTCTATTTAAATAGATGAGTAACTGGAACTGGTTTATGTCAAATAGGCATTTAATAAGGTTTTATTTCTATAATAAACACTTCTGTTCAGCAAAAATTTCAAGGGAAATGTTGTCAAGTTTGATTTTAGATGTTGAATTTGTTGCAGTGTGCAATCATCGTCATTGCATAATTTTAGAGCTAATTAATTTAAACTAATTATCTACTGCGAGCCCAAGTTGAGATTATGACAAGCAACATCTGAGAGCTCAGTGTAAATTTAGTCAGGCACACAAATCCATATTTGGGTTTTTTGTAAGAAGCACCAAACAGACCTTCAAATATTAAAAACTAGGAAAGAGCTGTTTCCTCAGCCCACTCCTATGTATTGTTAAGCCCACACTAACAGAAAAACCCCACAACTGAATAAAACAATAGCAGGAATTGAACACTCTCCAGGTGTTAAATTGTGAAGTGTCCTCTGGAGGTTTGTGCTTAGGAGAAGCCAGAGCTACACCTGCACTAACAGTATCTCAGTATTATCACCAACTCCTGTTATTCTGAGTGAGCAACCAGCACTGTTTCTATGCTATGAACAGATGAATGTAGTATTTTATTTAAATTATGGAATGGTTTGGGTTGGAAGGGATCTTAAAGATCATCTGCTTCCAACCCCCTGCCATGATACTGTTTGGAAGCCGTGATAAAACACAGGGATTTCCCTCACATGAGCATTTAAAGACTGTCCTGTCTTTAAATTTAAAGAGTCCTGCCAACATCCCAGGGCTCCTTACCTCTGACATACTCAGTGGATGCCATGGAGCTGTATTTCTTGCTGTCACCTGCACCAGAAGGCTTCTCTTCCTTGTAGGGTTGTTTAGTGCCCTGGTTTCTGTATTGCTCACATAAATGGTCATCTGGAGGACGGGATTCTTCCTTCTTCTCCCATGTCTTCTTCTGGAAACGAGGATCTAAATATTCCAATAAGTCTTTCCTGTCGTGCTTCTTCTTTTTCTTCTTTTTCTTATGTTTGCGATTGTCATTGTCAAAGTGGAGCACTGAGCAATCCAAATCATAAAGTCTGAAGGAAACATGCAAGTTAAAAATAGAAAAACAGATGTGGCACTTGATGTATATATGAAATGTTATTTATTTACCACAGGTGACGACTTGCAGAGTGTCTGCTACTTTGTGGTACTTTCTGCACATCTAACTTAATTTAGATGCAGCAACCTTAAGCCCTCAGAATGAAGGACAAGAGGTCCTGGTTTGTACATAAATCGTTTACAGGCATACGGGGAATTAAAAAAAAAAATTTAAAAAATTGTAACCTAATCAAGAACGGTGTGCAGATGTTATTCTGACTACATTGTCCAGCTCTAGTGTTCTAACACAATTCAGCAACATCTTTCCTATCTTCTCTTGGCCAATCTAATAACATGATCCCGTCACATTATGACAGATAAGTTACTTAGAAACAATGAAAAAAAGGCAGACATGAGAAATACCCAGAAAATAATTAGGAAAAAATTGCTGATTATGCTGGAATCCTTGCTTACTTGTAATCCTTCTCTCGATGTTTATCTTTGGACTTCTTTTTCTTCTTGACCTTCTTATACTTTTTGTTTCTTTGGTCATCTGTCTTTCGGCATTTCTTTTCTATGTCACTTCCACTTTCTTCTTGGTGGGAGTATTTTCTTTTGCCATTTCTTAGTTTTTCTTTTTCATTTTCCCGGGAAGAGTCCTCAAAATTTGAGTGAGCTGACACTGGAGGAAGTGCGTGCCTCTCACGAGAGTATTTTTCCGAGTGCTGCTGAGGTACTGAACAATGGTGGAAGTTTGCTCTGTGGCTGCTGAAGTGATGCACATCCTCCTCTCGGGAGAGTGTGCTGTGAGCCCATCTGCTTTTGCAATGATAATCCTTGTGTGACCTGCTGTAAGATTGGCTCAGTTTGTCATAGTCTTTATCACAACGAGAGGACCTCCTCTCCCTACCATCCCTTGTTCCATGGGAGGAATAATAATCATTGTAGTATCTGCATTTTTCCCATCTCCGTGGTTCATCTTGATAGTATCTTTCTCTAATCCAAGGTCTGTCTCCTTTGGAATAATAATACCTATTCCTGTCCGGATCTGTCCTTTCTCTGCTTCGGGATCTGTAACGAGAATATTTTCCTGAGCTCCTGCCATTACTGGGACTGTTTCTTTCGTTGTGGGAGGATCTGTACTTGCTCTCACTGCAATACTCCTGCTTATGACGGCTTTGCTTGTTTGTTTCCACGCTGTGAGAGCTCCTCCTCCTGTGGGAATGATCATCTGGTTTGTTTCTGGTTTGTCTCTCCTTCTCCTCAGTGTCCGAGTTCTCTCTCTTTCTCCGGTAATGCTCTTTGTCAGTCCTTTTAGAGTCATGGATTTTTTTCTTATTTTTTTTCATATGTTTATCATCATCTTCACATATTTTATTACCCAGTCCCTCATCTGCTCTAGAAAATTGACTTTCCAATACTTTATCCAGCTTTGTAATAGAAGAGTCATTAACGGGTGGTACTTCTACATAGTTATTAGAAATGTCCTTTGTATCTTGGCATTTATCTGTAATATCTAGAGATGCAAGTTTTTTAGAACTACATTCAATGTCAGGCTTTATAGAGGAAGTTTGCCCTAATTTCTCTTTGCTCTCAGGAGACCCTTTGATGTACAAAGAATTTTCTTTTGAAATGAGTTCAGGTTCTTTTGATCTTCTTAGTTTGTCTTTATCTCTGATGTCTTCAGACTCACACTGCCCAAGGAATTCACCTTCAGTATCCAAGGATTTTTTCCTAACCTTGTGCTGACCATTGATATTGAGATGTGCATTATCAGCTTTTGTTATAATACTTTCAGCAACTTCTTCTTTGGTAAAAATGGTTTCAGAATCTGATTGAGTAAAAAGTTTCTCAACCTCACAGCTAAAGTTGGAAGGAACCTTCCTGGATTCTTCATAGGCAAACAGTGCTTCCATCACCACAGTTTCCATAACTCCATCATTGTCAGAAGATTTCTGAGATCCAGAGACACTGCACAAAAATAAAAACATGTATTTTTAACTTGAAAAATTCTATCTAAAAGATGTTAGGAGTAAAATCTCCTAAAGTAAAAAAGTGGCTAATGCAGAACTCTGAAAGACAATGTCTTTTGAAAACCATTCTTACACCTCCCTCAGCTCCCATGTGAAGTTTTTCTTCTCTCAGTTCTGCAGGTCTTGCCTTAAAACACCCATCTCCAGCACACCCAACTCCTTCCACTTGCAGCTCTGAATCTCATCAATAGCCAGAACAACTATATTTGCTCTTCCCCCAATTAGAAAAAAGGTAAACACAGATTTCCCACTCTCCCAAGTGGGAGAGCAGATTGTGGGAATTCATATTCACTCATGCTAGGATGCAAGAAAGGAAAAGAAATAGAAAAAGTATTCTGGACAATGTAAGAAAAATGTAAAAACATCCTGTGAAAGTTTTACAGGAGGCACCTGCCTGTATTTAGTATCAGAATAATGTGTGCCCAGTGCTGATGTTTGCAATACCAGATGTACAGTGTGAAATTCTCTGTAGTGATGTAAATCTCTTAGGCAGTATTAGTTGATTAGTTGAAAGTTGTAATAAACTTGTATGAAATCTTGTTTTAATTAGAGTGTAGTCATTTTACCTTTTTTCTTCTGACAAGCTGTTCAACTGGCTGTACGTAAGAGAGTCTAAGATACCTTGAGGATCTGGTGACAAAGCTTTAGGCATCTACAATTAAAACACAAAAGTTAACAACCTTAAAGAAAAAGCTATTTTTAGTAGAAAAGCAAAAGCTATTTTTAGTAGAAAAGTACTGCTGACAAACTTTTAACATTAGATGTTAAACAAGATTACACTGAGTTACCTGAACCACTTTACACATCATCCCCCTTCTCCCAAAAATGTATTTTATGAAACTTATGAAGTATTATCTCCCCAAACTTCTCTTATGCTGACATATGTCATATGTCAGTTCAGCTCTGCAAATTCAGTGGGATAACAGCACAAAGGGTTAGAATAGTCTGTGCTGTGTTTTCTTGGTATTCCACATTGCAGTGCTCATGAATAGGTGATAAAGTCCAGATGAACAAATGTAACTCACCGTTTCAAGCACTCCATTTGCTTTAGAGAAGAAAATCTCAGAAGGTTTAACGGGTTGGACTTGGCAAGTGGAATCATCAAGTTTCAGTCCATTTTCTTTATATTCATTATCTAAACTAATAGCACCATTTAGGGAATCAATTTTTGGCAGCTCATGCTGGGATCTTTCTTCAGCATTCTGACAGGATGAATGGGAATTATGCAGTGTACGGACCACCTTCCCAATCAGAATTCCATTGGAAGATATGACGTTGCAATTCCTTTTGAACAAGCCCTTTGACTCCTCGGATTTTCCTGAAGGTTCTGCACCGTAAGGGACCATGTTATCAGAACAGAGCTTGGGGTTTCCATTTACTGCTGGCTCAACAAAGATTTCATCAGGAACCTCCTGCTTGGAGACATTAGTAGCAACTGACACTGTGGAGAGGTTTGAGGTAGGCTCTGCTGCGGAAGAGTTTGTAATTGTGGCTGAAGGAATGGGCTTCAGATCCTCCTCCTCCACAGCGCTGCTCGGACACTCTGCCTGCGACACCGCCTGCCGTGTGGGCAGCTTGTTGTGAATACTGATCGTGATCTTCTGTGTTTTGGAAGGGTCTGTCATTGGAGGCCTGGAAATTGCCCAGTTTTGAACACAAGCTGTTGGTGGAGCTGAAGATGGCCTTTTTACAGCAACACCCACAGTACTGGGATCCTCTTTTAAGGGTCCATTTCCATTTATACGACTTGAACTCTGCATTTGAAGAGATTTTAAGATGGATATGTTCAAATACACAGCATTGGAAGTTTAACAACATTCAATTCTCATAGTAAATAGTTCTAAAGATTGCCTCAACACCTAAGAAGAAACCTCACCTCCCTTCTGATATAAATGCACATCCAACAGGTGTGTGTGAATTCTGCCTTTGGTATCAAATCAGGACCAGTTTGACACCGACCCACACAATTTAAGAAAGCTATTAAAAAACCATTTTATTTTCCTTTTTAAACACTCCCCAACAGCACTGGAATAATTCTGCTAGTGCTCAGGGACAAGACAATTTGTATTCTATCACTGGCTCAACTAAACACTGATAAGGACAGGGTAGATATTTACTTTTTAAATTAAAATTACCTAGGCATTAATAGACTACTTTTTAAATTTAAATTATTTAGGCATTAATAGACAAATTGTCTTGAGAACACAGCTCTCAGGCTTTAAAAAGTTGAGCTGGAAGGGTAAAGTAATGAAGTGGCATGGCTGCACAATTAGGGATTTGAATAACTCTGGCTCTAGCACGATGGCTGTAAAGAAACCTGCAGTGTGGAAGGGAGCATACAACTCAAAAAAACCCACCCCACATTAAAACCCACTGTAATTTGGTGCTATTATCTGTCCCTCTCCAATTACCTTAATCATGTGAGGAGGCAGCCGTGGTCCCATGAATGCAGCCTGCTTGCTGTTGGCTCCGCGCTGGCCGAGGAAGGAGCGGGGGTAGGAGGGCGCGGGCAGGTAAAAGGCTCGCTCCCCCAGCGTCAAATCGTAGCGCCTTGGGAGAGAAGGGGCACCTTAGCTCAGAGCTCTTCTTTCAGCCTGGATTAAACCCCATCCCATCTAATCCCATCTAATCTCATAGCAACAGTGTATATGACACGAAAGACACATCTGGGAGATTTAGGCAAGACTACAAACTGAAGATTAGGTAATGGTCTATACACAATGTCTGTTCAGCCTCACATCGTCTATGGCCATGATTTCTCCTCTTTTCTAAACTGGCCAGCTACAGAGAGCAGACAGAAAGCAGCATATGCAAGTGCAGAAGTTTAAGGTGAAGCAATGAAAGGTAATAAATGACACAGGGAATTTCCACTTAGAAATATACAAATAGTAATATTTTCCTAGGGTAAAAAGAAAAATACTTGAAAAGAAAAAAAAATATCAGCAACTTGATGGTAAAAGTGTTTGAGCACATCTGGTGTTATTACCTGATATAAAAAAGCACGTAAGCTTGCTGATTGAGAACTGTTTTGATATCAGAAAGCTCTACTGAGGCATCATTCATTCGGTACCAAAGTCCATTACCAGCCTGCAAACAAAGACAGAATATCTTCAGATGAATTGCATGTGTTCCAAAGAACATCACAGATAGAGCACTGCAGAACAAAGCATACCAAAACAAAGCAAACAAAGCACATGATGCAATGTTTTCCCCTAAAACCAGTGGTTACCAGTAACATTTTAATTTCTTTTCCAGCACAGTATCCTGTTAGAAGTTGAGCTGATGTCTACCTTTATGAAGCAGAGATAATGTCCAGCATTACAGTTGAAGCCACTATGTACAAGAACTGCATATAAAGCATAGATGAGGGGTTCTCCAATAGATTGGGACATATATGCTCGAAGATCCAAATATTCAGGGTATTTTACATCCTAAACAAAGACAAAGAAGATTCAAAAGTTATCTTGAAATACTTCATGGAACAGCCTGAAAAAGACACAGACTAGGACTATATAAATATATTTCTAAATTCACTTGAAAATGCCTGTTCTCTGAAACAAGATATAATAACTTAAGCTACAGGGAGCTGTTTTCTATAGAATGAGCTCTTTAAGGGTAAGGTATGTTCTTATGGTCACACAGGAACTCTATTACTATTAAAAAAGAAAATAACAGCCACAGTTGCTAAATTGTTATATTGACTTCTCTTGCACTGTAGTTACTACCTGAAATGTGAACAACTTTAAAATGAGTATTCATCTTTGGGAAATGTCCATTTCAAGAAGATAAAGCAGCATTCCAGCTGCAAACATACCTTGTTGATCTTTCCACCTGTAAAATTTGCAAATCTTTTCAGTGATATTGTGAGAACATTGGAAGAGCGATGTATCGTGTATCTCTTTGAGGCTGGAACCATCTTTTTACACCTTAAAAACAAGCACAGACACATTTTTAACAGTATATTCTTTTCTCACCCAGAAGTCAAACAAGTTTTCATTTCTCATGCATGCTTATGCTATTTGAATGGTATTTTGCTTGTATAATATGTTAGACCTTTTCTTAAATCCATAAACTGCATTTCAGCTTTGTTAATAGAACATAGCAGGATAATAGAGACAGCTCTAAAGAAAAAAGAATAAAGGACTTGATAGCCAAATAAACACCTGAACATGTATCTTTCTTATGTGAAAAAGGTGTGGCAGTAAAGAATGTAAAAAAATCACTGGAAGGAAACAGCCATTCTGCATTCTGCAGATATTGGACAATATTGAGTTTTCTTGTACTGAGATTGCCTGGAAAGACTGAAACCCTCTGGAGTCCTTCAAAACAAAATGGTTAATTTTGTTTGTTTTGCAGCACACTCAAAGAAGGTACAGACTAAGTCCTGAAATGCAACCATCAGCACAAAGACTGAAACATGTCACTTCACATTGTCAAGAAAAATACTGCTGAGAGCTAACAAACAGAATGAATTTAATAGCCTCTTTTCAAACTGACGTCAAAATACAAGGCACAGAATTCCAGACTGATGGAGAAAGAGAGCCACCCAGAATAAGAAAAAAGAAGTGGTTTATAAAATTCTGAAACTTGTATTTAGAGATGGAGGTTTCAGGCAGTAGTAATCCTTATTAGAAAAAACAATGGTAGAAAACAAAAAAAGAAACTGAAAAGCAATATAATAGTTTGCCAGCAATAGAAATGACACTGTACATACACCAAACCTTTCTTTTCAAACTCACAGAAAGACTGAACTTCTGGTTTTGTGTGTGACTAAGCTGATGTTGCCTCCCACCCCAAATCCTTGTCCATATCCCTGTGCTCCAGCTCACCACTTCTTATCAGACATGCCTTTCAACTTCTGGCCATGAGTATTTTAGCATGCAGCTTCACACTTAGAAAGGCTGACAAGCCCCAGCACAGACAGTATTAGGAATAAAAGTCTGATGTGAGCAATACAATTCTTATCATGTATATCCAAATATTCAAACAGAAATATAAACATTACTCATTTAGAAACAAATGCATTATTTTACAAGCTTAGAATTATTTCAGTATATTAGTTATGTAAACAAACCTAAATGAAACAGCAAGCCATGTCTGTCTTATTGCTAAATAAAGTCAAGAGATAACATATCCTCCAAGTCATGCACTGCATTGAACATGTATCTTGTATTAAGGTGTAATTAATAATAATCTTACTTGCTACATTTATAGCTATTTTCACCATCCAGCTGTTCCGGTTTCACAAATTGTTCTAGAGCTCTGGTGACGGATGTAACTGCCTGGATGAGTAAGAAAGTAGAACATTAAGTCACAAGAAATACAAAATTTCAAGCACTTACAAGCACTTTACATGAGAACCTTGCTGGTTTATATTTAAGTGGCCTACTGTGAACCAGCAAACACCAAGAAGGAGGAGAAAGAAACGGAGTTCATTGAGTATTTACCTCATTTCAAAATGATCCCACTTCAAAATAAATAAATTTTGCAGTGCCAGACAGTTTTCTGTGGTGTGCCTTGGCATCAATAACGAGAAAAATCAAACCCATCAGTCTAACAATAGATGTATATTGAAGTAGAATAATTGAGAAGAATGATTATATCATTGTTTGTGTAGTCGTAATTATTATTTTTCTAGCTTAAATCCAATCCAAACATGGAGAGCATTTCCATGGCTTCCACAGAACAACAAAGTCCAATCCACCGCCATCCACCACCAAGCTGTTTTGTTTCAACAAGATAAGTTTCTAAGCAAAATTACTTTATTTTACAATGCTCTACAAGCCTTTACACGTCTCAGCCAATGCTCACAAACATCTTACCTTTATGTCCAAAGTAACGTCGAGAAATGGCTCGTACGTATCCGACACCGCTTTGCAGTTCAAGCACTTTACTGGAATCAAAATACAAATACTTAACATCATGTGAATGAGACTAACTGCATGAATTTTAATTATTAATACACATTACTTTAGCCAAACTACAAACTCCCTTGCTACAGACAGACAAAAAGACACAGATCAGTTTGAAAGACAGTAAATTTTTCAAAAAGTTACCTCGAGATCTTAGATATCCTCCAAATATTTGATAAATAAGTGTGGTGGCTTGAGAAGATCTGTCTAATCTGGAAATAAATTAGAGTCAGACCTCAGAAGACTGAAAACACAGAGTTAATTCCTCAAACAATTTTTGGTTTTATGAAATACAAGGACAAATTTTAATTCATTATAGTAAATAAAGTAGTAAGAGGGACTAGGGAAAATTTAAATTTAATTATTTTATGCTTACTTGGTGCTCCCATTCAAGCAAGCTTTCTGCAAAGCATCAACAGTGAAGCATAAGAATTCATGTGCATCCTCTTGACTGCCAAAATGGAAATGTTTTCCTATTCCTAACAAATAAGAAGGTTATCATATATTTATTTCTTAAAGAATGAAAGAAAACATACATTTCTAAAATACCTCTTCTTTAAAGTATTAAAATTATTTATATGCATCAAATAACTCACTGTAAAATTAAAAAAAATTAAAAATAAACCTATATCAAGCTACTTACTTTTAAGGCCATTGATAACAGATGTAGGTTTGATGGCATTATTAGAGCAACACAGGACCTGGTTGATGTGACTTTCCATTGTGCACATCATACAGAATCCTTCTACGTGACCTAGGGAAAGAAGAAAGCATTCCATTCTAGTCAAATACATATTGCTAAAAAAACCCACCCCAAAATAATAACAACCCAAGTTGTAAGTGCAATGTCACTTTACTTTCTCCTAAGGGGTCAATATCCCAACAGTTTTGTGGCATTTTATCATACAGAACTGTACAGAATAAGTCTTTAAATCACAGACCAGGCTGCTCAAAGGCCCATCCAGCCTGGCCTGGAACATCCCCATTGGAAGGTGTCCCTGCCCATGGCAGAGGATTGGAACTAAATAATTCTGAAGGTTCCTTCCAAGGATTCCAGGATTCTTAACTGAAATAATTTTTATATGGGAATAAAACATAAACTTCTAGGAATACATATTAAGATACCATACTAGAAAGCATACAGGTGCCTTAGGAATAAATCCCACATTTATGGATATAAAAATAACCTCCCCTAGGCTTAAGACTCAAGTATAAATCAAAATTCAAAGAACACAAATTCCAGGGTTTAAAAAATACAAACAATTATTTAGAATAAAATCAGCCTAATTTTAATACAGTCCCCCCCCTAGATTTCTATTTGAGTTCATAAGAGATTAGTTTGTAGAGTTTTCTAGAATGTTTGGGTTTTTTAATGGGTCAACACTGAACATATAATTTATCACAGTATTACTGCACTGCAGTATCTCGGCTGTGAAGACTAAGAATCTTCAATACCAACATCCTAACTTTTATCACCTTTCTACCAGCAGGAAACCCAAATGCCAATTGTTCATCAAATGACTCACTTTACAATGTACTTTATTATTCACATGAAGCAAGAAATTATCTTTTCTTTAAGTTTTACTGTGCACATGAAATTAACAAATTCACTTTATATGCCTCCTATAATTCTGAGCTTCCTGTTAGCAGAATCCTAGAATCATTTACCTGGAAAAGACCTTTAAGATCATGTTCAAAACCTGCTTCTACAGACAAAATAGGACAACTAAGAGTTTTCTTCAGAGAGACCATGTTTTTCTTCCACCTTTGGAGCTGTCCAACAGATTTATAGCGTTAGAAAATACTCACATGACTTGGTGTGCTCAAGTGAAAGCATGTAATTGGCAAGAGGAGGTGTGTAGGTCAAACACTGGAGAGTAGAATTAAGGAAACATGTGTTGCCAAGGTTCTGCAGTCCAACTCCAACACTTTGTGTTTGTTGCCAATCCATACAGATTTTCTCAGGCGGAAAAAGAATTCTTTGTGGCGGAGCAATCCCATCATTAACAACTACAAGAAATTTGTATTTTAAAAAAGAGTTGTACTGGCTTTGTTTTAAAGAGGGTGTTTAAAAAGTAGGATTCTGCAGGAGCAGCCTGAAGAACCAGCTCTGCTCCAAAACACAGCAACACATGATGCACAGCTTTAACACTGCCATGTGAATTTGCTGGTGAACACTCTCTTTTGGACAATGGTTTATTCATCTGTTTTAATGCTTTTAAGAAAAGACACAAACTACCACTCTGATTTTAGTACCCAATTTCTTTATCTCTATATCCTTTAATATCTTAATTAAATTATTGGCTTTTTCATTATTGTAACTTAAAACCACAAACTTACACTGGTGGTTATGCAGTAAAAAGAACTGAGACAGACAAACAAGTAAGCAGCACAAAAAGTAACCCCATAGATATCAGATCTCTTCCCAGGCACTGTTATTATTCAAAGACTTGTGAATAATGGAAGCCATGAATAGACAAGGTAAAATGTACTATTCTCTCCAGAACAGAAGAGACCTAGGTACAGTTGAGCATTATGAAAAGCTCCCCTTATTTGATTTTACGTAAATAAAAAATACTTTACAAATCAACTGTAAATACATAAACCCAAGTTCTGCAACACCTATCCCTGCAGCTGCCTTGGGGGATGCAGAAAATTGAAGTCTGTGGCTGAACTCCTGATTCACTGAAGTCCCATTTTATAGCAATACAACAACTAAAATCTGCTTCCACTTTGGTTTTGTTTTTAATAAAAAGCAGGAAGAACAGAAGACACTTACCTAGATCTCTTTGGGCAAAAGGCTTTGATTTTTGAGATGATCTACAATAAATATGCCCCCCAGGACCTTTGTCCACAGAGACTTTGTTTGATTCTTCTGTAGGGGGTACCCGGCCCAAACTTGCAGTGCGTGACGTCATTTTTTTAGTACGGGGTTTCATAGATTTGTCAGACCGTCTTGAGGAAGATTTTTTAGACTTTGAAGATTTTGGCTTGTTAACTATGGTCATTGTTCATATCTGTAAGAAGGCAAAAATTCTGTTTGGCATAAGAACATCCAAAGTATTCCAGAAAGGAAAGACCAAGAGAAATCCTGTCACTTAGCCTCAAGGAACGTGAAGAATTGAACAGCTAAGAACGATTACAAACAAGGGAACAAAACCCCAAAACTCAAAAAAAATTTCCACCCAACACACAACTAAACGCAGAAAGTAATTTTTTCCATAAGAACTGTCTCAATATTGTTTTTAAAATCTGATTGATAGCATTTCTTACACTTTCATGGGATTTTAAACCACTATAGTTACCAAGATCTTTTTCTTAAAAGAAGCTGTGAGGTGTGGCACAGTCAAGTGTTGGCTCATTGAGATCCAGGAGAAATTGTCTAGCCAACATCTTCCCACTCCTGGGAACTACACACCCCTGATGACACAGAGGATGGGATACAGCTCTGAGAAATATTGGGAAAGAAGAGCAATAGAACACTCACAAATTTATTTCCACCTAGATTTCTTCTGCCCTTCCAAGAAGTATTTGTTTGGATACAATTTTGGCAGCACTCTTTGTGGTATTTTGTACCCATCATTTACAATCCTTACTTATAAACCAAGGAGTTGAATTAAAAAGCATCTTTTTCAGTTCTACTTATACAAAGTTGTTTTGCCAGGGAAAAACAAAAGAAGAATGTAAACTATAAAAAGAAAATGATGACTGCAAAAGAAAGCAAATCAAATCCACAGCCCTCAAGAATAAAGGCAGTAACTAAGTCCTTTACAAAATGCTGATTATGTTTCAATATGGTACCTATTTAAATATGTGTAATTTTGTGTGCATAGTAAGCTGCTGAATAATTACATGATCAATTATCAACTCCTATATGTAAATTTTTACTACTGTCATACTATAACATATAGGGCGTTTTTAAGTTTAGGGAAACTATAAACTTAACTGAGGGTTTAAAGTATAACCTGCTTTGTAATATTAAAATAACTGAGAGCAAAGCATGAAGCAGTTTCAGATTCATGGCACAACTTGATTGCTAATGATAAAACTTCGGGTAGAATAAACTAAGCACAGTAAATCACAGAACTTCTAATCCCACAAAAGACAAATCATGTGTGGAACCTTTAATTAGATTTTTTTCCCCACTAAATCTTCAATTTAAAATCTACTCTGTACACACTTTCCATTTTAGAGATCATAACATACAAAAAATGGAAAATTCACTCATTTTACTGAAAAATGAGGACACCCTTGCCCATTTCAAAGACTAAGATGACAGTTCTTGGGCTTAGTGATTTTCAGGTAAGATCCAGACTCCAAATTGCAGATACTGGTGACATCTGCTTTTCCTGATGGAAATGGAAGGGGTTTCAACAACATACTTGGAACTTATTTGCAGGACAAAAACCAGAATCAAGACTGGAGTGAAAAGCAAACAGAAGAATATTATCACAAAAAGCTTTGGCCTTATACTGACCAATGAGAGAAGCCTCACATATTTTTAATTTTATTTTGACAATTGAATAGCATTGGTTAGTGCTGCTAATTTAGTTTTGACAACTGATTACCAGATATCAAACACTAGACACCTGCAAATATCAACGGATGCCAAGAATAACTCAGATCCACCACTTCTTAAAAATCTGTCAATATAATAATTTGAATATAACATCTCTTTGACGAAGTAGCATAAACATTACACAGATATTTTTGCTCTCCTGCTGTTCACTGTAAATACAGGTTCTGTTCCTGTAGCACTGCTGAACAGAATTTCACATTGCCATGTGTATTGTGCACTTTTCCCCTCTGCTATTCCCATAACAGACTTCTCCCTGTACGATACTGACGAGCAAAACAGAACAAACAGTTGCTTTCCTCCCATTTGGAGTGTTGCATCAGCGTTGTTTAGATTCTTTTTTCTCAGTCTCATCACAACACGCATCAGTTAATACTCCAATCTAAATATTTATATTTGGTCTCCGCTTTGCATACAATAAATCACAGCTCAGGAGGGTTTTATAGCAGATCCCCTTCACAGAACCGCGTTCAGCCAGGGAGTATGCGCCTTTATCTCACTACAAACCAAACACTTCCAGCAGCGAGAGTAAAAAACAAGAGCCGCACATGGCAACACCGAGGCAGAAACAAGAAGCAGGAAGAAACTACTCCAGGAGAAGCCCAGGCAGAGTCATCTCGCTCCATCACCGACCGCACCGCACACGCCGCCGGGAGCAAAAACAACCCGGGGCAGCGCGGAACACAAACACACACCCCGCGCTGGTTTTACTTTCGTTACAAAATGAAAGGCATCAGAGGCGAAAGTAATTAAAGAGTTTACCCTTGCTGAGCAGGCGGCGCGGAGCGCTCGGTGCGGGGCAGTTCCGAGCTCTGTATCCCGGGGCCGTTGGTTGTGGCGGGACCGAACCCAGCGCCGCGAGCGTCCGCGAGCGCCTCGCTCCGGGCGGCCCCGAGCCCCGGAATCCACGCACAACCGAACCGCCCGCCCCGGTACCGCCAGCGCCAAGCCCGCAACACCGAACCGGTTTCCTGCGCTCTGCCTTTCTGCGGGGACCCGCTTCCCGAAAACGTTCTGACACCGGCAGTAAAAGGCCGCTGGCAGAGGCAGGGACGGGCACCGCACGCAACATGTCCGCGCTCAGCGCGGCAAGAGCCCAAACACACACAAAACAAAACCCATCCCGACACGCAGGCGAGGGGGGCCGGGAGCCGGCCGTGAAGGAGCTCCCGCCTCGCCCTTCTCCCTCTAACCCGCACATTGCCAGGCCCCTCTGCCCCCGGCTTCCCTCCCGTGCCATGCCGCCTCCGCCGCCCGGCCCCGTGCTGACCTGTCCGGGCCCGCGTCCCATTCCGGCCCGGGGGCAGGACCACCGCGGCGGCGCCCAACGGCGGCTCTGTGCCCATGGCAACGCGGGGGGGGCGGGGGGCGGCGAAGCGAGCGCGGAGCCCCCCGGGCACGGGGCGGAGGGGCCGCGGCAGCCGCCACCGCCGCGCGGAGCGGGAACAACGCGGGGCCAGGCGGGGCACAGCGCCGCTCCCGCCGCCGAACACGGGGCCGGGGCGTCCCGGCCGCCCTCCCGCCTGCGCCGGGACGCGGGGGAGCCACGCCGAGTCCCCCACGCCGACAGCAGCAGGAGTAGGAGGAAGGAGATGCGGGCGCCGGCGGGACCCCGGCGCGTAACGGAGAGGGCGGGCACGGAGGCACCGCCGCGCCGGGAGGGGGCCGGTCCCGCCGGCCCAGGGGGTGGCGGCGGCGGCGGGGCTGGGTCCCTCCGCCGCGTGCTGGGGACGGCGCCCCGCCCCGCCCGGGGGTCCCACCCCCTCCGGCTGCCCGCCAGCCAGGAGGGCAGCGGCCGAGCGCCCGGCCCGCGCCCCGGCGCGGTGGGCTGGGCTGAGCCGGCTGCTCCCGCCGGTCTCTTTCCCTTCCCTTTCCCGGGCCGGCCCCTCCCCCCGGCCCATTGATTTCCAGGCGGGAGGCGCACGCGGTGCCGCCAGGCTGTGCCGGGGCCGCCGCCGGGCCCGGCGCTGCCCCCCAGCCCCATTACCTGGCTCGGCCCCGCTTGACTCGGCGCTGCCGGGTCCCCCTCGCCGCAGCCCCCGCCTCAGCCCGGCCCGCTCCGCCTACTGTTACAGTCCGTCGGGGAACAATGACGTCCCTCCGCCGGCCTCTTGCATCCGGGGCCCGGCGCCGGCCGGGCAGGCGGGCGGGCGGGGGGAGGAGAGGAGGCGGCGGCGGCGGCGGGGGGAACAGCGAGCGCCTCCGGGTCACACGGGGACCGGCACCGCCCCTGTGCCGCGGCCGGGAGCCGCTAGAGGGGGCTCGGCGACCCCCGGTCCGGGCGCGGGGCTCACGCGGGCTGCGGGCGGTGCCGGTCCCGGTCCCCGTGCTGAGGGGAGGGGACGCCCCGTTCCGTCCCTTCGGTACGAGCTCTGGCCCGCCCGTCCCCGCCTCCCTGGCCGAAGGTTCCCGTCGCGGGTTTATCCCTCCAGTTCATGTTTTATAGCTCCGCGCCCAAAGAGCGGCCATAAACCCTGGCCCGGTCCCCGGAGCCGCCCACGGGGGGCCGGGTGGGCCCCGCCGGCCGCAGCGGAGGGGACCCCGGTGCCCGACATGTGAGAGGCGGGAGGGTTGCGGGCCTGCGGGCTCCGGTGCCTGCCATCGAGTTCCCTGAGGAGAGCCCGGAGCCGCGCTTTGACGGTAAGCGGGGCCGGGGGCAGCCCTGTGGGCGAGCGGGGAAATCGCCCCTTTCCCCCGGCTGGCAGGGAGGGAAGGAGGGTAGAACCGCCGCCTTCCTCTTCCCGTCCTTCCCCACCGCTCTGAGGTAGCGGCGGCAGCGGGGGTGATGCAAGAGCGGGCAGGCCCTCAGCAGCGCCCTGCCCTGGGGCCGCCGTGCGAGCTCCCCCTGCCCCGGGCACGGCGCGCCTCGGCCTCCCCGGGCAGCTGCTTTCCGTGTACACTTAAAAAAATTAATTGGGTTTCTAATTAGCCTCTTAAGCCACTCGCTCTGTGGCAGCTCGGGTGCTGCCTCTGCAAGCCGGGGTTATGTTGAAGCTGTGTGGCTGGCTGTACTGGTGTTTAGGTAAATAGGTGTGTACTGAGACCCAAGTTCATTCGTCTGACTGTCCTTTTCCAGAATCGGATGTGCCGGCGGAGCTGCGAGTTGCAAACGGGTCGCAAAAATTTGTGAAGTTCACTTCGACAATCCAGAACCAGCTGCTGCTTGTGTCACTGCTGGAGCACCTCTGCCACATGTACACACACAACCCCGTTCACTCCAGGGGTTTGTTCCGAAGTTAGTAAGAGGAGTTCATTCCTGTCTCTCAAGCTGCCTTACTGACTGCATGTACCAGAGCCTTCTGTGCAGACTTACAGTGTAATATCAATACAAAGCTGTAGGTTTCATCCCGCTGGGACAAGAATGATTCTGTGAAGAGGATGAATATCTTGAATCTGCTAAAATGGCAATGACAACTTGTCTTATTTTTGAAAACAGTAACAGAATATTGCTGTAGATGTAAGGATCAGACAGTTTTCAGCTAGATTGTGAGTTGCATCATGAGAAGGGCAGCAGGTTAAATTATATTACTGTTAAATGTGATCTAGAAATGCTGGTAGAAGAGGAATTTAATAAAATATTTATCAAGAAATAGTTGCAGTAGAGTCTTCACTAAATACTTAAAAATTATGTTCTGTGAAAATCTGAGTAAATACCTTTAAATTTTTTTTTTTCCATTAAGTCTCTTGATACCATTCAGGGAATTCACATTTTTAAGTGTGAAGTGTTACTTTTAAAATATCTTCCTGGTACATGACTTATCATGGGTGTTTTGTTCATTTAGGTATATACCTAATGAAAGGTAAATTTAAGAAAGCATATCCAAGGGTTTTGTCCTTACTTTACATGACTGTAGACAATAAAATCTAATGTGGTTTTCATAGCTAAAATTCACTCCATTTATAACATCACAGTTGCACCCAGCACAAAATCTCCAGTATTTATGAGGTTTTGCTTGCCACAGTTGTTTTACTCCATATGAGAAAGATTAGGTGGTGGGAGGGACTTCATTCTCTGTCTGAGTATGTGCACAAGTGTGTGGGTTTGGATGGGAATTAAAAAACCTTGACATTACCACTTTTGATTATAAATGCATCCTCATCATTGTGAACCTACTTTGAATTTTTCTTTTCACTGGTCAAAACTAATCCAAAAGTAAAATGTAAGTGAATGGGTGACTGTTTCTATAACTCATCTGCTGAGGTGAGGAAGGAGATGCAATTGTGACCCTGGAAGGCATGACATTTATTATGTGAAGGGATTCCCATAGAGCAGCTCTAGTTTGGATTGAATTAGTTTTAATTGCTAAGAGTATGGGAACAGCATTAGAGTACAAGGGACTGTTCAGTTTTTCAGACACGTTACCTTTCAAATATCTTTCATATCTTTTTCTGTTTAAAAACTTTATGTAGTCTTATTGACTGGCTTTATTTAATGTTTTTCTGACCTTTCTCTGTTCCTTTGTGCAGTTCTTCGTCAGACTTTCACAAGAACAGGATTACTGTCCCCTTTTGTCTTTTGTGATGAATTTAGTACTGTAAGACTGCAACACAACAGAGCCATTACTGAACTGATGAAAGCAGCTAATCAACAAGTACTTAACGGGGTAAGTTTTGTTACATGTCTTTGGCAGCTTCTGCAGTTAGGAGCTTTTGTTTAGGGGTTCTTTTAATATTGAATTAAGTCTTTTTAATAATTATACAAAATAAATCCTTAGCTGTTTAGGACGACATTCTCTGGCTCTCTAGGTGCAAACCAGTTTTTTTACCTTATTAAATAGTAATAATAAAACAAGTTAAAATGTTTATAAACAAAAGCAAGATGTTATAAGTATTGCTACAGCTTTTTTTGACAGACATCCATTTTCAACTTTGAACTGTTGGTTATGCTTACAATCTCATATTTATATTAATGGAGGGTGTAGTTTGTGTACTTGTACTTCAGGCTGAATCATACCTGTTTGTTTATCTCGCTGCTTGAACTAAGCTAGTTAATTTTGTTTTAAGCATATTTTAGAGCCCTCATTTTATCCTGTTTGCCAGCAGAACTCTAAAGGGCAGTAATCTTTCCAGCAGAGGGATGTTAACAGATTACCAGTGTGATAATAATACTTTAATTTGGTGAAGCTCTCTGCAGCATGCGAATGGCTGTCAGTAACCTCATTTTCTTCCAAGAAGGTTGCAGTTTATGTTTTGATGAAGCTGTCTGTGTCACTGGCACAGCAGACAAGTTATTCTTTTTATATGGCATGTTTTTATGTTGGATTTTGTTGTTTCATAGGAGCTTGATAATGGAGAGACTCTTGCGATTGGGTATGTATTCAAAGCATGTAGAAATACTAAATTAACTCATTCCCTAAAGTTCTGTGCTCCACTCTGAATTTAATCAATACTGCATTTCATATTTTGGCTCTGAAACAGAAAAAAAGTAAAGGTTTCTCCAGATTCTCAAAATTATGTGGGTGATAATTTGTTCTTCAGTACAACTCTTTCAGTCAGTGCCACTGTTCAGGAAAACAAGATTTATCAGGCATCAGTGTAAAAGAAATAATCTGAACACCACTGTTAAAACAGAGTATGTAGCACATATTCATGCTCTTGCAGTCTGCTGGTTTTCAGTATTCACTGAAACTCAGGCTGTTACAGTATGGTAATGTCAAGTAATTTCTTTTCATAATGTGAATAATTTTAGAATGTGTACATCTGTATCTTACTTGTAATTTAGTTTAATGCAGCCTAACTTTTCTTGATTAGGGAAAAAGAAGTTCTCTTTGAGGCACAGACTTCACGATACTTGAATGAATTTGAAGAGGCTGCAAGGCTAGGAAGAGGAGGATATGGCAAAGTATACAAGGTATTCTTTACTTCCCAAATAAAACTACTCTGTTTATATCTATTTCATTGGAATTTGGAGTTACTGTTTCAACTGTGCTGCCAAATTTTTTTTGCATAGAAGTGCAAATGTTACCTTCGAAGAAAGTTAGTGTTTCATATCAAAAGATGCTCACTTGTAATTAGTTTTGTTTGTCAGATGCAGGATATATGATGTTTTACTTTGTGTATTTTGATGCTTTTAAAGTGAATGAAAACTCCTTATTTGACATGTGAAGTATTATGATATATTGACTGATTGGTCTGCACACCCCATTGCTTTAGTTGTGCCTGCTTTTAAAAAATGAGTATCAGTATGAATATAAACTAACCAATCCAATGTTCAATTAAGCACTTGTATAGCCAGCCCAAGGTTCCACATGAGGTATGTGCCATGTGGAAATGACAAATGTGGTCTCACATATTTATTGAGGACCTGTTAAGCAGTTATCAGTACCTAGCAGTATCCCTGTATGACAGCAGGGGCCTAATCCCAGTTTCATTCCCTGATACAGGTAATAATATATAGGAATGGGGTGGAGACATAAAATTTTAGAAAACAGTGGGTTCTGAAAGATTTAATTAATCCAAGCACATTTACATCTAATTTTCTCCTGCTGCAATTGTTTTCAGGTCAGAAACAAATTAGATGGTCAGTTCTATGCTATTAAAAAAATTGAAATTAAGAAGGCTACAAGAAGAGATTGCATGAAGGTATTCTTCTTCCTGTGTTTTGTCCTTGTTTTAACACCTCTGTATCTTATTCTGTTCTAATTTATTAATGTAGCTAATATAATTTTTATGCATTCTGAATTTTTAAAGATTTGAGCCTATCAATACCTAGTAGAAAAAAGTAAAAGAGACCCATTAAAGTCCATTAAAATAACTATATTAATTACTTGAACTTGATCATCTCTGCAGTGATGAAAATCAATTTGTTTTAAAGCTCTCATTTTTTTTCTGTTACTGTAACAATTTAATCTGTTCTTTCTCTCTAAGAAACTTATTTTTTGTTACCTTGCATGTTTACTAAGCACTCAGAATAAAGGAGTGTCATACTGTGGGTTTTTTGGTCTTTTTAGGTTCTCCGAGAAGTCAAAGTGCTGGCTGGGCTGCAGCATCCCAATATTGTAGGCTATCACACTGCTTGGATGGAACAAGTTCAAACAGTACATCCAAAAGGAAAGTAAAGCTCATTGTGTAATTCTTGCTTGCATCTTACAACCTCTGTACTGTTATTTTAGGAAAAGTATTACTTCTCCGAAAAAAATTACTCATTTTTTTCCCCTCCTTAAAAGAACTAAAAGAAAGGGAAATTACAAGTGATCACCAGGTCCTTCTGTATACTCAATCCCTCCTTACCAAATAATTTATTTGTTACTCAATGATTAATTTGGAACTGTGGAAATATTAGCTTTACTTTTGGTAAGATCTGAGGAGGATTTTAAAGTTGTGTAAAGGTCAGTGAAATGCAGTGAAAACCTTTTAATGCAAAAAGTAGTGAGTTGACAAGGAGAAGAATGAATCCTGAGGAACAAGATGCCTCAGATATTGGGGAGAAAGAGATGAATAGGACAAAAAACCCACAAATTTTCAATTATGTTTTGAAGTCTCAGAGATGTAGCAACACTAGAATCAGCATCCCAGTATGCTTCTTTTTGGATCTGGAAAAGATCTAAGAAAAACTGAAAGAATCTGGAAATATATACTTTTACTGATGAACCCTCCCCCACCAAAAACTCTTTATTTTGCTTTCTAAGTTAGACTTTTTAAATTTGGTGAATTGTATTTCATAGTCCTGCACTGACAGAAAAATTGGATTTTTTTTGTGTATCAGACACTGGCTGTAACTGTTGAGAATTTATCTACTTTTGTGTTCATTTTACACCTTCTCAGTTTTTCTCTACAGGTTCTTTGTTCTCAGCTCTTTGCATACTCTGTCCTTTGGTCCCTTTGTAACCCTAATCCATTGGTCCCTTTCTAGTCCTTTCCTGGAATGTCTCTAGCAATTAAATCTTTTGATCCTCTCTTAGTGGGAGATTTGGTTATGCTCTGTATAACTTTATTGCTTTCCAAGTCACTGACTTGATGCCCAGCCAGCCATAAGCACAAAAGAAAATGCATAAATACATAGGAAGTTGACAGTAGAGTAAAACAGGAAAAACTTTAACCAGTGATCCTGAGAATCTCGAGGGAAGCAAATGTTTAATGCTGGGGGTCCTTCATAAGTATTTAATGGTGGTAATGGAAGTGCATAATGAAATCTACAGGTAGCTTCTGTGGTACTTAATGGTTTCTCTTGTCTTACAAGATTTATGTTTTATACTTGTTTCTGTATGCTAAAACAGCTTTTTCATATAAAAATGCAATTTTAATGACAATTATTTTCAAGATATCAAGTGTCTTCAGCAGCAGTGTGATGTGTGAGGGGTGATGCCTTGTGGAGCTGCTGCTTTAACTGTGTGTTATTCAATACATTTTAAACTCTTACTTTGAACAGGCCGACTTCTGAAAGATGAAGTCTAAGTAAATATCTAAGAAAGCCCAGTACAACCTTTTTAGTGACTTTGTACAACATATTTTCTTTTAATTTAAAGATAAATAAAATGCATATTAGGGTAGCTTCTTAGTAGACTTAACAAGACCCTTTTGCAGCAGAAATGAGGTAATCTAGAGCTATCGACAGGTAACAAAGTTGAATTCAGAGAGGTGCTCTACTTTAAATGGTAATTTTTTTAGTAAATATGTAGATACATTCTTTGTTTTATGAAATACCATATTTACCTTTGTATCCAACAGGTAAAGCAATAATGGAGTTGCAGCCATTATTTTTGGAGCATGAGAATAGCAAGTGAGTATTACTAATCTCAGTGGTAAGGTATATTCAACTTTAACTTCAGCTGTGTATATGAGATATTGTTGTCTGGGACAGCTGTCCGAAATCCCTGCTGGTAGAAAGTATTAAATCAGCTGGAGCCTGCACTGACAGTTATGTAATCCTGGAGTTTTATGTGGGGAGGCAGCTGAACTCTTACTTGGGAGTGCTGTTTGCAATTGGGGGAAAAAAATCAGCATGGTGTATCACAAATAGATGGTATGAAACTGTGTACTTATTTGGATTTCTCTCCCTTTGATATTTTCAGTGATCGCTGTCACATCCAGAGTGTAGAAAGTGGTAGTTCAATTATCTTTGCTGACCTTACCTCACAAGAAAAGAAGCCCTGTGACAGTACCAGTCTTGAAAATGTGCACAGAGAATCTGTGCAGAATATGGATGTAAGGAATGACTTTACAAACAGCAGTAGCAAAGAGTGTGTGAAACCAAATAAATATGAATTATCCATAGAACTGCAAGAAGACTGTGTGTTAACACATATTGTTAATGTTAACACCTTATCAACTGATGTGGACAATCATTCAACACAGGGAACTCATTCCAGTCTGGATCAAGATGCTAGCACTGAAAGTGAATCCTGCTCTGAGAGCAAGTCCTGCTCTGAAGGATGCTCCAAAAATGAGGTAGCACTCTGTGGAGAGTTTGAGGTAAATACTTATCTGCTGTCTAATTTTGTGATGTTTTTAAAGGAGTTCAGTAGACAGTGGCAATGAATTATTTATTAAAATGAATTTAAAAGAATTGAATGACTGTAAATAGAGCCAAAGGTTCAGACAATTTTTACTTAAGTGGGTAACATCATTACAAGGAAACTGACCAGAGTAGCTGGCAAAGCTCAGCATCTACAAGGAATTTTCCATGTGTTAGGCATCTTGAGTCCTTTCAAAGTACCTGCATGAATAAAAAGTGTTACTGCTGCATTAAACAGCCCCATCAAAATGAAAAGTCTTTAGCTTCTGCTAATGATAGCTAAAGTAGCTGTTAACAATGAATGTGTCTTGGTATGTCATGTGGTGCCCATGCAGTGTAGGAGTACATGGGAAAGAGATAAAAGCAGATTTTGAGCAGGGAATCACTGGTGCTCTAAAACCTTGCTGTCATTTATCATACTACTGATATGTTTTGTGTAACACAGCCAGCTCTAGAATGCTTCAAGCTTTTGCTATCATTTGGAGTTCCCTCTTGGAAGAAACCCAGTTTTAAAGGTGTCTGCTTGAGTTGTCCAGGTTATCAGATGAACTGGTCCATTACCAGAAACTGAGCTACATATTAATGGTAATAAATCAAACAGTTGGACTCAAAGGTCTTTACCAACCTAAACAATTCTGTGATTCCATAAAATTCTGCATCAAGAAATTGATTTTTTTTCTGCTATTTTATATTGGTTAAGCTGTAATAAACCTCTGTGTAGTGTTTCTGTAAGGCTTCAAACTTTAATTTGAATATTAAAGATGCATCTGGCGGTTTTGTTAGCATTTATCATATAACAATTGTTAAAATTTGAGAAACAAGCAAAAAACTGCCCAAAACTAGATAGCATTGTTGCATCTGCTTCTTGAGTGCAGTAGATAACTAATACTATATTTGATGTCCTTTTGGTACCTGTTTTTGCAGGGGTTTTTTGTTTAATAAATTTTGGATTTATTTGCTTTAAAGAAAATAACTAAAGAAGTACTGTTCATGTTACAATGGCAAAATTATGGACTTATTTTTCTGTTAGGTGGAGTATCATCTGATGCTTCATATACAAATGCAGTTGTGTGAAATATCCTTGTGGGATTGGATTGCTGACCGTAATAAAAGATGCAACAAGAAATCAGAGGACCCCTCTAGTAAGACTCATCACTACCTTATTCATTGTAAAGCAAATTTTTTTTTTTTTTTTTGGTAATTTGAACTGCAGTTATCTAATTTTATTTTACTTCAGCAGCTTATAATACAGTTCTTCATTAAATTCTTTATTGACTTAATCAAATAGCAGCTTGTATTGAATTTTTGCATGATAGATGTTGGTAAAAGAATTGAAATTCCTGAGTTTTAGACAGCTCTTCAAAAAAGAATGACTGAATGCCTGAGGCATAGTTGTTACCAGGGGAGATCAGTGTCTGGGCAATATTTCTTATTTGGAACAGAGTTTTTTATTGACAGAATCTGCTGCTTCTCAGAAAGCTGGTTATGGGCTAATTTATCTGCTGTGGAAAATACAATTATATAATTTGATCCAGACAGGTTAATTTGTAATAGGTTAAAGAATGTAACATTGACTTTTTCTGAGTGATCAGGGGGTTCTCATGCCCTCCTACCAAGCAGTCATCAGTAACCTGACATTTGGAAGAACAAATCCAATGCTCTTAAAGCAGTAGAGACATGTTCCATTCTCTGGGGTGGTTGTATAAAAGCAGCATATGCACATCAGGTTGTAAAACAAAATGTGTAATTAATGTTTTGTCTTGGTTTAAATCACTATTAAGGTAAATGTGTTATTTTCATTCATAGAGACAGGTTTACTAGCAAACTGTCAGCTGACTTCCACTAATCTCTCCTGCAATCATAATCTTTTAGCTTTCATGAGCTAAAAGATGATGTTCCTGGTCAGGAAATGACAGAATTACAATGACATTTGAACTTGCAAAATGCTGTTTTCACACATTTTCATGGAAAAGATGAATGTTATCATAGGTTAGACTTGAAGAAATGGAAATCCAAATGTGAGTAAAAGGTGACTGTTCAAAAAGACAAGTTAAATATGGGTCATTAGAGCAGGGTGACAATGTAGTTTAATAAAATAGTAATGTGGAAAATGGTCAAAACAAGGATGTGCTAAATTTTTATAGGACAGCTAGAGCCAGAGGAGATTGAGGAATTTCAGAGGGTAGCAGAGCAGCAGAAGGATTAGAAACAAAACAAGAGAAGTGCAAAGCAATACAGACAGCATGTCACTACATAAATTAGTATGATTTTATCTGGAATTGTATTTTTCATGCTAGGTCAGAACTCACATGAAAATAAAGAGTTTGTAAAATTCATAACCCAATAACTATCTGATGTGGTTTGGAATAATCTTCTCAGGAGGACATAGGTTCATGTTCCCTGAAATTTCCTTTTTGGAATTTTAATGTTAGTGACTTTTTGCTGATTCAGAAATAATTTCATGAGAGACACATGGTAAAATCCCTATTTAAAATATGCTCCTTCTGTTAAAAATTTATTCCACAGCATAAATAAAGAGAATTCAATAAGACGTACCACCATATTCTTGCATAACTTAGTAAAACTAGCTGAAATAATTTAAATTATTTTAAGGTCCATACCATCTCGTGGATGTTTGCTGGACAATGAAGATTTTTCGGGAGATAGTAGAAGGGGTTTGCTATATCCATAGCATGGGAGTGATGCATCGAGACATTAAAGTAAGTTCATCAAATTATTACTTGAGTTTGAAGAAAACGAAGTTTTCATTATGGGAGAATGAAAGCAACTTCATAGTTGTACTAGAGATGACCTGGGCTCTTACGAATTTAGTTGTTGCATAAGAAAAAATGCATAATCTCCTTTATAGCAGTGCTATAATTTCTTTACTACCAGCATAGTACTCAGTTACACTGACTTCAGAGTGGATTTTAAGCTCTGGATTTTTTTTCTCCTTTGAAGCCATTTTCCTGTCAGGAACAAGCATGGTCAGATTGGTTTTCTTTTGTCTCAGTCTTTCCTTAACCAGGGTAGGAACTTAATTACCTAAAAAAAAAAAATTATTTTCAGTAATTACAAAAATAATCAAAGCCCCTGGACTAGACCTCAGTTTGCTCACTGCATACAGTTAGCTTTTGAAAATATGTTCCAGTTGCTTGCTTACTGGTAACCTGAATAGCAAGGAAGTGGGCATGTGTTTTCCTACTTTGCTTCCTGCTCAGGTTTTCTGCATCTGATACAGCAGCTGTGTGAAGAAATCATGATTATTAAAACTTCACATGTGGAAGCTTGGAACTACTTGAAATCACACAATCTTCACTCTGGATTAATTTTCATTTTTCTGTCAACTGTTTCAGGGTGAAGAGTTTTTCAGTTTGCCTTCCCATTTAGCATCATCATGGCCTAATTGGCCAAAGTCTGATAGTTACATAAAGAATTCCAGAATTCTATAGAGTTACTGCAAACCTGCTTTTGAGCCAGTTCTCATGGTTTTCACCATATTCTAATGGTGATTTTGCAGATACCTAGCAGAGACTGTAATTTCTGGGATAATATTCTAAGGAAGTCTTTCTGTGTGAATGTCTGAGAACAGAAGCCCAGTGGGTGGGTGTCCTGGATATGTTTTTACTTAAGTGGATATGAGAAGCCTAGCAACTTGTTCAACAATGCTGCATCTTTTAAATTTAATCTGCATTGAATAAAGGGAAAGAATGGAGATTGCCTATCTCTTCTTAAACTATTCACATCTCCTTTATACACTAATAAAAGGCCAACTATTTCCTTTGTGCCACCTGAGCAAGTTGGGGGATTTTTCGAGACACATAATGCTTGCATTTCTCCTCCTTAGTGGTCCTAAAACTGAAATATATGGCTAAAAACTGTTTCAGTTTTCTGAGTCAGAGCTCTCAAGTCTGTCATAATTTGTTTTTTTTTTTCATAGCAGCTTCCCAGAACCATGTAGCATATTGCAGCTGCTTATCACACAGAAAAATGTATTTTGGTTTGTATTATGTCTAGCCCAATGATAGTCATCCTTCCTGCTACATCAGTTGGTCAAATTTACTGTCCACTCTTGCCTGTTCCTGTTTACTGTTCTGCAAATTTCCCAGTTTCTGTTGGGGAAAAAAAACCACTTCATCTTTTTACTAAGTCTTGGTTTTTCTGTTTTGCTTTTCTTCCTTTTTTTCTAGATCCTTCTTCTAGGTATCTGGTCTTTTTGGCCCAAAGTGTTGCTAACACATTATTTGGTATTAGCAATGCCTATTTTTTCTCTCTCACTACTAAAAAATGTTAATCATACCTGTGAAACACTGGATTTTATAGACTAAATTCCCTAATTCTTTATATAAACATATTTTTAAACTGTATTGTCTTCATTTGCAGCCTAGAAATATCTTTCTACATGGATCAGATCATCAGGTAAAAATAGGTGACTTTGGATTAGCCTGCAAAGACCTTCTTCGGGATGATGCAGACCAGTGGTTTCAGACAGAAAGGATAAATGGTAAGAGAAGAAAGTGTAATGGGTTTCAGTGTTTAAGTTTCTATGATATTAAAATCATTAAACTGTTACTTGCAAGGGTAACAATACTTGCTAAGTCTCAATTGCTTTTCAAAGGACTGACACATACTTCAGGAGTGGGGACCTGCCTCTATGCCTCACCAGAACAACTGCAGGGATCTCACTATGATTTCAAGGTAGAAAACTTTTTGTCTCTTCTATTCTTTATTAAATATAGATAGATAATAGAAATAAATCAAGCCTTTCAATATGCAAATATATATTTGATAAATACATATTCCTCCTATTATTACTCTTAGGATTTTTATTGAAACATGGATTTCATCTTTGCCTTCTCGTTTGCTATTAAAGCAAGTTATTTTCTTAGTATGTTGAGAACATATTTAGATTTGAATTTGTGTTCTTTTAATAGTGTCATGATACTCTTCATACCATCATGAAACTTCATTGTTGTGAAACTTATTCATATAATGTTTTTATGAGAAAAAGAAGCCCATTGAGTTAAAATAGCAGTTATCCCAGAACTTTCTCTGCACCTCATTAACAGTCAGACATGTACAGCATGGGTGTTATCCTGCTAGAACTCTTCCAGCCATTTGGAACAGAAATGGAAAGAACAGAAGTTCTTACACATTTAAGGACTGGCCAAATTCCCCACACTTTCTACAAGAAATGGCCTACTCAGGCCAAGTATGTGAAACTTCTCACCAGTCCCAGAGCTACAGAACGCCCAACAGCAGCTCAGCTTCGGGACAGTGAACTCTTCCACAACACGGACCAGGTAAGTTGTGCCAGTAACCCCAACCCTGAATACCTAAAGGAACACAAAAAGAAAATGTCCTTTGTATCCCTGCCTGCATTATTTGTTTGGCTTTGCACCTAATCACATGTTCCTCTTAAGACTCTTTCTGATTACAGTATTTAGGCCACTGTATTATTTCTGGTGTCTCTGCAATGAGATGGCTGGTCAGTGCTTTAGGCAACTTTCTGAAGACTGTACAGTTGAGATATATTTTTTATAGGTCAGCAAAGCCTTCACAGGTTTTCATCACATCTGCAGATTCTTCTAATAATTTTTCCTTTCCCTGTCCTAGTGCTGTGTGGATTAAGTTGTAGTATCAAGAATGCAGAATAGCTTGAGTGCTGCTGCATTGTGTCTGTAGTGGATTGCAAACACAATTCGAGTAGGTCTGTAAGGCTTTATCCTTGCTGAGCTCTAATGAAGTAAACTCACTCATTTTCAGGTTATTTCTAACCTCCAACAGAAGGTGAGACAGCAAGAAGAAGAAATAGAGAAGCTGAGGGAGACAATAAGACTGCTTTCTGAAGAGCAGGATGAACAAACAAGACTAGGCTCTCCTGTTTGAGTACAGGAAGAACTAATCTCAATTGTGTGTTAAGTTATATAAAAAGTTTCTTTTTTTTTTACATAAAGTATTTCAATGCATTTTTGTTTGGCTGTCTGTTCTTAAAAAGTATTTTTTTTGCCTTGACCAAAGGCTCCTGAGAAAGGGATCATGTTGCACTGGAAAAATTAAGAGCACAACTTATATTTACATAGGATTAATTTACATACCTTAGCCAGTGAACAAATGTGTTATGCAAGAGTAACAAAAAAAGGAAGGTCACACCCAAAAGGCAGCTGTAATGCTTTTATTATTTTAGGATTATGTCCAACTTTCGTATCTAAAATACATCTCAAAAAGGACTCAAACATTACAGCATGCATGAGGTGGAATAAGATTAAAACAACATCACTATGAAGGGCAGGGGCTCACTTGAGTAGCTTCATCACAGAGCTGAAAGGTGCCAGATTCTCACAGGACTTCATCCACTTCTGCACGTTGGCCGGGGCGCTGTTGGCAGTGCCTGTCTGCTGCAGTGCACACCACGCCACCACATCGGCCACCGTCAGTTCATTGCCCACCAGCCACGAGCTCTTGCCCAGGGCAGCATTCATGGAGCGCAGCACTGCTCCTCTCTCCTTGCTGCTGCCTTCTTTCAGCTGGAAGATGGCTGTGTCCACCCAGCTGTCGATCAGAGTTGAGGTAACTGCATTGTACTTCTGCCCAAACAGGGAAAAGAGAAATCGAGCGATGTTCCCCTCTCCTTCTATAGGACACATGGTTTGAATGCTAAACTTCATCTGGGGTTTGGGAACTGAAATGAACAGAAGGGAAAAAAAGTGAATACAACATAGTAAAGTAATTAACTAGAATGGTAATTCCATGATGTACATTTGTGATGCCAGCATCACTGTTAATATCATTGACCTGATGAACAGTTTTGAGTCCTGTGGGATAAGGAGATTATTTTTTGAAAAATTCAGCCAAATCTCCCCCAAAATTTCTCTTCTAGATACCTTATTTGTAGAAACTGAAAACATTTTTATTAAAAAAAAATCCTGAGGGTACAAACAATTCTGTCAATGCCATGCGTATTTTAACCGTATTTTAACAGCAGTAACTATAAACAAGCATCATCTTCTGGCTCAGCATGCTTCACAGCTATGAAAAGAGAACAAAAATGTTTCCTGTTTTATCATGTCCATATGTCAGCACAGGGACATTGAGGCATCTGTGTGCAAGGGTTTATAGCACAAGTTTAATTTTCTCATCTACTGTAAAATATTGATCTAAAAATTTCGTTCTTACCATCCTTCCAAATCAGAGTAAAGCCCAACTGATACGCATGACGTGGCTGCTTCTTAGTCTGCTCTCCAAAGCATTTCAAGAGGTTTTCTGGCACACTTTTCACTGATGAATGTGTGTGAACAGCTGATAATATTTTATACCGTTCACAAAGCAGACTGTGTATCACTAACAGTGACAGTGGAGGTACAGAAGGATTTGCATTGATGACAACATCTTTCAGGGCACCATAATCCTGAATGGAAAGTAAGATAATATTCAGCAGGTAAGACACATTCTAGATCATACTCATAACTACTGCTTTCATTTGACACCAAAATGTACATAGTCATGCATTTGTATATCTGAAATCCTAACAATATTCAAGTAAATAAATTCAAGCCTGGACATTTAAAAGTTGTGTAAACCTTTAAACATCCTCCTTCCCTGATATGTAATTCAAGGACATGACTGAAGTAAATTCTACTCCAAGATGAAGCCAATATTGAAGTTTCCAGTCTAGTAACAAACAAGAAACCAACTGCTGAAATTTCAAAATTAACTATTCTTGCTTGAAATGATATCCAAATGAGTATATATAGTACTAGTATTTATAAATGTTTGTACCTATAATCTGGATGGCCAAATTAAATTATAATTGTAGGTTGTATAATGAATTCTGAGTGTCCTAGGTTTTAATGCCCCCCTTCCAACCCTGAAAACTGAATGCTGAGAAAGTACCTACCAATGTAACTGCTCAACTAAACTCACCTTTCCAAGCATCAGATCTAAATCTGCTGTGTTTGTTGTCAAAGGAGAAAATTCATCAGTTTGAATTATATTTGTGACATCAAAGTCAGCATCTGGGGTTTGTATCATCTTGGAGAGCCCATCCACAGCACTCTTCAGTTCATACAAGCGCTTCAGAATCTCTTCCTGGCGGGATTCAAGTGCTAGAAGTGATGGGTCAACCTCTTCCTACAGGAGAGGAAAAAACAAGGCCACGTAAATCTTCACTCAGCTCACCGTCAAAATAGTCCACAGCTCACTTAACATTTAAGTATTGAAAGTCTAAACCCCTTCAGATAACCAGACTATTGTGAATATCATGGGCTTGTATCTATCGTCTGCATGAGTGTGGTGAGATGGCATATTTAATCAATTCCTGAAATCTTCCTGCTTAATAGATTTTTTTAAAACCATTAGTTACTGCAAACTCTGTAACACAGTCAAAATCAGACAAAGAGTTGGCAGTGAAGTGCTGAACAATGATTGAAAAATCAAAGACAGCTTGTCAGGTTCTTTTCAGCCCAGAAGAGCAGATGGGTAAGTTTGTGGTACAGCAGCCAAACAAGGAAACTTTTTGACAAATCAGGTACTTAATACAAGTAAAAAGCCCTGCAGGCTTAGATGGATGGTATATTATGTGTATTCAGTCTTTGTTTCAGAGAATATAAATTGTAGTGGAAAAAAAAAAGATCATGGGCTTTGTTACACATTAATACCAATGTAGCTTTTTATCTCAATTACCTCACAAGCAATCTCACGTTACAATCTCATAAAAGAAGATGAAAAATATATTCCTGTGGCAGGTTTTAAGTCTACAAGCTTAAAATAACGTTAAAGAAAAATCTTCAAATAGCCTATTTCTAAGCATCCCGAATAAAGATTAACAAAGCCCAAATGATCGTGGATGAAGAGATAAACAAGGCATCCAAGTAAAATCATTATACCCACTTAAAATAATATTCTCAAAGACAAGACAAGGGAAGACCTCCTATGTGACCATTATTTAGTTAGTACACAATTCCATACTTTGCAATGGGAAGACATTTCGTTAGCATTCTTGTTAAGTTCTGCCCCAAAGTTACTCCTGCTCAGTATCTCCACCATCAACCTGGGTGAAGGCACAGCAAATCCGTGATGGCGTAAAACTAAATTTGGTCACAAGCAGCCTATGACAATTCCATGCATTCCTGGCACTGGAGAGAGGCTGCTCAACTAGTCCTATGTAACACAGCATTTGGAATTTTTGTCTTATTTGAGGCAAAAGAAACCGAGAGTAGAAATAGAGGGTGTGTAGCTGGCTAAAACCCGAGCTGAGCCAGCAGAGCGATGATGCAGCAGGACGGAACGAGGCCCGCTGGGCACTCTCCCGGGGCTGGCAGGGAGCTCGGCACGGCCACTCAAACATAAAAACCGCGACAGGAACACACGCGAAGCCTAGAAAAGTCAAAATGAGAACTACTGAAGGCTTAAAAAGCATTACAGAGAAATTCCTGAAAACGTTGATTTTATTTAACCCTCGGACGCGCCGCTTACGGCGAGGCGGGGCCAGAGCTCCTCCCGCGGGTTGAGGCGGTGGAACTCGGTCCCGTGAGCGCTCCGGCAACGGAGGCTCCTCCCGGTCCCTAACAGGGGCTGGGGCTCTCACCGGAGGGAACACCGGCCCAGCGGCCGCATGTCTGACCTCGCCAGGGCGAGCAACGTGGGCCGCAGCCTGAGCAGGTCCTTCCGCCCACCCTTCGCTCCTACCTGCGGCGGCGCGGCGGTGCCGGGGGCGCGGTGCAGGTTGGGCAGGGGGTACATACAGGTGGGCAGGTGCTCCGCCAGCACCCCCGTGCCGTGCAGCGGCCGCACCTTGTACATCGCGGGCATGGCGGCTCCCGGCCCGCCGCGCGCCCGCTCCGCCACCGCCGGGCCGTCCACCCCCGCGCCCATTGGCGGAGGCACGATACTGACACTCGTGGCACCCAATGGGCCGCAGGGTTTCGCACCCGCCTGCTTCCATTGGCAGCCGTTGGGTCATCGAGCGCCTCCCCACAGGGCGGTGGGCGGGGTTGTGCCGTCCGGCCGGGGCGCGCAGGCGGTGCGGGGCGGGCGCGCCGCGGCCGCTCCTGGCGCTGACGGAGCGGGGCGGGAGCCTGAGGAGACTGCGGCGCGTCCCGCCCCGCCGGGGCCCCGATGGAGGCGGCTGCGCCCTGGTGAGTGTGTGCAGTGACCCGGTAGCGGCCTTGGTTCCCGTGTTCTCACCCCCCGCCCAGGCCGCTCTGCTCCCCTCACGGGAGCCGCGCTCCTCGCACGGGCCGTACTCCGGCCGCCGGCGCGGTTCCGCCTTCCACTGGGTTCCCGCCTCCCCTCCCAGCTCGCTTGGGGAAGCCTAAGTGGGGTTTGCTGTCCCTCTCTCCCTAGCCCGCAGCCCGCCGGGACCATCCGGCCCATCGACCGCGGATCTGTCCATCGCATCTGCTCGGGGCAGGTTGTACTGAACCTCGGCACTGCCGTGAAAGAGCTGGTGGAAAACAGCCTGGATGCCGGAGCTACCAACATCGGTAACTCTTCCTCGAATTTCATAACGTTTCATAGGCTTCTGAAGTACATCTTTTTCCTCAAAACCGAGTGCACGTTAACAAACCTGGGCAAATACTTTCTGCTTGATCCAAGCGTGTTTGCAGTGATTTTGCACCTCAGGTTAATAAAACATTCTGATTCCCAGGCTCCGGCTGCATTTCTAGTGGCCTGTGAGACTGTATTATTTAATTTCTAACCCCTTTGGCCACGAAAAAAGCGTATGGTCTATGCAGCAATGGTGATCAGGCTGTGCCAGCCGGTAGCCTTGGGCTAGCACAGGGTAAACACCATGTGTGAACATAAAGAATTAAAATACTTTATGACTCAATTTTATAGATATAAAACTTAAAGATCATGGAGCAGAACTGATAGAAGTTTCAGATAATGGAGGTGGAGTGGAAGAGGAAAACTTTGAAGGCTTGAGTAAGTTGAGTTTTTTTCATAATTCAGTTATGGGCATTTAGTCTAATCATATTTAATGGACACTTGGCTTTTACATAATGTTTGTGTTACCTGCAAGACTTGAGGAACTCTAGACTGATCTTCTGTAGTGCTCTTGTGGTTATAGTTCTTGTAAGTCAGAAATAGTCTTTGGTTTCTTTGCTGATTTAAGTGGCACAAGTAATACAAATAATCTTAGAAGAGAAAATCTTATAAACGTTCATGTGGAATAATTCATGTTTAATCATTAATCATCATTAGAAATAAGAGGTGCATATGAGGATTTTAAAGAAATCTTTTTTACAGGAAAAAAGGGAAAGCAAGCAGTGTTTTGCCTTTAATCATTACATAAAATACAATGAATAATACAGAAGGTTTTTTGCTTCTTGACATGCATACAAAATCTACTTGCATAGACCAGTGTCACTTTGAAGTGAAGTATTTATCTGAAACATCTTTTTCCAGCTCTGAAGCATTACACATCAAAGATACAAGATTTTTCTGATTTAATACATGTTGAAACATTTGGGTTTCGAGGTGAAGCTTTGAGTTCACTGTGTGCATTAAGGTAATTAATATTATTTATTATTAGTAGAAAGTTACTATATGCACAAAAACACTACACCCTTTCAGTTATTCAGTTATTATTGATAAAATGAGGCTTTGGAAACTTCCAGTTCCTTACTCTTAAGTCAGTTTTGAGCAATAGATTGTCATCATCCTGAGTCGTTTCCAGCCAAAATCATTCTATGATTCTAAGCACCTAATTGATCATTTTATATACAGAATTTAGTGTTACTTAAGTATGCAGCTCTTTACAGGGTGGGATTGTGTATTTGCATGAGTGTTTGATCCTCTGATTTAAAGCACTGTAATATTTGAGTGCTGGTTGTTAGGCTGTAACTCATTAAGACTGTATTTAAATTTCTTTCAGACAAACTGTACATTTTAAATCGGCTTTTGTACACAGTGCTTCTGGTATCTTTTTGAATGAGGAATATAATGTTCAGCAAAACTAGATTTTAACACTGAGTTTTATAAGAGGAATGAAAGGCATACAAATAAGAATGTGTAGCTAGGAAAACGTTATACTACTCTGAAGAGCAGGTTCTTAGTTGTTTATGGGGAAGAGTTGTTTTAATTAAATTAGTAGTATTGCTGTTGTTTCCATGCTGCTTGACATGAGGAGTAGATGAGATGATATGGTGCTCAGTGAATAATTCTGTTGCCTCTTTCCTCCCATTAGTGATGTTACCATTTTCACCTGTCATAAGTCAGCAAAGGTTGGGACTCGATTGGTGTTTGATCACAACGGCAAAATTACTCAGAAGACTCATTTCCCACGACAGCAAGGAACAACTGTCAGCATCCAGCAGCTGTTTTATACGTTACCAGTGCGGCATAAAGAGTTCCAAAGAAACATCAAAAAGGTAAGGTCAGAAATTCTCCATTCAAAGGAGTGTCGTCCCGTAGAATTTTTCACTACTGAATGAAATTCAGTTCTCTGTAGACTGCATTGATTACAGACTATTTCATGCCTGTCTTACATCTTAATTAAATAACAAAAGTCTTGTATGGTTTTCTCTTCTGCTTTGCAGTGTTTGGGTTTAAAGGTACATTCTCAGATTTTGAAAAGAAATCATGATCACTTATCTGTATTTTAAAACCAGGGACTGCCATGTTGTGGCTAAATATCAGTCTTGTAAATATCCTATTAATCTTTAAAATACTATTTTTCATATATGTATTAATTTAGTTTGTAAATATTTTAAAACTCCTTCCTCTTTGTTGCCTGCAGATATTGAATGCATTTATTGAATTCATAGATATATATATATAACTTTTTTTTCCTTTAATAGGAATATACAAAAATGGTCCAGCTGTTACAGGCCTACTGTATTGTTTCCAAAGGAGTGCGGATTAACTGCACTAATCAAGTTGGCCAAGGGAAAAAAAGCTGTGTGATATCCACTGCTGGAAGTCCCAGTTTAAAGGAGAACATTGGAGCAGTATTTGGACAAAAACAGGTATTGCTTTTATTATTGAAGAGAGAGAATGTAGCTCTATAGAGGGATTTTTACTATCTAATAAGGTGTGAGAGGATGGAGTGTTGGCCTGCAGCTCACCCTACAGGCTAACAGAGGAGAGACGCCGCAGCCTCCACAGCTTCCTCTGAAAGTCCTGGATGTGCTCAGAGATGTTTTAAGAAAGAGAAATTATTTAGGAGATGGGGTTATGGCTTAATATCCCTCTGAAACCCGTTTTAAGAACTGTTGTGCCAGCAAATGGGTTATGTGTCACAAGAACAAGCAATTTTAAAAAATCCTTAAAATGGTGTGATGTGACAACCTTAACTGGAAAACAGAAAACTGAGGTGTATTCACTTTTGCAAGCTCTTCTATGAAATTAAGTTTTATTCTGGATAACCTTTAAATGAGATTGCAGTCAGCCCCTGTAAAGCTGTAGACTGTGATACTTTCTAAGGAATAGCTATAAAAATAATTGTTATCCTCTAGATGAGAGCAGAGATGAAAAAAAGCTCAAAAACGTCCTTTCTGCAACTGTATATTAAAATAATCAGAAATATTGAATGGTTGATAGCAGCTGGCTGTTGATAAACAATTTTTCCCTCCACAGTGCCCATACAGAAATCTCAAAACCTGTACATGCTGTGGCTGAAAGATGAGAAGGAGGATGTAACTTTGTCTTGCCATGTGGCACCAAGCATAGTTGGAAATTGAGTGTTATCCGAATAAAATGTTTAGCTTATAGCCTGTTTTTTAATATTGAGTACTTAAATTGATAGAAACTACTGTAATGGCAAAAAAATAACAGTGGCATGACTGGAAAAGTGTTTGTTGTAAACATAACTGTTCTTAGGGAGGTTGTGATTCAAATAACACATTTTTTATTGGCATTTCAAAAGAAACTTCTATTACTCTTTTTGCCTTTTATTTTAACATAAAACCTATTTAGATCAAACTGTCAATCATTTTGCTGTTCTGCCTGTGTACATTTAATGTAAAGTTGTGTGAAATAACTAAGGCATATGTTGTATCAGAGGATGAGAACAGGCATTTCTTAAAGGTATTTTTCTGTTTCTCAGTGATCAGTGCTATTATCTTCTAGTAGGTTTGGGTATTTTAAGTGGTCAGCCAAAACCCACCATTTTCTCAAATTTTCAGGCTAATAAATGACAATAAAATAAAGGGAAAAATCTGTATAGGTTTGATGTTTCACTTTCTTCCCTCATTTTTTTCTTGTTTTCAGTTGCAGAGCCTTATTCCTTTTGTTCAGCTTCCTCCTAGTGAAGCTGTTTGTGAAGAATATCGACTCAACCCTGATGACATGCCACAAAATCTTTATAGGTAATTAGGAAAGTACAGACCACTGCTGCCTGTGGCACTTTACCATAAACCGAAATTTAAAATAAAAAAGTAAAAGAAATAAAAAGGTGTGGTTTATACTATTGAAAAAAGCCAAGGACAGCATAGTAGATATTGGGATAAAGTTTTGTAGTAACCTTTGTCATACAAGGAATGGGGAGAGGCAATGTATATAACCAAACTCACTGATGCTGTATAATAGTGCTTCCTTAAGCCCCTTATAAAATACTTTGCCCTTAAACATGTTTTTCTCATCCATTTTACCTTACTCTTAACATTATTTATCCAACAGTATTACTGGCTTCATTTCTCGTTGTGATCACGGTGTTGGGAGGAGTACAACAGACAGACAGTTCTTCTTTATCAATCAACGTCCCTGCGATCCAGCAAAGGTGAGGGAGTTGTTTTCCTATCATCAGCCCCACTAACTCAATATTCTCTGAAAACCTCAGGATTAGTAGCTCATGTGTATGTTTGTTTCTTGGTAGTAGAAGTTTCTCTGTCTCAAGTTTCTATCTTAGTTGTTTATTTGAGTGAATAAGATCTCAATCATACAATATATGTTTTGGTACATTAATTAATATACACTGGTGCAAAATAGAAAATAATATTTTTGAAGTTTATTGTTTTTTCACCTTTTTTGCAGGTTGTGAAGATTGTGAATGAAGTTTATCACTTACACAATAAACACCAGTATCCATTTGTTGTCCTTAACATTGGGGTAGATTCTGGTATGTTTTAAATAATTTTTAGCAACTTCAGTAAAGGCTATTACAATTTATTCTTCAATGGTGTTTGTATTTAGAGAATATTGCCATTTTCATTCTTATGGCTTCCTGCACTCTGGGGATTTTGTAATGCTCAGTTGATGAGGGAGAAATAGTCTAGCTGTGGTTTCACTATTTTTCCCCTCCACCTTTTCTATACTCAAAAATAACTTCTTAAGTGGTGAGGAAAAGGTCATCTTAAATACAAGGAAATGTGTATCATGTTTTTGTTTGCTGGAATATTGAGACAGTTAAATGTGATTTGCAGATAAAATGGCAAACAAACCAGAACTAATTCTGTGCAATAACATTGCGTTTTATTTGTAAAGCAGTTACTTTTTTCTTTTTTTCTTCCAGAGTGTGTTGACATCAACGTAACTCCTGACAAAAGGCAAATTTTACTTCAGGAGGAAAAGTTTTTATTAGCAATTCTAAAGACTTCTCTGCTGGAGATGTTTGGTAGTGATGTTAACAAACTGAATGTCAATCAGAAACTTCTGGACGTTGCAGGTAGGACACAAGATGTGGAAGTTTTGAATATGATATATATCAGAGAATTAAAAATAGAGGATCGTGTTTTTAAACACCCAAAGAAGAAATGAAAAAAAAAAAAATAAAATAAAGAAGGACCTTAAATTACTAAGTGATTGTTATGGAAATGATACATGCCAGCAAGCAGGATTTACAGGCAACTTTGTGAGGAAAAAACTAACACAGAATTAATTTATAAAGCTTGCAAAAGATTTCTCCCAAGATACTTAAAGAGGTCTTTTAGTGGTTTCTTTTATGAAAATGTCTTTGAGAAAGAATGGTTAAGGGGTCATAAATAAAATATGAAAATTAAGTATGAGTTTTTTGGATTTTAAACTTCGATTCTTTTATGTTATCTACATAAACTGATGATTATCTTGTGACTGTGTAGTCTTTCAAGATTGCTTTTTCAAGGAGTTAAGATCATCTCATCTTCTTCCTTTCATTCAAAAATTCATTCTTCTAATTTTCCTTTTTGCTAACATATAGAATCAGTTGTAGCCTGATTCTCATTGTTATTTTAAATTAACCTTCAGTAAAATCCTTGTTGGACTGGCAGTTGACAAGGTTGAAATCCTCTAATGACCTGCAAATCCCATGTACTCTAAGTGCCTATCATGCCAGCTTCTTAACACTTTGCCAATGAAATTTTATAGTGACCATTAAAGTGTAAGAGCAATTCACTTTTTTTCATTGTCTCTATGTCATTAAACTCTTTGGATGATGTAAATAAATGTGCTGATTGGACTGATTACTGTTTCAGTTTAGAAAGCGACTACAAATTCATGTTTAGTAGTGCCATAAAATATCTTGAAGATGTAACTGTTTCTGTGTTTGATATTAATGCATTTCAGCCCTATACTCATTGTCTGAAACTTCAGGGCTCCTTTGAGCAGTTTGCTATTTTTCTTACCTCTTTTCATTCCCTTTCCTAAACCACATCATTTGATTCATGTTTCCAGCTAACTTAGATTCTTGAAATACTCTGTATTCTGATTTCATTAGGTAACTTGAAGAAGACACTTCCTGAAGAGACAGAAAAGCCTCAGGCAGAAGTGCTGTCTGACTCTGAGACTGAAAATCCAAGTGGTGAAGGCAAAAGAATAATGACTCTTGCCAGATTAAGGGAGTCATTCTCTCTCCATCAAGCTACAGAAAGTAATTTTCAAAGCTCTAAAAAGGTAAAACAGCAGCACAGTTTCCCTAGACAAAGGTTACTCGATACCACTGGGAGTACTGTAAAGATTCAAAAGGCTATCTTGACTAAGGAGGCTGAGAGTTGTCATAAGTCGGACTTAAAGGTGTCAGTTCCAAGGAGACACTTGAGAAAATTAGAAGATACTGCAGATTCTGGGTTCTGTAGCATTTCTGAGTCAGATGCTGGTTGTAGTACACCAGAAGCTGGAAGCTTCATCAACAGTGAAAGTGCAATTAATTCTGAAGAAGAATTCTGTAGCACAGAAGAACAGATGCAGAAGGAATGTCTTAAAACTGCTGGATGTAGTAAGAAGTCATTGGACTGTGATGTTCAGGTCTTGGGCACTGAACCCAAGCTAGATCGAGTGAATGACTGGACTGATCAAAACAAGTTCTCTCAAGAAGCCAATAGTTGTTCCCCAAGAGTAAAACGTTTTAAAAGCAGAAACTTTAAAAGTAAAGCAGATGATTCAAAGGCGGGTAAATATCCTGAAATGAAGAACACTAGTGTTGATGTACTGGTGGAAGTTAAAAAGAAAATTGTGCCTCTTGAATTCTCTATGAAGGTTTTGGCAGAAAAGGTAAAAAAAGTAATACAGCAACAACAGAAAAACACAGAAACTGAAAATTACAGAAGATTTAAAGCAAAAATTAGTCCTGGGGACAATAAAGTAGCAGAAGATGAATTAAGAAAAGAGATAAGGTATTTCTACTTCTACTTGTTTGATATATTTTGTTCATCAGTTAATAAAATTAGTTAAGCAAAAATAAAAGACCTGTCTTGAGGGTGGGCAAGAGGCTTACATGTACCTGCTATGTTTGGGTCTATTTTTTATTTAATGTCACAAAAAAGTCTATTTGATGCATTATTTTACTGGCAGAGCACCTACTTGAACTAAGGGTAGACAGAATGTGGAAAAAGACACTAAAAAGGCCACAAACATCATAGATTCAGCTTAGATCAACCTTGCAAATTGCAGTGCAGTCAGAGAAACACCAGATTTCATGACAGAAAAAAACCCATTGAAAAGACTGCATACCTTGTATTCCCTTGTGTGAATATAATTTGGTGAGATGTACCTGGAAAAATAAATTACTTTCAGGTGGTCAGGGGACAGTAAAAGTATGTGAATTGTTAATATTTGAATTTAAAAAAATGTGTTAGTAAAGTCTTCTAATTGTGAAAAGGAGGCAGATATGTCAGCTGCCTTCAAAGCCACAATGTCATCTTCAGTGTTACTTATTCGGGTTGTTGCCATATTGCCTGCTTCTAATTTTATTATCACAATGGGGGAATCCTGCCTTAACAATGGATTTTGTTATGCCAGAAATGGCCTCGTCGATCAGTGGCAGATTTTCAATTTTTCAGATTTATATCCTGCTTAAATGTGATTTTTAAATTTTTTTAAAAATTTTTTTAAATTTTTTTTAATAATATAAAGTGTGTTCTGCAGGGGACAAACAGAATTTTTTAAGTTTTACATGATAACTGATAAAGGTGTAATTTATATTCTTTTTATATTTTTTGCATACAGTAAAGAAATGTTTGCAAAGATGGAAATCATTGGCCAGTTCAATTTAGGGTTTATAATAGCAAAGTTGAATTCTGATCTTTTCATAATTGACCAACATGCTACTGATGAGAAATACAACTTTGAGATGTTGCAACAACACACTGTTCTCCAAGGTCAGAAGCTGATAGTGTAAGTATTTTCAGTGTTTCAACAATAACATTTTAAATTGAGTTCAGTGTTTCAGAATGATGTCTTGATTTATATTTATGTAGCATTTCACACATTCAGAACATTTGAGAATAAAGTGGTTTTTATAATCTTTGTTTCAAAGAGTCAATCCTCACATGAAACATAAGTTCCATGGATGCAGTTGTAGCTGTGCAGCAAGTCAGTGGTCAAACAGGTTTCCCAGTGGGATTTCATAGCAGCCCACAGTTTGGTAGGATATTGGAGACTGTTCCTGCAACAAGGAATGCTGCCCAACTGGCTTCATTCTCCTGAGTAACACTTGGAAGTAGCTGTTTAGTAGTGAGATTTTATTTTTCTTTTAACAAAGCAGAGTGAAAAGTTTTACTAAGAGCTCTGTATTAAGTATTTCTAGGTTGTTTGTGAAATCTGTCTTAAGTGCTCTGCACTGTGTACCTATGCAATACTGTCTTTTTCTCTCTTGGTTTCAGGCCTCAAAATCTCAATCTAACAGCAGTAAATGAAACTGTATTGATTGAAAACCTAGAAATATTCAGAAAAAATGGCTTTGATTTTATCATAAATGAAAATGGTGAGTTTGGACCAGAATTGCTTGAAGTAAAAGAGCTCAAAGGTTTAATCTTATTTATTATGCAACATTTCCCTTGGGTGTTATCAGAAGCTTTGAAATAAGATGAGATAAGATTATTGTATATGGGATGTTTGTTTTACCAAGACTTATGATTCTGTGGTCTCTCTGCATGATTTAACAGAACATTGTAGATTATTTATCTCACCATCTTTTTAAAGAAGGTTTTGAAGGCTGGAGTCAGTCTTTGACTAAGTGACTCGATGTGCATTTTTTTGATATGTTACATTAAAATCCTTTTGTTTTATTAGTACACATGCAAGGAAAAATATGGGCAAGTGCTAAATATAGTAATTTAAAATAAAAAGCATTAGTAACTGATTTTCTTTGGTTTTCCTTATGGCTTTAGTACTGACTTGCTTTGTTCTTTTGACCAAATTCTTTAACCTGCAAGCTCCTTATTGTTTCCCTTTCACAGTGAGGATAATGAAAATGCAGTGTGGTACCACTTTGCTATTTGGGAAGCCACTACACATTTTTTCCATAGTCTTCATTTCAGAATATCCCAGGGTTTATCTGGTCTAAAATGCTACTATCAATCTCTTACCATCATTAATCCATAGTGATTTTGTAGTCACATAAACTCAAAAAAGTTCCATAAACTATATGTCCTTTGAAATTGAAGGGTTTGTTAGAAAGTAGATCTTCCTGCTTTTAAGTTTGCAAACAACTTTTTTCTGTTGATGTTAAAAGACCGCTGCCATAGTTACCACTTTGGTTAGTTAATCACATCCATCAAAAGATTAAATTTAAACATTAGTATATACACACATCACATCATATTAATGTTTTAAAGTAGTTCCTCAGTTTTTCTCTCAAGAAAAAGGAATTTTCTGTTTTTCTCTGTTTCTTTATTATTGTTGCAAACCTTCCAGCTCCTGTAACTCAAAGAGTTAAATTGATATCATTGCCAACAAGCAAAAACTGGACTTTTGGTCCACAAGACATAGATGAGCTGATCTTCATGTTGAGTGACTGCCCTGGAGTGATGTGCAGGCCCTCCAGGGTCAGACAGATGTTTGCTTCTCGAGCTTGCAGGAAGTCTGTAAGTACTTCACTTGATGTTTGTGTTCAAATAAATAAATATGTTTCCTGATGTAGTGCAGGTGACTGTATCTGTATGTGTATTGCAGGGCAAGTTTATTTACTGCTGAGTGTCAACAGCTAATATCCTTCCTTCTGTTCCTCATGGTTTTATCTAGTGTAACTTGGGAAATATTTCTGTCAGTTTTTTATTTTGTTCCAAACTAATGTGCTCATGAGCACCATGTTAGCTGTGTTTTGTCTTCTGATTGTCTGGTAGGTGTTTTTTACTTTTAATGCCTTGCACAGAATTTATTAACTGTAGTGGCTGAACTACTGCTCTGGTCAGCTGGCAAATGGAAAAAGGAAATAATTCATTTATTTTCCTTTGCTTGCAGGTGATGATTGGAACTGCACTGAATGTGCAGGAAATGAGAAAACTGATCACCCATATGGGTGAGATTGAACATCCCTGGAACTGCCCCCATGGAAGGCCTACTATGAGACATATAGTCAGTTTAGACTTGATTACACCAGAATAAGTCAGTGTCTTTTTATTAACATTTTAATTCTTGGCAATATTTTGAGCTTTTACTGTGACTCCCCTATTTTGAGTAAAAAAATTTTAGTCTTCAAAGTTGGAAATAATGGCACTTGAAGGCATTCAGTAGGGTTTCCTTGTAATTGCTGTTGAGTCATCAATACCAACATCCTGGAATTCATGTAAATAACTTATTTTATATTGTAATTTACTGTGTGTTGTACTTCTTTGAGCAGCAATCAAAACTTTTATAAAATAAATAAGTTTATAAATAAAGATCAGGAGTAGGTGAACCTCATTTATAGCAAATACACTGATTCTTAAAATGAAGTGGAATGTGAATTCAAGTCCCTAGCAATACCATAAAACAAATATTAATTTTCTATGTTTATACATCATGTATATTATAATTTTAAAGAAAATGAAAATGATACACAAGTTAAAATATTTTTGATACCAAAGCTGGGTTTGATTAGATAATAACTTACAGCTTTAATATTGCATTTAATGATGAATTTCCTGTTATCCGTGTTTAAGGCTTGAATAGAATAATTAGTCTGGCATCATAGCTTTTAATTAACACTGTTCCCTTCTGAATTCCAAATTGGATTTTTTAAGAACAGGGATTCTGTTTCTGATAATGAATAGGGAAAAAAGCTCTCGCAGTGGGCGCTGCCAGTTAGGCCAGCCCAAATTCTATCTCAGTACAATCAAAATAGTTAGAAGATGGTATTTTTGAAGCAGAAACCATTAAAACAGGTACCTACGCTCTTCCAGTTCTGTAGGAACAAGATTTGACCCAAGAAATCTATGTTTATGGGTTATGTTCCCTTCACTCTCCATTTGCCGCTGCTGGAGCTGTGGCCATGATGCAGTTGCTGTTCCTCCAGTGCTCAAAGCCACCCGTGCCGCTTCTCCGAGCAGCGCGGCAGAGCGTGCCCATGGTACCCGCACGGCTGTGGCCAAGAACCTTCAGCAAACTCTCCGTGTTCGTGCGGAGCCGCGATTTGGCAGCGCTGCTCTGCGGGCGTGGACAGCGGCCGGGCCGGGAGCGGGCCCCGCGGCAGCGTTGTTATGGCTACGGCAGCGCTGCGCCTGCGCGGGAGAGAGCGGCCCGGTCCTGCCGCCCCTCAGCCGGGGCTCGGTGAGGGCCCGGTCCCGCCGCCCCTCTCCGGAGCTCCATAAGGGCTCGGTTAAAGGCTCGGCCCCCGCCCGGCCCCGCCGTTCCCCGGTAAGGGCTCGGCACCGGCTTTCCCCCGTCATCCCCCGCTCGGGTGCCGGTGCCAGTTGAGGCTGTCCCTGCCAGCCCTCGCCTCTGCAGCACTCGTGGGTTGGGTTCTTGCACTACGCGGCTGTGATACAATTGCAGCTGTGCAGTCAGTCCTGTAACCTTCGGGTAGTTCTCAACTAGTAAAATAACTACAAGATTTCTTGGTTATGCTGTGCCGTAGTTCAGTCTGCAGCTCATAACTTAGAAGGCAAGTTAAATCAATAATAATAGTGCAGGTGTAAATTCCCAGAACTTGCCAAACGCATGTTTGAGAAATGGCTTTCAACTTAATCCTCATAATTAAATCTAATAGACAGCTAAAAATCGGGTAAAGATAGAGATCTCCATGTGGCAAAAGTAAGTCTACTTCCATCACAGTGGTTTTGTTGGAAGGACAGTACTTCCATCAGAGTGATTTTGATGGAAAACTTGGAGGTAATTCACAGACATTGCTCCCGGTTAACCTTGTGGCCTGCCTGCCACAAGCTGACACCACTGGTTTAAGGAATTGCTGTTACAGAGATTAATATATGTGTTTTGTGTTTTTAAACTAGTTTATAGGGTAAAAATATGTACATAAGACAGAAATAAATTTTCATTTTTCAGAAGGAAAGTACAAATTGAGACAACTCAGTAGCTATGAAAAAAGGCAAGAAGAAAGATGTCAAGAAGAAAGATGCCAAGAAAGATGGTAAAAAGGCAGCTGGTGGTGAGAAGTCAGAAGAATCTCTAGGTACTAGAACTGAGAGTAGCTTAACAACACTGCCAGACTTGCAGAATGAGTCAGTGAATGAAGAAACTCGGGCAATTCCAGAGGCACAAGATAACGAGCCAGGGGTAGAGGAACCACCAGTCCAGCCGGTTCCCCGGATTCATGAGGAGCCTCTTCTTGCTCAAGTGATTATAAAAAGGTACACTTGTTACAAATATAGCACTGAAGTCAAGAACTCTGATTTAAAGTATTTCTGCTGCAGCCAGTGTCATTCACACAAACACAGATTTGACTCTTGATTTGAAGCAGAGAATCAGGTTATTCAGAACTAGTAGCAGCGGCACCTTAGGAGACATAGATGTGGAATTCTGCTGCCTTCTTGCATCCTAGAGTGCTGCTGGTACACTCTACCTGCCAAAAGCCTCATTATTTTAGCTTGTTCACCTTCAGTGAAGTTTTGTTAAAGTATACAGATAACTGGTGAAGAAAATATATCATGTAATCTTTAGTTGTTGCTGCCTTTTAATGCTTTGGGCTGCTCATATCTCATCAGAATATCCTAAACTGAGGAAACAGGTGAATAGCCATGTCCAAAAAAATTCTTTTGTATTTCAATGTAATGTTTCATATACCAACATGTCTGACTGTAAGGTAGAAAGTGCTACCAATATGGGCTTTTTTCTTAATTGAAGGAAATATGGGTCTGAGGCAACACAACAATTATGTGGAGTATTACAAGAAAGGTTCAAAAAATTGGAAATTCTCTTGTTGTTCATTATTCTACACAAGATGCAACAGCTGACCTGTGTAGACCATGGTAAATCAAAGGTCATTTATTACATGTGATTTAGAACTATTTGGCAGTGACTTGAAATCTTCATCTTTGGTTTGTTTTCTTTGTAGCTATGAAGGTGAACAAGTTGATGAACTCTATGAGGGCCAAGGATTTATGTGTTTTGAGGGAGGAAATACATACAAGGTGAGTGTATAAATTAAAAAAAAATGTAGTGGACTAAGTTCTCTCTCAAGAGCACTGAGAAGCATTGAAAGCTCTGTTAGCTTCTGGCACTAAAACTCTTGGTTTGAAACTAGTAGTTGGAGAGGAATTAACATGTCATTCTTTTGAAATCTTACAGTCTCTAGGCTTCATCTGGGGTAAGAATGAATCTGCAATTGATGCTATTCTCTTCATTTTGAAGGGTCTGTTTTCTGAAGGGCGTATGAATGGAGAAGGGACTTACACATGGGCTGATGGAGTAAAGTATGAGGTAAAGTACAGTTTAAACTTATAACTGAACACTGTTGCACCCAGTTAGATGTGCAAATTGAAGGAAAGTAGGTAAGTTGCAGTAATTGGTACAGTACAGGTAGCACTTACAGAGCTATGGCAGTGATTTCAATCACAAGCCTGACTTGTCCCAGAAGGTTGGGAAACAGAGTCTTTAGATTTTAATGTTGTAATTTAATCTTTCAGGGAACATTTACTAAGAATATGCTGATGCATAATGGCCGTTATACCTGGAATGATGGCAGTATTTATGAAGGATCAATCAAAAATGGACTTAGGCATGGATATGGAGTTTTCAGAAGTGGTACTCATTCAATTTCTTACACTGGTTATTGGTGCAATGGCAAAAGACATGGAAAGGTAAGTAAGAGCTAAATGACAGCATAGGCTCAGATGATACCTTCAGGAACAGCAAGTGTTACTGTGCAAAGATTTTGCAAAAGTGTTTTGTTTTGTTTTTGTTGCATGACCTTATGCTGTATAGAAATTTGTTTTTCCTAGGGAGTTTTTCTGAGGTTGTGAATACAGTTAATAATGTAAACCTACTGTTGGAAGTAAAAGTCTGAATGGGTCAGAAAATTGATCTGCCTCAGATTGAGTACTGTAATTAAGATGCTAAGGTTAGCTCTCTGAAAGTGTTTCCAAGGGGTTTGAAAAACATGGTAAACTTTGCTGTAATGTAAGAGAATTTTTCTTTTGAACACTTAAGTATTTTCTAAGGTCTTACCTAACATTAATCAGAAGGGTTTTTTAAAACCTTTTTAAAAAATATTTATTTTTTTATTTAATTGTATCCCTTCAGTTGCTTTCAGTACCATGAATCAAAGTGACCCCAAGTATTAGAATGTGATTACAAGCTTTGTATCATTTGTATGTGGTGTTTTATTAATGTAGATTAATATTTAGGTATTTAAACTGATTATGTTCTTTGTTTCAGGGTAGGATTTGTTATGATCAGGAACAGACCTCCTGGTATTCGGGTGAATGGGTAAATAATGTCAGAGAAGGATGGGGAAGGAGACGGTAAATATGATAACACCTTTTCTTACCCTCACTATTTTTTATTTTTGTGTATTATGTTACAGTTTCTTGTGTTGTTTAAAGTGGATAAAAATGCTGTAATTTCATAGTGTGAACTTTCTGCAGTGGAATAAAAAAATATACAGAGTGCTTTATGGTAACAAAACAGACCTTTAAAAGTTCATTTTTATGTGCAGTATTTCTACTGACCATTCACACAAAAGAATAGGTAAAGACAAAATCCCAAATCAGCTCTGGTAAACCACAATTCAGTATTGAAAAACAAACACACTTGATTGATTTGAGCAGATAGAGCTGTCTTATGAATAAATGACTTATCTATGGAATTATATGTAAACAAATATTGGTAATAGCTATGTCAAAGACTTTTTGGGAAAAAGAGCTGGTTAATATTTTTAGTGATTTCTAAATTAAAAATAGGAGGTAAACAGTGGCTACAATAAAACCTCTGTGTCCATGTCACATGAGTCAGTTTTCAATTTAATGCTTATATTTAGCCTTAATTAATTACAAATTTATTAGCAATGAGGTTTTGCATAAACCTTTCATAAAATCAGCATAGAATTTATTATGAATTAACTTTTTTATTGTTTTATTGTAGCTACAGATCTGGAAATACCTATGAAGGTCAGTGGAAGAAAAATCTACGACATGGATATGGAACAATGATATGGCTGACAGATAATCAAGAGTATGCAGGACATTGGGAGTGTGGCATACAGGTATTAATTTCTTCCCCAGACACCCTTCTTTAGTTCAGCATCTGTCCACTACTCTAGGAGAGCTAAATAGGGAGTTTTATGCAACATCAAAGGAGCTTTGTATGATTTTTGCCAGCTGAGATAACAGAAACATGTTCTTTATTGTAAATTGATTCTTATGTTAGCAATATACAAATTGTTAAAGGTTTTGATTTAGTCTTACAAATCAAAATTTTGTTCCCTAGTGGAAAATATAAACTTTTTTCAGTAAAAAAAAAAGTTAAAGAAGTGTTTGTGACTTAGCTTGAGCTATGACTTCAGCAGCAGGTGTATGTAGCAGTTTATGTCTGTGTTGCTTGTAAAATACTAGGCCACACTGTTCCCTCTTGGAAAAAATTTATAATGGGAGACAATTTTGTGGCATTTTCAGTTCATTCCATTTATTATTCTGTTTCAAAAAGGTGAGTTACTTGCTCTGTCTTTTCACCCTGCTTAAAATTGTCAAGAAGTCCAGCTTTGTGGTACATCCTGTCTCTGTGGCATGGTTCCCCACCTGGCTGTTAGCACTACAGAAGAAGGATCCAGGAAGGAAGGGTGGGTGTCTTTAGGAGACCTGTGGTAGAGCTTGCTCAAGTATGTGATGATGCAGTGCATCCTCTGAGCGCTTCTCCCATTCACCTTTTAGGCTGTAGTTCTGTCCCTGCTTTGAAGTGCTGCAGCCATCAGCTGGGAGCTTTTATTTCAGAGAATTGCCAAAGTCTGGAACTATTTTTTAAACACACAATTTTTTTTTTTTCAGAATGGTTCTGGCATCCACATATGGTTTTTGAAGAGAACGGAAATGTCACATTATTCTCTGCGGAATGAATACACGGGTGATTTTGTAAATGGGGAGCGCCATGGGTGTGGGACGTTTATTTATGCTGATGGAACCTTGTACCATGGAGAATGGGTGCATAATAAGAAGCATGGCAAGGTGAGTACTGTCAGAACTACAGACAACAGCAGAGCAAACTGTTCTGCTCTGTATAGTGCATCTCTAGATTTCTGTACAGCAAACTACATTCAATTTGCAGTGTGGATGGAATTCCCACACAAAGGGCAGAGAATACACTGAAAGCAGTAGGAGTCCTTCCAAGGGCAGTCTGACTCTGTGGTTAGACATGTTTTGGGTATACAAAGACATATTTCACTTTGGAGATTTTTCAGTGCAACAGGTGCATCTTGAGTTTTGCAGCGGTTGGTCAGAATTTCACACTTCCACTGCGAACTAATGGATTTCAAGCTGTCCTTGCACAGAGAGGTTCTTAAAATTTCTCTTGTAAAACAGATTTGAAAAAACTCTGAGTGGAGTGCCACATATGCAACCTAAGGAGTGCTGACAAGTCTTTCTATATGGGGGGAAAATACTTATCAAAATCAAACAGATATATAGTCAGTCCTTTATCCAAACAATGTACCTATTTAATAGGTGACAAAATACATTATAAAAGAGAGTAGGAAAAATTATTTTGCTGTATTTTATTTCATATATTACATTTTAGCCAAGATTCTGAAAATCTGACTCAGAGAATTTGTGGTTTTGGTTTTTTTAATATTTGTTTTGTATTTATATTATAATTAATCTGTTTTAGGGCACCTTTGTCTTCAAGAATGGTGAAGTTTTTCAAGGAGAGTTTGTAAATGATCATCCAGTAGAATGTCCTGCTCGTCAAGGGACTGCTGTGAAAGGCGAAAATCTGAGAGCCACTAGCACAAGAAGTCATTCTGCAACTAGTGAGCAGCTTAACAAAACAAATTTTACTCAATTCACATTTTGTTGTTCCATTTTACTATAATATGAAACAGTTTGTACATATTCCAGGACCAGACATATTTCTTCAAAGAACTTAGAAATGGAAGTCATGGCTTTTGCTTCCATGAGGTGTTTCCTGTGAGTGACGCTTGGAGTGGGATGACACATCCACACCACATCTTGTAATGGATGGAACTATTGTCTGAAAGTTTCACAGCTTTTGTAATGTCTGCATTTCCTGTTGGTTAAGTGTTTATTTGATGAAATTGCTCTTCAGTTGTTATACTGTTGGTTGTGAAATCTCTGCTTTTCACTGTGAAGGAATATGTTGTTCCAAGTCCATAATATAAGAAGGAATAATGCACATTTTGTTTTTCTGTGTGTATATATTAAACTTTGTTTTAGTTTGTTCTAACATATTTTTATTTGCTTGGTAGGAAAGACCGCAATCATCAGTCCCATGGGAAAGATGTTTTCTCTGGGATCAGATACTGATTTGGATATATCTTTACTGCTTGAATTGTTGCCAAGAGAAGACAGAGAGGAAGAATTGAAACAAGTAAGAGAGTACTGTTTGATACTTTCAGCTTTTCCCTTTATTGTGTTTCATACTATTTTATTTCTGGTTTATATGTATTAAAGTAACTCTTTCCATTAAACAATTATTTGAAAATCTGAAGGCTATGAAAACAGAAAAGCAAAAAGAATGAATAGACAGTATTGCCTCTTCTGAGCTTCCACTAAAAAAGGCCAATTAAAAATAGGTTAACCTATCTGGAAGGGGAATGAGCAACCAGTCTTAGCTACTCTGGGGTTTGTCCACTGACAGAGGATGATTTATTTTTATCAGTGAACAAAATCCATGTATTAAAGCTACTTTTGAATAATGCTTTTCTGAACACTTAACCAGGGATATGCTTTTCTAAGTTGCAAGGTCAAATAATTATCTGCCCAGTTACAGGATTAATACAAACTGATCTCTGCTTGCTTTGAGATGATGCTGAAACATATCCTGCTTTGTTTAGGTAGAATTGGCTGTGTTGAAGCATATTTCAAAACTGAGAAAAGCCTACTACTTCTACAGTACCTTAGGCTGCAATCCTTCTTCTGATGGCACTTATGTCCTGACTAAGATGCAGTTTTGGAGGTTTCTGAAGGACTGCGAGTTTCATCTCTCCTCTTTAACTCTCGCTGAAATGGATCGGCTCTTGGGAGGTTTGTATTCCTGGTGAGCAGGGTCTAGAATGGAGGAATTTTAATTGTAAGCTGTGGAGAGTTGGACTGGCAAGTTCTCCAGGCAGCTCAGCTCTGGGAGTTAAGTGGTTCCGAGTCAGTACCTCTGTGCCTGTGAGTTATCAGTGGATCAATTTACACTTCTCTGGACACTTCTGATCCTTAGGTGAGAAAATATGAAATTAAAATACAGCATAAAAAATTGCACTGAAGAGCCATCTATTCAAAATATGTATTCATCCCATGTCTTGCCATTACTATTTGAGAGAGAGAGAGAGAAGTAGGAGAAACAAATACTTTTTTTTGCAGTGCTCTTAACTTTTGTTTGCATGTAGTATTTTTTTTTAATTCCATAGAGCAAATTAATCAATCAATTCCCATTAGATCTGCAGTGTCCTTAGTATGTGAAGGGTTTAACCCAACTTTGAATCCCCATTTATTTCTATATGTGCTGAGTGGATGCATTTCTAGAAAGAAAATTGTCCAAGATCCAGTTGCAGGTGGACAGTTCTCCCTTGACCTTTGTTTGGAAGTGCTACATTGTCTGGTCTGAGTCTTCCAGGAGTGTTGTTACACTGTGATAGGTGGAGATGGAGAGGATAAGAAAGGCTGACAAATCAGTATGCCTATAAGTATTTTAATGTATGTGAGAACAGTAGCAATTTGGGATTTTTAAAATTTTTTAGGTAAAAAACAACCTAAAGATTGTCATTGTCTACATGAAGTATTCCTGTTCAGAAAATTTGTATCCTCCCTTGTTCACCTGGCATTTTATATCTATCATGAAGAGTACAAGTAAGTTTCATCTTTTAGTGAAATTTATTTCAGTGTATTCAGTTTGAATCTTCCCAGACAGGAGTATTTTTGTTTCGACTGTAGGGACGAAATTCCTCATCTGCAGAAGTGTTTCTGCAAGATGATGTCCAGTAATGTTCTGCCATCTGCCTGTCAAGTCCACGGTAAGCAATGCTTTTTCTTCTGTGCAGAATTCATCAGTTAGTATCACATGCATTACAGTTTTATTGCAACTGTTATTTTTTCTCAATTCATTTTTAAAGGTATCTTATATTCCGGTGAAGAATTCACATCTTTTGCCTTTAGCTACATTCACAAATGCTGGGAAATATACACATATTTCTGTAGACCATATCCCAGACCTCCATTTGGATCCACAGTGAAGCTGAGGCAATTCCTCTGGATGTTGGATGTAATAACCTAATTTTGTTTTGTTTTGTGTGAATAGATGTGCTTGCTTTGTTCAGTTTATATGAACCTTTTAAAAGAGTCCCTGTAGCTTCTGCACAGTTGAAAAGGTGGGAGTGAGGTTGTTTGTGCAATCTGTCCAAGGAGCAGTAAAGGAACTATTTATGCACATTTTTCAGGATTTGAATTCTAATTTTTTACTTTTATCAAATCCTAGACAAATGTGCTTAAGGGAATATAAATATTTTTGCTGGCCCCACTGTGTCTCCCTCTGTCCCGTCTATAAAATGTATGTATGAACATGTCCTATTGTTAGAACTTAAAGAATGTCAGCTATTGAAATAACAACATAAGCCATTTTAATAATGTATTTACTACAAGAGCATGAGATTCTTTACTAAAATACAGTAACTGGGGACAGATCAAGATTACTTTGAAGGTAGACAACAATTCCCACTGATATGCTGGGGGTTTGGGTAGTTCACTTTATAAATCTGAGCAATTTTTTCATGAAGAAAAAATCAGATGGAAAAATTGTAACTTTTAATATATTTTTGTTTATGACTTCCACAAGTTCTTTTGTAACACTGCTTTTGCAGTCTAGGGAAAATTCCCATTGGCTTCAATAGGACTAGAATTTCACTCTGCTGTCAATTACATATGTAGAAGTATCATTTGAAACCACTAGAAATTTTGGCAAAGGCTTGAAAGGGAGGTAGATTAGGTCCATGTGGGGAATGCCTTAAGTGCTGTTAACATGTAACATTTGTTCTTATCCAGGATTTTAAACTTCTCAGTGAACAATTAACTGCTCCAAGAGTTTTGGGAATATTTGTCAAAGTTGGTGCCTCTCTACCTAGCATCCATGGTGTCAACCTGGATTTGGAGGTGTGTATGGAAAAAAAACATTGTCCATTGCTACAGGAATATTTTAAAATTGCTTTTAAAAACTGCTGCAAATACTGTCCTACCTGCTGGAACAGGAGGAAAAGGAATTAATTAATTAAAAAAAAAATAAATACAAACTTGAGCCTCTATTTTTATCTTCCTTTGTTCTGCTTATATCTTTTAGTTTAGCTCGTGTACTTCTATGTTTTTCTTAATTACCCCATCTTAGCACAGTCTCAGCATACTTGACCATTCAGAAAGGTCCTTAGGAGTGCCATAATCCATGCAGGGAAATCCCATTTCCACTAGTGATAGTTCTGTCCATGGGGAGCTGCCTGACAATATGGATATGTAGTGATCATAGAGGGATTAATCACTCCACTTCCAGCTGTTAAGGTGGATCAGTAATTAAGGTGTGAACCCACTGATCCTGAAAATCTGGTGATCCAAGAAACCTGATTAGTGGCATGTGAGGTGCTGCCACCTCACTCAGGTCAAGACTTTTGTGCTACCTAAGAACTGGCCTAGTCTAGAGGACTTTCACCCTTAAAGAATTAACTCTTGCTTCACAACAGTCTCTTGTAAATGACTGAATATGTTTTAAACAGGATCTGATAAACTGAACACACAGTGGAAATCTTACTAAAGATTAAATAAACCTTATTAAAGAAAATAAACCTACTCTTGGGGTTTCTAGCAGCATCTCATGCAATTAAAATATGATGTTTTAGGTAATAGCTGTAGTTGTGAGTTATTTGTTAGAGAAATTTCTCATAGGTTCAGATACATTAAAAATCAGTGCAGTGTTTTAGCTCAATATGACCTGTATGAAGTGTAACACATCATATCCTCTCCTGAATTTTTTGAGCTTTGGCTGTTTTCTGTTTTTCTTCAGAAGAAGACATGTTTGACTAGATAAATGAAGCCAGAGAGACTTCACTACCACTTCTGAGTTTGTTGCTTGCTCAGGTACATAGGCCCATAAATGAAGAAATTTTGTAAAAATTAACTTATTTGCCACTGCATTTGTTTTACTCTAGATGGTTTTTCTCGAATTTTTTGAAGCTCTTCTTGAATGTGCATTGGTGTATGTAACCGAGGATATGATCCTGAAGAAAGAAGCTCAAGATAATCAGAAAAGAAGTAGCTTTGAAATCAAGAAGCTATCCAAGGAAAACTCAGCTGTGTCTTTCACAGGACATTTTCCACCCCAGGTAAAGTTGATGCATACCTGTTCAGTGTTATTATGTGTCCACTTAGAGAGCAAAGTCAGACCCTGAAAATGTTCTGTTTCCTGACCATGGAAACCAATTTCCTCTTTTTGCATAAACAGATATTTGATTGGGTCCTTCTGCTTTTTCTGTTTGTTGGTACCTTAAATTGTAATATCAGCATAGACAGTTTTAACACATTTGCACATTTTCCTAGATAACTCTAAATACACATAGCGTACTTCTGAAGGGGAACTGACAGATTGGTTGGCTGGTAAAAGATATGTCTCTTCTCCATTAAGCTGAATGTCTAAAATGGACCTGTAAAAATGGCATTGCAGCTGTTGTATGTAGCGAGCATTGCTGTTTGCCAGCAGTTGAGCTGTCCTCTTCTTCCTTTTGCTAAACTTCTGAATAAGGATTTTGTAGGTTGGGAGATGCTGCCTGTGACACTGCTGCAATTTGTATATACAGAGTAGTTAAAGACATGAATTAGAATTGTTATTATTTGGAGTTATGCACAAGATTAAAGTATTTTTATTAATTCAAATCAGAGAGTATTCACAAACATAATTTCACAGCCTCTGTGAGCCCGTAGTGCCACTGTACACTACCACTTCCCATTCTTTGACCAGTTGTTCCCACCCTATGCACCCATTCCCTTGCATCACTGCAAGCAGTGACACAGTTGCACAGTGAAGTGGTCCAGTTAAAATAATAAAAATAATAATAAAAAAAATCTAAATTTAAATGTACTGAGGGTAAAATTTCTCTCTTGTGTTACATTTCAGTAGTGCACCTACAGCAGAAGTATAATTGGTACAGACATAAATGATGACATTTCTGAGGCAGCTGAGCTGTACACTCAGGAGCAGATGAACAATAGATGAATAGATGAATATGTAGGGCAACGTGTAAGAACAGAGGAACAGGTCAAAGAACACAAGCTATCTTGCCCTAGCTCTGAAATAGGATAATCCTAATTGCCTGGCTGGTATCAAAGGTGAAGTGTTACCTGGTAATACTTGAAAAGGTGAAACACTCCTGCAATTTAAATGTTTTGAGATAGGTGTGATTGTAGGATGCGTTTGGCTGGTAGAATGCTTTGGAGATGGGACTTTGTGTGACTCAAAGGGACTTGGGGATTTCACTTTGTGATTTGACCACAAGCCCAACATTTAGTAACTGAATTTAAAACTTCTTGCCAGCCACCAAGACCTTGTGAAGACACAGAGCCTGCTCATCAACCTTCTCTACTGGGTGAGTACTGTATAAAGTGGCTATAAACTATAAAGTGGCTAAAAGAGATTCGCTTTTTTTGCAACTTTCAAAACAATTAAACAGGAGCTGATCATGGAAACAGGTGATGTATTACAGTTACAGAGGGCAGCTCCATTCAGCTTGGCAATTATGACAAAGTTTGTTTAGCTTTCTATACCTGCTGTACACAGATAGCTGGGCAAGTTGGAATTTTCTCTGAATTTTCTGTGCTTTTTAATTAGAAACTATCACTTTTTCCTTAAAAATACCTCCAGAGGCTTTTTAAACCTTAATTCTTCCTATTCTGTCCCACTCGTGGGCATGGAAACAGGAGCTTGAACTATGTGTTGTGCCTTCATTAGAAACAAACTTTTCATCATTTCAGAAGTATTTTAACCACAGGTCTGGTTTTCAGGCCAGATGACAGTCTATATTTGTTTGTGCTAAAGATCAAACTTGGAATTTAATGCACAGTATTAAATGCTGAGTAATTTTAATTTTCTTTCTTTGCAATATCAGAAACTCTTCTCTCATTTCCCATAACTCCTGGAGAAAGCAAAGATGATATGTCATTGACCAACAAGGATATAAAGGAAGAACAAGATTCCTGTCTAGAAAATGAATTGACAGGTAAAATAGACCTACTGTTTTAGGACTTAACACACACAACACACAAACCTCTTGTAGCTCTTGAATTGTTAAGTTTTAATTGTATTGGCAGATTTCAGCTTGTCACAAGAGGGCAGTAAATGAGCATTAATTCTGGAGTAAGATTTTTTAAATACTTAAAATATTTTTAAAAAGAAAATACAGCTTCATGATTAAGTGAGACATTTAAGTACTGACTTACATAGTTTCTCCATTTTTAAGATGCTACGTTTTATTTGTAGGGCATCTATAATCAGTAATTTGTATTTACTCTATAAGAAGCTCAAGCTGCAAGCCTGTCTGTGGAGTGTCTTGGACAAGTGTGTTACTGCCGTGTCCTGCTTTTTCTACTTGAAAAAAGAATTATTAATAGCAGTGTGCCACCACTAGCTGGGATAAGATGCCTTATGTTAGGACAGGCCAACATTCAGGCAGAAGAGATATCAGTAAGCATATTTTGGTATGTTGAGGGTTGTAGTTTTTTGTACCATCCTCCTTACTGTTGATTAGCAGATCTCATCTGGGTTTGTCTTTTTTGTTTCTTGAATGTTTTCTGCTGCTACAAAATTCAAATCCAAGGAGGGAGGTAGAAAAGCATCTTTGTTTAGTCATCAGCTCTTTTGCTGAAATTTGATGGCTGAGAAGTTGCACCTGTTTGTTCAGGGCCCCTCACCTGTGCCTGGCCTGTTTTCTGGCATGACAAGAGACACTGACACACACCTTTCAGGTGGTTTTGCTTGTTCTTCCCTTGCCCCATGCACAGGAGTCACAGATACTGAACTGTCATCAGGTTACTGCAGAAGACTCTTATCACAAGATTAAAGGGAAGAGTTCATTGTCTTTTTGTGCCATTCCCAGGGCCAAGTTGCTGAAGGCTCAGAAAAGGGCCACTCCCTTTCGAAGTGTCTCACACCTTTCATCTTCTGTACCATGCAGAAGCCAGATTTGCCCTTTGCAGAGTATCAGAGCTGAAATATTGTAGTCCAAAACATATTTGAAACAGAAGTTCCCTGCTAAATAAACATGTTTCATTTACATGTTACAGATGAAGAAAAAGAAGATAAAGAAGAAGAAAATGAGCTGTTTAGTCTCTGGATGTGTCAGGTGGAAATCTTTTTCCTAACTAAGTTATTCCCTGCTTTTGAGCATGAAAGATTGCTGAGGGATAAAATAAAAGAAAAAAAAAAGCAGGATGCTGAATTAGCTTGGCTGAGAAAGATCCAGGCTGAGGAGCTGGAAAGGTGAGTGTTGAATCTTGTCTGGCAGTACTGTTATCCCTTATCTTCTACTAACAAAATTACTGAAAATGAGAAGTGTGCTTAAGAAAGTAGTATAGCATACTGTACCTGGAAAACAAACTCACACAGGTTTCATTAGTAACATACAGAATGTAATTCATGTGCTTTCTGTTACTGGCTGGAGTAACAAATACAGGCTGCTTTCAGGTTACAAACTCTAAGCTCTGGTATTTCTCAGCACTTGGGTTTTCCTCTGTGTAAAGGTGGTTAAAGAAATATTTGGACTTGTGGGGGTAATTAGAAACTTTCTGCTTCTCTATGCTGTGGCAGTTTATACTGCTCATACTATGACTAGAGCTGGAGTTGCTTAGCCAGTAGAAATCTGTCTCCCTCCTCTTAAAATACCTTAAATTCAAATTTTGTTCATGCAGACTTATTGCTGAAAAAGAAGTAGAAGAGGCTAAAAGGCAAGAAGAAGCTGCAGCAGAAAGGGCACTTGCCTTGCAGAGTGCAGCATTAGAGGGGAGTGTCAAGCCTGGAGAGGAGCCTTGTGAAATAAAGACACATCTTGGGATAGAGCCCTCTCCTGGAGAGGTCTCTAGCTGAAGAAAGAGGCCCCCAAGAGAGAACCCTCACCAAAGAAGAGGCCCAGAAGGCAGAGCCCGCAGGTACCAAGGCACCTGCAGACAAAAAGAAAAATAAATAAATCCTCTGCTGGCAACTGCTGAAGCTTCAAGCAAGTACTCTTCAAATAAGAAAAAAACCCCAAACCAAAACAACCCCAGAAGACCCACGCTTGTAGGAAGCTGTAAGAATGGTTTGACTGTATGCACAAGAATTGCTGGTTTCAGAGGAAACAGTCTTTTACACCAGGGTTTTGGATAAAGTAGCAGGAAGTTACATGATGCAAGTGAACACAGGTGCTCTTAAAGTGTAACAATTATTAGTTTTATTTTTCAGCAAAATATTCACATAACATATCAGAATGGAATGGTACAGATGAATTCAGACTGGTTTTTAATTAGTTTGCACATAAACATTTTTAAAATTTAAAAATTTTATGGTCAGAGTTTACAGATTTTAGTAGAAATTTTGATTCTTACAAAGCAAGTATTGCTTTACTATTGTCATTATTCCAGTCAATAATATGACTAATAACTTCTCATGTTGAACAAGTGCCTGACATTGACATCTTCAATAAATCAGCCCTTTGCAGATCAATCCAAGAAGAAAATATTATTAAACTGTGTTGCACAAAGTTTCTTCACTTCTTCTGTTAAAAAAAAACAAACAAAAACAACAACAACAACAATCAGTACTGTATTTTACAGAAACCTCCTCAAGAAAAGCCCTGGTGATTCTCATGGAGAATACAATTAAATTGGAACAGAAAAAGCCCTAAGAGTTTCTAATGTAGAAATACACTTAATATTACTGTGTCTTCAGTAGGAGAATGTCAAGTCTGATGTCTCCCACTGTCTGAAAGGTGAGTTGTGTCTAAGTGGCTTAATAAATGATGGATCTCTCATCAGACACTGCAGCAGCAGCAGACTTGGCTTAACATATAGTTCAGGGAAGTATATTATAAGCCCTTTCTCAGAAAAAGGAGGAAGTAGGGTATCATGTTACAGTAAATCAAGCCTGCAAAACTTTTGCTTTGTGTTATTTGGTAGACTACACTTCCTAAGTTTATCAGGCACATAAACACTTATTTACTGTTTCTGTATGGTAGGTTTGATGCTGAAAGACAACTACAGAAAAATTGCAAAGTTACACAGCTCATTCCCCTTTTTAAAATGTAGGTTGCAAGGCTTTTGTCTTGGCTAAGCATTAATTCTTTCCTACTGTTTAAGTGAGCACATTGCCTCCTGTTAAAACAGAGAGCCCTAGTATTGCTGCAAGATTCAAACAGGTTTTTAGAGAAATAGCAATGTTAAAGTTTATTGCAGCTTAATGTTAATTCTCACTCTTAGTCACAGTAAATCATTGTCAAAACCATGTTAGAAGCAAGACAGTGATGGATGAGGATCACTGACAGGACAGCCACAATGTATAAGTAAGTAACCCTGGATCACTGACAGACATTCAGATATAAATATACTCCTCTCTCATCTGTAACACACAGCTCACAGTGCTGTCCTTTATTATTTGAAGGAGGAAGAATGACTGATTATTAATTAAGAATGCCTGCTGAATAATTATGCTGTCCTTTCACAGCTGGTAGTAGGCAGACTAAAACCTTAGGCAAACTCACCTGCTCTACCAAAGATCAGTCCCTCTCCAGCTTTCTCATGAGCTGGGCTTTATTACTTCTCTAGGGACACACATTATAGGAGTAACTGTATGTAAAAGTAGTAAGAAACAATCCTTACCATTAACTTCAATCAGATTTACATTTTTTTGGTTCAAAATAACATATAGTTCGCGCTGGTCAGACTTCTTCCCAACTACCCAGTAATCACTCATTGCCTTCACAATAATTTCCTCGTCTTCATCAACTCTGAAGTTTTAAAAAAGTAAAGAAGGTGGCAGCAAGTTAATCTTCAACAAATTTATCTGTGATCATTAGGACAGCTTGAGGAAATTGTGGTTGTGCAGTATCAAAGAAAACACCAGTTCTAACCTGGCCATCATTCAGTCCAGGTTGAAGGCTTCATAAATGGCTGCTTAGGACATGCCCAAATATGTCAATCAGTAATTTTTTTCATTAGCTAAACACTGCAGTGCTCTGAAGAAAACACCTCTGCTCCATTCTGGTAAGGACACACTTCCCAGAATGAAGATTTGCTACAGAGTGACCAAATACTGAAAGCTGGAGATGGGTTGGTGATCCTAAGCTTTCACAGAACTGTGAAACCTAGACCTAAACTATGCTCAACCGCTGGATATATTCTATAAAGCTGTCACTAACCCAGTACTTCCATAATACAATGAAACACACTTTTTTAATTTATGTAAAAATGGAAACCTTGTCCTTAAGCAGAGTGGGAAAAGAGTTTGTTGCTAATTAGTGTTAGGGACATCCCAATCATTCAGCATTGTTGTGTTCTTTCTTAACTTTTGTAGTGACAGAGGGTCTCCCACCTTGCAGCATGATACCCATTGACAAGAAACCACTTCTCTATCAGCAGGACTGGAGTAACTGCAAGGTTTGCATTTCATCCATTGTCTCACCCCTAGAATCCACCAGCTGTGTCAGGGCATGTATGACACAGGCAGAAGCAGGTGTCCTTGTCCTTTACTTTCCCAGATTAGACAGACTCTTGTGCTTCCCATTGCATTTGCTTTGACTACTCTGAAGCCTCCAATAGATGGGATATTTTCTTTGACAGAGGCCCTAGCCCTCTCTTAATTTTTTCTTTAAGAGGACCCTAGATTTTTTTTTTTGTTAATATGATATCTACTTCTAGACCAAAACAAAATACCAAATATGAACAGCAATCAACAAAAAGACTGGAAAGTGCCACTCCTTTGGAAAAAAAAAAAAAAAGTCTGCTTGACTAACAGGGGTTACAGACTATTTAATAGTTAAGCATTACCTGGAGAAGTCACTGTTGATGTCACCAAGAATTTTCATGAGGTCAGGGTGAACAGATGCAAGTGATATGCTGGGTGTTTTCCTCATGTGAATGGTACTTTTCTCTGCCAGGTTCATATGATTGAAATAGATAAACTTAAATTGAGGTTCCTTCTCAGCCCTAGGAAGATTTAAAAAGAAAAAAGTGATTTGTGACTACCAACATGGTCTATAAGCACGGGCTCCCCAGAGACTGGGTAGTGAGCTGTGCAAAGCTAACTTAGACAGCCTGGACTTATCTTCACATTGAAGAGACTTGTGGGATTGAAATTCATTTTAACCCACTTTAAAAAACACAAAAGAACAACTCAGCCTGCAGAACCAGCCAGTGCTTCCCCTTCTGCCATTCAGCCTGCCAGTAAACACACACGGGGGAGTCTGAAGGCCTTGTCCCACTTCACTGTAGTAATCCATTTGCATTTTTCTAATGAGGTGGTTTTTTCTCGCCCCATTTTGTTCCTGTTGCTCTCCCTGATGCCAGTCCTAGCTGATTTGAATGGATCCTGGGTCTTTAATTTGACCAATAAGTCATCTTCTATTCATGTCTTTGTTGTTTGTTCCAAACAAGAGAACAAACTCTTCCTTGATCCAGGCAATTACATTTCTCCCCATAATTTGTGTGGGCCAAGCAAGAGACTATTTTCAAACTCCTGTCTTGGCAGTCTTCCTCCATTTCCTCTTTTATGAAATTAATATAAAAATCTAGAGCTGTAAATTTTTTGTAGAAGTCAACAAACTCAGACTGACCAAAAATTAGCTGCAGCAATTGGTACTTGAGGCAATGCATTATTTAAAACCACAGAAGATACTGTGATGACACCGCTCACCTTAGCAAACAACCAGATATCCTTGCTCTCTGTCACCCACATGCATTAGTGTCAAGGAACTGTATCATGTTTTCAGGACACCATGACATTAAACTTTTAAAGAGTTAAAGCTGCCAAAGCCAGTCCCAGATGACATTTAAAAACCCCAAGTTTAATGATTTAGTAGATTGGCACAATTTCAAACACATCCTATTCTATCCTCAGCGATTTTGCTGATTTGGGATGGTACCACTGACTGAGTTCACTCACACACCTATCTTTAGTTAAATTCCTTTTATGTTGCCTTACGGGATACTGTTCTTGCTTCCCCAACTAATAAATCTATCAAAAACTAAATGCAATTTCATTGCAAGTCAACTGTAGTTCTAAGCAAAGTGTATCCTCCAAAGCATTAGCATCCTTTTTTCTTTTGACTGTTTTTTGCCCCTCAAGTAATTACTTTAGTCCTGCAAAATAGAAAAATAAAAGACATTTTCTTCCTCACCGACTACACATGGCAACATTTCAAGAAGCAGTAATCCTGGAAAAGTCCTCAACTGTATAGCTTCCACTGTAACCAAATAACTTACTAAAATTCTCATTTCAGCCAGATAATAAACATTTGTTCCTAAATTAGTAACATCTATTGTTACTTCAGGGAGACCCAAATATGCAATAACAAGCACTTTATAAACACTTAAGATGCAGAAAAGTAGACAAACGTTGTTTTAAGTACACCATTAATGCTTTCAAAATTTGAGCTCATGTTACCATTATTTAAGCAGTTCACTTAGCCTAACTTTTCACCAGCTAATGAGGGAATGCAGCAGGAAAAGAAGTGTGGTACAAACCCTGATATTCTCTTGTTGATGTTGTATTGTTCACATATGTCTGATGCCAACACCGTGAGCTGAGGCCCAACAATGCTGTCCAGTTTTCTGCAAAATTCCAGTGTGGGTGGAATTGAAGCTGTGTCAGGCAGAGGAAAGGGAGAGGTGAGATTCTCTTCCCACAACTGAAGGTACAGTTTCTGTAGTGTTCTTTAAACATCACCAAGAGTCCAAGAACAAATTTCTCCCATAATTAAAACTTCAGGGGTGATTTTGAATGTGGCTAATTAAAGAAGTATTTAGGCATTTTATTGTGTAAAATGAGTTACTTGTACCACTGGAACAAAGATAAAAGACTGATAAAAACACTCATGAAAAACGTGACTCAAAGAACAAATTAATGTATTTTTCAAGAGTAAAATAAGCTGCATGTCTAAGTGTTTTATGTCTAAAAGTCTTGGCAAATAACTGATGCTAAGAGGTACTTACCATCAATCATAAAGCAGACAGCTGCACTCATGGCCTGGAACAAAAAAAAAGCAAAAAAAACCATTTACAACAGATTACTTTAACTAACTCAAATAAATGACAATACTTCAGTGAGGTCACACACAGGTGAGAAGAGATTTAAAAATCTTTATTAAAGGTAACACTTCAATAGGATAATCTTTTTGCAGTCCTGCACAACACAGGTTAGCTATGATTTTAAAATTCAGCCCAGTTAACAGTTTAAGTTGTAGGGGAAAGATAAAACTGGGTGAAAATGCACTTTATACAAAGATATTTGCAAGAAACTCCCATTTAATGTAAGAACAAAATATTTTTTTATTGATTAATCCCATAATAAAGCCAGGCATGAAATAATTTAAAGCAACTGAAGGCTGGTATTTTGTTTTAATAAAACAATTCTTTATTTTGGACAAAGTGCAGGGAGGGGAAAAGAGAATTCAGGCTTTAAAGCTTGTTGCTAGAAATGCCAGTTTTCTGTCTCTTTGCTTTAATCTGGCCTTACTCATGCATCTTTCTATACAATTCCTAAGTACTTCACATCATTGTCACCTTCATTGCATAGAGATTCCTAATTCTGTGGAGTAATTGCAGAGGAAACTGTAATACCTTGTAAACAATCAAATGGAGCTCTTCGTAAGTGTCATCAGTGTTAACAAATATTTTGGGGAAACGGCATTTTGTTTCTGGATCATTAAGATTTAAAGGTCCAGTAAGAAACCTAGAAAATAATTCAACAGGTCAGATGTGATGAATTCTTGTATTTCAGTTTCTTGAATTTAACAGATGTTCTCCAAACTTGCAATTAAGACTTCTCATGATTAAGGATGTCCAAACCCACAATCATGCATAGTAATGTTGCCCACTTAAGTACAGAATTCCTCACTGAAATACTGAGTCCAGAGGAAGAACAAATAGATAAATCCTAGATTAAATCTACACCTTTGTCTGGAGTGCTTGACTGAAAAGAAATGACTGGAACAATTCCCAAATTTGTCATACAATGCACTGAGAACAATGGGAAGAAAAATAAATATGCAGTAGTGTTAATGAAGCATTTTCTCTTTTTTTCAAGGGTCAAGTTTTACATTGCACCAACTAGTGTGTGACCCTCTGGAATGAACTGTGTGTGGAATATGTACTCAAAATACACACATTCCTCACAAATGTTTTGCCCTTGGGGGAAGAAGCAGTAGATGATGACAATAAAACAAGATCTACCTTCCATAGTGTTGGAGATTTCCTGGCATTTCAGCACGTATTGGAGAATCTCTTCCTGCTAACTGAGGGGAAAAAGAACATACAGGAAAAAACAGCTTAGAGACAGAGAGAAGAGAGATTTCTCTTTTGTATTTTAGCTTTTAGTACCAGATAAACAGGAAGAAAAAACCAAAACTACCCAACCACCTTCCCCCTCAAAACCCCCAGCCCAACTACCTCAGGCTCCATGTGCCTTGGAAACAGAGATGTTGTGAGATATTTGTACAAAATTCTCATGTCATCTTGCTCCAGTCCACTCCTAGAACATTTTGGGGGAGAAGAAACAAATTATGTTTGTACTGCAGCTCAGATCACAATTTTCCTCTAACTAGCTCAGATCAATGCCTTTCTTACTGTATGATAGCCTGATTCACATTTTCTCATTTTCATTCAACTCTGCCACTAATTTAAAAGCTTCTTATTATGACACTTACTCATAGGATTAGAAATTGAAGACACACAAAAGAATTACTGAAGTACCTACCAGATAAGCTGGTCATTGTAGAGAAATGCAGTGTACTTGACTATGTTCAGGCTTTCTTCCATCCTATTAATAAATGACTGAATTTTCAAATAAGTCATTTTATCCAGTGGAAAGAAGCTGATTCCACAAAACACATCCAGCAGATCACAAGACTGTAAGTGCAGTGTCTGCAAGTACTGAGAGAACGACAGTTGGCTATTAGAAAACTGCCAAGGTGTAGATTTAAATGATTTAAATTTCAGTCTAATCCCCAAAAATCTGGACTAAAAATCAAAGAAAAAATGCTCTTCCAGCTGCTTGTCTGACACACTCCGTCACGTGAAGACACTTTTTACAAAGGTTTGTAGTGATAGGACAAGGGTTTCAGACTGAAGGAGGCTCAATTTAGGTTAGATATGACAAAGTTTTTTACAATGAGCCTGCCATTGTGTGTGAACACTGGCACAGCTTTCCCAGAGAGGTGGTGAATGCCCCATCCCTGGAAACATTCATGGCCAGGCTGGACAAAGTTCTGAGTAATCTGGTCTAGTTGAAGATGTCTCTGCTCATAGCAGGAGGTTGGCCTAGATGATCTTTAAGGGTACCCTCCAACCCAAACCATTCTGTGATTCCACATGTGAGTGCCTGAATATGATTCCAGGTGTCACTTTGCTTTTATTTAATCAGTATGAAAACAGCTTTTAAGGAAAGTTCCAGATCTTTTGAGAGTATAAGCAAGCAAAGCCTATCTTACTGATGTTTAATTTCAGATTCAGCTGTAGAAATAGGAACAGATGCTTTAATTGTGTCATGGAATAAACAATTTCCATTATTCACTTTCTTCATAGACTATGACCTTTAGCAAGAGATTTCAAATGCACTGTCAAGTTGTCTGTGGAAGATGCTTTATCCAATGGCTCCCTCTACAGGGGAGCCTCTCCCTCACTTTGCATTACTGAATGCCCACAAGTAATACAGACCAACAGGGTGACAGATCTGTCACAGCTTGTATGTCTCTCTGTTTTAGCAGTAAGAATTTATTACTTCTTTTTATTGTAAAGGTCTACTTTTAATTTAGTCTGGACAGTGCATACATGAGCTCATCATGGTATTCCTTGTGCCAATGGTGTTTATTCTGGAGTCTACCACAAGTCTTACAAGAAACAAGCAAGACCCTCCCCAAATCCATAAGCAAAGCCTGTACTTTTGTTTACACTGTCACAACATTGTGCCATTCTAAAAATCTTTTAAAAGAACAAAACTTTAAACACCATTACACAGTGTCTACACTCCATCATTATCGGAGATGTCAATACCACAAAAGCACAAACTGCTGATAGCAGTCCTGTTTCCTTGCTTGCAAACAAGAAAAATAGGGGCGGGCAGGTGCTTTTTAAGTGTGATGAAATTTTTCATGTAGGAACTCGAAATTCTGCCTGAATTCTGAAATAGTTGAGACTACTCAGTTAGTTACTTTATGTGAAAAACAGATTCTGCTTTTCATCCTTTCACTAAAACATCAGCTGTGAAATGACATTCTGAAGACTATTTAAAATGCATGCAGTATTTCCTGGAGCCTTCTCAGGATAGGCTACTAATTCCACATGGAGGGTGGAGTAGAGGGGAGAAGTTGAAAAATTAATCAATTCACTATTTCACAGTACTACAGGACTTTAAGCCTGTGCATGCAGGTTGTAGATCTCCACCCCTGGATATTTTCAAATCTCAACCACCCAAAGTACTGAGCAGGAGAGTTTAAATTTAGTGCTACCCTGCTTTGAGTAGGAGGCTGAACTGGATGACCTCCCCAAATTCCTTCTAACCTCAATGAATCTTCAACAGTCACTCAAATTGGTCTGTACAAACTGTTATGACAGTAACTAATTCAAACATGAAAGCAGAACTCTGAAAGAAGGAACACAATTCCATCAGAAAAAATAACCAGCAGTTAAGTTGTTCCATCAAGCCATAACCACACTTGTGGTTCAGCTCCACTCTGTCAGAAAAAGCAGGAAGTATTTGACAAAATGAGTAACCACATACTTTTTGTTGACTTTACATCTTTTCCACTGCCTGTGTTTTATAGTCACATTGCTACTACTTCCTTTTTTTTTTTTTTTAATTTTATTTCCAGCACAGAATCACACTGTGTCTGAAAAATAAGGTCTTACCCGATGGAAGAATTTCTCTAGTCTCTCCTTTAGCACTTTCACACCCCCATCTTCCATGGCTTTCAGGAACGTGCCATTGAAAAGCTAACAGTTTAAAGAGGAAAAAAATCAGTTAGTTGGGTAATCATTCACAGTAATTTCTTGTAACTTGGCTATGGATTACAGCACAGCTCCCATTCCTCAAAATACTCCACAACAATCCAAATGTATCCCTTCTTTATTGAAAAAACATTTAGATTTGCAGAGTCCAGGTGTATATGGCAGCAGAGGCAAGTATTTATGTGTCATTGAAGTATCTCATGCTCTTGTTTTATAAAAGGACTTGAGCCTCCAATGTTAACCCTACCTTGTACATGCTGTAGCACTGCTGGAGGACTGAACTATAAACCTTGTCCTGCAGGAAAGAGAGCAACCCATCAGTAGGAGCAGAAGCAGAACTGTAAGTATTTTGGTTGAGCTACACATAACAGGTGTTTTCAAAGAGCCAGCAAAGACACAAATCAATCTCTGAAAAGTTAAGTGGCATTTTCAGTCAGCATCTAGAAATGTCTCTGTACTTATAAAGCATGATTTCAATAAAGGTAGTCCCTTCCCCCCTCACATTTAGTACCAAAAGCACCTTAAGAACTCAAGCCAAGGATTCCAGTTACAAACAGTGCCCATTCCCTGAGGCCAGTGGTCAGTGAAAATGAACCTCTTTCTGACAGCTCTCTCTTCATCCAAATCAAAGGCTGAAGAATGTGGGACATACAAACACCATAGCAGGTTTTATGGGGCTGAGATCTTAACCCAGATCAAAAAAAGACTATTTTATCAGCCAAAATAGAGTTCTTACGACTCCAATTCTTTTCTTAGGACACAGAGAGGAACAAAAGTGATGCACACAGTAATGAACAGGGGCAGGATAACCAACCAGCTTTTTAATTACTGTCCCACCCTGCTGAATACCCTTTCTGTATACAATTGAACAGATCTAATGACACTGTGTTTATTGAATGATCTTGAACTGCTCTCTGATTAATTCTGTATCTTGTGCCCTTCTTTAAACTTTACTGAAAAGTATTTTGCCCTTTTTCCATTTATGGAGATAGGTATAGATATATATAAAATCAATTTGACAGCAGTTCAAGAAAAATTAAATTTAGGTATTTCTGGAAGAACCCTTAAAAATACAACAAAACTCATTTAAAAAAAGGAAAGTTCATTATTACCAGCAATTCTTCTTCCTGATATTCATAGACTGGCTTTCCATCTTTGTGTTTTTCTATTATAGGATTCCGTACAACCTAGGAAGTGGAACAGGCTGGTATTAGACAATGCAGAATGCATTGAGAACATTGCAGGATGGTGTTTTAGGAATATGCATATCACATGCATAAGTACCATGACCATCCAGAAGTTTTCTTCAGGTTCATGGAAAAACTGTCTATTCTTCTGTGTATGCAGGGATTTTGCAGGTTTTGTTGGGCTAAAAGTCCTGGAAAGAAAACATACATGTAGATATAGGTATTTATGCACACTCACAACAAGACATATAACTGAGATATTTTAAATACAGTGCTTGTGCCAAAACAATTAGCCATGCAATCAGAATTCCTACCTTGTGAACTGCACTATAGCTTCACACAGCCCCACATTTCTTATTTTCTCATTCTTTTCTACTTCATTTGGGTGATAGAAGAGAATCTTCTTTTCTTCCTAAAATTAAAAAAAATAATCCAAGCAAATGTATTTTAGCAAAATCAAAGAATATTGAGTTCATGGTTTGCTTGTTTTTTAATCCCTTAATAACCTAGGCAGAATTTTATTTTGTACCAAAATGGGCTTCTCTAAAAATGGATAAAAGGCATATTAAGCACACTTAAGCAGTCAATCATCCCATGATTGTCAAAATACTTTGTAAATTGAAGGCTATTGAAATCACAGGTCCCAGTCACTTTTCAGCCTGTTCAAAGCAAGGCCAGCTTCAAAGCCAGCTCAAAGCATGGCAATCTTCAAAGGCAGCTGAGATTGCTCCAGGCCTTCTCTAGTCATGTGTTCAATACCTCCAGAGATGGGAACCCCACAACTTTCCAGCCCTGCTCTGATGTTAGATCACTTCACTGTGAAGAATATTTTTTTTCTATCTCATCAGATTTTCCCTTCATCCATCCTCATTCTTTCACTTCAAGAACCTAACTCCATAATCTACCATCCTTCAGGCAGGTGAGACTGCCCTCTGCCCCCTTTCCATATTGTCTCCCCTCCAGGCTGCACAAATGCAGTTATCAAAGTCTCCTCTGGTATGCCACAGACTGTATCCCCCTGACTGACTCAGGGCTTCTCCACTAGGCTATTTTAGTTTGCCAGTATTTTTCATACTCTGGGAATCTCTGGAAGAACACAGCACCCAGCAGCAACCTCACATGTGCTGGACAGAGGGGAAGATTGGCTCGGCTGGATCTGCTGAGCCACCCTCCCTCCCACAGCCACAAGCGCTCGCTGCTGATTCACGTAGAACCTGTTGTTCACCGACTCCCTGGTCCTGTTTTGCAGAGCTGCTCCCAACCAGTGCCACGGTGAGCCAGATTATTCCACCCTACACACGGGGCTTTGCTGAACTCCACAAGGCTTCTGCCGGCCCAGTCCCCAGCTCGCTGAGGGTCCCTCTGAACAGCACCTCATCCTCCAGCAGAACAACAGCTTCTCCCGGGCTGGAGTCACCCAGGAGCGTGCTGAGGGCACTCAGCCTCCTCATCCTGTCACTGCTAAGTATGTAAGTACACTGCTCTGTTCAAAAACTATTAAAGCTCAGCATGAACCCCACAACACGCTGTTACCTACAGCCAGTTAGTTACTAGAGCTTCTTGACTTTCCTTACTAAGGGACATAGCGGCGAATAAACACTAGCAGTAACTTGACTGTAACTAAGCTAAACAGTAACCTTTCTACCGCATTGTATCGACGTCGAGAAAGTTATTTTTAGACAAAGTTAAAACATCAGTAAAACAGTTGCTGACTGTTCAGCTTCCCATCTACAACATGGGCCCTGCTGCTGACAACACCTCCGGTTACTGTTTCTTTTCGATCTGAAGCAGTGACAGACTCCATTGGGGGCAGCAGTCATCCCCGGCCCTGCGGGTACCCAAAGCCCGGTAGGGATGCGGCGGCCGCGGGCCGGGAGAGCCGCAGCTGCGACCGCCTTTGTCCGAGGCCGCTCCGCAGGGACAGAGCCGAGGCCGCACACGCTTGCGCCCGGCCTCGGGCACGGAGGGACCACCGCACCTTCCCCGCATCCCCGGGCGCGACATCCCCCCGGTACCTCTCCCTCTTTGGGCCCCAGCTTGGGGTTGTAGATGAAGAAGCTGAGGAGGGTCGGAGCGAGCTGTTTCTCCTGGCCGGCCGCCCCCCCCGCCGCCATCCTGAGCCTGGGGCCGGCAGCCGCCAGACACCATCGGGGATCGGCCCGAAGCCGCCGCGGCACCGGCCCCACCGCACTTCCAGCAGCCCCGGCCCGGCCGCGGTTCCGCCTCCGCGCCCCGGAAGCGCTCCCGGCCCGGGCGTCCCGCAGCGCCCCCAACGGCGGCCGCGGGAAACAGCGGACGGGGGAGCCTGTGCCCGGCGTTCCCTCAGCGAGAGGCCGTGCCCGGCGTTCCCTCAGCCAGGGGCCGTGCCCGGCGTTCCCTCAGACAAGGGCCGTGCCCGGCGTTCCCTCAACCGGAGCCTGTGGCCGGTCAGGACGGCGATTCCTGCTGGCGTTCCTCGCCGCCCCGGCCGGCAGCCGCTCGCAGGCGGAGAGCTCCGGCCGGTGGGCCCCGGGGTTCCGCGGTGCCCCGGCCATTGCACCCCTGTTCGAAGCGCAAAACCACGAGCGGTTCACTCCCCACTGGCTCTTTCGGACCTTCAAAAAGTAAAAACGCTTTATTTCTAGAGGTAGAACCCGAGATTTGAAAGATGAAATCAAGTTTGAGTAAATTGAAGGAATTGGCATGCAGCATCACTTAGTGCAGGTAATCCTTTTGCCAAAATAGATACATGTTTATTTGATTATTTTTCCATTTTCTACCTGGCACATTTAAAATAGTGGCATTTAACTAATAAAATAAGCTTTTCTATTCCTGTCCAATTGCTGTTATAATAAAATTCAGTGTGATCTAAACTAGAAGAAGTAAAAACGGCTTCATGGTGAGATGTATAATTTTCTTCTTCATAGGAGTGTGAAATTTAGGAATCTGAATAAAGTTACATAATTGCTTAAAGAAACTCCTGGGTAAGGTATAAAATATATAGTTTAATATCTTATTCCACAAACTCATTTAGAAGAATGTACTGGTAAACTTTCTTAAAGTTGTGCCAAATTAAACTCAGAAAAAACACAGTATTTCTTAAGTTTTTCAATTTCTTTTCCCCCCTTTCATTATTATTTCAGTTCCTGTCATCACTTTTACTTCCATGCCAGTAGCATCATTTATGTAGTCCTCCTCACCCTCAGCAGCTGGTGTATTCCTTGAGAATCCAACCCAGTGCAGTAGGAGCACTGTGTGGCATAGAGATGCTCTAAGACTGCAGCAATTTAATATTTAATGTGTGCACTCAAAAAGTGAGAGGTGTAAGCCAGAGAGGGATGACCGCTGTTTCCCCCTGGGCTGCTGAAGTCAGCTCCATCCCATCCCTCCTGTCTTGTGCCATGGCTCAGCTTGGAGTTTGGATATGTGAGTTCATGTGGATGTGTGCAGGCTCCTTTCCATGGGTGCAGAGATCACCACCACCTTGGGTGTCACCTTTCCTGCCTGCACGGGTGGCATTTAACCCAAACCACTCAAGAATGAGCAGCTCCTCCTGTGTGTCCTGGACAGGCAGGAGTGACATGACAGCTCGAGCCACACCACAGACTGAGCATTTCCAGGGAGTCCAGCCAGGTCTGAACAGCTGTAGGAAATGTTTACAAAGCTGCAGAGAGAATCTGCATTATCATTTTGAGGTATTTTCAGAGAGGTCACAGAAGAAGGTGACTCCTTCCCCTTGCCAGCAAGGCAGGATGCAGGAGGGCCCTGATGTTCTGCACTCCCCAGCATTTCCCTGAGCAGGGTCTGAGGAAGGATCAGGCCAAATGTGTCAGGATGAGATATCCACATACAGTAATTCTCATTTTCTACCCTACAGCTCTGAGTTAAAAATCAGCAATATGTGTAGAATGGCCCTTTCATTGTGGTCTGTTTTTTTGAAGAGTGCAGCACACTTGAGACAGTTTCTGGGAACATCCAGTTGGAATTGAATGTATCAAACAAAAGGAACCAAATTTCCCTCCTTGCTTGTGCTCCACTGCAGGCAGAGGCCAGGTGGCGATCGGGCCAGAGGTGAAGTTAATTTGCTTATACTACTCACTTAAAGCAAAACAAGGAAATTCTTAAAATTGGTAGTATTGATAGTAAAGTTACATTATTGCTTACCAAAGAAATGAAAAACCAGCAGTGACTGTAGATTTTTGCTTGTGTTTGTTGAGATGTTTAGATGTGTTTGTTCAGGACTTCACAAGATGGAGATCCTGGGCTGTGACTGGAGTAATATTAACTACTGCAATACAAACACTGGTGGAAGGGATATATTCTGGAGGTACACAGAGTTGGACACTGGGTATTCACTGTAAAGGGGGATTGCTGAGGAAGGTGTTTCCATGTCCAGCTTTCCTTAGGAAGGGAATTAATGTATGTGTAGTGATTGCTAACATATAATTCTGCTCAGTGCAACCTCATCTGTAACTTGACATTGCTTTTGGTAGAAGTATTTGTGAGAATCTACAATGAGCAAGTGATAACAGATTCAATTAAATTATTACATTTCTAATGTACACATTAACAGGGCATGAAGAAACTTCGATTGTGGTTCCAATTTCATCCCATCTTCTTAATTGTATGTGCAGTAACACCACACCTTGACATTTGCAAAGTGGCATCAGATCACCCCGAGTTTGAAATGTGATTCCCAGCCCATGATTATGTAAAATTAAACTGCTGAATAAGTACATTGAGAATTTGTAGGATAACCCCTGCATCAAGGGGCAAACAATTAACAACTCTAAGAGTGCTTTCCAATTTGTTTTTAAAAATACATAGAAGTAAGAAATAGTATTGTGTAGACATATGTTTTGGTTTGTTGAGCCTATTTCTGGATACTATTTTGAGCACTTCCATCAGCTGTGTAGTAGCAGACTTCACAAAAAGGTGTGCTATATATCACTCTGAGTGTTAGAGCTGACAGCTTTAAATAAATACAGCTGACAGCTCAAATAGCTGTTCCATTGACAGTATGTGGTCTAAATGTGTTAACAAATGCATAGACTCAGCAGTTTGGGATTAGTTTAGCAAATAAATTACAAAATAATGCAGTGATCCAGCAAAAAGCACAATGCCTGTGTATCCCTGGTCTGCACGCTTTGTTAACACTGCAACAGGCCTGTGGAGCTGTGTGGGAAAACACAACAGTGCAGCTGGAGCTGGGCTCCGGCTGAGACAGCCTTCACATCCCACAGACTTGTCAGTGTGATATCAGGGAATGTGAGCAGCACTGGGGGTGTCATGGTGAGTAATGGTTTAATAATGGATGCATTTGCTTTGAAGGACCAGAGATTTCATAAAGGAAGGCAGTAACTTCACACTAGCTTGGGTTATGATTAAGAATACAAGGTTACCAAGTAGCAATTGTAAAACTGCTTTCATGCAAAACTTGAGATATTGAAATGTTTTTGTTTGTTTAATGTTAGTAGCTTGCATCTGAAGAAAAGCTGGAAAGAGAAGATGAGGAAGGGGCTAGGAAGTGGAAAGAATTTCAGCTCTGAAGATGGATAATATTAATATGTTAATTATTTCTATTCTGAGCACTGCAAAATAAGAGAATTAAGAATGATGTCACAGTTTGACACATTTAAGGCATGGCATTTTTCTGCTTAGAGGTTGAATAAAGCTACTGGGCATTTTTTATATCTTAGCTGTTAACAGGGTAGACTGGCAGAAGATATTAAGTGGTACATAATGTGAATATGGAATAGCACTCTTGAGACCTGCATTTTAAGGGAAACAAAAGTATTCTGGTGTTTTCTAAAAATGTGTTTTTATAGTAGTTTTATCTAGTGAATAATTGTATGCAATGTACAACTGTCAATTCTGATAACCAGCCGCAACTTCTATTGCAATCTGTAAGCATGATTGCCGGTGATGACTGATTTCTGACTGCTGCCTTTCATGTCAAATAGTGGTCAATGTAGTAGGTGAATTATTATTTCTATCCTATTCATTAAATATATACTGACAGTAAGCACCCATATCCATATGCTAAATAGGGGTCAGTATATTTAGTTTTTCCTTTCTTGTCACTCAATAAAACCCTGCCCCAGGAACTTTCTCAATTACAGGGGCCTGCCTGAAGCAGTGGGAATTCTGTATACCATGTCTCTAGGAGTTTACCAGTGGTGTTTTGTTTTAGGCTAGGAAGCAGACAAGTATCTTTGTCAGTGAATAAATTCAGTTTGAGTTGTCACTATCATATGTTTTGCACAACCATTCAAAAGATTTAATGTTTCAAGGATCCTGAAGAAGTGATGTTTTAATTTTAAATGTTTCTTCCCACAAGTCAACAAGTTTTCCCTTACTTGAATCTGCGTGGGTAGGTGCTGTGCTACTGTGGTTTTTAAGGCACTTTTTTCCCTGATGTACAGCATGGAGAGATTCTTTAGCTGCAATACTTTGAAAATTTGAGAGATGTCAGAATATCTTGAGTAGGGCAACTGTATTTTTCTGTTTGGTGACCTGCTCCAGCATCCTGTTGCATCTCAGTATAGAATTTGTACTTTGCCTCTGGATTTCTTTGTCGAGGTCCACAGTGCAAAGGCTGAGACATTGAGGGGAGCTAGAGTTCAGAGTGCAACAGCACCTGGAAAATTCTTTATTTTACAGGCATTTGCCTGACTGATGTAACATGATTAGTTAAGGTCGGGACACTTAATTGTCAGTGAAATGGAGAGCAGTTTGTTTGTTACTTACATGTGAACTAGTCCAAGACCCTTCTGTCATCATACTGATTTCATTGCCAAGAACACACTTTATTTCTTGTGACTGTCCTGTGACATCCATCTTATGTTCTGAGAATGGCCGTAAGTCAGTTTGTCATGGGTCAGACCCTCAGCTTGCATAAATCTGAATAGTTCTGTTCAAGTCGCTGATACTCTAGAAATTTATATTCTAGAGCATATTTCATAATGTTAAGAAGTAGCATCAAAATCCAGTGTTCATTTTTTATCAGTTTATATTATTTTTGTACAATAAAAGGAAAATGGTGATGACCATATTAAATGTACTGAGTCTACCAGCTTACAAACAATTTATCTGCTTTATTAATCTGCTTGAAAATGTCTTGAAATGATACAAAAATTCTGTTTTCAATTGTTAACTGTTAAGAATTGTGGATCAATATGTACTTTTTTTTTAAAAGCAATGGGTGTTTCTTGTCTGGCTTGCCATTGCTTGGCTACCAAAAGAGTACATAGCTGCAGAGAGCACAGAGGAAGAATCAGGGAGGAGTCAGTCATTATGGAATTTGTTTTGGGTTAAGGTGTCTAGGCTGTCTCAGAGAATGGCACTGCATGAACTTTTCCTCAAAATGTGTACAGGAGAATTTTAATTTATTGAACTGCTTTTGCTTTGATGATGAGGATGTTTTAATCAACAGAAATTTTTCAAGTACTGTTTTGCTAGGTTTGCAACACACAGGCTGGAGAGAGCAAAGGCCCAGCTTATGGAAGCATTAACTGGATGGACTCTGTGACCCTGGTGCTCTGAAAGATATACAGAAGCAAGTGAAGGTATAAATACTCCATCAGAGCATCTGAATATCTCCTTTTATAATGAGAGAATGAATTGTTTGCTCATTAGAAGACATTTCTTCAGCATTCCCAAAGATGGATGTGTTTGTGAGGGACATTTTTAATACATCAGTCCAGCTCACCAGGGAGAGCTGGAACTTTCTCAACATGCATTTTTACAAATTCTTCCTCCACACTTCCAGTCCTCCCTATTGAGAAAACAAGAAAATACCACCAAGAAGATACCTTGCTTCCCCTCTGCTTCTTTAAACCTCACAGTTATTTGAAACCTCAAGTCTTCATAGGTTTTCCTTTGAATTCTCTCTGCAGGAAAGCGCATGGTTTTTACTTTCTTCATCTATTAATTGGCTGATGTAAGATTAGTTTAAAACAGCAACAACATCATGCAAAAGCCACTTCTTAAGGAAAAAGATATGACTGATTTTCACTTGGAAGTCAGTGTGGGGTTTTACCCTCACCTATCTCACAACAGTATCTGAGCTCGTAATCTTTGATGAAGATCTGAATTTAAGCTTAATCCAGAAGGGCTGTTGCAAACAGAACTCCCACTCATTTCAAAAGATGTTCCATATATGAGGATCTGATGAGTTCAAGATCTCAGAGGGATTAACACTTTTGATTTAAGAAGTCTCATGTTTCAATATAGGAGTCAAAAAAATAGACACACACTACAGTATATGATTAATTTTTATTGGATATTTTTAAGGGTAGTGTCTGCTGAAGTAGAGGTTAAAACATGGTAAATAGTCCACACAATGAAAAAATCAGTAATCAGTGTTTCATTATGTTGCTAAGGCAGTGAAAAAATAACAGACACTGTAAAGATAAATAAGGAAGTCCTGATTTTCAAGGTTTGGGATTGTCTCGTGCAGATTCATCCCAATTCTATCTTCTTTGGTCCTTTTGAACCTCTAAGCCTGTACCATTTCCTGGAATTCTGTGAAAGATAAGAGAATATTTACATGAAAAAATATCAACATGAAAGGATTAGGAGTAAAGGACTGGTGGCTTATCAAGAGATTTAGAATAGGAATGAACAGAAAAAAGTTATCTGAAAGATGACCAGAGAAGAAACATGTGGAAAAGAGGCATCACCTAAACATCCTAAACAACATGTGGAAAGGCAGTGTGTTTTTCTGACTTACAGGAAAAAATGAAATATTCAGGGTTGTTTTGGCCTAATACTGATCTTAGGCAAAAATAATAGAATGTCTTATATGGAATTTAAGTAAGAAGTAGTTAAGAGCTCAAGTAAAAAAACTGAAAAGCTGTTTTTAAACATGTGTTTTATTAACTGTTTGTAATGCTTCAGGCATTGAGAAATGTTGATTTAGAGCACAGTCTAAAGCTAAAAAGACCGTGCAGTTCCATGTGGTATGATTCTGGGGTGTTGAGTTGTGCAATAAGATACTGTTATTATAAAGATCTTTTGAATATTTGGCTTCCATGAATTAGAGTATCTGATCAGTCCCATCCCTGAGTGACTGTATTAATATACAGATTGCTTCATAAATCATGTGTGTTTATTCTGGCAGAGTTCCTAAGGAACTGGATTTAATTCCTTCCAAAGAAAGAAACAGAAGGGTTCTGTCCTGCTAGTGCAGTGAGCTGGGGAATCTGCTCGCCAGCACATTCCCTGCATGCTATTCCCTAAGCCCCTTTCATGCTCATCTAGGCAGCTCACTGCTCTCATGGGGCGAGTTGCCATTAGCTGCAGGCCTTTTGTGTGTGTGCTTTGTCTCCAAAACAGGGCACAGAATTATGGAATTAGGAGATCAGGAGGTTTCTGCACCAATGCAACCATTAAATCACACCAGTGTTTCCATGTGGTGAGTGTATGCTGCTTCCTTAAACAGCTGCTCCTTCCTATCTGGTCCTTAACCTGCCACTGAAGCAGGGATCCTGTTGTGGGATCTCATACTGGGGTACTGACACTTGATCGGACTTATATCCTTATCATGCAAAACAAAACTAGAACTATATGCTGCAGATTGAGAATGATTTTAGTGCCCAGTGGAATTTCTGTGGGGCAGTAGCTGCTGAAAACAGGCTGATGTATGACCTGGTTGTTCTTCTATGTACAGATGGTTCTTTTGTCCTTGATTTTACATTTGTGTATTCCAAGTGATCCCAGTGCTGCCTTACATTAGAGTAAGTGGGAGGAGAAATAAGGGGCAGTTCCTTTCAGAACAGCTTGAAATATGGGAGTGAGTGGCAGTAGAAAAGTTCTTTAGGGTTTTTTTACTTGCTTATGCAAAAAGAGTTGCAGAGATGAACCTGTGAGATCATGGACCATTTCCACCCTTAAACGGGTTGCTACTCAAGAGTTTCAGTAAAATCACTGGAGGTACATTAATGTACCATCAACATAAAAGAGAATCCCACATCACTACAAACATCCTGAGGTGCTTCATTCTGTACTTAAAGTAGTCAATACCTTCAGCCCCGATTTTACCATCCCCATCATGATCTGCAGCTGCCAAGAAGGTCTTGGTTTCTGAGCTGGTTAACACTCTGGCTCCACATTCAAACCTCTGAAGGAAGTACCTTGGGAGGAAACAACTTAGATTTAGATTTTCACACCATAGTATTTTTATGGTTGTTGTATAATCAAATTGATAGCTATCTCTAAATAATTTACCACAATAGCCAAGTCCTTAAAATACTGCTTTGTTTGACAAGCCAAATCTTAATTTTATGTATTTCTGCTTTATAAGTGCAACCCTGAATGGATTGATTCTGTCCACTATGAAAATCCAGCCCTTGGGAGCTCTTTTTTTTCCTATACTGAGCATAAAAGGCAGATATTACTAATTTGCTTTTCTCTGTAAGGATTATTTAAATATACCTTTCACAATCTGCTGAAGGTTTTACCAACATTTAGCATAAATTGTGTTCACATTTACTGAAAGTTCTGGAATGGAAAAAGTGCTTATTTTTTTTATAGCCTCCAAGTAGTTAACAAAATCCTTACTTGAGCTCATCTTCCTCAATAAAGCCACTTTGATCATTGTCGAGAATCCGGAAGATCTCCTTGAGCTGGCTGCTACTCTTTTTAGACATCCCACTGATCTGAAAGAATTTTTTGGGACTAAAGGAATCTGGAGCTGAAAATAAATTAATAAAGAAATTAACCCCAGACCACTGTGTTCAGTGTTCCTAAATGGTCTGAGGATGATACTTTGTTACATTTTAATTGTTCTAAACATGATCAGTAGGTGAAGCCTGTCAAAGAATGAATGATTTTGCAATTCTGCCCCATACCCTCCTAAACATCCAACAAAATCATGTGGGGATTAGCTCCAAAACTGACAATATAAACCAGTTATGAACAAACATTCTGTGACAGCTGAGTGAAGAGATTACAGAAATCCATTTAAAGTATGCTTGTTCAATATTCCTTTGGGACTGAGTTAAACTTGCCATGGATTACACAAAATAAGAGATTTTGAGAGTTTTAATTGTTTTCTCACCTTGGCAGTCCCGCAGAGCAGCAGCGATGTCAGAAGGGCTTAGAATGTCTGTAAGGCTCATTTTAAACCTGTGCAAAATAGAATATTGCAAACAGAGTTTTGAAATGCAAGTGAATCTTACAACAAATTGGGCTTTTCTGTGTTTTGAAGATTACTAGAAGGTCAAGAAGAGTAGATGAATCTCATTGATCAAAGTGACATCTCTGCTATTCCTTAACAAATTACAAGATTTAATACATTACTTCCTTAAAAATAGCAGTGCAGAAATAATGCTTGTTAATGAGATGGAGTACATTAACCATATGGTGAGTTGATGATCAATATTTTGTCATTTACCTGCAATTTATAGAAATACAGCATATTTTTAAACTCTATGTAACTGTTAATCTAATAGTCTTACTGGAATGCACAGAATCTGGCAATACAAGTAACAATATATGCAGTTGGAAAAGGAAAATTAAGAAAGTTTACTTCTATTATCTCCCCCAGCAGCTCTGAAGAATAAAAAGAAAACTGATACTTATCTATGTAAAGTCCATCCATATGTAATTCCAGCAATTAAAGTAAAAACCTTAGAATAGTAGTTGTTGTACTTACTGGTGCAGCTCTGCACAGTAATTTCCTTTAATTAATCTCAAGTCAGCTGCTCACCTTTAGAGTTTTCTCAGCTAGGTAAAGGAAAAATAGCTGAGGAGATACCAGGCAAAATAATAATGTTGGCTCTAGCTTGCCACTCTGTCTTATAAAGGATTCAAAAGGTTACAATAACCACTACTTAGGTTACACTTCCATGGATCAAATGTTTGAATTGAGACCTGGCTCAAATTTCTTCCTTAACTAATTAAACTTTTCTTTCTATTTATATCCTAAGATAATATGGACAAAAAGAACAGTTTTGTTGTTGTTTTTTTTTTTTTTTTAATAAATCCACTAGTGCTTAATTAAGTACAATGTTGACATCAGAACAGCCTTTCGGTCTCCAAGTACTTTAACAGGTAACCTCTGCACCTGAAAGTCACTCTTCGGAAGACGACCCCAGCAGTCAAATCCTTGTGAAAAGAAATGAATTTGTTTTCCATGAGTCTGTTGATCCTTTGGAATGTAGGAAGGAAGTTGGAGATGACATCTCAGAGGTGACAATGTGTCATTCTGACAAGGATAACTTGTCATTAGGGTAGAGGAAAGCATTTTCTAATTTGGATGTTCTTTTTGCAGTGAGCTTCATTTTATATTTTCTTGACCGTTTTCTGAATTACAGAAACAGAAACCAGTGTCTTCAGTAACAGGAAACTATGAACTAGGTAAAGCTGAATAAATTGATTTTTTCATCAGTATTCCGTGGAAGATTATATATAATCAGTTGGCCTACTTAATAATCCATTTTGAATATTTTGAATTACGTTAGATCAATAATAGGCCTACTAGTTGTAGCAAGTTCTGTAGATGTAGGAATCAGACTTTGTTAGTATGGAAATAGCTTTATATATATTTTATAACACACTCTCACTATCTCTTTCATTAATAACTAAATTTTAATTGTAGGTATAAATAAATGAGGGTTTATTATATATTTCAGGAATATTACTTTTGGAACAAAAAAACCTTAAGAAAATTTGTAACAGCAGATTAGAGATTCTCCTAAGACAAAAATCTGTTTCCATCTTTAAAATTCTAGGATGGAGACCAATAAAACTCACATGTATTTTGGTTAGTATTTATTGTGTAGTAGTCAACTGTGGTATCTAAACTGATGTTCTCTTAATCCATGAACATTGTTTTATTTTTAAACAAATGGAAATAGCATATTATGCCAAAGAGGTAATATTTTTATAGTAGCAATGGTTACAAGTTGTACTGTGGAGCAGAGTAATAAATATATCTAAGCCTTGATGTAGATTAATGGACTACAGTGGGTTTACTCCTTCTTGGTTTAATGGAAGTGAGAAAAGTGTCAATCACAGCAAATGTTCCATAGCACTGTTTGAATTTGGATAGAGAAATGGAAGGTATAAGTAACACAAAAAGCAGACATCATTTAATGATATTTTTAACTTTCTTGCTACCTATTTTATATGTGAAGGAATAGGGCATAAATCACAAATATTCAGACTTACCTTTGGTCCCAAATACCAGCTGTCCAGGAACAAATAAGTGCTCCTTCTATTGCTTCCAGTAGGAAAATTTGTTATAGTGACCTGGAAGAACACTTCACTGGTAAACCAAAGAGTAAACCTAAGAACCCTGGGCTGTTGTGAATTGGTGTTTAAAACAAATTAAACAGTGCTGATTTGTACAAGCTTAAGGTGTGATCACAGATCTTTTGGTGTTCTTTCCATTTATCTTCTTCATTCAGCGCTATATATTCATGTTGCTTTCTGACTGAGGTTTCCATGATTCCTGTGCTTTCTCCAGAATCATCCTGTTAAAATCCTGATGAAATAACTTTCATTCTCTTAGATACCTTTTTACACTCGGTTGTATTTTCTGCTTTATGATCATCTCAAGTTGATATGAGTTTGAACAAGATGTTTCTAGAGGAAAGGATTTTTTTTCAGTCCTCTGTGACAGGGTCATAGATGTTCCTTTATAGGAGATTTCCTTTGTTTCTGCTGGCTCCTATACAGTGCTCATGGAAATACTCTCTTTGCCTAAGTGTTTGACTTGCCATACAACCCTAATTATTGACAGCTAATGAGAACAAGGGAATTGAAATGGAGGAAAATGACAGGATCAAGGTGAGCATATAATGCTCAAGTTCAAAAGATGTCTGCAAGTAATTTGGTCATTGTATTAAAACATAAGCACCAAATGTAAAAAAAAAAAATGACATCTGGTTACCTCATGCACTCTGCCATGGCACAGAGTGCTGAGCTTGTTTTATGTGTATTCAACAGCTGTAAAATTGCCAGAATTAGTATTATATTAGAATATGATCTCAAATAAAAGTGAGATAATTGCTATGATTGCTTTTGAAGAGATCTTTTAGTGTTTGAAATTCAATGCTAGCAACAAAAGTGATGCTAATCCTGGCTGAAAGATGGTTTACAAAAGCCTAAAAGAGCTGAATTTCAGAATCAAGTTGATGTCACTGTACATTGATACAGGTGGGAATCTAGGGTTACTGGGTTTTATTTATTTATTAATGACACTTCATCTGAAGTACAGGTTTCCCTCCACTACAATTAGAATGCAATAATCAGGGGTTAGTATATTAAGGGATATATTAATGAGATAATCAATTTTAAATCTGAATTATCTGCCTGTTTTCCTTCTTTCTTGATTACGTGTTAACTTAGGTGGTTGTAATTACTTTATGCATTCAAAAATTGAGATCTCTGGAAGTGGTTTTTAAAAAGATGCTCTGCAAACAATGTAACACTATAAAGAAAATCCCCAATAATTCAACCAGAACAACAGCTGCTAAGTAATGGGCAGTTAACAAAAGTGCAAAATCTGACCCAGAATCTTAGTATTGCAGTTTCCAGGAATATTTAGTACTTGTTCCTATGAAATTCAAGAAAAAATATTAATTTTTGTTTGGCTGATTTTGGGGGTATTTTTTTGCTCTATGAGAGACATCTGAAAGTTCTATTAGGTTGATCATCTGCATATTTATGTACTTGTGTACCTAGTATCATTTTCACCTGAGGTGTCTTTATTAAATAATATTACAGCTATTTTTTTTCAGACTTCCAGAATTAAACTTGAAGGTGTGATTCTAAGAAATACGGAATATTTCAATATATTGATAGGTTCTTGTTAGGAACCTAAACATATGAAACAGTTGTCTTCAAATCAAGTTCTATTTACTTCTCTAAATATCGGAGGAAAGTTGTGTTTTGATAAAACATTGACATGTTGTAGACTAGTCTTGTACCCTTTGTGTTCTGTTTGGCATAAACTACAGAGTTAATTAGCAGCGGCAATCAACCAAAGCCATGACTTCAGATGCAAAAGAAACATCAGCAGTTGTCTCAGGTGAGATCAGAGGAGAGGTGTTAACCTGAGACCAACTACAACAGTGTAAAGAGATGCTGCAGCAGCTGTTCTCAAACCCACACAACTCCATCTTTCAGCCCTGGTTGTGTCAGGGCCAATTGTATCATGATCCTGGATAACAGATTCTGCCTTTGTAATGAGTTTGGAAGTAACTAAAATAGATACTCAGTAACCTCTATGGCTGATAGTACTGTTGATGTCTCAGTGGTGACAGCAGAGAATATTAGTGTGTTCACAGCTATAATCATTGAAAAGGACCTTGACAACAAAATTAATTATATCCTGCCACTTCAAGTTGTCTCTTAGGGCAAATGCTTTAGTCATATAGAAATAAAGAAATAATTACAGCATTTAATTTGAATTGTTGCTTGGGCCTTAGTATTTTGCCATATCTAACAGAGAAGTCTGAGCACTTGCTGTAGTATTTGACTTTTTGCTACGATGAAGGAGGAAAGCCAGGGCCCAGTGACAAAGCTTTCTTTCCCTGCAGCAAGTAGAGGATGTTACCCAGAGCACTGAGCAGAGATCTCGACTAGAGAACCCAAAATACAAGACAGGTTCTGCAGCACTGTGGATCTGGAGCTAAAGGAAAACAGGTACTTCTCTAATGTTAGGGGAAATATCATGTGAACTTCCCTCAGTTCAAATTATGTTCTTATCATTCTGTGGGAATGAATTTTATTTCTATTTGAGAATGACAGCAGAATAGACTAACGTAGCTGAGTAATAGTGTCACTAATTCAGAGAGTTGGTCTGGTAAACATAGTTCTTCACTTAAAAAGCTGTCCTGGAAGATCTCTGACAACATTTGATATGTGTTTGTCTTTAAAAGCACTTGGAAGTTCTTCTGTGACTCAGTAATGCAATTTTCTGTCTCTAACCCTAAATGTAATTGTCTACTATGTTTCTGTCTGCTGTCAGCATCGTAGACAGTGTCAGATGGAGTGATCTTTAAAAATCTACATTGTTCAGGGTTTCTGTCTATTCTAGGAATAACTGTGCCCTAATGTTGGAGGCTGTGAAATAATCTGGATGCTGCCTATTGTGACATGTAAAAGATTGATAGTCCTACTGTACATTTTCCAAAGGCTCTTTGCACATCAAAAGTCTCTTGTTTAACAGAAATGGCCTAAGAAAGAAGATTCAGACAAACTGTTAAAACACATGCACCAAGCATGTGACAAAATTCCACTGAAAAGAGGCAATCGCATATTTAGGGTCGCAGACCTCCAAATGTCTGATTCCAGCAGAATGTTGCTCACTCTCAGGGAGCTGTTTGGAAATGTACGTTTATGATCAGGCAGCAGTATTTCTAGCTGAGGCAAAATTTGAAAAGCTTTTTTAAAATCCCATGGTAAGTAGTTACAGAAATTTCACAGTACCTGACATCCCATGTGAATGAGAGGCAGAGAGGAAAAGAGAGTGAGTATATTCCTGTGCAAAGAAAACCACATTTTCTCCTCTGATCTCCTTAGTGGTAATACTGGAAGAAGGAAAGGTCTAAAAACCTTTCAACCTAGTCACAAGCTCTTCTTAACTTTCTGGAGTGATCACTGAAGCTGATAACAGACTTACCTTGTCATGAATTTTTTACTGTTCTTAATGGAATGGTAAGTGGTGAAATTGTCTTAGATTTGTAGGCCTAGCAGGCTAATCAGGGTGGAAGTAAGTGTGGTTAAATAAAGGAGCTGCCTGCTATCTCAGAAGTCATCTGAGCTGTCTGTGTCTTTCTCTCTTATTTAGCCATTGATGTTGGTACAATGCTTGAAAATGTCTGGGTGACCCATATTGCACAATGAAAGCATAAAACATAATATCAACTGAGAAACAAAGCATTTTCTGACAATAATGAGAGCTTTTAGCCCTGCAGTCAGGCTGCAGTTATTAATTCTGAAAAATTTCTTTTTTTAATTGCTCTCCTAAAATGACATTGAAATAAAGAATGTCAATTTGCTTGATGGATAATTCTTTTTTCACTCTTATAGAAAATTCTACAATATTAGGACCTGATTCATTTATTGGAGTTAATGGAAATGTATTTTTGGCTAATGTATAGAGCATGAACACATTATTGAGTATTCATTAAAGTCTTGTAGATTGCTTGAACTTTGTTTGATATGATGATTTCCCCAATATTGTACTGACATTTCCTTCTTTCTCCATAATATCTCATCATAAATATGTTGTGCATCAGCACCACAACAACATCAGCAGGAAATTATGAAATTAAGATTTTTTAATGTTCAAATATTGAAACGTCTTCTTAAATAGGTCCCAAAAAATGCAGTATGAGATGGTCATACCGGTTTTTGCAAGATTATTGTCCAAGAACAGACTTTTCAAGAGCTCACATTTTTCTTTTGAAAGAGTATTTAGGAGCAACTGTAGTGTTGGAAGTGTAATGTTTGGGATGGTTAAAGCCATCTAGATTTTTAAAAAGGCTGTTTGGCTGTGTGTTTATTTTGGTCACGTATCTAAGACAAAACCCCAATACACTGCAGTGTTCATTAGGTACTATTAGCAATGAGTTCATTTCTATAGCTCAGTTTGATTGCTGTGTGTGTTTATACTATGACAAAATTGTGATGAAATCATCACACTCATGTTTTTCAACCAGAACCCTAACCTAATGCACAAAATGAACTTCAATTAATGAACAAATACTCAGAATTCTGCATTCTCCCCATTCCTTATGTCTGTCTTGCTATTTCAATATGGTAAAGTAAAAAAGATTAATTTCTTAACAATTTTTTTATGACACTCTTAATTTTATTATACTTTCCTCACAAACATTGATGCATTTTACAGCTCTGTGATATGTGGGCATTATGTTATTCTCAGTGCTGAGAATGTTGATTATTTGGGCACCATTTCCCCATTTGCTTTTATGGAGCACTAGGGACTTGTTTCTTTGAAGTGCTTTTTGCAGAAGTGGCAGATGGGACACGAGGAGTGTTTTGGAATTCATTTGAGCACAAAGAACATTGTTTCATCTTCTCAGCAGTGGAACAATAGTGCCATCGGGTGGGCATAAAGGTGAGGGATTCCTTGGGGAATTTTGAATGTATTGCTATTTCAGTAATCTAAATTCATCCTGGATCCAGTTCATCTTAAAATGACAACTTAATTAGTGCAAAGTCCTGCAATATACTTAGTCTCTGAAACACAGTCACTTGCATAAAGAATGACAGAAAAACATATGGAATATTAAAATACCTCCTGATTAAATACCACTGCTACCAGTTACCATAAACAGGTATTTTACACCCGGACATTTTATTAATTCTGGTGTTTTTACAACATATACTAGCTATTTATACAAATATTGAAAATTCAATGGCCCACAGAGATGCTTTCAATTTCTCCTCTTAATATTTGTGTTTGTATCTTTAATGCCCTAAATTCAGATGTGAAGAGTGGATTCCAGTTCAGTCCCTCAGTGGCGTAGACTTTCTGATTAAAACACTTGGCAGCCTGGCTTAAGTAGTGCTTCTACCACTTCAGATGTTTTCCAGCAATATGAAGCCACTTCCCAACAATTGTTCATGACCTTTCAGGATACAAAAGGTGTAAATAAATGGTAGCTTTGCAATAGGAAAGGTGTTTATGGCACATATATCTTGGTCTTTATCTTGACTGCTGTTTATGATTTGACAAGTGCTTGAAACTCTGAAAAAGAAGAAAAAAGAATAATGAAGTGTGACCTCTGTAATCACACAGTCATAAACTTATAATTTTTTGAGTTAAAGTGGGAAACTAATGCTACTTCCTCTAATAATCATTCCTTAAAGGCAGCACATTTTGTATTCATAACAATAGATACTTAAGGCAAAGGGAGTGTTGCATTTAAGTGTCATATTGTATCACAGTTCATTAGCAAAAAGCAGTGAAATTATAGACTGAATTTATATTCCAGTCCTGAAAAAATCTCCACAGATGAGAAAAGAGACTGACCACTTTAGCCAGGGGCAGAATTGGGACCAGTTCCTATGTTAGATCCTCTCTATAACACAGCAAATCTGAGCATCTCAGCATCAGATCCATAACATCCAGTACATGGAGCAGGGCAGCTGCCTAGAGCTACCTTTAGGGAGTCTCCAAGGCAGGTATTATCATTTTAATAAGAGCAGTCTTACCATCCACTCCAATTTTACCATCTCCATCACTGTCCCCTGCTGCCAGGAACGCCTTGGTCTCAGCATCAGTCAAAGCTCTGGCACTGGCTGAGAAGTTCTTCAGGAAAAGTCTGGTAAAGGTGAGAGAGCAAATGAGCGAGACCCTGTTCAGGGTTTGGATTAGTAATAGCTGTAAAATTTCAAGCATGATTCAGTTCTTGAGAACTATTTCAATGGCAAAACTTCCTCTAACTTCATTAAGAGTGAGGGTAAGGAAGTAAGAGGATGATTACTTCAGAGCCTATAAAAATCCCTGATGACATCTTGGTTTCCATTGGATTAAAAAGGCAGAATTAACACTGACTGTACAGGCAGGACTCATCTTCCCTCCCTTGTTATCTTCCTTCTTTCTCATAAGATGCAAAGTCTCAGCAGCAATAATTTCTCTAACCTTACTTCTCTAATCTTAACTTCAAAGTCAGATGACTATGATCTGGAAGGTAGAATTCATGTGACATGAAGAAAGATGAGAGAAAAATGGCCCTTTGAATTCAGTCTGGTAAAAAAATCTTAATAAAAAGCAGCTATAGCAGAACTGCTATTTTTATCTTCACAGTCTGTCAGTTATTGCTACATGAAACAAGTATTTCCAGTGCTGTCAGAGAGTTTCCCCATTGTAATCCAGCCTTGCCTTTGTTATTTGACTTGCAGCTCCTCCAGCACCAGCACTCACACACAGGTACACAAACACAAGATTGTCTCCCATCCAAAGGGACAGGAGGAAATGGAATATTTCTGATCTTATCATGCATTTTTACATGATAAAACACAACCCTGCTGGTAACTTTTTTATTTACTTACTTCAGTTCCTCTTCCTCAATAAAGCCACTCCTGTCCTGGTCAAGAATTCCAAAGACTTTGGCAACTTGGTCTTTGGACTTGGAGTTGAGACCCACTTTGACAAAAAAGGTTTTGTAATCAAATGAATCAGCAGCTGAAATAAGCAGATGGAAACAAGGAAAGATGAAGAAAAGTAGTCAGAAATGTGGAACAGTCAGAAATCTGGATCTATAGAACCTGATGATAAATATTGTGCTTGTATTGAAATCAGAAGTAGTTTTATTCTCTGAAAAAAACAGGATTTCTGATGTAGGACTCAGTTTTTGGATTTTTTCATAATTAAAATTGCTGCAATGCACAAATGATGATGGGTACCTGGAGCTTGGTTGGCCAAGATTAAAACTTGCATCTGTTCCATTACCTTGTATTCTTTTTCTGTTTTTAGTAAGAGAGCGTTTTCTGTTTCCATTGGAATTGAGCCTTTGGGGTAGCAAGGACAAAGGAAGTTGATAGATAAATTGCAAAGCCAAATTTAAAACATAAATATTACCTTGACAGCTCTGTAGACCAGCAGCAATTTCAGCTTCTGTCAGGATACTGGAAAGAGCCATGTCGATAGTACTGCAAATGAAAAATACTGTTGGGTGGGGTTGCCACTGCTCTTGCTCTCTCAGCTGTGGAGGTGCCCCGAGGTGAGCCCAGGTCCCAAGGCAGAGCAGGCGAGCTCACTGCAGGAGCCAACTGCTCCATCCTTCAGTTCAGATACACTTTGTGCATCTGAGTCACTGGTATTTCCAGTTAAGTCTTCAGATGTACAAGCTGAGGACAAAGCCAAAGGTATTTATAGAACTGCCCAGCATTTGGGCATCTTTGGTTATTTCCATGCATTTTTTGTCTGAGTTATTGTGATGTCTTCTAAAGTTCCAGAGGGAAGATTGAACTCACCTGGCCACTTAGTTTTCCCCAAGCCAAGAACAGAAAATATTGTCAGATAAAAGATCCGTAGAGTCCTCTTGACTTAACTCTTTTCAAAATGAAATAGAGAAGGACTTATATAGACCTTAGTTAAGTCCTCTTGACCTTTTACAGAAGTCCTAGAGCCACGTGATGGCTCAGATACCCCAGGGGATAAGTTACTGTGGCTGACAAGACCTGCTAGCTAATCAGATTGATATTTATATCCCAAAGGAATGTGCATGGTATTTTGGACAATATGTAGGGTTTAGTGCCATACAAAGCAAATCCTCTCAGTTTGCACCTATTTTAGTGAAATTTTTTTGTGTGTGTGTATAAATTAAAAAATACATGTATTTTTAATTGCTTTATGGTAACAAGAAATGGACATCTTCATAGTTGACTTTATCTTTTAAGGGCCCAATTCAGGTATGAATTACCCATGAAACACTACTCCTGCAGTTACCCTAGTAGTCTTCAAAACATACTAATACTGATACATTTGTAATAGATATATCTGATATACAAGTACAAGCTCAAAGACAAAACTTCAGCCCAAATTACTTTTAATAAGTTGTTATATAAGCTTTGGTTAGCTATAAAAGTCTAGACAGCATTAACTCAGCAGTAATTAATTGCAGGGTGCACATTTTAAAATGTGTCCATTTGCAGAATGAAGGTTGTCAGCTGCTCAGCAGGACACAGGAGAGTGGATCAGTTGTGGCCAGGAGGGAAACAGAGCAGTGAAATCAGTGATATTTGGTTCTTCCTTGCTGTGCTGAAAAAATAAACTTCTGTAAGGTCTTAAACAGCAGCTAAGCTCAAACTGCAGCTTTTCTCTTACTGGATATTAATAGGAACCCCCAGTCAGTTATCTCATGAAATTTATTGGAACTTAATGGCCTTGAGAATAGTTGAAATTGGCCAGTGGTGTAAAAAAACATTGGGAGAACATTTCACACTGGCACATAAACAAACATGGCTGGACTATTGCTTAGATTTAAATAACATTTGAGTGACGAGAACATTTAAAATAAAGCCTATCCTCTAATCACTATAGCATGAGGCTGCTGTCTTTCAAAAATTATGTACATGAAAATACAGAGAAAACCTCATCTATCTCAGTTCCCCTTGATTTCTTCCAGAGAAGAATTTTTAAAATAACCACTGACTATGTTATTCTAAAGCCATGCTGTGTGGTAAATTGAAAATCGTGAAAACTAACTTTTCTGGATGATATAAGATCAACTGAACAAGTCACTTCTAAAGGCATTTTATCCCAAACAGGTGGAAATCTAAATTAAATTATTCAGCTTTGCCGCTGGGAATCTAACTGTGCCTTTGGCTCAGGTACCTAGGAAATAATTAAGAATATGGCCTGGGATCAGAGACAATCTGCTAATTGTATGGAAATTATTGAGCATTCAAGAGGTAATCATTGCGGGGAGCCCACACTGAGATTACGAAGCATTTATAGCGAAGAGTTTTGGAGTTTATTTCTGTGGCAAACCACCACTTGCCCGAAGGTGGCACCAAAGACAGGCAAGTCCAGCCGTGACAGGGCTGCAAGACTGGGAAAATCGAGGACCAGGATGAGAACAAGATAACAGGAGGGTGTTCATCAGAGGAGGAGAGAGGAAGGAACAGCTATTTAAAAGAAAAAAAGTGTAGCCTAGCAAATCACTTGAAAGAACAGGAATATAAACAGAGAAAAATCTGAGATAATTCCTGAGGACTTTCCTTTCATGATAATTTAGAATAACAGGCTACTCACTCTAACCTAACTGGGGTTTACTGTGTTTATTTTTATGTTGGCTAAATTTTACAGTCCATTATGGAGATCGTTGCAAATATAAAATCAATTTGTTCTGGAAGCCTTGGAGTTAAAGCAGGAAGTCAGTGTCTAGAAAATAGAGCAGATCGATATGTCATTGTGGTAGAACTGGTGTGATTCTCTTTGAGTCGAACTATTTGCATATTCTGCTTGGACAGAAGTTCCCCTTTGAATTTAGGGTCAATAAAAGGAAAAGCAGGGAAAGGCATTGTATAAGGGTACCTTCTTTTTTCTATTGTAACTGGACTGGTGATCTATTTTTCTCTTCTGAATCTTGATATACAAAACTGATTTTCTTGTTTTCATGAGTGTAGGACATGCTGACAAACAAATCAAAAGTTCTGGAGCTGCCATATTTCAGCTGCTGAAATGCTCTATAGGTCTTCGGTGCAGAAAGTGTACCAGAAAGTCCAGACCAATATAATGGTATCTTTCTGTGCTTACAGTCTGTAGTGGTTTAGATTCACCAATTTGAGTTTCCCAGCCACTTCTCTCTTTCAGCAATGTCCAGGGCCAATTGAACAGGTTTGAGTTCAGCAAGTTCAATCAAAACTAATGTGGGAATTAGGTTTTGTAAAATGTGAACACTTTAGTTCATACTCCACAGTATCCTCTTATTAAAATGTTTTAAAATACTTGAAAAATTGAGCATAAAAATGCTGGGTATGTGTCTGTTCAGGGATTTAATCAAGATGTATCTATTTCAGTTACCCATTCCAGGAACTTAATCCTGCCTTGGCCCCCTCTGCCCACACTGTTTGTGTGAAGAGCTCCAGGCGCCTCTGATGATGCTGCATCAAAGATTTTCCACATGGGCTGGCTGCTAACTCAAAGAAGAAACTGTACCAGTCTATGTGTGCAATGAATGTTCTGACATCCCCTTGCCCTTTATGTGCTCTCTACTTGTTAGAAGATGTTGGAGATTTCAAACAGTTGGAGAGCTGAAATTGAATCTCAAGTTTACAAATGGCTTTTGGATTGGGATTTCCAAAGCAACATGAAGTTAAGGGGCAGCCAGCTTTGACTAAATACCAGGAGGTTTTATCTCATGCATGGTTCTGCTCCTCTTTCAGGGCAACCTAAAATTTTGGTTTAAGAGAGACGGTGAATTCAGTGACTAGAGCACGGGGGTGGGTTTGGGATCATGAACCTGGCCCTCTGTATCCTTTTTCTAGATGCTTGTGTAGGACAATGGATTTCTTTGTGTTTTGTTCCTGCTTAAAGGGATCATAGTACATCTTTATGTCATAAGAATATAGGGAGCATTAGAGATTAAACTGCTCACACAGGGTGATCAAGGGACTGAGGTGCCTGAGAACTCACAGTCTTTGGGCCTAATGGAACTCAGATCTACCACTCACAATTTGGGTTGCTCTTTAATTGTCTTAAGTGAAGGTAAAACACACAAACTGCATCTCCTTTATGCTGGGAATTATGAAGCAGTCTTATACTGAGTATTATTATAGTGAATAGGATTGTCTTACTCTAAACCTGAGAGCAGGTGATCAGTGTGAAAATACCAGGGGTTGTTAGATTCTTTCTGATTTGATGTAGCATAAACAATTTCTAACAGAATGTTCTCAGCAGTGTTTTATTTGTTTAATTCATTCATAACAGCTTGATGCAGAGGATTTAATCCTTATTTATCAGATGCCCAGGGAGGTTACAGAACCTCTATCCTAAAGATACTCAAACTCATCTTAGAGCAATGTGGCCTTCTGTAGGAGTGATTGAACCAGAGACCTCCAGAGAACCTTTCCATCGGGAATTACTGTCTGCTTCTGTACCTTAATTATGGTAACATTGTGATACCAGCCATGTGTCTCTTTGATGCTTCAGTTGGTATTCATATAGACATCCTGCAACTGGAGTTTTTCTTTAGCATGATGGCATTGTCAAGTTCAGAGAACACTCCATGATACTCCCTAAAAAATTGAAAGCTGCCATTGACTTAAGTTAATTAAAATGAACCTTGCCAGAAAACATCACATTTTTTGAATTTGTTTCTTTTAGTTGAAAAACACTATTTTCTAGTTTGGTTAAAATGTGGATCTAAAATGTGGGTTGTAATGCCAACAGAAACCTTAATAGAGAGTAGGTGGTGTTTTTTTCTGAAACCTATGAGCTTTTGCTTTTTTAATTGGGGACTTCTTGGAGTTTTATTATAATTCCTTCGAATGACATGGCTGAATGATTTTAATAAGATTTAAAACACATTTTCTTGCCACTATTTAAGAAGAACAGATTTTCTTATAAGCATAAGTAAAGTTCCTGCACATACAAGGATTTCCTGATTCTTGGGAGTGCTTCATCCCCCTGTGGCAGCATAAGGCAGTAATGTGCAGTTGTTCAGCATCTCTGAAATGCAGAATGGGCCACCATGCAGTCTTGCATTTCTTGCATTCCACATGAGACTCTCAGAGGTGCAAGGAATGTGGTGTCAGGTCTGTCACTTCTGGTACTGTATGTGCCATCTGCTCATGAGCCAGTGATCAGCAGTGTGAACAGCTAACGCATATATCACATCTGGATATTGCTGCAGATCCAGGTTGCCCCTGGATCTGTTTTTTTTCTTCAGCAGGGAAATAATTAAGGTAAAAGAAACCAACAGAATCTCATCATTATGCAAAATATTTCAGTGCTGCAATTAACAGCAGCTATAATTTAAAACCAGATTTAACATCAAAGGCAGTTGGAATAGAATTAGGATTTATAATCATTATAATTCTGCCAAGGCTTCAGTGAGTCTGATTGCTAGAATTCCTCTTTTGCATTAGCCATTTTAAACCTGTCGACCGGCTCTCTTACGTGCCTGGGAATGAGGGAACTGTGCTTGCCTCACATAATCATCTCACAATTCATGGAAATGCCAACACTGGATGCTACATAAAAGTTCCAGAAGGCTTTGTTTCTGCTCTTCTTCAAAACAGCTGCCAAATCATAATTATTATTCAGTTTCAGTGAAGAGTATTAAAATGACAGTCCGCTGGTGAGTTGGAGCCACACAGCATGGGACATGGGGAAGGAAACAGCTAAACTGGGGTGGGGAAATTCCTGACATGCTCAGCCAGGGATGCACAACATCTCCCAGCCTGCTGACATCTGCATTTAGCCATGAATTGTCCATTAATGAAGACAATGCTATAACAAATTCAAAATCCTGTGAGACATTTACCAAAGAAAGACTAGTTCTTAGTTTTCAGACTGAGGAAAACGCCTGGTATTATGGAACATATAGATAATAATTCATGTAAAAAGTGAAATAATTGCATAATGGCCATTATTTAATGATGTAAGAGCTATAGGGAAATCAAGCAGCAAGATTGGCTGTAGTTTCATCTGTAGAAAACACAGAAATTCACAGATGTGGCAAATATTATTGTTTTGTACATGTTAAGAGACAATAAGCAACAGGCTCATGATTCATGGAAAAACCACCAGGCCTGTGGCCCAGGTTGTCAGCGGACCATGACTTGTGACAGTGTCAGAGTAGGATTAGACCCTTCTCCTCTATCTCACAGCTGCCTTAGATTTCATGAAATATAAATCTTCTTAAGGGAGAGTCACATTTTAGGCCATAAACACTTTCTGATGATACGATTACGCTGTAACCTACTATATTTTGTAAAATTACCCACAAACTTATTCTGTGCTTTGAACTACGTGTGAACTTCTCTTAAATGTCTTAATTTTTTCTCATATTCACAGGGTTGGGACTTAATAAGAATTATTTTCAGCTATCTTTTCAGCATTGCTTTTTCTCAAGTATCAGAGAATTAATCAGAAATAAACCTCAATTAAATCTGTATGATTAAGCCTGAGAAGATATCACATGGTTTAAGGTCATCAGAACTGTGTCTGGCGAGTCAGTATGCTCAAATATGAGGATGGAGAACCTAAACAAAGTTTTTAAAAGCAGCTTTTTCCCCAAAGGGTCTTTCTGTTTAGTTAATTTTTTTAATTGTTTTCTCCCCTCTCTCAGCCACAATTTTAACATTATCAGTGGTGGAATATTGCAAAGTGCCTTCTTTACAATGGAAATGTAACAATGCCATGTGACCAAAAGATTGCAAGATTTCTCAGCAATCAGGTGTGTGAACTTCATGTGTGGGGAACAGTTAATGCCTGAAACAATATAAAAATGTACAAACACATGCTGAGTGCGAAGTGCTTGCTGGACGAGGTAATTGGCAGAGTCAGTCCAAGGTTGCCTTTGGTCTAGTGCTGTTTATGCCTTCACTAGAGACTGGAATTCTGTCAAGGAAGAAAGTGAGAAAAGCAGGGATTAAAATTTGTTGAAAGTAGTTTTTTTGACATCTTTAAAAAGATATATAAAAATGACTAAAACTCCTAGGCATGGAGGGCTCCCAAAGTTATTATAACACTGCACAAGCTACTGCTAAACTGAGATTCTGGGGGCGTAACAGATTTTTCACTCCTTAAAAAGAGTAAGTGCAGAGAGGAGGAGTATGTCTGTAAATTTGTATTCGTGGGAAATCCTGGCTTAAAGGTAAACTATATTTACCCCATTACAAACTGATAATAGCCAAGGAAAAAGAGCCTGTAGCTCTCAGTGAGAGGAGTTTTTTTGAGTTTTATTATTCCAAATAAAAAATATCCAGAGTGAAGTAATTCCAGAGTGGGAGATTCAGTGGTTAAGGACCAAGATCTGCATAATATAAGGCCCTATCTGAGGCTCATAAACAGAAGCTGCAAAAGCTGCTGCTAAAGCAAATTCCTCCAACAGTATATCTCTCTCTCCCAAATCTGGCTAAGATTAGCACGTGTGTCTGTTGGAGTTATTGCCACCTGTCCTAGTTCAGCTGAGACAGCCCTGTTTTCAGTGACTTCATCTCTAATACATGATGCATAATGTCCTATTTTTCTGTGCTGCAGCTTCTAAAAGAAATATCCTGGCTAGTTCACATCATCCCTGTGAGGTTTTCTTCAGGAATTTGATTGAGTTTCTCAAAGGATTGCCCAGTGAAATGTGCACTTACCAGATAATTTCCCAGAACAAAATCCTGTGCTGCACTGCTGCAGTTGCAGCCTTGAGAAACAATACCAGTCATATTTTACATTAGTGAATTAAGCACCCAGTAATAGTGGCCAATGTTTGATAGTGGAAGATGAAGAAATAAGTTTCTTTAGGTAGAGATGTGTTTAAAAATGGAAGTGTTCTATGGCCAGAAGTGCATAGCATCCACTGCTGAAATGGAAATTCAGAGAAATTCAGGTGTTCTGAATGTTTTAAAAATCTGGCACATTGAGTCTATGGATTAGACATACAGCAGGATTAACCCCAAAGCTGTTATCATTGATTGGAAGATAAGACTCTACACTGGGCCTAAATATTGTGTTGCTGTAACAGAGACAAAATGTGAATAAAGCTATGAAAATAAAGGAGTATCTGCTCATATAAAAATTGTGGCAGAAAGTATCAGGCCAAAGTATTCATGTGTATTCTTCATGCCCCAATTTAAATGCAGCCCAAAATGTGTGCATTTTAAACCACAAATTTTATCAATTTTCAGAAGTCTTACCTTCCACTCCAATTTTGCCATCACCGTCAGTATCTCCTGCAGCCAGAAAAGCCTTGGTCTCCACCGAGGTGAGGGCTCTGGCATCTGAAGAGAAATTCTTCAGGAACATCCTGAAATGGAACATGTGCTTGAGTTTTGCTCTCTGAAATATCCCATAAGGTAATGTCTGCTCTTATTATTTGAGGGAATCCACACAGATTCAAGGAAAGACAAGGATTTGTGTTTTATTTTAAAAATAACATCAAGGGTTTCTTCAAGGACACCAAGCAAGTTCAAAGGTTTTTGTTGTTTAAGGAAATAGAGCAGCTGAACAGTACTTACTGCAGCTCATCCTCTTCAATGAAACCACTCTTGTCCCGATCAAGGATTGCAAAAACTTTCCTTATTTGATCAGTACTTTTGCTGGATAAACCAACCATGGAGAAGAAAGACTTGTAGTTGAAGGAATCATCAGCTGGAAGAAACAGAAGTTGTTTAATATTCTCCCTTGAAGTCACTACTACTGTGTGTATTCCTTGTGAATATGTATGTCTTTTCTTAAGCATCAGCCAGCTTCTCTTTCTCTTGTTCCCTGGTGTAGGAAAAGAGCAGATACAGTGGATAATGATTTCACTTTTTAATCACTCTGTGCCTGTGGTCATATTTCCTTTCAGCCAGTTTGAAGTTTTCCGCTACAATGCACATTCTGTTAAATCAGGATTTATGCAATGTGTCATATGCAATTAATAATAAATATTGAGAGGGTGCTACTGTGACTTACAAACAGCTCCTGTAATTATTAATTCATTTTCATGGAGTCCTTTCTTATGTGGATAATTTGATAGAAGAGTAAGTAATTCACAGGCAAAACGGATCTTTGAGTATCTGGAAAATTTGCTTGATCTTACTGAGCAGCTCATAAGAGAAGTGAGACTGATCATTGCTTCACAAATGACACTCTCATTCTGCAAGCTGAGGCTTTTTCTGAAATTTTGAAGGATAAGGCTAACTTTAAATTTAAGTCTTTAACAGGTTTAGACACAGACAGCTTAGTGTTAAGCCAGCCCTAACTGAGACTGTGGCCCTTTAATTGCTGCTCACCACTTGTGAGACCTTTTGAATTTAAGGGGCTATATTGTAATGTAGCTTAGAAAAAGATCTCACAGGGAAGGAATCTAAGGGGAAAATGATAGGCATGTCATCTTAAGACATAAAAATGGTATTCATCTTCTGTCTGCAGAGTACCCATTCCTTACCCTGGCAGCTGGAGAGAGCAGATTCAATATCCTTAGCAGAGAGGATGTCAGTGATGGCCATTGTTGAACTGGAAAATAAATTAAATGTGAGCTACTTAGTCATTAAAATTACTTCTCTCCTACTTTCACGGCTCTATTTGAAGTTGCTGCAGTGACAGTGTGTGATAGGGGAAACATTATTCATCTGATGGCAAGTGGAGCATGCTGTAACAGATGTCTGCAGCAGGTGCTTCCACTGAAAGCTGGGAATGAGGCAGGAATTCTGTACGCGGGAGCGTGGGGCTTCAGGAAGATCTGATGCCTCTGCTGTGCTGGGAGAGCAAATCCAAGGTGTCCAGCACCACATAACTTCATGACTTTATGTGTGGGTTTTCCTAGAGGTGGATTATTACTTGGTAAAACCTGGAGTGTATTTACAGCATGCCTAAGAGATAAGGCTGGTATATCCCCTAGAACTATATCTGGAATAAGTGTAATTGGAAAGTGAAAAATCTAGTACTATTATCAATAGATGTAGTGACCTCCACAAAGAATGATAATATTAGTGTAGAATTAGTAATAGTAATTTTACTCATGTAAATTTGGAGGGAAGTTCCTCCCATTTAGTTGAAACAATAAATGCATCTTGCTGGGCTACTGCATTGCTGAAAGACTATGTTTCATGAGAGCTTTGTAAAAAAGTTTTTGTCAGTATTTTCTGAGGTTCCTTTCTTTTGCATTCCATACAGGTTACAACAAACCATATTTTTGCCCAGATTTTGGCATTTTAGTAGATTGTTTTCTTTAGAACAGAAGTATCATGACTTAGTACTCAGTAGAGTGGAGGAGGTGTTTTCTGACACAGCAGCATTTCATTTGAGAAAAATACTTTGTCCCATTCAGCCACCAACAGCTGCAATAGTTTGCCAGTGCAATGTGTATCACTTTACAAAATGCTATAATGCCTGAATTTCTAATAGATTTTTAGTGCACTGATGCATTTACAGTTTGGTAAACTGCACACACCAGTGCAGACAGGTTACAGTTTAAAACTTGCAACATTACTCTTAATTCGTGTTGGTGAAAGAAGGGGAATAAGGCATAGAAAAATTATTCTTGAAAGCCACAAGAGAGTAGAAATATCTTTTCATTAATCCCTAACTGGTCTTCAGCAACATCATTCTTCCTGTCTAACCACGGACTGAGAAGGAATCAACTGGTGGTACCCATTTGTAGTCTGTGCACTGGTTTGAGATCTAAACACAGGTTAAAATTTCCTCTTAAATATGAAATGGCTGCCTCTGTACCTGTTGGTTTGCAGCAGAAGAAATTTTCAATCATTTTAGTCCCTTTCTGAATATCTCAGAAACGCTTAAGAAAGTGATGGCACACATTCCCACTGATGGCAATGGATCCTTCCTCGGCTCAGGCTGCTGGGTTACTTTTCTTTTACTAGCAATTATTTTGTCTCAGTGGGTTCTTGTGCAAAACACTTCCCCCTCTCAGCATTAGGCAATATAACTTTGAGCTCAGCTGTTCACCTAATTCTCATTGCCGACAGGATTAAAAAGGGGAAGAGTTGAAGGAAAACCTAAAAATTACAGCATTTTTTACAAGGGGCATCATTCCTGTCTTGTTCCATCCTATGATCCAAATGCTGATTCTATTTTATGTTAGCTTGCAAAGATACAACATACTGGAATAGAGGTAAGAATAGACACTTCATTTGCTTTCTGTTTAGGGAGCATTTTGGCTTTGTGTTTCTTTGAAAGCAGAAGATCTGATCAGCTTACCTTTGTGGTCTTCTTGACTGGATAAGGAAGCAGTCAGGTTGGGAGGAAGGTATTTGCTGTGTGTCTCCAGCAGAGCTGAGCTTGCATATATATATACTTTAAGTTGTATACCATATACAGATTTTAGATTTCAGCGTCACGAAGGGGGAATGGTGTCAAATGAACTTGCCTAACTAATCATCTTGCACTATTTTTATCTCGAGAGAATACATATGATATTTGCAAACGAAACAAGATAAGTGGCCAGATAGGCAAAAAGAACAGTCATGTCAAATTTCCTCTGATTTAAGCAGAAAACACCAGCTTCTCCATGTGATGCATGGCAAGACAAAAACCCCCACTATGTGATATGCTTGATCTGAGGAGTCAGATGCAATGAAGCACAATAACTTCTGAAGAGGTGTCTTTAATGACTGTTTAAACGTGATAACTTGTTATCTTATCTGTAGACTCTCTGTGTGATAGAATTTCATCATTGTTGCACTAAACAAAAAGAAAAAATAAAAAGTATTCTTTTCAGGTATTGTTTGCATAGCAAACCAATCTAGGGAAATAATAGCCATGTTGTCTCCAGAACGTCTGATCTGTTGTTGTTTGGAAAAAAAATACCACGCAGTGAATTTTTTGCTATAGAAGGTAAAATAATATTATGTCAATCCATCAGAACAGTTGGCTGGGGGAGGGTATTTCATCTGCTCTGTTTCCAGAGAAAATCTTACAATTCTGCAAGATTCTGACAACCTGTTTAGTTGGCTATGTATGAAGCAAAAGGGTTGTGATCTGCCCAGCTGTCTCTGAGACAAAAGTCCCTGAGCCCTACATGAAAGATCTTTGCCTTCAGAATAGAAAGAACAATTTCAATAGCACCATCATTGCTATAACAATATCTGAGGAGTGTCCTTTCGGTTTTCAGCCTGTCTTCAATCTCTCTCAGAGAAGTGATTATTTTCTAGAATTGTTTGTCCAGTGCTGTTTCCCAGTGTTCCTTTGTGCCAGTTATTTTTTTCATGGATGTAATTTGATCATCTCAATTTTCTTTCATGAATGTTGTAGCCTAACTGGGTGAGGAGCCTGTCAGCTTGTATCTCACTTGTGCCTTGAGGATGCAGAACAGTGAAAGACAAGTCATATGGATGACAGCACAAGGTATCATTATGGCCAGGATTAAGGGATGGCAAGGGATGACAGTGCAATTGGCATCACAGCTTGAGGTGGTGGCACAGTAAGAGGTGACAGTGCAGAGACTGTCTTAATGTCAGAGAGAGTATCAAGGCATCTATTTTCTAAAGCATTTCATGCTAAGATGGAGGACAGACCTAACCACCTAACCAGTCACTGAAGCCAGCCACCAATAAATCAGGATGCCAGACAGAAAATTGACGAATGGAGGGTACCTAAAAGACCTTAGTGCATCCAGCACTCACAGCAGCAGAGCAAAAGGCAGCAAAAGACCATTGCAAGAGATTCTGTGGAGGAGTTGCTATTTCATTTGCAGTACATAAACATAAGAAAAATTATTGCTACAAGTTCTTTTTCTTATTAAAAATTCTGCAAGTCTGTCCTCCACAAAACAGTTTCAGACACAGATAATTCTTTTACAGAGAATTGTTGGTTAAGAATGGCTGTGGAAGATTTCAGCTTTCCCTGTTTTCTGAATGGGTTCTTGACCAGCTGACGCTGAAAAATTTCAAGAAGAATTTGATGGAGAGATATTTAATACCGACTCTTGTTGTCGCTGGTGACATGTGGTAGAAGGGGTACAAATACCACTTTCCCCCTTCAAACTCTTCTAAGAAATGACTTTTATTCTAAATGGGAAAAAATTCTTCTCCCTTTTACACACACCACCCTTTTCTCCCCTTCCAAATTGGAAAATTGTCTACATAGTGCCAACAACTGATGTGCGGTACGTAGGGCGTGCAACATAAAAACTGATGGCATGATATGACCTAATGAAGCTAAGTTAAGAGGAAGGCCAAATTCTGCTGAAACTCTTGGACTGCAGGAGTCTGCATGGGAATTTGGTCCCTGGTGTCTATTTCAGAGAATGCATTTGATTTTAGATGCAATGGCTTCTCATTTTGCCCAGAGCTAATTCCACATATGTTAACCCCTCGCCCCCACTCTTCCCTTTAAAAATAGCATTGATTGCTGTTATTTCCCTTTATGCCTGTGGGCTGTTGCCATTAGTTTGAACTTTATGTGAAGCACATAAGGATGCAGTCTTTAGAAGTGTGCTTTGTTTTCTAAGAGGCTTTGACAAGGTAATTCTTTTTGTGCCCCACAATTTTAAGGGTAAAGCATGTAGTCAAATGATTTATGGCTCTGGTCTGTACAGCTGTATTCAGACTCCAGCAAAATTTTGTAGTAGTCACTTTTCTAGTAAGATTGGAGGCACTAGAGATCCATAACATGTGCACTTATGAAATGCAGTGGGATCATGTAGCTATTTACAACCAACCTCAAACAACCATTTTCTTTTCAAGCCCTACATTAGAGATTGCATAAACATCTGCCTGGTCACTTTTGCTTTCTTAAATAAAATACTGTTAGGAACTTTGCAGCTGCCCTTCAACTTGGCAGGGGACAAACTGGGGAAGTATGAAAAAGTAAGGAAAATACATCTCTTTCAGCTTGCCAGGTTACCACTAAAAGCAGTTTTAAACCCTTGAGCTTGAGAATTTCTCTTTGCTCAAGGCTCTTTGCCTTCTGGAGGCATGGAGTTATTTTATTCTTCCCATTTTTAACCTTAATTTTTTTAACATCTGATGCTACCTCCCCAGGTTGAAAAGCTGTATTTTGGTTCATCATAAATTCTGTGATTGTTCTATGATCTGTTCTTGTCATTCTTTGAGTGCCAATGTGAATCATGTGCAATAGAGTAACAAAAGTGCAGCAAAGAGTTGTGTGAGTGCCTGCTTTAATTTAAATAAGTGTGGTTTAGTGCCTCGTACATGCCTGAGATTATTTTCAGATGAATGAGATGAATGCTTCTGGTAGGGGTATCCGTGGTCACAAGTCAGGGAACAGGAGTTACCTGACAAAATGTGTTTAACCTATTGTTAAATGACAAGTGAGTAGTGAGAGTGGAATATTCATTCAGCTTGTAATTTGCTCTGGGAATATGTGAGATGAAGGAAACTGTATAGATGTAATTTAGTGTAATTGTATTAATGCATCATGCTCTAGTCATTTGAGAAATGTAACTCCTGGAGAGATCTAGGAATATTTGTGAGTGGTTTTAGGTTTATATTACCTAACCTACTATCTGTAGACACCTCATAACTAACCCCCAGTAAAATGCTGAATTAAAAATAAAAGCTCTGGAAAGGTTGCTATGGAGGGAGGAGGCTGTATGTGGGAAATACACCAAATAAGATCCGGTTTATTTTTGCAAACTTGAATGAATCACAAAATTTAAGTAATTTATTTTTCACCAGCTATCATTCTAATGTCACGTGGGTTGAACCTCTGAGGTAGATTTTCAGAGATGCTAAAAATTTACAATGCAGCTTTTCAGTTCCTAGTGCCCTGTAAAATGTTAATGTACAAAACTTTTTCAGTCATATTTTTCTTAAATGCTTAAAACATAATTTTTAAGCCAAGTAAATTGTTTACATAAATCAGATAATTTCTGGACCTGCATATCTGAAATGGGAATTTCAATCCTGATTCCAAAATTTGAAAGGAATATGACCCTGATGTAAATTCTATATGATTTCTGAAGCAGCAGCTCAAAACTTTTATTCTCAAATTTAACCTTTCCAGTTCGCTTCCATTTCTGTTTCTTTCAAAAAATGTTCATCCAGTGATGCAGAAGGAAACAGGCTTTTTTTTTCAAGAAAGAAATTCTCATAGACTGATTTCTGAAATTGTAGATTCTTGGGTCCGTTAAATCTGATACAATCATTCATAAACAGACAAGATACTTGAACCTCCACATGACTCTATCCATAAGTCTAAAATTACTTGCAGTAAATGTCAGAAAACCTGTAGAATCAATTTTCTTGCCTTAATTCTGAAGCAAAAATCTTACTGTTTTTGAAAGCATCCAAATAAAAATGGCAATGAGAAGGTATGTGTAGGATTATCATGGTTTTTGAGCAGAAAGTGAAATCAATTCGGCCAAGGCAATCTTCTCTAGCTAAGCTGGAAGCAAAGACACATGCTGAAAACAGAAATTCTATTCAATATTTGATCTATCATATTCTGTTATTGAGCTGTGTTCTTCAAATCTTGTGTGGTAAAATCCCTTGAGGGGATCCTTGTTTCAGGAATTGTAACTTTAGTCTGTGTGTTTACACTGTGTAGCCTGGTGCAGTCCTGCTCTATGACTATGGTTTATAAGCACTATAAATAATCCTCAGTTGCAACAAGCTTTCACATATAGATGTGTTTGAAATGAACTCAGATGTTTTTCAGCCTGTCTGTATGTTCCTGTGTAGTCCTTATCCCACTGTATAAACAGCGGCTCCCACTATAAACAGAAACAGCTCCTTGGGTTCTATAATTGCAGGAGCACAAAGTAAGAACTGGGTCATTATCTGTGCTTATGCTGATCTAGTACTGATAGTGCTGAATAAAGCAGGGCCTCTCTTCTGGCAGAGTTGCTTTCCAAGGAGGTATATAGATACATTCCAAGGATATATGGGTTTCAAAAACCCCAGATGCTGACTCTGAGAGACATTTTCTCTGTGCACAAAGCCTGGACCCAATCTGACTTACAGGTGCCCAGTGAAGTGTGACTTAATTCCCTTCTCCTCCATTTGCTGAGATTGGGAAATGGTCAGGACTTGTCTCAGCTCCTTCCAGCCTGGAGTGCAGGGCTTCTTTCCTATGCAAACTGGAGCGTAATAAGGGGCTGATGTGTGTTTGGATACTGTCCAAACATGGAGTTCACGTCTCCAGGGCACAGCACCCAGACCCAGGAACTCTGAAACATTCTTTTGTCCCTCATTAGACGTTGCCAACAACACTGACAATAATTAGAATGAGAACTATAGAAAAGTAAGCTGAATGAATATGGAAATCGGTACTAGAGACATAACGACATCGGATATGAAAGCATTAAGTCTTCACAAACAAGAATCCATTGAGCATTTGAGAGCTAAGCCTGGTTTAATCAAATGGTGTATCAATGAAATGATTCCACTGTTCAAATATTTGAAGAATCAGTGGGATGAAAAGACAGAAACAGGCATTGTTCTTCCTATACAGTGCTGCATTTGTGCTGTAGCTCCTGAGTGATATCAGTGTCCAGATAGCCCAGTGATTTCAAGCTTTATTGTATAGCATAGGACAACCCAGACAGCAAATGCAAGTTCTTCTTTTCCATTTGCGGACAAACCACATTATATTTACTGTGGATTTTATTAGAAAATTGTTGCAGTCAGGTTTAAAATAAATTATTTCAAAACTGTTGCTCTAGACAAAAAATTAAATTTATTGTATTCAAGTAATAAATTCACTTAACAGTCTTTCCTTGAATTATAATGGCCTCCATCTGAGCTGAATTATAGCAGTGTCTGCACCTTGCTAAAAAGGATACATTTGAAAAAGCATTTTACTAAACAGGAAGCTTAAGGAGCAAAAGTCTAGGTGAATCTCAAGAGCAGAAGGCCTGTCTCCCTTGGAACAGGAATTCCAGCCTGGCTATGCCTGGTTTATTGTTAGAGCAGAAATTGCCCTTGAACCGCAAAGGGATTGAGCTCGAGCTCCTGCTCACACAGGAGGCAGCAAATGGGGAGGTGCTTGATTGACTTTTGATTCTCTGAGACAATTCACAGAGGTACTTTATAATAGAGACAACAGGTAGATGCAAAAAAATGTTGAGATTTTTGCATCAATTTTTGAATTTCAAAATTTTTCAAGGATTTGACTTACTTTATTTGACTTTTGCATTTGGACAGCAACATCTGGATTTGAAAATCCAGATGGTGAGAGCAGACGGGGTCTTGCTGATTCCCAAATTCTCTATATTGGCTTGTCCCTTTCTGAGAAGAGAGAGATGAAAGCAGGTGATAAGGAGAATAAATGCATAAGTACTTTGCTGAATTTGAGAAGAACATTTTGCAAATGTATTCTATGTCCTACCCTATGCTGAGCTGGTCTGTGCAAGCTGTAGTTCTGGGCAAAATTTGTCACATATAATTTTCTCTGGAAAATTAATTACTTCTGTGGTCAATGTGATGTTACTGAAATTTGAGTATTAAATGAAATGTGAAGCTTTTACTAAGAAATGCTCCAAAGCTGTTATCTCAGAATACCATGACAAGGTAATTTCAGAATACCAAATCCCAGCTACTTCCTGAAAGTTGCAGCTATATAAAACCTTTCAACAGTGATGTTGAAAAATGCATTTTAATCAGTGCAGATCTTCCCCATCACCTAACCCTGTAATTGATGGTGCCATCAACAGCAGAGACAGTAATTTAAATTATGAATGCTTCTGGTTATGAATGATGGATTTTTTTGGCGTAGGAATTAAAGAGTATGCATTATTAGAACTAGTAGAAGAATTCAAGTCATGCTTTGGAGAAAAGTACAAAGTTAGGCATGGTTTAACATTCTTGCTAAAATCTGCTAACAAGCAGATTGAATAAATATGTAGGTATTACAAAACAGATAGAGAAGCATACATTGAATAAGGTTTGAAAGTTGTTTGAAGCCTTTTTGAGACTGATGCATAAGGCTACCATTCTTAAATTTAAATCTCTATAGGCAGTTATGTCAGTGCCTTTATAGATGCAAGCAACTGAAATTATCAGCCTGGTCTTTTGTCAATTTGTTCCATTTTGATGGAGGAAGTCCTGGGCAGTGACTCCAGTGGGACTGAGGGACAGTGACTCACTACACAGTGTGACCCACTGCTCTGGGGCATTTGTTGGATATCTTCTATAATCACCTCTATTTGCAGAATACATTTCTATTTTGACCCTGAGTATATGGACAGCTCAGTCGTATTAACAGAAGCAAAACATGGAAACTTTTCTTCTGGTGATATGGCCACCAGGTCATCTTCCAAGAGGATTTCCTTTGAGTGGCTGGAATTGGATTTCACCCAGTTTTAAAACTAGAACTATGAAAAGCACGATCTGATAATCAGGCAGCACTTGTATCTTGGTGTCCTAATTCTGCCAGTTCTTTAGCAATCCCCTAGAGTTTTCCAAGGAAAACTGCATAAACAACAACAAGGCAAAAATAGCAAGGCTGCTCTTAGAGAAACAAACTCAATTAGTAAAATGGAAAATAAAGGTGCGATCTTTAGAGGTTAAAGTGCTGTAACAACCTTCCCACAAAAGGAACATCCATAAACCTCTTGGAGGCTGCAGCCTGTGGGGTATCACCTGTGTAGGGATATTGCCAGAGGGGTGGGATTTCAGAGTACAGACTTGGGAATGAGGCCATGGTGCTTTGGCTCTTGTTATCTCAGGTTCTCCAGCAAGCCCAGTTGAAGCTCATGGCTCAGGAAGGTGGCAGCTGTCCCTGGGCAGCGCGGAGCCAGCGCTACACAGCCCGCTCAGCTGTGCCTCTGGGGAGGAAAACAGCCTGAAATTCAGCTTTCCCAAGACAGCAAAACCTGTTTGGAGACACTGTCTCATGACTGGTCAGAGCTTGGGATTTTTCTGTCTTATTTATAATAATCTGGGTAAGCGCCACTGAAATAGAGCATCCATTTGTCCCCCAGAGGAGATCTGACATCATCCCAGGTGTGAGCAGTGCCTGTGGCCAGTTCCCACATCAGATTTACAACCCTGCCATAAGCAGCAGGAGTAAGGACGAGTACCCCAACCTGCTTGCTTGGCATGACATGGGCTTGATGTAAGAAATACAGAATTGAGCTAATATAGTTACTAAACTGTCTGTTTGTGTCCAGGGAATGCTGAACACATGTGGAGCAGATGGAAGAGATTAAAAAAACATAGAATTATAGATGAGAAATGTTTACAATTAAAGCAACAAACAGGAGATTTCTCTGTAGTCTCTTTCCTGATTGTTTTGACACATGTTCGGGTAAAAAAGGTTTGACATACAAAACCTATTGTTAACTCCATTTACAATCAAATTCATTCGACTCAAACAACACTTTTCAAAATGATCTTTGTTTCCATTCACTCCAACCTAGCAAAGGAAAATCAATGTGTTTAACATCACCACTTAATTTAGAACATTTTAACTTGTCTGATGAATCTGGTATTTCAGCTTGTCCTCTACTGTTTCAGCTACCAAGGAAATTCCAACTAAGGGACTGCTAGATCAGATATCCTATGTCTCAGCTGGCTCAAAATCCCCACGATGGTTTTAGCACCATTCTTAAGAGAACCATGCCGACTTGGTGAATAACAGACCTGTTTACCTGAATATGGAAGAGCACTTAGTTTGAAGGATATTCTCATCAGTATTAGAAAACTCAGAATTAAAGGATGATGTATTGAATATTCTTTTTTTTTTGCTGCAAGTAGAGCAGTTCATTAATAACAATTCAGTAGAAAACAAAAGAAGCTTGATAGTTCCTTCTTGTTGGTGGGCAAGTCTCTCCACCAAAATCAAGAAGTAAATATCTTTCTATGACCCTTATAAGCTTTTTTCCTAAATTCTAGTTTCTAAGGTTCATGGATGTTCCTCCCACTGTGCTCATAACTGAGCAAAGCTGAATAATCCTGCAGCAAGAACTTGTGCTTGTGCTGCTGCTCACAAGCCTCGTGGTGTGATCTTGGCGCAAAAGCAACAGTACAAAATTGGAAAAGACCACGAATTTTACTCCAGACCCAGAGTTTTCTAAAAGCACAGGCTCTCAGCCTAGATTGTGTTAAGACTGTTTTTTCAGATCCCTGACAGGGTGTAAAATTACAGACAGGTCAATGCAGATAAGGCTGACACATATTTTCAAGCACAGGGAGAGTTTATGGCTATATTTAACAAAAACACTGAGTTCTGTGTTTGGGGAATACACTCTGCCTCTATATCCAAAAGAGTCACAAGAATCCAAATTCTATCTAGCTTCTCCTGTTGATCACATCCCACTCACTGGTTTCAAATTTTATCAGATTGTGCTTGTTTAGGGAAAGAGGTATGTTTTTGAGGTAAACACATGGAAAATAGGCTTTTTAAATGCATCCAATTTTTAGCTCTCAAGGACTTAGTGTCTTTTCTCCATAATGCTACTAAAAATGCAATCTCAGATTTCCTTTTCATCAAGGGAAAACGTGCAGGCTTGACAAGCTCGGGAGAAGGGATGTATTTTGTGATGTTGCCTAGAGCACATCTGTGTACAGAGCTATTTCTGCCTTTTTCTCAGAGCTGATAACATTAGACTTCTGGAGTTAGGTGTTTGAAGGAGCTGCAGACCAAGAGCTGAGTTTTACAGATCTGTCTGTAAATATCATAGTAGAACTCCTGGTACAGTGAAAAACCTGGGCAAAGTGACTCTTTTTAAAACTGAAAATTAGGTTCCCTCCCCAAACAAATGTACTGCCTGTATTTTATTGACTTCTAAATATTTGCAGTTACTATTATAAAGGTCATTTCTTTGAATCACATGTGACAGGAATCTTTCCCTGGTAGTAATGACTATTTCTGTTGTGGGGAGCACAGAGCACTTTCCAGATCTTTCTGAGATAGTCTGTATTATCTGACATTTCTGCAGGCAACGTTTACTTAGTGGTGAATTGTATTGTAAATTCTACAGCTGTGAAGTCTAAGGAAACAGGAGTCTTGGCAAATTTCTAAATAAAGCTCTGGTCAGGAGTGAGTGGGAATTTAATGAATAGAGATTGTGGAATCAATCTCTCAATGTGTTTTGATTAGGGTAAAGTGCCTATATAATAGGGGGTTTTATTGCACCACTAAATATGACAACACTGAAATTTATTATGTGCTCCTATTTATATTATTTTCCTTTGCTTTTCATTCTTATAAAATGTTTAAAATACAAAATATTGTTTTTCTGTAAGTTCTTCAGCTGGCAGGATTTAAATACAAATAAAAAGTTGAGGCCACAATCCCAATGCTGAGAATCTCAAAGGTTTTATAAGAATGAAAAGCAAAGAAAAATATTTTGTTTTCCCTGTGCATGGAAAGACAGGCTCTGTATGTGTGTGGTATGTCCGACTTTATGATTTTTGTATTTCTAGCTTTATAAGAAGAAGATGCTCAGAGAATTGCTCTGGTGGTTTTATTCTGCATTGAGGAGTCTCTCTGACCAGAAGGAGATTTTCTGGGCAAATGAATAAAGTTGAAATCTCAGCACATCTCGTCCTGGGTACCCCATAGTCTGGGCCCAGCCATGTCCCTGTGTCCTTCTCTTCACACAGCACAGTAACAGTCCCTCTGGCTGATGGGGGCTGGACACAGCTCTTTCAGAGGCTGCTGCTGTCATTCCTCTGTTGTCTGGAGAACAGATTGCAGAATGAAATTAACTTTACCTGACAGTAATAAATACAACACACAGACAGCACAGTGTTCCTGGGTCCAAAAGAAATAAATTCCATGGATTTCTACTGGGACTGGAGCAAGATTTAGTCTTGCAAGCAACACCATCCTTTATAAATTATATGGACAAATATTTGGAATTTAGAAATGCCTACTGTATGAGACTTCCTGTTTTTGAAGTCAATGGCAAAATCCCCATTGATTTGAGTGCCAACATGATATGGACCACAATAAGACATGTTTCCCATGAAAATTATGTTATAATTAACATTTGGAAATTGATTAACAAGGTGGACCTGATAGCTACAGAAGCTGGGGGTCATTAGAATGAATGGAATCTTTCTTTGCTTCTCTACTACTTTAATTCAAAATTAAGTAGCATCCTTGTTTTTACCAAGATCTGGTAATTTTTCATCCTGTACTTCATTTTGGTTAAAGCCACCTTAGTATACTTTATGACCATTGTCAAAACACGTGGAGGTTTCTTTTGAGGTGATGGAGTTATTTTCCGACGTATTCCTAAATTTACTTCCCAGTCAAAAGAGGAACATTTCAACACGTGGTCAAAGAAATATGGTAATTGTCAGTAGAAGGAGGAAACAGACACTCTTCAGGCAGCAGCGGGTGCAGGATGCCCAGGAATGGCAGCAGGTATTTGGCTGAATAGTTCACATGGCTGAGTTTAGGAGCAAGGCCCTATCCTGGTAGGAATGAAGAGGAAGCACAGGACGGGACCCCCCTCCTTTACCTCTGTAGTTCTGCCTCCAGAGAACACCTGTCTTTGTATGGAAATTATTTATGCTTATCAGAGAGAGAAATGCAAAACCCCGGATGGACTATCTGAATTCTAATTCTGATGCTGATGTTGAGCCTCCCTGAGGCCCTGCACAGTTGATATTTATTGTGTGCTTTGTGCCAGTACAGTTTGCCACAGGCATTTAAGTGATAGGCTTTGTCCTTAAAAAAGGGTGAAAGAAAGAGGTCAAAGCCAAAAGGGAGAATTGTTGATATTGCCTCAGTGTATGTTGAATAGATTCTTGTGCTACAAACCGCTTCATTGCAAGACAGATGATTCTAGGAATCAGATCCTACTGTAAATGTATCACAAAGAGTTCATGTATATCACTTAAGATGCTATACCCCCATAAACAAAACTTGGCTAATCTCTTTAACAGCTGAAAGGTTGGTATGAACTCCAGAGACACTATCGATGATTTCTGGAGATGAAAAATTGTGCTGGAATACAGGCCAGGTAGTTTTATTGTCAGGGTGTTTTTGTTTTGTTTCGGTTTGGTTTTGTTTATCTTTTCTCTTTCCTGTAAGTTCTTTTTACTTCTGTAATTTTGGTAGAAACAGAATTTGAGTTACATTGGTCATGAGTTTTTGCTTGTCCCTATATTGAAAAAAATTCAGCTTTTGCCTGATTAACTTCTGCCTTATGGTACATTTGGTTCATGTATGAATTTCCCCAGCTATCAAGATGGTAGTTTTATTTTAAACTGAAATAGTCCCATCTGATCTGCTATGCAAGCCAATAATAAATGGCAAAGTACTCAATTCAGAAAAATAAAATTAGGGGGATTTTTTCTGTACTTCATTTTGTTCTGTGCAGTTCATCTTGGGTTGGGGAGAGAAACAAATATTGTTATGGAGAGCAAAGAAACAGTACAAATATGTTTATGTATTTCTAATTTTGTCTTGGGTGTTGAATTGCCCTGGGTTCAGTTGCATAATGATAAGTAAAGCAACTGGACACAATCCAGTGCAAAGTGATGCATGAAACCAGCGCTTTTCCCCCCCAGTGTGTGAAAATTTGTATCAGCAAGAAACAGATAGTCTAACTTGTATGTAGCTGGAGAACTGCCTGCATTTTGATACCTACATTCTTTTAAAATGACTCATTCTTCAGCGCAGACACCAGATCCGTGGTGCTGAGGCCCAGCAGTGACACGGAGACACTGGCCTTCATTAACCCTCCATCCTCCCTTGCTGTGCACTGATGTGACCCCAGCAAGGGGACCAGAGAAACTGTGGGCAAGGCTGGGGGGAAGGTGCTTATTGGGTGGGGCTAAAGCCCAATATTTCACCTTACAAATCCCTGCTGGAGCCAGAGTTAGATCTAAATTCTGCTACCTTCTTGTCACAACCCTCAAGCCAGGTCCTCACCACTGGAACGTCAGTGTGCGACTGTCTGGGGTGGCCTGGCTGCAAAACCCAGCTACTTTCTGTCCAGGAGATGGGACAAGGTGCTACCGTTTCAAGGAAAAGGCCAGTCATTGCTTTTCTGCTGCTAGTCAGATATATTAGTAGTTATAGGCTTAACAATTATTTTAAAAATCCCCACCTATGGTAATGATTTTGTTCTTTAAGCATGTTTCACCAGGAAAACCTGATATGTGACTTTCTGTGAAGTATGTAACAGGAAAAACTCATGAAAAAAAGGCCTTTGATGTTTAAAGGAAATTACATTTTTAATAAATTACCTTTAAAACAACCTTAAACATCAGATAGAGAGTAGTCAAAGAATAATTTCTCTGTTTTGCCTTTTTTTTTAGAAAAGTAAGAAATGTAAAGCTTTCTGTTTTTTATACAGCTCCCCAACAGCTACCTTTATATGCCATAGAATAATAGTATTTGTGTGAAAGGATGGGAGGTTCAGTTCTAGAATGAATCTCCTATTTGGTTCTGGTTTTATATTGTTTTTTCCAAATCCACATCCAATCTCGGGGAGGTAGATCTTGTAGTAGGATTTGAAACAGTGCAAGAGTAAATATATAAATAAGTCAGATTAGTTTCAGGAGTGGAGAATGTTTTAAGTAATATTATAGACTAAGCCAGTGTGAAAATGTGGGTAAAGATCATGCAGATTTGGGCTGTTGCTAATCAGCCAGTCAGAAACTCTGCATTTTGGTTTATCACAATGTGACTCTTTCAAGTAAGACACAAACATACAAACACATTGCAGATTTATATTTGGTAGGTGAAGATCTGAAGCCTAATTGTAATTAGTAGTAGCTGTTTGTGGCTGGCTTACAGACCTCCCAAAGCTGAACTAGCAATAGCAAAGTGAGCACATCTTCCCCCACTGTGAGAGACAGCACTGACCTTTCAGTGTTCAGCAGGCCTTTGTGAAACTGCTGGGATTTATTAATCACTTGGATTGTTTGGATTGACAAAAGGACAACTCAAAACATGGTAGGTAATCATGAATGTGGGAGTTAGTCTCTGTGATCTCTGACTGGTGTTTAAAGGTTCACGATTTGCTCCCAAGTGACTGAAGCAGCAGGGTGAGAACTAAGGTCTTCCAGCTTTTTTTTTTTTATTTTTAATGCACAGTATTTCAGTTTTGGATGAGGTGTAACTTAACTATGCTCTTGGAGCAGTCAGTTGTGGAGTATTCTGCTCTTGCAATGGTCCAAGCAGTGCTGTGTGTTGGAAGACATTGATGGAGCAGTAGAGGGATCAAAATGGACAAATTGCTCTAAAACCAAAGCACAAGGATAAACACTCTCTCCAGCTCAGTTGAGTTATTCAGCAGTGGTTAAAAGTTGTCACCAAGACTGAGGGACACAGTGCCATTCAAAGCTTTGTAATGGCTTTGGTGCTGCTGTGATGCTCCTGGAGGGTGATGCAGAGCAGTGGCAATGGATTTTTATTAATCCCAAATATGCACCTTGCACTCCATGACACGTTCTTGGTTCCAACCATGGAACTCATCTGTGCTAATTGTGTGCAAACTCATTGAATTCTGCACCTACTTGACAACTAGTCCTTGCAGATTAGATTATTTTTCTTGAGGCAGGCAAGATTTGCCTAAGAGGAAATGTCATAAGAATAGGATGGAAAAGAAGAGTGAATTCTGTTGCTTAAAGGCTGGTCCTGCTAGAATAGAAGGGATAATGCACTAATCAAATTTTGACAAGGTATTAAGGAGAAAAGATGGGAAAGCATTTTTGAACTGCCTGTACTAAAGCAGGATGCCTGAAAAATAAAGCAGTTCTTATGCATAAACATAATTTTGATTTAGTTGGCATTACCCAGGGATAAGTCATACATCTATAGCAGTCATAAACGTCAGTGCGTGAAAGAATGGGCCTCACACAGGCTGGTGATGCCAAGAAATCAGGGAGACCACCTGTTCCAAGATGAGGTACAATATAAATAAATACAGATACCTCATCTTGCCCAGCTGGTACCAGCACAGGTAGCACATGTTGCATGTGGTGCATGTGGACATGATTATGTGACTGAAGCATACATGGCCTGACCTGCTTGTACAGGACAAAGAGAAATTAACAGAGGGAGTGATCATAATAAATAGCTGTTTTGTGAGAATGTTTCACTGTGATCGGTCTTCTTCAAAAAAAGGCTGGTTTTCAGGCTGCAGGGAAGGACAAGTGATCCATGAATTGCACTCTGCAGTGGGCCCTGCTAAGGTCATGGTGGTTAAGCTAAGATGGGGAGATGAAAATACTGGACTTGTCAGACAGGGCTTGGCTTGTTGAGTCCTCTTCCTTTGTGCTTTCTGAGAGACAGTATAGCCAAAGCACAGAATGGAGACTGAAGAGAAATAAATCGACAGGGAGCAGGGAATGACCAAAAGAAGGAAAACAGTGAGTGGAAAGGTGAACAAGATCTTCTTGTGTACTTTATGTTGGTGGTGATCTTGCCTTTCTCCTTTCAGCTGCTGGTGTCTGAGCCTGGCAGGAAGAACAGGACAAGACTGGTAGCCTGTAAACACTGACTTACAAGCTCTGGCAGGATTGATATCAGTGAGTTAAGATGTCTCTTGGCTCCCCCAGTTTTCTTTCTCTTACTATGTTTCCTTAACATGTTTGTTACACTTCGTAAGACCTCTTAATATCTAAAGCCTTTAGATGTGGAGGATTTGAACTGATGTAGGAAACACTCGCTTAAGGACTAAGAGTGTGCAGTCCTTTCCCAGCTTGGCTCCCGGCCTCTGTCTGTCCTGTCCCCAGCCTAGTTCTGCATCCCCTCGGAACGCCCAGCCCCACATCCCGCCGTTGGGAAGGCACAATTCCACATCCCGATGCCGGGAATGCCAGCCCCTCACCCCGATGCCGGGAATGCGAGCCCCTCACCCCGATGCCGGGAATGCCCAGCCCCTCACCCCGATGCCGGGAATGCCCAGCCCCTCACCCCGATGCCGGGGATGCGAGCCCCTCACCCCGATGCCGGGGATGCGAGCCCCTCACCCCGATGCCGGGGATGCGAGCCCCTCACCCCGATGCCGGGGATGCGAGCCCCTTGCGCCGCCCTGGGACCGCGCCGTTGCCGCTGTTGGGACGCCCCGCTCCCTGCCAGGGAGGCTGCTGAGCGCCACCTCGTGTCTGCCGTGCTGGGGCCGCGGCCCCGGCGTTTTTGGGAAGGGGGGATGGCTGGCTCGTCCCTCGGAGCCGGGAAGCAGCAGGATCAGGCAGCGGGATCAGGTGCTGAGCTCTGCCTGCCCGCGGAGCACTCGGCAGCCTCCGGGTTCTGCGTGCGAGTGGCACAGCCAAACTGAGGTCGTAAGGAGGTAAAAAAAATCGAGCCTCTAAAAACGTTTGTAAATCGTATTTTATGGAAAAAGCTGTCCTTCTTACATTGCTGAGTTAGCCAGGAGGATGGATATGAGGATTTGTTGATATACATTAAATTCTGCTCTGCAGTGCAAAAATCGAGGGACAAAATATCAGCGACAAGGTCAAGGAAGCTTCCAGGACTGCCCCTTCCAGCTGCTCTGCTGTTTTGTGTCACCTCTGTGACTCCTCTGGCTCCCTCAGGTGAGCACAGAGCTACTCTGACACAACCCAGACCCCTTCCATCCTGCCAGGATGTCTTGTACATGATCCTCCATCCCACTGCCGTCCTTCCCAGTGCATCTTTCCTTCTCTGCAGTGGAGGTCCAGTTTTCCAGAAAGATTTTTTTCTCTATAGTCTTGGTTCTCCCATCAAGCTGTGAAAAGCTTCCATTGGCATCAGTACCTGAATCATATCACCCATGCTAAACCTTATGTAGATGTCTTCTATTACGTAGATAAACACTGGATCCTCAAATGAAGAACCCATTTCAAACAAAGCAGTTCTTTGGCATTTGAAATATCCTGCAGTACCATACTCAGAGTGTCTAAATGCACAGGCAGGGCTATTGGAATTCTGCTTATTTTAAGACCAAAAAAAATCACCTTCTCCTGACAGGCTACAAGCTACACAGGATTTTGTGATTAAATCTGTATTATTCATACCACTTTCATGTTCAAAACTCCAGAAAAATAAGAAAATATTTCATGTGGTGGAAAACCCAAGTACGTTATGTGAGACCCCAGAGTCAGATTATGATGTCATTGGGAAAGGGCTGAAAAGCAGCATAACACAATGAGATCAAACCATGGCATGTGTGTTGTTGCTACTGTTACTAATACTGTTTCCACAAATGTTTGAGATGTTGTAGGTATTTCTCAGACATAAAAGAAAGAATTACATTTGGCCAGGTAGTTCACAGTGGGATATGAGGTTATTTTTCAGTTTGACATGGAAGCAAATAAAACAAACATAAAATTAGCAATTATTTGGATTCCTGTTGAGAACGTGTTATGTAACTACTCTGGCTTTCTTTCCTCATAACATAGGGTGGGGAAGATGATAAATGTAGATAAAGGAATAATACAGAAATTCAGCCACCCTGCAGCATTTCAAAGAATCACCCTTGGCAGGTGCTGAAAAGGTGTCCTTGAACTTCCACAGCATCACAGCCAGAGTTCTTTATCGCATTCCAAACTGTGATAAAAGAGCAGAATCAATAATTCAGAGAATGGGGACAGAGCCACTGATGCTGAATAGAAGTCCTAAGAGGTAAAGGGTATTTGAGAAGAACATAATAAGAAATCCTAGTTTCTCCAGTCATCTGTAACCCATGTTTAATTTCAGTTAACAAGGGCCAGCCTACAGGACAGTTACTCCAGATTTATACCAATATAAGCAAGAATGGAAAAAAAAGGCACTTGAGAAAGGAAAATTCAGCTAGAAGATTGTAGAGAATAAAATGTCATCCAATGATTAGTTTGGGCAATGGAACAGAGTACATTATGTTTGAAAAGGGAGAGCCACACTGCACTATTAGGTGTTGAAGTCCTGCAAAAGGGGCCTGGAGAGGAGGAGCTGGTCCATCTACACACCTACACAAATCCTTGTACAATCAGTGCACCCAGGTGCAAATCCCAGCTGCCTGGGAGGAAAAATACATAATTTGGCTATGGCTATTGAATAACTGGAAAAGGACCAGTGTTTCAGAGAAATGTGCAAAAAACTCAGAAACTAACTTATGCAGCAATGAAGATGTTCTGGGAGAAGCCTGCTGGTCCCTTGGCAATCAGAAACACTGTGAAGCATGGTATCCACACACAAGAAATACAGAACAAGAGAGATCTAGTCCTGTTTCAAGCCTCTGTTAGTATGTCCCAAACATTGACTGCCCACAGACTCATTTCCTTTGTTATTCAACTCTTCTGTGGGAATATCAAGTTTCATATTAAGACTATTTAGGTTTATTGTCTTCACTGCTCCCTTTGAAAGACCATGCAAGTGTGTGATCTCCTTCAATAGCTAGAAATGTTTTCTATAGTTTTCAGTCTAAACATTCTGTTGATCAGATTATAAAAATTTTATCTCATAGTCATGTTAACCTTTAACTCAGTTCTTTTCCCACTCTATTTATCATAAGATCTATTTATAAAGGACTTGCATAGATCTATTTATAAAGGACTTGCATATTGTTCCTCCACTGTCACACTGAAGAAGTCATGTTCTTTTTATCTCTCCCTAAGACTGCTAATTCTGTAATTGCTCTAATAGCCAGTCTGCACTGATTCCAGTTTAAGCTAATCTTTTTCAACACTGTTGACAGGAACTGTATAAATATTTCACACAAAATCTTACTAGTGCCTTGTCTAAAAGTGCCAATATTTCCTTCTCTGCTAAAAATCTCACCTAACCCATCTGAACACTACATTATCTGTTTCCACAGCTGTGTTGTACTGGCAGATTTGGCACACTGTCAGTCTATCAGAACACTCAGATCTTTTTCCTTCGCTGTTGCTTCCAGCTGATGAATCCCAAGAACATGACTTTGCAGTTCACATTATTAAATTTCTATCACTGCAGGCAAGAAGGTCATCTAATTCCAGTGTGGTAATCTGGTCCTGCTCAGCACTGGCAGTATTCTCCAGCTTTTTATCACATGCACAATTTTTGAGGCTGGGCCTGCTTATGTTCCTAGTTCATGAAAATGTGGATTATATGGTATTGCTCCAAAGAGTGATCCCTGAGGAATACCATCAGGTAATTTGGCCATTCTTGTAACTACTTTTTTATTATAACCTGTTGCTCCTTCTTCATATTGTTTTTATATTAATCCCTATCACCTCAACGTTCAGTAATGATTTCCTGCAGAGCACTGTATCAAATGATCTGTTTGAGCTTCAATAGACTGAATTCACTGCATTATTTCATTGCAGAGAGACAATTACCTTACTCAAGATACACCAGCTCAGACTGATACCCTCTGCTCTGGTAAACCATGTATATTTTCTCACATTCTGTTTGCCTCCCCACAATTAATTTGTTCTAAGACTTGGCATTATACTGAATTTTTAATATACATTTTAGAATATGTATACTTTCTAAAAATACATTTCAGAATATAAACATTGTATTTGCTATGCTGAAGTCCTAGGCAAGCTTTCATTGAAATTCATTAAACGCTGGCTGCTTTTACTTGAAAATTCATATACCAGTTATTTCAGTATGCTAGGGAGGAGATTGTATGTATTCCTCAATAGTTTTGTGCATGAAGAAATATAATCTGTTTCTTCTAAGACTTGCAATTTTTATTATACTACTGCTTCCTTTATATGTCATTCCCATCTGTTATTAGCCTAGTGTCAAAGCAAAGGATCATTGCTTATTCTCAAGCAATACTATCTCTTGTTAGTTGATTTATTATTAAAGAAAACCACCTTATATCATCCCTGTGTCTTTGATGGAGCTCTGCTATCACTGGTGGCATTAATTTTCTGCTTTAAGTTAAAATCTTCCTCAAACAAGGAATTGCAGTTATTACTTTCCTGTAATTTTACATCTCTTATAATTTATATTCAAGTTTGAATAGAGGAAGGAGGCTGTAAAAGATCCTCAGCACTATCCTGATGGGGCAGTTTTTGTCATCTCTAGTCCAAGTCCTTTCCACCCAAGCAGAATTTGTTTGGTCACTGCGATCACAGATTTCTTCACGCTCAGCCATTTCCTCAACATTCAGTGACACTTTCCCTCTCCTCTCATTTCTGTCTTCCCTAACAAACTCCCTACACACTGCATTAGTGGGAATATTCTGTTCTCAGCAGAAAGGCAGAAGACCTCTCCATGCTTCAGAAGGGTTGCTGATGAGCTTCTGATATCTCACCTTGCCTTTGACATTGCCATTCTGTGCAAGACAACTTTCAAGGGACACAGGGCATGTCCTGTGTGAGGCCCAGGGGGAGGCTGTCCCCTGCCATGCCCAGATGGTAACTAAACACTTTTCACAATCAAAGATGGCCTGAAAATAGACATTTGATAACTTACCTGCCAGTGTGAACACTCCACAGGTCCTCAGGTCCTGACTACCCTCTCAGGATTGTCATATAGAAGTTAATATGAAGAAAGAGTACAGAAACACTGGTTTTTGTGCTTACTGATGTGTTCCCCTGTGGATGTCATATTTCCAGTATTTTTCTGGCATTCACAGACAATTAGAATAGTCAGAGCACTTCCTATGGAGAGATATACTTGAGCTAATCTGCATGTCTTGTTCTTCGGAGAAATTATTTTAGCCACATCACAAAGCCATTCACTAAGGTTATAAATTTCAGCAAAGCCAGGGAAGAAATATGCTCCTACATACCTGATCTGCTGAATCCACCAGAGATCTGCTTCTTGGCACTGACTGCAGGATCAAATAAATATAAAAGACTTGTTGAGAAACAACATTCCTGGAGTTCTTTTGGCCCCAGTCACTCATGTCTGCACACACCCAGTTGCTGTGGCTGGAAGTGCCTCCAGACAGAGATGGATGATGCAAAATATTTTCCAAATATTTGTACAATGAAGAATTGCCATCATAGGCTCAGGAGCAACTGTTTTCAGAAAGTAAATATTGTGCATTTCTAGATTAGATAATAGCTAAGGGCAGCATGTACTGTAGCTGGAGTCTGAAGGCAAAGCGGTTCTTGCCTTCTACATGAAGATGAGATTTAGGCTGTGCAGCTCAAGGAATACTCTCCCTTTCACCCATTACCACTGGCTGCAATGCATGCTTATTTTTTCAGAGATGTAAAATTTAATTAGACAGGAGGACAGCAGCAAAAGGTTCAGTGTATTGGAGCAAGAGTAATAAGTTTGTATCTGATTCATCTTCATTCCATCAGACCAAAAGTAGCCCAGTTCTCTTCAAAGTGCCAGCAGTTCCACAGTGTTTACAGTTTAGCAGCTCTGGTAAGAACTTCTGCATTTCTCCATGTAGCAAGAACAGCTCTTTTATTGCAACATTATTAATTCAGATACAATAGCTCTCCTGTTATCTGGCAGCATTTTTGGACTATGTTTCCTTATTGCTGTTCTCATGCCTTTCCATTGTAGTATGTTAAAGAAATTTTTGGCATTTACCTGGCATATTGTACCTGCAAAACACTTTAGTACATCTTAATTAGTAGTTCTCAGAGGGTAACAGGAAGTAATTTCTCAATAGAGAGGATAGGAACAGCAGTTTCAGTGTTGAAATGTCCCACTGGTATTTCTGTGGCCTGTTTGATGCTCAGAATATCTTTTAAAGAGATATTTGGTCAGAGGCACATTTTTAGAGGAGTTTGGGGATTGATTATTGCAAAAGGACAACATGGTTTAAAGTCACACCACCAGTGCAGTAACTTCTAGAAAGACAGAATGGTTGGCAAAGAATTTTTGGTCTACTGGTAACAAAGTGTAGAGGCGTTCTTCCCACCAGCAGAATGTCAGGAAACTATCTGAAATTTCTTGTCATCTTGGTGAGGCACCTGCTTCTGTAAGAGTTCTTTTTGCTTGCCTGTGCTGAAAGGTGGCTGAAACTGGAAGTTGTTTCACCTGGGGGAAGAATTATGTGTGGGAAGTGGCTGCTGAAATAAACATTTGATCTTGTGTCTACAATTTTAGTCTGGAGAGTGAACAGGAGTCTTACCTAAAACTGGTGAAACAGTCCAGCTTGTGTGATTCATAGCAGTAATTCCATGCAGGAATTCTGTGCAGTCTGTACAATGCTGCTCGGGCTGGAAGCCCCATTGGGTAGATAGGATTTTGTCCATGATTTCTGCTCTTAGGCAGAGTGTCACTGAAAATGGTACCATAATTAAACACTGATGAAGAAAATTGGGTAAATGTGTGCTCTGTTTCTGAACATCATCTTTCAGCTCGAGCTCAGAGGGAGTTTTGCACATGCAGCAATATGTGTGACAGCTTAATAGAGATGGCAAGGATATGACAGTATTCATGATACTGTAATTAATACCAGCAGTATTTTAATAGTACCTAACTGCCAATATATGTCCCAGGTCCAATTCAGGGTGACTGATTGGATTAGAAAAGCATTTTGTTTTGGTGCCTCTACAGTCAAGGCAATTACTATTTCAGCTTGTTGTAGTCTGTAGCATCAATCCATCTCTTTTCAAAGCATTATATTCACATTGGTTTTTTGATAAAATGAACTTTGCAATGGGAGCTCTTGTTCTGACTGCCAGGCAGTATTACCAAATCAGAGCTGTGACCCTGTAAGATGCACATGAGTCAGCACTGGGCTGAAGTTCTGACTGCAAAATCAAAGTGCAAAGACTTACTTGGCTTGTGGGATAGAGAAGCCTTATTCAATACCTCACATCTTATTCTGTTACCTAAAGATGCACAATGTGAGTTTCCAGGGGATGATTGCTTGAGAGTTGAGCAGAAAGGAAGGTCACAGCATTTTTGCCTGTTTTTCAGTTCACCATAGATTCATTAGCATTTAGGGAAAATGCTTTATGAGTGATCACACACTTCTTTGTTCCAAACCATATTGTAATGTGAACTACATGTCACTGAAAATACAGAATAATCTTTCCTGTTTACAGAACTAGACAGTCTAGACTTCAATTTATTTATGGTATTTATTTAAAGCTTCAGTTTTGACCTAGATCCAGTTCTCATTTCTGAAAGCTACATAAAGTTCTGACTTGCAGCAATTTTCTTCTTAAGGCTGTTCATGGATATTTATGTCAAATCAAAAATTCCAGCCTCTTATTACATGAGCCATGTAGTATTTTTAACAAAAGTCAATTTATTCTATGTAAAATTATGCACAGGATACTGCAGGCAGGGGGAAAAAACCTTGTGGTCCACACATATTTGTTATTAACTGCTTTAACTTGACCTACCTGGTTTTATAAGCAGCAGTGTCAGGGGAATTTATTGCATCAGAGTCTGTGGAGAGAAAAATCAAGGAAGAATTATATTCACCCCAAATTAAGCTTTAATACTGCAAAGCTGTCATTGTGTGTATCAAAGGCTGTTGAAAGTCATGTTGCTGGGAATAACTAGGGGGCTTGTTCATGCAGTCATGATCATCTTTCTGACAGAAGCTCACTTTCAGGAAACGTGATATGAAATTTTCCTTAGGTTCTCATCTCATTCCCATACTGTGTTTATTTCACCCTTAGTATGCTTCATCTTTAATTTCTCAGTTAGGAACTAATTATCTACAGAACTGTATAATGAAAGATGAGCAAGCCTGAAAGGAGTCTTAAGTGAATGCAAGTTACTTTTTCTTTTCCTAATTTTGGGAACGGGAGTTTCCTCAACTTATTTGGGTTGAGGCCCTTGCGTAAATAGGATCATGTTGTGCTTCTAAACATAGCCAGAGATTCTGATTTCTGCTTCTTGTAGTTCCATTTGAAAGGCACTGTTTTCTTCCATGTTCTTTTTAAGTGGATGTATTTCTTCTTTTCTAGTAATCTCTGCAATATCTTATCGGTCTCTCAGGGGCTGACCCTTCCCTCTGTGAAAGGCTGGAACTGCTGCTGAAGTCTGTAGCATTGAAACAAAGGGCAGAATCAATGAGAGATTCTTCTGGCAGCTTAAAGGCTTACAGAATTTGTAGCACTAATGTAGACATTGTTTCACTGGGATTTTGTATGCATTCTTACACATGTATGTCTATCATGTGCAAATCTATCTATGCAATTCTGTTCCATCCTTCCTCAGTAATTTTTACTTTTTTTAAGATCAGGCAGGAGCCTGAGTTCTTCTGCCAAATATAGTTCCAAGCAAAAAGCAAAAGTGTATCAATAATAATGCAGTAGACAGAGAACACAGGAATGACTGCTCTACTTCAAATCTGTTTGACTGTGTCTCCTTTATGCTGAAATCATTGCACAAAGCAATCAGTTGCAGTGTAAGAGTCTCTTTCTGTAAATAAATGTGGCTATATATGATAGCTGTTCCCAGGCCAGATGATGAATTAGACTCAAAATTACATACACAAAATGCATGACCAATTGCATATTTTAATTTGTAATTATCACAAGTGCTTATGTTAATTGCTTGTTGTGCAGTAGCAATAAAATAAAACATAACTGGTTTAGTGTTTCCTGTCAATGCATTTTGGGTGTACAACAAATTTATTGGTCCTCTGAACCAATGAATATTCTTTCTCTGTGTGAATGATCTATATATATACCTGGAAATCATTAAATGCAAGATTTCTTCATCATAGGATCAGAAAATCCCTAAGTTATTATGTACATGCTGTTTTCCAAATGGTGACCCTCCTTCATATCTGTCTTATTTAGATTTTTGCTTCTAATAGTGGGCTGAGCATTGTGTTTTCATTCCAAAGTACTAAACATACTTTCATATTCTGTAATGTCATGCAGTTCTATACAGCAGCACAAAACTCTGCTTAAAGGAAGAAAATAGCCAGAGCCATCTGGAGAGGCACTGAATTTCTCAGTAGCGGACAAAGTGTATTCCAGACAAGGACAGGAAAGATAGAGCAGAAAAGAAGTTAGAGCACATATGGGAAACAATATCCCTTGATGAGTTCTTTGGATATTAAATCAACCTATGCCAGAGCTACTCTGTGTTTCTCACTCAGAGTTTGCTCTATAAGGAGAACTGTGTGCATTGATTGAGCCACCTGCACAGTGCCACAGCACCAGAGCATACAGAGGTGAGCCTGGGTTCAGGCTGGAACTGGTGCTATTCAGATCTCTGTAGGAGTCATTGGCAGGTGATGGTGGGGCACATACAGGATCTCCTGAAGTGATCAGCTTCTAGAGACCTTCCTTCTTGTGGTTTAACCCCAGATGGGAACTCAGCCCCATGCAGCCACTCACTCATGCCTGCCCGATGGGGTGGAGAGAGAATTGAAAGGGTGAAAGTGAGGAAACTCATGAGTTGAGATAAAGGCAGTTCAACCGGTAAAGAAAATCCATACACACAAGCAAAGTAAAACAAGGAATTCCTTCATCACTTCCCATGACCAGTTAGGTTCAGCCATCCCAGGAAAGCAGAGCTCCACATGTAACAGTGACTTGGGAAAGCAAACGACACCACTCTGAAAGTCCTCCCTTCTCTATTCTTCCAGCAGCTTTAAACATGGATCATGAAGCCTTGTGGTCTGAGATATCCCTTGGGTCAGTGGGGCTCAGCTGCCCTGGCCGTGTCCCTTCCCGGCTCCTTGGGCACCCCCATTCTCCTGACTGCTGTGTGGGGTGAGGAGCAGAAAAGGCCTTGACTCTGTGAGCCCTGCTCTGCAATAACAAAAACATCTTGAGTTATCAACACTGTTTCCAGCACAAATACAAAACACAAAACACAGCCCCATACCAGCTACTGTGATGAAAATTAACTCTATCCAAACCAAACCAGCACACTTCTCCACTTTCTCTCCCATTAGCACCTCATCTACAGGATAAGGCTCACAGTACAGGGACCAGGAATCCTCAGAGTGGATATTTCCTCTGCAGTGGGTCTGCCCAGGCAGGGAATCTAGATCAGTGTGGAGAATGTTAACAGATGGCTGCCAGGCTCGTGTTTGCCAGCTGGAGAAAAGCACAATGCAGCAGGGATGTTGTGTCCAAGCTCTTTGCCAGTGGTAGGACCAGCCAGGGAAGCTCTTGTAACTATCCTGATCTTCAACAACTATAAGCAAATCTAGGCAGAGGAAAAATCAGATGTCACATGCTGATGGTACTGGTTATGCACAGAGAGCACCACAATATTTTCTTGTATGACAGGAGTACTTCATGTGTAGAAATGTAATGTGAGTTGTGTTAATTTGCTTGATAAAAATAAAATTTTCTGTACCTATGTTCAGAGAATCAGCATTTTGAGACATATCTTTAAGAAAAATAAATATGTCTAGTGGTTTGTATGGAATGAAGATTATATTTGGGTCAAATTAAAAAGTAGTCTATACCTTGGTGGATAGACTAGCTGTAAAATTTAACCAATGAAAGGGTAAAAGTGATAATCTTGCTTTTACCAGCTCAGCAGTAAGCAGAGCAGGTGCAAGCCATGTTTAATCCATGACCCCTGGGAAATGGTAATGTTCATTTCTGTTGTCTTCCCGTGCCAGATGCCAGGCTCTCCAAATTTCTAATTGAGAGCACTGACTAGAAAGAATTATAAGGCACAACTGAGCACCTGGGTCACATCAAAATGAGAAAAGCTCCTTAACTACTGCTTATTGTAACATCCCACTGTAGGCAACACCTGTGGTATGACTTTATAAATAGATAACCTGAGCTGTGCTCACACAAGGGTAATTCAGAAGTTGTCAGCTTGTTAGGCAGTTTTCCAGCCATGTGCTGATGGCACATGCCCATAACCCAAGAGGAAATAATTCTTCATGTTTATACAGTACATTATGACATGAAGTTATGGGGCGTTTGTTTTCTTTAAAATTCCTCATCTGCTTTGGCATTAAAAGAAGTTCCAAGCAGCCCTGACATTAGCATTTTCTAATGTCTTGGAGTAGGTATGTCACCTGCCATGTTCTAAAAACATTTGGATGGCCAAAACTACTTAGCCCTGGTAGCACACACTTGCAGAGGAATTAAACCTTTGGCGAAGGTGCTGATAATGATTTTTACATGTAGTTTAATCACTTGTGATGTTTTTTCTCAATTTGCAGTGGTAGTCACTGTACCTTCTGGAGTTCACAGCCCTGAAACACTACATCCCTTTTTTATTGTGTACAGATATGAAAGAGATCCTCTTGCTGAACATACTACAGCCCCTGGGTTTTGATTAGCTTTGGACCTTTAGACTGAATTTCCTTTATGTTCAAATAATTTACATTTGAAAATATGAATAAAACATATTTTTCGGCTACCGTTGATTCCTGATTACTCAGTGTATATAGAGGTTGACTCATGAGATTCAGATATAGTCAGCAAATTATCATCAAACACCTTTCTACTCTTCAGAAGTCATTTAGAGTCTGTATTGTCTGATATACCACAAACATCCCACTAAGATATATTTGTTGGTTTTTACATTGCTTTGGTATCAAAAGAAAACACCAGATCCCCGTGAAGTTAAATGCATTTTTTTACCTGGACCAGTTTTTCTTTTCTGGGACTGGAGAGCAAAATTGGCATTTAATAAATGAGATTAGACCTTTTGACTTTGGTCAAAGCTTTGAAAAGCAGCAAGGAGGTAACCATTTTGAAAAATGTCTTTTGTTCTCAGGTAGTTCATGCTTACATAAGGTGGGCTCATTCCCTAGATTTTCCTAAAGTTCATCAGTAAAAAATACTAAATGTGTTTCTCCATGTCCTGGCACACATGAGCAATGTAAATCACAAAAGCAGCTCTACTCCCTTGTAGGAGTATGGCCAAAACAATACAGTGCAGATTGAAGGACATACAATACTGCTGTCATCTTAGGGGCAGGAAAAAATATCCCACATGACGAGTTGAGCTCAGTAAATTGTTCATGTTGGGGCTGGAAAACCAGTTACAGGGAGTATGAGCTTTGCTTAAACTCTTTTTATCTGTCTGTATTTTATAATCCTACAAGCAAAGCAACTTCACCTGTAAGACTACAAAATGTAAATAATTTTATAAAAGTTTCTGTTGAATTAGCTTTATTGAAAAGATAAAGGAATTGTGGAAGGTAGAAGGGCTTTGATTCTTGGATGATTTTTGGACTCTCAGACTGAAAGGATAAGGAAAATGAGCTACATATTTCAGGTCTGTTTTTGTATGTGACCAGTTAATAAGTAAACTTTTAGAGTAAGGTGCTGTCCTTAAGAGGGCCAAGGTGCTTTGAAATGCATCTGATATTTGTTTTTAGTGAGTTGTTCCTTGTCTGTGGCATAAGCTTCACTTATTAGGTTTTATTGTTTTCTCTATAATAAATTTTCACTGAAGGATTTTATACTTCTTTCTCTTCTGATTACCAGATAGTACAGAAATTGATAACCAATTGTTACCTTCTGGAAATGGTTCTTCTTCTGAATGTGATCTTTTAAACCAATAATTATTAAAAATAATTAAAATATCAAAAATTTTGTTTTCCGTTTAACATGTGGAGGATATATTGGTTTGTGCTCCTTCCTCAATTGACGAGATTCTTCCTGATCCTGCTTAAGTTGTCTTAATTCACCCAATTCTTTGTGTAATTGTTGATATTGAAATGTCAGTGCTCTGGAAGACAACATACATTTATATAAGAAAATGTAGGAAAGCATAAGCTTTTCAGTACAAGACACATCCTTCCCTTACAGTGCTGCAATGAACTGCACCTTCCTCTAAATCTTGGATCCTTGTGCTTTTCTTTCAAGTGTGCACTTCAGCTGAAAGCATCAAGACACCAATTGTCTCTCTGTTAGCATCTTCCTTACTCACTTCTTTTATCCTTTTCTGGATCTGCCCCCCAGATCCATTTGCTTCTTTTAAAACTATTATTTTTGTCAGTATGACAAATTATTTCCAAATCGGGATGAGCTTCCCCACTATACACAGAGGGGTCCTTAGCCTGAAGCCTTCGCTTATGCTTTCACTACAACTGAGTGTGGAAGCCAGTGAGAGACTGTTGAAAGGGAATGCAAGTGGTCTAAAATTATTTCTGGTTTAATTTTAGAGCAGTTACATAGGATTGGGTTATTAAGGATATTTAAAATGAAAGGTGAGTGCCTGCATATGTAAAAAGTTGTCCTTTAATCTTCTGTTTCAGCTTGCTCAATGTTAATGAGGACTAGTACTTGTATGAGACTTTTTCTTGATTGTTTTCTATAGTTAAGTATAAAGTGGGATGGAAATGGAAAGGACTACCTTAACAGACAGATTAACAGGTTTATCAAGGATTCCCTGTTTGGTAGGACTCCAAACAATTTTTGTCTTTTAAAAGGTGATACATTCAAGTGGTAACATATAACACTAATCAAAATTTAATATTAGAATTCCTATTTAGAGAGACATGCAAATCATATTTTATTTTGTGCTCAGACGTTTGCCTTTCTTTATTGAAAGGATTTGTGATGAAGAGATTCCTGCTGTTCAAGAGGTCTAGAAACAGATAATGATTTTTTGTCATTGTATAAGCAGAGTTTACATCAGCAAATACGTAGTTAAACACAGCTAATTACAGGAGCATTCTGCAGGCTGGAGATGGTTTGTTTCTTAGAGGCACTGCCTGATTCTGTACCTTGTAGGTAGTTTTACTGAACCCTTACACTTAGGCAGAAGTGGTGCTGAACTGTCCTTTTGCAGAAGTGCTGTTGTTGTCACCTACACCTCCAGTGTAAAAACAACCAGTGCCTCACATGGTGACATTTGCTTTTTTGAGCGGTCTCAGATAGGACAAGTTCTTGAGAGCTGCTGAGCAGCTTCCACAACTATTGCTTTAATGAAAACATTGCATGAGGGGATGCTGAACTGCAACCTCGTTGTTTGATCTCCTGCTTCTTACTTGGTGTGTTTGTGAGAATATTCTTTCTAGTTTGCTTTTTTTTCCCTTGACACACATACAATGTATATTTAGATCAGGACTGCATTAGACATTCATTTGGTTAAATGGTTTCTCACTCTATTCAGTCCTGCTTTGCTGCATCTGGAACAAAATTTAATAGTCCACACAGTTTAATGTTTGCTAAAAATAAATAGGAGAGGGTGGAAGGAATTTCTAATGTAGCTGAGAAAGTTTTACAACAGCTTCTTTACACAAAAATCATAACTTTGTATTTCCTTTTTGTGTTAATGGATATTAATTAAATCCCCTAAAAATGTGGAGGGAATAGACACACATATCATTTCTCTCTTACAACTTTGGTGGACGGTTCTATACAAAACTTTAAAGTAGAGATTTATCACCACAGATGTATCTTTTATTTCAGCATTAGATAATCGTCAGTGTCATAAAATCCAGCTTCAGAATTGGCATGAATTGGCAATTTGGATGGCAATATCATCAGCGTAACATGTGGGGAAAGAAATATACCCACTTGTGACTCTATTTTTTGTAAACCAGGATGAAATTCTGTTGAGAATAAATTTATACTGATGTTGGCACTTACACTTCTTTGAGGGAGTACTTAAGTTCTCTTTCACAAAAATTTATTCTTTTGACTAACTACATTGATTCCATAGAATGGTCAGTGGACTAAAGTGAAAACAATTTAATTTAATAAAGTAAATAAATTTAAATTAATTGAATAAGGTACATTTACAATTATGAATGCCTCAACATTCATTTATTTTTTGCCAAAGTAAGCAGAACCTTCCCAACCAGGCTTATCAGAAGCCACTAGGTATTCCTGAATCAACAGAAATGAAACCTGCACAAAATTTTGCAGGATGTTAGTGACAGGTGCAAATCCAAATATTAAATATTTGCCAAGAAGAATATAATTACTTAATGATTTACAAGGAATGAATGAAAAAAGAGCTGCTTGATCTCTATTTAACACATTTTAATATTCCAGAGGTTTGTTTCTCCATGTGCAAACTTAGTCATTTGTGGAAGAAATCAAAGAGTTCTGACCTAAACCCATTTTAGAATGACAGATAGATACTAAGAGAAAACAACTGACACAAATTAGAAAATTTCTTTTACTGGTTGTTTTAAATGTAGTTTTCTTCATCCAGTTTTCCTTGAAAAGTGAAATTCTGCATGCTGGGCTTTGGAATGGAGAAAGTAGCCTCAGTTATAGAAAAATGCTCTTAGGTCACTGATGGCTGAAGGTGGAGGTTAAAATCAGTGATATTTATTTCATCTCTGTCAGATGGAGAAGCAAATCACTTTGTTAAATACAAAAAGACAACACTGATAGGGAAAGAAAGGTTATATTTGAAAGCATGAGATGTGATTCTTTTGGGGGGAGGGAGAGCACAGTGTGTGCCTCAACATTCATAAATAGAGAAGCCAATCTTTGTGCTTAAAACAGTGATTTGGAATAAAGAGCTGGGTCCTGTGATCAGCTCGGTTCCTGATGCTCGGTGATGCTGTTTTGTAGTAAATTAATTGTGAATATTTTGGAGCTTTATTCACAGTTACATTGAGGACCTTTAACACCCCTCTGTCAACTTGCTCAGCCTGCTAGACAAATATTCCTTCTGTACCAATAATGTTAGCAAAAATATTGAAGAAAACCAACTGAGAATAGAACCATCAACATCCTTTTGTTGATCCAATTATCTGTCTCTAAAAAAAGGTTTTAACACCTCCCACGCAGAACAGCAGCTTCAGTAATTTGGCCATGATAACAGTGTATAATCAAGAAACATGAGACTGTGATACGTGGTGAAATATCCCATTTTGTGTATAGGAAGCGTTTTGTTTAAGTAAATATATTTCCTTTCTAAGTATCTTTTGGATTACTCACTATTATGTTGCTCATCCCATTAGTCTAGTGTAGTTACCACAGATGTTTAGCTGCAGAAATTGTAAATGGGTGAATCTATCATTCCTGAGATGGAGATGGAGATGAGGCTTTGCATCTTTGGGGTTTTATGTTCATGGTGTATTTGAAGATAGGGAGTAAACTGTGACTAATGTGTAGAACAAAGGATTAGAAGGTTTGGTTATTTAGCTTCTACCAGTGACTAATTCACAGCAAACCTTAAGTGTCCTGTTTAGAATAGTGCTCTAACAAGTCCTTGTAATGATATGCTGCCATTATGTCCCAGATGATATTACAACATGATGTTTTATCAGAAAATTACATCAAAGGCCCAGCATTCAATTATGATAGGGTGGGTTGGGAAATCAAGCAGCCTGCTGTGCTGAGATGCAATGAATTGTTTTCAGCAGTGAAATTAGAACACCCTTGCATTGTAGACCTGCTGGAAGGCTACAAAGGGAGGTTTATACTTCATGTCTGTAGCTGCTATCAATCTCGACATTTTTTCTGTGTGGAATTTGCATGAGGTCAGTGAGAGAGCTCAGAAGTATCTCAGACCCAAGGCACTGCAGGGATCAGGACACTGGATCTGCCCATGTTACACCACAGAAACACGGTGTTCTTTGAATACCCATCATTACAAAGCATGGCTCTAACCTCAGGTACAAGGAGCCACACTCATGTCCAAGGCCCCAGCTGTGATGCGCATTCTCATGGGAGGGAGATGAGATAGAGTGAAGGATATAGGACTAACCTTGATGTTTCCACTGGATATTTACAGTACATACAGAAAAAGACCCAGCTTTTTTATCACCAGCATCAGTATTACAACAGCAAAGAGCTGTTTAAATGGAGATGGTGTCTGTTTGCACATGAAAAATATTATGCCATACATACTGTATATTCTATATTATTATATAATATCACTAATTTTAAAGGGAAGGGATCAATGGGATTTTGCCTCCCATCCATGAAAACTAGACAGCCAGACAAACAGTATGCTTGGACTACTTTTTAAAAATAATTAATTATAAACAGAATAATGAATTAATAATAGTTTACTAAAGCAACAAAAGAGAAGATTGTATTCAATTTTATTATTCAAATAAAGTATTTCCTTTGGAAGGAAAACTAATTAGAACATTTCAAAAAATATGGGCCATTTGGTAACACAATTAGCATCTTCAACCAGACAGAGGATAGCAGATTGGGGTTAGACACACACTTGGTAAGAGTAATTTGATTCAAGTATATCCTCACGGTAGAAAAAATTCAGAGGGACAGAGGGGATGTAGGGTATGTTTTGTCTTCCTGGACACCATGTTCCAAATACTACTCTGAACACAAAACTTTGGTGTATTCACAGAGGTGCACTCATTGTACATTTCGTTTGAGAATCTGTGCTTCCAAAGTCTTTATATAATCTTGACATAATTAGCATTTTTGTTAAATTATTTGGAAAACGGAAATCCAGTTTGTTAGTCGTATGGTATTTCCCTGTTTCCTCACTGCAAAGAGCCCCTGATTCCTTAGGATTAACACTTCCATTTATGCTGCTTAGAGCTGACACTTCATTTTCATGTACTCAAAGTTCAGCAGAATCACAGACCTAAACGAGAATAATCTTTATTTCTAAATCCTGCTGGTATCAATAATTTAACAAGGTCACCTAGAGTCTTGGAAGCGCTCAGGCTGCAGAGGGAGGGTGGTGTGCCCATCCCAGAGTCTAACCTGGGACTCATCAGGCTCCACAGAACAGCAGGAATAGGCCGCGTTCATCCAAAGGGATGGCCGGGGCTCTGCGCTCCCGCAGGGATGATCCCAAAGGGATGGCCGGGGCTCTGCGCTCCCGCAGGGCTGATCCCAAAGGGATGGCCGGGGCTCTGCGCTCCCGCAGGGCTGATCCCAAAGGGATGGCCGGGGCTTTGCGCTCCCGCACGGCGGGGTGGTCCCGGAGCAGCTCTGAGGGGGCTCCACGCCCGGACCGGTCCTGAGGGCACACTAAGCCGCCAGGAGGCGCTGCTCTCACCGCGCCCTAGAGTCCAGCGCGCGGGCTCGGCCAAGCCCCGCCTCCCTCGTCCCGCCCCACCAGCCGGTTGGCGGAGAGAGCCATCAATCGGAGCGATGCCCCGCCCTCCTTTAACCGTTCGGAGCGCGGCTTGATTGGCAACCGCGTGCCTCTGCTCTCGCGCCGCAGCCTTCCCTCGCCCTAGCTCGCGCTCTACGGAGCGAATGGCTGATATAGCTGTCAGTCAAGGATCAGCCCCATATCAACCAGTGGAGCCGCCTCCTGAGCGTGAGACGCGGTTTGATTGGTGCACCCAGCTGTCAATCAGCGGCGCGCCCCGCCCCGTCGCGGTCAGGTAGCCCGGAAGATGGCGGCGGCGGCGGCGGCCGGTGGGGCTCTGTGAGAGGAGCGGCGGTGGGGCCGATGCCGCGGAGCCGAGGAGCGGCGGCTGCCGCGGGGGCTCCCCGGAATCGCTGAGAACCTCGAGCCCCTCATTCGGCGCCGGGTCTCGGTCCGGGAGCGGACGGCATGCGGCAGCGCGGGGGGCTCGGCGGGAGCGCCGGGCGGCGGGGGGGCGGTGGCCCACGGCTCCTCGGCTCGCGACACCTGCTCGGGCTCGTCCTTCTGCTGTGGCCGCTCGTGGGGAGCGGCGAGGCGGCTCCGCTGCCGCCAGCAGGTGCAGGTGAGCTCGGGGAAGCGGGGCGGGGGTGCGGCTCCGCGGCGGGGCCCGGGAGCGGCGGCACTGCGGGTTTCCGAGACACCGTCCCTCCTCCCCCGTGCTGCGGGCAGGGCTCCGCCGAAGCGTCGGGAAGGGCACGGCGGGCGGATGGGGCTCCCCGGCTGTAGGTCACGGCTCTGCCGATGGCAGTGAGCGATATCCCGCTGTAGATCGCTCAGACCCCTGCCACTGAGCTGTGCGTTTGTTCTGTCTGTGTGTTTACCGCAGACCTTCTTCCTGTAGTTCTGCTGTTATCGCCTATACAGAGCACGGCGAGATTTTTCTTTTTCTGGTTTTGCCTGTGAATCACGGGGACTCCCGTTCCTGGGTGGAGGCTCTTCAGGGCAGACGGCGCTTCCCTGTTTTCCGGTCAGATTAGTCGGATTCCTCCCCCGCCCCCCCGGTCCGGCCTCCCTAAATAGTTATATAGTTCACATTTATTTCTCTCGTATATTAGGTAATGCTGACTTCCTTCGATTTCCCTGCTTATTTTCCTGTTTGTCTTAGAAACACAAACTAAGCAATATGCCCTCGCAGTTGTAGGAGTGACTGATCAGAGGTTTATTAGTACTCACAGGTACCAGCTTTGATTCATTTCTATTGTTGGCGTTTCACTGGGACTTGCAAACATAACATTGTATTGAGACTGAATTTTCTTAGGCTTGGGTTGATTGGAATCTGTGCTGAGACTCCCTTCTTGCCGTGAGGAGTTGTACAGTTTAAGTAGACAAGATGTTGAGGGAGGAGCAGGAGCAGTGGGGAGGGAAAGATACGAAGCACAAAGATTAGGTAATTTGGCTTCTCTTCCTTTTGATACACGGAGTATCAAAACAGGGAGTGGAACCCATACTTCTTTTATTTTTGGACTTGTGTCTCTTTTCCAGTAATTCCTTCCTGGAACATTTATTAATTGTTCAGTAGTCACTCCCTGACTCCCAGTCCTCATCAGCCTGCTTGGAGGTTTTTCATGCTTTGTATATAAGTAAATTATGGAAAAAATAAAATTGTCAGTCAAATCTTTATTTCTTTTGATGCTAAATGATAATTTTTTTAATTTATAAAATACTTGGGGTTTTTCCAAATAATATTAATTTGTCATTGAGCTGTAAGGTAAGACAGCAGAATCAGTTCTGTATGGGGGCTTTTACAATGCCTTTCCTGGATCTTACCTTCCTTGAAATGCAGTTAATTTTTCTATTTAAGAGGAAATGTCAAAGTGTTCTTTTAATACAGTTTCCTTTTTCCTATGAGGACTATGCATATGCCTTACAAAGATGGGGGAACAAAGCATTACTTCCATGGTACTGGTAAAAAGCTTTATTCTCAAAATGAAAAGCTGACTGGACAAATTGCAGGACATAGTATTAGTGTTGTTTGTTTTGGGTTTGCTTTTGGTTTTTTTTAATTCTTTATTTTTAAAAGACTGAATCAGATGTGTTAACTGTAGTACTGCTAAGAGAAATATTTATGATGTTATGATATTGGCCTCATACAACATGAATGAAATATGTTTTTGTTATAAGTTTTTGTTATGTTTAGGCCAAAGTATGTATACATTGGATGTTTTCTTAAGTTTAGCCAGCTGTCCAGATGCTGTCCTGGGAAACCCAGTGAACTCCAGAAAATGAAGCTGCTGCGTTCTCCTGTGTCTTTGCCCATGTAAGGGACAATGTATTTGGGTTACTTTATTGATGGATATTTAGTATTGAAACTTTAGGGCCTCATTAGGAGCCTTTTCTAGTTTCACTGGCATCACATCTGCTGGGAGGACTTCCTCCTGACTGAAGTAATGTGTGCCTGGTGGGTTTGAGTGCAACAGGTTCTTAGGGTGAAACAAGTCCTGTATGAGCAGCAGGAACTGGGGGGAAAGCTACAAAGCCTTTTTTTTCCTTCCTTTGAATATCTTCCTAGTGGATGACAATGAGACTGGTTCAGCTTGAACCTTCTCTGTCATTCTAGGCAGGTTTTGTAACCTGTCTGAAGACAAATCTGTGACGTTACTTTGCAGAGTTAAGAGTCATGGGTTGTGTTTAAAAGCAGTTCAGCTGTACTGTGAATGTCCCTCTTGTGTCCCATGACAGATTGCTTTGATTTCCTCTGTTGGGGCTGGCAGGTGGTGGTGGGCTCCATTCTGGACTTTGGCAGTTCTTGCAGTTGACTGTAACACTTGGTTTGATACATATGGATTGAAAATTTGAGAAGAATTTAGTGGGCTTTTCATAGAGTGATTAGTAACTGGTATCAAAATTACTTCAGAATCCTACAATTCTTCACCTAGCAAGATTGCTTGCTTGTTTGACAGTGGAGAAACATTTTTATGTGTGTTGCTTGTAATAGGAAAGATAAGTTCCACAGAAAAAGGAGGAAAGTGCCTGTAGTTACTGTAAGGCATTTTATAGAATATTTTGTGGAGTATATCTATAATAAATTAACTTCTCCTTTGGGAGGAGGCTGGAATGCTGGAAGTGGTGATGGTCAGGTTCTAGCAAGACTAGATTGGATTCTTTGTGCAAAAATGCTCCAGTTTGTGGGAATGCTGTGGAAGTTTGCCAGACTGGATGGCTGGGGAGCTGTCAGGTTCTCAGGGTCTCGATTGAGAGGAATGATGCCGCTCTTTTTAAGTGTGGATTCATAGTGTTTGCAGATGAAGGCGTGCATTGATGAGGTGTTCTATATCTGTCTTGCATTTTTGATGTTATACTTTGAAACTAATTTATTGTTTTTCACCCAACAATAAGGAGGTAAAGGAAATGAGGCTTGAACTGTTTCCCTGATAAGGTTCATAGCAATTATTATAGGCAACATGAAAAACAAGCTGTTCAAGATGCTACTGCCTAAAAATACTTAAACCAACTTAGATTTAATTCTATGAGTGGAAAAGAATAATGCACTGTGATAGTTCTGAATTTAAGGTTTGACTTTATACTGGACGTGAGAGCTAGGGCATTTGTGTTGGAAAGGAGTTTCTAGACTGATGTGTTAAAGTTGTCTTTAGCCTGCAGAGCATTGGTCATTTTCCCCAGGTGCATCAGCTTAACTCGACTTCCACTACCAGCTGTGTGGCTGAAGGAAGGACATTTGGGCACTGCTTTTCTGCAGCAGTGTTTAGCAGCCAAACAGTGCATCACAAACTGCCATGGCTGCTTTATTGTGCTGAAGCTTTATATGTACATTCAGGCTCTCCATTCTGACTTGGATTTCCATACTTGACCTTAATTCCACTGAGCATATGAATCAAGTGTGTGTGTGTAATGTCAGACAAAGTGTTTTCATGGTCTCTGTGCTCTATGAAGTCTTTGCAAACACAAAGAAGAGGGACTCAAAAATACTTTTATTATCCTGTAAAACTTGAATAGGTGGTAGCATTTTTAGCACGTGTGTTCCATTTCACACTTGTGATGACTGCACAGTGTGATCAGTTGAAGTGAGGCAGCTGGACTTGCTGCCTACATGATTGCTTTTTGAGAGCCTTGGCACTGAGTGGCTCAGGTGGGTGTCAGTGGCAGGGAGTCCCTGCTGATAGGCTTGGTCATGTAGGATTCAGGAGGAGATGATTAGAAGTTGGTATTTAGTATCCAGAGATGTTCATCTGGAGTATCTAAACATTCATGCAGCTGTATTAATATGAAGTATCTAAATATTCAGTCAACTGGCTTCAGATGACAAGTTAAAACTTGGAGATGAAGTCACTTTTTTTGTGTGTGTTAAGATGAGCTCTGTAGTGCATATATACTCCTGGGAAAATTGTTGCTTTTGGGTTGCTTTGACTTGATGTTTTACTTGGTGTTCTGTCAGACTGGGGCCAAATTGCAGTGGTGGCCTGTGGTTTGGTACAATGTAAAATGTCTGTGACTCTTACACATAAGAAAAGCCATTTTCTAAGTGTATGCAAGTTAGCAACTCAGATCACTGGAAGTTAAGAAAAATCTTGCTTTTACAGTGGGAATTTTAATTGTGGTATGTGCCTTTTGTGGGAGTGGTCTATCCTTCCTCCCCTTTCAAGCGCTGAACTTGTTTACTTCTCCCTGTATTTCTTTTTCTAGCGTCTATCCCAGGCACTTAATAATCATAGAACTGGAGCTGGAAATTTGTCTTTTATCTTTTGTTTCTATCTGTGAGTTTGACTCTGAGGTAAGAGGCCAACCCTGACTTTGGCCTGCAGGGATGTTCCATGCAAAGCTTTGTTCACAGTCTTGGTTTGCTTTCTCTGCCTGTGGCTGTAAAGTGTCTGGACTTTGCTACAACTATAGGAGGAGGTCACTCTCTGAAGCAATTTCTCACGTCTTGAATGCTTGGGTGTATTTAATAATTCCTCAGGTATTGTTGCAGCATATTAAGATAGGACTGATCAGAAACTGTTTGAAGGTTTGTTGTCACAGTATCAGGTGCTGGGCATTGGTTTGAAAGGGACCATTGCTGGGTGCAGGTTATGCCCCTGCATAAAAAATAAAAAAAATAAAAAAATTCTATGAGCCCCAACATTCTGGATAGATAAATATGATGGGGAGTAATTTTCTGGATACTTGCTGTAGTCTGGTTTCAGTCACTATTCACACACAGTTTATCTGCATGGGATAAAGGGACCTCAGGCAGTGTAATGCCAGAGCTGCAAAAAATCACAGTTTGTTTCAGTGCTATCACTGCAGTTCTGCAGCAGAAGGACAGCACATGGAGTACTGGAGTGTTCCGTAGGTTTTATTTTGGGTCTGCCCTTCTGTTTGGTCTGGGCACTTAGTGTCTGGAGAATGATACAGTTCTGGATACAATTTGCAAAAGCCTCAGTGTTTTTATTGCTCTGTATGAGCTCTTTGTTTTCATTGTACTGTTATGAAAGGTCTTGAGCAACTTCTAGATACTAGAAACATTTTGTCAACTTTTATAAGCAGAAATGTACAAAATGTGTCAGGGATAGCCCTTTCAGTATGCATGTGTGCTTTAAGTGCTGTCTGTAGCAAGGTGCTGTGCCATATATAGCTTAGGCAAGGTAGTGGTGGGAAGCACATTGTCAGTAAATTGTCTTCTGAGTGTTTTTCTGTATGAAATTCTGTACAAAGTAACACCTTGTCCAACACTGCTACACTTACAAAAGTTTTCTTCCTGGTAAGGAAACATCACTGGAATGGCTTAACAGTGACATGACTCTTTTGGGACTCCCACTGCACCCTAAGATTCTTTGGTATGAAAGATGTGTAGAAAATAGTAACAGTAGATTTTTTTTTAGTGCTGACATTTAAGCTTTCAGCCTATAGACCAGATCCAGTTCTTCAAAATCAGTCACTTCCTCAATGGCCTGTTCTTCCCAGGGATCCTTTAGCTATGAATAGGGATGAGAAATAGATCCAATAAGCTCTTTTTACAAAATGCTGCTGCCTCCTTTCTCTCCTGCATTTCTTAACCCAGCTGTACATTGGAATTGGAAAGGCATCTACTATACAATCAAGATTCCAGAAAATCCCATTACATGGAAGTTTCATTTATGGATTTCTTTCCTGTGAACTGAAATTAGTTTCTTCAAGGGCATTGTATCTTAAGGCTTGTGTTGCTATCAAATGGTAGGAGAAAGAGATACTGTCATTTTGGTTTCCATGCTGCAGATAATGCTTTTCTGATGGTTGGAGATACCATGCTGTGTGGTCATCTCATGCTACTTTGAGCTATTGTGGTCTATCCCATGTTCAAAAAAAAAACAAACTACAACTCCTGTGCCTCACGGTTGGAGAAATGGTATAGCAGATGAAAAAAAAAAAACATGTACTTGAGCAGGAATGAATTGTCAAACCCAATATCTATCAGTACAGAATAAAGTATGCTCAGCAGAATCTTGTGTGTGTACATTTATGCACACACATACATGCAATTAAGAGTCAGTGATACATTTGCAAAATGATAATGCTGCCCAGATTTTCCAGAAACACTGCCATGAAGGCATAAGGCACATAATTATTTAACATGGATATTTTTTACCTTGTCTTAAGATGTCTTTGTGCAAACATGAGATTCTAGCACTGAAACTTCAAACAGATCTCGCTCTGTAAACACTTGAAGTACCAGCCTATATTTAGTCTTATTAAAATTGAGCAGTATGCTGTTATGTGAGTAATTCTCTGACATTACTGGGGAGACTTGCAGGATAATAGAATAAGGTCAGTAATGTAAAACTAATCCCAGCTCAGAGTTTTGCTAGTTACTAACTGTTCAGCCAATATGCAGGCCAGGACAAGTGCTTAGAAAACAGGAGGATCAGAGCAGTGTTGTTCCAAGATGCTCCAGGGGAGTCCAGCATTGCCCTGGATATTCTTGCCTTAGGATAAGTAATCTGTGCCACCCTAACACAGAAAGTGCATTTAAACACATATAGAAACTCATTTGAAACATGTTGTAAAAGCATTTAGGGGGAACATGGGATAGAGTAGTTTGAAAAAGTGTTGGCTTATACTAGAGGATAGACTCCTGTTCTTTTTAAGGACAAATGGAAGGACAGAGATAATTTTCCAAGAATTTTTGGCATAGGATTACACATCCAGTTATGATATGAAGTAGCTAAGATTTCTTCTTGAAAATATTGTAACTTATTGCATAGGACAGTGATATTTCAGGGTCATGCATCCACAGAACACATTTAACTGTGCTACTGGCTTTTGATACTAGAAATTTATCCAGAGCTCAAGATGGTTTGGAGGAGTGTCAGAGGAGTTTTTATTGTTTCATGGGGAGCCCTCTGTAAGAAATGGCCACGTTGCTATCTTTGTTACTTAGTTACTTTGTTACTTACTTCTGATGGTTAATTGTTGTAAAGGAGAAAAGCTGTTGGCTTTTCAGAAGAATTCTGTGCATGTGCCTTGGCCTTTCATCCCACCCACCTGCCCCATGAGGGACCTAATGGAGTTCTAGGGTAGGGCAGGGATTGTAATGGACAAATTGAGTAGAGGGATGAAATGTCTTAATTTCTGTCTAGAAGAACATGGGAACAGTCTTGTATTTGACTTTTGATTATTTTTTCCCCACACTACTGCTGCATAGTCTTGTAATTTTACTTGTATCTTTCCAGGTGCCAGACTTAGACTAAGGCCATGTGACACAATTAAGATGTAGCTAGGAAATCGGTTTATTGACAAGCTGTTAATTACTGTTTCTTGTTTTCAGAAATATTAAGTACAATTTTGCACAAGTAACTTGGATAGCTATAGCTTTAAGTCCCTAAGAGGTTTTTTTCTCGAGGCTATATCTAGAAAGTCGGATTTTCTATAGAAGGAAAAATAAAATCAGGTGATAAAGTGCTTTCATAAAAGGGTATGTAATAGTGAAGGTTACTTTTATTAGTAATGCATTAGACATTTGCATTATTCAGTGTAAGGGCAGCAATAATGCCATGAGAAGACAGACTTTTGAAATAACTCTTCAATTAATATATTCAACAGTTTGTTCCAGGTTCTTGTTTTAAGGTAGTAAACATTTGTGCTTTCGTTGAGTGTTTTAAGTACTAAAAATCTGAATGCTGAAAAGCTCGTATGTAAACTGAGAAACGTAAAAGTTCCTTAAGCAGTCTTGTGTGTCTGTTCTTAGGAATTTGCTCGGTGAAGGAACATTTCTAGTCTCTGCTTGAAATACTTTGGACATTTGGAACCATTTTAGATTTCACTAAGGTGCTGCCATTGTGTTGAGGACAGTAAGTTAATGAAAGTCTCTGAGATCTTGGGAATGTTTCTTCCTGTAGTACTGGTACTGTACTGGTAATGGCCATTCAAAGCAAAGGCTGATTGGAATTTGGAGTGTCTCTCTGACACTAAAATTCTCTCTCTTTTATTTTCAAAAGAATGTCTGAAATGCAAATAACACTCCTTCAAAACTTCTGTTTCCATGTGTTGTATCTCAGTTGAAGGTTGGTGGTTTGAATGCCCTTCTAATGTAGTATTTTAAAGCCAATTGTGATACGGCATTCCACAAATAATGATACTGCACTCATTTCTTCTGAAACTTAATCTTGAAAATGATGCTTTTTTTGGCTCAGTTGTTAGATGGAGCATAGCAGGAGAAAATTGAGATTACAAGAATGTGGTAACGAATGGAATGTGCTTGAGGTTGGTTGGGGTTTTTTTGTTGTGAAATGGAGGAGTTGCAGTGTCTGTTGTGCTTTACCTTGTCATACAAATCAGGCGTTACACAATAGATGCATCTAAAATAATATTGAATAGAGGTTTGGCTTAGTATTCTGCCTGTTACCTGCAGGCCATCTGAATTTATAGGCCTGGTTCTGTCTGTATGGTTTTGTGCTTATTAGTAGCAAACCTCTGAAGATTTCAGGCAGTAAATAAGTGCAGGAGAAACACTTTGAGGGAAAAATAATGATCTGAATCTGGCTTGTGAAGAACTGGGTAGGAGTAGATAGCACTTTCCCACTTAATTGCTGGCATAGAACAGAATGACAGAATTATTTAGGAAAGCTGGGATAGCTTTTAAAATCATATTTGTCATAACTACTATAAATTAGGGTGATATTACACTTTTAAATGTGGTTGCTTTAATATTTGTTAAAAGCAGAGTAAGTAAACTGACGAAGTTTATGAAAGATGCCTTGGGTATAGCTAGGAAACAAAATTAGGTTTGGTCATTCATTAGTATTTTAAAGACTGTGCTGTTCTGACTTGGTGTGATAAAGTAGCATCTTAGTTCATGATCATATAATTTGAGTGTGTCCAAGAGACAGTTTAAGTGATTGCTGTCATGCTAGATTTGTGCTGGAAATAGTTATAGCTATTAGTGCCAGTTATATAGCTGCTCTTGAAAGGAAATGGGCTCTTGCTTATGCAGTGGGACTGTTGTCGCATAGCAACTACTGTGCTGAAAGCTTAAAATCAGATGCTCCCTTGAAGTTCACTGTGCCCTAATAATGCTTAATTTATCTGTGCCTTACACTGCCTTTATCACAGTGGTGAATGTCTTTTATGAGTGCACTCAGTAATGTCTGGAATATACATTTACTTTTCTTTTTTGCCGAGCTTAGAACTGTATGATATCATGCATTTTTTAGCCCAGTTTTCTGAAGGTGGAGATTTTAATAATGTGATTACTCACATTGAACCAAAATCAAGAGTTCAAGCATCCTGGCTTTTCCTAATCTGTAGAAGAAGGTAGTAGAAGAAAGGCAAGCCCAGCATCCCTCATCTATAAGCAGCTACGCCTGGTCCTGTGTTGTCCTGAGTGGAAGCTGTTGCTTGACAAATAAACATAGATGGAATATTTGGCTAGTTGGCATGCTCATTCCTTGTAATTAATGATACCAAAGGATGCCACAGGTGGATGACATGAGGGGTATTTGAGAGTATTGTGGGCATACTGGGAAATGGGGTAGAGAAGGGAAATGGTTATAGCGAAAAAAGAACTTGTTTTTCCTTAGGTGTTGCATTTGATGGTTGGAGAACTGTCTTATGAAGAAAGGAGATTTAAAAGAAACTTAGGAAGGTATAGGGAATCCTGGCCTATAGAAGTTGCTTTGAAATATGCATTTTATGAAAATAACATTTTCCAGCCCTTGAAACATTGTAATAAATACTGACGTGTGTTCTCAAGTCTGTACTTGATCCTGAGAATGCCAACACAGTTCATCATCGTTTCCTCAGTGAGCCTGTTTGTGTACTTGCCTGTGTACAGCCTTTGACTTGACATGTGCAGTGCTCAAATTTAGGCTTTAGTGAAGAACATGCTTAGGAAATGGCATCTTCAGAGGTGCTGAGGAATCTGCTTCAGTAGCTACTAATTAATTATCTGCCTCAGTCAGGGTGTTGAATTGTTTATGATACTGTGTACTTCTAAAAAGTGGGTAAATAACAGATGTATTTAATCCTGTGAAGCTTTAAAAGAATACCTGATTTTCTATGTTGATAATGTAGGACCATCTAGATGCCATTTTGGTATAGAATATGTCCTAGCACAGAGCTTTGTAAAACATTATGTTGTGTTAACCTTGCAGTAACACACAGCAACACAGCTGCACTTTATCTCCTGCTCATTTTAATACAGGACTGATAAAACCCAGGCCTCTGGCTTAAGTAGTTTGGATATACCAAAGCAAACTAGTCTAGACTGTTTGTATTAGCTGACAGGAAGCCTTTTACCGTTGGCATGTTAGAGACATGATTTTTTAATCTGTTTGGCAATTCCTTTCCTAAAGAGCAGATTGTGACTTCTGGGTAGATATTAAGATGCCTTAGGTTGTTACTGCAGAGGGCTACAGTAAATAGGGCAGGGTTTTAAACTGATGTGCTGAATAAATCTATTAACCTCTCTAGAATGTATGATATTAAGAATCTTCACTTCTGCAATAATTGTGGAATTCTCAGTGTTTATTGGATTTTATCTAGTTTTATATTAAAATTATTTCAATGGGGTTTTTTTGACAGGTTTTTTAATTTAGGACAATTCTTTATAAAATGGTCCTCTGCATTAATTAGAATGGATTTCTTGCTGGTTGCTTTTTTCAGTCAGGATCATAAAATAAATGTCATTCCTTCATACTTTCACAATTTACAAACACAAGGGCGTATTAGACATCTTCTAGTTCCAAGTCATTTTACTAAGCTCCAGTGAATTAATCATTGGATGGAAATAGTTGAAAAATGCAAACGAGATTATTCTGCAGCAGATTTTCAGCACATTGTCACAAAGACCAGTTCCAGTACCTAATCAGTGGCTTCTGTCACTGAATGTGTATTCATACAAGCTATTAAAATAGCTTCACTTACAATAAATTTTAGCCCAATTACAGGTTGACATAATTTAATACTTAGTTTTCCATTTTTTAAAAACTCTTCAAATTAAAAATATTACTTATTAATTACTATGTAAGAAACTTCAAAGTTTATCCAAACAGAAATGGATTCTGTAATTCTTAGTGAGTAGCTTTTACTTGTGTGAGTCATCTGAAATGCTGCAGAAACTTGCCCAGGATAATTGGCATTTTTCTTGTATTAAAGCTTCTGTTTATAATTTTCTATGTGAAAATTGCCTTGTGCTTTTGGAAGTTTAGATGACTTCCATCTTAACAGACCATTAATGATTAGCTGCCTTTTCAAAGATGATCTTTGCTTTAAGAAAAAAAAAAAAAAATCATTACTTTCTCCAATTAATTGCTGCTCATTCACATGGTTTCATTTCTAGGGAATTTAAAAAAGTTTTAGAGGTTAGGAAGTAACATAGTGAACAGCAGCAATATTTTTCTTTTCTGTATTCTTTCCAGGACATTTAAGAGATAGTTACCTTATGGGGATCACTGTAACTTGCATAGACTTTAGGCTTGATAAATGTGTATTTTCTGTCACAGAAGGAATTCCAGCTAAAATGTTATATTTTTTCATATAAAGTGTCTGAATACATGTGCAGTGTATCTAACATATACAATAAATGCAGCTTATGATTGGTAGTGTTCATCATGTCTTACTTTGAGTTAAATAAACCACTTTGAGTTAAATAAATGTCTCACTTTGTGTTAATAAATTGTGCCTAAGGTCATCACGAGCTTGAATCCTCCTAGATGGATTTGCTATAAGTTGTCTTGAAAAGAAGCAGTAGGATTGAGGGAGGTAAAGCAAACTGAAAAGCTGCTTCAAGTTTTGGTTGAGGCTGGTCAGAAAGGCCACCTGGAAGATGATGTGGTGTTTGGAATAGAAGGCTCTGGTGAGGAAGGACAATGCTCAGTTTCTGGGGGGAACAGGAAGTCATTCTAAAATTCATGTTAGCCAAAAGAGACCTTAGAATGTACCAGAAACCAGAATAAAGTTCAATAGCATTTTTTTAGTGTTTTATACACTTGGCAGCTGAGGTGCTTTATACCCACCTCTTAAGGACCTGGTCTGAAGTTAAGTCCTCAAATAGCAGGAATGCTTTCTGTGAGTAATGACAACGCTCTAGGTGCCTGAGTTCAATGTTCAGAGATTTACTTGGCCAACTTCTCCAAAGGCATGAAACATTTGAGGGTGTTCAGGAGTCTTGATCTTCTACTGGGAGGAGTATATTGTGATTGTGGTGATGTTCCTGGGTGTTAGGGAAAATCTGTGTCTGTTTATTAGGTAGTCTGAGGTGAGTTGACTTCTTGTTTCAGTGAAGTTGTGGGTGAAGACAGGGAAGCTTGGAAATGAATGTGTGATGGATTTGGAAAAATGTCTGAAATAATAATTTTAATTTGTAATACCTGGTAAGATTTTTTTTTTTCTGGTTGTAAAGCTACCTTTTATTATTTGGTTTGAATTCAGGGTTCAAAGAAATTTCTTACATTTTATTTTCAGCTGTATTACCACTGTGTGTTTGTTACCATAATCTAGCTAATTAATGACTTCACGGAATGCTTATATTTGTAGCTCAGGTAATTTTCAGTCTCCTTAGTAAGGCTACTGAACATCTGGACGAAGCAAACACAAGTCAGCTGGTATCAGCCCCTTTTTTCTTGTTGATGCTTAGAAATGGAAAAATATCCACTGAGTTATATAGAAGGCTTGATTTAGATGAATATAAATTGTTCTATTGAGAGCCCTCTTCAGAGATACTTTGTTCTCTTCAGAATTGACTAAAAGCTGGTGAGTGGCCTCACATTGTTGTTGATCTGTGTTTGAACAATGCTCGATATCTGCAGTGAAGTATTCCCAGTCCCTAATGAGCTTTGAATGCCAAAGCTATTGTGGAAACTTGAAACAGAGTCACTTGTTTGAAAACCTACCATTTTTGCTAACTTTTATTTGTTGTATTGATAATATTCCTAATTGTGTAGAACATGTGGCCTTCTGGAAGTACACTGACACACTTCAAAGCAGGATTTTTATTATGTCAGTTTAGTTTTTACATCTAATTAAAATAAGTAAGTATTCTGAAAGTGTTCAGTGGAACATGATGAAAAGCTGTAGCTTTTTCTGCAAATCCCTTATTTTTTGCAGTTTTTTGAAGGTTTAAGAAATAGGTGGACAAGTTTGTGTGTCCCTTAACTAGTGATCAGCTTCTGCTTTTCTTATTTTTGTGGCTTCATTTATACCCACGTCCTGTTGCCAGATGTTCCCATTGATACTCAAATGCTCTTGTAAAATCCAGTCAGTCCAGGTCACCTTACATTGTTAAACTCTGACAGTGATGTAATAGCTAAATATATTTTAATCAGATGTGGTCCAACTACTCTTCTGATCCCTGTGGCAGTACCTGTTTGAAAAGCAACAGCAACAACAAAAACAACTCCTTGAGATGTGTGCTCTGGTCTCCTAGGGAACCACATGTCTTTTTTTCTCCACTGAAAATGAAAACAGGAATGAAAATAGGTTTAATACCCCTGGCGATAACTTAAGATTTTTCTAAAATACCATTTGAGTCTTTTGATCCTGTGTGAGTAATAACCTGACTTAATCTCAGGAAATGTGGTTTAGAATGTTTATATATAAAATTTTGGAAAATTATTTGGAAGTGTTTGTAAAACAGCTGGAAACCTAAAGTTCTCAAAATGGAGACAAATCACCTAGTGAATCACAAGAAACAAATTGTGTGGAGCTGATTACATCCATTGCACTTGTGACAGCAACTTGTGTGTTTGGCAGACTGTCACACTGCATTTATTGAAAGAAAGAGTGCTGTCCTGTAGTGATATATTTTTACATTTGTGTGCAGTTTAGGTGAGGATTTCTTCTAGCTGCCTGTTCTTGTTCTTGGTCAGGTGTTTTAGCTTATGGGAAATGTCTTCCAAAAGATTGTATTTCTACTATGTGTTTGAATATCTGTATAAATTTATTGACTTAACCAGAGTCCAAAGATTTGGTACTATCACTGTTCATCATAAACTTTGGTAAATCACATTGGCTGAGGCCTCCTAGCTGGAACCAAGTTAAGTCCAGAATGGTACAGGCAGGTAGTGGAGCACAGATCTGTTTTGCCAGTTTGTCCTTTCTGTTAAATTTCCTCATAGCTTTGATCACATCCATGGAGTTAAATGTTCAGACTCCCATTTTTAAATAAATGCAGGTGGCTAATATGTTTTGAAGGAACTTAAGGTGCTAAACATATTTATATAATGCTGCATACATATTTATTTCTAGGAGAAGGAGCTACAGCTGAAGTTCCCTCATCTTTTGTGATTCTGTCTCTGTGCACTCTGGTAGTCCTGGTCATTCTGCTAGCAAACTGTGTCTCCTGCTGTAAAGACCCTGAGATAGATTTCAAGGTAAGACCTGAAATTATCAATGTGTGTACAAGTGATATTCTCAGCTGCATCCTGATATCCGCAACTTGATTAGTTGTGCCAATACTCTGCAGTGTCGCTGTACGTCCTCCCTGCTGAAACAGCCAGTGATTGTATTCCTACAGGCCATGGAGTCCTGATGCAGCTGTTTATTTTAACTAATTGCTCCCTGCTGCAGTAAGGATCTTTAATGCCTTTTCAAAGTTATAACTAGCTATCAGGATCAGTAGTAAAAGTTACACCTTTGAGACAGTTCTGCTATAAAGAACCTTTTTGTTGTTTTTCTGTGTTTTGTTTTTTCTTAGTTGGCAGGTGGGATTTAGGATACTCCTGTCAAATAAGAATACTGAAGATGCTATCCACTGTAGTAGAACTCGTGATAAATTGTCATCAGAGAATTGTTACTTTTGGAACATCTGTAATCAGTACTCCTAAAATTGAGTTTTGCTCTCATTTCTAAATGGAGAATATTTGGCCTCAGCAGTTCATAGTAATTCATTCAAAGCCTGGGCTAGCATTTAAAGTAAAAACAAAACAAAGCAAAAAAAAAACCAACACCAACAAAACCCAAACCACCAAACCCACAAAAACCTAACTAAACAAAAACCCCTTGATTATTAAAAGCAATGTTTTAATCTCTTTAAGACAGCAATTAATTAATGTAAAATAATGAATATAGCACTAAATATCTGTCAGTATCCTTGGAAAAAAAGCTTAGCTTCCTTAGCAGTGCTCATTCAAACTGAAAGAAATGTATCAGTACTTATTTAAAGACAAGGATCGGCTTGTTTACTAAGACTTCTTTTGTTTAGGAGTTTGAAGATAACTTTGATGATGAAATAGATTTTACACCTCCAGCAGAAGATACTCCATCTGTTCAGTCTCCAGCAGAAGTGTTTACTCTTTCAGTTCCCAATATTGCTTTACCAACTCCCTCCCAGTTTCCGTCTCGTACAGGTAAAATACTGGTTTTCAATACAAAAGCAAAAGTAGGCATTTTCAGTGTCTAAAATGGAGTGTGGCTGATTGTTTGACCTTACTGTAATTAATAACTTCTTACAAATTTCCATAAACTGAGCCAATATATTTTGTAGGGTAAAGGATGAAAGGGAAAATATTACTCCTAAGATGTTTACCTCTTACCTCAGGGTAAGAGAGTTGAAGAGAACAAAACTACCTTAAACCCCCTCCTCTAGATCCCAGGTACCCTGGAACATTTGTGACTTCTGCTCTTTAGTGGTTTTCTTCATGGCTAAGTTGTCATTGGATTTTAACCACCACCCTTAAATTGAAATGAGTGAATCCTTTACTTGACAGCAGTGCTACTGCTCAGCTGCATCACTCTCTTGATGTCACTGTAGACTCTTTGTGCAGTAAATGTGATCTTGGTGAGACAGCATTAGGTTTCCTCTCCCTGTGTGGAAGGGGTTTTGGAATGTACTCTTTAAAATACAATTTTTGTAAAAGGAAACTTAAGCATCTTATCATATTATAAACAGAGTTTAGCCTAAAGTACTTACTCTCATATTGTGCTATTTCACATAATTTTACATACTACTTGATCTTTAGATGTGCAGGGAAGCTTCTAGTAAAATTCCTGTACAAATTTCAAGAAACCGTCTGTGTGCCTTTAATACAAATGACACAGTTGTACAAATGACTCAGTATTGTGAAGAGCTGGGAAAAATTATGAGTGAAAAATTTTATGTCAGCTTTTCTGTGTAGCCATAATTGTTAAAATGAAGCTGTCACAACAAGTGTTTTGCCAGAAGTAACGCAATGTGCCTGAGTACTCGGATAAAATGTGGTTGCAGTGCTGTGGCCTTTACCATGCTTAGGAGCACATTGACAGTGAATTATACAGCTCTGGCTCTTCCAGTACAATAATATTGCTCTGTATGTAGTTTATGGTAATAAATTGTGGGCTAGAATTCTCAGACAAAAAAAGGTTTTGTTTAAATCAATTAGTGTTCCTAAGCAATTGGGCAGCAGAGGGATCATCACTGCTGAATCTCTTCTGGTGAGTGAGGTCTGCCGTTGTTACTGGCCATCCTTTGCCGAGAGCTGGGTTTTCTTTTCTGTCCTCCTCTCTGGGCTCTTATGTGAAGTATTTTTAGTTGAAAAATGTCCTCCTTCCTTGTGGTAGCTACAAGTAGGGCAGTTGGGCTGAAGAATAAAGCAGTCAAACCTTTTCTCTTAAAATGTAACTCTATATAACTCAAAATGTTAAGATGTATAAACAATGAGTTTTGTCTTGGGTTTTCTATTTTATTTACACAGGAGACTTTTGTAAGTAGGTTGTTTTCTCTACCCAGCTACAGGCTATAATACACTTTTGTATTAGAAGCAGAGCTTAGCCTTTTTGCTTACTTGCTGAGTATATTAAAAGCTTGTAAGTTCACATTTCATCAGGACAATTGCTGTGGTTTTGCTGGAGGTGTGTTCTGGTGTAGTTTAGAAGATAGACCTGAGAAATGTTTCATTTGAGTGCTGTTGTCACAACATTACCTTCCTACTTTATGTACATCTGACTAGGGTTTGTTGCTTGTGCTGAGTGTGTGCACCCAGTTGGGAATAAATCTTGTAGAAGCTTGCATTATTGCCTCAGCAGTTGCTAACTTTGGCCATCTGAGTGGTTTGATATGTGTTACGTTTGTTTCATTGTGTGACAGATGGATCAAAGTCTCAAGTTGCACGTCAGAGTCTAAACTACATCCAAGAAATTGGAAATGGCTGGTTTGGAAAGGTGAGGAGTTATCTCTATGTTGCACAGATTGAGGCTTATTCTCAGCTGACTAGGCCTCTGTATTTACTTTAAAATGGTTCTTAAAAAGAAAAAGGCGTAGAAAAAATTTAGTTGAAATTAGATATTTTCTTGCATGTCTTTTTTAGCTGTATTCATAGCACTAATCTGTGCTTTTAAAATTTATTTGTAGATTCTTACTAGAGACTAGTTAGACATTTCACTTCCGTGGATTTTATTTAATACACTCCTGTTTTTACCAATTCTTTCTGGGAAAAAAATTAGCTCAATAAGTGATCTTCACTAGAAAACATGTTTTTTGAAAGCTGACATGTAGATCAGTTGTCAAGATTTAAGTATGTGTATTTATCAAAGCACTGTTTGTGTTTGTAAAAAAGCCAGAAAATCTTTCCTGCAACATGTTTTTAGCTCTTGTTTTTCTTTGCAGGGAGAATACAAATGTTTTCCCCTCTGATTAAAGACACTGTCTCTCTTTCAGGTTCTCCTTGGAGAGATCTACACAGGCACTAGTGTAGCAAGGGTAATAGTGAAGGAGTTAAAGGCAAGTGCAGGTCCCAAGGAGCAGGAACAATTCTTAAGAAATGGAGAACCATATTAGTAAGTAATGTTTCACAGCTTCATTCTGCTTCAGATAAATTATGGATATTGCTCAGTGTTATTGTCTCTGCTTGCCCTCCCATATAACTGTCATGTTTGTTTTTAAAATGTGAAATACACTCAACCCAAAGTGAGCAAAAGTTGTGTTCACATAACTTAGTGTGCTTTTACCTTGCACGGATGTGCTGTAAAAGGTTGGTCAGTGAAGAGCTTTCTTGGTTCTTTCTAACATGCTGGTTATATTTGCATTTATGCTTAGGTTGTTGGCATTTGTCAGAAGAAATATCATGCCTTCTGCTGCATTGGCACAAGTGGTTTTGGAGCAATTTAGGAAAAGTAACTGATCTGGCTGAGAACTAACCTGGCTAAAAAAAGGTTTATCTCTTAGCCAGCTCTGTACCCTGGTGTAGTTCATGAGTTGCATGCTTTTATTTTTGGTACGAGGGGTCGTGGGAGGATGGGTGTGACTCTCATGTGGCAATTCTGGTTTTTTTGGGTTTGAGATCCTCTGAGTTTTGGTGGCTGTCAGTGATACACTTCAGCAGTACAAAAGGAGATACAAAGGTACAAATGGAGTCTGTGGCTTTGGTACTTGCACCTTCTGTTCTTGCCACCCCCCTCCATTGTTACATGTTGAAACTTCAGGTAGGGGTTTAAGTGTGTTGCATTCTACTGTGATCTTCTGGGCTTTAACTGTATTTTTTCACTCCAGCATTCTTCAGCATCCAAATGTTCTCCAGTGTATTGGGCAATGTGTTGAAGCCATTCCTTATCTCCTAGTTTTTGAGTTCTGTGACTTGGTAAGTGCATTTAGGAGATGCTGCAGTTGTTTTTCCACTGGTGTATATTGTGTGTGGTATATTTACTGTCCTTTGCTCATGAAATGATTCTTCTGCTTTCTGGGAAGTTTTTTGATTAACTAGAATTCTAGAAGGCTTTTGTTTGTTTATTTTTTTAGAGGAACCACAATTACCATTTTTTGTTTGTACTCTTTTCAGTTCGTGTATGTTCTAAGTGCATTTGGAGTGTTCTGAAGAGGCAATTACCAGTTCCTTGATAATGGAATTACCAGTCTCTTTCAGTCTGCCTTCAGCAGGGAGCTTGGAGGGCAGAGGGTGTCATAGCAGGGAGCTTTTTATCACAGTCCAGTATCATATGCACACACCAATCACATCCAAAATATTTGCTGTCTGCAATCTTAATGTGCTTTGATTACCATTTATGTGAAAATGTTAATTGAGGAAAATGCAAGAATTTTTTTCCTTCTGCCTTCTCTCCCACCTCCAGAGTGCCCAAATTCTACCCATGCTGTGCTGCTTTGTGTTAAAATGCAATGGTGTGCACACTTCTGATATCAGTGACATGTATTCTAATAGCTAGAATTTTCAGTTTCAGTCTTCATTGTCTTCCTCTTCCTTTCTCTTATGGTACTCTTCTTTTCCCTACATTTGTATCCTTTTATTTCCTTTCTCATGCCGTTTCTACCCCCCCAGGCAACCACCTTGTGCTTCCTGGGCACCAGAAGAAAAGCTAGGAATGAACTGAAGGGTGTTCCTACTGCTTTCAGTGCCACATGGTCCCTGGAGTGGGAGGGACAGTACGCCTTGCTCAGACACTGCATTCCTTGGAATGTTCCTGAATGTTGTGAGGAAGGGGGGCATGTACAGAGCCTTTGAACTGTGCCCAGTGTGCAGAACCATGAGAGACAAAAATTTGGATCCATGGTCTGGAAAGATGTAATTATTTTATTGTAGCATAACACAGTACTAAAACCAAACAAACCCCAAAGTCCAAGTGGCTGTCTAAACATTGGCTCAGTAACTGCTTTTAAGGTTTGTTGTGTAGATGTCACCCAAAGCAGAGTTCCTTGGGAAATGTCAAGACAGAAATGAAGTCAGAAGTGCATGGATGTTACAAAGAAATAATTATTTCAGAAATAGGATAGTTTGCATTTATAAAATTCAGCAAGATCTTTTTTACTAGTTTCACTACTGCAGAATTTTCCTTTAAACTCAGGTGCAAAAATCTGCTTCTAGTTGCCTCAGGCAATTTAAATTAGTTGCACCAACATGAGTTTTTGGAGAAATATCAGTTAATCTGTGACCTTAAATAACTATATTTTTCCTTGCTGCTCTTTTGCTGAAATGTGTTAGCTGTGGTAAATTAATGAGGCAGAAGTGCTGATAAAATCCTTCTTTCCCAAATGAAGAAATGCCTGAATTTTTAAAGTGACCGATCAAAGTGAAATGTTCTGGGTTTGCTAACAATTAAAAACTCGGTGCCTAATGTTAGCAGATAGGGTTTTTCATAGTTTTTAATGCAGAAATAGAATACTACTTAGTGATTTTTAAACCTGCTATTCAAATTTGATTTTCTTTAAAAGGATCCTGGAAAGAGAGTTGCATTTTATAGATTCTATCAGATATCCAATCATAATTGCTGCCAGGTAGTCAAATAGTTATGTGATTTAATCCAACTTTAAATTTGAAGATGGAGTAGCTTTTAAAGATTGCCCTACTTTAGTTATATAGGAAAAAGTAATATCCTTGTTTGATGCCTGATTATTTATGCCAGAAGTTGTCATGATCCTACAGAGTAATCTGGAAAGGATTTTACTTAAGGGGATGAAATAGATTTTCACTTTTAACTGGCGGCAGTAAGCTTGACAGTTAAAGTGGTAGTTTTACAAATTTGAGTGTAGTTAGGTAATTTCTTTGGAATGGAAAATAAATGTCTGTGCTCATAATTCTATTCCAAGTGAACTAAAACTTGGTTTTAGGAAATTATGTATTACAGTCAGTTAAACGTAACCTTCATATTAAAGTCTGGCTCATTTCAAGAGTTCTTGCTTGGTAGAACTGAGTATCTCCTAGACATGATGATATTTTTTTCTTTGTGCACACAAACACTCAAGGGCTGGCCAGAGAGGACAATGTTCCCTTTGCAGCTTAGTGCAGAGACTGGGCCAAGCAGCTCAGTATTCCTGTACATCACTAATTCTTGTTGTAGTCCAGGACCTGGAGTGGGAGGTTGCAATGTTGGAGTAAGCACAGAGAAGAGACAGGAAGGAATGTGAAGAAAGCTTGATGGAATAGGAGATGTGGCTAAATAGGGTTTTTTAGTAAAAAGGTTTTTAGGTAATGTCAGGAAGTTTTTTTATCACTGCGGTTGGAATGGCAGTTATTTGGATATTTTAGACTTCTAGTAATTGATCTCAAAGCTCCTTTTGTACTTCTTTCCCCCTAAAATTGGATGAATTTGGTACATAGAGGTGCTTCCAAAACACACGGGAGTGATTCTTCAGCAGAAAAAGCATAAGGGCAGGTGGAACTTAAGTGATTGATTAAAGAGTTCAGTGTCTGTGGTGACTGTTGTTCAAATGGGAAGGATGAGGAACATGGTCCTGTTCAGCTGCCAGTGGTTTAATGTTGAGCTAAAGCTCTTTCCCTTATGTTGTGGTGGTGTCTATGTATATCCAGCAAAGTGAACTTGTTTTAATCAGTTGTACTTGTGTGTTTAAGAATTCAATAGTTCTGAAAAAACATGGCAAGAAGACAAGCTGTGTTGGATAGGAAGTTTTAATATCTTCAGGTGACAAGTTCTTTTGAGGCTCACGTGGCAGTGTTGACCTTGTTTAGCAAATTTGGCCTGCTGAGTAACAAAGAATGTGGCTATTCTGCTGACCAACAGTGTGGAGAGTACAGAGGTTGTTTAATTCACACTCCTTCAAACTCATAGCCTATCACAGCGTGTCCTCCTTTTGCTACTTCTCTTGCTCAGATTTGCAGCCTTTTTAGGGCCATTTGACCTTGTCTTGGCTGCTTAGGCGGCCCTGTTGGATTATCAGTTCCCAGGCTCCTTGGCATTGAAAGGTCTCGATCAGAGGCACTGGAAACTGTAGTGCAGAGAAACCAGAGCTGTCAGGGTGGCAATGCTGAATGTCAGGCAGGCTGGCTTACTTGTTTTCTTGGCCACAGAAACTCCTGGTATATTCCTGTTACACAAGATTGCTGGTTGCATGTGCAAGAACTGTTTTGCCTAACATTTAGTCTACTTTATAATGTAATCCAAGTTTCTCTGTATCCCTTGCTTTGCAGAGCTGGGAGGGAACCAGGAGAAGTCAGATGCACATAAGTGATTTAAGTTAAATTGTATGCCTTGCCTGTGTTAAAGTAATTTAGAAAATAGTAAATATAAGAAGAAATGCTCAGAAAGGTTTCACAGCCCCTTTCCCTATATTAGTTACATTGTATGTTGGTGCAGTCTGCTATGAATAGTTAACTGTTCACTGTTAAACATTGCAAAATGATGCCAGGTTAAAAATAGTGGTAGCTGTCTTATTAACTTTAATATATTACTCAGCCCTGTGTGTGGCCAGCATTTTGTCAGCACAGCAAATCCTCTAATGGATTGACATAATTTATGAGTAAAAGGAAAGTTATTCAAATGTGGAAGTTGTATGTATATTGTGAGTTTGATTTGCCTATCAAATTCTTACAGAAATTCTTCAAGTCTTGCAATTCCCTGTGCAGATGAGATCATCAGGATGCAGTATTTGCCTGGAATGCTCTGTAGCTTACTTTAGGGATGTTGCTGGTAGGGGAAAGTGTCTGCTTGCAGTGATTGGTTCTTTTTTTAATTACTGCCACTTGAAAGCATGTTCTAATTGAAAAAGAATTTTTGCAATGAAAACTTCATAATCAAAGAGTTCAGTGCATCTATTTAATCATGGTCAATATGGATATGAGCCAAAGAGCAGATTTATCAGTGGTGTCTGGTTTAACAAAAAAGGGGAGGATTTGTCAGTTTATGACAACTTGGTAGAATGTGTTCAGTAGAGGTAATTTGGTAACTGCTTCACGTTTTTAAAACCATCATCAGCTTTAAATCAGTGCCTTCTGGTTAACAAGTCATGTCAGCCATTTGGGTTTTCAGAATTTGCACAAACATAAAGCTGACAAAGAGTAAGTACTGACTGTAAGTGTGCCACCAGCTTCTGGCTGATACAGAGAAAAAGTATATTAAAACTTACAAAAATGTCTGAACTGAGAAGGGTGGGAAGAAAGGCAGAATTTAGTTCTTCATGGAATCCCAGGAGAGGAGGGAAAAGGCAGAGTAGCAGAGGAGGTTGGAGATAAAGTAGAACCTTCCTCAAGCATGATTATTGAGCTTCTTATATTTAGATGTTTCTGCAGTGAATTTTGCAGAACTGCATTTATTCAGATATATATAACCTTTGATATTTACTGTGTTAAAAAGTCTGTCAATAAAGGGCCATTTTGTGGCTCTCAAAATAGTGCAGGGAGAATGTTGCTGTGTTGCTACTGTCTGCTTTTAGGCAGAGAAGCATCATAGGATAATTCAGGCTCGCAAGGAGCTCAGGAGGTCTCCAGCCTCCTGCTCAAAGCAGTACCATCCTGAGGTCAGACTGGATTTCTCAGGACTTTGTTCAGCTGAATTCTGAAAACATCCGGGGATGGAAACTGTGTTCTTTCTGGGAAGCTTGCACTTCTCTTCTTGTCCTTATGTGAAAAACAGTTTTGCTTACACTCAGTCTGAACTGCCCATGTTTCAGCTCATGTCTGTTCTCTCTCATCCTCCATCCATGCTCCACGTGGAGGAGCCTGGCTTAGTCTTTAATAACTTACACTGGATAGTCATTATGCTGAAGTCTCTTTTTCCAGGCTGAATGAGCCCGTTCCCTCAGCCTCTCCTCATGGTGAACCCCTGACTGTTGTGGTGGCTCTTTCCTGGACTTGCTCCAGTTTGTCTTGTTCTGGGACAGCCAGTTCTGAGCACAGGATCAATGTGGTCTGACAAGTGCTGAGAAGGTGGTGAGAGCTGCCCTGGCCCTGTTTGTGCAGCCCAGGAGCTGCTCCCAGTCTGCTGCCAGGGCACGCAGGGTTCATGTGGAGCTTGCTGCCCCCCAGGATCCCCAGGCCCCTTCCTGCAGGGCTGCCCAGCTGGCCATTGCTCACTTTGTGCTGTTGCAAGGGATTTTTTCCTTCCCAGTTGTGAGAGTTTACATTTCTCTTGCTGGAAGTTCATAAGGTCGCTGTTGAAGCATTCTTCAGCTTGTCCAGCGTCTTCTGAAGGGCAGCTTGGCACCTGAGTGTGACCATTGGTTCACCCCAGTTTGGTACAAGCAATGTCCTTTTAAAGCAATCACAAAAGTATCTATTTTATTTTTTTAACCTTGATTGTAGCCTTAACTAGACCAGAATGGGAGCATAGAACCAGTATGTTTCAAGGTGCTGGATTTAATAAAAGTTAGTTTTCCTACAAAAATATGTGCCTACATGAATAATCTACTAAATAAAGGATGTTACACAGCACTGCTGTTACTAATGCATTTAAAAATTAAAAAGTAATTCCCGGGTGTATTTCAGGCATCCTAGGAACATAATCCACCTGGGACAAGCCCTAAGCAAGCAGTTGCTGTTTAAATGAATGACAGTTTTAGAGTTTGACTTTATTCAGACTCTTGCTGCCACCTACAGTCAGTTCAGCTGGGTGTTCCGGGCTCGTATTCCTTGGACTCTGCCATTTGGAACCTGCATGACAAACACTGCTCCTTTCCTAATTGTTTGGAACTCTGCTCTGGCAAGAGCTTCCTGGCCCAGGTTTTGGGAAGACAACGGACATAGACAGAGCCCAGTGTGTTATGTTGGTGAAACAAGTTGTGATATATGTTATGCAGTCTCAATACAGAAATGTTTTTAAAATAATTTGCTAACCTTTCAGCAAGTCTGTATTTCAAATAACAGAAATGTAGGACTGCTGGGTTAAAAGTCAAACTGTGAGAAAACAAACAACAATGGCACGAGAAACTTATTGTTTTCCCTTGCTTGGATCCTCTTACTACATAAGTCTTCCTTTTCCTGAATTTTTGGACAGTATTCAATTATTTTCCTCTATTTCAAAGCTGTTCTTTTTTTAGTAATTTATGGAGTGTTTCTATGGGCTCATTAATTGCATGTCTATTGCTCAGCATTGCCTGGGTTCAGTAAAACTGCTGCCATCATCAGAATTCTGACTGAAATGGGCTGTATTAGCATGCTTTTCATATAGAAAACTCTGGTTAGCTGGCAATGTCTGAAAATCTCTTCTCTAGTCTCTCCCTTCCAGCCCCTTACAAATTCCAGACAGACAGCTTTGCTGATTTGGAGCACTTGAAAACTGATGTCATTTAAAAGCAGAGGCTCATCAAACTCTGGTTTTTTTTAATGGAAGTTATTAATGCATGACAGATTTTATGTGACAGTTTGATCTAGGACGTTAATTACTAAAAGATTAGATTAAAAAGGACAATATCATATGCCTTAGATAACTTATATATGATCCTTTATGGAGCCTGGAAACTTGAGGAGCTTTATTTTATTGAGCATAAATGTGGTAAATAAGTAATGTGGTCAGTTGGATCTTTATTAAAAATAATTTTTTCAGATTCAACCAACATATAAGGGTAATAAATATCTTCAACTTCTTTTACAGGGTGACCTGAAAACTTATATCTGCAATGAGCAGGAGCACATTAAAGGAGAGTCTCAGATAATGCTGCTCCAGAGAATGGCGTGTGAGATCGCCGCTGGCCTCGCTGTAATGCACAAGCACAACTTCGTGCACAGGTAGGCTCCTGAGAAATGCCAGTCAGTCAAGATACACTCTGAAATTCATCATATTTTCATTAAAATCCAGGGGTATTGATGACTGTTTCCACAAACATGTGAAATAGCCTGAGGCATGAAGGTGTGATGCTAATGAAGGTGCTAATTGAGCTGCAATGGTGTGGTGTTCCAGCTCCACCTGCCTGAAAGCTGATCACCTGCTCTTTGGGTTTGCAGTCCATAGAGCACAAGCTGCTGCCAAACCGGTCCACGTGTAGTTGTTTGATTAATTCTTGGCCAAGTCAAACTAATTTTGTTTGTTTATTTTGGAGGGAGGGATGTTAAAATTCAGTTAGAATGAATCTTACCTGTTTTGGATTGCTATTAGATTATAGAAATTTAGAATGTATCTTTGGTTATGTTACCTGTGTTATTAAAAATGGAAAAAAAAACCCTTTCTAAAGCAGTAAGGAGGAAGACGAGTTTAGAAAGAAAACCTGACTGGAAGGGGTATTGTCTCACTGAATTGTTTTTCATGTAACCTTTAAATCTTCACTAAAGGAGGTAGTCAGATTTCAAAGTAATCATGCTAGGAGAAGAATCTTGTTCCCATCGGGGGAAATGCTAGATTTATTTTTAATTAATATAATTATTTTTAATTAAAGTTCACATAGTCGATACTGAAAGAGTGGCAGTAGTTGCAAAAGGCTGGGAAAATTTATTCATGAGACAAGTTGCCCAGAAAAATACAAATTTTTTTTTTGCTTTAAATGTAAAGGTGTTAAGGAACTGGAAGCCAACAACCTTTAAGATGACTAAAGTATTAGAGTACTTGTTCTCCAAATGTGGCTTACCTGGTGAAACCAGGTCTTGTACTACAAGACAATTACTTTGTTCTCTGCTGTAGAACCAGCACTTGCATCACTCTTTCAGCAAGTCAGGAGCTTGTGTTGGAGCTCATCTTTCTGCTTAGGGAAGGCAGAGACCTTGTGTTTAGGGAGAAACAAACTCTCACACCTAAGGCTTAAAAGGTGCAGGTTTAAAACAGCAGCAAAACCCCAAAGCTTGGACTCAGCTGGTGGCTCTTCTTTTAACCCATTTAACAATTTCAAGTGACTTGAAGGTAATACCAGTTTTACCTGTCTAGTAGAGGGATCAGCTTATCGTCTTGCAGCAGCATGGCTCTATAGGTATTAAATTTAACAGTACATTTTCAGTGAAATACAGATAAACTTGGTAAATAATTAATCTGTGGATCTGGAAGATTCTCATTATAATGTTTACTTCTAGCAACACTATCCTGATGCTGTCAGAGTCAGTGGTAAAGCTCCAGCATCAGTGATTTTGTTGTTAGTGGTAAATTCAAGCAGCCAACAATTTTTCTTTTCCAGGATATTTATTTAAATAGTATAAAAGAATTTGGCAAGCTCTGGGGCATATTTGAAGGTTATAGATGTGTTTCTGACCTGTGTAGTTCAATGACTTTGGAAAGGAAATCATCATCTTTCTTCGTAGCAGACAAGCTGTGGCTTTCAGGCCATTTTAACTTCAGAGACTTTTTTTTAAGCCAACAGAAGCAAAGGTAGAGTTCTTCCAGGGCACTTAATTGCCTGGTCCCCTCTGTGAAACTGAGAAGTGAAATATTTGAGCAATTAGTCTGCTGAGCTCTTTGCTGTTGCAGCCACAATTCCAGCTTCATTAAACTTGCATAAATTTCTGAGTTTGCATGATGGGTTTTCTAAAATTGCTTCTTTGTATTCTTACAGCAGCACTGCTGCTTTGTGAGTTTTTGTGGTCTGGTTTTTGGTAGAAATTTGAAGCAAATTCTGTGTCTATTCAAAAGCTTTGTGATTTGTTTATTGGAGGACTTGTACAAAATAAATTACTTGTAATGTTGGTCTTTTTCAAAGGCTGTCTGTAGTTCTGGTCCATGTGTAATGTGTGGGTTTGTTATTTTAAGAGCTTAATTGTAGATGTAAGATGTTAGTGGCTGCTCAGTATCATCGTAAATTGTTATTATTTAAACCTAATCTGAATTGCGGATAGATTTTGCCTATGACAATTAACATGCAAGCCATGCAGTGATAGGTGTAAAGAGGGTTGACATCACTGTGAACAGCCCACGTAATCTCCATGAGAGGATTGTGAGCAGAATGAAATAACTGCATGTAAATGCTCTGTGTAGCTTGAATGCTTAAGAGTCTACACCACTGCTTTAGAGAAGTGACTGCAGCTTTCCAAAATGCAGAGTCTGCTTGGTTCTGTGGCTCTAAACTGATTCTACTTTGAAGCAGTGGGAGTGCCTGAGGGAAATCACAGCCCTTTTGCCACAAAACAAGTCTTGTCCAATAAGACCTCTCTAAGGAGAAACCCTATCAGTGTTGGTTTTTTCTGGTAGTGATGAGTGTTTGTATAGAACAGTAGTGGCTGCAGTGTTCCAGTGAGATATGTGAATCAATTGTTGGCATGTATAGGTTCTAAAACTTAACAAAAATGTAAGCAACAGGAAAACTGTCTTAATGTTTGGTTTAGATCACAATTGCACTTTAGAAATTGCTTACTCCAGTGCCTGGGTTTGCACTGCATATGAGTTGGTCTTTTGGAATGTGTTGACTAGTTTAATTTCCTCAGAAGAGGGTCAGGAAGGAGCTGCAGGAGCTCCAAGAGCACACCTTTCTTGTACCCAGCGTGCCTCAGCCTTCAGTAGGAATTAGATCTATGGGATCAGCCTACAGCCCATGCACAGAGTGTTGCTAAAGTGTATCTAGAGTTGATGCTGTATCCTTAGCACTGTTTTGTGTTACTGATCTACTCCTGTTACTTCCAGCTGTAATCTGTAACTCTGCATAAATACTTGATTTTTAGATTCTAAATTTTTTTAAAAATAGTTTTCTTTGTTTTTCATTTGATACTTCAAACTGTGACCTGACTATTCTAAAAATTGTCACTTCTGTTAACCCATTTGTCTGAGTTTGCTTTGAAGACCTCCTGGTTTGTCTCACTGCTTATTTGTTTGCATTTGCAGTGACTTGGCCTTACGGAATTGCTTCCTTACATCCGATTTAAATGTCAAAGTAGGAGATTATGGTATAGGATTCAGTAGGTATAAGGTAAGTTAATCTTGTCACAGACCACTTTTTTAAAGGATTCAGGGGCCAAGGTTACAAGCATGCTTGAAAGTTGTAAACTGATACTAGATTGTCCTTTATTGGAGTAATGAACTTTTGAAGTATTACTGGTAAATAACTGTAGCAAGTTCATGTACCAGAACAGGTACCTTTCTAGAGATTAGTTGTGTTTATGCTTCTGGAATCTTCTGCTAAATCCACCCTTTTTTGGTCCTATTTACAGTAGTCCTACAATATGAACAAACTAATTTTAATGAGTTTTAAGGACATATTTGAAAGAAAAGTTCAAATTTCTTAATGAAAATATTCAAAATACTAAAGTATATCAAGAAAGTGAAAAATTAAAGACATTAATTAAGCCATCTTGTAAGTACCAAACCTTAAACAAGGCATTCATGTTTCTGCTATGCAGTGACCAGTGAATGACTTTCCTCTACAGCATTATTCTCTTCTGTTTGGGGAAAATGGGATTAATTTTATTTCTAATTTTTTACATAAGCATCGCATAAAAATGTATTAAGGACTATCACTATCTGGAAGTTGATCCAATGTGTGTTCAGCCTTTTAACATTATTTTTTTCTTCATTTTGATCAATAATTTAGGAAGATTATATTGAGACAGATGAGAAGAAACTTGTTCCTCTACGATGGACTGCACCTGAGTTAGTAACAAGTTTTCAAGACAGACTGTTATCAGCAGAGCAAAATAAATACAGTAATATATGGTACGTAGAAGGCTTTAAAAAATTTCAATGAGGGATTTGTGAACATATTTTCAAATGTTAATGAAGGAATAAATAATATTTAAATTAGCCTGATGCATCAGATGTGCAATAGGTTAATTTCTGTAAACCTGCAACCATATCCTGCTTTGCAAAGATGCTTAGAAATCTGTTGAGAGAAAGTTAAGGAGTAAGCAAAAATGTTTAACAGAGTGATAGGTCTTTATATTAATGAAAATACTTTCAGATGTTTGTAAAAGAAAGAAATGGTAAAGTATTTTTCCAAGAATAGGTAGCTGTGAGTGACATAAGTTGATCCCACTAGAGCTTGATGAAGTTCAATTGGTAGAACAGTGGCATTTTAATTAAATACTGCGTTCTTGCTGCAGCATTTGAGAGCAGCAATTAACTGTGATGCTGCCAAAGAGCTGATAGACAATGTCTAGTGAACACTTGAAGATGAATGTTTTTGAAATTGCCAAGTTATACTTCAGTTCTCAAGCCCCAAGAAATTAGGATCATGGAAAATATGGATTAGACTATCATTTCTGAAAACATTGTAGTTAATTCCTGCTTTATATTCAAAGTATATTAAATAGTAAACTAGGCTTTGTTTGGTGTTTTAAAAGTAGTGTTGTAGAAAGCAAGTGGGGTATACAGAAATTATGTAAAAAAACTAATGTGCTTCCATCCTCCAAGGAGGCTTCCTCAGCTCATACTGTTCATCTGGACTACAAGCAGCCAGGGTCTTAAGGTTTCCAACTTGTATTTTAGTGCCTCTTATGCAGGCAGAGCTGCTTTGAACAGGTTTGAACTAATGATTCCAGACACCCTTTCCAATCTAAATTATTCTACGTGCAAAGTCAGTTACTTTGCATTTTGAGCATGGAAAGATTCCCCGAAGATTAACATTGACTGTAATCAGTGAAAATGCGATTAGTGTTGGATACAGTACAGATGCAGCACTGAGCAGAGGCAGCTTTTGACCACTGCAGCTTGACAATAAGGAATTCTATGAACTCTGGAACAAAGATGAGTTTTCTAGCAGTTTGACCTATAACTGCAATTTCTCATGAAAGCTTTTTCTCTTCTGTTGGACTAACTAGATTTTTTTAATCTCAATTCTGTATACCATAGTAAAAAATTAAAACAATATTTTATATTTTTAAATTGTTGAAAAGATAATATTTTGTTATATGTCGGGGTTTTCCTTAATCAAATAATTTGAGACCTTCTATATTTTGTTTGCTTCATTGTTGTTGCCTTCAAGCAACTTTATTCTTCAGGCTTTTAGTATTCTGTCAAAATGAATTAACAAGTTCTGAAGTTATTCTAGAGACAATGGGGAAGTTTCTTCTTTATTTCTACTTGCCAGTTATGCTTTGCATATCCTTTCATAGAAAAGCAACTCTAAAATAGTTCTGAGAATGCCCAGTCATATGCTGCTCTTTTGCAGGTCCCTGGGTGTGACGTTATGGGAGCTATTTGAGAATGGTGCTCGGCCTTATTCAGACTTCTCTGACAGGGAAGTCCTAACTCATGTCATCAAGGAGAAGCAGGTTAAACCCTTCAAGCCACGTCTGGAGCAGCCATACTCTGACAGATGGTAAACTTGAAATGTTTCTATTTATTCTTTAAGCTGCTGAAGAAGTTTTTCAAATGACTCAGTTCTCTTAAATACATTGAAATTGCTACACAGAAACTCAACAAACAAACCCTTGATAAATGGAGTAAAAGGACTTGCTAAAGATGGAGGTTCCTGCCGGTGATATTGGTACTCTCAGGCTTGTTAGGTATCCGAATTCTGTAAATTCCTTTAAAGTGTGAAGCCTATTGAAACATGTTTTTATTTGTATAGGTATGAAGTTCTGCAGTTCTGTTGGCTGCCTCCAGAAAAGAGACCAACGGCAGAAGAAGTGCACAGACTTTTAACTTACCTCCGCATGCAAAGCCAAAGGGACTCAGAGATTGATTTTGAACAGCAGTGGAATGCTCTGAAACCAAACACCTCAAATAGAGAAGCAAGTAATTCTGCGTTCCCAATCTTGGATCACTTCACAGGAGATAGACTTGGCCATGAGCTGGAGGAGGTTCTGACTGTGACTGAAACGAGCCATGGTCTGAGCTTTGAATATATCTGGGAGGCAGCTAAACACGATCACTTTGATGAATGTGGTCATGTGAATCCTGATGAAGCCATGACCTACACAAGTATTTTCTATCCAGTGGAGGTTTTTGAGAGGTCACTTTCAGAGCAAGGACCAGGAGCACAGGATGGAAGTGGTCAAGAAGCATCACTTGCTGTCCCTGGGGTGTTACCTGTGTTCGATGCACATAAACTTTCTGTTGGAAATGACTACTATATCCAGTTAGAGGAAAAAGGAAGTGGCTGCAGCATGAATTTTGATAACCAGTCAGTTGTATTAACAACAGAAGTTGATCATCAAGAAGCCGTACGAGAAAAAAGTTCTCATTTCACGGTTCTCAGGGATCTTGATGTTGAAGAATCTAGTACTGATGGGGACTTCTTCCACTACAATACAGATCCTAAAGAGGAATTTTTGCCTGCTACTAGTAGTCCAGAAAGTCCTTTCCAGAGTATATTTAATGACATTGATAGATCAGAAGAATTGACAAACAGAAAAATACTTGGGTTTGCTGATGATTCTCCTAAAGACTTTAAACCAGCTGTTTTGAACTCAAACACAGATGCTAAAAAGGCAGTAGGCTGTTCTGAGAAGGAGCATTCTAATCATGCTTCTGAAAATGAAACAGTTTCCTTATGTGAAAATATCTCTAACCAGTCGGACCAAGTAACTTTAGAAGAACTTTCTGATAACTTCTTATTTCTTCAAGAGAAAAACTTATTAACAGGGTTATTGCCTAACAAAACCAGCAGTGATTTTGGGCAAAACTCAGTTGATGTTCTAAAAAGTATATTAGAAACCTCAAAAAGAAACTCTGTAGAGCCTGACCCTGTGCTGGCTGAAAATGCACAGGTCTTTTCTTTAATACACAAAAGTCTTAGAACAGTGAAAGATGAAAATTTTAACCCAGTGACAATGAATAAAGATCCCATTTCCCAGTCTCAGACTCCTGTAGAGATGCAGGCATCCTCTAGTCCACCCACAGCACATAATTCATGTGATAACTGTGCAAATCTTCCTGTTTCAAAGGATGAGGGGGAATTTCTAAATGTAGAAGTGAATGAAGTCATGTCCTGTAACACCGATGTTCTCTGTCAAGAAGAGCTGTCTTATAATGCCAAAAATAATAATGTTGGAAATAGTCCATATTACAGTGTTTCTGTTGAAACGGATGAGTGTGATGGACAGATGAAACAGGGAATGCTTTTCAAGTCTGATGAAATAACTTTTAATAGAGAAAAATGTAGTGATCAGGAAGATAGGAAAAACTTGCAAGATAATTCTCCTGTATCAAAAAGAAATGAATGTTTATTGGATGAAATACAAAAAACATCAAATGATTTTGAGAACTGTAAGGATGTTCCAGAAGAGGTGACCTCAATTTCTGTTGCTGCTTCAGATTGTACAAGTCAGGATAGTCTTTTGGAAGATGGCCCATCTCCTATACAAACTGTAGAACAAGCCTTAGAGACACCCGATTCTTTGGATTCTTTAGATGTAAATGAAGTTTTAGAATCTTTACAGGCTCAAAGTCCTCAGAAACTTTTGCCACCAGATAAACCTGCAGACAGTGGCTATGAAACAGAAAACCTGGAATCTCCAGAATGGACTTCCCATGTCCCTGTTGAGGACGCTTCCAGTGTGGATACTGCTCTGTGTGTTGTGAGTGAGAACAGCGTCAGTGCTTTGCCTTCTAATCCAGTCATCATTGTGTCAGAAGCAGCAGCTTGTTTGGATGCAGTGAACAGCAATTTTGAAATAACCCCAGTGGTTTTTCTGAGTGGAAATCAAAACTCTTATAGAGATTCAGCTTATTTCTCTGATAATGATTCTGAACCAGATAAAAAGACTGAAGAGTCTGTTAATCTGTCCAGAGACACTGCATGTGTTGTTTCCTCCAACAGAGGAGAGAATCACACTGAAGAGGTTTGTGGTTTTGCAGAGAGACAGCAAATGTGTGATGTGAGGAGTTACCAGGAGGATGATAATCAAAACTCCAAACTGGAACTAAACCACAATTTAGCGATCCAAGAGATGGATGAAAGGATGCAGGGGTGTCCTGATGAGTGGGCTGAGGCAACTCTGACTTCCCTGGAAATAGTGATGGAAGGTAACCTGAGTGATGAAATAAATCTATCTGAGACTTCCCATAAAAGTGTCTCTTGCGTTGGCACTAACACTTCAGAACTCCTTTCACACAGAGACGTAAAGCCTGTGCACAACATGGCTTTAGATCTGAGTAACAGTGAGAAATCCTTCTATCACATGGAAGGACAAAAACTGAAAGAGCCAGATATTGAAGGAAAATACCTCGGCAAACTCAGCGTGTCTGGAATGCTTGATTTAGAAGATGGCGATGATGCAGATGAGGAAGATGAAAACAGTGATTCTGAGGATGACATGAGGACTTTTCATATGCATAGTCTGAGTTCTGACAGTGAAGATGAAACTGTTCATCAAGTACCTGAGATAGTTACTGAGAAAGATGATGGAAAAAATTTGAGAAGCTTGTTGAAACTTCCAAAACCTCTTAATGAAAGACAGCCTGAACTTCAGAAGGATGAGAAAAAGGCTGTAACATTCTTTGATGATGTGACAGTCTATTTGTTTGATCAGGTAACCTTCTTTTTAATTGCTAAGTAAAGTTTTTATTGGCTTGGTGTTTTTTTTTGGTTTTCTTTAAACAAGGAGTAATTGAATAAATTGCTTAATTTTAGGGAAAACCTTGTTACAAAAGTATCTTTGTTTTGGCAGGGTTACAGCCTGTTCATGATGTGGGTTATTTTTTCTTTCTATATTAAGGCTATATAAGAATATATATATGTAAAATAATAATAATATATATATAAAGGAAAAAGAACTTTGTGACTTGGGTAGGTGCAGATTTGTGCTGCTGGTAGAATAGCAGCACTAATCTGAAGTGAAGGACAGTTTTACTTTGGTTGCCAAATCCTGAATCTCCATTGCTGTTGGACCCTTGACTGCATGTGCTGAATGAAACATGGTTTTAATGATGTTTTTCTGCGGTTTATAAGACATATTTAATTTGAATATGCAAGACAGCATTGCTATGGACAAAATTTAATAATTTTATTTTGACAGAATGTTCTTGTAACTTTATAGAAGCAGCTTATCTGTTTAATGAGTTTGAAATCTTTAAGATGCTTTATAAAAAGAAGGGAGAAAGCAAAAAAAGACAATAGTTAAATGAAAAAAACCCGAAACTCAAACTGAAACCTAACTTAGTTAGCACTAAGGTAAATTTATCTAAGATCATAATCAAGGATGAGAACAGTATTTAAATGGTAACGCTAATTTTTATTAATCCTGTGGGATTCATGTTCAGTGACACAGTGATCTGCTTATAAAATTCAAGGTTACTTTTGTTTCCCTATCAGCTTTATCAATTTTTAACTTCTGTAACTGGATACAGAGGGGATTGTATTTTAGCATTGTCAACTAAACTAGTCCAGTGAGTTTAAAAGAACAGTCACTTTGTCAAACTTTGGAAATATTGCTTATGATGACGCACATAAATATTAGAGTTAACTGTGTTTTGGAATAGAAAACATAGGTGATTTATTTGTGTTTAGGCAGCCTGTAGAATAGTAATCCTTTTGTCAGAGGGGAAGGAAAAAATCAGCTGTGTTTAAACTGCTCTTAGTTGTTGAACTCTACTTTTTATTACAATATCTGATAATATGTTGGCTGCTTCTAATACCGGCTGTACAAAGTCTGTCTCCTTATCCTGAACATGATTAGGAGATTAAAAAAAATAAAATAAGGCTTTATTAAAGAGGGGAAAAAAAACCCTTCCCATGTTAAGCTGATATGGGAATGTTTTCAATTGGAAGGTATTTTAGCTTTGTTCCTAGAAATATGAAACCACTTCATATTGTAAATAATATTTAAATAGTCATTTCCTGCGTGCATTTGAGCATGATTTGATGCAGCTTTAGAAGTGCGTGCATGTGCTGATCTGTAACTCAAAGTCTTGTGGTGGTGTTGTAACAATTTACAGACCTTTTAATTCCACATTTGACTTGATGGCAGGATGGGGGAGTGTACTTGTGGGTGCTGGCATCTGGCTGGCATTGTGTGTAAAAACTTAAATAAGTGACTTTGTTTGCCTTAGGAAACACCAACGAAGGAGCTAGGAAGCCATGGGATAGATGTGAACGGGGAAGGTGCTGGCAGCTCTCCTGTTCCATCTTCCAGTCCTGGTTACTTAAACAGATTTGCAAATTCAGAAAGCTCAACAGATGAAGAAGGTACATGGAATATATTTATGCACAGCAGGGGCTGAGACTGTTTTATGCAGAGTCTTTTATGAGAAGTCATTAAACTGTATGTGATCTGTAAATTCACTGGACCATGTTGGCTTCAGTTTTGCTTCCTAAGCACACATTGCAGCTGGGCTCAGATTCCCTTGTTCCTGAGGAGCAAAGCTGGGATGTGGTACTGGTTGTTTATATATTGATGTGTCCAGGGTTGCCTGAGAGGCAGCCAAACTGGGTGACAAATCTGTGACTCCCTGGGCTAGAAACCCTGCCCAGGGCTACAGGGTTTGTCTGGGTTAATGCAATTTTCCAGTCTGCTTGTATGATTCTGGGTGACCTTACATGACATTACTGTAATGCTGCTTTTTTTTCTTCTTTCTCCTTTTTTATTTTCCTCCCCAAGGTGGGGGTTTTGAGTGGGATGATGACTTCTCTTCTCCAGAGCCATCCTTTATATCCAAGGCAGCTAATAGTCTCATTGGTTCCAAACCATCCCTTCAGCCATCAAAGTACTTCTCTCCACCTCCACCTTCCCGGACTCTTGATCAGAACTGGTCACATTCATCCCCTTATTCCAGATTCTCCATCTCTCCTGCAAACATGGCAAGCTTTTCTCTTACACATCTTACAGATTCAGATATAGAGCAAGGAGGTAAGTGTATAATAATAAATAATTAATAATAAAGTAATAATAATTATTTTAAAGATACAAATTAAAACGTTATGTAAAGATAAAAGTAACAGATACAAGTCTTGTTCTATTTAAATACCAAATGTAGAAGTACATTTTTAACACCATAAAAGTTTGTCTGGTCTTGTGTTTCAGTTAAGACATAGTTTTCCATGGAGATTATTTGTATCCAAGTTGGTGCAGAGTTGTGGTTGAATGACCTATGGAACGGTTACAGGACAGACTCTCAGTTTTTGTGTTAAAAACCCTAATGCTGTGTTTGTGTAACTGAAACTTCTGCAATCCTGAAGCAGTGCTGTTGCACCTGCGACACTATGGCATTTATTCTGGTTATTGCAGTGTCTTAAGTCAAAATTGCACAGGATGAGGATGCCAGGAACATAATGTTTCTGCTATTATTGTGTAAGCTTATTTTACAGTTTAGTTTCTTTTCATATTGCTTTTTAGACATTGCATTATTGACATTCTCTCAAGAATTGCAGCATGTTTTCTAGAACTGTGAATAGGATAGCTTTTGTTAGGAGAGCCAAACAATCCCTTCAGAGCAATATTGAGTACTAGTGATGTTTATTAATGAGCCTTCTTGTCAGTAACCAAAAGCTTTTTTAACCTTTGATACATTTTTGAGGGTTAAGAGAAGCAAAAATAAGCAAACTCGAATCAGTTTGGCATATTATTAATCTTGATAACACACTGCATTATTAAAAATAAATATTACTGATTGCAGAGCCTTGCAAATGGTCAATGTCTATAAATATGTAATCAGTGTTATATAGAGTTGTATTGTTCTTGTATTGTGCTTACTGATTAGATAATATTTGCTGCTTAGTAACTTAGAGATAAGAGAGAATATTTTGGAGATCCTATGTTGCCTTATGTGTCCTAAGAAGTGACATTGAACTGTGTGATTGAAGCAGATGTCTATGAATAAATGAACCAAATGTTTACAGTAGCTGAAAGCATAGGGAAAAATTAACTAAAACTTGGAAGGGCAAAACAGCAGAATGCCAAGTTCTAGCAAGAGTCTTGCAAAGAAGTGAGGGTTGTGCAGCAGAATCTTATTGTATCTTATTACCTTTCCTCTACTAATAGGAAGCAGTGAAGATGGAGAAAAAGATTAAATCAATTTAAACTTTCTCGGACTTCATACATAAAACACATAGACTTTGTGTTTGAACCTTCTTTATCTAAACTCTGGATCCTCCTGGAGTAACACAGGTAATCAAGAAGTACTGAGAAACGGAAGTAAACACTGAAAGCAATGATAAATCAGGACATTAATTTGAATGTGTATTTAACTTTGTAATGTATTTTTAAATCAGTGCAATTTTGCTTTTCATTGAAAGACGATTCTGCCGCTGTTTTCAAGTACTTGAAGTATTTTTCAGATAACTTAAACAAGTAAAGCAATTACACTACAGTCTGGTTTATGTATGAGATTGTATAATATTCTTTTTATATTTTTCCATGTAGTTCATTATCTATTTGAACATACACCTGTTGTAGAATTGTGTATAACTGTCCTGTGCAACAGGTGGCTGTGTTGATGGAACTGTATGAATGATAGTTGATCAGTAGTGAGCCATATTTATTCAAAAAGATATCACTACATATTACTTTGCTTATTACAATTGCACTATGGATTATTCTTCCTTTATTTCCTGATGATGTACAGAATCAAAATCTTAAATCTTTCAAGGAAAATGAGACAAGTTGAATTGGCCCAGTTACCCAGTTTAATTTGTCCTTTTTGTAGCCTTTGCTATGCACGGTACTTGTAAAACTTACATAACTTCTGAGTATTATGTTAGACTTGCTGAAATCTTATATTCAGTACCATTTCTAAAATGATAATGGTTATAGAATGGTTGTTAGTATTCATGTTTTATAGGAAACTGGAAAAGAATATATGATATACTCTGGAATTTTTAGATGAAAGAGATAATGTCTCTTAATTCCTAGATATGATCCTACTGACTGCTTAAACTGTATAGCATCTGACTATATCACAATTAAGGGCCTTCCAGTTTTTGCTACAATTTCTGCCTTGGAGAAAGAAGAGGAAAAATTGGCTGTACAAAACTCTGGAATTTATGAATCTTATAAAAAGACTAATTTCAATAGACTGGATTTGGGTACACTTGGCCCTTTGGTTGTACATTCTGTGAATTTTGAAGCTCACTCATCTGCCGACTGCAGATCGGGGCTCCATTTAGAGGCGTGTGGTAAACCTACCTCTCGGTTATGTTATGACAATTAAGATTTTGATTAATGGTTAATGCCCAGTTTTGCAGCCGTTATAGGGCCAGATCCATTTTAAGATGTATGCAGAGCTCCATGGCACATCGAGAAATGCATCCTGAGCAAAGGCTGCAGTACAATAGGTTTGCTCAGAAGCCTGTAGGGAAGGAAAGACAGTGTGGGGGCTTAACCTTCCTGTTCTACCATGCATTCAGCTGATTTAATCCTCTAAACTGCTCGGAGAAAGATACTCTTAATTATTACTCCAAAGTGAGTTGAGAAACAAATCTTTGACTTCTTGGAATGCCTTACGCAGTTCAGACCTGTAGGAAACACTGATAGGAATTGTTTACCTGGCTTTGTGTTTGTTTACGTGTACTAAAATACAAATGCACTGAAATGTGAAGTACTTTGTATTTTAGTGGCTGTTTTGGCAGGGCTTGAGATAATGGTGGTCCAAGTGCTCTGTGTCCAGATCCAGTCACCAGAGAATTTTCATCATATAAAGATGGGAGGACTAGATATTTTCAGATGTGTGGTTTCTTTTTTTTTTTTTTTTATACCTCTGTGTTAATTTTGATTTCTAAGTATGTTTTAAAAATGACAGGAATATGTTTATTGCTTTTTTTCCCAGCATTATTTAGCCCTTAAACCAGAATGGCTTCCATACTGATTAAAAGGGAATGATTTAGTTATCATGTTGTTTGAAGTTGCCAATGAATTGAGATACCTTTTTCTGATGAGGCACTCAGGTTCAGAGTTAGTGAGAACTGTTCTGCTCTTCAGTATGAAGTGAGGAACTGAATTTTCCTATGGACCTTTCCCAAAACATTATTTAGAAGGCAAAGTCAAGTAGTTTTTTAATACAGGCTTACAGTATATACTGTAGAGGGTTTAAGGAAGCTTTGTGCTACTGAAAATACTTTTAAATGTTGGTAATAGACCTTGTGCACAAACTATTGCTTAGAAATTCCATAATTCCAACATTGAACTCCTTGATACAGCTAGATTTAGGGTATCTCATCTGTCTTTAATTCTCAGCGTAGTAAGAATGAAACTCCATAATGGTCTGCAAAGAACATGTGGGCTTGTCTGCCTTGTGTGGTGAAAAACCTGTCAGACCTGGAGTTCAGCCTTAATTTTGAATAAATTGATTTAAAAAATAGTCTTGGATTAAATAAAATTATGCTTCAGAATGTTGTAATTTGGTTGTGCATTTTGTTTCTTGTAATTCTGGAAAATCAGATGTTTATCTTGCACATCAGGAATTTCCTTTGCTTGATGGAAATCTAAGATTTTTATTCTTTACCTGGGTTTAAAGAAAATCTTACACAGGAAGTGAAAGTTTACTCCTTTGTCCAAATGGACTCATTGCTAATGAATTGCCAAAGGAGCATTTTTTCCAAAACTAGATATGTATGATATTAAGCAAGGTAATGTCCTTTTTAGCTGTACAATGAAGAGAAATAAATATTTGAAGTTACCTCAGATCACTTAAACATAAATTTTAATTTCAGTAATCCAGTGGGCTGGATTGCAATAATATAAACTATCTTTTGGGGTAAAAAAATGATACTTAAAGATCTGATCAACTACTAGCAATACTTACATATTTGCCTGGCAGTCAAGTGGCACAATGAAGATGAATCAGTAATTCCAATGTTACACTATAATGAGGGGATTTTTTCCAAATCATTCATTACACTCTATGTAATTTCTTGCACTAGCTACTTAAGCCTGGTCTCCATTTTAGAAGTACATGTATCTATTTTCAATGGTTTATTATGAGGACTGGTTACAGCTTAATTCCTTCTCTAGTAGAATACCTGGATTGTTTGAATAATGTCTCAATTTGGCTACTAAAGGTATTTAAAAGATCTGATTTTTCCCACCTAAAGAAGCTTGTTTGAACATTAGGATCTGTAGTAAGAAGCCAAGAGAGCAACAAGAGTGTCCAGTTTCAGTGGAAACACCTGTACTCTCCCAAATCCCCCAGCTGCAGATACACTGTGTATAACTGCATTTATGGAAATTGCCATTTTCATGGAAATGAGCAGATTTAACTGTTTTTTCATATCCTTGTTGATGCACTAATGAAAGCCATTTAAGCCTCATTCTTTTTATCAGTATTTTTAGCAGATTTTTATGTAATACTCAATCTTCATGAGGAGGCTGGTTGGTAGAAAGACTTTTTTTTATGATTAAGCACTATCCTAAAATGTCAGCATTGTCAGGTGTCAGTGACTTGGCTATTTGTGTTGGAGCTGGTGAAAGGTGGAATCCAAGTACATTAGCCTTATAAGAAATAGCCTTAAATAAGAATGGAGTTACTTCAAAAAATTACTTCAGCTTTAAGTCATACATGTTAATGGTTTTGGTACAAAATGGGAAGAAATCTAGAGGAGAGTCAAACGTCATATAAACTTATTGAAAATAAGTATTTGTAATACCAGCAGCCTGTTTTTCAGAAACTTGAATATGACTTACAGTTAGTTTTGTTTATGAAATTGTTTGAACTTGCACAGATGTAGGTGTAACTTAAATAATAAATGGTACTGATGTGTGTGTATATATAATGTTTAATTCTATTTGTAAATGAGAAACTATGTAACAAAATCATAGGTATGAGGTTTTCCTATTGTAATTTAATACAGGTATGAGGTTTATGGCAATATATCATAGTTAATGAAATTTCAGGTCAAAATGTCTTTAAATTGTGTACATTTTTAAATTGTAATTTCTACTGTATATTGATTATCATGCATAGTGTGATTCAAGAAACTGCTTGTAATTTAAAAATATTTAATATTAAAAATAAAATACAGTTATATATTTATAATCTCTTTGTCTGTTTGTTCATTTTTAAACAGATGCCAGCAGTGTAGTTCTACTGTAAGATATATTTATTAGTCTCCTGAGGTTGAGAAAGTTCCAAAAGCTCAGAGCCACAGTCCCAGCAGATGAGTCCACGCTAAATAGTGTAGTCATCTTTAAATTCTTCCAGTATCATCACCCTTGTGAAAAATTCAGGTAAAGTGTGTACACAGTCAGTAGCAAAGTGATAATTAAAACAGAAACAGCGTAATTCTGAATACTGAATTTTGCTTTCAATCATAGAATTAAAGATATGTAGGAAGAATGGGGATTTTGAAATTTATAAATTTAGAAAATGGGTTAATGGTGTTTTTTCAGTGTTCATTGAATTTCTTCCTAGAAGGCTTGCTTGGGTTTCTTTCAATCTAAGTGTGTGTGCTGAATGGACCAAAAATCACCAGGTAAATAAATGTAGTACTGGTGTGTACTGGGAGCTCGTTTGCTGCGATGCTGAGGCTGTTCCAGGCTGGGCACTCGGTGAGGCAGGAGGAGAGTGCTGCTTTTGAGGCTGCGGATGGCCCAGGACAGCCCTGGCAGTGTTGATGGAGGCTCTTGTGGAAGCCCCCACTTCACATCGCAGCTGTTGAGTGCTGGCACCTGGGAATGAGAAACTGGTATCAAGATGACTTAACTACATTAGGTAAAATATAACTACTGGGCTGAAATTTGACCAAGGGTGGTGGTCATTAATGAGAACAGATGCAAAAGATCCCATGGCACTAAACTGCTCACCTTATATAAACTTATCATCAAAGAATTTGAGAACTTGCAATCTCTATGAGCAGCAAGTTCTCAAAGAGATGGCAGTTCTGTGTGTGTGGGCCTGTGACAACTTGCAGAACAGAGCTGAGACAGACTTTGTCCTCCTCCAGCCGGGGACACTCCACCTGCTGAAGAGGCACTGGGCCTACCCCTCCTGTGGGGACAGAGCTTGGCTCGGTGTCAGTGACACCCGCGCTGCTGCAGTGCCGCCGGCTGCTGCCTCCCGGTGCCCGGTGGCCCGTGTGTCACCTGTGGCCACCCCGGGCACGGGCGGGAGCCTCGAGCGGGGCGCTGTGGCCGTGCCCGGCCCCTCGGAAAGGTGTATGGGCCGCCCGGCCCGGCCCGGCCGCGGAGGGACCGGAGCTCCCGCCCGCCGGGCCCGCCCCCGCCGCTAAAGCCACGTGTCCGGGGCAGCGCCAGCCCCCGCGGCTGCCTCTGCCTGCGGGGCTCGGGCAGCGCCTGCCCGGGGCTCCTGGGGCCAGGGCACGGCCTGCGCCCCTCGCAGCCTCCTGCTCACAGACCCTGGCTCGCTCAGAGGACACGCAGCGTTCCCTCCCTGTTTCCCCCACAGCCCTTGCTGCTGTTCCTGGCTTCCCCTGGGTCTCCGCTGTGTTGCCCCTTGGGCCCCAGGCACCTTCTCAGCAGCTGGTGGAGTGGTAAGTCACAGAAGAGGGATGCCAGCCCTGGTAGATGGCTGCAGAGGATGTTAAATGCGTTGGTATTTGGCTATTCTCTCTCTGGTTTCTCTTTACCACTCCAGTCTGTTGCTCCTGATCCCACCACAACCTGTTTGCTGCTTGCACACTCTCGTATGACCTTCCTGGGACTCCCAGCAGCTGAGCTGGGGCTCTGTAAGGTTGCTTCTCTGAGTTACAGCAGTGGCAGTCTGAGCGCAAACCTGCCAGCTAGGCACCTTGTTATCCCATGATACCCCATTTGCTTTTGCCCAGCCTGCAGTTTTAAAGACTACTTTGCTCTCACAATTTGCTGAAGCTTCCTTTCTCTTGGATCTTCTTCCAACTTTCTTTCCTGCTGCCTCTATGGATCCCCTCTTCAGCAAGTCCTGTGGGCTGTTTTCTTCCAAACAGCAGCACTCCCCAGCAGTGCTTCTTGTCCTTGGGCAGGGAAGCTCCCTGTCCTCTGTGCTGTCCTGTAGCTGTGCCTTTTCTGCCAAGTGAGTTACATACACAAAGGGTCCAGAACAAACTGGTGCTTGCCTTTGGACCCGTTTTCTCAGTGAAGATACCTGTGTGTCTCCAGCATTTTTTTTAGGCTGCCACAACACAAGCTGCTTTGTGCTGTCTTTCACGTGGGTGCTACTCTAACCTAGCTGCTTTGTGAATTCCTGTCCTGTTTGGTAAAGTTGCCTCTTTGGTAGTAAGGAACCTGAGGATAGCCAAGATGTCCTCACAGACAGAGAAATGATTCACTGTGCAAGCCCAGCAGCTGAAAATGGCTTTAAAGAAATGAGAAACTGAACATGGCTTTAAAGAAATGAGAAACGAGACAGGAGGTAGTGTTTACCACAGCACAGCTGGGACCTGCCACCACCTGCTCCAGCTAAGGTTGATGTCTTGTACTGGGACAATCTCACATCTGGGGCTAGGTTTTTGTTCTTCTTTTTCCTTCATTTTTTATTAGCTCACCAACTCTCAAACTGCTTCTACACAATAGCATCGGCATAAAATATATTTTGTTTAGATCAAACCTTTTTATAACTACATGAACTGGAAGACTGGAAGGAACGTGGTTTAGGAATGTCTCTTAGTAACACTGATCGTTGGTGTTAGAGGCAGGGTTGCTGTGGTGCTGTTGTCTTCAGATGCAGTGTGGGCTGAGAGGGGTAAAATATCAGTGCTGTCATCTAATGCAGAGGAAGCAACATTGCTGTGTCTTTTTGGGTAACTTGGAAAATAGCCTGCTCTGCTGCTGTTCATCTGGGGCAGTAACTGCAGTTAAGCCCTGCCATTATTGGATTGTTGTTGGAAGAGGGAAGTACTCTTTCTGTGTGTGTGTGGGTGGTGGGGACTAGTCCAGAACACAGAAATGCTGCAGCTGAAAACGTGGCTGGCTTGGAGCTTCTCCCTGAGAATGTGCCATGTTTCCCTCTAGTGGACTTGTCTCACAGTGGAAACTTGTGCCTACAAAAATCAGTTAACAGGAGTTCAAGGAGAAATTACTTTGAATAAGAGCCTGAGGGTACCCCTAAGCCAGTATATGTACATTGAAGTGGTGCATGGTTTTATTGTAATGTGGAGTAGTGAGGAGTTGGGAGACAGCAGCATAAGAGATCAGAGGCGATGTGTTATTAAACCTGACTGACTGTTGTATTCTGCATATTTTTTGAGTTGTGGTTCACTTTTCTACAGAAAGACTGAATTGACTTGGAGACCATTTTCTCTTATGTACAATGATAAAGGAAAAATCTCTCTGCTTTGAGGCCTGTTTCTAAGAAAGTAAAGGCATCTGTTTTTCACCAGTAGGTGGTTCATTGCATCTTTGTTTCACTGGTTCCATTCACTTGCCCTCTACTCCCTCTGCAAGCTCTCTTCCCAGCTGAATATTGGTGTTATATTTTTACAGCACATTGATAATTTATACCAGTCCATTCAACAAAACATGAAGACTAAAACCAAAGGGAAGAAACAAAGGCAAACTGTTGACAAAGAAGCATTTTCCGAAGAGCCAGCCATGAGAAAAAAGGAACTGGTGAAATGTTTGCGACGCAAAGAAAGGAGGAATGGGGCAAATAAAGAGAGCAGCAAGATCCCCACAGCCAGAGCCAAGCGTCCTTGGAGCAGTAAGGACAGGCTGTTGAGGAGGCTGGAAAGCAACGAGCGCGAGAGGCAGAGAATGCACAAGCTCAACAACGCCTTCCAGGCCTTGCGGGAGGTGATCCCTCACGTGAGAGCTGAGAACAAACTTTCCAAAATAGAGACTCTCACGCTGGCCAAAAATTACATTAAATCCTTGACCTCCATTATACTCAATATGTCCAATGGACACTTTCCAGCAGTGGAAGGGATGGGAGGAACCTGGGGATCCAAATTGTACCAGCATTATCAGCAGCAGCATGGGGAGGATGACCAGGAGGAACATCTACAGAAATATTCCACATAGATTCATAACTTCAGCCAAAACACCAACTGCCAACTACTACTGTCATTATTTTTCCTTCTTACATCATAATATGTGTCATAACCTAGAGGTTTCAAGAGATTATTTTTGTCTCCAGTCTCTCCTTTTTTTTCTTAAAAAGACAAACAGGTAACACTCATGGCTACTGTTTTTATATGGCACGTTAAAAAATTATCTTAAACCCTCAGAATTTTTCAGAGTATAATGAATGTATTTGTGTGGTGTGCCAGGGTCTGGAAACCTATCCTGTAACACTGGAGTTGACTTGAAAATAGTGATTTAATAACTTCTGAAAATTAACCTACTTGGAGTAGAGTGAGTTGAGCCTTTAAGGTCTATGTCACCCTAGTTCCTTGGAGGTTGTTGAGAATCTTGGCCACAGCTCTGTTCACCAGCCTTTCAATGACTCATCTACTGTGCTAAAGAGAAGATTAAAATTGATGACAGAATTCGACAGACTTGGTGACTGAAGTGGCACATATGGGAAATTGGTCACCAAATCTGAATATTTATCTTGATATTTAACCTCTGTGGATCTGCCCTGGTAATTTTGAACCTTACAAGGCATAAAAACATCTTTTGATGCAAACATCTGCAAAGCTTTCTTAGATTGTAAGCTCTCTAGAGTAAGGACAGTTCTGATCTGTGTTTCCAGAGCATCTGGCCTCATGGAGATTTTCTTTAGTGGGTGTCTGGGTGCCCCTGTATTACAAATAATAAATAAGGGACAAATTATTTAATTTTTGTCAAGACAATGATAAAAATGCATTAGTATAGTTTTAAGTTAGACAATGCTCTGGCCAGTTTAAATTATTTGCTAATGAAGCCTGTGCTGTGATCAGGTTCTTTCTGGGTTAGTGTTAGATTCTGATACTATAAAACAATAAATGAAGCAGAAACTCTTCAAAAAGGAAAACGAGCTCTTTTTTTCCCCATCCCCTCTATCCCCTTCTGTGGTTAAAGTTTTATGTCACTAAGGAACTCATACCTGAAGCTGGAGTTTGGTAGTGTGGTGCCCATGGAGCCCCTGTGTCACAGCTTCCCCCTCCCCAACATGTTCATGGAACAGGAGGCTGCTGCTCCGTGCTGTGGTGGCACAGGAAACATTTGGCACCTCATGCATCACTAGGATTGATCATGGTTTGTGGCATGGTCCTTTTCCTGCAGACAAGGGCGGTCCAAGGAGGAATGGGGGCTGAGGAAAGATTTCTCAGATCCATCACAAAAGGATCGTGCTGCATTGTGCAGTTTGGAATGGGTTTGTAGTTTGCTGCAGCACAGCTGAGGGGATGACAATGTAATTCAGAGTGAAAGGTGAAGTTTCCCACAGAGGCTGGTAAAGGATGTGAATTATTTTTCTCCACCACAGCAGTCCATAGCTATGATGTAGAACAACACCATCATTTATTCATGTGGTTGCCTTACTGCAGAAAGCATTTGGATCCTGCCTCAGACGGAATTTTCTTAGTGGTTGAACTGTTTTCACATTAAATTAAATTTGATTAAGCCTTTCTTGTACTCAGGTGTTAGTGAAAGAATTGCAGAGTCTTAGAGATTTAACTTGCCACTACATTGCTGGATCTTACTCCATTCACCAGCTGTCCCGTGTGGCTAAATTAATCCTCAGTGTATTTTATACACTGATTACAATGGGTCAGTCAGTAACAGCAAGGCCTTTTCTTCCAGTTATTCCACTCAGCAACTCTTCAGGTAAGAAACGTTCACGTTATTTGATTATTTCTCACCCTCTAGGTCAGTGCAAACCGTGGCTCTGTGTGTCACACAGTAAGTGATGACCAAGCATTTGTAGATTATGGTAATTTTTTTGTAGGATTCTTTAAAGGTCATTATCTGAGAGTTTCCAGCTAGTAAACATCCCTGGAATGCTTCTGTGGGATAGTTATGTTTGAACTGGTGTTTGATTGCATTGGTGGAAAGAGGGAACCAGCAAGTTTAAAATCCAGCATTTTAACAGTGCTGTTGATGAAGGATTGCAGTTTAAGAACCAAATATGCTGGTACTGCTCCTAAACATACAGAGTTCAATGCTTGGGCATTTTTGCTTGGCCTTGGGCCTATTTTTGACTTTCTGCAACCAGAGGCATTTCAAATATGACCAAAATGACACATCATATATACATATATAGCTATAAATACAGCAGCCAAGGAGGCAGGTGAAAGTTACCCCTTCTCTGAACACTGCCATTCCTAAGGCACAGTGAGGCTGAGGACAGGCATTTTTATGGAATTACAAGTGCTAGTTCCACAGTGGTACGTTGTAGCAAAGTGCTGTGTTCTTGGATATGTCAAAAGGGATTTTGTAAGAAGCTTTTTTTTTCTGATAAATTACTTTTATTTTTCAAAATTGCTTCAGTTTAAAGTCACTTTTTCTTATTTTAACTAGCCACAACAATGACATTATAATTTTTAATGAAATAATTTTCTAAATAATATTTAGAAGGCAAATACTTAGTACTTAAACATAAACAACTTAAAACTTTTTTTTTTTCACTTAAACCCAGCTTTTTACAGTAAAATAAGTGAAACTTGGCAATGTAGGGAAAAATGCAAAGGTACATTATAAAGCTTATTGTATGCAATCAGGTTGATTGTTGAAGATGTAAACACTGACTATTAAAAGGAAAAATCTTGATACAATGCAGAGAAAAATACAATCCTAATAATTCTCTAAAAATACAAGTAATAACGTTATTTATTTGGACAAGATACTGTGCAAGTTATGCAAAACCTATTATGGTAATTAATGCAACACATTATTTATGGTTCTCCCACAATGTATGTATAAACCAGAAATCTAATCACATACTGGAAAGATCAGCAGGTTCTTTCTTTAACAGTAAAGCATCTTCAATCTTCATTCACATTTGGACTTGGAAACAGTGCTTTCCTTGGCATTAAATACCAAATATATTCCTTAAATACGTGCAAACATAAGTTTTACTTCTACAAATACAGTACTGAGACCACACCAAACTGCTCATCATATAAAAATAGCTTCATATACAGTCACACACAGAAAGGAGAAATGAATGTAAAGTGTCCAATTATGATAAGTCAGGAAAACTTTTTTTGAGAATAGAAAGTGGTTTCACATTGGAAAAAAGGATGAATAAATAAATCACTTACTCAAAATGAAGAGCAGAGCTTCATTCTGAACTGCCATCAGTGTAAGTGTCCAATTATGATAAGTCAGGAAAACTTTTTTTGAGAATAGAAAGTGGTTTCACATTGGAAAAAAGGATGAATAAATAAATCACTTACTCAAAATGAAGAGCAGAGCTTCATTCTGAACTGCCATCAGTGTACACTGGCAAACTCTACTGCTATCAGTCCTACATTCCTACCACTGTAAAGTCAGAGTTTAAGACCTTCCCTTGACTTCTACAGTATGAAAGCATAATTTGCAGTGATCTTGAACACCTGCAGGGTCTGGTGCCTTCCAGCCTCCTTACATAGGCATCTGTGTACCTCAGTTATCCCAGTGTCAGTTCAGCTGAAGGCAGAACACGATTTCCCAGCACTTGCAGTGACAATTCAGAGCGAGACATTGCTGAGCCCGACTGACCAGGACTGGGCTCTCCAGTGGCTCCCTGAAACCAGGGGTTCTGCTGCCTGATTAACCCATTGCTCACTGTGAGCAAAGACAACAAAAATGGGCACTACCTGGTAACAGCAGCCTAAGCAGAGTTGTACAGAATTTGATTTTGCTGATGGGAGCAAGAACAGCCTGACCCAAGTCCACCCTTACACACGGAGCCTTCCCATGAGCAGAGCTCTGTGCATGTGTAAGGGCTCCACAAAAAGGACCAAGCTGTGTTCGCCTGCAGTTGATTCAAATTGAAACATCATCTGTACTCAGAGATGAGTACAGTGTGCAAGATGTGTGAATATGAGAGAAATGTAGGGAGCGTAAAAAGAAGAATTAAATGCAGTGATCATCGGTGCAAATATTCACATTTGTATGGTGTGTAGCAGCTATGGTAAAAGGTCAGAAATACACTGGTTAAAAACCTTGCCTGCTTTGACAAAACTATGAAATCTATCAAGTCACATTTTACACAAGATGAATTAGAAGGATTCAGTACTTAAAATACCCCATTGCAAAGTCCAGTTCAGTCAAACATATTAGTAGCACAAAAATGTCATGTTTCTCTCTCCAAGCAGTAGACATTTCTTTCTTTTTAAACTATTGCATGCTGCTTGTTAGCAACACATGATGGCAACACTCTAACAGTTAACAGAATATCTGTCCAGTTCTTGACTTTCACTGACCATCAGAGGGGTCTTAGAGTGTTCTGTTTTCCCTTTACTCTCATCTTCTCCCTCCTTCGATGGTGCTGGGTTTTCCTCGGCGGTGTCAGGCATGGCACCCCGAGCTGCTTCTGTTGCATTTCCTCTGACTGTAATGTGCTCCCACCCACCCTGTGAAAAAGGGATACAGAAATTCAAAAGGAGAAACATCACCCTGTCAGTGCTGTAGATGATGTGATGCTTTATGTGCACTGCTAATTTATACTATTTGTTCATGAGGAAAGTAACTGCTCTGCGATGAATCAGAAAAAAGGCTCCTTTTAAAATGAAACAAAACACAGTAGACCTCCCTGACAGGGAGTTATAGAGGTGGTAAACTTGAGGATTGCTTTTTGTCATGGGGAATTGAGATTAGTAGGGTCAGGCATTCATAACAGAGCCACTGCAGGTATTCCACCAACTTAAAAGGTGACAAAACCTTGAAATAGCATTTCTCAAAACACTCAGATTATTACACAGTACAACAATGAGGAATAATCATGTGCAGACCAGGAAGGAATCCACTTTTTTTTAAATGGCTCTTACTCCACTAGTTTTTCCACTGTAGGTTTTAAATTACCTATTTAAGATGAATACTTATCAAATGCAAATAAACAACTTCCCAGCTACTATGACTGTGACTGCACAGCCCATTATAGTAACTTCAAAAAGGAACCTAAACCTGAAGGAAAATGTCCGTTTCCTGCAGATATATCCAAGCTTTCCAATGCAGGCCAGCCAGGCAGGATGGCACTTCCCTTTCTCTGAGAGCCCACAGACATTGGGATGTACCACTTCAGGCAGATCTGTGCCCCCAGCACTTACCCCAATACCATAATCCCAGGAGAGGCCCTTAGGTTCCAGGGGCTGGACACCAGTCCGATGGCAGACGGTCCCACAGCTCAGACTGTGGCTGCCCTGCACTTTGTCAGCTATCACCCATACCTCAAGGAAGCAGAGAGAGGCAGTAAAATGTGCTGCTCTTCCCAGATGTGAAATATCTGCCTGATCCCTTTCAAAAATCAGTCTTCTTCTTCAGTAGGTTTAAAATACTCTAATTTAGGCAGAGAGAAACCCAAACAAACTATAGAACAGTGTTATAATTAAAACATTGCCAGATAAGACTTGGCAGGAAAGAGATTAAAAATATGAAAAGACTTGTTAAAACATATAGCCTTGTTAAAAAAAATAGAAAAAAAATATTGAGGCTATTTGCAGCAGAGGGCTTGGCTGTATCACTATTTCATGGGTATTAACTTTTCTCTTGCTATCACATTCCAGCATTTAGACCAACATTTTGTGCAATAAACAAAGCTAAGGCTGAAGAACATATAATTACTAAAGTATGTCCTACATAATTTTTAATAAACTAATGAGATAGAAGGAAGCTTAATACACACCTGGTCCAGGGGCCCTACAGACATTTTACGGATATTGTTTGATACATGATCCCACGTAGATCCTTGAGGGTAGCTGGGTGTGATACCCTGCCTGTACCAAAGATTGCCTGTAAAACAGAGTGCTGGTTACAGCCCAGCATGGCTGTTTGTCTGAAGTGCTGTAGACAACATAAATCAGGAATTAATTCTTTCTGTGTTCTGGGGAAATGCAGTTTTGGCTAATATGTGAGAGAGATGGACAAAATGAAGTTCCCAATTTGGAATCTGTATTTCTATAGTTACTGTTTATAAAAATAGCAAATACTCTGTTTTGTAAGAAAAGTGTTCATATAAGGAACTAAACACTAGAAAACAAAAGCAAACGAGATTAAGCTTTCTGAATCTGGTGTTAAAGGCTTGTTTCTTGTACAAAAGGTGCTTCATGATTTATCTCTTTTGGAGCAGGATTCCAGACAAAACCCAGCCATGCAATTCTCTGACGTTCATCTGTGTCTTCCCCCCACAGAGCACAGATGCTGGATTGTTGTTACCCAGGGCACTATCAAATATAACAACAACCAACCTTCAGAAGCACCACTTAAGCACACTGCTACTCCAAACCCTTCAATATGAAATATTACTCCCTTTGGAGCAGCAGTAATCATCTGTCCAGTTCTAACTTCGCCTCTCCTTTTTAAATCAGTCTGGTATAGACTGATGTACTTTTTGTAGCACTGACTAATAGTTTTTTAAATCCTTACCATTTTTATCCAAGACAAACACAGATGTTCGTCCTACTGAGACTTGCTTTAACTTCTGTTTTTGAGGTGAAGGGATATGGTACCAACAGTCACCTAAAGGTCACAAATCTTGAGTTAAGCATTGAAAAAATAGAATTAGCCATGGAAATGTCTGCAGTTGAAATACATTGCTGTGCAGGAAAGCTGTGAATGACATCACACTTCATATATTTTTAACATACTGTTTTTTACAAAGGAACACTAAGTTACACAAGTGAATAGCAAATTAACTGCTATAATTATTGTATTATATGTATGCACTGTTTTGCACAGCAATGGGAAAAGCTGGGAAACAGATTGGACTTTTTCAGACATGGCAGTGGAGCAGAGCAACAGATAAAATACAAGTTCTTACCTGCAGGTTTGTTTGGAGACACTGAACCCCGGTAGAAGGCAGAACCATCTCTAGCAATGGCCCACACTTGGTAAAATGCTCCAATGGAGATGGAAATGAAGGGCTGATCTGTTCCCACATGCAGCCAGGAAGTTCCCTAACAAATCAGGGAGGTGAATTGTGAAGCAGTGGTTAAAATTTCCATGAGAAAATATTGTTGATTACCAAATAAGAAAAAACCGACATAGTGAAAAATATTCTGGAGAATAAACCTTATATAACTTTACAACTGAACAGAAATGAGGTTGCCTATCCTCAAATATATTTGGATATACAACTCTTTGAAAATCATTAAGTTGGACAATGAAGGGCCTTTTCTATTAAAATCACTGCATTTCAGGCATCTGCATGTCTCTGAACAACTGGAATAGAGCTTTTTTTTTTTTAATTCCTCACAAAAGTCAACTGATATGGCATTTCAGATTCCAGACACAGTATTCCAGATCTCACTGCTCAGAAAGGATCAGAAAGGAAAAAAAAAATTGTAAATATTTTTTGTTTTCTTGTAGTTTTTCTCCACATTCTACTGAAGTATTTTCTTAGAAGTTTTTCCTGGTTTTTATCCTACTGGTATCAAGAGGCACTAGATTGAGACCATGCTTCAGAGAGTCTATTCCCCAGCAATTCCTTTAAGTGGGATACACCTATTATCAACAATTATCAAATTGTTGATAATTATCAACAATTACAAAAAACAAACAAAAAAGGAAGAACTAAGCTGCCAGTGCAGAAAGTGGAACTAAAATGCTTCATGAGAAGATGGCCAGGAGCTGAGAGAGGCTCCTGCAGGTGATATGGCAGAAGCTCAGGTAGATTATGCAAGAGAAGCACTATTATAAGGAACGTGGGCAGCAAACTGTGCTATAGCTGATGGACAGGGACTTCCAAATCTGGGACACAAAGGGATGAAAAATATCAAGGTGCTTTGAGAGAGGGCCTTGTGTGATTGTGTGTACTTGCATATTATATTAAATACATCAATAAGCAGTAAAAACAAACAGGGAGCCTTACAGCTGGATTTTGCTGTGTCACTCCAAGCCTGCAGAGCACATCTCCTTTGTCACTGATTGCCCACAGTGCTACTGCTTCTTCATCATCTGCATCTGAACTGGGAATTATGGAGATGTCCCACAGGGTAACAGGAGGCACTTCCAGCCATGGCCCGTTGGTGACTATCTTACATTTTCTGAAGCAGAAAAAACCCAAATCTGTCAGAAGTATACTTTCTATAACTGGTTTCCCAGTCTATTGTTGACTTCCAGTCCTAAAGTCTTTTCATTAGGCAGTGTTTTTCATTAAATATCAGTATTTTTGATTTGAAAGAGGTTTTTAACAATCAACCATGTTTTGCATTAGGTTTTGAAGTTTAAACTAGTACTGATTTCTCAAAGCTTGCATTGTTTGGGGTTTTTTTTAAGTTACTTTATAAAACCAAGACCGCCCAAGAAGTCTGCAACTGGTGCTACACTGCTCCATAGCTCTCTCAGATGCACTGGAAAACAGCAGGATAATAAATTGCAGAAAGAATTCCACACCCAGATCATTCCTTCCTCTGTCTCGGTTAAAGGAATAACTTTGCAGTTCTTTTTTGGTTGGTCTGTTAAAAGGTTATGTAGCATCTTGAGGTAGGCAGAGGTAAAGCAGCTCTAACTGACAGACTTGATAAATTATGCTGGGACTTTGTGTCACTGAAGTAGTGCTGTTTATTAGGGAAATTATGTTAGACTCTATCATCACCACAGTAATTTTGTGGATGAAGAATGTCCTAAAAAAAAATCAGGATATTCCTCTGTTTTCCAGTTCTGAAAAAACAACCCTGAGTGGTTCCCTATTTGTTTTCAATTTTCAATTGATAGTTAAAACAAGAGGAAGTGTTTAGACTAGAAGTGTTTCTCAGGTTGCTTATTTTATTTCAATTTACCATTTTGATTTAGTGGGTTAGTTTTGCTGTATATTGTGAAGTAACACTTTTGATGCTTCAGAACCTCACCTCACTTCAAAGCTTTTCAAAATACTTCGTAGCATCAATACCAAACCCAGCAGTGTGTAAGTTCACAGCAATTAATTAGCACAGATAATAGATGCTCTAGTATAGAAAGCATAGAAAAGTTGGAAAAACAGGGAATGCACAGACTTCTCCATCTTATAGAATATAGTGGCAGTTTGCTGTTTTCCAGGTTCCACCTGGACATTTCCTCTGACTGAAATGGGGCTGGACTATATGTGGCCCAGAAACGAGCATGTGGAATTCATAAGTTGAAACTATTAATATAAAAGGCCTATTACCAGCAATTATAAATGACCTAATATGTACCAATACACACAGTGTCTACTATTCCTTAATCATTTATCATAAGGAAAATCAGATACAGAGAAGAACTGTCTGATTTTTATCTACAGATCCCACAAAATCCAATAGGGTAACTACCCATAGAGACTTACAGTTAGAGACATAATGCTAAAGATAATCAGTTTCTCTGCTGGGTTATTTATTTCAGGTTTCTTTACTTTTGTTGATTGGGTGACAAGACTCTTCAGCTCATAACTAAAGTAGACTTAGTGAGCAATTATTCAAGTTCAAAACTTATTTATATTGAGGTTCCTCACCTTGCCCAGCGCCTCCGTCGGACAAAGTCTTTCATTGTCTTGTGGCCATGGTAGGACCTACCAAAACAGATTTAAATGATGTTCATGAGGATATCAGAGCATCTCCAGTATCAGTGCCAGCCTGAGAGCACTGCCTCCATCTGCCTACCAAGCACCCCTGCTGATCTGAAAATTCTTCAAGTGACAGTTTGCCAAGTTCACTTTGCTGTCCTCCCTCCCTGCAAATATCAGCATGCCCACAAAAATGGGGGGAATGAGGCAGTGTTGTGTCCTTGTCAAAGGGCAGTTAATGTGCAAACCAGAAATGAGAAGGAGTGAGGACTGGAGTCTGGGATTTGGTAGGAGTTTCCTTACGCTGGGAAGTCAGCTGCATACTGCCAGCCCTCCCGGTCTGTGCCGCCTGCTGGGCTGAAGTCAATGTACCAATCCGAGACCTGTGGGCAAACGGGGACACTGGGAATAACAATCAACACCCAATGAATCATAAACACCTCTTCTTCTATTTACCTCCACCTTTTGGAGAGCAGTGACTTGTTAGAAACCTTCTAATACTTGGAATACATACAGAGGTTCCCAAATCTTTTTAATTCAGCTGAAGAGAAAAGGATCTAAGTCATATTAAACTAAAAACCCCACTCAGTGCCTAACATTCTTTTGACTATGGAAAATTATTGCTAGATGAATGGGGAAAACAAGGTTAAATATTACAACAAATTCCAGAAGAAAATCTGGGCCCCTTGAAGTCTTGTAGCCTACTTGCTAAGCCTGGACTCCTTTGTAAAAAAATTTGTAAGACAAAACTTACCCAAGACCACTGTGGAGAAGGAGGCTTGGTGTTGGTCTTTGTGCATTCCTGCAGGCCAGAGGCATCACTCCACATGTATCTATCTGTGGGCAGACCTCTGGTGGTGGAACAGTGCACAAGGAATGCAAGGTCATTTATAACAGGGAGTTTAAAAGGGGAGGGAAGAAAATCCATTTTGTAGCACTTCCTGCTTTCACACACAAAACACTGCTATCATTATTCTCCTTATTTAGAAATATCATGTGAGTGGTGAGCACAATGGGAAAGAATCTGTACAATTGCTTCCAGTTATACCAAACTTGAGGATTATGTAAATTTTTCTCTGTAGAGTGATATTCCTCACTACCATTTAAAACTGGAGTGTGAATCCCATATATGTTGATTTATATTTTTGCTCTAATATGCTATTCAAGGACCCAGTGTATTAAGCACAATATGTATATCAATATACAGATGCTAATTACTTTTCTGTCTGGCCTTAACAGTGAAAGATACTGCAAGTAGGCACACTTCGTGCAATCACAGAGCACAAATCTGCAATGTTTTGTCATATTTGAATGGATAATTACAAATTAGAAAATTGAGAAACATTTCTCCTTCCATCATAGGTTAACTATGAATGTTGGAGGAGACTGAAGATAGAGTAAGTGTAGTAACTCTTCCAAAAAGCTAGAACAAAGCTATTTTTTCATTTGACAGTGGTAGTATTAAAGTAAATGAATGGAATAAATTGCATAAATAACCTGCTGCTGTATCCAGTGACAGGGTTCCACCGTTGGTTCTCATAGATGTAAACACATTTCACATCTGACTGTGTATATATGTTATCAGCACTACTGGCCAGTCCTGTGAAGAATAAACAATGTGGATTAGAGTAAAGCTAAAGCTCGAAGACATTACATTTTAATTCCACCAGCCACTGATGATTCTGTTTCTCACTCCCAAGCTGTACCTTGGATGAAGCCACCTCCGTATCCACCAGTGTAAACCCAGGCTGTGTGGTCGTAGCCGACGCCCCACACCACGCCCCGGCTGTTGCTCTCGATCAGCCGGAGGTGACCTCCCACCTGCCGCCAGAACCTGCCAGGAAAAGGACACTGTACTCAACACCACATCCTTCAGGAATGTGTGCTTTTCCCACCAACAACCCGATAATCTTCAGCACAGGCCACCTTCTCTGCTCGACTTGTCCAACTACTGTGTAACCTGCAAGGGAAAGCAGCTGCCAGTTGAAAGCATTTCCCTCTGAACAGCTACCAAAAAGCAGATGGTATTGTTCTGCTTGAGGGGTTTGCAGTACCATGGTGCCACAGTTGTCATAAAAACTGTTGAGAAACTGCTCCTGTACTGCAGTGTCTATGGAGGACTGAGAAATTCAAATTTCTTGACTCAGATAAAACTGAAAGCTCAAATTATATTCCAATCACAGCGATTAGATTTACTTTCAGTTTAGGCTATCTCTTATGACATTAAAGATGTAATGACAAAAAAATGGGATTTCAGTGAGAAAGGCTTTTGAAATCACAAGGACATCTCCAGCATCTGAGAATTAAAATATGATTTGGTGAATTTCTTCACGTGCAATCATGAGTAGAAAGGCAGCCATTAACCCTGTCAGTAAGACATCTGCAGTGTCCTACACACTCCAACAGCCCATCAAAGCCACTGAACTGACAGGACATTCTTTGCTGGATGGCATCCCATGCAGAAAGAATAACCTCAGAGGCCTCTTACATTTGATCACACGGCATCAGCTGGGGTCCGGCCTCCAGCTCAGGACTTGGCTCACTAACAAAGATGTCTCCTTTACAAGTAACTGACCAAATGGCATGGTGAGAAGGAGGGCCTTGAATCCGTCTGCTTTCACAGCAAGACATGTTCAGCAAAGACAGCTACAAAACAAGAAGCAAAAAAAGCTTCCATTTACAGTGAGAACAAAAATTTCTATAGAGATGCTCAGTACTGTAAAACAAAATTTTACCTCTGCACGTTCTTGCAAATCAGCAAAGTGAATATGCAGCTTTTTCTCAAAAGGCACTAGAATTCAGTGGTTCAGAAATTATTATACAACCACTGGAACCGCTGTGGTTTGCAGGAGCTGATCAGGATGAAGCATCTCTCAGGTTTGCCCCTGCTACAGTGTATCTATGCCTGTCTGCCTGTACAAAAGACTCTAGAACAGTGACAACAGAGAATGGTTCTTCTACCAAAACAGAAGAACACAATAACTTAATTCAACTCCTAACTCATTCCTACCCTAATCTATATCCAGAGATAGGAATAGAATGAAAAACAATATTGGTGTTGCTGTGAATAACTGCAGCACCAGAAAACAAGCAGACTTCAGAGGAGATAACAAGCTTCAGGTGCCTCTAAATATGTTTGATCAGATGGTTTAAATACCTAAACTTAAAAGACAGCTGAGCAGCCTCAAGAGTTTAAGTGTAATGCTGACATTTCAGAGACTGGCTTCTGTGTTTTATTGCAGACATTGCCAGCTTGAAATGCGAGATGCCCAGAATTACCCAGTCATGCATTTCTTGCTCTGTTGCGGCTGCCAGGCGGATTGGCCATCGCTGCTTCGTCCTCTCAGGTGTGTAGAGTGCAAAGGAGTGCTTGGCTTCATTCAGCACTTCAACTATAATGGTCACTTCATTCAGGAACACATGGATGTACTAAGACAAGAGAAAAAAGCCCTGTGACTATGGCAAACCCTCCCCAGAGCCAGCATTTTCACACTTCAGGTCTACAAACAAGGCGTTCTTGCCAAGGACAGCAAAGAATCAATTCTTGGCACAGAGGGAATGGGACTCAATTTCCAGTCATTCACTACCTCTGATTCCTATTGCCTGCAGGCATTAACCCTACTTGGGAGGATCCTGTCCAGCCAAGCTGGGCTCTTCACAATCAAGAACACTTTGAACTTCCAGAAGAATTCCAAACTAGTGCAGAACTGATGGTTTAAGCACTGTGAGTGGTTTGTGATTGGGTATTTCTGACGCAACCTTAACACAGCTCAGAAAAGCCTGCATGCAGTTTGTTGGTACCTGGGGTTACCTTTGACTTGGTTCCCAAACCTCAGAACAGTGGCATGCCATAATTTGCCTCCTTTAAAGAAACTGTTTCCCTTTGCCAAAAGCAGCTCTCCCAGAGGTCTGCCGCTGAACACACCTTTTTCTCCTCATGGTACATGTAATAGATGAACAGGATGCTGTCGCGCATCCCATCACTCCCCGTGAACTGCTCCAGTGCAACTCGAACATCCATCCACTTATGAGGCTTCCAGTTCCTCCACCACTGCAAAGCTCCAGTTTTAACCCAAACCGACTGCAAGGCAAACACAAAATTACAGGAATAAAGAAACTGCATGACTCTTTTTCTTTCTCCCAAATGCTGTTTTTGTGCCCACAAGTTGTGTCTGCTGCAGGTTAGTCTGTATCACACCTCATCACACATTCATACACCTGTATCACACATTCACATACAGAGTGTACCAGAGTATGAAAACTCATAAAAGTAGATAAAATGATACTGAAGTAGCATGCATACAACAGTACTAACATTTTTACCCTGCAAGAATGCAGCAGGACACAGGCAGTAATTGACTCAAGTCTGCTCTTGTTATAATACAACCTCTCTTTGGAGTTTAAAAACTTTTGACATAATTTTTTTAATCTTGATTAAAGCCCTGGACTCCAAGTGGTTTTAATCAGATAATTCCAGATGTCATTTGGCAGTTAGAAATGAAGGGACCAAAAATATGAATGAATCTGAAAAGAGCCAAGGAGTCATAACAAAGGGAACATCAAACAAAACTGCTGCTATTTATGTGCTGCCATTGACGTTTGCAGCATTTATTTACGCAAGTTAAATTAGTCCTAATGGCCACAGAGAGGGAAGCTCACCTACTTGAGTCACTGCTTCAATTAAGATGCCTCATCTTGTGGTGGAATAATTCACACAATGTTGTGCTGTTGCAACCATTTCTCTGAGGATTTGAGGTCTCACAGTACCAAATAATGCTGACCAATACTTTGTTTCTTCCTAAATAAAACTATCTGATAATGCTTTTAGATGAATACTGCTGCTCCATGTTCGACAAGCTGTTAATTTCCCACAGGGAGCTCAGATATTAATAATCCAGGAAAGTTGTCATAGACAGAAGTGAGGGCAAGAATATAAAGCTGACAGTAAGCTCAAATCAGTATGTCAGGAATGTATTATTGACTCCCAGATGTGTTTGGAAGAGAGAAATGTCCTCACTGCTTACCTGCTCAATAGCCTGCTCATAGTGCCTGAAATTCTCCAGTTCCCGCTTTGTCCTTTCACTGAGCTGCTGAAAAATCTGCTTCCTCCATGCTGCTGTCTGTGCAGGAGTGATGGACAGGGAGAGAGACTGCACAGATGATGACAAACCTAGGACAGAACCAAACCAAATAAACTCCAGTGAGCTTTGAGTACAGTTCTGTGAAAGGTAAAACACTGAGCTCCTTTGAACACCAGACTGGATCGATCCAGTCTAACACCATTTTTATAATGATTATAATTTGGAAACAATGTATTACAGCCAAACTTCATAAATGATACATAGAAATATGATCACTAGATGATTATATAGAGGCTTTTAAAGCCATAACCTTATAAAAATGAGGGTTTTGTCACTGAACTGCAAGGTAATTAGATGATATACTGCATCATAAGTTAGTCTGTTAAATACTGGGATGCCACAGTCCATGGTTTATTTTATCCACTTCAGTAGGAATGGCAGAGTGAGGCAGTTACTGCCTCTGCATCTGCATCTCCCAAGAGAGCCCTTTTCACTCCTTCCTGTTACTGCTCAGTGATATTATCTGTTTTGCCCGAAGCTGCAGTTTCAGTACAATTAAAAATGAGATGTAGATCCAGCACAGATGACTTTATAAAATTGCTACAGGAACTCAAGAGAAAATATCACTTTTACATTTATTTATCTCAAGCCCCAAGTGCTCTACAGCTAAATACTGCAGCACTATGCTCAGACATGAACCTATTAACAAACTGCAGTAAGAAAAAGTGGGTTAGCACAAGTTTGCACCATGGCTTTGCACAGAAAAAAACAAACCAGCATTTCTCCTAAAGAGCATATTGAGCTGTGACTGGAACTGGGGTGTGCTGTGGCCAGTACCTGATGGAGCAGTGAACCACTTGAGTGGGCTGTGCAGATCTACCAGACAGCCTCCCCCAGACACCCAGGCCCACAGAGGGTGCTCATCGGCTCCGTACTGCTCTTCAGCTCCCACTGAGAACACGCCCAGGGAGGAGAGGCTGGATGTGTCTGCAAAGCTGCTGACGGAGAGCACTGGATGCTTCTGAGCCTCCTTCAAGTCAATGTTTATCCACTGCAGTTCTGCAGAAGGATTTGGGTTTCCAGGAGATTTATTCATTTCAAGGTTATCTTTCTCATTACTAGCTGAAGCAGCAGTGGCTTCTCCTTGCTCAGAGTGCAGAGGATCCACAGGCAGCTGTGCAGATGTTTCAGCCTGGCTGGCTGGGCCATTCCCAGCAGCTGCAGCTCCCAGCAGGGCAGTGCTGGCAGGGCTCGAGGGCACGCCGGGGAGCTCTGTATCAGAGGAAGGATCTGCATCACCCTGAATGACCGCGCTTGTTTGGTTCTGAATATCATCAGTAAAGAAACAGCCAGCACTGAAGGACAAATAGATAATTAATTATCATCCAAAGCATTGTAAATCAGCACAGGCCTTAGATTGCAGACACACAGAAACTGACAGTATTTCACTGAAGGAGAGAAACAGTAGACTTCTCTTTTAAATGTCAAATTCTATCATCAGAGGAAAGGGTCCAACACAAATCTAACAAAACTATGAGTCTAGTAAATCTGAAACATATGAGGAATTTTATTGATCTTTTCAAACAATTGGTGGTGTTGGCTACCTACAACTCTCAGGAAAACATCCCATTTTCTGAATATGAAATAATGAATAGGATTTTTTAAAGCCCATTATTAACTTTATGATTTGTCTTTGCTAAAGGGAACTTCTCAGCACACACTCTGGCTCAAACAAGTCAGATCCACTGGTATGTGTGGTACAGCCCAGAGGCCAGCAGGCAGGGGGAGTACCTGATTTAAGCTCCCTAGGAAAAGAAACATACAGTGACACTCAGGAATAGTAATTCCTAAGTGGAGCTGACACTCCTTCATGGTATATCATAAACAACATCTTCTCTTATTAATAAGAGACTAGTTCCAGATAGTGATAATAAAGCCCAGAGGAACATGCTTTACTACAGGCATGCAGTGAATTCCAATGTGGGAGCTTCAGATTCTTCTCTGAGTGCAACAACTGCTGCTTATTTGTTTTTATTTTTTATTGTTAATTTTAATGGCAAAAATGCAAATGCTTTTTGGCATACATAATGATTAGAGATGTGTTCCCCACTCCTCCTTGTCTGTATCCCTTGAATGTCAAGAAATATCTCCTAGCATTGAAACTCTTGCTGTACAAAGTCTTGAGCAGGTATTTCATGAAGTACCTGAGCAGACTTGTTGAGCTCCCAGTCTGAGATCTGTCACTCTCTCTGCCAGACACAATTGCCTTCCACGTCTTCCCACTGAGCTCACTTGGTGTGACACCTTGACGAAAATAAATCGCTCTGTCATCGCAGCCGATTCCCCAGACCTAGGGAGGGAAAGGGCTTGGTGAAGGAAGTGGCTTGGAATGCAGTAGGTATCAGATACAAAATAGGTGCAGTGGTGCAGAATTGAGCACAGAAAACTGCTGGCCATGGTGTTTTCCTTTTATGTTCTTCCTTAATGCTGACACTGTAGATGCAGAACAAAATTCTGGACCAAAACCAGTCTGCACCTCCCTGTGCCATACAAGACGTGCTGACTGTCACCTTCAGGTGCAGAATTGCAGAACTTAGTCATTTTCCCTCCCAGCAGTTTAAGCCTTTTTGTCCAGCCAGCCCTATTGGCACTGCTGAGAGCCCTCACCACATGTGAACAGCTCCTGCACTAGAGGGAACATACCCCTTAGTGGTAACATTCCCCTTTAGAGAGGAATGTAAATACCCTCTCAGCTGCTCCCCAGCTCTCTTACCTGGTTGTTTAAGCCCACGGTTACCATCATCATTTCTCCAACCATTTCAATCCAACTTGTCCCACAAGGATTATGTGAGTTCACTCCTCTTCTAAACCACACCTACAACAACAGAAAGTAAATTTTTCTCCTTCTGTTCTAGCAGGAATTTAGTTTCTTTAGTGGATTAGTCTTAATCTCTAATACTGACTTGCCACATTGTCTTAAGAAGTCAATTACTTCCTTGAATCTTTATCAGATAAAGATAAAACAATTCTCCCAATAGTACCCACATTGTGTGTCCACCTGCAGCCAGAAAAGCCAAAAAAGGAGACTTTTTTTGTAGGAGTTTCTGTGACAGAGTTAGTTTTTAAGCTATTGGAAAAATACTTTCTATTACTATCAACATGTAGGCTATATTTGACCACTCTGAATGGGCTTCTAAATAGTGCTCTTACATTCAAATCCTAGAAGCAGGGCTGCCAGAGAGAACTGTCAGGGGCATGTCTTTAGCAGTACAGCTCTTTAAAATGTCTCCCCTTAGATCTGACTACTAATCTGGAAGTGTCTGTGTGCTGGGCAGCTGGAAGAAGTTCACTCTGTATGTAGCATATATCCACATAGTCATAGTAGCAAGCAGCTCCCTTAGAAGCTGTTGGTTGAATCCCATAACATCAGGATGTTTGACTGCCTGTGGCAGATCTGAATGAAAATGCACCAGCTTATCTCCATTTCTTACAGTGTATTTATCTGGCAGATGGAGCAGGCTGGGCACAGCCTGTTACCATGGCTCAGATGACAAGTAGTGACTCACTACACCAGAGAAACTCAACTGCTGCACATGCACACAGTTCGGGCCTGGCTTTGAATTCAGTGTGAAGGAGCAGAGAATGGGGTTCTGTGATCTTTATGGGTCCCTTCCACCTTAAGACATTCCATCATTCTAAGTTAAAACTCCAGAGAAAGTAATCACACATCCACATAAGATATATCTCAGCTAATTAAAAACCAAAACTCCACATTAAAAGGCTGATGAAGAGGGAACAGTTACAGTAGGAAGAAAAAAACAGCATAATTCAGGAAAGTGTAGATGAGGATACTCCTCCTGCTGCTTTTGATGTAAAATTCATTCCTTGTGGAAACAGGAGTCACTTCAATTTTGATACTTAATATCCTTTAGAAGAGGCTCCTCATCCAATACCCACCATCCCCACCCACCTGCCAAATCTGTTTTACTCAGGTTTAGAAAATTATTTCCAAAAGAAAAGCAAAAAGTCTTCTTAAATTCAACTTAACTATCACAAACCACAGAGCATTCCCATAACATCAAGGGGAACTAGAATTTCCCAAACCATGGGGATAGAGAGTTCAAATCACCAGTGCTTCCTCTGCAAGTTACACTCCAGTTTGAGAGCAGCACACAGGGAAAGGGAAGAAAAAAGCAAAAGCAGAATATGAGCCCTCTTACTTTTCTATCCTTTGTAACACACCACACCACATCAACACCCACAGAGACATGCATGATCCCATTTTCAGAGCTTGGAGACTCCACAGTACTCCAGGAAATTCCTGCAAAAGACAGAACCCAGAAGGCACTGTAGGTTATTTCCTTATTCAACATTATACTAATCAAAGGGGTTTCCAGCCAGATTTAACAAACTTTACCTTGAGGATTATTCCTATCAATTCCTTCTCTCACAATAGCTTGCCCTTCCCAAAGAGTTGCCCAAAGGAGATCATAGGGCCCACAGCTGATCTGTACAACTTCACCAGGAGTGGTGACTAAGGACCACGTGGAACCTTCTGGATTGTGATGGCAGACATTTTCTCTGTACCATACCTAGACAAGTTTAAAAAAACAAAAACAAATGAAATAAGAAAAAAATAATATCACTACAACAATGAAACCATTGAGACAAGAGTAAAGACAAACTGGAAAGAATAGCTCTCCTTTAACAACAGGATTCTTTTATGTACTGTATGGCACTCTGACCTTTAAAGGTACTTTTTTTTTAATGTTAATTATGCAATTGAAGCTATTTCCTTATGTACTAAGGGAGGAGGCTGTTCTACAGAGCAGCTTTTATCATGGAACTGCATCTGGATTGGTTACAGTAACTTAATGCTACAAGTTCTGTGTATATTTCAACATTTAAACCACTTCAGTGTATTTCAGGGCATGTTATATAAACCAAGAATGAACAAACACATAACACAAAAATGTTACTGTTAGCTGACAGCCTGACCTCACTTTCACTGAACAGAGCTTGCCACAATATGGGGGAAAAATTCCATTCACTGTGCAGCCTTTGGTGACATCTAGCCATTTGCTAGTCCTGGACTGTGCAATTTCTGTAGATCACAGTCAAATAGGAAGGTCAAACACAGAAAGCATGTGTGGCAGTCATACAAATGCTCCACAGCATGACTGCTGAGTGCTAAATCTTCATTTTTAGGAATACTTTCTCTGCCCAGGGACTTTCACTTGGGAAATAAAAGCATTTTACAATGGCAGTTGAGTAAGCCTGTAGACTGGGAGGCTTGTTATGTATTACTAGAAAGTATGAGGAATAGGGAATTTTTATTTTAAACAATTTAACCAAGATTGCTTGCCTCTCCAGGCAGTGCCAAACATGACTGAAAGCCTGGGCTATCTGTTAAAAGTATTACATTCTGCCCTGTGAGACCACAAGTTAGAAACTGTCTAGACACAAAGGAATATCAGGTACGTGATGTAAGGATGATGGAAGGAAAACAAGAATCAAATTTTCACAGGACTGAGCAAAAGAGGAGACCCCATGGGAGGCCTAAAACCAACAACAGAGAAAGACATATAGTTTTCAATAAAAAATAAAATTAAAACATTTCAGAGCTGGATGCCACCTTGCCAGGTCAGGAGGTAACCACTTTCCAGTCTTAGAAAACCATTTTGAAAACTCTTGAATCTGTCTCTCCACCCCAAAGGCACAGCACAATGCTTCACTAGAACCACAGTCAGCATTCTAGGCATTTTTCAAGATATAAGATACTACTCAGCCCAAGTTTTCAAGATTCACCTGTACATATAGGTTAAAGGTTTTCATAAACAATTCTAGAGGTACTAAGCTTTTGCATTTACAACACAAGCTGTTACATAATGTAGTCCCAAAGCAGCTCTTCATCCTCTGCCAGATGCACAAGCAGTGCATTTCCTTACCAATATAAGACAATAACAACCCTGCCTTCCTTTACAAGTATTTAATGCCTTTTCACTCATAATCTTTTTTAGAAAACTTAGGAAACACACACATACCCTTCCTTGCAAAGAAACTGCCCACACTGACAGGCGGCCGAGAGGCTCGTCCGTGATCTCCCATCCTCCAATAGAGATGTCATTGAAAGGGTCTGGCAGCTGGTCTGGTTCATCATGGGACACAATCTGGAGCAAAGGGAAAGAAGGTTGAGGAGAGGAATCACTGCAAACAGGTGACTTGGCTGGTGGCATAACTTGTGTCTTGCAGCTTGATTATGTAACACTTCCTAGAGTGGCTGAGGATGGAGATTCTCCCTCTCCTTCAAGGCCTCCATATGCAGAAAGGGGAAACGCTGCCAAGGCAGCATGGAGAAGTCTGTTTTGCACCCTAACTAAAGGAAATTTTTACTCACAGAACAGTGCATACAGAATTGGAAAGCTGAAAGATCAAAAATTACAATTTTTATGTTCTTAAAATGGAACACCAATTACTAAAGAACAGTTATTCACAGATAAAGGACATAGCTTGTGAATGATGCAAGGCAGGTACTACCTTGAACGAGAGTGCTTTGTCACACAACCAAGGGAAGTTAAAAAGTTGATCTGAAATTTGCAAAGGAGCTGAACATCCATCTCTAATTGCATCACCATGAGATTTGGCACCTTTTTACCACAGGTTTCTATGAAAAATCCCAGCCTTCCACTTATGCTTACAAGAATAGCAAGTTGGAAGTGAAGGAATCCAAGTCCAGCCTACAGAGAAGCCATAAAAAATTAACTTCTCTGCACTTATAATTGATTATTTCAGACAATCAGTTTATTTAATATTTAAAAGAGATCCAGAACCTTCGCCCAAACGTCCCGTGATTTGTATCTCCTGTATCTGATCCATCTCCTGCGTCTGACACAAGAATTCCATCTCTTATCCTTTGTGTAGGTGCTGGGGAAGTCTATGGCATAGGTCCAGCCCTGCAAACAGAGGTTTTCTTGTATGAAAAACAGGATCAAGGGAATGCTTGAAGTCATAACTCAGAGCAATTCTGCACAAGAGTCACAGCACAAGTCACTCTGTGTGTCTCTACAGCTCTGATTAACAGATCAGCTAATTCCACAAATGATTTATGAATCATACCCAAATTCCTCTGGATGATATACACAGAACAAGACACAGTAAAATATTTTTACTTTCTGCATAGTAAAGACCTTAAATAACAATGGCATTCAGTTGCCAGGATTTCGTGGCCTGATCAAAAGAAAAAAGCTTCCACAGAAGCTCCTGTAGACTTCAAAAGCCTTCAAACAAGATCCTTCTTTCTGTTGTATTAGAGTTGAGCTATTTCCCACAAAGAAGTTTTATTTTTAGACTACTTTACACTTCTATAAAAATTTCTTTAATTTTACAGAGTAAGGATTCCCAGAATAGATCTTTTGGGTATTGTTCACCTACCCCTTTCTCTGTTGGTTCCCCTCCAATATTTTCATCCACATACCAGTCAGACTCCCACTCCCAGTGTGGTGAAGGCAGTGTGAAACTATCAAGCTGCTGGTGTTTTAGCCCGCTCACATCACTCCACTGCCAGCGGTCACTGGGCAGTAATTTCTCACAAAAGCCACCAACTGGATTCCAGCGCTGCCAGAAATAATAAATAAAGTATTTTGTTTGAGATCACATTATCTCATTGGACACCTACAGGGAGTCATGACACATTTCTTATTTTCTGCAGCAGAAGAGGAATAAATTCCTGAGGTGAATGAGAAAGTGTTCACTGCATGAGCCCCTCCCTGACACAGCCTTTGGAAGAAGCTTTGTTCAGTATCAGAGGAGGGCTGACTGCAGAACTTGTCCCAACCAAGTCATTTTCAGCTACATAAACAGGACCATCTGATGCTATATTTTACCAGGCACAGGGCTTTTTTCTTTGGTGATGTATGGCACCATGACACTGCAGCATTAGGGTAATGCTGTGTGGATAGACTTGGTAGCTCTAATCTACTCCCAGAGAAAGATGATTCATATCTTGTCTGCACTAGAAAAACAGCACTGCCTCTGCCAGAATGGTGTCAAGAGAACTGTATCAGCAAATGTACCCTGGATCTTATGGTATATTTTTTCCCTAATCTACCTTGAATCAGTTACAGAACTGATAACACAAGAATTTTCACCTATACTTCCATTTTTTCCCCCCACACTCCTACATACTATAGAAATACTGGCAAAATCTGTCCTCTAATACTGTCTTATGTTTTAGGGCACATGGAAAATGAGTGGTTCAAAATCCATCTGTAATTTTTACACAAAATATTATTTGCTGTTACTAAAAATCTGTCTAAATTGCCTTTCACATTATCTGCAAACTACTTCAGTTTAATTTTGTCGTTGTTAGCTCTTGTATTTCTTTTTGTGCTTTCTAGTATTTTGTTTTCCGTTTTTCAGTACCTAGAACAAACAAAACAAAAGTTTTAAAGTAACAAATAAAATTTTAAATTTTGCATTTTTAAATAACATGTTTACACAATAAAAGGAACATTCTTAAATGGCTGAAAAGCTGTATCAGTATTAAATAATGTATAAAATTAATTTGTTGTACTTTTGCCCATGCAGGTAAGTTAATGTGTCTTCCCAATTTATATTCAATCTATTGCCCATTAAAAATCAGAGAAATGTACTCAAGAAAATACATACATTTTCTATCCCAATTAACTTTTGGTTAACTTAAAACCAAATTTGATAAGTTTCCTTTAAAATACTGTTTTAAAGATATTAGTTTAAATGCATCAGATAGAAAGGATCACCTTAACACTTCTATGCAAAAAAGTTGGAAACATTGTACTTTAATGGAAAGTTATGCCTTTATTAGAGAAGTCTTTGTAACACTAAGAAGTGGCATTTTTAAAAAGAATAATATACTTCTGATAATGTATCTTTGTTGCCTGGAAGTTACATGGGGCATTTTCTAAGGGGAATTGTGTATTTGTCACTAAGGAAAGGAGAAATGGAAACCACTCGGTGAAAAGGGTGAATGCTCCAGTCTGAAATGGCTCACACAGAGCTGGAGTTCACACTGGCATTGCTTTTGCTAGGAGCAGGGAAGTGTAACTCCTTTGGGAATTTAAATACTACAAGAATAACCTGGTATTTGGCACATATATGTACTCTTCAGGAACTTCTGGTAAAAAATGAAAACAAATAAAACTTATTAATCCTCTTGTGAGAAAAACACACCGAGACAACTGGTGTAGGATGCGCTGTCAGTCCAAGCAGTGGCAGTGTGAGAGGTATTGTACCTGTCATACCTGGTTCTCATAGGTTTCCTCCTGGTATCTGATGGGAACATCTCCTGAGAACACGTAGGTGTACACCTGATGGTCACAGGCTATTCCCCAGCAGCACTGTTTGACAGCAGAGACCCGTTTGAATTCCAGCTGTGTGTCCTTACACAGCTCCCAGTACTGGCCAACAGTGGAGAGAGTGTAAACCCTCCCAAAAATGTCAACAGCCCACAAAAGGGAACTGGGCATGGCCATATCTGAAAGGCAAAAATGAGGTTATTACTGGAAATGATAGGTACAAAAATGGATCTTGAACCATTTATCTTGCAGATCAGTCATGCTCTGAGCCATCATCAGTCAAATTAAATAAAGATGTAAGTGATGATTTTTTAAAAAGAGCCTGTGCAAAGCTGGTAGCTAGATCTCTTTGTCAGAGCTGTGCAGCCCACACCTCTCAGATATCCCTGAAAAGCCATAAGAAAGACCTTTCTACCAGCCCATCTACTACTGTCCATCCTACAAGAGCTCAGAAATAAACAGGACACCTCTGGCAGGCTGGGGACAGATGTTAGTTCAGACGTGGGTTCAGAAAACCACAAAGCCCAGAGGTCCACGGACTCTGCAGCTACAAAAAGCATACCAAGGGGAACACAGGACTGCCACAACGTGGCTCCCTCCACACCTTTCTGCTTGGCACCAGCTTCACCCTCATGAGGTTTCTACTGCTCCACCTAGGGTTAGGGTTATGCCTAGAGTTAGGGTTCAGAAAACCACAAAGCCCAAAGCTCCAGGTGAAAGAGGAATTCTTGTTTGGAGTCGGTGTGGAACACTTCTTTGCTGTCAAATGGCAATTCTGCTTTTAATACAAGAGTCTAAGGAGAGCTGCCTGCCTGCTTTGTGATACAAGTGGAGGCACACAGGGACTGACTTGCACTGTGTATGTGAATGGCAGTGGAGAAACTGGAGAATCTCACACAGCTGGGTCAAAGAACAGCACAGGAAATTCCCAAGGGATCCCAGGGACAATATATCAGGAGTCTTTGTTTCCTAGAAATTCTGATGCTAAGTACCTAAAAACCTGGATCCAACAGAAGAAGTTGAACAGGTAACACTGATAAGAAAACACAAAGCAGCAGAGAATGAGTGGTACCAGGGGAAGGCCTGAGCAAAATTCTATTGCATGTAGCATAAATAAAACGAATCCTCTGCTTTTTCCCTCATTGCTCCTGGCACTTTGAATGCATGCATGTTTGTCTGCACTTGGATCAGCCATTTACCTTCTTTATGTCTTCCTATAGTGGAGTACAGAAGGACATAACATGGAATAATGGAATGGAAAGAAATGAAGATAAGGTGAAAAGTGTGTGTGTGTTTGTGTGTACCACTGGGAAAATAAAGGCCATGAAAACAACCCTTCAGTATTAGCATTTAAAATCCTCCAAAGCAGTGTTTATAACAGAAGAAAATATTACACTTCAGCAACCAGAATGCCAGAGAGTCTGGAGTAAAGGAAGCATTATGGATAATGCAACAACGACAGCTACCTAGCTAGTTAACAAATAAAAGTGATGCTTGGGTCTCTTAAAGAGAGGCAAAAATATAAATGAAGGCCTGTACCTGGAATGACAGTCCAGGCAGGCAGAAAAGTACCTGGAACAGTTTGGGAAAAGGTGATGAAAGTTCCAAAGATTATGAAGTTAAGAAAAGGTGGGACAATTAAAATAACACAGGCTAATGCAACTGGTTTAAAATACTCAAGACAGCCATGACAAGTGAGAGTTTCTACATATTCTTTCAGCTGAACTTTTGAGACAGTGTTTGGGGAATCATGGGAAAATCCCAAATGCATTTGGGGTTATCAACTTTAAGACTTCACTTTAGGCCCCTTTGCACTGGCTGTGCTGCAGATGAAGACAAATATTGCCCAATTTTGAAGGATGTTCAGTGCTGCTTGTCTATGTGCTTTTCAGTGAAGGCAGAAGTTGTATTCTCAGGGGCCTGTAAAAAATCAGATCTTCTGAATTATTCCTCACCTTGCAGCTCAGACAGGTAATTTTGGACAGAACTAAAATGCCTAAATGAAGACAACATATTGTTAATTAAAATTTCCAGTGGCCTGGTATAATGCTGATTGCTACAGAATTCAAGAAAAATATCCCAACTCCCTGAATACAATAAAAACAATGATGTTCCTCGGGAGAGCAGGGCCCTGTCCCCGAGTTCAGGCCGTGGAGGTGGCAGGATGTGAACCAACCCAGGACTCGACGTGTTCCAAGGCACACCGCGCACACATTTCTCCTCCGTGCCTCACGAACCGAGCGGGGACTCCTCCGGTACCCCCGTCCAGCCACGGACGCGCCGCTCGGAGCCCGCGGGGATCCCAGAGCGCTCCGCAAACGCGCCCAGGCGCGCAGCGCACCCGGCAGCCCCGCACGGGGCCCTCCCGGCCGGGCATTAAGGCCGGATCGGCTTAGGAGCCGTGCGGGGCTGCGGCGCCCCGGCCTTGGGGCGGCCCCGGGCCGGGCACAGCCCCGCTCCCCGCGGGCTGCGGCAGGAGGCGGGCGCGGGGCTCCGGCGGCGGCGGCGCCTCCCGAAACGCCCCGGGCGCCCCCCACGCCCTCCCCGCGGAGGCTGCGCGGGGGTGCCGGCACCTCCCCACGGCTCCGCCACTGCTCCGACAGCGCTGGAGCCGCCGGGAAGGGCGGCAGGGTCCCGATCTCCACCCACCCTGCCCTGCCCGGCCCTGCCCTGCCCTGCCCGCCACCGGCCCGCTGGCAGCGAGCGGCGCTGCTCCGGCCCGGCCCCGGGCTCGCCCCTCACCTGCCTCCCGCCGCCCAGCGCCGCTCCCGGCGGAAGGAGCCGCCGCGCCCCGGCAGGGCGGCCCCGCGGAGCCGCGGCCGGCGGGGAGCGCCGCGCCCACACCGGCTCCGAGCGCCGCCGCCATTGGCGCGGGCCGCGCGCGTCACGGCCGGGGCCTGGCTGAGGGAGCGCCGGGGCGGCCCCTGCGGGAGCTCCACGGACAGCGACAGAGCTGAGCGAGCGACTGGAGCCGATCTGCTGAGGGAAGGCTGAGGGAGCTGGGCCTGTTCGGCCTCGAGTAGAGACGACTGAGAGGGGGCCTCATCCATGTGTAGAAATATGGAAAGGGAGATGTCAAGAGGATGGAGCCAGGCTCTCTCTGCTCGGTGGTGCCGAGCAATAAACAAGAGACAATAGGCAGAAACTGATACAGGACATTCCACCTGAACACGGGGAAGAACAATTTTACTGTGCAGTGACCGAGCACTGGAACAAATTGCCCAGAGAGGGTGTGGGGTTTCCCTCGCTGAAGATATTGAAGGACTGTCTGGATGCCAGCCTGTGCCATGCACCCTAGAGCGACCCTGCCTGAGCGAGAAGGTTGAACAGATGAACCACTGTGGTCCTTTCCAGCGTGACCCAGTCTGTGATGCTGTGATTCTGTGGAAGGGGCTCATGCAGGCAGAGCCCATCCGCCTGTCCGGCTGCTCAGAGTGAGCAGGGGCTGCAGCCGGTGGGAGGGAAACCAGCCTTTGCCTGGAGTTGTGGTGCATCAGTAAATGCCCTGCCTGAGCTGTAAGGAAGGAGGTAGCCTTTCCTGTCACAATTTGTGGCAGTAGAGTAGGAGCACAGTAACAATCCTCCTTCCCTGGGTGACACCAAAGGTGCTGCTTAACATTTATTACAAGATATCACTCACCCTGCTACAAATGATAACCTCCCTTTGAAACTGATTGCTTGTACATCTCAGCTTTTGCCGTCACATTCCAGTTCATTTTGAAGTGAGACAAAAAACCGAAAAATATAGGCAAGGACTCCCACACCTGTCCATTCAAATATCTGCACCAAAAGTATCCCAGACCGCCATATATCTTGCAGGCCAGTACAGGAGTTGAAAAAGCATTGCAAGACCTTTTTCAAAGGGAGCTGGTGATAAGTTATGAATCTTGCCCGAGGAGTTTCTAGTTGCTGGTTAAGGAGAATATGCTTGCCTTGTGCTTTCCTGTGGGCTGTGGGTTCAGATGGTTTTGGTCTGTGGAGGTTTGTGGTTTGGAGGGTTGATGCACACATGAAATTCTCTAGAATGATTCCTGTGTGAATAAAGCCATCATGTCTGGGTTGTTTCCTGGCTGAGCCCTCAGGACACTTGACTTGCTGCAGTAATTTGGTCAGAGGGGGTTTGTTCAGAGAGCTTTCCTGCTGTTGGCTCTTCCATGCTTTCCCAAACCTCACTTCTTTAATAGAAGGATTTTTCCTTGTTACTTAATATTCATTTTAAGGAAATACCTTTCCCCTTATGAGAAAGTACTGCATTGCATTTGTGTCTTAAGATTTTTCATTCAAAAGCCTCATGCAATATTTATACTGCTACAGTTAAAGTAAGCAAGAGAGCCCTCAGAAGATGCTCCCCTTCCAGATGGGTCACCTGCAAACCAGAGGAAGGAGACAGAAGGCAGGAGGGCACAGATCCCCTCACCACAGTGTGATGCTGGCACTGGCTTGGATTTGGGGTAGTGTGATCTGTGTTGCCATCTCTTTCAAGAATTTGTTTCCTATTTAGGCAAATCGTTTAATGACTTCCGTTCCCTGTGTTTTTCCCCCCCTTCCTATTTAATGGGGCTAACCCTTCCCTACTGCACAGAACCTGTCATGGGACGGAGTCTCAGTGTTTGCCATGGTGAAAAGGCCGTGCTGGGATCTGTAGTGAAGGACAAACCGGGGATTTCCAAACCAAAAGATCTGGAGAGTCAGACAGCTCAAGGGATAAAGGTGTGGAGGGAAGAGGCAGGAGTTTTAGACGGAGTAAAAGACATTTAAGATCATCACAGCATCTGGCCTGGGCAGTCATCAAGAACGTGGGTTTCAGAAGCAGCTGAATCTGGTAAAAGTGTTGTTGAACTCGTTCTTGTAGTTTGCTGTACAGGAGGCAGCAACATCTCCTTTGCTTTCTTCTCCCTCCCTGTAGTGTTTGCTTCTTTATTTTAATTAGTTTTAATTTTATTTTATTTTTTAATTTTTATTTTATTTTAATTAATTTTAGTGTTTCTTTGAACCGTCAGAGTTTTCTCCTGCTTTTTCCTCGATTTCTTTTCAAAAACATTCCGCTCTTTACAACATTCCTACCCTGTGCCACCACCTCCGTGCTCTTTTTCCATTTACACTCAAGTGCGGCTCTTCGCAGCGGGATGTAAGAGTTTGCAGAAGTCACTGCGACCAACCAACCTCATCCTCGCCCTCCGCAGCCCGCCGGCTTCCAGCAGGGATTGCATTTCACAGAACGGGTGGGGTCGGAAGGAACCAGAGAAGCTCCCCTGGTCCAAGCGCCCTGCACAGAGCAGGGTCATCCTAGAGCACTCGGCACCGGCCGGTGCTGGGGAGAGCGCACGGCCAGGAGCGATGTCCTGAGCGAGCGCGTTAAAAATCCCTCATCGGCTTGGCGACAGAGCCTCGGGGCACTGCCGAGCACCACGCTCCCCACTGCCGGCCGTGTTCACGGCCGCTGACCGGGGCGCACGAGTGCGGGGCAGTCGGTGTCGGTGTCGGTGCCTGTCCCTTTAAGGCCGCGGGTTCCCGGCTCCGCCCGGCGGAGTCGCCGCGCGCCGCTGGGGGAGCGGCGTCACGTGGGGCGCGGCGGCCTCGTGACCGGCCGCGAGCGCAGCACCGGGGCCGCCGCTCCGCGCGCGCCGCTGGGGAGGGGCCGCTCCCCGCCCCCTCCCCCGCCGCGGGCCCCTCGCGCCGCCGCCCCCGAGCTCCGGCGCCCTCGGGCGGGGCGGGGCGGGCGGCGCGCGCCGGGCCGGGCCGGGCGCCGCTTCCTGGTCGGCCCCGCGGGACGAGGCAGCGCCGGCCCAGCATGGACAGCAAACCGCTGCTGCAGGAGCGGCCCCCCGCCTACAGCCCCGCCGCGCCTGGCGCGCCGGGCTACGACTACGGGCACGGCAACTACGGCGCCATCCCCGCCCCGCAGCCCGGCTTCCAGCCGCCCCCGCCGTACTCCTACCCGGGCGCCTCGGCCGCCCCAGGTGGGTCACGGGCGGCGCCGACTCGAGGGGGGCTGCGAGTGGGGGTCCCCGGTGTGCGGAGCGAGCGCCCCGATGCCCCTTCGCTGGGGCGGAGGGTGCCCCTGGGGAGCCCCCCCTGCTCCGAGACCGGCGGGGGTGCCCCGGGGCCGCGGGCTCGGGAGCCGGGCTGGGCTGGCCGGCAGGAGCGGGGAACTCCCGGGCCGCTCCCGGTGCGGCTGCCCCGGCACAGGGAGGCGCTGGGGGTGTCGCGGCTCCCCCGCTCGAAGGCTGCGCAGGGAGGCGGCTGCGCCGGGATCCAGGTGTTCCAAAGCGCCGTCTCCCTTTGACCTCCTTCCCTCGGGGCCCCTGAGGGGTTTGTGTTGTGCTCTCCCCAAAATCCCGGCTGGGAATAGGGGCATTCCTCACACGCGCGGAGGAATGGCAGAGCCACGGCTGTGCTTGGCACTAAAACAGACCCCAAACTTGTTCTTTGCCTGCACTTCGCTGTACCCGGGTTAATGTTTGTTTTTTCTGATACACTTCAGTAGCCTGGGAGAGACTTAGGCAGGTGACTTAGAGGCAATACTTTCGTTAACTGAATTAATGCTAACATCTGCCAGAGAAAGAAGTAGCCTCTCAAGAAAGAGGAATGCTTCAAAAGTTCTAGAAGTTACACAGCAGACACAGACCCCTGTCTTTGAGTTGAACCTTGAGGCTACAGATTGATTTTCCTGTTGATAACTTGAAGCTTGTTTTCCTGCAGTACAGGTATTAGTGGTTATTTTCAGTTTGAACTGTGAGGTTGTGAGACTTCACCAATGGATAACTTGATCAAAGAAAGTCTGAGAACCTGGGAAATAAGCTCAAAATTGATTACAACTGGGCAAACTATGCCTTTACTACACTGCGT